>NW_027555514.1:225680381-226910381 GCF_003287225.1 Phascolarctos cinereus | reverse complement strand
AAGTCACATTATGCCTCTAGGTCTCATTTTCCTTATCTATAAAACGAGTGAGCTATACTGGTTGATCTCCAAATTCCCTCCCAACATTAAAGGACTATGATTCTATGATATTAAAATGTTGTACTTAGTCATTCACATTAAAAGGAAATCATCTATTGGTTCTCATTCACAGAGTTGGTACAATACCAATCAGACTACCAAGGGGATACTTTATAGAGTTAGACAAAATAATAAGAAATGTCATTTGAAGAAATAAAAGGTCTAAAATAACAGGGAACATGATGACAAAAAAAAGTAGGAATGAAGGGGGAATATACTTTCCAGACCTCAGATTACACTATAAAACAGTAATCATTAAGAATAATTGTTACAGGTTAAAGATGAGAAAAGTAGATCAGTAGGAAACTAAAATCAGAAACAGTTAAATTCAATAACCCAGTAGTTAATAAACCTGAGAACCTAAATTATTTGAGGAAGAACTCCCTATTTGACAGGCAGTGCCTGAGGAAACCAGAAAGCAGCTCAGCAGAAATTAGGTTTAGCCCAGTGTCTTATATCACATCCCACAATTATTTCAAAATGGATATAAAACCAGAATGTTAAAGGCTTTACCTAACAAAAAGTCAGAAAGGAAATAATACCAGGCATATATCAAAGCCATGGCTAGGAGTAAAATTCTTAACAAAACATAGGACAGGAGTGATTACAAAAATTGAAATAGATCACTTCAGTTACATGAAATTGAAAAACTTCTGCACAAACAAAATCAATGCAAGTAGCATAAGAAGGGAAATGGCCAATTAGAGAGAGAGAGAGAGAGAGAGAGAGAGAGAGAGAGAGAGAGAGAGAGAGAGAGACTAACAGTAGCAAACATATGTATGGCAAAGAGCCATTTCTCAAATGACTAAATGGTTAAAGGATATAAACAAACAGTTTTCAAAAGAATTGCAAATTATTATTAATAATATGAAAGATTGTTGTAAATCACTAATAATTGTTTTTCAGTTATTTCAGTTGTATCCAAATCTTTGTGACCCCATTTGGGGTTTTCTTGGTAGAGATATTGGAGTGGTTTGCCATTTCCTTCTTCAGCTCATTTTACAGATGAGAAAACTAAGGCAAACAGGGTTAAATTCCCAGGGTCACACAGCTTGTGAGTGTCTGAGGCTAGATTTGAACTTAGGGTCTTCCTGACTCCAGTCTTAGCACTTTATCCACTGCATCATCTAACTGCCTCAACTAATAATGAGAGAAATGCAAATCAAAGCAACTCCAGACTTTCACCTCACATCTAGCAAAAAGACAAAGAGGATAAAAGATGTAGATAGTCAATGTTAGAGGGGATTATAGGAAGACAGGTACACTAATGCAATTTTAGCAGAGTTGTGATTTACAAATGTCCAACCATTCTGGGACTATGCCAAGAAAGTGACCAGAATGTCCCTACGTTTTGACCTAAAGATCTCATTGCTAGATATATACCCAAGGAGGTTAAAGACAGAGAAACATGCCATATACATCAGAACATTCATAGCTGCCACTTTTTGTGGTAGGAAAAAATTGGAAACAGAGTAGATGTCCAACAATTGGTAAATGCCTAAACAAATTGAGGTACCTTCATTTAATGGAATATTATTGCATAAATGTAAGAAATGTTAAAAATGGAGAAGTCAGAGAAACATAGGTGGCCTATATGAACTGCGGCAGAGCCAAGTAAGTAGAACAAGGAAAACAGTATACACAATAATTGTAACAATGTATACGGAAAGAAAAATAACAACAAAACAAAATGGAACGTTATGGAAATAGGATAACCTAGAACCATGGATGGAGAAGAGAAATGGCACCTTTCTGCCTTTGCAGAGGTTGTGTAGGACTATGAATGTAGAATCTTGCATGGACTGTCAGACTTGTTTGATGGAGTTTTAGTTTCATTGAACTGCTTTGCTTTCTCTTCCTATTTCATTTGTTCTAGAGAATAGCTTGTTGAGTATGGGAAAATAAATGCATATATTTGGAGGTGAAGACATAAAAATAAGAAATATCATTAAAAATAATATGGGGAATCTGCCCCATCAAGTGATGTTCAGAGATAATGTGATGCTTGGGTGGTGGCGGCAGGTCCAGGGGCTGTAGGAAAATAAAGCACAGGGAAGGAAGTGCCTATCCTCCACCCTTGCACCCCACACATATATTAGGCACAAAGCAGAGCCTTGATTGCTCTGTGCTAATTAAAACTCTGATTAAGCATTTACTCTCTTAATTATTCATACATAGTTTTAAAGGTGCTATTTTGCTGTCTTAAAAAATGCACGGGGGTATCCATTTAAAATTTTGAGCTCCTAGAGGCCAGACACTATTATTTTTTGCATAGCATCTGCATAGAACCATGCACTATGATGATGCTTTAGGGTTTGGTCTAAAAAATATCTTCATCTGTATTTTTATAGGTTTCCTATGAGCTGTCTATTTCAGTATTACTTGGAATATCTCTACTACAGGCAATTCCATTCATTCCTTTGTGCACCATTACACTGTCCAATTAACTGCTGCATTAAAAAAGGCATTAAAATTTTAAGAACCAAAATGTCCTTTTAAAAGTTTAGTCATTACTATGGGTACTTGTATGAAGGACTGAAAACAACTCCTTTTATGTTTTGTTGCTTTCTTGCATATAATTAAACTTTATCATCTCCTTTTCCTTTAATCTTCTGTTTTCTAGATTGGTGAAGAAGAATTTTGTTTTACCTTAACAGAATATGATTTGCACCTTTTCTATTTTAAAATTAGATTTTTAAAAACTTCTTTTTATCCAACCCCCCACTAGGGATGGTTTTAATGTGCCCAGGTAGTCCCCAAAAAAGTATGCTTTTCAACTGAATGAATTTCTGCTGCAAGCAATGGAGTTGTTTGCTTCAATAGCATATGTACTAAAATTGGAATGAAACAAACAATTAGCATAGCCCCTGTACAAGGACAGCATGCAATAAGTGAAGTGTTCTATATTTTTTAAAAAAAGACCATTAATAAAATGATACAACACAATGTGTGTGTGTGTGTGTGTGTGTATGTTGTTCAGTCCTTTTTCAGTTGTGTCCGACTCTTTGTGACCCCATCTGGGGTTTTCTTGGTAAAGATACTGGAGTATTTTGCCATTTCCTTCTCCAGCTCATTTTATGGATGAGGAAACTGAGGCAAACAAGATTAAGTGACTTAGGATCACACTGCTAGTAAGTGTCTGAGGATGGATCTGAACTCACAAAGACGAGGTCTGGCACTCTATCTCCTTTACCACCTAGCTGCCCTATATGCATATGCACACACATATAACATGCATATGAACATATATACACATATGTGCATGTATAAATGCATATGAAAACAAGAAGTTCAGAAGGGAACAGAAATGGACAAGGCAACTTTATTACTACCTTTTAAAATTTAATAAAGACGTGTATAAAACAAACTTTAACTAATAGAAATTCACAGTATCATGTACAATCCTTTTTTGTTCTTCTTTGTATATTGGCATGTTTGTGTTTCTTGAGTGTTAAGCTTATAATACACATTTTTGAAAAGAGAAAAATAAAGGCAAGAGAGCAGCATCCTTTAACTCAGGTTTTTGTTCCTGTAGTTGCTGCTTGACCACTAGAGGTCACATGTGCACCTGCAATGTGAAACGTCCTGTTCCTTTCTGCCGTTCCGTGGGTTCTGGATATGTTCAACGAGAATAAATGACAGCATCCAGGTGGAAGGAAGCTATATAAAGGAGATCAAAAGAGCATGAATAGACAAATCCACAGCTCAGCTCCCAGTGCTTCTCAGACTCGGTTCTCAGGCTTTCTGATGACTATAAAAAAAATCCTGGGTGTTGCTATATGGCAACTGTCTTTAGGCAGTGAGAAGTGCCTAGCATAGCATTTAGAGCTAGAAGAGACTTCAGTGATCATCTCATCCCATCTCTCTGAAAGCCAAGGTCTATCAAAGTGAAGTAACTTGCCCAAAGTCACACAGTAGGTGTCCGATTCATGATTCAAACCTAGGTCCTTTGACTCCAAGACCAGACCTCTTTACTTTATATTATGTTTCACTGAGCTATGCATTGAAAGACCTGAACTCAAATCCTAGTGGTGCTACTAATTTGCTGTGTGATCTTGAGTAAGTCAAAATACCTTTGGCACTCAGTTTCTTCATCTTTAGGAGCTATAGGATAACAATATCATAGAATCATCGATTTAAAAAGAGGCCTTAAAGATCATCGAATTAGAGGCTCTCATTTTACATATGACGAAACAGGCCCAGAGAAGTGAAATGATCTGACCAAGATCACATAAAGAGCGGCAGAATCAGGATCTGAATGCACATCCTTTGAATCTACAAACACTTTTCTTTTTCACTAAACTATGTACGCCTTTATAATAAAGGTGTTAGAGTAGCTCAATTCTGTCATCTCTAAAGTCTCCTCTAACTCAGTGACTTGGGGATTCTCAATTCAGTTCAACTCAATGGTTAAGTACCTATGATGGGTTACCTACTCGCTATGTCACTAAGGACGAGGCTTTTAGTCCCTGAACCTCAGGCAACATACTAAACCGAGATGTTCTAGATGATCTGTGATCTGCTTTGGTAGAGGGAGCTCTCATACCTGGGAGCCTTCACAGTAATAATGACATAGGTCTTTGACATTTTGATGCATATGGATATAAAGATAAAAATCAAGATGATCACAGCTTTTAAGGAGTTGAAACAGCACATATAGTAACAGTCAACTGGAGCTTTGTGAGCTGGCTATGGATGGGGTGAAGGACAAGAAGAAGGGAGCAGTTTAGGGTCTGTGGGTTTTTATGTTGAGGTAGAGCTGGACATTTTTACAAATACATCAGTCCAGGTAAGCAGATTCCCAGCTATCTTGGCAAAGCCCAAATCATGAATAAGGAGCTCACATTCTAATGGGAAAGACAATACATATGGAAGGTTTTAGGGGCATCAGATAGAAAATTCCCTTAGTCCTTAGGGTACAACACAAAGCAGATGTTAATACTTTTCTTTGGAAAATGGAAATGTCATTTCCATTGATAAAATCACATCAATTTGATGTTAAATCATTTGACAATGCCAACGACTTTGGTGGCAAGAACTTTCCTTTCTGGGTCTTTGGTAACTTTGGCTACAACACTTTGAGGAACAGTTAATCGCCAGGCTGCATCTCCACAGGGGTTGCTTCCCAGGGTGGTGGCTGAGGGCATTGGGCTAGAAACAGTGTTATTTCCAAGTTTCTTGGCTTCAGACTCTACTAGGGTGTGAAGGGAAATGGTGGCCGAGGTGGGGGTGATGTTGATTTGACTTGTCTGGCACCTACTGGTTCCTGTGTCTCCCTCAGAGTGCCTTGTTGCTGAAGCAAGGCTCTCCTCTGCTGAATCTGACTTGCTTGTCCACTGTGTGGCATATGGTATGTTGGGAGTTGGGGGAGATGGCTGACCCTTCCTCCACAGGAATTACTTTCCTGGATGATTGGCTGTGAAGTCTATGATGATGCCTGAAGCATCAAGAAAAAAAATATATAGTGTATCCAAGAAGGCAAACAACTGTGTATATATTATAGAAAAATTTTTTATTAAAATGGTTATTTTAAAAAGTTCTGATACTTAAAGAGGTAAACTTCAATTACCTGGAATATCTACTTATATGAAACAACCTATTCCCCAGATATGACAGATCTGTCACAACAGTTTAGAGCTGGAAAGGATGTTAGAGATACTGATTGCTTCTAGATTTTCCAAAGTTGATCTAATTGCTGTTGTTACCGTAAATCAGTTACGTACCAACAATAGCTTCTGTTTACATTAGTTTTATGTTTTACAAACAACAACACATTTATTTAGTAGAAAGCACTTTCTTCACAACAATCTTTGTGAGATAGGTGGTGCACATATTATCATCCCAATTTTGCGGATGAGGAAATGAAACCAGGATATTAGTAGCTAAATTTAAGCAGCAAGGCAATGTGGTCTTGTGGAAAGAACAGAGAAAACTGTTAATGACCTGGATTCTATTCCTGACTTTGCTCCTAATTAGTGATATAACCTTGATCCAATCATTTCTCTGATCTCATTTTCCTCATCTGTATAATCAGGAGATCGTACTAGAATCAGGGTTGGGGAAACTTAGGCCTCAAGGCCACATGTAGTCTCCTAGGTCCTTGGGTGTGCCTTTTTGACTGAGTCCAAGTTTTATAGAATAAATCCTTTTATTAAGGGGATTTGTCTTGTGAAGTTTGGATTCAGTCAAAGGGCCACACTTGAGGGCCTACAGGGCCTCATGTGGCCTTGAGGGCACAGGTTCCCTACTCCTGTTAGATCATCAGAAAAATCCCTTCCCACTTCAAACTTATAGTATTCTAGAAATAAGAAAGGAAGTATGAGGTGTGGTGGAGAAAACACTAAATTTGGAATTAGAATATCTGAGTTTAAACCCAGACTCTTCTTCTAATCACTATATGATCACATTACTTAACCTCTCTTATCCTTAGTCTCCTCATTTACAAAATGGGGAGGGGGCTGGGTGAGATAATCCCTAAGGTTCCCTCTAGTTCCAAATCTCACGATCCTATAATCTTATGACCAAGCAATTAATCCCCTTAGCATGTGATGTACCATTTTCTGCTTGAAGCCTCTCCTGATTCTCCAGAATTGCTTGTATACTCCTTTGGAGAAAACCTTGTGTTTAATTACTTTGTAATTATATTAATTTCTTTTCTAGTTATGCTGTATGTTTCTTATATACAATATAAATAATATATGTTTTATTATGTATATACATATGTGTGTGTGTGTATTTATATGCCATATGTCTACTTCCTGGCTATTTCCACCGTATTCTGCCTGTTCTCTGGCTATCATCCCCATCACCCTCCCCTCTCTGGAACTCTGTACTCTACCTCTGGGTCTGCTGGTTCTAACAGGTGAGTTTTTGCCTTATCTTGCCTGAAGCCAGGCCTCCTCACTACTTCCTAGGCACCTAATATTCCCAGCACTTAGCACAGTGCTGTGTACATAGGAAGCACTTATAAATTCACTTATTTATTCGTCTTCACAACATGCCCCCCTCCCTTTTTTTTTTTTTTACAGGATTACTAAATTAGTAGATTAGGGATTTTGGCAAATTTTTTGATGAAGTAACTCATCATTTTGAAGAAGATGGAGAAATATGGATTTGAAAGTAAAACAATTAGATAAATTCAGAACTGGTTTTATGGCCAGACAGAAAGTATAGTTGTTAATGGTAACTGGTTGGATGGCCAGACAGAAAGTGTAGTTGTTAATGGTACAATGTCAATGTAGCAGGAGGTCTCCAGTACAATACCCCAGGGATCTTTACTTGGCCTAGTGTTCTATATAATTTAAAAATTTTTGTCATTTTTATCAATAACTGAGGTAACCAATAACTAATAACAGATTTGTTACATTATTCATACATTTAAAGTTACTTATCAGTAACTTAGATAACATAGATTTGGTATCCTAATATCAACTTGGCAAGTGTGATGGCCTAGTAAAATATTGAAAGGTAGAGAGTTCAGAGGTCATGGTGAGGACAAAGAATAGGTCTGGGAGGAGTGAGATATAGAGAAAGACTGAAGGATAGGAGGTTATTATCAGATAAAGACATTTCAGGGTTCTTGACTATGGAAGTAGAAGACATGTGGGTAACAGTGATATCAAGGGTGTGACCTCTTTTTGTGGCTGAGGTGGAATGTCAGCTGGGGTGATCACTTGGCCTTGATTTCTCCCTTCACCAGTGTCCATTCATACAGGTGATCACCAAAATCTTAATGCAGTTTTAAGCTATTAAAGTTTAAAACTAATCTAAGATCCATTGAGTAGAGTAAGGAACTAAAAGGTTAGGGTGTTTAAGAGAATGTCAACATGAGATCTCCTCTAGTAAAAGGACATGAATTAAGGTGGAAGAATTATCTAGGGGCTGGCAGATAGCTATCACCAGTTCCTGGACTGGATGATAAATGTGAATGCAGTATACTCTACGGAGGAGAGGTTGCTATGTGATGACAGCTGAGGGAGAGTCTGGAAATGGCAATGGTGAGCAAAAAATATTCTGACTCCCCCTCCAGAAGCAGTGAGAGAAGGTTCAACTGGTATTAGTGGCCACTGTCATGGAGTTATGGCAGGAACCACATTTGGCACATGAATGCTAAAAAGTGACAGGAGTATGAAAGGAAGAGATCAAAATTAAAGAGATCTGTTAATTATTCAGCAGGAATGCCAGAGGTCATAGGGGAAGGGCTAGGTTGATTTGGAGAGAGTCATTAAAGAGTCAGGGTGGAGGAGGATGGGGATAAGAGAACAGGCGGCAAAAGGTATGAATTGGCAGGGATGTTGTTTACTTATTAGGAATGGGAATCGGTATCACTGAGACTAGAAGAGTAAGGGAGAGTGGGAGTTTGCTAAATTGGTACAATTTAGATCTTTATAGTCACATTCATAAACAACAGACCAAATCTCATGGGACTCTTCAAATCCCATTGCACTTCTATGTTAGTAAATGTCTGTTTAAACATTTTCCTGTGTTTCTTGGTTACATAGTTTAGGATTTGTAGTTGAATACTTCATGGGACTGCACTCTCAAAGATAACTGTATGGCAAGTTGCCCTCATTATTTGAACCTATTGGGTTTTCAATTGAAATAACTCTTTCTTCTCTTTTCTTTCTGTTCTTAAACCACTTGTTTCCCAAACAGGAGCAAAATCACTAACAAGGTCCACATGAATCTCAGGTCAACCTATGACTGTAAACTTGGGGTCAGAGGGCACCTTAGAATTAAGGTCTCTCATTTTTCAACCTAGGAAACTGGGGCCAAGAGAGGTTAAGTGACTTTCCAAAGTCATCCTAGAAGGAAATAATAGATTCAAGATTCACACTGAGATTGTCTCACTCCAAATGCAGAGTTCTTTCATATTGGCAAATTTTCATGGGCTCCAAAAAGAACCCTTGACATGTCCCTGCCCAGATCTATTGACTGAAGCCCTAAAATCTGTTGTTCAGTGTTTTTCCCCTCCACTTTAAGGCTTCAGTGTCTTTAAGTGCAGTTATCCCCTGGAAGAGGTAACAATTGCAGAATAGTTGAATAAGGGCAGACATTTTCAAGTGAACAGAAGTGACAGAGTCACAGAAGCTTTTGGACACTAAAGACACTAGGTCAGCTGGGGTGATCACTTGGCCTTGATTTCTCCCCTCACTAGTATCCATTCATACAGGTGATCACCAAAAGTCTTAATGTAGCTTTAAGCTATTAAAGTTTAAAACTACTCTGAGGTTTCGAAACACCCTACATAACACCTTGGATATTTAGCATGTGGGGTTTAAAAAAATCTTATATTAACTTAGGTCCCAAGTGATAAATTGAGAAGCAACATTGCAAAGTGAGTAGAATGTTGGATTTGACACATCCTCAGCCCTGAGTTTGAATCCTACAACTAGCTTTGTAACCATGGCAATGCACTTTACTCAGAGTCTCATTTCCTCATTTGTAAAATGGGAGTGATAATATTTTACTATCCACCTCACAATTCCCCTCATGACGAATATGATTTGTAAATATATATTTATTAGGGGTGCCAGGTGGTGCAGTACAGAGGTGCCAAACTTAATAGCTGTTTGAGCCTGACAAGTCATTGATCCTCTCTTACCCGATATAATAACTTAACTGACCTAACAAGGTTGTTGTGAAGATAAAATAAGGCAGTGTATGTGAAGTACTTTGTAAACTGTAATTATTATTATTGCAATACAAAAGATACAATCAATCAGTCCATCAATAAGCATTTATGAAGGGCTTACTATGTGCTAGGTGCTGTTGATTAATTGTTTAAATGAAATAATTCCTATTCAAAAAGTTTGTGTTCCAATAAGACAGTAAGTATATATAACTATGGTATGGTGTGTGACCAGACCACAAAAGATGGGGTCTTCCATGTAGATGATGCCATCTTAGGTGGTCTAGGTACATGTTAAATTACCATTCCCATAAATGTCCCATGTAATAGGACATAAAAAGTCATAGGCAGATATAGGTAGGTACACAGAAGAAATATAAAAAGCATAAAATAAAGTAGAAGTTAGTTAGGGGAGAGAGTGGTTGGGGGGAATCAGGAGAGATTTCATGTAGAAGGTGACACTTGAGCTAAGTCCTGAAGGAAGAGCAAGATTCTATGCTGTAGAGATGAGGAGTCAGTACATTTTAGGCATTGGAGATGGCCTGTACAAAGGCAGGGAGATTGGAGGAGTGTTATGTGTGAAGATCAGAGAAAAAGCCAGTTTGACTGGATTGCAGAGTTTGGGAGAGGGTGCTGGAAAGCTAGATTAGATCCAATTTATAATGGGCTTTAGGAGCTAAGTAGAAAAGTGAGGATGAGAATTAGTTTACATTTTATTCTAGCTACATTAGGGAGCCATTGGAGTTTATTGAATAGGAAAGTGACATGGTTGGATCTTTCCTTATGAAAAGTCATGCTGGTAGCAGTGTAAGGGATGGACTGGAGTAGAGAGAGAATTGAAGCAAGGAGACCAGTTATAAGCTGTGGCAGGAATCTAGGTGAGAGGTGGAAAGCTCCTGAACTAATACAATGGTATAAATGAGAAGCAATTAGGTTTGAGAGGGACTGTAGAGGTAGAAATGAAAAGATTTAGCGACTCATTGCATATATGGGGTAAGGGAAAGTGAGGAGTCAGGAGTAATGTCAAGGACAGAACCCTGGGGGACTGGAAAAATGATGGTACCTTTAAGATGCCTAGGAAGTTTAGCAAAAGGGTGGGTTTTGGAAGAAAGATAATGAGTTCTGTTTTGGACATGTTGAGTCTGAAATGCTGTTAGAGCATCCAGTTTGAAATAAGAAAAAACCCAAATAAACTGAGAACAAAAAAATGACATAATAAAAAGACAGTTTGCTGAAGAAAGTGATGGGGTCTCTAGCGCCAAGCAGGTGGAGAGAAATACACACACAAAAAGGGAAAGAGAGTGGCTAGTTCCCAAAAGATAAATTCCTGTTTACCTTCTTCTTTTGTCTTTTTACCACTTTCATATATGAGATCACAGGCAAAAATTGCTCTTCCCCTATAGAGCCTTTATCCCACTCCCCACAATCCCTATTCTGAACCTTCCTTTTTTTCTTCAAGCGTGCCACAACATCTTCCTCCTTCTCAACCCTCTCATCACAGGACCTTCCCTCATACCATTTGCCATGAGCTCTTTCTACTTGCCATCTCTGTATCTCCCCCTTGACATTATTCTCCGTTCTCTCCAATCTCTGCTGAAAAGGAGGCATGCCTCACTATGGCCATTCCCTCCCATAGTCTCCTGCAAATTACCCCATAATCATGATTTTCAATCTTCTCTTATGTACTGATTCCTTCCCTGTAATCTTACAAAATGCACTTATGTGTCCCCCATGCTAAAAAACAAGACAAAACAAAACAAAACAAAAAAAACAACGAAAAACCTTACTTGATCCTAGCATCCCTTCAAGCTATCAGCTTCTATCTCTCTTCCATTGCACAAACTCCTAGGAAAAGCTGTCTCTTTTCATACTTCTACTTTCTTTCCTCTCCCTCACTCCTCTAATCCTTGCAATCTGGCTTGTGGTCTCATCGATCACTGGAAGTTCTATCTCCAAAGTTACCAATGATCTCTAAATCACCAAATTCAATGGCCTTTTCTGAGTCAAAATCAGGTTCGTAAACCTCAGATTCACTCGAAAACTCTTTCATTCTCCCTCTATTTAATCTATCGCTAAATCTTGATAACACTACATTTACAAAATCTCTCATCCATGTCCTCCTCTCCATTCAAATAACCACTACACTAGTTTGGGTGTGCACACACAGACATACATATACACATACACATAAGTACACACTTATACACATACACGCACATATAATATATATACATATCCATTTATACACACATACACACATACATATACATGTATGTTTAAACACGTAAACTATTCTATATATAAAATTTAAATTAAATTATTTAAAATATTATATATAAATCTATATCATCTCTTGTTAACACTATTGCAATAACCTCCTAATTGTTCTTCTTTTCAATCAACCAACAAGATTTTAAATAAGTATCTACTATGTGTGAGTGCTAAGCTAGATTTCTTACCTGGTCTCTCACTTCTCCAAGCCATCTTCCTCACAGCTACCATTAAATAGATGTACTTCAAGAGCAGATATGATCATGTCCCTCTTCTGAGCAAACAGCTTCAACATATTACCCCTAAGATAAAATATAAACTCCTTAGTCATTTCAAGCTCTTTGAAATCTAATTTCTGACCTAGGCTACCTACACATTACTCCCCCTTACACATAATAACATGGACCTAAACTAGTCTGTTTGCTGTTCTTCGAACACGTAGCATCCCAGCCTTTCTCTCTGTGCTTTTGCTCAGGCAACATGTCCTCCATGCCTGGACTGCACTCCCTCCTCATCTCTCTATCTTAGAAACTCTAGCTTCTTTCAGAGCTCAGCCTACATGAGGCCCTTCCTGATCCCCACCAGTAGCGGAAGCCTTCCTTTCCCTGCCCTCCACCTCCCACTGACATTGGCTTGTATTTACTTTGTATATTTTTCGTATTTACTTGTTTGTGAACATGTTGTTTCCATGTAAGCTACTTGATGACAGGGTCACATATTGTTTTTGTCTTTATATCCCCAGCACTCAGCAATGTTCCTGGCACATAAATGATAGGTGCTGAATAAATGTTTATGGGTTAATTGATCAAAATGTTTTTGGAGGCTAGAAGTTTGGGGGTAAATCCTAATCTTTGTTGTTCAAGGCATTCCTATGCATTTTTTTTTACTTGAGCTACCTCCCTAGTTTCTTTTTTAATATCTTTATTCTCTCCATACCATCCCAACTTCAACTCCCACCAAAAAAGATTAGAAAAGAGCCCTTAGATATTGTCTGCCTTCAGTTGAACAGAAACTTGTTTCTTTCTTCCTCTAAATTTATTCTTGCTTGTGTTCCCTACTTTTATAGATGATAAAAAACAACTTTAGTAAATGTTTAACTGACTCAAACCACACACATGGCTTTCAAAAGTGATTGATGTTGGACTCATGTGGGCCTGCCATATAAAAAAAGTCTTAATAGGAGAAATTGGGCCCATAACATAAGGTCAAGCCTTGATACATGTAGTATGGAGATAGTTGAGAAAGGGGATAGAAGAAAGAAATTAACTAGTTCTGCTTCCCCTATTGTTTCCAAAACTTTGGGGATTAGAGTTAGATGGTGTAAAAGCAGGAGCAGATAGGTGGTACAGTGGATAGAGTATTGGGCTGTAGTCAAGAAGACCTAAGTTAAAATCCCGCCTCAAACACTTAACTGGCTGTGAGACCTTGGGCAAGTCACTTAACCTCTGCTTGCCTTGGGTTCCTCTTCTATAAAATGGGGAGCACCTGACTCCCAGGGTTGTTATCAAGCTCAAATGACATAATAATTATAAAGTACATAACACATTGCCTGGCACATAGTAAGTGCTATATAGATATTAGCCATTATTATTGTTGGTACAAGTATAATAAAACACAGTAATATTACATGTCGTTATGCAGCTTTCAGGGATCCTTACATATGGATGTCTGTGCCTCTTTCCATTTGAGTTGAGACCACTGCTCTAGGCCATATTGCCTGTAAAGTATCTAAGATTTTTACTGGAATATAGTGTTCTAATCGCTTTGTGATTTCTTTGTTAATTTGGCATTTTTGCTAGTGGTATTTTTGCTTTGTTAATTTTATGTTTTTATTTATTTCATATCTTAATAAAACAAATAGGATTTGGTTTTGACTACTACTTGTTTGACCTTGGGTAAGTCACTTAAATTTTCTTGATCTCAGTTTCTTTATTTGTAAAAATGAGAGTTTGCTTGGGTGACTTCTGAGATCCTTCCTGGCTCTAAATGTATGATCCTATGATGCTAGGAAATATTTTGGAAGCATGAAGATGCAGTAAATAAGCAACTGAGGGGAGGAAAGGTGAGTGTCAGAAGAGCTGGGTTTTACCATCAGATTTTGATGCCTCTAAAATATTTCAGTTCTTTCCTTAATAAGTAAACTTTCTGGAGTGCCTGCAGTTCTTTAGTAATGAAGATTTGAGGCTCCATTGACAATTCCTATTTTGCTTATCACAAAACTTGATTTGTGAATTTAAGATCCAGCTTACAGTAGTAGATAGTAGGACTGATCTTGGAGTCAAGAAGAACTGGGTTCAAATCCTGCCCCTAACATTTGCTAGGAGAGTCACTATGGAAAATGACTTAATTTCTATGTGATTCTTGCATCTAAAACCCCATAGGACTAAATTGTAGAGTGAGAGAATTACATATCTATTCTGTAAATCAATTTAAAGTATGACTTTTTGCCAGTCTGGTATGGAAGAGCATGAGACCCTTTTGGAAGAAAAGTATGAATCAGTGGCCAACATTTTTGAATATTTTGAGTTACAACTACTGCATAAGAACATCCACTTTTCCCTGTATTCTCTCTATTTCATATTATGATTCAGATTTTTTCAATGAAAAAGTTCAAATCAACCCTCAAAGAGAGAGATGAACACAGCCAGTTAACTCTGCAGGGAAAGATTATTTAGCAAAGTATGTGCAAAAAGCTCAATCTTGAATAGATGCGTGCCAAACCTGTGTACATGCACAATTTGACACTGTCACTTTCATTTGGAGAAGTGTTATAACACAGATAAGTTTTATTACTATAGGGTGGTTTCCTGTAATTGAACTTGAAATATGTAAACATAGTGTCTTCCAGGAATTCTAGTTGAATTTATTCCCAAGTTATGTTTTTCTTTGAGGCTTTACTTTTAGATGCTTTGGAATCATCCCTGTCAGCATAATAGTTCTTTATGATGGGATTCTCTTTTTGTTTCTTCATTATTTCAGTCTACTATCTGACTCTGGACTTTATATCAGGGTTGGGTCTGTATACTTCTGGAGGAAGTGTCTGGGTTGTGCTTGTGTCTTCTTTATCCTTGCTGCTGAGTTTTGAGGGTATTGAGTATTGTATTACTCTAGGATCTCTGGGACAACTCAGTCACATGACCTGCAAGATTTTAGTGCTCCCAAAGTTGTGTGATACAGGGTAAAATCTGAGTTCTGCAGTTTTGAACTGATCTCTGCAAATTCCTAATCTGAGTTTGAGTCTGAGCAAAGCAACTGTGGACTTACTCCTAGTTGGAATACCAGCAAACTAATACTGGACTCAGCCACTGTCAGCAGATGAAAAGCTCTGCAGGTTCAGAGTGTCAAAACCATAGGCTCCTTTTTGGTCTGTGCTTCTTGCCATGGTTATTCTATTGGTTATTAGCTCTTGCTTACTTCTGTATTCTATTTCACACTATGATTCAGGATGAAAAATTAATTATGTTTATGAAATAATTAGAGCTATGGATGAGAAATTTACAAAATAACATTTTGATATATTTGGTAATTAAAAAAAATGCTTGCTATACAAATGATATAGATGTGTCTGAGTCAGCTAGGTGGCACAGTGGACAGAGTACCAGGCGTGAAGTCAGAAAGACCAGAGTTCAAATCCAGCCTTAGACACTAGCTATGTGATCCTGGGCAAGTCAGTTAACCTCTGCCTCTGTTTCCTCATCCATAAAATGAGAATGATAATAGCATTTATCTCCTAGGACTGTTGTGAAGATCAAATGGGATAATATTTGTAGTGTGCTTAACACAGTGCCTGGAACATAGTAAGTGCTATAAAAGTGTTATTTTTATTATTCTATACTTGCTTCTCACTTACCACATAGCCTAGGGGCCTGGATCACTACTCCTAGGCTGAGATCCTTTCCTCAAATTGCACTGAATCTGTGACTTTGCTCTAGTTAATGAAAGACAGCTGGTGTTTGGCCTCATTCCTTTTTGCATAAGTTCCAGCCTCTCTCTGCCAGATCTGGGACCTCTTCTTGCTCCAGTGCAGAATTCAGGCCAATCCTCATTCAGTCTCTGCTAGAAGGCTTTGTGTGGCTATTGCTGGTTAGACTCCATCTCCAGTGTCCACAGATCTCTCTGTCTCCCTCTGTTGACCTGGCCTGGAAAAATGACTTGTAGTGAGTTTTTCCTTTGATTTCCCAAGTTAGGACTTGATCTGGTGCATTTTCCAGATCTTTGTGGACTAGTTGTATGGGAGAGCTTGGCTCTATTTTTTCCTGTTCTACATCTTGACTGTGTCTCCTGTCATTTGATTATTTATAGAATCATAGATTTTGAGTTCAAATGTACCAGCCCAAACCCTTCATTTTACAGATTAGGAAACTGAGGTCCAGAAAAGTTAAATGACTTGCCCAGAATCACATGTTTACTAAGTATCTGAGGTAGGGGATAAATCCAAATCTTCCTTGCAATGCCAAAGCAAGATAAAATTTCAATATAATTGACTGATTAAAAAAACTAAAATGATGCAATATTGGATAATTGTATTGAACTCTACTGATAGGGATCATTTGATGTCAGAACAAAATATAAATACATGCACTAAATGAAAATGTGACCCCCTCATATGGGGTTTGCTTCATAATCACTTATTTGAAAAAATATGAGTGAAGAGTTAAATATAGTTGGTCAAGTTGTTACAGAAAAACAACTTTACAAAAAACAATCCAGGCTCTAGGCAAAAATTGTGTGATGCTATGGGGAACAGAGAACAAGGCACTCCTATATTTCTGTGAAACATGCTGGCCTTCTCTTTCCAAAGAACTTTGAAGGGAATTTAAGGTAGAAGAAGAAAATAATTGGCATTTTGTAAGTGATAGTCAAAGAGATGAAACAAGTTTATTTTATAATAGTTTTTCTCCTGAATTTTGGATATTCCCTGGTTGTTTTTTGCAAATCTGAATTCTCTAAGTTTATCAGTGCAAGGTTTTCTATTTCATAGCATGATTCAGAATGATAAATTGTCTGCATTTATGAAAAAGTTAGAGCTATGGATAATACATTTACAAGATAATATTTTTATATATTTACAAATTAAAAAATATTTATTCTTCAAATGAAATAGAAGTAGTATTACTTATTAATCATTTGACTGCCCTTCAGAAGCAATTCTTATTTCATTTTGAAGAATTAGATATTTCTAAATATGAATGGATAAGGAATCCATTTTTCATAGACAGCTATGATACATTAGAACCTGTCCTTATTTAAATGGCAGCAAGATCTGGATCCTCATTCTGCAGGATGAATTAAAGATCAACTTCATAAGCTACAAATACAAAAAATATAAAGAATTTCATCAGTATCTGTACATTATATTATTTTATTGTATGATTAAGATTTGTGTGTTGCTATAAAAGCTAATGCATTCTTAATTTTATTTTGATAAATTGTGAGCTTTATTTTATGGCTCACAGTAAGGACATTGAAGGCTGGATAAGACATAACCAATGAACAACTTTGAATACAATTAGGATGAAATTACTGATCTAGTTGAGCATTTGGGCAAAGTATAAATTGAGAAATTATAGAGGGCAAAGACCATTTAAATCTTGTTTTTGTATCCCCAGCACCTTACTGTCACATAGTAGGTCCTCAATAAATACTTGATGATTGTTTTATGAAAAATGGAGGTCGTGACTTTTTTCTGTAAAAAAAAAGTGTCACTACATAATGTGTGGAAACTACTAGTGTGCAAAGAACTTTTCTTATAATTTTTATTACCAACCAATTTGACAGAACCCTACCAGAAGAGAAACTTCTATAAGGGAAATCTGGGCGTCTTGGCTTTTTACGGATTCATCAAGATAGGCCTGCAAATACCTTTAGTGAAAATCCTCTCTTGGGATTGCTTTAAGGTGACATCTGCAAAAAAGTAATATTCTGGAACTCGAGGATTTCCTTTTTCTGTTTGTGAAGAGGGAACTTGAACTCCAGTTACGTCAGTTTAGACTTATAACCCTGTTCTCCCTCTGGAGGGAGACACAGTCCAGCTTTTATATCAGATTCCATTTCCTCCCTTCTCATCTCTCTTACTCTCTCCTTTTTCTGCAGGAGCATTGTTTCCTTTCAGCAAGCGATAGTAGCAACTTGCAGAATTGACTGTTGGGGGAGAAGCTGAGGCGATGCTGCCGGATCTTTCTATCCCATTTTACTGCTAAACTCAGCCAGAAACCGTGGGTGCTAGAGACTTCTGGAGTTTCAATTGGATTCCGTGGGGCTGTAATTCATTCCTAATTCCCTGGAAAGATAGGTGGGCTAGGGTCTAGGTAAGATAGCAAAATTCTGTCGTTAAATGACTTTTTTTTTTTAAAAGAAATCTCCAGTTTCTTTTGCCAGTGCAGCTTTCGAAGGAGGGACAGGGAAGGAAGGTTTGTAGGTTCCAAACGTCCTTCTGTCCTTCTTGGGATCTGGATCTGGGCTTGAGTCCTCATTGCTGCCCCTCCTTTTCCCTTCCTTTCTCCCATCCCGGGGTCTCTAGTGAAGTGACACAGGCGACACCTGCCCGGCTGTGTTCGACTTTGGGACTCACACCTTTTCCTTCCTGGTGACAGTGCGAGGAGTAGTTGGGGCGGGGCAGGGTGGGGGCACTTCGCAAACCGAAGGTTTCCTGGGACCATTCGGAACATTCTAGAACCACTGCCAACTGTCCAGGAGTTGCTGTTAACCCGACTCTAGGAGCCAGAGCAAAGTCACAGCAGCTGGAGGGAAAGAGAGCTGCCTGAGACCTGCCAACATCAACCTTTGCTACCAGGACTGAGGAGCCAGGTTATCTTCGAGAAGGGAAGAAAGAGGTAACAGGAGAGACCGAGATCCATCCTGTCTCTCACAGTGTGTCTGCCCTAAACTCCAGCAACATTTTCCCCTTTCTACCCACCGGGGGAGACCGCGGGATCTCGAGATGACCGGGAAACTAGACAATTCGTGGAGAATGCTGCTTTCCTGAAGGTGATCCTCCAATTTGCCTTCCCCAAGAGAGAGAGAGAGGGAGAGAGGGCGAGCGGTAGGAAAGAACAGGGAGTTGGTGTGCCTGCCTGGGTGTGAGAGGCAGAGGGAGGAAAAAAGAGAGAGGGAGAGAGAGAAAGAAAAAGAGGCAGCGTGTGACGAGGATAAGTCTTTGCTCGGCATTAAAAGCAAACAAATCGGGACCGGTATAAGAGAGGTAATCACTGCAAGAGGCTCTTAGATTTCGTCAGTTGGGAGACTGAGCTGGACCTCATCGTTCCACCGAGGACCGGTGGCAGGAGCCAGCGGAGCTTCCTAGGGCTCCGGGCTTGGGCTATCTCAATCAACAAATCTTTTGATTACTTTGGCGCCGTGGGAGCAAAAAAAAATTAAAGAAAGAAAGAAAAAGAAGAAGAGGGAGACGCGCGCATCCTACCCACCACCGGCTTCGGGGATTCCAGTTTGGATTTCAGGAGATTCCTGAAACCTCTCTTTGCCATCCAAAAGGAGGAAATACACTCACGCGCACACACACGCACACGCACTCACTCACTCACTCACACACATTCACATATACACACACACACACACGCGCGCGCGCGCGCACACAGGGTCACACTCACACGCCCGCTCCAAGCACACACCACCAGACCGCAGGTCCCTATGCCCCTGGATGGTGAAGGCGGATTGGATTTGGCAAGCGATGCAAGAACGATAAGGCTGGCGCTGGCTCCCGGAAGCTACAGGAGCATCGCTAGGTGTTGCCACCGGGAAGCGGGGCTGCAGGTAGGTGCTACAGCAGCCACTTCAGCTTCCTTCCCAGCTGGAGGCTCCGTCAAGGGGTGGGGTGAGCGGGACTGGCCTGGCGCTGTTGTAGAGCAGGGCAACCGGAGCGGATTGGGGGTGAGACCCCACCACCCCTCCCTCTCCCTCGGTGGTCTCAGTCTGCAGTGGGCTCGAGGGCAGAAAAGGGGCATATACGGGTTGGGCAGGCAGTGTCCTACCTTCCTCCCCAAGGAGGGCCGTGGTGGGCACTCCAGGGAGAGGCGAAGGTGTTGGGGACACGATCCAAAGGCACAGAGAAAGGGTCCTAGTGAGGGGCTCCCTCTTTCTGCTCTCCGTTCCTTTGCTCCTAAATTGATCAAGAATCAAAGCCATGGGATCCCCAGTCCCAGATCAGTCCCGGATTGTAACCATATTGGACTCCTAGTAAGTAGAAAGAGTCTCGTACTAGGAAGGATCAATGGGATGTGTCAGGGCGCCTTTTCGAAAGCCCCACTTTCTGTCCACTTCTGATTAGTTAATTCTTTGGCCTGTCTGCCCAAGGTGGGGCGCTTTAGTGAGGTTATCGATTTCTCTACCTATTTGCATAAAGGATAACAGGCTGGTAAGCGTCATAGCCTCAGATATCCAGATATTTACTACAGCTTGAAGAATGATTTCTCAGGTGTTATGGTAACGATGTAAAAGAATTAAGAATCGTTTCATGAAGTGTTAAGGAAAAAAAATGCCTTGGAGAAGTGTGGTTTTTGACCTTTGCTTTCTGGACAGATCTCTCCCCCCCTCACCCCCCCATATCTTGGTAATGATTTGGAGTTTTCTTTCGGGGTTGCTTTGCTGATCCCGTTTTCTTTAAACAGACCAGTTTACCCCAAAGCGGTATTTTCTTTCGGGCTGCCGACCCTCGTTCACTTCGCAGTGGGGAATTAGCTCGCTATAACTGGTCCCCTGAATAGGAAAGTTTTGCAACTGCGCCCTATTTCTCTGAGAGCAGTGGGATTACTTGTTTAGCCTCTCTATGCAAAGAACATACAGCTGGAGCTCTCTGCGTTGGTGTACTTGCAGTAGTTGGAGCAAGCACCTTCCTATTCTGTGTATTATCTCTCTTCCCGACCAAGAGTTTAAACAATTGCCCGAAGCGCTTGGGATCAGATTTGTTACTATGTCCGTCTTGAGGAGAGTTTGGCTTGAGGCTGAGCGCCGAAGGACTCTCCTATTGACTTTTGTATGGTTCTTAAATGTGAAGTATATTTAATCCTAACTCTCAAAGTCCTTTAAAGCATCAGGATGTTTTAGGGTCTTCTCTACTCACCCGATGGATTTAAATAACCATTGACTAAATGATAAATATCTGGCTTCTGGCTTCCCAACTAGATTGCTTGAGACATCAACATTCAGACTGTTATCAATTAACTCTTTAAAACAGTTCTATTAGGCAATATGAGCGAAGGCAAATTTAGGAATTAACTTCAGATTTCTTGCTAAAGTGCCCAAATACAAGAAGTTGTCGAGATTGGAAGCACTTCCGAAGCCATTTGAAAACAAGAGCACAAAGATTATCTTTATTTATTCCAGTCTATATTTGCATGTTTACTCTCCTCCTGGTGGATCTCAGTCAATTTCAAAATTGACATTCAAGGTTTTCATTTTTAAAACTTCATACACAATCCATTTCCTTTCTTCCTCCTTCCCACTCCATTTTGCTCTTTATTACATCATGGGGACAATTGTTTAGATCTTTAGCTTACTATTGCCCTGCTTTTTAGAGATAAGCTGCTACTTGTAACCACACCGAACCTCACATTATCATTCTTCTGATTCCTGTCTAAAGAAATAGGTTGCATTATTTATAGGTATAATAGAATGAGAGCAGTGTTACTACTCACTGAATACTTAGTCTGCTTGTAGTCAAGCACAGAGAGACTTTTAAGTGAGAAAAATATACAGTTGGGCTATGTTGCCTGGTTAGCAGTAGTACAGTTTTTGAGATGAAATTCTCTTAATACTGTTTTTAATCAGTATGTTCAGTAGACTGCAACTAATCCAGCAAGTGCATTTGGTCACATGTTTGCACATAGCATATATTTCTTAAAGAGAAACCAAGAAATTCACACATTAAAGTTGACACTTGTACTGTAATTATATGGATTGTGTTAGAAGGGAATCCAGGTTTGGAAGTGTGTGTGTGATTTTATATATGTAAATAAGAGGTATTTTAGCAATGGCAAAATGATGTGTAAAGATTTATTGAATGCAGGTTTGTGGAAAAAGGGAACATTCTGTTTAATAACTACATTTGCTAACAACCAGGTTTCAAAATGTAATGATATAACCCTAAAAATGAACTCTATATTTAGATAAAGCTGCTTTATTCTTTTATGAAATATGAAATGTTAAAACCAAATGATGACATCAGAGTTCTTAAAATAACACCTTATACATGATCATGACCTCCCCCCCCTTCAAATTCTAGGAGCCCTTAATGATCTTATTTTAACAATGACTCTTTAAAATATTTTTAAATAATGGTTCAATATTAAGTTGCATTTTTTTCCTCTATCACTAACAACAGGATATGAATTACCTGTTACAGGTAGAGTGAAAGCAGGATCTGCCTCTACTGCAGTTTTTAGGCTTTTCCCCCTTCTTGTCTAATATAAGATATCAGATGAGAGATCTTGTCTTATCCTGCCTGTATTACACCTTGCCTATATAAATTGATAAACATTTGCCTATCTACTGTATAATTTGATCGAGGAATGCTTGAAAACATCACCATTTCTTTATCTGTATTTGAAATGATGAAACTACCAGAGACCAAACAGCTCTGTGCCTCTGCTTTTACTTCTGCAGGAATTTTATTAGAGATGCCTCATTAAGTCACATTATTCTGCAGCTGTTTTGCTCATTGAAGATTCAAGTAAAAATAGGGAACTTTATTGTGCAATGCAGTATTGTTTTTTTGGTTAAAAACTGTAAGTTAAAGCAGAAATATACATCCAGCAGATTCCCCTGTGATCTATGTCTGGCCTTTACAGCTGCAATTTATCAACCTGTTTATTAGTAGGACTTTATCAAAACAAAGAAAAGAAATGCATTAAAACTAATAGACAAAAAAGACTGGAGCTAGATGCAAAGGCCAAATCAACTGAAGAGATTTCACATCTGAAGAATTTATATATAAGCACATACACTTCTGCTCTATTTCAAAAAATTACATTTCAATGAAATACTGTGTGGATACAGATAGTGTGAGTCATTGATTTTTGTAATGCTATACAACACGGTGAACCTGCCATTTTCTCTGAACATGCAATACTTAAAGATTACATTTTATAGTTCTTAAGATTATAGATTTAAAGCTGGAAGAGATCTTGGTTACTATTTGGTCCAATCCTCTCATTTAACAGATTGGGAAACCGAGGTCTAGAGAGGGGAAATGATTTTCCCAAGGTCACATAAGTAGTAATTGGGATTTGAACTCAGGTCTTCTGACTATGGGTAGAACACAACACTGCACGGTTGCCTTCTTGGGAAAGTACTTGAATTTTTGTTGTAAATTATTTCAGTGTTAATTATAGGATCATTCCAAAATGCTATCCCATGTATGGTTTTTAGAGAGTAAATTCTGCATTTAGATTGAGATCATTACCTCAGGCAAGGGCAGTAGGATAGATCAAATACTGTTGAGGAGTCTTTGTTAGGTTCCTGTTTGGTGGCCACTGTTTTGCTGGGGAACTTGAGTAAATGGTATCTGCTCATTGCAATACTTCAATGTTCCCATCTGTAAAACTGGAATAATCCTACTTACCATCTATCTACTTTATGAAAACTGCCATGAGAATTAGTTGGCTGTGGTCTGTTAAGTACTTTTTTTGGGGGGGGGCTAGGCAATGGATTTAAGTGACTTGCATGGTCACACAGCTAGTAAGTGTTATGTGTCTGAGGCTGGATTTGAATGTTAAGTACTTTTAAGATATTAAAAAAATACTAGGAAAATGCATTCACTACGTTAATAAATATTAGTTATAATGATATGCCATCATGATTCTGGTTGGGTGTTAGGTGACAGAGCTATCAACAACTTTAAAGCTTCCCATGCCCTATGGAGAGGTGTACCATTCATCCTTGCATTTGTGAGAAATATGATTTGACCCAGTTGCTTTCCCAAGTATAAATGGATCCTTAGCAAAGCAAGATATATTGTAAAGCAATTATCCCATTCAAGCTCCTAGTATATTTTTTCCTTTATTTTGTTTTTATAGATATTTTGACTCACCAGGCTAGAAATGCAAAATGTAATTAAAAAATTTTTTTTTTGCCTTCTGTGCAAGGATGTTTGGGGGGATATGTTTTTAGAAACAAAGATAGGGAATTTTGATACATTTTAAGCACTGAATATCACAGTATGCAGTACTTATTAAACATAGGAGTCCACAGTCAAAACACAAACCATGCATAACATTAGAGCATTTTATTTTGTTCTACAAATTATAGTTACAGATTTTCCCAGAATCATACTCAGACTGTACTAAAAAAGCATGTTAAGTTGCCAAAGACCACCCACTTCCTATGTGTAAACCAATACATACTTCCATGAACATATGCTGGGCTTGAGACTCACTCATTGATAGACAGCCCTGCAAATAGAGTCAATGGTAATTTAGCTGTCTAAGCAATTGAGAACTCTGCCCATTGGAAATTCAGGCATTCAGTTTGATCTGGGATTAAGATGAACTGTGAACAAGCCAGCAAAGAGGAACGTATTCCATTCTGTTCTTTGTAATTCGTAAGGGCTATGATATCAACTGCAGAAGCAACATTTATGTTATCCTACCAGATAGAATGCTTTTAATCATCTCCTTCATAATTGTTTTTTAATTTCCCCAGACTGGACACTTAGCCCAAGGCACAACATTTACCAATACAAACCTTAGATTCACAATTCAATTTGTATTTATATTGCTTCTTTTAGAGACTAGAGATCTAAGAAAACTCTTTCGAGAGAGATGCAGTAATGTGATAATGTTGCATGCTGACAGTTATGGTGGGATACTGAGTACCATACTTTGACAAAATGGAGACAGCTGGCCAAACAAGTTTTCTTTGCTCTTTTGCCTCCTGGGGTGTCTAACGATCTCTCTCCACGTGATGCCTGGAGAGTTAAAAGAAGCTTTTGATAAATGTAAGATTTATTTTACTAAATAACTTCATATCTCTTGCAGTAGCAAACCAGTCATCTGTATAATTGCATATATGTGAGTGGGTAAGTGGGTTGACCTTTAAAGGTCACAAACCTCCTAAACCTTTTATTAAATGGTGTTAATTGCCAATGGCCTCCAGTAGCTCCATGTGGTTTCCTACAGTTGACCCTCATTATATACACTGATAATATCTGACTTCCATCATAGAATTGTTCAGCTCTTTCTATGGAGACATTGTTTAGAAATGCTATGGAAAGGGTCCACAATAATCTGAGTAAAGAAAGTTTTATGGAGAGCTTAGATTTGTGCCTAAGAACTGAAGGCATAATATATCACAGAATAACCTTGGCTATGATCAGTGATGTGTGTTCTTTTAATGCTATAACTTATAATTTGATATTTTTATTTATAGAATAAAGCTTTTACACCTTTTTATTTCTATGCCATTCTATGATTTTCTCCCTTTCTCCTTTTTCCTTCTGTGTGGAGAATTTTCAGTGATAACCAGCACAATTCAGACATGTAGATATGTTTGCCTTTTTCCCTTACCTGTAATAGAAATCATGCCTGTGCTCAGGAAGTATGTTGTATAATTTGTCCTTGTCCATCTTTTTCTTGTCCCATATTCATTGTGAAGTTGTAAAGAAAACAAAATCATCACACAAAACGAAGGTTATGTGATCACAGAAATCTTAGTAACAAAGCTACATCTCTTGTTGTAAAGGAAATAGATGAATTTTCAATCAATAAATCAAGAAGTATTTATTAAGCACCTATTGTGTACCAGGTGGAGGGATGGCAAGTACAATGGATGACATAATTCCTACTTACAAGGAGAATGTATTCTGATGGGAAGACAACAAATACATATACAAGTATATGCAGAATGGATATAAAGAAAATAAATTCAAGTAGTTAATTAGTAGTTTAGGAGAAGGAAATTGGGAAAAACTTCTTACAGAAGGTGGTCCTTCAGGTGAGTCTTAAAGGAAAAGAGGGATTCTTTGAGTTGAAGATGAGGAGGAAGTGCATTATAGTCTTAGGGAATGGTCAGTGCAAAGGCAGGGAGATGAGAGTTGGAGTGTTGTGTGTGAACACAGAGGATGAAGGAGATACAAGGTCATTTTGACTGAATTGTAGAGTACAAGAGAGGGAGTCATAAGGCTAAGAAGATAGGTTGGGACCAGGTTATAAAGGGCTTTAAAATCTCAACCGAAGTCAGGAGCCACTCAAGTTTATTGAGTGATGGGCATAGCAGACTTATTACTAAGAAAATCGCTTTGGCAGCAGTGATAGTCTGGAGACCAATTAAGAGGTCATTGCAATAATCTGGTTGAGAAGTGATGAGGGATTGAACTAAGGTAGTGATTCTGTGAGAAGAGAGAAAGGGTTAGATGGGAGAGAGAGAAGGTAGAAATGGCAAAATTTGGCAACAGACTAGGTATGTAGGGTGAGGGAGAGTGGGGAGTTGGGCATAATGCTGAAGTTATAAACCTAGCAGACTGGAAGACTTTCTTAGAATATAAGCCTCCAGAGTGCAAGGAGTGAGTGTACTGTGTTTCTCTGTTTATTACAACACAGATAGTTCACGTGTATCAATCCTTTTTGCAGGTGATGATAGTAGTTATAGTGATGGTGATAAAGACATAGGCAGAAAATGGGCAGAGTCCCTGATTTTGCATGGAGAGTGAATCTAATGTTTCATTCATGTTGGTGATATTTTGTTCCTGACCTTTCTTCTTGTTTGTTTCTTTTTGTCTAATGTGTTTTTTCCCCCCAGTTCTATACGGGGTAGACCTCTCTTGACACCCCATTCACAAGTCCCTCATTTTCTTTCTTCTCTTAACTCCTTCAACTGAACAGAAATGCCTTTAGGAATTGAATTTGGCATGTGTAGTCTGCAAGGAAGGTTTTGGTTGTAAATGTAGTTAGCTATCTAGTCCTCACAACCATGAAGAAAGTATAGTAGAAATTGATTGGAAGCACCAATCAAGTCCCTAGGTGATTCAGTTTAATGGCCCCACTTGGCTAGATTGCCCTGTAGCCATTCTATGGGTAAATCTATAGTAGTAAACCTTAAAATGTGTTGTAAAAGGGAGTTATTAATAATAACACTAGACTATGAACTCTTCAGTCAGTCAACAAACATTTATTAAGTGCTTACCATGTGCCAGGCAATAGCACTAAGGGTAAAGGACTGGGAAAAGCCTCTTGCAGAAGTTGGGATTTGACCTGAGTCTTGGAAGAAGCCAGGGAAGCCAAGAGGCAGAAATTCGAGGCAGAGCATTCTAGGCAAGGGGGTACTTTCAAAGAACCAGGCCACATCTTTTTGATTAAAAGATTTTGGTACAATTAGTGTCATGGGATCGGTACTAGATCAAGAGAGTCAATTGTTAAATATTCAGTGTGAGTATTTACACCTTAGAAATAGTCAAACTGCAAATCAGGGCTTGATTTATTGTTTTGTTGATTATCTAGAGCTGAGAAAGTGATGGAGGAAATGTTAATGCAGATTAAACTTAAATGTGTATGAGAAAATACATTTTTTGGAGATCTTTTGTTAAACATTTATTAGCACACCTGAGAGAAGTGATCATCAATAACCAGTTATGAGGGAGATCCAGGTTTTTTCCCTGTCCTTTTACCTTGTTTGAAGCCCAGCCTTTGAAGAGCATTACTGACCTCTGCCAAAAATTTACCCCACCTAAATCATTTTATTTAGGTGAATTCCTGCTTATTGTGTTTTATTCAGGTTTAGGTGGGGATAAAATTCTTTTATTAAATTGCCCAAGGCTGGGGGTAATTTGGAAGTTAATGACATGATCAAAGTCACATCCACCAGCCCCTCATTAGAATATTCATTATAAGATTATAATATTCATTTTCTCTCATTACTTGTTAACCAATCAGAGTTGATTGCCATCCTCAGGAACACACACTCTTTTAAGGGCATATAAGTGTTGAGTGGGTTCCATGATTGGTCTTTGGCATTCAAGAGTGTCACTGACCCCCCTTTTTAAAATAATATGCTAGCATTATTAACAAAATGATTAATTACCCAGAAATTATGTCTTTCAAACTTTTAAAATGTCACACACCGCTGCCAGTGGCCATTCAGTAAAATTCTTGTTGCCTGAGATTTTTATGAAGGCTAAATCCATACATTCTATCTACTTTGTCTACGTGTATTGCATCAACTATTCTGTGTTCATGATGTCTCCCCTATAAAGGACATAAACGTCTTGCAGGTAGGGGCTGTTTTGTTTTTTTTTCTGTCTCTAGCACAGTGCCTGGTGCGAAGTTCTTCAATATGGGCTTATAGATTGCAGGAGCCCTATCCAAGAAGCAATGTGATGTCTTCATACTATCCCATTTTCTCTCCTTCTCCATTTAGTTTAGTAATGTATACACAAAAGATAAAATGGGAGTATGAGCAGGGATGTGCTGGTAAGTGTTGATAGCTGGTTCTCTGAAACAAAATGTGGCTATGACACATTTTTAAGTTTAGTCAGCATTATCACCATTTTCTCCGTTACATTCTTAAGTTTAAACATAAAATAAAACAATAAATCAGGCACTTGCCAATTTTTGAGGTGGAAATGCTCACACTGAAAATTTCTCCTGATCCAGTATAGGACATCTCTGTCTCTGTCTCTGTCTCTCTCTCTCTCTCAGTATGTGTGTGTAGGAAATATTGAAAAGTTGTTAGTCTTTGTCAGATTCCTCTGTACAACCTCTAGTTTTTTCCAGGTTCAGGAATTTGATTTTAATCAGTTCTTCTAGAACTGATCAAGCTCAGGGGAATGGAAAGCACTGAACAAGATCATCAGAGACTGATCGACAAGCCAAAATGTCAGTTTATTTATACTGATATCTTAATGATTTAATTTAATAATTTACTGCATTTTTAATTATTAAATTATACATTTCCTTATAAATACCAAATAGATTGGATTACTTGTGACAGCTGATCAGCATATTTTCCTTTGGGGAGAAAACCAATTTATAGCAATATATCAAGAACTTTTAATTTATTCATATGAAGTCTTAAAGTCTCAGAAATTTCCTCTGAGGCTCAGAGAGAGGTTAAGTGGATTGCCTATAGTCCTCAGTTAGTAAATATCAGGGGCAGGATTTGAACACAAGTTTTCCTGTGCTCTTTCCATTATGGGCACTGCCTATCTGAGGTTAACTTAAGAAACCACATTAATTTTAATTGGTCAGATGCATCAGTTTTTCAGTAGTTAAAAGTTCATCAGCTAGTTGCCATTTTGATTTTCAGAAATATTTTGAAAATATCGATTGTGAAACTGTTGTATTGCTGCAAAGAGAACCCTGGAGGGAGAGTCAGGAAGCCTCTGAATAACTCTGGCAACAACTAATTAGAAGCCCTTTTGGCAAGTCAATCTCATTTGCCTCTGCTTTCCTGAGCTCTTTAATGGATGGGTTAGACTAGATGGCTCTGAAAAATCCCTTTTGGCTGCAAATTTCTAAGAAATTATAAAAGTTCTGAAAAGACAGAGGTTTTAAAAATGTAGTCATGATATAGTCATGATTGTGAGGGTATGACTTTATTAGATGCCCTTATCACCAAAAATATTTTCACAATGAGAAGCACTATGAAAATATATACTTGCCCATCTTTTTGTCTCCTATTTTTCTGCCTCCAATTTATTTCCCCTCCCATTTTCTCATCTGGCCATAGTACTTCTTTCAAAAGTTTTCATTTCCTATTTATTATTTTCATGTAATTTCGTGACTTCTCCTGCCTATATTGAGCACAATATTTTGCTATTTGCTATTGCTCACTTGTTTTCTTGCCAAATGAGGATTTTTCCTCTTCTGGAATCCAAACTCCTAATACTTAACTTTCTGTAACCAGAGATTGAAATTCTAATTATTCAGGGACTGATTACCCAGCTTCCTTTATTTCTGCCTCCTTCCTGTTGTACCCCTTTGACCACTTTGCAGTTCATTATCACCTCCACCAGTGGATAAAGAAGAATAGGAAAAGAAATTTAAATCTGTCAAATAAGAGATTCATGAGCAGATTTGATTAGGGGAGAATATTGAAACTCTAGGTGGAAGCAGCTAGTTTGGATCATCATTGGAGTACATTTCACCACCAATAAAAATGGGTAATTCTTATAAAAAAGTGATTTTCACTTTTCAATGTTTTGAACAGATGAAATGCTTTATGCTAAATTGCCCAGTATTTTCAAGTGAGTTGTAAAGCATTTTGTATTATTTTAGCCATGATTTTTTTGAGGAAGCTTGGATTTTTTTGCTGGTCATCATGTGAAAAATTATTAGAAACCCACAGTTATGGAAATTTTAAGATTTACAAAGTTTTTTCACCAGAAAACCCCCCAACTTTGAAGTACATAGTGCAAAGATGTTATTTATGTATACACACACACACACACACACACACACACACACACACACACACACACACACACACACACACACACACACACACATATATATATGGTTGATCTGTACCTGTGATTTCATTGCTATAGAGAACTCATGGTGAGAAAAGTCCCCCTGTGGTACTTATTACTATTATTACCAATGCATGCCAGTACCTGCTGGGCTATTTAGAGACTTGCCTGAGGGCACTTAGAGATGAAATAACATTCTCAGGGTTACATATACAGCCAGCATTTGCCACAGGTGGGGACTTAAACCCAGATCACTCTGATTCTATGGCCAGCTCTGTAGAACAAATCTTGTATTCATCTTACAAATGAACAAAATTAAGGTTTAAGGAATTAAATGATTTGTCAGTGGTCACACAGTTAGTATAAGCTAAGATTCAAACCCAGGTCTCCTGACTTACTAGGCTAGTATTCTACTCTACACTACTCTACTGTCTCTTAATGGTGAATAGTAAGTCAAGTGCTAGTTTCAGATCTAATATGAATTAAATATAAACTTTGTTCATTTTGCTTTTCAATAACAAGCTATTTGAGCTTAAAATATTCCCCCCCCATCCTAATAGAAGGTAGCATTGTATAGTGAACCAACTATCAGACTAAGAATCAAGAGACCCAAGTCTGAGTACAAGCTATGTCACTAATGGGGCAGCTAGGGAGTGCTGGGCCTGGAGTCAGGAAGACTTATCTTCTTGAAGTTCAAATCTGACTGCAGACACTTAGTAGCTGTGTTACTCTGGGTAAGTCACTTAACCCGGTTTGCTTTAGTTTCCTCATCTATAAAATGAACTGCCGAAGGAAATGCCAAACTATTCCAGTATCTTTTTGCCAAGAAAACCCCTAATTAGGTTGTGAAGATTTGGACGTAACTGAAATGACTGAACAATAACAATGTCACTGTTTGAGCATGGGCAAGTCATGTAATTTCTTATGCCAGCCACCCCACCTTACTGGGTTGTCAGTTCAATCCCACGTTTACTTCTTAAGCCCCAGGACCATGCACAATAGAAAAAAAATTGTGAAAGATGGTTCCTGCAGTTAGAGAGATTGCTATATGCTGTAGTGAGGTAGACAAAATATACTGTAGTGAGACAATTAGCAATAATTACACAGGTGATAAATATATGATCAAGAATCAAAATGAGGATTTGTGAGGATCAAATAAAATATTGTGTGTAATAGAGTTTGAAAAATATAAAACACCATAAGAATATAAAGCAGTTCTGAGTCAGTTTAAGCAAGACTTTCGTAGCAATGGGAGCTGTCCAAAATAGAGCAGGTTGTCTTGAAAAGTGAGCTTTTTATCACTGTAATGTTCAAATGGAGGTTCAGTGAGAAGTAGATCCCTGTTTTGTTCAAGATATTGAAGGTGCCTACCAACACCACAAATTTATTATGTGATCACTATCAGAGATGTTGTGTTGTGTTTGTAGGGGCAATCAAATTCCAAATTAATCCAGAACCTAAATCTCTGATTTGATTGAGTCATTCTGCTCTTTGCTCACAAGGCTGTTTCATGAGGTCAAATTAGATACAACCAGTTAAGATCAGCAAGTCATCTGTGGCTCACTGATAATTTCATCCAGCTGAAATGAGATTGGGCAGGATGTCAATCCTAAATTGAAACTCCTGGTTCAAGCACTCTGATGTTGGTGCTCTGCATAGGCCAGCATTGGGGAACCTGCAGCCGCGAGGCCACATGTGGCCTTCTAGGTCCTTGGGTGCGGTCTTTTGACTGGGTCCAAGTTTTACAGAACAAATCATTTTATTAAGAGGATTTATTCTGTGAAGTTTGGATTCAGTTAAAGGGCCACACTTGAGGACCTAGAAGGCCACATGTGGCCTTGAGGCTGCAGGTTCCCCAACCCTGGCATAGTCCTTTTGGAATTTTTTAAAAAAGGTTTTATGCAAAAATAGAATGCTTGGGAAAATTCTGAGTATAATTCCTGAAAATAAGTAGGTATAAAAATCATAAAACAAATATCATCCAAGTAAAATAAATTAAAATCATAAAATAAAAAATAAAATAAATAAAAGCCATAAAAGTAATAAAATAAAATAAATAAAAAATCATGAAATAATCTGAGAGGCAGGGAGGTAACAATCAATGAAAAAAGAATTCATTAAGCACCTATAATATGCTAAGTGCTGGAGATACAAACCAGAAATAGGCTCTACTGTCAAGGAGCTTATTCTTTTTTTTTTTCCCTTTTGGTGAGGCAATCAGGATTAAGTGACTTGCCCAGGGTCACACAGCTAAGGGAGCTTATATTCTAAGGAGTGAGGGTTAGATAGCACATGCTATCTATGTAACATACATAAATGGAGGTAAAAGGTAATAGAAGGAAAGGAATGAATAGCTGGGGGTGGGAGGTGGCAGTGAGGAAAAGGCCTACAGAAGGAGGTGCTTGAGCTGATTCTGCTCACCCATGATCAAAAGTTAGGTGTCATTGTTGACTCCTCATTCTCTCTCTCCCTCCGTATCTAATCTGTTGCCAAGGCCTGTCAATTTTACCTTCATAACATCTCACTTATATGCCCTCCTCTTTTGACACTGCTGCTATGCTATTACAAGCTTTCACACCTTCACACCCGGTCTATCAAAATAGCCTGTGGTTGATCTGTTTGCCATAAGTCTCTTTCCCATTCCAGTTTATTCTCCACTCAGCTGTCAAAGCGATCTTCCTAAAGTGAAGATCTGACCATGTCATTTCCCCTCTCCCCCATCCCCCACCACCATTCAATAAACTCCAATGGCTCCCTATTACTTCCAGCATCAAATATAGAATGCTTGGGAGTTGAAAGTCCTTCATATGCAGGCCTCCTATTACCTTTCTAGTTTCTTTTTACACGTTACTCTCTTTTCCCCCAATCCCCACCATGTGCTCTTTCATCTAATGATATCCTTCATACAAAACACTCCATTTACTGACTCCATGCATTTTCTCTGACTGTCCCCCATACCTGGAATTAGCTCCCTCCCCATCTCTGCCTCCTGGTTTCCCTGGCTTTCTTGGTTTCCTTCAAGCCTTCACTAAAATCCCACCTTCTACAAGAGGCCTTCTGGATTCCTCTTAATGTTAGCTCCTCCTCTCTGTTAATCATGATCAGTTTATTACATATATATATATGTATACAGAGAGAGAGAGAGAGAGAGAGAGAGAGAGAGAGAGAGAGAAGGAGCACTTGTTTGTACAAAGTTGCTTGTGTGTTGTTATTCCATTAGATAGTGAGCCCCTTGAGATCAGGGGCTTTCTTTTGGCCTTTCTTTGTAACCCCAGAACTTGCACTGTCTTAATAAATGCTTAGCTACTGCATGAAAGAAGTCAGAGACTTTAAGAGGCAAAGAGGAGAAGGGAGAACATTTCTGGCATGAAGGGTATTCTATGCAAAAGCAGGGATCAGCATCAGGGGGCACCTGAGTCACTCAGTTATAAGAACGTCAAATGGTAAGGCAGAATAACTGAATGTGTGTAATACAACAAGCAATATGAGATAAATGGGAATACAAGAACCCTCAAGTTGGGGGAGATTTATATAGATGCAGCAGATGGCCATGTTTCACTATTTATGCTTTCATGTATCTCCAGCTTATCAACATAAAACTAGTCCCATACCCTCAAGGAGTTTATATTTTAAAGGAGAAAAACAGCATGGTTTTTTCCCCATCCCGTATGGGCAGGGGTGTGTTGGAGCCAGCTCAAGCAGACTCCAACAGGTAAGGTGCATTATTAAATTTTCAGTGTGAGCATTTACATCTCAGAAATCTGCAAACTATAAATCAAAGCTTTTTTTAAATTGTTTTGTTGATTGTCATGCCTAAGAAAGTAATATAGAAAATATTTTTTAATGCAGATTAAACTTAAAAAATGTATCCTGTGTTTTGTCCCAGGCTTTGGTATAGGCAACAAACAGTCCCCTCATACCTAGAATTCTCTTCCTTCTCACTCCTGTCTCTTTGAATTCTCAGGTTCCTTCATGATCCAGATTGAATGTTACTTTCTGCATAAGGCCTTTCCTGATGGACCCTGTCATTCGTCATTCTCCACCTCCATTATTGTGTATTTATTTTGTTTAGATTTTACAATTATTTATCTTTGAGCATGTAGGTTGTCAATAGAATGCGAGCTCCTTGATGGCAGAGATTTGTAAGCATTCCGGGAACCTTACACAGTGCTTGGTACATGGAAGACTCTTAATGAATCTTGTCCCCTGATTGATTAGGGGACCAGCTTAGCCTTACGAATGTGCAGGATGCTGTGCATATCCTCATATACCTGGGAGTAGAATGCAAGGTTTCTGATTCTAGTCCAGTGCTTTCTCTTCTATACCATGTCTTCTCTCCTGGAAGGCTATTTAGGGAGCCCGTAAATGACCTGTGTGTAGTTAACATTATTCTCCCAGGCAGGGAAAATGGCTTTAATTCCCTTGCATAAACTTGAATGGTTCTTTTCTCTTTTTAATTCAAGTCTGGTTTCTTGTTCATAAGATGGGAGAATAAGGCTCATTTATTTCAGTACATAAGATATCATTTTCTACAATCCACTATATGTAGACAACCTCTTAAGATTAAATTTAACTTCCCCTCCTCCCTGCCCCTACCAAGTAACTTCTATGGTCTGAACAGTTATTGGTTCTTTCTAGGAGTTAGATGTTAGGACTTCAAGAGCCATGACTTATCCTTGGGGCATATAAGCAGCAATAATGAGTTTTTTCCAAATGAATTTGCCTACCTTATAACTTCAAAGTAAACCTCTTCCTGACCCCCATCTTCCTCTCTCCTTCCTAAAATAACCTTTCCAAAGGAAATGATCACTCATGAATCTGAAGATGTAATGAATCTTCCTTTCATGGAGATCTACCTTTTCAGTGATCATATATTAATGTTATGCTCAAGGCCAGGTTTTGAGTCAGCCACCATCATTGCTCTGGTATCCATCCTGGTGCTATTGTGACCTGGGCTAGTGTCATAGTCAATTCACTCTACAGAAATGTTTAGATTGCAGCTTTCTAAAGGATGTTGGAAGTTCTAGTGCTTTTCCTCCAGTGAGATGTGCATCATCATCATCATCATCATCATCATCATCAACATCATAATGTACATAATATAATCAGAGATTATATTCAGAAAAGTCAGTCTAGGTGAATAAATGAAGCAGCTTTTCTCCCCCTACAGAACCTTTCCCTATAATCCTTGTTATTAATAACATTAACATTAATAATATACTAATATTAATGCCAGAAGACTGTAAACTATTTTTTCTGTTAATTGCTTGGCAGGTTCTGTTGTATAAATGAAATGGGCTTATTCCAAAGCAATGAAATAACTGTACATACTGAAAGCAATTTCTAGGTTATAAAGGAAAGAGCATTGTATTTGGAGTCAGATGACCTGGGTTTGAATCTCAGCTCTTCCTAAATATTCTTTCTGAGATGTAAGTAATTAACTTCTCTGGTTTTCAGTTTCCTCATCTGGAAAAATGAGGAGTTTGGATTAGATCCTCTACAGCTTTGTTCAAACTACTGGGGGAATCTTTTAACTTGCTCTTAGGTACAGTCTATGTTCTGAGGAAGGGAACTCAATAATGATAACTTCTTACAAGTATTTCTTCAATTAGTGATAGGGAGTCCTGGAAAAAAAAGATCAGTAATTGGCCAGATGAAAAAGTGTATATGTGAGTATACACATTATGTGAATACATCAAATCAAGTATTTTGGACCTGTTTTTTCCCCCCTCACATTTAACTTAAAAACAGTTTTTAGTACAAATGTGAACTATAAATCCCAGATTCAATAGAGAAGATGAAAATTAAATGAATAGTTTAGCCAGAGTACTTCTTTATTATCTCATGATTAAAGTGTTAAAAGTAGTGCCAATGGTTTTACAAAGTTAGAAAGGCTCCTGGTGAGTACAAAACAAAATACTTGAACATCTGTTTTCTGAGGGTCAACCTAGGTATGTAGAGTCATCGAGATGACCACATCATGATGTGGATTTTGGCCTCCACAACTTACAAAGTCAACATTTTAGGCATCGGGCGAGGAGGTGAGGGGGGGGACTCCTGATCTGTGGCTGAGGAGGGAGCACCCACATTGCTTTAATTATAGATCTTTTAAGTATCTCAATAAGTATTTTGACCATTATTCACTTTATTTCACCAACTTTCCTTGGAAACAGGAGTTTCTGAGACATTTCCTCTTTCCCATGCAACTGTTGTATGAATTAAATAATAGTCTTCAACATGAAATCCGTGTTGTGAATCACATATGAAATATATTTTGATTGCTTTTGTCAGTGACTTGACTCATCATCCTTCAAGGAATTCACAGCCATTCATCCTTATCTTAATAATTATTATATTCAAAATTTATATTAAACTCTCTGGTTTTTCTTCTTGCCTAATTTTTTACCTACTGTGGCATCAATTAGATTTCAAGGCACTTATATATTCTAAATTTTAAAAGTATTTAACACAGCACTTTGAACATAGCAAGTGCTCATATATTTGTTGCTGTTGTCTGGAAACCAAAGCTTCCAAATCTTTTTTTTTTTTCATATAATAGTAAAATTAATTTAATGAAATTCAAAATTTTGGTTTTTTTTTTTTTGGTGGGGGTACATGCCCTGTTGATTTCAGCAGTATAAGAACTCTTTTTTTTTACCCCAAATAAAAAGGTAACCCTTTTGAAACTTCTTGTTTTAGAGATTTGTATCGACCCCTGAGCAGTTGAAGAGACGTGTCCATGATCAAACAACAAAAGTGAGTCAGAGAAAGGACTTAAACTCAGGTCTTTCGACTCCAAGACCAGTCCTCTAGCCACTGCATTACATTGTTTTTTGGGGATTGCTTAATAATTGATCAGTCTACTATCTCTGCCTTTGCCTCTATTTCACATGAAGAATAGTTCTCTTCCCTGCCTAAGCAAACCCTTCTACTTGTACAAATAATGTCCTTCCGTCTGATCTTCTCCAGCAGATTTCTCCATTTATCGTCTCCCATCACTTATCTTCAATCTCTCCTTGACTGCTAATTGCTTCCCTACTTCCTACAAACATGCCCATTTCTCCCCCATCCTCAAAAAACCCCAAATCCTCACTTGATCTGTTCATCCCCTCATATCTCTCTTCCTTTTTATGGCTAAACTCCTTGAGAAGGTTATCTAATGGATGCCCCTGCTTCCTCTCACTCTCTCCTTAAGTCTCTAAAGTCTGGCTTCTGACCTCATCATTTAACCAAAACTGATTTTTCAAAGTTACCAATGATCTCTCTCTTTTTTAAAGGCACTTGGGGTTAAGTGACTTGCCCAGGGTCACACGGCTAGTAAGTGTCTGAGGCCAGATTTGAACTCGGGTCCTCCTGCCTCCGGGTGTGGTGCTCTATCCACTGTGCCACCTAGCTACCCCACCAATGATCCCTTAATGACCAAACATGGCCTTTTCTAAATCTATGTCTTTCTTTACTTCTCTGCAGCCATTGGCATGGTTGGTCATCTTTTTCTCCTTAGTAGTCTCTTCTCTCTAGGTTTTAGTGACACTGTTCTTCCCGGTTATCTTTCTGCCTCTCTGACCACCCCTCGTTCTTCTTTTCTGGATCTTTACCACAGTCCCTTAACTGTGGGCTCCTGTCCTGGTGATACTATCAGCTCCCTTGGCTTCAGTAATCATCTGTATGTAGAGGATTCTCAAATCCACTTATCCAACCCTAACCTGTCTGCTGGCCTCCACTCTTGCATCTCCAGCTGCCTGTCCTGAGCTGGATGTCACTCCGTATGTCCAAAACTGAACTCGCCTTTCCCCCAAGCCCTCTTCTCTTCCTAACTTCCCCATTACCATCAAAGGTGCTACTATCATCTCAGTCATCCAGGTTCAAAACCCAGGCATCATCCTTGATTCCTCAATGCCTCACCCGCCCTATCCAATCTGTGGCAAAGGCCTGTCAATGTTACTTTCATAGCGTCTTTCTTATATGCTCCTTTCTCTCCTTTAATGCTCTAGTATAAGCCCGCATCACTTCTCAACTGAACCATTGTAATAATCTGTTGGTTGGTCTGACTGCCATGTCTTTCCCAACTTCAGTCTATACTCTGCTCAGCAGTCAAATTGATTTTTTTTTTTTTGCTTTTTGGTGAGGCATTTGGGTTTAAGTGACTTGCCCAGGGTCACACACCTAGTAAGTGTTAAGTATCTGAGGCTGGATTTGAACTCAGGTCCTTCTGATTCCATGGCCGGAGCTCTATTCACTGCACCACCTAGCTGCCCCCTCAAATCGATTTTCTTAAAGGACAGGTTTGACTGTGTCAACTCCAGTTGCTGTCTAGCATATCTAGGATCAAATATGAAATCCTCTGTTTGGCATTCAAAGCCCTTCATCCTATGGCCCCCTCCTATCTTTCCAGACTCCATATATCTCATTCTTTCTCTGTACTTTTTGATTCAGAGACACTGATCTCGTTGCCATTCCTTACACAATGCTTGATTTGCCAGTTCCAGGCATTTTCACTGGCTGTCCCCCATGTGCTTAATAAACGTTTATTGACTGACTGACTGATTGAGGGCATCACTATGAATTGATGGTATGAAACTGGGAAAAGTCTGTATCGTAGCTGCTAGGATTCAGAACCTGCATCTAAATTCTTTATTATTGTCAGTTGATTTACATTATATTTAACAATCTTATTACTTTTTGCTTCCCTCAAGTTTGCTAAGTTTTCCTGAATCTCTAAAATACATTATACTTGCTGAGGTATGTTATAAAACATGTATCTTTTCTAGGTTCTCTAAAGGTGTCAAAGACAAGTTATAGTTTTTAGAGACTTGGCATTTCCATGTACACACTGAAAACACTCCATCTCATTTATTTCAGATTAAGGGTTGCATTTACAGAAGTGAATATAATTATTTCTATCCCCACTCTTCCTCTTCCTTTCTCATCTCTCCTCAGCTCTGTATGTGAAACAAATTGAGATTTTTAAAATGCTCTAAGTCATGGCAGGAACAATATCTACCCTGTAAGTTGAACTAAAAGATAGGGACGCTGTTGTTGAGACTTGACTTATTCCAAGGTGCTGAGTTCTAGACATTGCTATGGTTTCCTGATGACATAAGAGATGAGACCACAAGGAGTCAATGCTCTTCATATTTGTCAGATATTCCACTACCACGTGAGTCATCACATCTAAGATACCCTGCTAATCAGATGTGTTTCTATATGAAGAATAGGGGAGTCACATTGATCTGCACCAGTATCGTATCCTTGCTGTATATTCTTTCCATGCTTTGGTTACACAAACTTCCTTTTGTTGATTTAAAATCTTTAACTAGATTTGTGTTATTTTCCCTGTCCCATCCAGTCCATTGCGCCTTTTTACCAGTGTGCATTATTCATAATTAGTTTCTGTGGGCAGGTCTACTCATGAAATCTGAGCGAAATGTTGAGAGGCAGGAGTGCCTGTCTGGGCCAATATAGCTGTCGGTAACAGTGGGCACTCTGTTTATAGAAAGAGGAGGCATAGCTCCATGCCCTGCTAGGTGAGGGGAGGGTGATGACACCCTCTCAAGGAAGGAACTTTGCATGTGGCTCCTGAAACATGGGGTTAATGCAATCAGCCAATATCCCATGAGGGTGCCAGTAAAGCTGTGTAGCATTGCACATGGCAGCAAGGGCTCTTTGGACTAACCCAAACCGAAGCATCCCTTAAAACCCCTGCCTCACTTAGAGATAAGGGGCTGCTGGACATTGACAATAAGAGTACTCTGAATAGATTTATCTGGGCACTTCAGTTTCCAAAGGCAGACACCAAGAGAAGAAATATCACGACCTCTCAGGAGTTGGTACCTATTTGGGCACTTTCAGCAATGTCTGTGCAAGTAATTGTGGGTAGGAAGCCATTGGAGGTGCTTGAGAAACTGTAGCTAATACCAAACAGTATCAGATCCCAGGGAAGGTGAAATATATTTCCTCCCTAGTGAGGAGAATGAAGGAAGGGCAGAGTTCTTCCCTATGCCAACTTCCCTTACTCTAGCCCCGTGTAGATGGTGAATAGTTTATGGTGAACTATAGGCAGCCAAATAAAGTTGTCACATCCATTGCTGCAGTTCTTCCTGAACTGATCAAATTGGTGGATCAGTTAGCATTCCATCCCTCTCTCCTGCCCCCCCCCCCATGTTACTGGTATGGGATTATTGACCTTAGTAGTGCTTTCCCCCCCTTCTCTTCCCGTGGTTGAGAATAGTCGGGTAGTTAATTTTCACCCAGGAAAAAGTCCAGTGTACCTTCATGTTTTCTTGCAGGTGATTCAGTATTCCCTTATATTGTCACAGTCCAGTAGGCAGAGACCCGAAAGAATCCCATTTTATTAGAGTATTGATATCTACAGGGATGATATTGTTCACTGGGAAGGATGAATCTATAGTAAAGCCCAAATTTGATGGTGGCCCACCCACATAAAAGACAAAGGGTGGGAGATTAACCCAAGGAAAATCTAGGATCCAGCTCTATCAGTCAAGTTGTGGATAATACAGTGGATGAGGAGAACCCAGACATGGACCAGAATAAGCTTTTTATACTCACTTCCCAACAGTTTGAAATGAAAGTCTAGAGGTTTATTGGATTCTGTGAGTTTTGGAAAATTCATATTCTCCACCTGAGTATTTTGATGGCCTCCATTTACTGAATCAACTGTGAGGCAGCTTCATTTAAGTAGGACTCAGAACAGGGTACAATCCTAGAATGCCTAAAATGGATTGTCCAGTAGTCTCACCCCTAGACTTTTATGACTTCATGCAGCCCCTCTTTTTGGAGGCCTTAGTCCATAAGGACCAAGCTCATTGCATCTCTTAACAGACACCTAAGGGTGGCCAAAAGAAATACCAGTTAGGTTTCTGGGGCTGCAAACTCTCTGAAGAATCCACTCATAATACCATTTATGAAAGGGAAGAGTAAGAGGAAGGGAATGAGCATTTATTAAGCACTTGCATACTTAATAAATAATAATAACTTTAATAACGTGTACTACATGTCAGGCCTTGTGCTAAGCACCTGACAAATCTTCTCACAAATTTGATCCTCACAACAATCCTGTGGGGTACATGCTATTATTATGTGCATTTTACAGTTGAAGAAACTCATGGCCCCTATGTACATATTGGAAGACAGAGATTAAGTGACTACCCCAGGGTCATATAGCCAGTGTTTGAGGCTAGATTTGAATATGGGTCTTTTTGACTGTAGGCCCAGTGCTCTATTCACTGAGAAGCAGTTGCCTATCGAGTAGTTAGGCCCTAGTTACTTCTGAATTGGTGACATAGGGTCTTATAATTACCCTTCATTCAGAGCCAGTTATGAATTAGTGATTTGAGATGGTCCCACTAACAAGATGTGTAGGGCACACAGATGTGTAATAGGTTGCAACTCTTCTGGAAGGTGAGACCTCTAGCCCCAGCCCCAGTCCCAATACCTTGCCTTCTCCACTAGCTCAATGAGCCCTTGATTAAGGGGACCTGGTTTTGAAAGGATCCCATTTTGCTTGGTTAATTGATGGCCTGGCCAGCAATTGGTGGCATTATCATTTACGTTCACAATTGGTCTTCTGTGGGGAACCTTGGTCGATATTGCTAATAACCAGATTAATGCCATTAAGACAGTGTCAGAGCTTGATTGTAGCTCTAAAAATGCATTCCCAATGTGTACATTGGGTCCATGAAACCATATTATGCTGAATGTGGGACCATATGATCCCCTTAATTAAGAATGAGACAGATATTTCTATACAACAGAGTTCCTTATCCCAACCACAGCACATACATATCCCATATGATTTTCAACCTATTCCCTACTGGCAAATTGACACTCTTGGCTATATTGGAGTTTAACTCTGCTAAATAACAGCTTTGTTATCATGCCCTAACTCGAGAGCTTAGATGTTCCACCTTGTGGAAGTCATGTTTCAATAGGAAGAAGGACCATTCAGTATAGTGATTTCTTAGACCTGACTTCCAGGAAGACTTAACCAATAAAGATGGACTGATTTTATATAAAGTTCTCATAGACCTTCCATCCTCAGGGCAGAGTTGTCTAGGCCTTGAGGTTCTGGGGAGATGGCTCAGATCCACCTCAATTGGCAGGTCTCCTTTTCCCCGGATAATTTGGCCTGGGAAAGCTGAGGTGGTGGTGCAGGAGAAGTCTTGCTATTGAGAGGTCCTGTTCCTACTAATCATTTACCATTGGGAGATCTCCTGTGAGCTGCAAAGATCTGGCAACACTCATTATATGTACCACATCAGTAAGTTCTGATACTTCTGAAGGGTGCAGGTAAAACCTGGGTTTTTGTTTTTTGTTCTCCTCCATATTTGGTCACTCTTTCAGGGGGAGATCACATTGATTGTGGCTTTGTTTTAACTGCACTAAGCCCTTTCTCCAGCACTGTGCACTCTAGGCTTCTTGAGTCCCCGAGATCATGGTAATCCAGGAACAACTCAAAAGCCATTTCAGTGGTTCTAAGGCCTCTTGTAGCATTTCTTAAACTGTAGGTTGTGATCCCATATGGGGTTGCAAAAAACATTGGCAACAGTAAAAGTTTTCTGAATGCACAACAACCAAAAATTAATTCAAAATCAGACGTGTAATGAATCTGAGGTCTTTCTGGTAGCGCTTACCTGCATTGTATCCTGCAAATTCATTGTAACCTTGGTTATGAACACAAAGCATGCACACTTTGCACTGTGCATGCCCTCAGGCTATGAAAATGGGTTGTGAATGGAAAAAAGTTTAAGAATCCCTATTCTAGGAGACTTTTTGGATCTTTTCCACTATAAGTGGGGTAGTATGGGAATAATATCAGACAGGCAGGTTAGGCTTAATAGTCATTAATAGTCAGAAAAGCTTGGTCCAAGGTTTATTAGTAGGCATTTGTTCTAGTCATTGGCATGGTTTCCTGGTCACCTAGGGCATAAAATTCAACTTATAAAGAATCAGTGTCCTTCAGACTTGTTATATGGTCCATTGCTGTATAAGTCAAAACACTTTAACTACTGACCAGACAGCTTACCACATGGAGGTGAGAGGGGCTACCTATTTAGAGTAGTGCTGTATCCTTTTCAGTTGCCATGCTATGGCTAAGTATATCTCTTTTCATTAACTGTTAAGTGGCCTTTCAGTATTTCATTTTGTTCCGGTTCTAGACCTGAAGCATCAGACTGGTCTGAGTTAGGTCTGACATACAACATAGGTCACTGAAATAATTCTGAAATTCTGAAATCATCAAATGGAATTAAAGAGAAGGTTAAATTATATCACACTGGTGAATTCCATGTTGGGGCAGAAGTTCATGTTATGCTCTGGAACAGAGCAAAGCAGAAACTAGAAAGGTTTGGTAAATTGTGGTTTTCCTCATTCTGAATCTTCTTTCATCATTAGATTACATGGACTCCCTAAGGTGGATTTCAGTTCTTATGGTTAATTTATTTCAGTTAGTATTTTAAAAGCTTTGCTTCAAAGCCCACTGGATAGATGGAGCCAACATGGAGAAAGAATAGCCTATGGGGTAGCTAGGTGGCGCAGTGGTTAGAGCACCGGCCATGGAGTTGGGAGGACCTGGGTTCAGATCTGGCCTCAGACACATAACACTCACTAGCTGTGTGACTCTGGGGAAGTCACTTAACCCCAACTGTCTCACAAAAAAAGAAAGAATAGCCTATTTAATAGCTGGTAGAAAAGAGGTTGAGAAAGTGAAAGAGTGGGATGGTAGGGAAGAAGCAGCAGTTATGAGGCCAGACATGGTAGATGTGAGGAAGAAGATGGAGATCCAGAAGGGGAATTTGCTGTAGATAGCATTCTTATAAAAAGTAAATGTGAAATACTTGCCCTTTGAGAAAGTTAATGAGTCACATAAAGAATGTATACATCATACTAATTGGAAATCAAGAAGATAAAATAATGAAGAGGTAGGAAGGTCAAGAGGATGGAAGACATCTATTTATTTCAACAGAAATTAAGTCTTTACTATGTGTAAGACAACTGTGTTAGGTGTCAGAGATACAAAGACAAAAATTAAAAGTCTGCCCTCAAGGAGCTTACATTTTACTGAGTCCAGAACTTTGCAACATATATGCAGATAAGTAAATAACAAGAGATAAGTAAATTTCATAAGGGATAAAGACAGAGGGGTGCTGGAGTCAGCTTTGACTGTCTTGTGAAAGCTGATTGTTAAATTTTCAGTGTGACCATTTACACCTTGGCAACTGCTAAAAATCAGGGCTTGATTTATCATTTTGCTAATTGTCCTGAATTAAGAAAGTGTTAATAATGCAGATTAATTTAAAGTGTGTATGTGTGTGTGTATGTGTGTGTGTGTGTGTATTTATATCTATATCATATATCAAGCCCAGTTGTTAAATATTTACCAGCTCATCCCTGGATAGAGCATTGGCAACCTGGGTGGTGAGTAAATGCTTCATCTAGGATATCACATCTGACCTGAAGAATTGAGGAAGTTTAAGTAAGAGATAGTGGAGGAAAGGAGAGAAAGCATGCCAGAAATAGAGCCAAACAAAGGCAAAGATATGAAACATGAAATGTCTGTGGAATAGCTAGTAGGCCACTTTGGGAAATAAAATTAATGGAAGAAATGCTAAGGAACAAAAGAATAACAGTTCAGAAAGTTGAGTAAAGATCAGGTAGAGGTTTTATTGTTATTACAAGACATGATAGGTGAGGTTGATTAATTGGCAACATTCTTTTGTCAGCCAGGTAAACTCTGAACACAATTTCATCTCTCCCTCTCTCTCTGTGTCTCTTTGTCTCTCTATATGTATATACAGACAAATATATATATGCGTATATATGTGTACATATAGTCATACATACATCCAAAAAAATGGAGGGCAGTCGGTCAGTTTGGACCAGTAGCCAACCTGGGACACAGGGCAGAGTAAACCTCTGTCATTGTGAACTAATCTGTCATTGACCTCAGGGAAGTGGAACAAGGCAGGTTAGTTTTTCTCTACGGCACAGGAGAGGAACTTAAGAAGGTCAAAAACATATATACAATGTAGGAGGTGGGGTGGATGTGACTGCTCATTTTATTATGAAATACAGGCTAGTTTAAAGATGGAGCCACTCAGGCCAGGCGGGGGAAGACATAGGACTCTTTCTCCATAGGAAAAATATATCTAGAAAAGTAGATTGGAGCTGGATTATAGAGTTTAGCCTAAAAGTTTCTATTTTATCCTAGAGCCAATAGGGCATCACTGAAGATTTTTGAGAAGGGCAGTGACATAGCCCGACTAGTCTCTTAGGAATATTAATTTGGCATCCCATTAGGGGATGGTGACTCCCCAAAATGGAGAGTCAAAGCCATTTTTTCCTTCAGTCCCATAAAATCTCCATTTGAATCTATAGCAATAATAGTTCGCATTTATATTGGCTATGTCATATTGCATATGACAACTTTAAGTTTTGCAAGGTACTTTACATATTTCATCTGAGCCTCACAACAGCCTTGTGAGGTAGTAACTGTTTTTTAATTTCCTTTTTATAGATGAGCAAACTGAGGCTGAGATGTTGAGAAGGATGCCTACACTCAACCAGTTAATAATGTGGGAGTTAGACTTCAAGGCCAGGTCTTCCTGACTTCAAATTTAGAACTATCCACAATGTCCCACTGCTTCTCATTAGAGGAATTTAATCACGCTCTGGGCCGAATTTTTTTTAGCTTCCCTAGTGAAGATTATAAAATTATACTTTTAATCAAGTGCCCTGCTGGAATCCAGGAGGCCTAAGTCTTGATAGAGTTCGATGACTATATCAGTCCCCCTCTAGGCCACCACCAAATGCAAGTCCTATCCTAAAAGAATAAGTTATATTTAAATTGGTAGACATTGATAAATAATAATTATACAAATCATATTTAAAAGTGGCCTATATTAAAATCTATACAATAATTGAATGTCCTTGGGCAGGTCATTTAGTTCTGCTGAACCTCAGTTTCCTTCCCTGTAAAATGAAGGGGTTGGATTGCATTTCTGAAGCTTCTTTCCACCACTACCATTTGCAATTTTATGATTCTAATAGTTTAAATTATTTTCCACTCCGATCTTTGTAGACAGAGTCGTAACTAGCAGTTTTGGTACTTGAGACAATTGTGCCCTTAATCAACTTTTGACTTTCATGGTTTTTTTTTTCTGGTGAGGCAATCAGGGTTAAGTGACTTGCCCAGGGTCACACAGCTAGTTTGTATCATGAGGTCGGATTTGAACTCAGGTCCTCCTGACTCCAGAGCCAGTGCTCTATCCACTGCGCCACCTACCTGCCCCCTTAATCAACTTTTAAAGACAAGTTGTGCATGTATATGTGCTTGTATGTGTATGCATGTGCATGTGTATATGAGACCCCAGGACATTGCCTAATTGGGGGGGAGAGAGTCTTTAGACACCAACCTCAGCCTGGGTAGGAGATTAATTCAGATGTGGCTGACTTGATAGAAAAAGGAAGTTGGTTAACTGGTAGCTTCTTATTTTAATTAATTATTTGTGATAACTAGGTGCTAAGGTCAATTGTTGCTAGAGGAATGTTGCTGAAAGAGTGCTGTTGATGACCTTTAAATTTTCATGACTGGAGACAAAGCCCTTGTTACCTTATCCTAGTTATATCTCTGTCATATGGTGTGGATTTTCAAATTTTTGCAATTGAAGAACATTTTAGTTTGAATAAAACATTAAAGGTATTGTATCTGCATTCTCTAGGGTGGAAATAGGGCCAATGAGTCTGAAGAATTTGTGCTATTTATGGCCTGTGTGAACATAGCCTAGTCACCTCACCAATCTAGGTTTTAGTTTCTTGCTCTATAAAGTGAGTGGGTTGGAGTAGCCAATCTTTAAAGTCAGTTTCAGCTTTAAATTCTATGATGCCCTATATCAGTGATTAAGAGAAATCATCAGGGCTGGAAGGGGAGAAGGAGGATGGCCCAAGCCATTATTTGAGAGAGAGGCACACAGAGAGAAAATCAGAGCCTTGCTGAGTCAAATCCAGTTCATTATAAATATAAAATCTAGCAGGGAAGTCCAGAGGCAGGAAATAAAATAAGAAAGTGATCTAAAACCAGGGAAACTGACATGGAATCAGGAAGAACACATTGTAATGAGCAGCTGCAGATGTTGCTGAAATGACTGGTTTATCCTTCTTCCCCATGGCCTTCTCTTTGCTCCATTGGCTGTTGTTGCTGTGTGGTTGGCCAGATGGAAGTGTTGTTGTAATACTAAAAGGAAAAAATCTTACAAGATACCAAACAATGTAAGATTGACTCATAAACAGAGAAAAAATTATATTTTCATTTCCTTTCCCCCCGTTAGCTATGTCCCTCTCCAAAGAAAGAAAAAGAAAGAGAATAAAAATATGCTTCAATATGTACCTTGAATCTATTAATTCTCTGTCCGGAGATAGATAACACATTTCATCATGAGTCTGGTGGGTCATTGTGTTGTCCAGAGTTACTAAGTCTTTGACAGTTAATAATCTTTACAATATTTCTGTTACTGTGTAAATTGTTCTCCTGGTCCTGTTCACTTCATTTTGCATCAGTTCATGCAAGTCTTTCCAGGCTTTTCTGAAACCACCCCTTCATAATTTCTTATAGCACAATAAAAATTATATTTTATATTTCAAATCAGTTTTATTTCATATATACTGATAATCACTGCCCAGCTGACTAGGATCCCCTACTTTGCTGCCTTTATTTGGGCCTCCCTTCTTTCTGTAGGTGAAACCTTGTAAAAGAGTGGAAAGATCACAGAATTTGGAGTTAGAAGGTCTTCATTGGAATTCTGCATCAGCTACTAATGCTGTGATGCTGAGTGACTCATTTAAACTGTCTGGGACTCAGTTTTCTTATCTGTAAAATGGGAACAATAATACCTCTATTATCTGTTGTGCAGCGTTGAAAAACTGAAAGTATAAAATTAGATAATGTATATACTTTGCAAACTGGAGGTTCTATATAAATGTTGACTGCTATTATTATTGGTGAAATATCTGGGTTTATTTGTTGATTATATGTATAAATGACCTCAGATCTTCCTCTCCTCTCCAGTCTACTTCCCTTCCCTCATTCTCTTCCCTTCTTCTCCTGTCTTTTTCTCCTTCCCCTCCACTTTCTTGCTCCCCTATCCCTACTCCTACCATCCAACTCCAGGGACTATTTGTAATATTCTCATAGGTGTAAAATTTCTACAACTGAAGGACATGATAGAGTGAGGCATTGTTTTTTGTTTCCTCCACCTTTTGTGGCAATCTTCAAAGAATTTCTTTTGTAGGTTTATAAGAAGCAAATCTCCAAGTGACAGGCCAAAAAAGTAAGGCTCATTCTTTCCAATAAAATTTAAGTTGGAGATTTTTCCCAAGCTCAAATTCTTTAGATCTAAAGGCATTAAATAGGTCCTTTCTTTAAAAGAATAAAATTAAATCACCAAACACTATACAATAAATAACCTCTACCTTGTTCGTGGAATATAACAATAATAGTAACAATAGCTAGCATTTATATTGGGGTTTGCAGTCTGCTTATATTTTCTCATTCATTTTATTCTCACAACTCTATGAAATAGGTGCTGTTAATATAACCTCTTTACGGACAAGGAAACTGAACCTGAGCAAACATAGTGAACAGATTTTCCAGACTCCAGGTACAGTCCTCTATCCATTGTGCCACCTACCTGCCTACAATGCCATAAATGAAAACATTTATGATTTCTTATTCATTCTTTTAATTAATAAATAAGAATTAAGCATCTACTATGTATAGGGCAATAGGGGTGTTGGGAGAGATACAAAGTTTAGGTAAGACATTGTTCTTGCCTTCATGGGAGCCACTGGGATTAGAGATCCACACAGATATTTGCAATGTATAATACTATAGTGGTTTCCTCTGGTTTGCCAACTCTATCTCATCATTTGGAGAAGCAATTGCTTGGAAGCAGTTCCAACTCTAAGGCCAGTCTAAATCAAGAGCCCCAAGACCTGTTTCATGGGGTTTCAATACTTGAAAGTGATTGTGATCTTCAAGATCTTTGGGAGCTCTCAGTAACTTAGGCCAGAAATTCATACAAAGAGCTGGTGCTGGATTAATTACTGACCATCCTACCCAGAGAGGTGAGGACTTAGGTGAAGGCACAATGTCAAGAAAGCAGCAAGGAGGCAGATTCTTCGAGGAGAAGACTTGTCTTCTCAGGGTTCTGCCTCAGGAAGGGAACATGGCAGAAGTGATAAAAGCCTGTGTATTCCTGACAGTCAACTTCAAGATAGAATGATCTTTGACCTGGAAAGGAATAGGATAGAACAAAACAAAAATAAACCCCAAATTTATGTATTTTGATGGTATCTCTGTCCAAGCTCCAGGTTCACAGTAACATGAAGATGCCTGTTGGATATCTCAAATTCAACATGCTTCAGATTGAAATCAGTATCTTAACCCTTAAATCCATCACCCTTCCAACTTTCTCTGTCCCTGGTGAGGTTACTGCCTTCTTCCCAGTTACCCAGGCTCACAACTTTCAAGTCCATTCTGACTTTCACCCTCACTCAATAGTTCTAACCAGTTATTATGTCTTGCCAATGCTTCACTCAGATCTATTGCCTTTTCTCCACTCCCACTGAGAAAACTTTAATTCATGTCCTTACACTGATAAAACTCTAATTCAGGCCCTTATCAGGTACCTACCTCTTGCTTGGATTATTGTAACAGCTCTCTATTTGATCTACCCTCCAGTCTCTTCACTTTCCAATACATTCTCTAAATAGCTACCATGCTGATGTTACTAAAACACAAATATGATGATAGCGTTTTTGTTGTTCAGGTAGTAATTGCACCCGCCTTCCAGAGCTCTTGTGAGGATAAAATGAGATTATATTTGTAAAGTGTTTCATAAACCTTAATGTACCATATGTTCAGTCATTTCATTCATTTCTGACTCTTTGTGACCTCATTTGGAGTTTTCTCAGTAAAGATACAGGAATGGTTTGCCATTTCTTTCTCCAGCTTGTTTTACAGATGAGGAAACTGAGGCAAATGGGGTTAAAGTGGTTTATCCAGGGCCACACAGCCAGTAAATGTCTAAGGATGGATTTGAAGTCATGGAGATGAGTCTTCTTGACTCTAGGCCTGGTGCTCTATCCATGGTGCCACCTAGCTGCCCCGGTGATATCATTACCTTGCTCAAAACCTTTCAGTGATTCCCCTATTGCCTTTACGATGAAAAAACAATGAACAAAAATAAAAACTACTCAGCCTGGAATTTAACTCTCAGGAATCTGGTGCCAATTTACTTTTTCATCCTTATTTTACATTAGTTCTTTTTATCAATTTTATGTCTAAGCCAAAGTAGACAACCAACTGTTCCCCAGCCTTGCAAAAACAAAACTCATGTATGTGCATTCACTCAAGCTAGGAATTTCTGTCTGGAGTTCACTCTTTCCTCATCTCTGCTCCTCAAAAGTCTTACCAACCTTCAAGCTCCACTCAGTTTCCTTCTCCTACACAAAATCTTACTTGAGGCCCTGAATTATTAAAGCTCGCTTCCATTCCTGAAATTGCTTTCTATTGGTTGTTGTTGTTTAGTCATTTTTTTCAGCCATGTCTGACTCTTTGTGACCTCATCAGGGGTTTTCTTGTCAATGATACTGGTGTGGTTTGTCGTTTCCTTCTCCAACTCAAGGCAAGCAAGGTTAAGTGACTTGCCCAGGGTCACACAGCTAGTAAGTGTCTGCGGTCACTCAGCACTCTATCCACTAAGCCACCAGTTGCACCCTACTTTGCATTTACTTCTCCATGTACATGATGTATCCTTCAATTGAATGGAAGTTCCTTAAGGTCAAGAGATGTTTTTGTTTTTCATTGTTATGTTTTGTTTTGAGGATACTAGGTATCAAAGTAGAGCATTGGTTAGACTTGAAGTCAGGAAGAACTGAGTTTGAATGTTACTTTAGACACTTACTGGCTACATGATCCTGGGCCAGTCACATAACTTCTGTCAACCCAAGTTTTTTCATCTGGAAGTAAGGTTAATGATAACACCCACCTTATAGGGTTATTGTGAGGCTCAAATAAGATTATACCTACCCGTCTATCTAACAATCTATGTATCTATTTATCTATCTTGCTTTGTAAACCTGGAAGCATTATATAAACACTAGCTATTGTTGTTATTATTATCATTAATTATTGTTAGATCTGTAGTTATTTCTAGCACAATGCCTGACATATAGTAGGAGCTTAACAATGAGTTGTTGAATTAAATTCATTTGATTATAGGCTTTGTTAGATAATAAGACACAAGTGTATTTTAAGCAAATTTAAAAATGATTATCTTAGGACTCTTATTTACATATTGGTTTCACCAATCAATAAATCAACCAACAAACATTTATTAGGCAATTGCTATGTGCTGGAACTTTGCTAAGTGACAGAGAGAGAAAATGGGAACAAGAAATCCTCCTCCAAATTTTAAACTAATGTACTAGATGAAGCCTATATCTACTTTGAATTTAAATTAAGGTTTACATCTCCTATTCCATTTGTCTTGCAGAAATCTGTTGTTAGCACTTGCTATGTAAGATGGAGGAGTTTCTTAGGGGTATAAACAGCATGTGTAGCGGTGTTCGTTGCAGGATTCTGTTGCATTTGTAGAACATCAATATGAGACTAATTAGATGCTAAATGCCTAGTGAGTATTGAGTAGTGCAATTTTCTAATTTTCTGATTAATGGCAAAGCATTATGAAAACATTAATTATGGTTGAAGGAATCTAAACAATCCTTTTTTGAGTTATACTTTAAAATTAATTTTATTTATATCAAATGATATAGTAAAAACACAAGAAATATTTGGTAATGCTTTTTTTTTGTTTATAATATGATAATGCAGTCATCAGGCATTATTCCATGATGGTGTTAATTGCAACTTCTTATTCTAAAAAGTTTTAGATGTTTTTAATATGAGGGCAGCATCAAAATAGCAGCATTGTATTATAGTTACTATGTATTTTCTTCTATATCTGCCTTTGGGTTTGAGTATCTGAAGAGGGAGGGAACAGGTTGATTTTATGGTTTGCTTCTATTTTTTAAAATGATGGATCCTGTGCAAATTTCCTTATTCTTTCAAGTATGTGCACATGGGCAGATGTAGAGGAGAGACCATAGGACTTAGGAATCAGGACGACCTACATTCAAATTTTTGATATTTACTGGCTGTGTGACTGTGGGCTAGCCATATCACTTCTCTGAGCCTCAGTTTCCTCATCTGTAAAGTGGGGATAATAATCTCTGCAAATTAATCTCAAAAGATTTTTGATGATGCTCAAGTGAAATCATGCATGTAAATCATTTAGCAAACTTTACTACTTTAAATTGAAATACTTTCAGAAAAGTCTTCCAAATACAGAAAGAAATAAGAGAGCAAGAGGATTGGGTTGGGGGGAGAGGATAAGGGAGAGACTCTTGGGTAGGTTAATGAATAAGAGGGCAAGGTAGTGGGTAAAAGTAAAGCAGAGGAGGGAGGAGGGATAGGAATAGGGTAAGAAGGAAAGTGAGGAAAAATAGGAAGTTGGAAAATACACAACAAATAATTATAGTTTAGAATGTGAATGAGATCAATTTACCCATAAAAGGGAAACTGATAGCAGATTAAAAATTTGAATTCAACAGTATGTTGCTTTCAGGAGTATAAAAATAAGAGATACACACAAACATAAAATAAAGGTCAAGAATAGAATTTATTTTGTAAAAAAAGCAGAGGTAGCAATCATGATCTCAGATAAAGTTAAAGCTAAAGTAGATTTAATCAAAAGATAAAAATAGGGAAATTATATTATGTGTCAGCAATATTATTTAATATTGTTTTATTTAGACCACTTAAAATAACTAGACAGTATAAAATACCTGAGAGAATGCATACCAAAACAGCTACAGGAACTATATGAACATAAACATACAACACTTTTTATACAAATAAAGTCAGATCTAAATTATTGCAGTAATGTTTATTGTTCATGGGTAGGTAAAGTCAATACAATAAAAAATGACAATTTTACCTAACTAATCTATTTATCCAATGCCATCCCAATTAAATTACTAAAAAAATCATCTTACTGAGTTAGAGAAAATAGTAACAAAGTTCATATGGAAGAACAAAAGGTCAGAGACTTCAATGAAACCAGGGAAAAAAGATGTAAAGGAAGCAAATTCAACAGTATCAGACCTTAAACTATATTATAAGATAAGAGCATAGTTGAAGCATAAAATGGATAATTTTAATTATTTTAAATAAAACTTTTCTTGTGTAAATAAAACCTATGCAGCCAAGAATAGAAGGAATCCAGAAAATTGAGGAGAAAAACTTTTATAGACAATCTCTCAGATAGGATGTTGGAATATCGTTGTGGTGTAGGAAACGATGAGGTAGTTGATTTACAAAAACTTGCACTTACGAAGGAAGATGCACTCCACCTTCAGAGAAACAGATGACGAGTGGAAATAAACATAATATGGTCTTACCTATGTAGGTGTGTGAGTGTATATGTGTATATATGTCTATGTTTATAGATAACTATGTGTGTGTATAATCTATATCTATCTATATCTGCCTATCTATCTATCTATCTATGCATGATTAATTGTAGCCTTCTTTAGGATGGGAGGGGGTTGGTGGAAGGGAGGGAGGGGAAAATAAGTAAAAAAGTGTACAGCAGAGAACAAAAGAAAACCTACAAGGAAGCAAAGAAAAGCTAAGCAGCTTTGAAAACAGAGTATAGTATTTATTATACAGGTTTTCTTGAAATGGAAATGTATTGTTTTATATTGAATCTTCACTTATGTTCTGCTGTGTACATGACAATGTTTTTTTTCCTGTCTGATTTTGTATTTAAGTTTAAAATAAATAATAAAATTTGCAAAAATTTAAATACTTTATATAAATCATTCTGCAAACTTTAGAGTTATTATTTTTTATGATACACTTTACGTCTTTCATTTTGTTTTCTTGCTGTGTATTTGTATCTTGGCCTTTGAAGTGGAATCCCATTCATTGTTGAAAATTTGGTTAAATTACCCATATGCCATGTGTGACTATTAGATGAATTCTAGGTATGATAAATACCAGTGATGCTTTCACAGCCGGAGCAAAGAAAAAGGCATCTTATGAAAGATAATATTCAAAGTCACAACAAACCACCATGTGATTCCACTTGAAGAACTACTTTGAGAATGATGACAAGGTAGTGCTTTTTTAGCTGGCTGGGCACACAGCAAAGAGAGAGTGTACCATAAAGGTGGTTTGTTAGAGATGTAAGAACATAAAATAAAAGTCAAAATGGAAAGTTTAAGGAAATGAGGAAATATGGCAGCAGCAAGTAGGCACATCAAATATTGATGTTTTACATTTCAAGTTAATTCCCCAGCAGTAGTTTATTTCATGGTATGTTAGAGTGGGAAGGGAGGGATCATCTATTTCAATTTCCATATTTGATAGATGAAGAAAGCAGGGTGTGAAGTTGTCTTGTCCGAGATCACAAAGACAGTGACAGAGCCGGGACTCAAATTGACTTCTTGACCTCTCAAGGTCATTTCCAGTTCTAGAATCCTGGAATTCCTTTTTTATCTGTGAAGATTCTTTATCTGCCTCCTCTGAATCTCATTGCCCTCCATATTTCTTGTGTACTTATCACATTCTGTTATGCAATATAAATATTTTTGTATGACCTCTCCACTGCTAAATTATTGATTCTTTGAGAGTAGGGATCTTGGTATGTCTCTGTGTTTTTAGTGCACAGCTTAGGGTCTTGTACCTGGTCAATCAGTAAATGTTTTCTGTAAATGACTTGTATTTGAGAATGAAATACTCTCTCTGCCTTTGTTCTTACTGAACTGAATTCATTTTGTGTCATTTTGTGTTTTGGGTTTACCAGGGTCACTCTGAATTCTCTTCAAAGGTGTTGAACATCTCATCTCCCCACCTATCTTGGTTTTGTCAGTCTGTAAATACTTGTAAAACTACTGCTGCCTGTCAAAAGGTGTGTAAATTAATAATGAGGTAGAAGATACAATCCATGTCCTCAAAATCATGTGTGTGTTTGTGTGTGTGTGTACGTGTGCGTCGTTGAAGGAACTCACAATCAGTTGAGTTCCCTAATCTTCCTGATGAAATTATGGAATGCCAGATTTGGAATGGCCCACTTGTAGTCTGTAACGGTGAGGATACTGGGTAGAGGATTGGCAGTGATAATGGGAAACAGTGGAAAATTGGCAATGGACTTGTCTTGGGTTTGGATTACCCTGGTGCTTTTTCTTTGCCCACTTTGCCCATGTGAGTGATGTAAAAAAGCTGTGATTAAAAACTGGGGGACTGAATCTGGTTGAGTCAGTCGAGAAGGGACTCAGCCCTTGAGGAATTGCCCTTATACCTATTGTAGAGTGCAGTAAGGTGGGGGCAAAGGGGGATTTATTTCCTTCCCCCATCAGCAATGTTACCTTGTAGAAGACTCATATTTTCATAGGAAATGAAGTGAAGGGTACAAATATTTATTAAACACCTGCTGTGTCATAAATCTTATCTCTTTTCATCCTCACAACAACCCTGAGAGAGAGGTACTATGATTATCCTTCTTTGACAGTTGAGGAAACAGAGGGAGACAGAGGTAAAGCAGCTTGTCCGGGGTCACAAAACTAGCAAATATCTGAAACCAGATTTGAACATAAGTTTTCCTAACTCCAGGCCCAGCACAATATCTAGCTGTCATAGGAGACATGTGCTTGCTTGAAGTGTGAGAGGGAGATTCAAAGACATATTGCTTCTTTCCTGAATTACGACTCTCTTTATAAAGGTATGGGGAGAGAGGGGTTGAGAGAGAGAGAGAGAGACAGACAGACAGAGAGACAGGGAGACAGAGAGACAGAGACAGAGAGACAGAGACAAAGAGACAGAGAAAAGAAGAAGAAGAAGGAAGAGGAGGAGAGGGAGAGATTGAGAGAGAGAGAGAGAGAGAGAGAGAGAGAGAGAGAGAGAGAGAGAGAGAGTGCTTGTCACTTGGATTGGGACACCTCCTGAATGGGAGATAGCAGGCCTCACAGCTGAGACTGTGAGGGAGCAGAAATACTTTAGCCAAGGATTCATCTTAGACAGAAGTTAAAGGCTGCAAAGACAATGACAAATGAAAGGAATAAGATGGCCTACATTCAACAGATAAAATAGACCCAACTAAGCAATATATCTTGCCAAGATATCTTTCTTGGTGGGGAGCAAGTAATTTTTCCCATGTGAGGACATTAGAAGTCCTTCAGTGTCAGAAGTATGAGTTGTCCATCCTCATGTGTCCCTCACGTGTGGATTCCTCATGCATGATCTCTAGATTTGCTTATTCCTCCCATTGATGGTGTTTATGTTTGTGGGAGAGTGCACCCCATTTTTTGAAGGATGAGAATGTCGTATTGTAAATCTTCTTACTGTGTTATTTCAATATGTGCCTTTATTTGAGGCTAATCACGTCCTCTGGCCTTCTACTGAAAGGTAAATGCATCAGTGGAGGTTTGTGAGCTATAGTTACAGAAATGTGAGCCATTAACCTAGTCCTCTTTGATCCTGACTTATAAACCTGAGTGACACTTGCCCTAGGGACACTATACTTGTCATTGATTAATAATGATAATGATAATAATAACAATAGCTATTAAGTATGGGCAGGGCTTATCCTAAGGACCCTATACTTATCTTTTATGACATCATTAAACATACCACACAAAACAGTTGGGTGTTCTGGATTTGGTATTATAAATTCTAATTTCAACTCCCACCTTGGACACCTCCTAGTTGTATAGTCACAGGCAGATCATTTACCTTCTTAAAGAATCTCATTTTTTTTTCTTTTGTCTTCAAAATGGGGATAATAACATTTGCTCTGCTGAGCTCACTGGGTTGTAGTGAACAAAGTTTTATGTCAATGTGAGCTATTATTCTGCTCTCAGTTCATCATGCAGAACACAGATGAATATTTTAAAGCTGGGAGTCCAAGGTCGATAGCTAGAAAGACAGCATGGTGTAAAAGAACAGTGGCCAAGTATTCACAAAGCCTAAGTTTGTGGCCCAGCTCTGACATTAATTGCCTGTAACCTTTGACAAGCCAAGCCAACTACTCCTCTAGACTTTGGATTCCTCATCTGTAGAAAGGGGTAAGTGAAACAGAAGATCTTTATGTTTCTCTCTAGTGCTAAGGTCTATTCATCTAAATTTGTGTATCATCAGGTTGACATTATGTGACCTTGGTTCTTTAGGTGTGGCTTAATAGTCGTTCATTCATTCATTTATTTATTTTAAAAATTATTTATATCCTCATTGGCTTCCAAAAATCATAGAAGGTTGATTAATATGTTGAATCAAGGGTTCTAGCCTTGCCTCTGCTATATACTGGTCGTATGACCCTGGATGAGTCATTTAATTATTCAGTGCCTCAGGCAACTCTCCAAGATGATAAGTCATATATAACAAATAATAATAACTAGCATTTACATAGTACATTGGGGCATCTAGGTGGCACAGTGTATCCACATCCTTTTCCAAGAAAACTCCAAATGGGGTCATAAAGAGTCAGAAATGACTGAAACAACTGATATGGTGTGTTTAGGTTTACAAAACACTTTAGAAATACAATCTTATTTTATCCTCACAACAATCTTGGAAGGTGGGTGCTATTATTATCTCCATTTTATGCATGAGGAAAACCAGGCAGAGTCAGGGTAAGCGAATTGCCCAGGGTCGCACAGCTAGTAAGTGTCTGAGGTTGGATTTAAACTCAGGTCTTCCTGACTCCAGGCCAAGCATTCTGTCCATTGTGCCACCTTAATGCCAAATCAGATTTAGAAAACAAAACAAAGCAAAAATAAAACAAACACAACCAATAACCAAAAAGAACTGTCCTATCAGAAAAGACTATTTGTTTTAGCTGAAAAGATTTGTTTTTCATAAAGCCAAAATTTCAACTACCTCATAATTCATTTCCTGTTTACAAACTGATTTGTCGATCCCCTTACCCAATACCTTTCTAGTTAAAGATGTTGATTCTTCCTTCCTGAATATAGTCATTTTCTTGCTTCCCTATTGTATTTGATCTTATGTAATCTTTAGTAACCTTTTAACCCTCTGTTGCTGTAGTTCAGTTGTTTCAGTTGTACCTGACTCTTTGCGACTCCATTTCAGATTTTCTTGGAAAAGGTACCAGAGTGGTTTGCCATTTCCTCCTGCAGCACATTTTATAGATGAGGGGAAAACTGAGGCAAGCAGAGTTAAGTGACTTACCCAGGGTTATACTGGTAGTAAGTGTCTAATGCTAGATTTGAAGTCAGAAAGATGTGTCTTCCTGACACTAGGTCTATTGCTCTATCCACTGTACCTCCTAGTTGCCCCCTCTTCTAATTCTATGAATTCTTAAAAATGATATATGTATGTCTTTAGGGGGGAATTTCTTAAATACATTTTTTTAGGTAGTTGGGGTTAAGTGACTTGCCCAAGGTCACACAGCTAGTAAGTGTCAAGGGTTTGGTCTGAGGCTGGATTTGAACTCAGGTCCTCTTGACTTCAGGGCCAGTGCTCTATCTACTGTGCCATCTAGCTGCCCCTTAGAGACATTTAATAGAATCATATGTATATCCATATGCCTACACATGTACATGCATGATAGGTATTTGTATATACACAGTATATTTCTTTCTCTGTCTCTGTTTCTCTTTCTGTTTCTGTCTCTCTCTTATTCTCTCTATATTTTTGAGTTGTCATGGCATAATATATGGTGTTAAAACCTGGGTTCAAGTCCTGATTTTGTCACATACTGGTTGTGTCATGATGGGTGCATCATTTAATTGCTCAACATCCTCTTGAGACCATAACTTATAGGTAAGGTGCTGCTCTGCATCAATGAAGGCAGTTTCCACAACTGGAATTCCTGACACCAGTGAAATCACAAGTCTGCTCCTAAAAATATTTATGCCTTATCTCAATGTCACTGTTAGGTACTTCATCATAAGGAAAGGAAAGGTGCTCATTTAACACTCCCATGAGGTTTTGGCTTCTGTAGAAGGCTATTTTTCCTAGGAACCCTGTCTGGAAGGAATGCTGACACAGTAGGAGTCTCTCCTGATCACCCTCCCACTTTGTTCTAGCCAAAGCTGTCACTTCCCCTCAATAACAACATAACCCACAGCCTGTTGCAGCTATGGGAGTAGCTTCCTTTTCTGAACTTAAATCAGATTTCAACCTGAAAATTGTACGTGAGGGATTTTGCTTTCTGTGAGACTGTCTGTTCTTTTCTTTATACGTACACAAGCTGTGTTGGACCTGGCATGTCCTGGTCTGCTATATTAAGAGAAAAATAACTGTGATAATAATACTATGTATAATTGGAGATACACCTGATTAAATGATGATGGATTATGCCAATGAACATAATACCTATCCACCAGCAATTGCTTCTCAAGTATGGATCAATAAGGGAATTAACATAGGACCTTATAATAATATGACTTCATATTTCCATGAGCTTTAAAATTTCCAAAGCACTCTCATATTCCCGTCATCATCACCCTAGTTCAGACTATTTATTACTACCTGCCATGACTGCTGTAGCCGCTCCTTAGTAGTGCAGCCTTTTTCCGTGCTGTGTTGCCGTGACAATCTATCCTCGATGCTGCTACTTGATTTGGGCATATCCGTTTTCTATTCAAAATATCTTTGCTGACTCCTTAATTTTTATCAAGGAAAGTTTAAGCACATTTCTCTGACATTCAAGGCCCCCCACCATCTAGCACCACCCTACTTTTCCAGCCTTAACTCATATTATTCTTCTCCAAACACCTTGTTTAGTAACTGGGTTCTATTCTTTGTCTCCTGAACATGTCATACCTCGTACTTTTTTCTCATACTGTAGCAAATGCCTGTTGATTCCTATCTATCCCTGAAAGCCTCCTCCTCCTTTTCTAACTTTCCTCCCTCTGTAGAGAAGGACCTTATCCCTTGAATGTCATGTAGTATTTTGTAATGTAATGTTCATTATAATTATCTGTGTTTATGTCACTCACATGGACACTGGTAACTCTTCATTACAATGTCAATAACAGCTATATCCTTGGCAACTCCATCTGAACCCTTCCCTAGTCTCTCAAAATATGCCTTAGAGGTTGCAGGATCATTGTAGGCAGTGATCATATGACCTTAGCACTCTAGACATTAACTTCTTTGGGATTTCTTTTCTTTTCTTTTTTCACCGTCCTCCCTCCCTCCCTCCCTCCCTTCCCTCCCTCCTCTCTTCTTATTTCCTTCCTTCCTTCCTCCCTCCCTCCCTCTTCCCTCCCTCCCTCCCTCCCTTCCTTCCTCCTCTCTTCTTCTTTCCTTCCTCTATCCCTCCCTTCTTTTATCCTTACTCCCTCCCTCCCTTCCTTCTTTTCTTTATTTCTTTTTTGTCTGGAAAACTTTTCTTTGTAGGTGGAACAGGATAGCTGGATACAATTTAGATGATTCCAATTTTGTTGGCAACATTGACAGCATCATAGTTAGGAGCTAGTTGAACACAGGCCTTCTTCTTTCCATCATATTGGATCAGTATGGTGACCTTGGACACCCCAATATCATGTAGCTTCATCACCACCTCTTGATCTGATGCTTGTTAACCTTGACATCTACAATGAAGAGGGTGTTGTTGTCCTCAGTCTTCTTCACTGCAGATTCAGTGGTCAAGAGAAATTTAATGATGGCACAGTGGTCGAGCTTGTTTCTCTGAAGGGCATTTTACCAAGGGTATTTGGGTGGGAACACATTTGGATCTTGTGTTTTGTTTTTTTTTTTGTGGCTATGGACATCTTTCAACACTGCCTTTTTGACTTCAAGGCCTCAGACTTTGCTTCTGTCTTGGGGGAAGGGCAACTACTTCTTTTGTTTTTGGAGCCATTTTCTGGGATTTCAAAGGAGGAAGAGATCAGGGAAGACTTCCAAGAGGAGGTGAGTTGAGCTGCTCCTGGGCTGGGTAGTATTTTAATAGATGAAAGAAGGTGCAGGATAGCATAACCAGTGCAGGGCATGGTATGTGAGAAGGCCTAGAGATAGAAAAATATAAAATCATTTTAGTGGGACAAAAACAAACAGATCTGACTATGAATGAAGGGTGGTTATTGGTGATTAGAGGGGAATAAGTGGAAAATAGGTTGAATCAATATTGTGGAAAGCTTTGAATACCAAGTTGGGTATTGGATCTTCAATCTTTTAGCTCACTGAAGGTTTTTTTTTTTCAAATAGGCAACATGATGAAATAATGGTTAGGAAATATTTAACTAATGGTAGTATGCAAGATAGATTGGAAGGAAGGGAGACTGACAGATAGTGAACCCAGTTAGGGGGCATTAGGGGTCTATAATTCAGTGATAGCAGTGAGGATAGAAAGGAAAATAGATTGTGTGAGGACAGAAATGAGGAGACTTCTAAGACCTAGTATATTATAGGAGTGTTTCTGCTTTCATTTAGAAGCACTGTGATGGGCTCTTTCTTGCATTTGTAAAGGAGGAAAGAAATGTCAAGCTACCACTTTGTGCATGCCTGCAGTCACACATTACGCATACACAGCTGTTTCTCATGTGAAAAATGCTAGCTTGTAGTGGCCGGGAGCTGTCCACAGCTAGAGCTTGTTTCAGAGAGGTGGGTGAGATGAACCATAAATGTTAGGGCTCTGACAGCATTGCATGTTTAGTGAGTCCAATTGAGTTCAATTCAGCAAGAAGTTAAGTACTTACTAAGTTCCAGGTCACTTAACCCTGTTTGCCTCAATTTCTTCATCTGTAAAATGAGCTGGAGAAGGAAATGGCAAACCACTCAAGAATCTTTGCTGAGAAAAGCCCAAACTGGGTCAAGGAGAGTCACCCAGGACTGAAATGACTCAACAACAAAATGTTCCAGGTACTGTCAGTCATTCAATAAATAAACATTTATTTAGTGCCTGTTACATGCCAGGCACTATGACAAAAATGAAAATAGTCACAGAATCACAGGTCTCAAGTAAAGTTTCCTTTTCTGGGATCTGTGAACTTTTTTTTCCAGGTTTTAATAACTGCATTTCAATATAATTAATTTCCTTGTAATCCCATGTATTTTATTTTATTCATTTAAAGACATTATTCTGAGAAGGGGTTCATGGGTGTGGTCATACCAGCAAAGGGTTTGTGACAACAAAAAGTTGGAGAACCTGTGGTCTAGAGTGTGAAGAGACTTCATAGATCATGGTATAGTCCAGCCTCTTAATTTTACAGGTGAGGAAACTGGTGCTCATAGAAATTAAGTGACGAAGGTCTGAATGACAGAGTTCAAAGTTCCAAGGGTTCAAATTCAGGTCTTATGACTCCAAGTTTATTCTCCAAGGTAAGCTGTCTATTGCACCACCCAGTGGTTGCCCCCAAGGAGCTTACATTCTAATTATTGGGAGGTGCATTTGTATGGCTAAGGTAAAATACATTTTGGTCGATTTCTTCATCTCACATTAGATTGTTTTTGCTCATCCTGATCCCTTACTGGGTTGTATTTACAGGCTTTGGAAATGTCTACTGCCTCTGGTCTCAACTGGCTGGTTACCCCAAGGAATGGAATTTGCAGCCTCTGATAACCCATTTCTTGCTTTTGGGCCCTCCATTAACTTAGACAGGAAGGCTGCAAACTGCTCTTCACAGATCAAACCTGCTGACCTCTTAGCTGCTGTCCTGGCTCACTCCTCGCTCCAAAGCTCAGTTTTATCAAGTGGGACGTATGACAAAAAAGGAAAAAAAGTGGAAAAAAGGAAAAAAAAACCTCATGAAGTTGAAATATTTCAATTTCAATAGGTTCTGTGGCAAATGGACAAAGATAGTTTACAGCTCAAAGAGACCTTGGAAAGCATTTAGTCAAAAACCTTTCCATTTTACAGATGGGAAAACTGAGGCAGAGAGGGGAAAAGTAGTTAGCCCCAAATGGCATTACCTAGAGATGAGAGTACTTGGTTTGGTGAGAGCTTCTAAGTAGCAAAGTCATAAGAAGGTTTCTTCTGCTAGGTTTCTCTTTACACCCAAGAGAATAGACAACTGAACTTTCATGGGTGAAAGAGGGAATTGTTTTCTCCGGATGGAATAAGAGAATCAAGGAAATTTGGACTCTGTTCTGTCACTAAGTTGCTCTGGAAGTTTGGGCAAGCCTTTTAATAAATTTTAGCCTTAGTTTTCTCGACTCCATAGAGATTAAGGATTCTTTCATCCATAAAGGTCATTAAGTCTAAATGGAATGGGATAGTTCTGTCTTCTCTGTGTCCTTCATTAACATTACACCATTCTCCCCAACCACATGCCCCAAGGACTTCTGGCTTGCTGTCTTTGGCATTTCCCATAAGCTTTATCCCATTTTAGGATCTAGATTTCCTAACGTTCTTACACTTTCATGCCATGCTTTTGAACTCTCCTTAGTTTGTGTGCCCCTTAATGCTTTTTTTTTTTTGTGTATGTCCTTTTAAAACATAAGCTTGTAAGAGAGGTCTGAGCAGCCACTGCTGAGAAGGACCATATTATCATCCAGATTTCCTTCTTGAGAGCCATCTCTCTAGAACCATCTTCCCTTTTAGGGGTTTCATACCAACCTTGTTGTTCAAATGAGATTTGACTAGATAATCTTTATGATCTCTTCCAAGTCTAAAAATCTTCCTTCCTTCCTTCCTTCCTTCCTTCCTTCCTTCCTTCCTTCCTTCCTTCCTTCCTTCCTTCCTTCCTTCCTTCCTTCCTTCCTTCCTTCCTTCCTCCCCCTTCCTTCCCTCTCCCCCTTCCTCCCCCTCCTTTCCTTCCTCCCTCCTCCCTTCCTCCCTTCCTTCCTCCCTCCCTCCTCCCTCCCTTCCTCCCTTCCTCCCTTCCTCCCTTCCCCCTCCCTCCCTTCCTCCCTTCCCCCTCCCTTCCTCCCTTCCTCCCTTCCTTCCTCCCACCTCTCTCCCTCCCTCTCTCACTCTCTCTTTCTTTCTTTCTTTCTTCTCTTTCTTTCTCTTTCTTTCTTTTTCTTCTCTCCCTTTTTTTCTCTTCCTTCCTTCCTTCCTTCCTTCCTTCCTTCCTTCCTTCCTTCCTTCCTTCCTTCCTTCCTTCCTTCTTCCTTCCTTCCTTCCTTCCTTCCTTCCTTCCTTCCTTCCTTTCCTTCCTTCTTCCTTCCTTCCTTCCTTCCTTCCTTCCTTCCTTCCTTCCTTCCTTCCTTCCTTCCTTCCTTCCTTCCTTCCTTCCTTCCTTCCTCTTCTCTCTCTCTTTTTTATATACATGCACACATGCTCATATAACTACCATAGATACTTTAGAAAGCTAGCTGGCACAGTGGATAGAGCACTAAATCTGGAGTTAGGAAGACTTGAGCTCAAATCTGGCCTTAGACACTCAGTAGCTATTTACCCTGAGCAAGTCACTTAACCTCTGTTTGCCTTAGTTTCTTCATCTGTAAAATGGCTAAACTAATAGCACCTATCTCCCAAGGTTGTTGTGAGGATCAAATGAGATAATAATAATTATAAAATGGTTAGCACAGTGCCCGGCAATCAACCAATTAACATTTATTAAATGCTTACTATGTGTCAGGCACTGTGCTAAGCAGTGGGGATACAAAAAGAGGCAACAGATAGACCTTGCTGTCAAGGAGCTTACAGTCTAATGGAAAAGATTGGCACAGAGCAAGCAATATATAAATGTTAGCTATTGTTATAGCAATTTTTTATATCGCTTTTATTTTGAAGGTCATTTTAACACATATATTTACATATGAATGTAAGGAGATGTATCTTACATCAATACAAGTTAATTTTCCAAGTTTGTGACACTTCATGATGCTGTTAAAACTGTAAACTTGCAGTGTGTTAAAGGTTTTCAGCACTACTGCATGGAAAAGTATGTGATTCAAATACTAATCTAGTTTTATGAACAGATACACACATTTTGCCAGCTCACAAATAGTGTTTTTTCTTTCTTAGATGAGAAAGTTATAGTTAAGATAAATAAAAACATTCTTTACAGGCTATGCTCTTATCTGCTAGCAGTTAATCAACAGTATTCCCCTTGAGGGTGTTTTCCCATATCAAGGAATCTTAGGAAAGTGTTCTATTGCATTGAAGGTGACTTTTATCTGATGAAACCTTTTAAAGATAAGCAATCGAGTTTATACTGTGTTGGTCAGTCCAAAGGATCATGGAACTGGAATATCCTTGACATAACAATGAATACAATATTTTATACATAGTTAAAGCTTAAGAAATATTGGTTCAGTTTTTAATCTCCTAAATTCAGAATGAGTCTATGATAAGACACACTTTTTGCCCTTCTGGCTTAATTAATTTTTTTTTTAATTTAGCACTGAGAAGGCTTTCTCTCTGGAGATGTTGAAGAACAGGGTGTATAAGCATCAGATAGATGGTTTAGAGGGGTGGGGAACCTGCAGCCTTCAGGCCACATATGGTCCTCTAGGTCCTCAAGTGTGGCCCTTTGACTGAATCCAAACTTCATAGAACAAATCCCCTTAATAAAATGATTTTAATTAAATTTTATTATAATTAAATTATATGTAATATAAATAATTAAATTAAATTTAAATTAAACTTAAGATGATGCCATGCCTATATGGAAGGAGATGGATTAGGTGGTCTAGAGGTTCCATCTAACTAGAATCCTGTATCTGTCACCTGAAAAATACAAATAATTAAAATATGCCTTTGCTATCATTCTTTCTAGAAATTGTCATCACTGTAACTATAATCCCATTTATTGAGGGAACATCAATTATGAGGTAGCTAGTTGGCACAAATAATTGAGTGCTGGACTTGGAGCTCCCAGAGACCTGAGTTCAAATCCTGCTTTCGTCACTAATTAGCTATGTAACAGTTGGCAGCCAGGTGGGGCAGTGGAGAGAACGCCAGGCCTGGAGTCAGGAAAACTCATCTTCCTGAGTTCAAATCTGGCCTCAGACACTTACTAAGTCTGTATGACTATGGGCAAGTCACTTAACCTGTTGGCCTCAGTTTCCTCATCTGTAAAATGAGCTGGAGAAGGAAGGGCAAACCACTCCAGTATCTTTGCCAAGAAAACCCCAAATAGGGTCATGAAGAGTCAGATGCTACTGAAAAACAAAACTCTGGATAAGTCACTTATCCTCTGCCTCAGTTTCCTCATCTGTAAAAAAGGGACTATAGTAAGCACCTACCTCTTAGATTTGTGAAGATGAAGTGAGATGATATTTGTAAATCACTTTGCAAACCTTAAAGTGCTATATCTAATATTAGCTACTATTTGTATTCTTTGGATTAGATTAGCTGACTATCAGAAATCTCTAGTTGAGAAAGCTTTTTTTTTTAAATTTAAAATTAAAATTTAATTTAAATTTAAATTTTTATCTCCCCCCCCCCTTAATGTCTATTTGAAACATACTGCAAAGGGATGATATTCCAGATAAGCCCACATAGGATGAGAAGGAATGAACATAGGTGGGGCAGGCCAAGGGGGTACAGTTAAGAAGCAAATATGGAAAGAAAAGAAGAGAAGAGGAAGAAAGAAAGCAGTAAGAGAAGAGAAGAGAAAGGAGGAGGAAAAGGAAAACAGAGAAATGAGAGAACACAGAGAAGAGAGAAGAATTAATATTGCTGCAAAACTGGCTTTTTTTTTCTCAGTAACCCACCCTTCATTCTCTGCAGGGAATAAGTACCTAAAAGAGGAGGCCGGGAACTAGGAATTAGAAATGAAGCCTATCATTTTTCTTATTATTGTGGCAGGAATGGGGAAAGGAATCACGAAACTTAAGTATTCCTCAAACAAAAATATTAAGCAAGGGACTAAAACTTAAATTCTTGACACCCATGCCCTTCTTACCTTTCATTACTGGCAAATAAAGCAGGTTTCTGGGCCTTCTATGATGCATTAGTCACATGGCAATGTTTAAGCGGGCACTCTTCTGTAAAGGCAAAAGTTATGGAGCCTTTCATGAAAGCTATTATGTGTTTTTGGTAGTACTTAAGTTTAATAGAGTTAATGCTAAGAGAGAACTAGAATTTTTAGGGTTTATTTTTATTAGTATAAAAAAAGAGAGAAAGGAAAGCCTTCCTAAATGCTGCTAACTCATTCATAATGAATCGTGGACGGAGATCCCATGTTGATGAGCTCACAGAACTATCAAAATGTACTGAAACATCAATAGAAGGATGTCTGATTTGTTTCCTTATTCTTCTTTAGATAGATAAAGCTTTTATTAAGCATTTACTATGTGCCAGATACTATGCTAAGTGCTAGGAATTACAAAAGACATTCCTTACTTGTAAGAAGCTTACATTCTAACACCACGAGGTAAAAACATGAAAGGAAGCTAGAAATGGACAGAAAGAGAGGGTTAGGGCAAAATGGAAAAGTCTGGAGATTTAGGAGTGGATCTGAGAGAGAAGTGAGCATGGATAGCCTAGGCACTTCATAAAAAGGTGGTCCCAGAGAGGAACTCACCAATCAGAAGAGGGGACTTCAGAGGTAGAAAGAGGCATTTACAGGGTGAGAATTCTGGTAGTGAGGAGGTAGAAAAAGATGGAGAGTCAGGAGTGGAACCAGGAAAGAAGTGAACCTGGATGGTCTGTGCATTTTGTGGAATGATGGTACCAAGCAGGAACTCACCAGATTTTCAAGGTGAGGTGGCTACTGGTGAGGAGGTAGCAGAGTCTGAAGAGTCAGGACATTGGGTTCCAAACCAAACCAAAACACACCGGAAGCACAAATGGAGAGGACACTGGGTTTAGAGTCAGAGAATCTGAATTCAAACCCTATCTTTGCCATGTACTACCTGAGTGACCTTAGGCAAGTGGCTCAGTCGAGGTGGGCATTTATTTCCACAAGTGTAAAATAAGAGGGGTTGGACTAAATACTTTAAAAGTCCCTTCCATTTCTAGGTCAATGATCTCATGATCCTGATAGAAACATAACTGTCTAACAGGTTAGCCAATAAAGGAGACAGAGAAGAATTAATCATAGAAGCAGAGGAGGACAGCTCCAGGGAGTAAAGCATCATGGAAGTCAAAGGAAGAAGATAGGAATGGCCAATAGTGCCACAAACAGCAGGAAAGTTAAGAAAGACAAAAACTGAGAAAATATTGCTATATTTGGTGGTTGTAGGTTAATCAAAGGTCAGACCTGGGTCTTCTATGTGGGACAATAAGTTTAAATCTATGACTATCTTGGCCATGCTGGGACAACTTCTTTCTTTCCTCCCTTAGTCATACATTTTACATTTCTATTCTTCAAAATATTTCAGTTATATTTCTAGTCTTGAAATTATTTCAGGTAGCCATACATTTTCTGTTTCTAGTCTTGAAAAACATTTCAGGTATAATTGGTGGCAGAGGAAAGAACACTGAGCTGGGAGTTGGACATTTAGATGCCAATCCCAGTTCTGCTGTGGATGAATTGTGTGCTCTTGGGCACACAGAAATTAATTTAATTTCTCTGGTTCTTAGTTTCCTTATCTGCAAATGCAGATTGTAGACCACCTGACCTCTAAAGTGCCTATAAATATCACTATAAAATGAATACATGATGCACTTCTAAGGAAGGAAGTTGATAAAGGGGTGCATTTCAAAAGGAAAACAGTCAAAGTGGGGAATGGACTGGAGACCATACCATACATATGAAGATTAGTAGAAGAAGCAGGAGATGTTTAGTTTAGAGCAGAAAAGCCTTGGGCATGATCACTACTTTCAGTAGATCATTCTTTGGAGAGGGATTGCACCTGTTCTATTTGGCCCCAGAGGTACAGTGAGGGGATCTTGCAGAGAAGCAATTGCTTTTTCTAGCATTGTCCTCCACAGCTTAGCTCCACTCTTCTTCTCACCCACTTCCCGCCCCCCACCCCCCCCCTTATCTATATCATTCCCATTCCACTTGTCTCTAGAGCATGACTCCGTTCCTTTGCTCATACCATTAGCCAATTCTGAAATATCCACTCTTTCCCTTTTTATCTGTGAAATTTCTATCCATTCTTTAACACCAGCCCATATGCCACCTCCTGCATAAAGTCATGCCTAATTGCCCTGTTGGTAAGATAGTTCTTTCTCAAATCTCACATAAATCTTTGTTTTGCAATTCTTGAATGCTCTCAGCATGTAATTACATACCATCTGTGTTTGTATCTTATCCCCCTACCAGCGTGGTAAGCTCCCTGGGGTGGAGACGGTGCCTTATCTAAAATTTGCATCTCCTTCAGTGCCTAGCACAGTGTTTTGCTATATACAGTAAACACATAATAAATATCCACCAAATAAATTATTGTTCAGAGCCAGATTTTGGCTCTATTGAAATGGAAATGTCCTGGCCATTTTTTACTACCTGTTCCAAAGTGGAATGTGCTGCCTTGATGGGTAATGAGCAAATCACTTAGCTTGGATCAGTCTCCTCCTTGGTGATATGAAGTTAGCTTTGATGATTGCTGTGGTTCCTTTCAGTTCTATGATTCAGGAAGAGATTGGATGATTAATCAATGATGAGATAGAGGAGAAAACTCTGAAGACATTTCCAACTCAAAGAGCTGCATGATTTTGTGATTTTAGCATTGTGATGTTCTGAATCAAAATTTCTTAAATTCTCAAAGAACAGAGAGATGCTTTCCATTTCTAGAAACTAAGTGAAACTTTGGCTGCCCTTCAAAACACAGAGTTCACCAAATCAGAGATCAATAAGCTGAACTCTTCCCCAAACTTCTGAGAGAGATCACTGTGCATAAAGAGCTGTGGTGTGAACCCAGATGTTCTTTGAACTGTACTTGTGAAAAAACAAATCGAATGCAAGAGTTCTAGCCCCACTATCTTTGATTGTCTGAAATAAGATGATTCTTAACATTTTTTACTTTATCTATGTCTTCCCAAACAGAAAAAGAAGATCTCAACTCTGATTATGAATGTACCTGTTACAACAGAAGATTCAAAAAATAGTCTTTGGGAAAGATTTAAAATATAATTTTTCTTTTTCTTAGTCTTTATGTTTTTAATATACCTGTCAAAAGAAATATGATATGTGAAGACAAATGGTTACTAGTCCTAGTCATTTCTTGCTCTGCCTGTTTTTTGAAACTATTGTAGTGATGATAACTCAGAGAAGGATTCATTTTATTTTGAAAACAAGCAGGCCAGTATACATATACATATACATATACATATACATATACATATACATATACATATACATATACATATACATATACATATACATATACATATACATATACATATACATATACATATGTATGTGTGTGTGTGTATATATATGTATATATACATATATATATGTATATGTATACATATATATGTGTATATATACATATATATGTGTATATATATACATATATATGTATATATACATATATATATATATATTTGAATTTAAATAACAACCTCTTTGTCAATGCATCTATCTTGGAATGAGGATTTCAAAAATAGAAGAAGACATTGTGTAGGCTCCTATGTTTCTGTGATGACTTATTTGGTTTCAACAAATCATCTTTAAATAGGTAGGATACCTCCCTGAAAATGAGAAGGAAAGGCAAAGAAAAATGAGAACTACTTTCTTTATCCATCTTAATCTAGAAAATAACACGAGTAATTTGGGAGAGAGGGTGTTTTGTGGAACACAGAATTTGTCAGGCTTTAGCAAAAATAAAAAGCAAAAAAAAAAAAAACAACAACCCACAAAAGGATAAGACATTGAAAATGAAAAGCAATTCTTTAAGTAGTCATTTTAGGAAACAACACAATGAATGACTGTTGGCTGTTGTGATAATAAAGCAAATAATAGTGGTCAGAGTAACTAAAAAACAGTTCTGGAAAGCAATAATTTTGAGTCATGCTTGCCCCCCCCCCAAGATCCGAAGCCTTTTGTCTAGGTTTGTGGATCATTTGTGGATTGAGTGTTTTAGTGTGAATTCTGCTGTCAATCATCCCTCTTCATATATTCCATTATAAGTTGCTACTGTTTGGTCATTCGTTATTCAAGGAAAACAAATGGAAGGTTCCATTTTAATGGAATGGACTAAAACAGCCCATTTCGTCGCCTCTTTGGCTTGGGTGGTAGTCCTATAGGCTAACCAACTCTTAGGAGGCTGTGATGTAGTAGAATGTGGGTCAGGAGACCTGGAATCTGAGTCCTAGTTTTGCAACTAACTCTGTGTGATCCTGAGCAAATCACTCAGCTTGGATCAGTTTCCTCTTTTGTAATTGATGGGGTTAGCTTTGATGATTGCTATGGATCCTTTTAGACTACTGCAAGTATAGATAATGAAAGACTAGTAAAACATATGAGCTCCTTTGGGTTAGGGGCCATTTTCAGCTTTGCCACAGGGTATGAAATTTAAAGGTTGCCAATAGCATCCTCAATGGACACTCTTCTTTCACTGCCTAGATGTGTCCCCTGGAAGCAGTGTTGTTGGTGGCATTAATCTTCCCCCTCTAGCAGCTTAGAAAGGGTAGGATTACTGCCTTTGGAAGCTGTACCCCAGGTGAGTTTCCCTTCTCCCTCCCTCTTGCCTAAGGAGAAAAAATTGCTAGTTACAGTTCTGACTATTATTTATATCTTTCTATACACAGTGTTCGGCTCAGTGGTTTGCAGGTGTTTAATAATTTTTTTTTTGCATGATTGGTTGATTAGGGCTAGGGCATGGAATGAGTCCAACTTTTCCTGACTCCATGCTCTCAGCAACTATCTTTAGCATAGTCCTAGATGATAATAATGAGAATATATGCTTTGGCAGATTCACTAGACTGGAGGAAATATATACAATAGATGGAATTGTTTATCTTTTCAAGGAAGAGGGAGTGGTAATTACAGATCCATTTGTTACTTTAATTGAAAAAAAATCAATTTTGATCCATTTTGGGTTTTGAATTGCCATTTGCTGTTAGCATTATTTATTTGATTTTTAAAAATTTGTCTTGTGATAAAATAACCTCAAGACACAAATCTAAAAAAAGCCAAAATACCCCAAACAAAAATAAAACAAAAACCAGACCCAAACCAAATAAAATACTGGAAGCCCTCCTAATGGACAGTTTTTCAGTGTGTGCTTTTGAATATTCATAAAATCATAAATCTTACAGTTGAAAGTCACCTTAAAAGATGATTTGATCCAATACTCCTGCCTTCAGGTATCTTTGTATATATGTGGCATTTCACCAATATTTGTTGATTATATCAGCTCATTTTTTTCAGGTGAAGGGAGACTCAAAGTGGTTAAGTGACTGGTCTAAGGTGACACAACTACATATGGCACAGGAAGGAATAGAGTTTTGCTCTTTACCTCTTGGTGCTGTCTTCTTTGTGATGTTTCATGCAACCCACGTTGCAGACAGCTGAAAGATAATTTGATACATTACCCATAGTTAATATTAGGATCTTATAGCTTGATCCCTACCTGAAGACTTTTCACTGCCTATAGAAAATTTAGTAATGATGATGGTGATGATTGATGATGATGATGACGACGACAATCACTAACATTTTTAAAGCACTTTAACATTTGCAAAACATTTTACAAATATTATCTCATTTTATCCTAATAACTCTGTGAGGTAGCTACTATTATTATTCCCATTTATGATCATTCCCCATGAGGAAACTGAGGCAGAGGTTAAGTGATGTGTCCAGAGTCATACAACTATTAAGTGTATGAGCCTGAGTTTGAACTCAGGTCTTCCTCAATACAGATGCAGTGTTCTTTCAACTGTGCCACCATTTCAGGATTTTTCTGTTTTGGGGGATATCTAACAGCGCTTCTTAAGCTGTGTGTTATGACCCCTCATTGCTATACTGGCAACGATAAGAGGTTTCTGAATCTGCAATGATCAAAGATTAATTAGAAATCAAATGTATAATGAATCCAAGGTGTTTCTGGCAGTGCTTGCTTGTGCTGTATCACTCAACTTCACTGAAGCCTTGGTTCTGAACACACAGCATGCACACGTTGCACTGCACATGCTGTCATGCCACTGAAAGTCAATGAATGTTGCCAAAACACAAAAAGGGGTCATGAGTGGGAAAAGTTTAAGGATCCCTGGTCTAAAACACATTCTCCATGAATGAGAAAGGATTTATGGAAAGCAGTGTGACAGAAAATGGGCACAGACCAATATCTTTCACCATTTACCAATGGATACATGACATAGATATAAAAAAGAGATTACAAGAAAATTATAAGAATTTGGAACATGTTACTTAGACTTATGAATAGGTGAACAATTTATGAAAATGAGAAAGAGCAAAGTTAGGTGTAAAATGAATAATTTCAATTACATTAAATTAAAAAGTTTTTGTATGAATGAAACAAATGTAGTCAAGATCAGAAGGAAAGCAGAAAATTTGGGGAAATTTTTTACAGACAGTTTCTCAGATAAAGATCTATCTCAAATATATGAAGAAATTTGTCAAATCTGTTAGAATATGAGTCATTCCCCAATTGATAAATAGTCAAAGGATATAAACAGGAAGTTTTCCAATGAAGGAATCAAAACAACTTATAGCCATATGAAAAAATGCTTAAATCGTTATTGATTGGAGAAATGCAAATTAAAGCAACCTTGAGATATGCTTTTATGCCTACCAGATTGGCTAAAATGATTGAAGGGGAGAGTGACACATGTTGGAGGGGAAGTGAAAAAATTGGAACATTAATTCATTGTTGGTGGAATTGTGAATGTAACTAACCATTTTGGAGAGCAGTCTATAATTATGACCAAAGAGTTATTAAACTGCCTATGTCTCCTGATCTAGCAATACCACTACTAGGTCTATTTCCAAAGATTATTAGGGAAAAATGAAAAGAACTTATATGTTCTAAAATGTTTATAGCATCTCTCTTTGTGGTGGCAAAGAACTGGAAATTGCAGGGATGCTCATGAGTTTGAGAATGGCTGAACAAAATGTGATGTATGATTGTGATGGAATACTACTATGCTATAAGACACATTGATTTCAATGATCTTAGAAAAACAGGGGAAAAACTTGCATGAAATAATGAAGAGCAAAATGAGCCGAACCAAGAGAACATTGCATACAATAACAGCAATAGTTTTTTAAGAATGACTTTGAGTGAATAAATAATTTTGATTATTATACATATCCAAATTAACTGTAAAGGACATATGAAGAAAGATGCTATCCGAGTCCAGAGAAAGAATTGATAAATAGAAGTATGTGTAGAATAGTTTTACATATATACTTATTTGTGTCTAATGGTAGCCATTTTGAGGGTGGGGAGGGAGGGAAAAAAAGGAAAAAAAGAGATGTGTATGATAATTTTATTATATATTTAAAAGGAATAGCAAATTGTACATAGTTTGCAGTTTCATGTGCAGTCATCTTTTTTTTATTATACTGTATTATGGAAATACTTGTTTTATTCCATAAATTAAAAATAAAATGATTTTTGAAAAAAGTACTGGGTGGAATTGAGAGTGTTATTCAGATGTGACTTGCTGAGTTATTATTAATAATTCCAAGGCTAATTATCCAGCATGGTATAGACAACACTTAATGTTTTGTGTTAAAGTGTTAGCGTAAATTCAGTAGCATTAACTAGGCACAGTGTCCAGAGTGCTGGACTTGGAGTCTGAAAGACCTCTGTTTAGATCCTGCCCCTGACACTTTATAACTGGGTGATCTCATGGCAGATCACTTTAAGCCTCAAAGAATTCCTTAAGAACATAAATCATAGATAATTTATGGCATGTATCGGCATAGAGAGTTCCCATGCCACTGAAATCTTGTGACTTATTAAACCACATACATTAATATTTAGACAAAAATTTTCATGGCAAATTGACTGCAACAATGTAATGGAAAGCACAGTTGAAAGACATCAGAACTTTGATTAAAGCATGACTTCAGAGGCGCACTGGTAGGTGATGCATGCCTCCTACCTTCGTGCAGAGAGGTGGTGGACTATAGGTATGGAATGAGGCATGGATTTGTTTGTTTACTTGTACTCCTTTGTTTTAAGGGCTTTTTTTTCCGTATGTGTGTTGTGGTGTGTGTGTGTGTGTGTGTGTGTGTGTGTGTGTGTGTGTATGTGTGATCATTGGGAAGTAACAGTGATGCAAATAACGGAGCAAAAATTAAAAAAGATGTTCTCATATCAGTGTTCTTTGATTTGGGGCTGCATTCCCAACCCCTACCTTTTTGGTCAGGGAAGTCTTGTAGCCATGTGGTTGCAGAAAGAACACTAGAAAAGGAGGCAAGAGACTCAGTTTGGGGGTGAGCTGCTTAAAGTTTTTTTTGGAGACATTTGGAGTTAAGTGACTTGCCCAGAGTCACACAGCTAGTAAATGTATGAAGGCAGATTTGAACTCAGGTCCTCCTGACTCCAGAGGAGCCACTTAACTTCTTTTGGTCTCTCTTGTCTCATTTGAAAAATAAGACAATTGGGTGAGATGGTCTTTGATGTTCTTTCTTGCTCTATGATTCTCTGCTGATATAGAAAGGCTGATTTTTTTGCCCCCTTTCAGATTTGTGCACCTTGTGCATAAGAAACGAGCCTCTATTTTGACATACTTCTGCCTGGGGACCCATATGCCAGACATTAGAATATATTGGGATTATTTGGCTGGGTGTTTTTATGGTGTTAGGAATAGTAATAGGACTTGAGAAATAAATTCTTCAGTAATGTTTCATTTAGTTTTCAAATCCAGTTACCCAGTGAGCTATTGAAACAAGGTAGCCTGATCCCCTGGTTGTATCTGGTGCTGGGGAGAAATAGAAAGCATGACTCGACCTTGCACTTGAAGATATTTTCAATAAAGCAGACATTTTTGATTTAGTGATTTCCCTTCAAATAGCTAGTCCTTCAGGAACACAAACAACTAAATGGCATTGCATTAGGAGGCGTGCCAAACGCTCTCAGACCAACTGCATTGAGGACCTCTAGATAATGCATAGTATCTGTGAGGTTTCCCCTGCAGCTCAAAGCTTTTTCCCCCCTGTAACTTACATGTGTGTGACTCACTGTGTTGCATGAATTGTAAAGGAAAAAAAAATAAGCACATGATAATAGCCTTTTTCTTCACTCCTAGGGGAAAATAGGAATTAACAATTAGGTTCAGATACAGATAAAATTAAAAACCTGAGACTAAGACCTGGAGAAAGTAAAGATGCACTAAATCCCAAACTCAGTTACGTGGATAATACATTTATCGTATAATTTAGACTAGCCCCTAATAGCAATGTTATGTTTTGCTCAATGATTTTTTTGTTTGAGATTTTGTTTGTTATCGATCTCTTCTTCCTCTGATCCTATGATTTTATGTAACGCTTTGTTTTACTACTAGAGGCTGCTAGATGGCATAGCAGATAGAATGCCAGGCCTGGAGTTATGAGGACCTGAGTTCTCATCCTGCCCTTGGCACTTCCTACCTGAGTGACATTTGGCAAATCATTTAAACTCTGTCTGCTACAGTTTGCACACCTGTAAAATGGGATGATAATACCACTTACCTCACAAGGTTATAAGGAACAAATGAAGTAACATCTGTAAAGCACTTAACATTGGTTCATAGTAAGCACTTAATAAATGTTTCCTTCCTTCCTTCCTTCCTTCCTTCCTTCCTTCCTTCCTTCCTTCCTTCCTTCCTTCCTTCCTTCCTTCCTTCCTTCCTTCCTTCCTTCTTTCCTTCTTTCCTTTCTTCCATCCTCTCTTTCTCTGTCTTTCTCCTTCCTTTCTCCTTCCCTTCCCTTCCTTCTTACTCTCAAATGCACTTATCATGTAATATTGTTTTTGACTTTTAGCTGAGTTTATATTCTCCTCTCCTAGACTCTAAACTCCACCAAGGGCAGGTACAGGCACCATTTTTATTTTAAGCTTTGTATCTCCCTCAGTGCCAACCTCCATGCTCTGTGTATAGTAGATACTTAATAAATGTTCATTTGAGTGAATCATTAATTTCACCTTTTGTACTTCTGGTCCAAAAGTAGAGAAAGGCTACCTTGGGAGTCAGCGGATTTCCCATTCGTGGAGGTTTGGGATGGCTACTTGGTGGTGACACTGTAAAACAGATTTTTATTCAGGTATGGGTTACGCTGGGGCAGCTAGGTGGCACAATCAACAGAACACCAGGCTTAGAGTCAGAAAGATCTGAGTTCAAATCCAGCCTCACACACTTACTAACTGTTTGAACCCGAGTAAGTCACTTAACTCCTATTTGCCCCAGCTCCCCATCTGTAAAATGGGGGCATGCTGGAGAAGGAAATGGCAAATCACTCCAGTACCTTTGCCAGGAAAACCCGATGGACAAAAATCCATGGAGTCACGTAGAATCAAATACAATTGAATGACTGAACAACAACAGTGGGTTAAACTGGATGACTTTTGGGGTGGTTTCCAACTCAGATTCTGTAATTCTGTGAAAACTTAGAGCCCATTTTAAGTGTGAGTTATTTTCATTGTGCCCAGAAATGTTTAGTCTGGCACTGATGGTATAGGTGTGAAAATTTTGAAAACTATTTCCATTTTCTTTTAGACGCCGATTCATTTCTTAGGTAGAGAGCTGGCATGTAGCTATTTCAAGATTCGAGGATGCTTTCTTAGAGAACTGGGATTGAGAGCTATGAAGAAGACAGCAAATACTTTTTGACTCTATACACAGCTACAGTAATTTAAGCAAGAAAAAATGTATCTTTTTACCTACAAGGACTAAATAACTATGGCTTTATAAACAGATTTAGAAGCCATCAAAGTGTAAAATTATAAAAGCAACCTAACCAGTTCTAAAGGAAACATTCTCGTTTTCCTTTTGATAACTCTTCAAATATTTATTGAACATCTATTTAGGGGATAAGAATCTTGTCGTGTAACAGGGTGTTCATAAAATGACATGATCCTAGATTTGGAAGGGGTAATTATTTATATAGTGCTTCAAGGATTGGAAAGCACTTTTCAAATGCAATTACATTTTTACTTCTCAATAACCCCTAGACGCAGGTGATATTATAATCTCCATTGTACAGATGAGGAAACTGAAGCAAAGAGAGGTTCAGTGACTTCCTCAGGGTAATATAGCTGGTGATTGTGAGATTGGATTTGAACACAGGTCTTCTCGACTCCAGACATAGGCACCATCTAGAATAGTGGTTCTTAAACTCTTTGGTCTTAGGACCCCTTCAGACTCTTAAAAATTATTGCAAAACTGCCAGAGCTTTTTTTTTTTTTTTAAAACATGGGCCATATTTATTGATATTTATGTATGTATTAGAAATGAAAATGTCTAGTATCATTATGAAAATAGTTTTGACTTTGCTGACCCTCCTGAAAAGATTCTAGAGAATCCCAAGGCCCCCCAGATGACATTTAAAAAATTTTTTTAATATAAATTTATTTTTAGTTTTCAACATTCACTCCCACAAGTTTTTGAATTCCAAATTTTCACCCCATCTGCCCCCTCCCCCACTCCAAGATGGCATGCATTCTGAATATCCCTTCCCCTAGTCTGTCGTCTCTTCTATCTCTCTCCCCTTCTCTTATCCCCTTCCCCTTCTATTTTCCTATAGGGGCAGGATAGACTTCTGTACCCCATTTCCTGTATTTCTTATTTCCCAGTAGCATGAGAAAACATCTTTTTAAACGTATGCTTTTAAAACTTTAGGTTTCAAATTTTCTCTCTTCCTCCCTTCCCACCCACCCTCATTGAAAAGGCAAGTAACTCAATATAGGTTATACATGTGCAGTTATGTAAAACACGTCCATAGTAGACATGTTGTGAAAAACTAACTGTATTTCCCTTAATCCTATCCTACCCTCCCATTTATTCTATTCTTTCTTTTGACCCTGTCCCTCCTCAGAAGTATTTACTTCTGATTACTCCCTTTCCCAATCTGCCCTCCTGTCTATCATCCCCCTGCTCTGTTGCCCCTTCTCCCCCTATTTTCCTGTAGGGTAAGACAGATTTCCATACCCAATTGAATGTGTATGTTATTCCCTCCTTAAGCCAAATCCTATCAGAATAAGATTCACTCATTCCCTCTCACCTTCCCCAGTTTCCCCTCCACTGCAAGAGACTTTTCTTTTCTGTTTTTTTTGTGAGATAATTTACCCCATTCTACCTCTGCCTTTCTTCTTCTCTGAGTGTAATCCTCTCTCATCCCTTAATTTTGTTCTCCAGATATGACCCCTTAATCTTCAACTCACCCTGTGCCCTCTGTCTATCTATGTGCATATACATACTTATAATTTTTTTCCTCCATCTACCCTAATACTGACAAAGGTCTCCTGAGTTATAAATATCATCTTTCTATGCAGAAGTGTAAACGGTTCAATCTCTCTTTTTTTTAGTTTTTTTTTTCTTTTTAGGCAATTGGGGTTAAGTGACTTGCCCAGGGTCACACAGCTAGTAAGTGTCAAGTGTTTGGTCTGAGGCCCGATTTGAACTCAGGTACTCCTGACTTCAGGGCTGGTGCTCTATCCACTGCGCCACCTAGCTGCCCCCATAGACGGTTCAATCTTAATAAGTCTCTTATGATTTCTCTTTCCTATTTACCTCTTCATGTTCCACTTGAGTCCTGTATTTGAAAGTCAAATTTTCTATTCAGCTCTTGTCTTTTCATCAAGAATGCTTGAAAGTCCTCTATTTCACTGAATGACTATTTTCCCCCCTGAAGGATTATACTCAGTTTTGCTGGGTAGGTGATTCTTGGTTGTAATCCTATCTCCTTTGCCCTCCAGAATATTATATTCCATGCCCTATGGTCCTTTAATGTAGAAGCTGCTAAATCTTGTGTTATCCTGATTGTGTTTCCACAGTACTTGAATTGTTTCCTTCTGGCAGCTTGTAATATTTTCTCCTTGACCTGGGAACTCTGGAATTTGGCTATAATATTCCTAGGAGTTTTCCTTTTGGGATCTCTCTCAGGAGGAGATCTGTGGATTCTTTCAATTTCTATTGTGCCCTCTGGTTCTACTATATCAGGGCAGTTTTCCTTGATAATTTCTTGAAAGATGATGTCTAGGCTCTTTTTTTGATCATGGCTTTCAGATAGTCCAATAATTTTTAAATTCTCTCTCCTGGATCTATTTTCCAGGTCAGCTTTTTTCCAATGAGATATTTCACATTGTTTTCTAATTTTTCATTCTTTTGGATTTGTTCTTGTGTCTTGATTTCTCATAAAGTCACTATCTTCCAATTGCTCTATTCTAATTTTTAAGGAAGTATTTTCTTCAGTAATCTTTTGGACTTCCTTTTCCATTTGGCCAATTTTTCTTTTTAGGGCATTCTTCTCCTCATTGGCTTTTTGGACCTCTTTTGCCATTTGGGTTAGGCTATTTTTTAAGGTGTTATTTTCTTCAGTATTTTTTTGGGTCTCCTTTAGCAAGCTGTTGACTTGTTTTTCATGATTTTCTTGCATCACTCTCATTTCTCTTCCCAGTTTTTCCTCTACTTCTCTTACTTGCTTCTCAAAATCCCTTTTGAGCTCTTCCAAGGCCTGGGACTGATTCATATTTTTCTTGGAGGCTTTGGATGTAGGAGCTTTGACTTTGTTGTCTTCTTCTGGTTGTATATTTTGATCTTCTTTTTCACCAAAGTAAGATTCTATAGTCTGACTTTTTTGCGCTGCTTGCTCATGATCCCAGCCAATTACTTGAGTTTTAAACTCTTTGTTAAGGTAAGAGTCTGCTTCCAATGTGGAGATGTACTGTCCCAAGCTTCGGGGTTTGTACAGCTGTTTTCAGAGATACTTGTAGGGACCTGTAAATTTTCAGTTCTTCCAAGGTGATATGATAAGGGGCGAGGTGTTTACTCCTTTCCTGGCCTGTGACCACAAATATTGCTTTCTGTCCTGTAACTGTGAGGAAGGGTTCCTCTCCACAGCCACTCCAAGCTCCACCATGCCAGTGTTCCTCCTCACCCCAGCACTGCCGCCTAGAACTATGACCCAGATCCAAACAGGGGCAAAGCAAGAGATTCCTGCCTTAGTACTGGCAAAGAGATCCCTGCAGTCCCTCTCTGATCAGCCACTGGATTCCCCCTCAGTCTGTGGGCCAGAAACTTGGGAAGCAGCTGCCCCCGAAAACCAACCTTCCTGTCTCAGCACCGACAGAAACGGACTTTTCCCACTGACCTTCTAAGTTGTCTTTGGCATTGGTGGATTGAGGAGTCTGGAAACCTTTACAGCTGCCCGCGATTCAGTTCTCTGAGGCCTGCTCCAGGTTCCCTGCGGCCTGCTCGCCCACGCTGCGCTGTGCTCCCAGCCCGGCGCTATACACCTTTCTGATCAATCATCCAGGTTGTCTTGGGCTGGAAATTTGTTTCACTCTGTCTTTTTGTGGGTTCTGCTGCTTCAGAATTTGTTTAGAGCCATTTTTTTATGAGTATTTGGAGGGGTTTGGAGGAGAGCTCAAGCAAGTCAACTGCTTTCACTCTGCCATCTTAGCTCTGCCCTCCATGACATTTTGAGAACCCAGATGTAATCCAACCTATATCTCCCCCAATTTATCTTCTATAACACTCCTAAAAATGGTCATCTAGTCTTTGCTTGCAAACCTCCATTGGGGGTTTTCTTCTAACCCCTACCCCCTGACCTTCCTTAATACCATTAAGGGCACCACTATTCTCCTGCTCCCTCAGGCTCACAATGTAATTGTCATCCTCAGCTCCTCACTATCTCTCACCCTTCATAACCAATTTGTTGCCAAGGCCTGTTAATTTTACCTTTGCACCATCTCTTGAATACACTCGCTTCTCTTCTCTGACAGTGCCACCACTCTAGTGCAGGTCCTCATTACTTCACATCTGGATTATTTCCATAGCCTACTGGTAGATCTGCCTACCCCAAGTCTCTCCCCATTCCAATATATCTTCCATTCAGCCACTAAAGTTTTTTCCCTAGACTGCTGGTCTGACCATGTCAGCTCTCACTCAATAAAATCCAGTGGCTCCCTATCACATCTAAGATTAAATACAAAATCCTCTGGCATTCAAATGGCTCATAACATAGCTTCTTCCTATCTTTCCTGTCTTCTTATACCTTACTTCCTGACATATACCCTTGATCCAGTGACAATAGTCTCCTGGCTATGACATAAACAACACACCCTCTTTGCTCTGGGGATTTTCTCGGATGTCCTCCATGCCTGGAATGCTTTTCCTCCTTACCTCTGCCTACAGCCTTCCATGGCTTCCTTTAAGGCCCAATTAAAATCCCAAACACAGGAAGCCTTTCCCAAACCCTCTTAATTCTAATGACTTTCCTCTGTTACGCAAAAAAAAAATTAATTATCCCATATATAGCTTGTTTGTACATATTTGTTTCTTTGCCACTTCCCCCATTAGATTGTGAACTCGTTGAGGGTAGGGACTGTCTTTTGCCTTTTTTCTGTGTCTCCAGAACTTAGCACAGTTGCCTGGAACATAGTAAGTGCTTAATAAATGTATATTGATTGGCAAGAAACTCCCTACATAATGATAATGATGATGATGATAACAGCTAGCATTTATATTCAGATTTGCAAAATGCTTTTGAGGCAATCCATTTTACTTTTGGACACCTTTAACTGCTGGAAAAATTTTCCTTACATCAAGTTGAAATCTATCACTGTATATTATAGTTTCTTAATTTTTTGTGTGTGTCCCTCTTTGTTAGGCTGGTGAAGCAAGGCTATGGATCCCTTCTCAGAATAATGTAAGCAACATTAGGAAATAATAACAAATTGAAATGCTGAAATACAGTTTATCTATCTGTCTGTGTCTGTCTGTCTGTCTATCTGTCTGTCTATCTGTCTGTCTATCTACTTACATATCAGTCTAGCTGTCTACATATCTGTTTGCCTGTCTATCTACTTACATATCAGTCTAGCTGTCTATATATATATCTGTTTGTCTGTCTATCTGTCTGTCTGTCTGTCTGTCTGTTTATCTATCTATCTGTCTGTCTGTCTATCTATCGACTTACATAATGGTCTGTCTGTCTGTCTGTCTATCTATCTATCTATCTATCTATCTATCTATCTATCTATCTATCTATCTATCTAAGTTGATAGACCAAAGGTTAACAACCTGCACCCGCTGTTCCTTGTCCTATCCACTGGGGCCAAGCATAACAAATCTAATCCTCTTTTTACATGATAGTCCGTCAGACACTGGAAGCCAGCTACCATCATGGTTGGTCTCTGTCCCCTCCCTCTTCTTTTTTGTTCCAGGCTAAATATTCTCAGATCATAAGATAATAGATTTACTGTTGAAAGGCACCCTAGAAATAAACTATCCTAATGTGTTAATTTTACAGATGAGGGAACTGAGTCATTACGCATTCTCTTGTGGCATGCTTTCCAGGTCAGTCACCATCTTGGTCACCCTCCTCTGGGGACTCTATAGCTTATCAATGTCCTTTCTAAAATGTGGTGGCCATAAGGAAAACAATACTCCAGATGTGCTTTGACTAGAGCGTAGTAAACCAGGAAAATTACCTTCCTAGTTTTATAGACTATGCCTGTCACTGCAGCTTAAAATTACATTAGCTTTTGGGATTACCATATCAGACAGTTGATGCATATTGAGTTTGCGTTCAGTAAAACTCAAAAGTCTTTCAGACAAACTGCTGTCTTATTATGCTACCACTCTTCTGCTACAAGTGTAAGAGTGAGTGCCAACTTGTGATCCTCACTGTTGGTAGCTTGGCAAGGAAGAGGCAGGTTTTGGGGTGTGGCAGTGTTCAATAGAAATTAACTTACATTTCATCGCTGACATGTGTGCCATTCTTGGCTCACTGTATGCTCATAGTGTAAGATACCATAGTGGGTACAAGAGAAATGTGAGAATTGGCCCCTGTCCTGGAGGAATGTATGATCAAGTTGGGGAAATTGTATATGTACATACATACATACATATATATGTGTGTGTGTGTGTGTGTGTGTGTGTATACACACACACTTATATGTGTATATATAATATACATATATACATACATATATACATATATAAGTAAACACAATATATACACACATATATACTGATATAAAATACATAATATACATATATAAATACATATATACTCATATAATACTTTCTTGTGTTATTTTCAAATTGTTTCATATGTATGTTTCATATATATGCATGTATGAAACAATTTGAAAACAACACAAGAAAATATTATATTAATTTCTAAATTGTGCAATGCCAACAGTAGGATCTATAAATCACAGATCTAACATTCTGTCTAATGCAAGGATTCTTAATCTGGGTCAGGGGTTTTCAATTCAATTCAATAAAGATTTATTAAGCATCTACTAAGTGCCAGGCACTATGCTAAACACTGGGGATAAAAATAAGAAAAAGAAAAGATATAAATAAGAAAAAGAAAGTCCTTGCCCTCAAGGAATTTATAATCTAATGGGGGAGGACAACACATGAAAGGAAACTGAAAAGCTGGAAGTGGACACCAGGGGCAGTTAGTCCAGGGACATGATGTTCTATGGAGTTGAAACCAAGCAGAGCTGCTAATGGAAAATGGAGAGTTACCTCGAAAGTTCTGATCTGAGCCCTCTATAGAAGAAGACTTTAGGGATAGTGTCATCTCAAAATCTACATAATTCAGGTGTGACCTAATATCTTGTTATTACTATCACGGATTCATAGAACCATAGCTGAAAGGGAGTTTTGAGATCACCCTGTACCCCTCATTTTACAGGCAATGAAACTGAGTCACAGTCAGGTCAAGTGACTTGTCTGAAAGGTAGGGTAACTGACTTCCCAGTTCAGTGGCCTCTGCCACCTCCCAGTACCTTGTATCAACACTCTATACACCCATACACTGGAATTTCATTAATGTGGGTACTCTTTCCAATGGTGCAGATTATAGTCCATCCATGACTACCTGTCCTGTGTGTCTCTAGTCTATGTTCTCCCACAAATCCTTGGGAGTAGCCTTTTGGAGGTTAAGTAGCTTTTCCAGGTTCATAGAGTTAGTATGTGTCATAGGCAGGACTTGAAATATCTTCTGGATTCCAAGGCCTGTCCTGTAGCCATTGTACCATACTACTCTATTATCACCATTATTAATTACTTGAATATTTCAATTGATCTATGATCTCACTGACATGGTTCTTCCTTCAGCTATGCAGACTGCAATGAATCTATACCTGCCCATCCTTTGAAATCCTTGATGTCTTCCCACAAGTTTGCAACAGGGGACCCTCCTAATGTGCTGGGAACCTTCCTCAATATTTTTTTATGTCATGAGGATATTAGTAGAGCCAGCTTACTCAGCCTACCTCCTTTTTGGTTCATATTTTTTCTTTTCTCCTTTTTGAAAAATTTTCTTTATTTTGAATTGTGAACTTTATGACATCAACAAAAATAAACATTTCAATATGCAAAGAAAAACAGAAAAAAGATTACATATAAAATTGTACATCTTTACTACATACACTTATTTTAAAGTATAGTATGTTTAACATAATAGTACCAACACTGCCCTGCTTGTCTGTGTCCCTTGAGAACTTCCTTTCTCTTCTGTGTATTTCTTAAAATGTTTCATTGATGATCTTTTCTATTCCTCCCCCCTTATTGCATCACTATCACTACTTCCCTCCTATAAATCTCCATTCTTCTTCCCTCTCCCCACCCTGAATCCCAGATAAAAAGTGACATAACGAGCAAAGTAAATCTATACATTGACTGTGTCTGAAGAGATATGTTCCATTTCGCATTTCTGTCTACCATTTCTTTAAAAATATTTTATTTTAAATTTGTAGAATAAAACAAGCATTTCTATAACATAGTATAATAAAAAGATGATTGCACATGAAACTGCAAATCTATTATGTATAAATGACTATTCTTTTTAAATATATAGTAGTTATCATGTTAATTTTTTCTTTTTTTTTTCTTTTATTTCCACCCCTCCCCCAAAGCTACAATTAGACAGAAACAAATTTGTGTGTGTGTGTGTGTGTGCGCGCGCATGCGCGTGAATGCATGCGCGCATGTGCATGTATACTTCTTCTATGGATACTTGTATTTATCATTTCTTTCTCCGGATACAGATGGTGGCTTTCTTCATATGTCCTTTATACTTAATTTGCATATTTATAAGTCTATCACTTCTTTGTCAAGAGGAGGGAAGCATGCTTTATCATCAGTCTTCTGGACTCATAATTGGTCATTGCATTGATCAGACCTCTTGTGTTTCAGTTGTTTTCCATTGCAATATTCTAGACATTATATAAATTGTTCTCCTGGCTTTTTTTTACTTCATTCTGAATTAGTTCATAAAAGCCTTCCCATGTTTCTTGGATTCTGTTCCCTTTGCTGTCTGTCTGTCTGTCTGTCTGTCTATCCATCCATCCATCCATCCATCCATCCATCCATCCATCCATCCATCCATCCATCCATCCATCCATCCATCCATCCATTTATCTATCTATCTATCTATCTATCTATCTATCTATCTATCTATCTATCTATCTATCTATCTATTTTTACTTATTCATATGCATTCATTTATTCACTTATCTATCTATTTACTTATTCATTCACTTATTAACTTTCATTCATTTTTCTATCTAGCTATCCATTCATTTATTCATCATTCTACTCACCTATCTATTTATTGTAGAACAATAATATTCATATGTCACAACTTGTTAATCCATTCACTAATTGATGGGCATCCCTTTTGCTCCAGTTCCTTGCTACAATAAAAAGTGCTGTTATAAATAGTTTTGCACATATGGATCCTTTTCTTCTTCCTTTAACCTTTATGGTGTAGAGGTTTAGTGATGGTATTGCTGCTAAAGGGTATGTATAATTGAATGTCTTTTGTGGTGTAATTCCAAATTGCTTTCCAGAATCTACCACAGTAATTAGTGTGCCTGTTCTCTCACAATCCCCTAACAATTGTCATTTTCCTTTTTTTTGGTTATTTTTGCCAGTCTGATGGGTAAGAGTGTGGTGGAGTGGTTGATCATGTGTTTTTTGGAGGATATCATTTGTTTCTGTTCTTCCGAGTTTATTATTTGCCAGGTGTTGCAGCCCACTCACAGCCACTATACACTTCTCCATTGCCCTCTGAGTACTACTCAGTTCTAATTCTTCAGAGACTGTGGTTTTCCATGTCTCACAGCCACACAATAACTCTGTTATTATTAGATTATAAAACAAAACAAAATAATCCTGCCATTCTATAAGACATCAGAAAAACTAATTTGGGAAGAAATAATAATAGCCTCTGACATTTATATAGTGTTTTAAGGTTTTCAAAGTGCTGTTCTAGCTACATTATTTTCTTTCAGCCTCTAAAACTCTGCAAGACAGTTACTTACTAACGGCATTATTATTCCACAATATTTCATGAAAACATCTGGTTGTACAGGGCATATTCTGGTTTTTGAAGGTCAGCTTTTTTAGTGTCTCATGACAATAGCTCAAACAGTTGGTCCAGGCTATGATCTCACTCATTCATTCATTCAGAAAAAATTATTAAGTGCCAACTATGTATGTACCAGGAACTGAGGCTGTAAAGAGAAAAATTTAACATTTGCACCTCACAGTTAGTGAAAGGTGACCATACGCCTTTTCTAGTTAAAATACACTCCAGTGTATTTAAGATAACAGTGTACAATACCACATTGTTCAGGAGCAGAAAGAAAACCCTTTTGTACTAACCATGTGACCCTCTGCCCCCTAAAACTGATCTTGCTTCATGGGCTAAGGTCTTCATCCCTCACCCTCAGTCCTTACCTGTCTTGACCAATTAATAATGGTGAAACCAATAGAGGTGTTTTTAAAGTACTGAAACCTGTCTCTCCACTGGAGGCTCTGAGACAGAAGGGTAAAGGAAAGACAGCTCATTACAGATAAAACCAGGAATTAATCTCCTGAGCTGCCCTTGCCATGAAAGCAGGATCTTGCCCTTCTAAGTCCCACAAGAATGACCTTAAAGTGATGATAAGTAAATGCATTGGAAGATAAGGAAAAGATGTTCAATTTTTTTGTTCAGCATGCTTAAAACAGTGGAAATACAATTGCTCGTTTCAATTAAAAATGACATGTTTTAAAGTCAAAGCTGTGAGCTTTACATTTTGAGCAGGAGCACCAACTAAATTCCTAATCAGGGTGTGATGCCCTTGCAGAATTACTTTATTACACAAACACCAATCCTATCCATCCATCCACACACATCCACACAACAACATCATCATCGTCATCATCAAAAATACTAACATACACAACATCATCATCATCAATAACAGTAACACACATACCATCATCATCATCATCATCATCAGCAGCAGCAGCAGCAGCAGCAGCAGCAGTAAAACACGCAACAACATCATAATCTTTAACAACAGTAACACACACACACACACACACACACACACCCAGAGGACCTGCTGCAGAGGAAAAATACTTTTCTTCCAGTTTCAGGGAGTGACTTGACATACCATCAAAGACATCCTCTGCTTATGCAGATGCACCAGATGTGGCCAAAGGAAACTGCTCAAATTCTTTGCTCCCAGTAGCAGCTCATGAGGTGATCCCGACAGCAATTTACCAGAAGGTGAGTTTGGGGAGAATAAAACAGAAGCAAATAACTAACCAAAAGGATTTTAATAATTCTGAAGAAAATCATATTCAGCAGGATGGCCATTAATATAATGACTTGTACTGTCATTACTAGTGTAATTGCCACCATAAAATAAGCATGCAAAGCTGAATTCCTGAGTGTCATAAAATTCTCAAGTATCTTGTAGGGCACATTTATTCGATTTAGGGATTGCAACTCACAAGAAAATCAGCTAACAGGGGCAATTTGTTCCTTTGAGTGTCTGTCTTCCAAGTTGCTAGTAACCGGAAAGCTAAACTATGTACTTACGTGATATGATTTTACTGATTTTTTGGGGGGTGGTGCAGACCTATAATTTTATCAATTTTAGGAATTGTCAATGTAGAAATTTCCTCCACTGCTGTTGATCATCAATTCATCTAGACTTAATAGTTTTTGGCAGTTGCTGGAATACTAAGAGGTTAAGTCGCTTGCCTAGGGATATACAACCAATATGTTTCGGAGGCAGGATTGGAACCTAGTTCTAACTAAGTCCAGTGCTGACCTCTCCATTATGACATGCTATTTCAACTTATATTACAATGAGACTTACAAACTTAGATTTCATATGAATATTGCTTAATTGTGGATAAATCGCTCAGCCTCTCTGAGCCTCAGTTTCCTTATCTATAAACAGGCTTTTGGACTAAAGGTTAAATATACCTTTAAGATCTCTTCCAGCTCTGAATCTGTGATCCTCTGATCCTCTCAATTCTGACTCCCTTTCACCTTAAACGTTCCCTCCAAACCATCTTAGATCCTTTGGGATTGGTTGATTCAATTAAAAAATGGATTGCAATACAACAATTCTTAGAGTCAAATATTTTGTGGCTCAGGGAAAAATTGATTTTGGTTATTGTTAATAATTTTTTAAAGCTATATGCCAGACCATCTGATCTAGAATATATTTCTTGATATCCAACAGTTTATTTTTTGTATGTAGAATGGAACAAAGAAATGTCAGTTTGGAAGAGTGCTCTTATTTGCTACTTATGCCTTCTACCAGAGCAACTATTCTTGCTCACTAACTCATGCTTAGTTAATCCCACTGCTGGCCCTACTCTGACTGTGCTCAGAACTCACATGAATATGTGAATATAAATGTATCACCACACTGTATTATAAAAATAGTTAATGATGGCATACATTATCTAATGTTTGTGATATGAAATATAATACTTCATTTTATCTTCATGATAAATGATGATAATACAATCCATTCTCCACACAGCTGCCAAATTGTTACCAAAGTACAAGTCTGACCATTTTATTCTTTTGCTCAAGAAGTTTCAGGGACCTCCCTTTTATCTCTAGGATCAAATTTGAATGTCTCTTCTTGGCATTCAAAGACCTTCACAATCTAGCTCCTGCTTTTTTCCCTTCCTTCCTTCCTTCCTTCCTTCCTTCCTTCCTTCCTTCCTTCCTTCCTTCCTTCCTTCCTTCCTTCCTTCCTTCCTTCCTTCCTTCCTTCCTTTTTTCCTTCCTCCCTCCCTTCCTTCTTTCAAATGTCATCTTCTGCCTCTGCTTTTTTCCCCAGGTTTTTTTCTCTTATACTTTAAATGCTCTCCTTTCTTACTCCTTGAAATCCCTAGCTGCTTTCAAGGCTCAATTCCTGAAGGAGAAATTTCGTGATCCCTTCAGATAATGCTTTCTCTTGCCCTTGACTAAATTAGTTTGCATGTTGTTGCTTGTGTATATCTTGTATCTTTTCAATATATAATCCTCTTTAGGGCTAGAAATATATATATATATATATATATATAAAATATAAATATAAATATATATATTTAAGGATCAACTATACACACACATATGTATGTATGGGTATGTATATATATATATATATATATATATATATATATATATATATATAAATGAAATTCCTAGCACAGTGCCTTGTATATAGTTGATCCTTAATGAATGCTTGTTGAGTTGAATTAAATGACAGTCATAGAGGCTGCTAGGTAGTGGAGTGGATGGAGACCTAGTCCTTAAGTCAGGAAGACCCAAGTTCAAATACAGCCTCAAATACTTATTAGATGTGTCTCCTTGGGCAAGCCACTTAACCTCTCTTGCTTCAGTTTCCTCATCTGTAAAATTGAGATAATAATAGCACCTACCTACCAAATTATTGTGAAGGTAAAATGAAATATTTTTCATAAATACTTTGTAAACTTTAGAGCACTATATAAATGCTAGTTATTATTATTATCATGTGAGGCAGGCAAAGTGTTACTATCTCCATTTTAGAGATGAAGAAACTGAGGTTCAAAGTGGTCCACTTGCCTAGGGCACAAAGCTAAAAAAATGATAGACCGGAAGTTAGGTTTGCCAGCTCCAGTCACAGTGGTCTTTCTACTGGTTTGCATCAAACAAAACTTGGAATTCTTACACTCAAAGGAATAGACTGCCCCTGTTAGCCAATTTCCTTTTGAGTAGGAGTCCCTAAATAGAGCAAATGCACCCTACAAGATACTTGAGAATTTTATGGCACATAGTAACTCAGCTATGCATGCTTATTTTATGCTGGACGGCCATTCTCCCAGACCTCAAAGATCTTCATCTAATTTGTATATCATGAAGCATGGTACTACAGCATTCTGGTTGTAACCATCTTTAAAAGGTAGTATGTGTGGACGATACATATTACATAGCTCCTCCTGAACTGATTAAGCTAAAGCCAATTACTCTAAAGTATTTGTATTTATTTCTATACACCCAGAATTCAGTTCCTCTCTCTTTTCTACTGTCCTCTGACTGAGTCTATGTCAACAGAAATGTTCTTGAGTGTCGGAGAGGCTGCTTTATACAATGGAGAAAGTTTTAGGCTTGGAATCAGGAAGATTTAGGGCCAAAGTTGGCCTCTGTAGCTGACTAGCAGTGTGAGCTCATGTGAGGCACTTAACCTCTCTGTCTCAGTTTCCTTAACTAAAAAGTGAGAGAATTGTACTAGATGGGCTCTAAGGTCCATTTTAGCTGTAAATTTGAGTCAAGAAGACCTGGGTGTAAGTCCTGCCTCTGACCTTTACTTGGTGTATGACCCTGGGCAAGTCACTTAACCTTGCAGTGTTTTAGAACACTCAAAGACTCTAAGTTGAAGAGAAGTGCTCACTGGCATTGGTAGCAGGAGTTTCCTTACCTGGAAGTTAATTATACTAGTGAAGTCACAGGTCTAGTCATTAATCCCCTAATTTGCAGAATATCTCGTAACAGTTCATAATTGGTCCATAATTGTAAGGAGCTCCCTTTAGACCCCCAAACAGAGCCTACTCAGAAAAATTCCCAGGACAGCTGAGCAATCAATATGAGTGACATAAAGACTATCTTGGGAAAACTGAGGCACTTAATAATAATAGCTAGCATTTATATAACACTTTAAGATCTATAAAATACTTTATAAATATTATTTCACTTTATCCACACAACGGCCTTGGAAAGTAAGTGCTCTATTATCCCTGTTTTACATAGGAGGAAAGTGAGACTGAGAAAGGCTAAATGACTTGTCCATGATGATACAGCTAGTAAGTGTCCAAGGCAGGATTTGAACTCAGATCTTTCTGACTCCAAACCGGACACTTTATCTACTCTGCTCCCAGCTGCTTCACTTGGTTGCCTTATTGATGATGTAGTTACCTTAAAGATGAGGGTGGTCTGGAGTGTGTCTTTTGAAGCCCTATAAGATTCAATTATCCAACTGACTATATTGTGACATGTACCTAATCTCATGAGAGAAATTTCATCTTATTATTGTTAATTCTTTTAACAAGATGAAGAATGGCACAGTACTTGTCTTCAAGGATTTTTACAATATACTGGAGAGAATACACACACACACACACACACACACACACACACAAACACGTTTAAGTATGACATATAGCAGAATATGAGACGGGGGCCAAAAAATGAGTCAAAATGCTATAGGTAATTTTAAGGAGGGAGACAATACTTTTAGCAAAAGGACTCAGAAGGTTTCATGAAAAAGGTGGCACCTAAATTGAGACTTGAAAGAAAGAGAATGTTTTCAAAAGGTAGAGATAAGGAAGGAATATCTCCCCAGCCCTAAGCCCCTAAGCCAAAGGAAACTGCTCAAGTTGTTTGTGCCCAGTAGCAACTCATGCTGTGCCCCCAACAGCCATTTGCCAAAAAGTGGGTTTGGGGAGAATAAAATAGAGGCAAAATGCATAGGGGCATTTATATAGAAATCTTTATATTTATTTGTATTATATATATAAATGTGGCAGGTTGAGATTGGGGAACTGTTATAGTCTAGTTTAATGGTAACAGAGTACAAGAAAAGGAATAATGTGAGTTAAGGCTGGACAGATAACTGGAAATTATATTGTAAAGAGCCCTAAATGCCCATCGAAGGAATTTTGTATTTATTTTCTAAACAGTAGAGCCACTGGAGGTTTTTGAGTGAAGAGGTGACATAAGAACATAAGTCCCTGAGGGTCTTAGGTCTAGAGCTAGAGGAGACCTCAGATGCTATTTAGTCCAACACCCTTATTTTAAGGATGAGGAAAGTGAAGCTCAGGGAGGATGTGACTGGCCAGGGTCCTACCTCACCAAATCTCTGTGTTAGGAAGATTATTTTTGGTACCTGCGTGAAGGATAAACTGGATAGAAGAACATTGTGGGCAGAAAAGACAGTTTAAAGCTGTTTCAATTTTTCAGAATTAAAACTAAGATGATACCCATCTGAGCAGAGAGGAGGGGAAAGAAGTAAGAGTTACTGTGGAAGTTGACGATAGAGGTTGGTGCAAGTAGGGAAGTTGGTTTAGCCTTGGTGAGGTGCCTCACTGGCAGATAACTAGGGCAAAGGAGAAGTAGGCGGGTAAGGAGAGGGAGAGTTTTTGAGTTGTGGAAGATAGGAGGTGAGGAGACTTCCTTATGTTTGGGACATACTCCTTTCTTGTCTCTGCTTCTTGAATCAATCCTCATCTCCACTGACCTCCATTTCAGTCACCCACTGATATGACAACACAACAGACCTTGATATGGCTACAACACCTGCTCTTGAAAGCATACTACTGATGAGAGCTGTAGTAGTCCCTGCTTTGACCATGATATCTTGTCCTTCCACCTCTCTTCCTCCTTAATTTCTACTGTGGCTCCTCCTCCTCACAGTAACCTCCTGGTCCTTCACACCTCCATCTTCTCTCAGTCCCTCAACCTTTTTCCGGCTTTGCTTTCTGTTCTGGACCAGGCCTAGAGTCCAGTATGTGTTGACATTTTTGATCATCCTCTTCTTCTGAATATTTGTCTTTCACCTTGGTTTTATTTATGTTGCACCATCTTAGTTCTCCTAGTATCTTTTTAGTCATTCTTTTTCTGCATTCTCTTTCTTTTCCTAGCCCCTTAATGTAGGTGTTCCCTAAGGTTTTGCCCTCAGCTCTCTTTTTCTCCACCCTCCCCCACTTTGGTGATTTCATCTACTCCCACACTTTCAATTATCTTTTAATCACAGACTAATTCCAAATCTATGTTTCTAACTCTAACCTCTTTCTTTAGCTCCAGGGATGCATTTTCTTTCTCTCTCTCTCTTTCTTTCTCTCTCTTTCTTTCTCCCTTCCTTCCTTCCTTCCTTCCTTCCTTCCTTCCTCTCCTTCTTCCTTCCTTCCTCCTTCCTCCTTCCTTCCTTTCTTTCTCTTCTCTTTCTTTCTTTCTTTCTTTCTTTCTTTCTTTCTTTCTTTCTTTCTTTCTTTCTTTCTTTCTTTCTTTCTTTCTTTCTTTCTTTCTCTTCCTTCCTTCCTTTTAAATAAAACCATATATTGATATCTTTGTTTTTGCATCATCTTCATTTCCAAATATATTCTTCCCTTACCCCCTACCCAAGAATCCATTCCTTATAAAAAAGGATAAAAAAAGAAAGAGAAAAAAATCCATCAAAATGAAACAAACTATCAACTGTGCCTGACATTATGGGCAGAATTCCATACCCATAGCCACCCACTTCTACAAAGAAGGGAAGGTGGTCAAGCTTATATTTCAATTAGCTATTGGGTATTTGCAGCAGGTTAAACTGCCAATATCCTGCCACTCAACATGTTCAGAATTGAACTCCTTTCCACCCAAACATGCTCTTCTCTGTTGCTTTTCTCTTTCTAGTAATGACCATACTATTTTCCCTGCCCCCAGGCTCAAAAGCTCAGATTCATTTCCCACTCCTCACTCCCCCTTGCCTCAGTGTTCACTCAGTCATGAATTCTTGTCTATTTCACACATAGGACGCATCTTACATTCATCTAAGGAGGGCAGAGAAGGAGAGGGCACTGCATTTTTTCTTTTTTGACGTGAATCATGGCATTTTAGAATAAACCTCCATTTCAGTGTTAAATGGTCTCATCTAACCATGATGCTTTGTCTTCCTTTCCCCCAGTTTTTGTGCAAGGACAAACAGGAGGCAAACTGAATCCACTAAGTCTCAGATCCCTAAGGCTTTTTTCTCTGAAACACAACAAACTACCTCTAAGGCCAGTGACTAACTGCTTGTGAATCCATCACGACCTAGTTTTCTGTATACCAAAAGTAGATGTGGGAAATGACCTATACTCAGGAGACCATTTGCCCCATAGACATTTCCCTTCTCTATGTTCCAACTGATGATTCTCCCTGTCTTACCTTGTAAATGTATGGAGTAAAGCATTTTACTGACTTGTATTCTAAATTGTAATAATGTGATTTTTCTCTCCATGACATATCCCTTCCCCTACATTTCCACTGTTATCTTAGTTCAGGCACTTTTTGCCTTTCATTTGAATTATTGCAATAGCTTTCCAACTGGTCTTCCATCTTTTCACCTTCCAATAGTCATATACACTATTACCAGATTTTTTTCTAGTATATTCTTTTTTTTTTTAAGAAACCCTCAATGGCATTCTGTTGTCCACTGAATAATGTCCAAACTCCTTTGTTTGACATCCAAAATACAATCTGGCTGCATCCCACCTTTCTAGCCTTGTCTCAAACCAGTTCCTCATATATACTCTATGCTCTAGCCAAACTGAACTATTAATCAGTCTCTGAACATGTCCAGGGCATTTCTGTCTTTGTGCCATTGTTTAATATTTTCTTTTTGTTCAGAATGCTTCCCTTTTCACCTTCCACTCCATTTCTTCCTATTAAAATCCCATTCATCCTTCAAGGCTTAGTACAAATGCCACTTTCTTCATGAAGTCTTCCTGATACCCTAGAAAGAATATTTCCTATTGAACACTTTGTAACTTTCCTATCTACTATAAGCTAGTCTATATCACATTTATTTGTGTTACCTGTCATCTCTCCTATTGGACTATAACCTTGAGGCTAAGAGTATTGCCTGATTTGTCTCTAAATTTTCTTTAGGACCTACCACGATGTTTTGCCCTAAATAAATGTTTGCTTGAGTGCAATAGAAATTCAGATTCTGACATCTGCTTTTCCTGTGCATTTTCCTCCTCCTTTCTTCTTTCTCTTCCTTCTCCTTATTTTGTTCTCTTCTTCCACCCCCTCCAGCCCCCAACTGGTAGGGAGAAAACACATTTTTTTGGGAGAAGGCTTATGCTCTGGTACTTGTATTGTGTGATGGAATGGGGAGCCTTCATGGAGTGAAGAAGCAGAAATCTTCTGCTCCAAAAATTATCAGAGTTGACAGAAGAATCACTGAAGAGACAAAAACTGTCACATCTGGTATGATTTTGGATTTGTATCTATCTGACCCATTTGTATCTATCACCGTATAAAATGATTCACAACAGTAGTGTGGCTTTGTCTTTAATTTAACTCAACTCTTAGGATTTTGGAATCTTATCCACAGAGGATGAGAAAATTAATTTTCTTTCTTTTCCCTAAAATAAATCTTTTCACTTTAAAGAACACAAGAATGTTGAAAACAATAACCTGTCTGGTTGCTTACCTGGGGGGCAGTACTCAAAACACAATTGTGTTTGCAAGTTACTAGGTAACTATCTAGACTTTCATGAATCAACAATTGTCTATCAGTATTCATCCTGATTCCTTTGGCCCTAAAAAGAGCATCATCCTCTGAAGACACACGTGAAGAACAGATAAAAGCAAATTAGTGTGAACAAACCATGTGTCTAGTATGTGAACATATGCCTTCCTCTTAATATTTACTTTGTTTATTGATTATAGCACAAAATAAATAATTTTTCATTAGCTGGCTCCTGGCCAATCAAAACATGGGATTTTCTTGTGGTTTGTCCTAATTTTTGCCTCTTCATAGCACACAGAGAGTGCTGTTACTAAGTTAACTGAGTTGATAATATCCATAAGCAGACTCTACATCAGCATTTTGATCATTTTTTAATGGGAAAACTTATTATCCTGTTTAGTTATGTTGCTTCCCCCCCCCAGTGTAAATGTTTTTATTTCTTAAATTTTTTTGGGGGGGCTGGTGTTTCTTGTCTTCTATAGACTGTCTCTGTATTCCTACTTTTACTGCTAAATCTTTATGTAGTCGTCTATTCAAGGCAGCAATGCTATGTTTGCTTTATGACCTCATGAATGGAAGATTTTCATTTTCATTAGGCAGAGAATTTCTTAGTCATGCATCTTCCTGTAACCTCAGGCTACTTATCACTAGAATACTGAGGAATTTATTAAAATGTCCAGGCCTTCAGAAGCATCTTTCTGCTAGATAGCAAGTTAGAAGAATCAGATTTTGCCAGAGGTGTGACTTACTTGTCCAAGATCATCTGAAACATACACCAGGAGGCTCTCTTTTCAAAAGTTTCTTTTTTTTTATTCCATTGAGCATTTTTCATAGCTCTGAGTTACTGAGTAGATGTCAGACTTATAGCAGCACCCAGTGTCTTGGTTCTTTATTAGCATACAGGAAGGCTAAGAATTTGGTAAATATACCCTGAGAAAAAGCCCAGAATAGGGGATTTTTCTGTGAATAAGATTAGAAAACCATTTAATTTAGAAATCAAGGTAACGAGTATAAAATAGGAAGATTATTATATGTAATGTTTCAAAGAATCAGCATCTAAATTTTAAATTCAAATTATTCTCTTTCTCTTTTTTTTTGAGCATTGTGTTAGCATGTACTCATTTTGTTCATCATTGTGGCAGATCTCATTTGGTGCCAGGGTAGAGAGGTCTATCTGTCAGGATACAGTGATAATTGAAGGGAGGTCTCCTACTTGTACATATACTTGGCTAGAAGGGAAAAATGAAATATAAATAATTTCAATTTAACAAATTTTGATTAAATTCGTTCTACATGCAAGATATTGTGCTAGGCATGGGGAGAGGGGTAATTAAATGGAAATTGGCAGCTAAGTGGCTTAATGGATAGAGCACTAGGCTTGGAACCAGAAAGAATCATCTTCATGAATTCAAATCTGGTCTCAGACAGTTACTAGCTGTGTGACTCTGGACAAGTTATTTAACCCTGTTTGCCTCATTTTCCTCATATATAAAATGAACTAGAGAAGGAAATGGCAAACCACTCCAATATCTCTGTCAAGAAAATCCCAAATGGGGTCACGGAGAGTTGGACATGACTGAAAAATGACTTACCGACAATCACATACAAGAAATTGTTCTATGTATGGGGGATAAATTAATGGAAATTGACAGAGTCCCTACCTTTAAGGAGTTTACAATCCAATGGGGTTGGGGCCGGGAAGTGTGATAGCATGCACATCAATAAATATGATACAGAAGAGAAATGGGGGCAACTAGGTGGCTCAGTGGATAGAGCTCTGGCCTTGGAGTCAGGAGGACCTGAGTTCAAATCTAGCCTCAGACACTTGACACTTACTAGCTGTGTGACCCTAGGCAAGTCACTTAACCCTGATTGCCACACCAAAAAAAAAAAAGCAAAACAAAACAAACGACAAAATACAGAGGAGAATGCGATAGTACAAAGGACATATCCAGACAAAATTTCCAGATGGGTTTGAAGTGGCAGCAATCACTTGCAGCCAGGAGGATTAGGGAAAATTTCTTGGATGAGGTGGTACCTGAATTAAGCCTTGCAGGAAGAGAGGCATTTTAACAGACGGAGATGAGGAAGGAGTACACTACAGCAGTGGTGTCAGTCTTAAACTAGAAATGGATCCCTGTCCAGGCTGTAATGACATAGAAAACCACAAATGAACATTATCGGCATTGCATTGTGTTTTCATTTGTTTTTGTTAAGTGTTTCCAAATTATGTTAAAATCTGGTTCTGACACTAGGGAATTTTACAGAGGGCAGTGAGATTGACACCTGAACTATAGAATGAGGCATTTTATTCACATTGTGAATGTATGATGGCAAGAGATGGCAAGATAAAACTGGGAAGCAGCTATTAATCCATTTTAAGTGACCTTGGAGAAGCAAAAGGGAAGAGAAAGAATAAGGATTTATATAGTACCTATTATGTACCAGGCACTGTGCTAAGTGCTTTATATATATTATCTCGTTTGATTGTCACGACTACTCTGAGAGGTGGATGCTGTTTTTATTCCCATTTTACAGTTGAGGAAACTGAGGCAAGGAGGCATTAAATGACTTGCCAAGGGTCGCACAGCTCGTAAGTGCCAGGTGCTCTAAGCACTGGGCCACCTAACTTTTGGAAATTAAGCATTGTGAAATAAGGTTGGAAAAGTTAAGTCGGAGCCAGACTGTAGCCTTAAATGCCAGGATGAGGAGCTTGTTTTTCATCGTAGAGGCGAAAGAGAGCCATAAATTTGAATGTAAAGATAATTCCTTGCTGGAGCAGTAAGTCAGAATTCATGGCATTATAGAAATGGGAGACAACAAAAGGGATGGAAAAACAGGGCTTAATCAGCTAAATAATGGGACAAGAGTTTAGACTGGTGACTTTGAATGCTAGCACAATTAGCTGAAGACTAAATAATTGGCTGAACTGGTCATTACATAGACCAAAATGACCCTGGTTTTTGGACTAAATTAAAAGGGTTTTTTTTTTAAAGGTGTAATCCACACCCTGTGGAGCTCCCCCCAGTTACTTCTGGGGACATGTGTCCTCAGTGATAAAGAACTTTGGAATACCCTGCTCCCCCATTATGGTGGAGGGGGAAGAATAGCAAAGAAGATTGGCCGCTAACCCTGGATAAGCCTTCAAATGTACCAGCACTTGCATTTCTGGTTGAGGGGGCTAGAGGTACCCTCTCCCACTAAGTGGCCTTATCTCTGGGTTCACATGCTGACCAAGTTTATTCCTGAAGGAGGCTGCACCTATGATTTCTATGTCGTTTTCTCATGAATCTATATCTTTAGTTCTGCAGTGTCTACTGCCAATTTGATGTATCACCTGCGTATTAGTCCAAAGAAAGGAATTAGGCTCTTTCTCATTTTCTGTTTCTTTTCTGGTCTCTGCCTCATTGTTGAAGGCTCCCCTAAGTAGACCTAGAGAAGTTCACTCAGAATTAGGAATCATGTTTAGACCCTCTCCAAAAGAAGTTGTTGTTGACTGACCTTCGTTCTTGAAGAGGACCATGACATCAGGAAGGTGATGCTATGACATGCTAACGAATTGAATTTAAGTGAGAGAGGGCTGTGCAAGGTCACCAGCCTTATGTTCTCCTCTAGAGCCATCTGGTTCCAGTGGCAAGATAGAAAGATATTCAATGTACAATGTAGATCATGTATAATATAAGCATATTTTCCTCCAAACAAAAGAAATGCTTAAAATACAAAAAACTCTCAAGCAGGCATTGACAAAGATTTAAATTATGAGATAGTAACTCATAACTCAGTTTATACTCTCCCAAAAGGTGATACTTAAAACCTTAAGTCATAAGAATCTTAGTGGAAGTAAGATTTCACCTTTACCTTAGATGTCCATTTTCTGAATGATTCCTTCAAGGTCCAAATCTTCTGACAAATAGGTACATGGTTGGGTTTTATCTTATAAATGGTCATATTATCTAAGACAATTGCAGTTGTAGGAAACTCTTCCTGCTGCAAAGCAGCTGTAAGTGAGAGACACAGAACTCCTGTCCTCTTAAACTTACAAGTTGTGTCTAAGGCTGGCAACATCCATTTCTGAATAGCTATTTGGTCATGTATGCTCAGGAAAAGAAACCCAAACCCGAAAGAGCCAAAGTTTCAGGCTCATATTTGCCTAGGCAACAGTCTCATTGCCATGTATGAGTAGCTGCTGTAGCTGCTGGGTAGGGGCGGAACCCCTCCCTCCACCCATCATGAGAAGGTCAAGAGAGAATTCTCCACTTAATATATAGTATTTTGTTTTTTCCAATTACACGTAAAGATACTTTCCAACATTCACTTTTATAAGATTTTGAGTTCCAAATTTTTTTCCCCTTCACTCCTTCCCCGCCCACTGCCCCAAGATGGCAAGCAATCTGATATAGGTTATGCATATATGCATTTATGTAAACATATTTCCACATTAGTTATGTTGTGAAAGAAGAAATAGAACAAAAGGGAAAAACCACAGAAACCAAAAAACAACTAAAAAGTAAAATCAGCGTACTTCAATCTGCATTCAGACTCCATAGTTTTCTCTCTGGATGTGGATAGCATTTCCATCATGAGTCCTTTGGAATTGTCTTGATCATTGATGCTAAAAGCTAAGTCCATCATAGTTGATCATTGTGCTATGTTGCTATTACTGTGTACAATGTTCTCCTGGTTCATTTAAGAGAGAAGAAAAAGAGTAAGAGTGGAATTTGTATTTCCCTTTGAAGTCCATTGACCAGGCCACCCTTCCTGGGTCAGTGGTCAGTCCTCTTCGATAGCACTTTCTCCTACTCTGCTATCACAAGACTGAGAGATTGTTGTGCCACTCCAAACACCTTACTTTTGGTTTACTTCTGCTCTTCAAAGTGGCTGGGGGAATTCAGTCTACTTCATAACTACTCCATTGTTCTCTGCCCCATGACATAATGACAATGATCCACCTGGCCTGTGTGTACATTTGTAGTTTTACATCTTAATCTGGTTCTAGTTTTATAGTGTGAGCATCTTAAGCAAGTTCATCATTAATCTCATTAATTAATAATTTGTGAAAAGCTGTGATGCAGAGGTAGATATGAAGGGGAAAGACACAATGATGACCAAAAGGAGTTGGAGATATAAAAGTGGGAAAAAGAATGAGAGACAGTGCATTTCATTGAGAGAAAAATATGGGCCATATATGAGTATAAAAGAGCAGATGAAGACTGTACAACACAGGTGTTGCTAATTTTGAGTTTGCCTTGGCCATTTTTTAGTCCAGATCATTCTTCATATTATTCATTCTGCTGCCATATTTTTTGATATAAAGATTTGATCATATCACTCCTCTGCTCAAAACCCTTCAATTGATTCCTTGTTATGTATGGAATAATGTCCAAACCCATTTACCTGTCATCCTACCAATCCTCCAAGACCCAGTTTGATGACACCTTATTAAACCTAACTATCTCTGCCTCAGGTAGCAATTTACCTTTTCCCATCTGGGGTTTTGAGTACCCACAGCTATGTGTTGGCCGTACTTGCAGAAGGATGTGAAAGGAACTCTAAATGCAACATTCCCTACTCCCCCCTCCCAATCAGTGACTAGATACACTAATGGAGAAGCTAGACCACCTCCATATTGACAGATTCATTGTAGATGATAATAATAATAATAATAATGATGATACCATTTGTGTAGGGTCTACTATGTGCCAGGCAGCATGCTAAGTAAATTACAAATGTTACCTCATTTGATCCTGACAGTAATTCTATGAAGTAGATGCTGTTTTTTTCCCCCATTTTATAGTAGAGGAAACTGAGGCAGGCACATATTAAGTGACTTGCCAAAGGTCACACAGCTAGTAAGTATCTGAGGCTGGATTTGAACTCATATCTTCCTGACTCCAGGCCAAGCCTTTTGTCTACTTCGACACCTTTCTGCCTATAATGAAACCAGATGACTTATACATAAGCAGTACTATAAAAATATAATTTTTATACATATGACCAGAAAAGGAGTTGGTTCTATCATGCATTCAATGTGAAGAGTAACTGTTGGGCATTTCAAGTATTATGCTGTCATGTATGAAATATGAGATAGGAATTTGACCTATGATATCATTGGCATAGGAGATTCCTAGGTAAGGAAACTTTTCTATTAATACAGGTTAGCACATACTTGGCAGTCCTAGAGAGCTATCCAGAGCACTAAGAGAATACATAACTTGTTCAGGGCCATGTAGTCAATATGTTTCAGAGGCTAGCATTATTTCAGATCTAACTAGTTTTGAGGTTGGCTTTCTATCCAATATGGCATGCTACTTCTATCCATGTATAGCAAACACCCTGATAATTCTCTCTCAGAGGCAGGCCAGTTATATATTCCCCTCAGGATTATTTTTTTCCACATTTATTTATTTTATTTTAATTTGTTCCAAAAGGATTCTGAAGGTATCTTGGAAGGCTTGGAGTATCTTTTCCTAATGCAATTAGCTCATGCCCTAATTCTGGATATGTTCCTCCAGTGTTAACTGTCAGTAACTAGTGCTCTGGTTCCATTTAACTAATTAATATCAATTAGCTTTTACAATGGGAAACTGACTCAGAGGATCTAGCAGGAACAAAAGTACAAACATTTCACCCCAACATCTTGGAGGTATACTATTCCCTATCTGGCTTGCTTCCTGACCTTTCAAAATTTATGAGGTCACAGCCTCCAATTTCTTTCCCCTAAAATGAAAGAATAAACACTGTTTTGAAACAAAGAGCCAAGACCCCTATTTATGGGCTGTGTGTCACCCTTGGATGGTGAGTGCCCAAGGCTCTATTTCATCTCTAAATGGAATGCCATCAACAGAAAGAAGTCAACTGAAGAGAAGGAATCAGATTACCTAGCACCTTTTGAACTAAGCCCTAGTTCCAGCTAGGTAGCCACAGTCAGTCAACAAAGACTATTCAGCACTGCTAACCAGAAGCAGTAACAGAATGTCAACACATTCTCCAGGGTCCATGTGGGAATTGCATCTTCCAAGAGTGCTATAGATGCTCATAAGGACTGTACTTTTTGGCCACTGTCCATGCTTTTTAGGCTTCATGCTGGCTCAAGGTGAGAGAGAGTTAGTCCCCTGTTACGTGACTTATAAAAACAATAAGAAGAAGGCATCCATCATGTTGGGGAGATACTATAATATGGCTTTTTGGAAAGATATAGACAAAAATCACAGAGAAAGGTGTACCCACAAGATCTTAGATCCATTGGAGTACTAAATTTCTTAGAGATTTGTAAGACTCTGCCAAACATTACATTTATAAAGTCCACTTCAACTCAACCTTATAAAATTGTAAGTTGATTACTGAAGATCAGTTGTTTTGTTTATTAAAGTAGGTTAGCCAAGTAGTTTTCATCTACATGGATATGATGGAAATACTTATTTTTAATAATAATAATTAATAATTATAACTATTCATTACTAATAATTCTGATAATTCAAACATTTATAATAATTCAAATTTATATAGCACTTTTGGATTGCAAAGAATTTTGCATATGTAATCTCATTTGATTCTCACAACAATCCTAGGAGGGAGGTAGTACAGTTATTATAATCCTCACTTAATACGTAAGGAAATGAGACTCAGAAGGCTTCAGATACTTGCTTAAGGTAACATAGATAACAAATGTGAGAATGAGAACTGGAACCCAGGTATTATGACTCTGAGTCCAAGCTCTTTCTATTAAATAGCTCCTTTTACTTCTTGATAGGTATGAATACCAAGGAGTTCTCAAATTGCAAGGGTGGGATTGATGAGCTCTTTATTTATTTATTTCATAATTAATTAAGAAAAGGTAAAGAAGCTGATTCAAAAATTTGTTTGATGTTTTTGCTCTGAATTTCAAATGGTATCATTGACATGACAGTATATGTTCACATACTGCCTTGTAATTTGACATTGCCAGAAAAGCTGATGGAATGTGTTGTGTCGTCCCTTTTCATTAGTGCAAGCTTGTCCATTTGAACAGTGCTATTTCATGTCAGCTAGTTTGTCAGATCTGCAGTTGCTATAATCAGTAGCTAATGTTTTAACAAACAACTTATTTCTGTTTACCACTTGTCAGGTTTCTGCTTGCTAGCTTATTCTGCTCTCTAGGTTCACATTACTTTCACTCTTCTGAGTTGACAGGGGTTTTGTAATTTAATAAAATCTTCCAAAAAGAAAAAAAATATGCTTAATAAGTAGGGCTATATAAAAAGGGAATGGGTTGCCTTGAGAGGTAGTGAGCTCCCCGATGTGGCAGGACTTCAAGTAGAAGTCAGATGATCACTTCTTAAAGATGCCACAGAGGGGACTCCTTCTGTTCAATGGTTCATAAATATGTGTTTCCCTACTTTAATTTAATTCAATTCAACAAATATGTACTAAGCACCTATTCTATGCAAGGCACTATGAGGAAACCTAATCTTTTGTAGAGAAGATCACAGGTATATAGTTGGAAGGAACCTTAGTCAATTGATCCATCCCTCTTATTTTACAGATGGGAAAACTAAGGCCCAAGGAACTCAAGATCACACAGGTAGTTAGTGGCAAAGTTAGGATATGAATCCATAACACCCTCCCTCCCCCCAAGTCAGTACCTTAATTTTGAAGCTGGAGTGGGAAGTAACCTTTTACTTTTCCCTAATTAATTCTGTATTCTACTCTCCACAGAGGCTGATCTAAATCTCCTCTTCTCTCCTCAAACTTCCTTCAACTTCCTTTCCCCTACCTTCCCCACATAGGGCCTGACTTCATATTTGACTGAGAAAATAGAAGATATTTGCCCTGAGTTCTCTCTTCCCTCCTTCTCTGCATTGCAAAACTCCCTGATCATCACCTATTCTCTCCTCCTGTATTTCAGTCTTATCTCCTTCTCCTCAACAAGGACAACCCATCTAGATATATCCTCAATTCTATTCTATTGGGCAGGTCAATATCACAATCATTTCTCTTCTCTAGTTTTCAGTTTCCTCCTATCCATTGAATTCCTTCACTACTGCCTATAAACATGCCCAGGATTCCCCTATCCTAACACACACATATGTGTGTGTATGTATAGAGGTATACACACACACATGTATGTTGTTGTTGTTGTTGTTCAGTTGTCTTTTTCAGTTGGGGTTTTCTTGGCAAAGATATTGGAGTGGTTTGCCGTGTCCTTCTTTAACTCATTTTACAGATGAGAACTGAGGTAAACAGGGTCAAGAGACTTGCTCAGGGTCACACAGCTAGTAAGAGTCTGAGGCCAGATTTAAACTCAGAAAGATGAATCTTCTTGACGCAGGCCCAGCACCCTATCTACTTTGTCACCTAGCTGCCATACATGTGTATATATGTATATACATACATATATGTTCATGCATAGAGACCAGTTTTTTATATATTTATATACACACCCACATATGTCCTACTGTCCCCTCAAGGTATTGTCTGATTCCTCCCGTCCCTGTCACAGCAAAATTCCCAGGAAACAACTGCCTACAATCATTATTTCTACTTCCTTTCTTCTCATTCACTTTTCAGCCTTTTGTAATATGTCTGCTGAGATCATTGCTCAAAGGAAATCACTCTCTCCAAACTTCCCAATGATCTTTCCTTTGACAAATGTGATAGTCTTTTCTCTGTCCTCATCCTTCTTGACCTATCTGCAGCATTAGATCCTGATGACCTTTTCCTCCTGAATACTTCCTTTCTAGGTTTTCTCCTGGTTCTTCTATCTGTCTCATAACTCCTTAGCTCCTTTGCTAGATCATAATCTATGTCATATCCCCTAATTATGGATATATTCAAAGTTTCTCCCCTTGGACTTTCCCCCCCTATCTCCTCTGTCTCTGTCACCTTCCCTCTCTTTTCATAACCTGCTCATTGTCAGGCAGCTAAGTAGTACAGTAAATAGAGCCCTGGCCCTGGAGTCAGGTAGACACAGGTTCAAATCCTAACTCAGACACTTATCACCTGTAAGGTCCTGGACACGACAAATAACATCTGTCTGCCTCAGTATCCTAATCTGTAAAATAGGGATAATAATAATACAGTTGTTGTGAGGATCAAATAAGGTAATTTTTAAAAGTTTACACAATGTATATATATTTTTTAGTATATGGTATTTTATTTTTCCCCACTTCCAATATTCATTTGTATAAGATTTTGAGTTCCACATTTTTCTCCCTCTTTTCCCTCCACCCTCTGCCCAAGACAGCAAAAAATCTGATATGGTTTATACATGTACAATCATATTAAACATATTTCCACAACAGTCATGTTGTGAAAGAAGAAACAGAACAAAAGGGAAAAGTCACAAAAACAAAAAACAGAAAAAAAGTGAAAATAGTAGGCTTTCATCTGCATTCAGATTCCATAATTCTTTCTCTGGATGTAGATAGCATTTTCCATCGAGTGTTTTGCAATTGTCTTGGATCATTGAATTGCTGAGAAGAGCTAAATCACTTAGAGTTGATCATCACATAATGTTGCTGTTATCGTATACAATGTTTTCCTGGTTCTGCTCACTTCTCTCAGCATCAGTTCATGTTAAGTCTTTCCCGGTTTTTCTGAAATCTGCCTGCTCATCATTTCTTATAGCACAATAGTATTTATTCCATTACATTCATATACCACAACTTGTTCACCCATTTCCCCAATGAGATACTATTTTATTTTATTATTTTGAGGGAATTGGGGTTAAGTGACTTGCCCAGAGTCACACAGTTAGTGTTACGTGTCTGATGTTGGATTTGAACTCGGGTCTTCCTGACTCCAGGGCTGGTGCTCTATCCACTGTACCACCTAGCTGCCCCAAGATACTATTTTAAAAACACTTTGAAAACTTTAAAGAGCTACATAAATGCCATTATTATTAGTGTTAATTCCTGGTGGGAAATCTATTCTAGAAGAAATCATTAACTATTTTGCAACTTAATATATTAAGTTGTTTGGAGCACTGAGAGGTTAAGTAACTTGCCCAGGGTCACACAGCTAGCAAGAAACCAAGTTTTCCTGATTTCCAGGCTATCTCTCTATCCCCTCATTGCCTTTAATGCTTTTAATATTGTTAAATTAACAGATTGTTAGTCCTATCCTCCCACTCTAACCTGTAAAACTTTATCTATCTTATGGCTACCTTTTACCAATTGGTTTGTTCCATCATTGATCAAGAACTTAAACACATAGTGCAACATAGGAAATTAGGTAAATAAATAAAATGCCTTGGATATATGCAGTACTCCATTTTCTGATGTGGCTGGGCAATAAGATATTTATGTTGTTCACATAGTTTACTTAATAAAGAGCTGAGATATAGGTTTTTCTGCCTTATTGAATATATTTTCAATAGTTATCACTTAAATCATACAGATGAATACAATAAACCATGGAATTGGAATTGGTGTACAATTTACAGTAAAACTATGCTAAACAGTTTAAAAATTACTGGCATCTTTTGTTTTTACAATATCCATTTTTTTGAATGTAGCCCTTTGCCCTCCATTACCCAGTAAGTCATCCCTTGCAATAAGATTAGAAAAAAAAAGTAGTTCAGCAAAACTTACCCACACATTAATCAAGTCTGATGTTCTACAGGGTATAGTTGATAGAGTACTGGATTTTGAGTCAGGCAGACCTGGACTTAAGTCCAACACTTACTAGCTGTGTAGCCCTGGGAATGTTACTTAACTTCTCTGTCTCATTTAAATGAAGTGTTTAGATTAGGTGGTCTCCATAGTCCCTTCTAGGTATAAATTTATGATCCTATGATTATAATAACCAACTTTTGCAAAGAAAAGGGGGAGACATTTTGTCAATTCTTCTAAGCTTTGACATTGTAACTGGTCATTATAATTATTCAACATTTATTTTTCATTTTTTGTTCTTTCCATATATATTGTAATAGTCATTATGTATACTACTTTCTGTTTCTCCTTACTTTGATCTGCACAAATTTATATAAGACTTCCCATTGTTTCCTTTATTCTTTGTACTTATCATTACTTATGGCATAATCATATTCCATTATATTCAGGTAGCTTTTGTTGAGCCATTTCCCAACTAATGTGTCATCTACAGAAAGTGTGCCAAACATTCTTTTTTTCCCTTTTATTTTTTTATTAATTTATTTATTTTTAGTTTCAACATTCACTTCCACAAGATTTTGAGTTCCCAATTTTCTCCCCATCTTGTCCCTCCCCCACCCCAAGATGGCATGCATTCTGAATACCTCTTCCCCTAATCTGCCCTCCCTTCTTTCTCCCCCCACCTTCTCTTATCCCTTTCCCCTTCTATTTTCCTGTAGGGCAAGATAGATTTCCATACCCCATTGCCTGTATATCTTATTCCAGACATTCTTAATGAATCTGAAAGTACTTCGAGATTTTAGTGTACCTTCACGATTATGAATATCAATGACTATTATATGGATGAATTTAGGAAATTTTGGTTTATAGATTATCTCTCGTTAATAAAATTGTAGATTATAAATTTAACTGTAGTGTTGTTATATGAAGAAAATCAAAGGATTTCTTGTTGTAATACAGTTAAAAAATCACATTTTGAGTTAATTTTACCACTTCATATCTTTTAATACTTAAGCACTGCAGTATATCAGAGATCTCATCCAATGGTGTTCTCTACACTGGTGCATATTATATTTCATTCCATTCCTCTCATTTCTGTGTGATTCTTATCCATGTTCTTTCTCCTCCCACACTCTATCCATCCTCCCATCTTCCATAAAGGATCTTATTCAATGTACTAGAGTTCTATAGGTTTGTTTGTTTTCACATTTTAAGGAGATATTCATGTTATTTCTCCATTATCATCAGTCCCACTACATCCATAACACTGGCTCATTAACCTGATGAGATTTTTTTATGCCGTTTCTTCTAGTAGGTCATTGTTGAGATCTGAAGCATTTTACCCTCTGTCCTCTAATCTCTCCACTGACTTTTGGGTCAAATTTATTTTTAATCATAGGAATTGTTAGCTGTTTTCTTTCCAATGCCACTAAAACATGACTTGATCTTAATGAGTTGCTAAAAGACTAAAACAAACCAACATTCCTTCCCCCTTCGCCCCCCCCCCACATATAGCATGTCTTTATCAGGACAGAAGAGCCTGTCAATATAACCTATCTCTACTACACCTTTCATTACTGATTATTGTAGTAGGGGACATGGTATTGAAGAGAAATATAGCTTTCTTCCTATAGTGCCATTTTTCTGTTACTATAAATTTCTTGTTCAGTTGTATTCAACTCTTCATGACCACATTTGGGGTTTCCTTAGCAAAGATAATGTAATGGTTTGCTATTTCCTTCTCCAGTTTATTCTACAGATGAGGAAATTGAGGCAATCAGGGTTAAGTGACTTGCCCAGGGTCACACAGCTAGAAAGTGTCTGAGGCCAGATTTGTACTCAGGAAGAGGAGTCTTCCTGATTCCAGTGCTCTATCTACTGCACCACCTAGCTGCTCTTATAATAAATATAGCTAATAATAATAATATAATACCTAGTATTCATGTAGCACTTCAAGATTTGCAAAAATCTTTATAAATATCATCTCATTTGATCCTTACAACAATCCTGTGAGGTAGGTGGTATTCTCATTTTCTGGAGGAAACTGAGGTAGATAAAGGTTAAGTGACTTGCTTAGAATCACACAGCTAGTAAATGACTGAGGTCAGATTTGAACTCAGGTCACCCAGGTCCAGGGTTCTCTATTCACTGAGCCACCTAGCTGCCCCTGGTATTTCATAATAGAATATTTACAATCACATCATTAAGTAAATGCTGTATAACTAGTCTTCTCTGTGTAAACTGGCATCTACCTTAGGTTTATAACATATATAATGTAAGAAAAAGGAGGGAAAAACCCCAGATACATATGATTTGGAAAATTTAGGGGCTTTTATTATATGGAATAACCTTCATGATTATTTCGCATAGAACCTGCTTGATGCAGTGTATTGAATGTGGGTCTTAGAGTCAGGAAGGTCTGGGATCAAATTCCACCTTTGTCACTCTCTGTGTCTATATATCTCAAGTAACTTACCTCTTAACAGAAATCTGTTTTGGTGAAGGGCATTTCCTATGCTGATAAAATTGCGTAAGCTTTTCATGATTATTTTGTACAACATTATTTTGATTATTTATAATATTATTTATTAACAATTAAGATCATTAATATTAAAGACTATTTATAATATTATTATGCATGATTATTTTGGTACATAGCACAAGATTGAAGCAAAAAGTGTATGTAAAGTAGAACCCCACAATAACACATGGAGACAAATATACTGCCCAGCAGTTATAAACTATGGGAACCTATATAACAGTTAACTTTTTTTGAGGGAGTAGAGGGGACTTGATCTATGATATTATTATTATAGTGAATTCCCAGTGGGAAATTTCCTATACTGCTAGAAAACAACAACTATCCTGAAATTTTTATTTCTTATATTGTTGCCTACAGTGCTTAGAGGTTAAAAAACTTCCTTGGCTCAAGGCCTTTAGTTAGGATGTGTCAGTGATGGGACTGGAACTAAGATCTTCTTGACTTGCAGGCTAGCTTTCTAGTGCCCTGACCTCACTCCTTTAATAACTGAAATAGAGTTAATTAACAATATATTGGACTTATTCCCCAAAACTATCCTGAAAAAGCTAAGCATGTATTATAGCTGAAGTCTGTCAATGAGTTTCTTCTATCAATGATCATGAAATTTAACTGGTTTCTGCTCTCTCCTAGATAGCTTATTTCTTTAATGCTTTGTATTTGGGGCTTTTAGCATATCAAAAATATATTAAATAATTAGACTTGGGAATGAAAGACTAAACATAAAAATCAACGAATAAATTTATTGGTGGCCCCAATGAAGAGAGTCACTGGATTAGTTAAATAAACAAATCATTACTTTGAGAAGAGAATATCAGAAAGAGAATCAGATAGTTATGGCATATGAGAGCTAGAAAGCACCTTAGAGGTATCGAGTCACAGAATTGTTGAATACTAAGTTGGAAGGAAGCTTAGAGATCATTTAGACCAACTTGCTATCTGATGTCTCACTTCCCCTCTATAATATACCTGACAATTGGCTGACTGGTCTCCTTTTGAATTCTACTAACAATCAAACGAGATAATATTTATAAAGTGCTTAGCACAGTTCCTGGCACATTGTAAGCCCTATATCAACAAAGCTATTAGCATCACTGAGTTCACTATATCAAAAGGGATCTGATTCCATTTCTGGCCAGCTCTATATGTTGAATAATTCTTCCTTATATTTAGACATTCAATTGGTCAAACAAAAATGTTTCTTAAGTGCCTGCCGAGTACCAGGCATTGTGCTAGGTGCTAGAAGTAAAATGTAAAATTGAGATCTCCCCTATTCTCAAGGAACTTACATTCTTCTGGGTAGATATAACATGTTCACAGGTGAATAAATACAGAGGATAAAATAAATAAATAGAAAGCAGTTTTCCTAGGGAAGGGGTGAAAAGGGGAGCACTAATAATGGGAGGAGTGGAGAAAGAACTTGGAACTTGAATTGAGCGTTAAAGAAAGCTGGAGATTCCTTGGGGCAAAGTAGAGTAGTGAGAACATTCTAGGTACACAATGAACACAAGCAAAAAATCTACCTACCTGTAACTTCCATCTATGGGTCCTAATTCAGACTAGGTCTGAGTTCGGCTCTTTTCTGGCTAATTATCTTCCTCTCTACTTCATTTAATTTTCTTCCATTTACTTCTGTTTCTTTTGGTGTATTCATCTCCATTGCAAAGGTGATTCTATAAGAGAAATCTTATGAAATACCAGGGCAAGACTGGTTGGATGGCTAGGATGGGGTATAGATGTGGACACTGCAATGGTTACTTCCATAACTAACCAGGATAGCAGACTCCACTACCGTTTTGTGCCAACAAATTGACAGTGGAAGAGGAAGTTGGAAAATGTCAGAGAGGCTATTTAGGTAGGCCTTCAAGAACTTGAGTATTCCCCAGTTGCTCCACTTCACTCATTTATAAATATATAGGCTTAGGTTCTGAATTCTTTCTGTACCAGTCTATTAGTATTGGCTAGCTAGGCATCCTTAGTTCATAGGCCATTCACTAACTTTTCACTGCTTAAACAGGGCCTTGGCTGCCTGCTGCAGAGAAGCACCTCTAGCCCCTACTGCCTTCCCTTCACAATGAAAGCACAGCTTTCTCAGGAGTGGGAATAGCAAAGCAAGCTGGTAGGAATGATCAGGCCATATGAATTTGAAATCACTTGCATGTGACAAAACCAATATATGAATGAGATATTGTATAATGCTGGGAAATGAGGAATTATAATTCATAAGTGAGCTGTGGAAGAATAGTCAATGAATCTTGGGTAGGTTGCCCTTCCTTTGTGAAGCCATGACAATAAAAACCAGTGGAAAGAGTTCTCTGATGCTAGTGATCTGATCTTGCCTGGATACTTTACCTTTGTTAGCATAATTGCTAAAGGAAGTACTTTTGACAGGGAAACTACAAATTTGTTGACAGGACCTTGATCAAATGAGATTATGTTTATAAAGCACTTAGCAAAAAGCCTAGCATACAGTAGGCTTTTAATAAATGCATGTTTCCTAGCCCCTCTCTTTCCCTTGTATAAACTAGATGATACCAGAAAAGTCTCTGGCCACAGCAATCTGGAAATCCTAGGCCTAATTGTTCTAAGTGTGAGTTTTATATGCCTTCCTTGGCAGTTTTGACCCTAAGAAGGTTTTACCTATTTGTGTGCTCCTGGTAGAAGGGAGAACCCTAGTAGGAAGTCACCATGATATGTGTTTGGCTTTGCTGAGGCAAATTCAGTTGGTTGCTTGGTGTCTGGGCAGAGTGGGTGTCATCATTCTGGAAGAGGTAGTGGTCCTGAAGGTTTCATGGAGGAAAATGATCTTAGGAGAGCAGTCACATTGACAACAGCCTCAGGCTCTCAGAGTCTCCCTGGCACCCAGGTCCTTCTGGGGTGGTTGTGTGCATGTTGCCAGAGGACACTGAAGTTAGGTCTGGGAGTTGTAAGTTTGTTGTTGTTGTTTCTACAGGTTTACAATGGGAGGGAGGAAACATAGTTCTGGATGTCGGTGCCCTTGGGCAAAATCCTATTTGGCTTCTTGCTAGTTCCCAACTCTGAGTAGTAGTAGTATTTATAGTAGTCTACTAGTCATAGTAATAATAGTAACAGTGAGTGTTTTACTGTGGTTTAAGATTTGCAAAATGCTTTACATGTATTATTTCATTTGATCCTTACAACAACCCTGGGAAGTAGATGCTATTATTATCTTCATTTTATGGTTGAGGAAACTCAAGCAGATAGAGTTTAAGTGATAAATCACTTAAGGTCATACAGTGAGTGTTTAAGGCAAGATTTGAACGTGGCTCTTCCCTATTCCAGGTCCAGCGTTCTCTCCATTGTGCTGCCCAGTTTGAGGGTTTAAAATTGCTTAAGGAGGAAGTTAAGGGTGAATTATGGCCAGATTAAGCTAATTAGGTTGTGATTGAGAATATGTCCCTTAGTAAATCTATCTTCATCTTCCGGAAGAAAGCCAGACCCTCCTATTGTCTGAGATTGTAGTTCTCCAAGTGTGGTCTGAGAACTCCTGGGGTCCCTGAGACCCTTAGGGGATTCATGAGGTCAAAACTATTCTCCTAATAGTGCTAAAACATTATTTGTTTATTAAACTACTCCTTCCTTCCTTTTCCAAGTACATAGCTGTGTGAGGCCAGATACTTCAATCAAAACAACATATCACACCAGATTGAATGCAGAAGCAGATAGGAGAATCCAGCTTCCTTCTACTAAGGCAGACACTAAAAACATTTGCAGAAATATGTAAAACAATGCCATTCTCACTAATGTTTCTTGTTTTGGAAGATAGCTATTTTTCATAAAGAAGTTATTTGTGTTAACATTTAATGAGTTTATTTTTAATTTTTAAATGAATTAACAAAGATTTAAAAATTTATCAGTTTTAGTTTCAGCTATGGTAAATAGCAACAGATATAACCCACACAAACAATAGCTCTTTGGAGCCATCAATAACTTTCAATTGTCAAAGGGTCCTGAGACCAATAATTTAGGAAGCACTGGTCTGAGAGAACATTTTTGAGTGGCATAAGCAATGGACCTGAAGTCAGGATTTGAATCTTTGCTCTGGATTTACTACCTCTGGGATCATAGGTAAGTCATTTTTTGGGATCTGGTTTCTTCATTTTTAAAATGAAGGGGTTTGATTAAATAATTTCTACCTAAATTCCCTTTCAGCACTAGACTCTATTTTTAGTGGGTGATACTGATTTATTTTAAGTAAAATATCCTCCCCCCTCCAGTTTTTAAAGGTCTTCATCTATTTTCCCACCTCATCTCATGGCTTGTTTAGGTCAATTTTGTCATCCTCTTTTATAATAAGAACCCGATCGATGAAGTGGGCAACAACATTTCCTTTTGTTTAACAGAGATCAATAGCTACCTTTTCAGTTTTGACTTAACTTTATATTTCTGTTGTTTTCAATAAAGTTGGAATGCTTGGCATGAAATTGGCTAAAGGGCAGCTGTATTTTTTGCTGTTGTGTGGGCTCCATACGATATACTATAGTCTAACAGGTTAGCTAGAGTATTACAGTGATAATATCAGTGCTTTTGATTTATATTCCTTCAGCAATTCTACTTATCTTATTATTTACTTTCTTTACTTCAATGGAATCCTTAGTTAAAGACTCTTAAGCATTAAAATAAAATTCTTCCATTTCTTTTTCCTTTTAAAAAAAATCTCCTGCTGCTTTTTTTCCTTCAGCTAGTAGTAGATAATCTGTCTAAGTCTCCTTTGTCATTCAGCTTGTCAGTCACTATTCATCTGCATTTGCTCCTGGCTAATATGTAAGTGAAGATCTTTCCTTTGCTCCTCAGTTCCTTTATATCTTTTAGATAACCATCCTCGGGAATCTTAGAAATCATCCACTCCAGTCATTTGTATAAATAAAAACAATCAGGGACAAGCAGTGATCTCTGTGGAAACTTAATCTGAGCTATTTGCTTTGATTAAGAAGATCCTGCTGCTGTTAATTCATTTGGGTACTAAATCTGATCTACTTTGAAATGGTTATGTACCATGTTGTCGGAAATGGAATGTCTAAGTTTAGATCTCAGGGTGGCAGAAAGGAGTCTCTGCATTAGGAAAAATTTTGAGAAATGACCTCCAGCCTCTCCTTCCCTTCAGGGTCTAATGTTTTACAGCAGCAGACCCAGCAGAGGGAGCCCAAGGTAACGATCAAATACTTATTAAGGACTTTGCAGTTGGAAATGAATAGGATCAAAGAGGGAGGGAGACTGAGAGGAAGGAAGAAAGTGGGAGAGGGCAACCAGGAGAGGGAGAAAGTCAAGGGAAGAGAAGAAGGTAATATTTGTGAATTTCAAGGAGCATTTGAAACACCTTAGAGAAAGACCACTTCTGCAAAAAGAAAAGGACAAAATTGATTGGAGAAAGAAATTTTATTTTCAGGTTCTGAGAAGGTGCTTTAAAACCTTAGCGACCATAAAACTACTTTTCTTACTTTTTAATTTAATTCTTTCCCTTTTATACCTTTCTGATTGAATCCTAAAGTTCTTTTTTATTTCTACACTATAGTTATTTTCCAGGTGAAAAGTGTCTGCTAAATTCATCAGCTGATTGTCCAACTCAGTAATTCAACATTTGATAAACACTTTTATGCATTGTACCTACTGTATGTAAGACACAGTTTCAGTTCACTAAATTGCTTCTTACAGTCTAATTCAAATGTTTTAGCAATTTAATGATCGACAAGTATTTACTGGGCATGGTGCAGTAAATAGAGCGCCAGGTCTGGAGTCAGAAAGACGTATTTTTTGGAATTCAAATCTGGCCTCAGACACTTATTAGCTGTGTGACCCTGGGCAAGTCATTTAACTCTGTTTGCCTCAGTTTCTTCATCTGTAAAATGAGCTAGAGAAGGAAATGGCAAACCACTGTAGTAGCTTTGACATGAAAAACCCAAATTGGGTCCGGAAGAGTCAGACATGACTGAAAAATGATTGAAGAACAACAATATGTATCTAGATGCTATGGGAGATTTTTTTTCTTGGTGATTTTCTTGGTGTATTGTGAAGACCCCCTGAGGAAACTCCCTGAACCAGATCAGTGATTGTTCTGCTATTTCTAGTTTGAGAGTTGCTTGGAGTATGGAGAGGTTAATTGATGTGCCTTGGTGGAAGAAGTAGATCTTGATGTCAGGTCTTCATGACTTTGAGGCCAATTCTCTATCTACTACTCATATTTTGGGTGATACAGAAGAAATATAAAACTCTGTTCTTGCCTTCAAGGGTCTTAAAACATTAACTTCTTGAACAATTAAACTATTACAAATAATATGATAATCATGTGCTAAGTAACGTGGTATGTACTAAAAGTGTAATAATAATAATGATAGGTTTTTACAGAGCGCTTTACAGTGAAAAAGCATTTTATAACTGCTATCTCACTTGACCTTTGCAATAAAAAAAAACCAAACTTCGTATCTTAGCTTCAGATCTGGAAGGGGCCTTAGACATTGTTTAGTCCAGGGGTTGTCAACCTGACATATGTGAAACCCCAGGATGTTCAAGAAGCTTGTCAAGGGAGTATAGGAATGTTTTGTAAATACTGTTTTTCTACTGAGATTAATCTTTTTATTTTATTTCTTATGCACAATACATGGCACAATTGATTTCACTTTATATTGAATAGGGAATTGAGAGGCTTTTTTATCATGAGAATAAAAAAAAGTTGAGAAACCTTGATCTAATCCAACCCTTCTTGTTTTACAAATGAGGAAATTACTTTCTCCCTTCTACACACTCTACAATTCAGCTACATTGGTCGCCTTGTAACAGCACTCCACCTACAGGCTCTGGGCATTTTCACTGGATGCCCCTTATGTCCAGAATACCATCTCCTGGCTTCTTCCTGGACTTAGCTCAAAGGCCTCTTTCGTTAGGAAAGCTGCCCTAATCTCTCTCTGGCACCTCCCTACTCTCCCCAACTGCTGAGTGCTTACTAAAATTAACTTCCATTTACACTGTCTCCATCTTCTATGTACATAGTGATTTTCATATTGTCTCACCCATTTTAATGTGAATTCACTGAGGTCTGGGATCGAGTCTTTGAATTTCTTTGTATTTCTAGTGCTTGGTATAGTGCTTGGCACGTGGTTAGCACTGAATAATTGTTTTCTGACTGACAAACTGACCCAAGGATACAAAGTTAGTAGTGCTAGATCCAAGATTTGAATCTAGGTCCACTGATTCCAAATTCAGTGATCTTTCTGCTACATTAAATGTTTTCTCACCTGATCCTCACAACAGTTCTGTTTGGTAGATATTATAATACTCATCCAAGTTTTATAGACAGAGAAACTGGGGCTTGGAGAAATTAAAGTGTCCCATTGAGGCTGAGGTGAATCTCAGATTTAGGTCTTTGAATTTTCAGTCCACTACTTTTTCTACTATACCAATGCTACCTTTTTGTTGTGTGCTGTTGTTCAGTCATTTCAGTTGTGCTTTACTCTTTGTGACTCCATTTGGGTTTTTTTTTTTTAGCAAAGATACTGGAGTGGTTTGCTGTTTTCTTCACCAGCTGGTTTTACAGATGAGGAAACTGAGGCAAACAGGGTTAAGTGACTTGCCCAGGGTCACAAAGCTCATAAGTGTCTGAGGCCAGATTTGAACTCAGGAAGATGATTCTTCCTGACTGCAGGCCCAGTACTCTATCCACTGCCCTACCTAGCTGCCCTTCACTAGGTTTACATAATTCAATTAAACCCAGTTAAGTTCAATTCAATGAAACATTTATTAAGTCCCTATTTTCTGCAGATCTCTGTATTAGACACTGACATAGTCAGAGAATGTTTCATGGAAATAGAGGACCTTGCTGGATTTTAACATATGAGTAGGATTTGGATAAGCAGGAAGGAGGAAGGCAGCAGGAAGGTAGTGGCTATCTCCATTACTTTCTGTTCATCAGACTTTCTACTGCAATGGGCACAAAGGACAGCTGATGATGAGGCTGGGGTATCAGACCTTTGGTAGTAGGGTTACCTGGGAGAAGTCAGTTCAAGAAGGCAACAGAAGGGTAATCAGCAGTTTATCTGGGGCAAAAGACTGGAGTGGGCGAGGAGGAGGGTAATGGAACCTCAGGGCAACAGAGATTTCTAAGCTACAGAAGAATAATCTTGCACTTTCTCTGCTCCTGATACTCCAGGATCTAGCAATACTGGCATTATTTCTGGTTTTCCCACAAGACCCTCCATCTCTTGACTCTGTGTCATTTCTCTGACTGTTCCCTCATCTCTGCTTCTTGGCTTCCTTCAAGACTCAGCTCAAATCCCATCTTCTGCAGGAGGACTTTCTCAGTTCTCTCGCTCTTCCTACCCTCTCTGGTGCCGTCTCTCTGTGAGATTACCTTCCACTCACTCTGCAAATATCATATATGTATGTGATTATTTGTATGTTGTCTCCCCCATTAGAATGTGAGCTCCTTGAATACTGATGGGGCAGTGTTTTTTTGTATTCCTAGCACTAAGCATAGTGCCTGACATATAATTAATGCTTAATGTTGACTGACTGAGGCTTGGAGAGGGGCAAATACAATCACTGCCTGTGAGGAAGAGGAAGGAGTACCCCAAGGATAATGCGCTCAGTGCTTTCTAAATTTCTTAGCATAGGACAAAGCTCCAAGTTACCCTACCCTGGTTTTGGCTTTGTTAAGGGCAATCCTTACCTACTTCATGCTTTTGCCTCAAGTTGTGTGTGTGTGTGTGTGTGTGTGTGTACATTTATATGCAGGTATGTGTGTATATATACATACATATACATACTATATATGTATATATTAATATTATCTCCCTAATTAGATTGTAAGCTCCTTGAAGGCAAGGATTGTCTTTTGCCTCTTTTTGTGTCCCCAATTCTTAGCACAGTGCCTGGTGCACAGTAGGTGCTTAATAAGTGTTTGTTGATGATTAATCGAGTTGTTCCTGTCTTTTGCACATTGAAAACTGAAGGCGCAAATGTCTGTGGATGCTGTAATGCTACCATGTTGTCTGGGTCACCAAGAAAGTAGAACCAAAGGTGGAGCTTAACCTTGTGTGAGTAGCTCAGCTATGGCTTCAGGCTGTGGATAAGATGGGATTGTTTTAAAATGGATTTTGCCTGCTTAATCTAGCTGGTGTCGGATGTTTCTATTCTTTATTTCCTGTGTCATAAAGCTACTAAGCTGCTTTCAGAATCAATCTCAAGTAAGTATGAGTTTTTAATTGTCTCTTTAAATGGAAACAAATCAGGTCTCTCGAATCTAGGGAGGGGATGAAAAATGAGAGGCACAGTCTGATATCTAGCACAGTGCAGAAACATAGTATAATAGGTTAGTCCTGTCTTTGATCTGAGCAAAGAATGGAATAATGGAATTCTAAGTTGAAATCCTAATTTTGAATTCTTATCCCCAAAACTTAAGTCTTTACACTTATCAAACACAAGGTTACTATATTCACTTGCTGCTGTAAATCGTATATCTACTCTCTTCCACTGATCTACCTTTCTATTGCTTATCCAGTACCAGATAGTTTGATAATTGCTGCCTTATAATATAGTTTAAGATCGGGTACTGCTAAGCCTCTTTCCTTTACATTTTTTATTAGTTCTTTTGATATTTTTGACCTTTTGTTCTTCCAAATGACTTTTGTTATTATATTTTCTAACTCAGTAAAATAATTTTTTGTTAATTTAATTGGGATGGCTGATTTTACATATCTACACATGTATATATATGCATACATACACACACATATTTGAGTCTAGGGTATTTGGGAGGGAAGAAAAGAAAAAAAGAAAAAATAAGAAAAAAATAAGAAAGTTACATGATAAATTTATTATTTTATTTATTTATATGTTATATATATTTAATATAAAATACATTTTAAAAGATAGCAAGTTGTACATTTTGTAGTTTCATGTGCAATTATCTTTTTTTCTATTCTATATTATATAAATGCTTGTTTTATTTCTTAAGTTCAGAATAAAAACTAAATCCTAATATTGCTCTTGGGCTGCAGTAGATAGAGACTGAACCTATGGTTTTAGTGGTATAGGAGACTGAAGGTCTGTGGGAAGGGAACTCCCTCTACCAGGGCAGGCTAATACTCCCTCTGCAACAGTCTTAGAGAGTTGCTTGGGGAGAAACGAAAGGTACAGTTACTTGCCTAGGATCACACAGCTGCTATGTGTTAGAGGCTGGCTTTGACCTTCCTGACTTTGAGGCCAGCTCCCTATACACTATACCTCTGGAGGCTGCAATGCAGTATTTAGCAAATATACCATTTATTATGCACATACTGTGCCAGCCAATATCCTAGGTTCTTGGTATGCAAAATATACAAGACAGAATTTCCTCTCATGAGGACAAGTACATAAATAAATATGGTAAGAGGGAGAGTGCAGTAAATACAAAGAAATAGAAGAAAGAGTATAAGCTCCTTGAGGTCGGAAACTTTTTTCAGTTTTGTCTCTACATCCTGTGTCTAGCAGGCAAAATTATTTGAGGAATTCAAGGCAGGTGAGATCACTTTTACCTGGAAGAGAGAGCCAGTGAGTTGAGACTAAATAGAACTATAGGTGAGGGTGGTGGAATCCATTTTAGACATGGAGCAAGATGGATATAGGAGAGGGCAGGAAAGAATGGGGGACTGAAAACAATCCCATTTGGCTGGAATATTAAATACTGGAAGGGAAATAAGATACGAGATAAGGTGGAATAAGGGGATTAGAATCAGATCACAGAAATCCTCGAATGACAAAATCAGGACTTTCCACCTTATTCTATAGGCAATGGGAAGCCACTGAAAGAACATACACTTTTGATTCCAGTGGATCCCAGATATAGAGCCAAAATACATTTCAGGGGTCATATAACTAACTATGCTTTGCTTTACAGCTAAGGAAACTGAAGCCCAGGGAACAAAAATGGTTGGAGTAAGGTCACACAGTAAGCATCAGGTATGGGATTTGAACCCAAGATTCCAGAGCTAGGGCTCTTTCCACTGTTCTCTATACTCCATTAGGAATAATAATAGCTAGTATTTATATAGCACTTTAAAATGTACAAAACTCTTTGCATATCCTATCTTATTCGATCCTCACAGCAACCCTGTGAGGTATTTCCTATTGTTAAGTCCATTTTACAGAAGAGGAAACTGAATCTAAAAGAGGTGTCAGAACTTACCCAAGGTCTCAGATAATTAAGTGCCTTTGATGGGGTTTGAACTCAGGTTTTCTTCATTTCCAGTTCAGCAGTCTATCCATTTTATGACCTTAGGAGCGTGCAAGATTATTCTGGAAGAGGTGTGAAGGATAGTTAGAGACAGATTAGAGGATAGTTTAGAGACAGAAATACCAGTTAGGATAATAAGCACTTATATAGTGCTTACTATGTGCCAGGCACTGTGCTAAGCACTTTACAATTATCATCTCATTTGAGTGCCACCAGAACCCTAAGGTAGGTGTTATTATTAGCCTTATTTTACAATTGAGGTAACAGAGGCAAACAAAGGTGCAGTGACTTGCCCAGGATTATACCTGAGCCTGGATTTGAACTCAGGTCATCTGACTCTAAGTCTGACATTCTATCCACCATGCCCCCTAGCTGCTGTTAAGAGGCTATTACCAGATTTAATGTTACTTTTTCCATTTCTTAACTTGTGAAGTATATTCTTCTATTAAGTAGGCAGTTCGACCTTATGGAGATATTCAAAATAACTAACGCTAATGACATTTTTTGAAAACAAAGGAGGAAGCTGGCATTGCCAGCAGTTAGACACATAATTTGAGTAATGCTTTAGTCTCCTGCTAAACCAGGGAAACTTCAGAGGCAAAGGATTAAGTATCATAAGAAGCAGGCTGTTTCATGGCTGCCTTGGGAAAGTATCTGCAACTGTGTTAGAGATGTGAGATCCTTCCTCTCAGACTCTGGCAGATGACTCATTTGCAAAAATGCTAGAGAATTCAGCCCCTTCTACCAGTGTATGGTAGATTTTGGGGGGTTACTTTTTGATTTGGAGGAAAAATAAATTTCTTCTACTGGCTTGGTGGGCTCAAGGGTAGAGATGGGTGTGGTCAGGGAAGTTGACTGGTGAGGAATTTTGGATTCTCTTTAACCTGTAACTGGGAACAACCCAATCTTCCTATTGCGTAAACATAGACCTGTCTTTTGTTTCTCCCTCACTGTTTCTGTTTCTGTCTAGTCTCTGTCTCTTTCTCTCTAAATCTTTGTCTCTGATCCTGTATCTCTGTTCTCTCTGTATCACTGCTTCTCTCTCCATCTCTCTTTGTCTCTGTCTCTTTTCTCCTTTCTCTCTGCCTCCTTATATCTGTCTGTGTCTCCCCAATCTCATTTGTAAGAAAGTAGTAAATATGTGGTCACCAGTTAAGTGTTGTTTAGGGTTTTATTAACTTATTAACATGGCATGTTGCCATGGGGAAAAAATAAAACACTGGATTGGGAGTCAGAAGATGTTAATTCAAATTTTGGTCTACCTTTACTACTTGTGTGACCTCAGGGAAATCACTTAACCTCTCTTGGCCTTAGTACAGATAATCTGTACATGTCCCTTCAGCTCTCCATCTATAATCCTATAAACAGAACATCTAGTAATCAAAATAATTCCTTAAGATTAATAGTTCTTATAAAAAGTGAACAACTGGTGACTTTGAGCGTATCTCCAATTTCAAAAAGAATTAACAATGAAGATTCTATTCTGTGAACATTTTTGTTATTTGTTGATACATTTATAATTTATTCATAACTTTTTATATAGAAGTCTTTGCTAGTTCAATTGGATCTATTACTCATGTAATAGCGGTCTCTAATTCCCTGCTCTCCCTTCATTTAAGTCTAATGATATCTTCTAAAGGGAAGAGATAAGGTAGTATATGAAGCTTCCTTAATTCCAACATTTGAGTTTCATAAAAGAGTGAGTCACGTCTAAAAAGTGGAAAATAGGACTCATTATTGAAATAATCTACTTATTTGTGACTATTATATGTCTCATGTAGGGCTTGGGGTTGAGAACCGATGGTTGGGATCTGAGATTTGAGAGGCGTCCATCGATCGGCCAATCAAACATTTATTAAGTACCTACTATGTGCAATGCATTGTGCTAGGTTCTGGGAGTATAAATCCAAAGAATCAAACAATCCCTACTATCAAGGGGTGTGGTAAGAGCACTATTCGATTTATATAGGCATGTTTCCCTTTAAAAGGGCAAGGAGGCCATCTTTGAGATTTAGTTGGTTTTAGGACCTGGGCTTGAAGCATTAGCATGGCTTCCTTGTCACCTGAGGCAGAAAGAGCCCAGTCTGTGGGGAGCTGGTGTTTGTGAGGTTTGGAAGAATGCCCATTGCTTTGTGGGATGTCATTCTGATGGACTGTTGCTGCCTTGGTGAAAAAGAAATGGCAGGAAGCTGTGCTTATTCTTAGTAAATTATGTCTTTTTAATTTTATTATAGATACATTTTTTTAATTGAATTTTATGGTCTGTAAGTGTTTCATTGTGTTCCAGCCCCAAGCTTGAATTACTAGGTTGGCTTGAGGTAGGCTTGGCCCTGAACAAAGAACTTATATTCTTATGGGGGCAATGACAACCACACACACATGCACGTATACATATACTTGTAGAATACACATAAAAAGAATAAAAATAAGGTAGAGAGGGAGAGCACTAGTAGTTAGTGTGATGGGAAGTATTCATTACAATACATGACACTTTCAGGTGGTTCAACATTGGAAATCGACATGGTTTTATCAATGGAAATGACATTGAAGAAGAGGCTTTGTCATCTACTTTGCTGTTGAACCCTAAAGGCCTATTGAGCCCTTCTCCTTAACTTGCAGCTGAAACCTCTTATGTGCTGTCTCCCTTTAATAGAACATGAATGCTTTGAGATCAGGGACTGTCTTGTTTTTCTGTCTGTATCCCCAGCACTTAACACAGTGTTTTTCATATAGTAAGATTTAATACATGCTTTTTTCATTAATACATTCATTCAGTCATTCATGTAAGAAGGTGGTACTTCTGTTGAGTCTTGAAGGAGGTAAGAGATTCTACATGGTAGATGTGAGGATGTGTAGAATGGTCAGTGCAAAGGCAGGCAAAATAGTGAATTATATGAGGAATAGCAGTAAAGTCAATTTGGTTGTATTAGAGAGCACAAGAAAGGGAATAATGTACAATGAGGCTAGAAAGAAGTAGAAATGGTTCTAAAGAGAACAAAGATGACAGCCAGATTGGATCAAGTATTTAGTGAAGGTATGTATTAGACACCATGCAATTTTGAGGGCATTGAGGGACTGATTTACAAAGTATCTAAAGGAGGGGAAGATACCTAAGGCATTGAAAAAAAATCTGAAGACCATATTGATGAAAAAAAAGGACCAAGTAAACATTGACAACTACTGACCTAAATGACTACTGCATTTATGCAGAGTCCTCTTGAAGATCATCTATGAATTGAAGGCACTCCTCAATGAGGATATTAGTAGGGAGCCAGATAATCCATAATAGACCACATATTTACCATCTCAAAAATTGACTGAAAGAAGTAGGGAATCATTATGCTTGTCACTGGTCAATTATGAATAAGTTTTTGTCTCAGAGGAACAATATGTTGCCTTATAGGCTCTTTTATAAAAATAAAAATGTCTCCTGTCCATAATCAAACTTATTCAAGGCTCCTTGGAAGATGAAATAGCAGAAATAACCCTATTCAATGACCTTCTGATAATAAACATCAGGAAATGCATAAACCAGGGAGCTGAATGCTGGCCAAAAGTATTCACTGCTGTGATGGAGGACTTCCAGAACAGAGTCCATGTCAAGGGAGGGTTCCCAGTGGATGGCAAAGTCTTTTAGATTCAATGTTAATTGCATTAAGTGTCTAGACGCTGTGGAATCACTTAGAAGAAATCTCTCAAAAGAGTTTGGTCTTTCCATCCACAAAGGAAACAACAAATAGTTGAAGACTATTTATTGCCCAGATTTTCGACATGCATCTGAATGAATGCCCTAGAGAGTTTGTTCTACAATATCTATGTCTCAGACAAACAATACATATGGACAATGATCTGGATTGGAACAGTTGAAAAGGAGGAGGAGGAGAGAAGTCTGGAGAGCTTAAAGGAAGTTGCAAAGAATTTTTAATGACCCCAGGCTTTCCCTAAGAGCAAAACCCCTATCTTTGCGATCCAAACATTTTACCAGCATTGCTGTATGATAGTGAGATGTGAAACATCAGTACCTCCAAAGGCCTAAACAGAAATATCACACAAAGGGTAATGGAAAATCGCATGGTAGGTCTGTGCAGGCTGCAACATATAGCCAACAAATAGTTCTCAAGAATGAGAATAACAGATGCCACCGGTGAATTGTATTACAGAGAGAGAAAATGGGCTAGTTATGTGTTGAGAGCAAGGATGACACACTACTTCATTGGTACCCCATGTTGGAAGAAAGCAAGGAAGGCCTTCAGCATATTGGGGGGATTCCAGGAGACGAATTTTTGGGAGGACATGCAGGAGAGCAATATAGGACGAGTAGGCATGAATAAATTTCAGTCCACCTCATTAGAAGGCACTTTAGAATCAATGAGATTACAGATCCATTTGAACCTTTCAGTATTTGAGGGAGGCTTGAAAGATAGGTTGGGGCTACATTGTGGAGGGTTTTAAAAGCTAAACAGCAGAGTTTATATTTGATCCTAGAGGCAACAGGGAACCCCAGGAGTCTTGAATTCTGCTTCCTGTGTTATAGCCACAATAGTAGGCTTCATAGAACCAAGCACCTCGCCAATTATACATGAACTGGGATATTTAGAGAAGAAAATTGACTTCATCTCAGAATAATAAAAGTTAGCCCTTTCACTGTGTGTGTATACATACATACATGTCCACACATATGTGAACATACATTTATATATGTATATGCATATACACAAATGTTTATATATGTATGTGTACATATACATACATACACATGCACACATACAGATAGGCATATAGATAGATATACACAATTGATTGAGATCTTATCTGATCCAAGTCTCAAGGAGTAAACAATGTTAATAGTCTATATTTTGATGGAGTTTCACAGTCTACAAAGTAGTTTCCTCACAACAACCCTGTGAAATAGGTAGGATTATAATTATTATCTCTACTTTATAGCTAAGACTATTAAATAAGTGTCAGAGACGCTTAAGGTCACTTGGTTATTATATAATAGTATTGCCCACAGCATGGAGAAATTGGGCCTGGGACTTGTATACAAGTGACTTTAGTCCATATTTAGTGGTCAGTCCCCATACTGTAATAGGAATAGGAATTTCTGGTACATGAAACAAGGCAGTGGGGCATGGAATAGAGCCAATGCTGTTCCTCCCCCTTGCCCCCCAGTAACACATCCAGGTTCATATTATTTCTCTGCTGCATATGTAGCCCCCAGGAGAAAAATCCCACAATGTATTTGTAAGGGGGAGATAAATAGAATAGAAAAGACTTATGAGTTGTGGAAATCCTGAATAAGTGACTAAAGAGAAGGGCCCTGTTTTTTCCTTCACCCAGTAAACTTTGGGTTTCTGTGTATAGCAGAGAACAAAAGAGAACATGGATAAAGAGGCCTAAGGTGGGATGCTTTATGAACCCTTTGTTAAGAAGAATCATTAGGTTTAGTTTGAATTTTTTCAAGGAGAAATTGGGACTATTCCCTTCTCTTTAAATTTATGAAATGCCCCAAAGTTCCCAGGTTTCACACAATTTTTATCAAGAACTCTAGTTGTTCTAACAATAATTTTTGGACTTTGTCACTGTTGGGGTACCACAGCTGCCAAAGATGAAGAGATGTACCAGTAATCAGGGGATAGTGTTTGTTTGTAAGACCAAGGAACCCTGGAAATGTCAATTTAGCTTACTGATTCATACTGTTCCCGAGTCCTCTGTATGCCTGCAGTTCTTGGTCCTTGAATCTATTTTGTCAGGATCTGTTGACAGCCCCTCTGCTTCCCTTCCAGTAGTCTCTGTTTGGCCTGAGGCAGCCTCCAGTGCACCTACTCTTATTGAAAAATTGGGCACTCTCTGAGCTGTTCCACGAAGCTCAGCCTTGTCTCTACCCCTGCTGCTCAGCAACAATAACCTTCTTCAACAATGACAGGCAAAGACTGAAAAGCTGCAGAGCTTGCTCTGTTCATATTTACAGAGTGATAAAAATCATACTGATATCCTTGCAATGAGTTGTGATAAAGAGAAGATTGCATTGAAAGATATCAGGTCACTTTGAAATAATTCTGAACCAGCTTGGAGAGATCAGTGATAAAGAAACTCAGAAAATGGGAATGGTAAAGAGTGTAGCACTAGGGATTTGGTTTGGAGCATTGGTGTTCATTGGTATAAGAACCTCCCAGTCCTTATGGTGCAGAAGCTCCTTCTGCCAATGTGGACCTGCAACTTAGAGTCTTACACAGTTGTCTTAGTTGGGTAGTGGGTGGGAGGAGAGAGACTGAGAACTTAAGTAACTTGTCCCAGGTGACATAGTTACTCAGTATGTGTCAGAAGTGGGTATTGAGCTCATGTTTTCCTGATTCAAAATTCAGCTCTCCATCCATTACACATGCTACCTCACTAGATTTATTATTGTTGTTGTTGAATCATTTCATGACCCTGTTTGGGATTTTCTTGGCAGAGCTACTGTAGTAGCTTGCCATTTCCTTCTCCAGCTCATTTACAGATGAGGAAACTGAGGCAAAAAGGGTTAAGTGACTTGCTCAGGGTCACATAGTAAGTGTCTGAGGCCAGATTTGAACTCAGGAAGAGGAGCCTTCCTGATTCCAAGCCCAGTGCTCTATTCACTGCACCACCTAGCTGTCCTTCACTAGGTTTACATAATTCAATTAAACTCAGTTTAATTCAATTCAATTAAACACATTTATTAAGCCCCTACTTTTTTTTTCAGAGCTCTGTACTAGACATTGAAGATTTTTAATTGTAGATAAGACATGATTTTCTGCCCTCTTGGTGCTTACAATCTAAAAGGAGGATAAGACATGCACAGAAATATTTGTGATATAAAATGATACACAATGAAGAACGCAAGAGAGATAGAATAAAGTAAGGTGGGAAGGGTCTTTGCAACTGAGGGAGATCAGAAAAAGGCTTCCTGGCAGAATGATATTAGACTGGGCTACAAATGATGGGTAGGAATTTTACAAATCAATAGGGTTAGTGAGAAGTGATTCTAGGCTTAAGGAACAGTACAAGCAAAGGCATGGAGTAGGAATGTATGGATCATGAATGGTAGTGAGTAGTCTAGTTTGGCTGGGATGTAGTCTATGGAAGGAAGTGTAATGGTCCATAAGATTGGAAAGGGAGGACAACCAGACTGTTGAAGGCCTTGAAAATGCAGCAAAGATGTTTGAATTTTATGAGTAGGAAGTATGGAGCCACTGAAAATTTTTGAGCAGAGGAGTAATAGGAACAGATTGATATAGCTAGGAGATGGCTGGCGTGAGATGGATTTGAAAAGGGTGGATTGGAAAGGGATTGGAGAGTGCATGGGGGAAAATTTGTTTAGAGGCTGTTAAAATAGTCTATGTAAGTGGTAATTGAGCCTCCTTGGACTGGGCAGGATGTGGTAGGAATAAAGTGGAGGAGTGAGGGTGAGAAATAATGCACAGGTAGTTTGATGGATAAGATATGGTAACTGCTTTAACATGAAAGGTGAGTGAATGGGGAGAATCAAAGATAGCACCAAGATTTTGAACTTGAGAGGAAGATCAGCAGCTCTGTTGAGTTTTAAAATGGCCTTTAAGCATTGTAGTAGTGATGTCTTTAGGTTACTGGAGATGGGGATCAAGAAATAGGAAAAGTTTATAGATATAGATTTGAAACTATGTCGCCATAGCACTAACATTGAATTTGAAGCTCTCAAATATTTTCCTAAATATTCAATTCAATATATGTTTGTTAAGTACTTCTTATGTCCTTAATCCTATGAAGTGGCCAAAAGAAATGTAATAATAACTCCTATTTCTTTATCACTTCAAGGATTACTTGTGTTTTCCTCATAATATCCCTCTGAGGCAGGTAGTACAAATATTGTTAAAATCATTCCCATTTTATAGATGAGGAAATTGAGAGCCAGGGAGATTAAAGGATACTCAGGGTCACTTAGTATCAGAGCCAGTTCTTGAACCTATGGTCTTCTGACTCAATGTTTTTTCCATTATATCATACTGCCTCCCCTCCTTGAGTATAAAGTTTGCTCTCAAGTAGCTTATAAGGGAGGTAACTTGACATAGTAGGAGAAAACTCTAAACTCAGAATTAGGAGACTTGAACTTGAATTTCAGCTTACTGGAAATAACTATGTGACCATGAGCAAGGTAGAGACTTAACAGCTTCCTCATATGTAAAATGAAAATAACAATTCCTCTATTGCCTACCTCACAGGGTGGTTGTAAAGAAAGTGCTTTGTAAACCTTAAAACTCTAAATAAAATAAAAATAAGCCATTATCTCCCTGGGGAAACATAATATACACACATAGAATAGAGAATGACCTAGCAACACATAGCACCAAGTGCCCAAATGATGGAATAGAGTGTCATAACAGTTCATATAAGAGAAAGATTGGAGTAGGTAGGGAAAGCTTAATGGAAGAGGAAGGAGATGTTAAGTTGGGCCATGAAGGATGGGTGTGATTTTGATTTATTTTCAGTATTGTTCTGACATGGTGAGAAAGATGGGCATGAATTTTTAGGTTTGGTAAGATGTTTTGGCCACCTGAGTGGTGAATTGCTAGAAAAAAAGTGTTATTATAGTGATATTGGTGACATTTTCTGCTGTGTATTGGAATAAATAGATTTATCTGATACAGTGGGGAGTTGACAAAACCAGGAAATGACTTTTAATTAGAATGTAATTGTTTTTCAACCATTTCAGGGACACCTACATTAGACTCTATATTTTTAGAGTAATAAAGGCCCTAATTATTTCTTTCAGGATGCTAACACTGATTATTTAAATCAAAATTTCTAATATTGATAATACATTTGTTATGTAGCATAATTATAATGTACTCATCAAATCTTATCGGGAACTTCACAATTCCATTGTAAAAATATCAAAGGAAAGTAAAATGAATCAAATTCATTTGACCAACAGAGTGCCTTCTCCAAGTCTCATCAAACAGAAGCTTGGGGAAGGAAGTAAATTAACTTAAAATCTATGGTCTCAGGCTGTGCTGTATCCAGTGAGAAAAAAGGCTGAAGACATAGATGAGATCACAGTTATATATCTATTCCTGTGATTCAGTGGAAATTGAACTGGTTTTGCCATCAGAGGACCTAGGCTCAAATCTAAGTTTGGACATTTAATACCCTTGTGACCTTGGGCAAGTCATTTAAGCCTCCTGGTGCCTCAGTTTCCTCATCTATAGAAACAAGGAGACAGTACCAAAGGACCACTGAGGTCCCTTTTAGCTTTGAATTTAGGATCTGTGATCCTATAATTCAAACTGATATGTTTTGGAAAAGCAGCCATTCAAGCCATACTTGAAGTAGGCTACAGAAATTAGATAATTGTATCTAGAAGATATTTAACAGACAATGGGATCTGTGGAGTGTGCTGATTCCAGAAATTCCAGGAATATAAGCCTTAGCTAAGAAGGAAACTTTGGGTCTGGACTACCCTAGAGACCAACTGAGCATTTATGTTGTGGTTCTTATAGTAATTTGTACGTCATGTTCTTTTTGAGGGAGTGGAAGAATAGTGATAATGACCCATCACCTCTAAGAAACCTACTCAGGCCCAGTATTACAGAAATTTCCTGAGGTTAGTTGATTTTGCTCCAATACTCCATCCTTCTGCTATTATCATTTGGGCATTCCCTCAAATGATTGTAACCCATTTATGTTTGCTCATCCTGTGAGACACCTTCTCTTGTGCTCCCATAAATATGCTACAAGGGGATCCACCCAAGGTGCTTGGGGCCTTCTTTGTGTTTTCCTGGCATTTGCTGTTAAATCATTTTCAGTTGTGTCCATTGGGTCCATGACCCAATTTGGGGTTTTGTTGGCAAAGATACTGACGTGGTTTGCCATTTTCTTCTCTAGTTCATTTTACAGATGAGGAAACTGAGGCAAACAGGGTTAAGTGACTTGCCTAGGGTCACACAGCTATTGTGTCTAAGGCTAGATTTGAACTCAAGAAGATAAGTTTTCCTGTCTTCAGGCCTGGCACTCTACCTACTGTGCCACCTAGCTGCCCCTCTTTCCAGACATTACATGTGTGCTAATGGAGCACGTGGACTGTCTTTTTATCCCTATCCCACTGATTTTTTTCTGATCCTCATACACTTCTCTGTTGATACTCTTCATACCACTTTTCCTGAATAATTTCTTGTTTTAATGTGTTGCAGCCTGCTCATTCCCATCCTGAACTTCTCCATTGCCCTTTATGGGCTTCTCAATTTCAGTTTTCAAAGACTGGAGTACTCTTGACTGAGAGCCTTGCAACATCTTCTGAAGAATGTTGGTATTAAAAAGATGGACCTTTGTTTTAGAGCAGCAATCCTTAACCTTGGGGCCCATGAACTTGTTTTGTTAAATATTTTGATAATTGTATATCAGTATAATTGGTTTCCTTTGTAATTCTATCAATCCTAATTTATGCATTTAAAAACATTTTTGTGAGAAGGGATCCAGAGGCTTCACCAGATTCCCAGAAGGGTACAATGTCACAGGAAAAGGTTGAGAACTCCTGTTTTAGAAAGAAGCGTAGAGTCATTAAAATACTTGTATAATTTCCCAAAGGAAGTCTAGCCCTCTCTTCTCTTCATGTTCAATTCTTTGTCTAGCTCATTGACTCTCTGTATTAATGGCTGAGCTCTAAGGCTTTCCATCCAGACTACACCATCATAATCTATACAATAGACATTTTTCATCCACTTGTTCTTACACTGGACTCCCCCTGCCATCCTACTCTGTAGTCCAATGACACTGGCCTCTTTGCTGTTTCTCAAAGTTACTTCATCTCCCAACTCTGGGCATTTTCACTGGCTGTTCCCCATGCTTGGAATTTTCTTTCTGTCTTTTGGATTTCTGACTTCTTTCCAGCCTTACCTAAAATCCCAGTTTTTGCAGGAAACCTTTCCTGGTCCTCCCTAACCTTATGCTTTTTTTTCAGAGATTATCTCCAAGTTAATCCTGGACACATCTCATTTGTAAATAATAGTTTATATGTTGTCTCCTCCATTAGATCATGAGCTCTTTGAGGGCAAGGACTATTTTTTTTTTTACCATTCTCTGTATTCCCAGAGCTTAGCACAGTGTCCAGCACATAATAGGTGCTTAATAAATGCTTGCTGACTTGAACTGACTTTCCTATGTTGCAAAACTTTCTGGGCATGCAATTCTTTCTCTCTCTGATTCCCCATCTCTTATACCTTAAGGTCTTGTATCCTTGACTAAAGATAGAGGGAATTGACTTGGCCTTTCTAAGGCATATGGCAGAATACGGTAAAAGGAAGAAAAAAAATCCAATCACTGCCAAAAGAAGATCCTGAAAGGAGTCAGTGGGTCAACAAGCATTGATGAAGTATCTACTATGTATCAGGCACTGTGCCATGTGCCTGGAACCTTTATTCATCATGAGTTGCCACAGTCTAATCTTTCTTAACCTTGGAAGTAGAGGTGGACAGTGTGAATGGAAACAGTAAAGGGAAGGTAGAGGAAAGTTATCTTCTTTTTAAAAATCTATCATTCATCTGTCTGTCAATCTATCTATCTATCTATCTATCATCTTCTATCCATTTATCTATTTATTTGAATTTTGAATTTTATTTTTATTTTTAGTTCCAAATTGTCTCCCTCCCACCATGTCTTCTCCCCTTTCCTCCTACTGAGAATGCAAGAAATGTAATGTTCATTATACACATGAAGTAATTCAAAACACATTTCCACTTTAGCCATGTAAAGCTATCTTTTCTTGAGGGACTTCCTCCTGGAGAAGAGGCTCTCTGGATATTAGGTGTTCAGGAGGCAGTGATTCCTTGAGAAATTGTGGGGGGGCAGGGTAGGATGGGGTGGGGATAGAAACTAGGCAAGGAGACAAGCCACACTTTTATACCTTCCCTAATTGCTGTCCTTTCCAACAGTGAAGAGATTTGAACTTTTAATCTGCTGAAAGCCAAATATAGCATCTGTCTTCACAGTGGAATGTTGGGGGTGGTCAGTGAGAGGGTCGGGGAAACCAAGCTTTTCCAGACAAAATTCCATGAGAATAAGATTCAGAAAAGGGTTCTTAGTGAACAAGTGGTGTTCCATCTTTTGTACCTTTTGAAATGACTTATTGCTAAACATACATCAGATCTGAGGGCAGAATTTATATTGCTGTCAGAATGAATTAAAGGTCACTTTTTTTTTAAGGTTTTGAAGTATTCCTCCCCCTACATCTTGGACAGAGTTTTGTAGGAATAGGCAATGGTATTGCAGAACATTCTCTGTTCTTTTCCTTATTTTCTTTTCTTTTCCTTTTTTGGACACATCATCATTTTCTCAGGAAAGCTGAAATACTGTGATGTCTGGGCTACAAGTGAGAATCTTCACAGATTTTCCATTAAAACGGCAAGTTTGTTAGTAATTCTGTGAGCATGCATGTGACCTACTAATGAAGATGGCCCCCAGACATTTCCTTTTGATGGTGTCCTTTAAAGGTCTTGTCAGGGAACATTGTTCTCAGCATTAAGCTTTTCTGACTCTTGGTGGTTGAGTTTCATTTGGCTATTGATTGGCATTACACACTCCTTTCAAGGCTAGCATTAGAGGATGCTGTTTCAGAGCACTTAGTGGAAGAGAGCTACTGCATATAAGTAGAAAGTTCACTAAATAGTTTGAACTCTGTGTCTGGGTTCATCAGGAGGCAGATATATGTCCCAATCATAGGACAGATTTGGAATTTTGCTGGATTGACTGGTTTCTCTTCTCTCAATCACACACTTTACCTTTCTGGGATGGCATGCATTATTTAGCTAAATGTAAGAACTTGTTTGCTAATATAATTTGCTCCATTTTTTTATGGATGCTAATCATATAGATTGTCTTATGTTAGGAACCAAAAAATGGTTTAGGGATCTCTCTGGTGACCACTATAAATTTACTTCTGAGTAAATTAAAAATGAAATTAACGTCACTGTCAGGAACAGGCAGGAAAAGAAACCCCATTAAAAATAGGTTTCCCCTAGGTGAAATATATTTCAGTAATCATTGCAGCACATAATAAAAGTGGCTTTGCATAGAAAATTAATTCATGCTGATTTCACATTCAGCAATGTTGATTTTTCATTTTAATCTTTTACCTTCTTGTCCCCTATGCTCTGGACTCCCAGGTGCCACATACCTGTTCCAAATGGTAGACTTTGCCATGGCAATGGGATTTGTTTTGTAGTCATGAACTATTATGGAGAACAAAACTTTTACTGGCTTGTTTCTTTTTGGTTGTCTGTGTTCTGTCCAGGTAGAAAATCCTTAGGCAAAATCACAGAGGATTAATACCTATTTCATTAAAAAAGAAAAACAAAACCAAATCTAGCACCCAAACTCTATTCTATCATTTCATTAGTATGTTATGCAGGGAGAAAAATCCTGATCTGCAATTCAGCTGTGAAAGCTATTGTGAAGCTAGGATTGTCTCGTTTGTCACTTTTCCTTTTTAATTGTTACTTAATAAAATCCTCTCAGAGAATCTATTTTTAAACTAATTGTATTCTATTAAAGTTATCACTTTTCATTTTAAATATCACTCTCTCTCAGTCACATTGTTGCAGGATCCTGGGAAAATGTACCCATATTATTGACTCAAAGGTGACTTGTGGCAGCAGAATGATTTATGCCTGTGGAATTGTAGAGGTCTAAAAATAGGGCCCCGTGTTACATTGGTATGAGCTGCAGTACATAAACACAATAGGGTTAGAGGAGGATAGAGTTTCATTTCCAACTCTCAGTTTTCTTGCTTTTGTCTCAGAGTCGGAGCTGAGCCTGAGTCATTAGTCATTGCTCATTTGCCATTTGGGACACTTTCTATCATCCAGGACCATCCTACCCTACCAGTGCCCAGGTGTATATGAGGAATCATCCAATCCAGCTGAGCCATTCTGGATAAGCTTAGAGTCTTTTTTTTTTTTGACCTGGTTATGTTCTCAACTCCCCGGGTTAGAACAGTCACAGATCTATTCCCGATTTCAGACTCTGATGAGGTAAGTGCATGAATGTGATCTCAGAACCAGACCTGGGTTGGAAGGGTCAAGCTAGATAGAGAAGCACGTATTAGGGCTGCTGAGAGAACATCTTTGTCAGTGAGAGGTTATTGCTAACTGTCTTGTGAAGGAAGCAAGTTCTTGAGGCAACGGTGTGATTTTGGTCAGCATTTCCTCCAATGCCATGATCCTGCTTTCAGCTGTAATGAGTATGAGACACCCCGAGGTGGTGCATAGTTTTCTTCAACCTTTTTCAGGTGTGAATTCTGCTCAGATGAATGTAAGCCTTGTAATTGAGTTCACATATCTATTGTCAACGGGGCTAGAGGTTGCGTGAACACAAGACCATTCAGTTTAAAGGAGAAGAGTCTCATCTGGAAAAATATGTTGGAAATAAGAACTGTGCAGTGAAGTACCCTGCTGGAGGGACCTGAGTGAATAGATGGAAAGCATATTAAAACAACAACAATGAGATGAGAGGGACCAGCTGCTGGACAGCTCAGCCCAATATCTCCAGAGAGCAATGGGAAGACAGAATATGATGCCTGGAGGATTGCCCAAGTATCATAAATTGCTTACTTATTTTTCCTCTGCTACCACATACACCCCTCTCTCATATAGTAAGCTCATGAAGCAGGTATAATGACAGGTTATACTTATAGAAACATTTTTAAATTACATCATCTCATTTCACCCTCGTGACAGCCCTGTCAGGTTGTCCAGACAAGTGTCATGATCTACATGTAAGAAAGAATATATCTGAATAATATAATAGTCATGATTTATATAGTGTTTTAAGCACTTTACAAATATTATCTCATTTTATCCTCATAATTCAAGAAGGTAGGTGCTATTTTCTCATTTTACAGAAGATGAAACTAAGCTAGACAGAGATTAAGTGACTTAATTTAGGGTCATACACCTAGTTAGTGTCTGAGGCTAGATTTGAACTCGGGTGTTTTTTTTTTTTTAGGTTTAGTATATATTACCTTTCTTTAAAATTTTTAAAAAAAAATTTTATTTTCCCCCCAATTATGGTAGAGCTGTGAACTTAGGTCTTCTTGACTCCAGGTCCAACACTCTATGCAGGTGACCACTTAGTCTTCTCAGATGAAGAAACTGATACTCCAAGATGGTAAGAGTTTTATCCTAACTCATATATCAAGCAAATGTCAGAGCCATGACCTGAACCCAGCTTTTTAGATACCAAGTTCAGTAAATTTCCTACTTGACTGATTGCACCACACCCAGTGTTTACTGATAGACTTTGACTGTGGGATTTTCAGACCTCTTGAGTTCTTGGAAGCAGTTTTCAAAATTTGCTGAATAATGTTAGTTGGAGTTTTTTGTATTATCACAAGCCTATTGCTAGGGCCCCGGGCCCCAAACCATGGCATTCTACTGGGGAGTAAGGATGATGAATGAAGTTTACTGGTAAAATTTTCAGAGATCATGGTTGTAGTCACTCAGGAATCATTCTATATTATCAAACACTTTGTGAAGTTTTGTGAAATCCAGGCTACTTGTTGTATTATGAAAAAAAAAAGTGTCCTGAAGCCTGGGGGTCATTGCCTAAAGAATTGATCCAAATTGTCAAGCTGCTATTGTATCCCTGGGATGCTATGAGAGCTTAAGGAACTTTACTGAGTGTAGTTTTATTCTGAAATATCCATTATGCTCTATGGCTATTGTAGAATGATCTGTTACTAGCCTACGTCATCCCTGAAAGTTTTTGTGTGGTTTCAGAGTTCCAAATTGATTGAGAGGGATTCTGGGGGAATTAGACTATTTCAGAGGAAATTGGTGTCCATGGTAAAGACTGTTTCTGTGTGTGAAGTTATCTGGTATAGTAGAAAAAGTACTGAACCTACAACTTGGAGACAGCATGGTAGAGTGGAGACAGTATTGACTTGCCCAGGGTTACAAAGCAAGTACATGTCTGAGGTCAGATTTGAACTTAGGTCTGTCCTAACTCCAGGCCTAGCACTCTATCAACTGTGCAGCACTTTACTTCTAATGCTCTCTTTTCTTTACACAGATACCAAAAAGTCACAAGTCTGACCATATGAGTCCTAGCCAAAGAACCTTCAGTGTCTCCTGTAGGATAAAATACAAATTCTTCTGGCATTTAAATCCCTTCAGTCTTTTAAGCCTATTTTCCCCCAGGCTCATTTCCCATTATTTCTCTCATAAACTATCTTCCAGCCAAATTGGCTATTTACTGTTTCTTGAATCTGGCATTTCAACTCAACAACATAGTGCATGGCAATTATTATTATTATTCAGTCATTCAGTTGTGTCCAACTCTTTGTGACCCTGTGGACCATAGTGCACCAGTACTGGCAAGGGAATTTTCTTGGCAATGATACTGGAGTGGTTTGCCATTTCTTTCTCCAATAGATTAAGGCAAACAAAGGTTGAGTGACTTGCTCAGGGTCGCACAGCTAGTAGGTGTCTGAGGCTGGATTTGAACTCAGGTGTTCCTGACTTCAGGCCCAGCATTCTAATGACTGCACCCTCTCTTGGCCTCTGCCTTATTAAGTGCTTTTCATTCATTCATTCATCTGGAGTCTTTGCAAAAAGGAGAGTCTTGCACCTGGAATGTGCCCCTACCTTTTAGAATTCTTTTTTTTTGGGGGGGCTAGGCAGTGGAGTTAAGTGACTTGCCTAGGGTCACACAGCTAGTAAGTGTTATGTGTCTGAGTCTGGGTTTGAACCCAGGTCCTTCTGAATTCAGGGCCAGTGCTCTACCCACTGAGCCACCTAGCTGCCTCCCTACCTTTTAGAATTCTTCGCACCCTTTGAGGTACAGCTTGTTTGCCAGCTCCTGTGGAAAGCCTTTACTCATCCCATTCATTGTCAAGGCTCACTTCTTTTGCCAATTGCAATGTATATGCCAGTTTAAAAAAAAAATGTTGAATCCTCCCAGTAGAACATAAAGCTTTTGAAGGCAGGCATGCGTTTTTATTTTGTTCTTATATCTCCAGTACCTAGGATAGTGCTTTGTACATGGTAAATACTTAATGAATTGTCGCTAGATTGAATTAGATCCTTGTCATGTGTTCATATTTTTTTTTTTTGCCTTGAGCATGTCCAGTGATAAGAAACTCATTACCTCATGAAGGAAAAAAAAATTGAGCACCTGAATAGTGGCCTCAAAACTAATACATTAAGGGGCAGCTAGGTGGTGCAGTCAATAGAGCTCTGGCCTTGGAGTCAGGAGGACCTGAGTTCAAATCCAGCCTCAGGCACAACGTTTACTAGCTGTGTGACCCTGGACAAATCACTTAACCCTGATCGCCTCACCAAAAAGCAAAAAACAAAAAAAACACCACAAACACTCCCCCCCACAAAAAGCCCCCCAAAGCAACTAATGCATTAAGGTCCTATATCTAGGAGTGTGCTGGAGTCAGCTCATACCAGCTCTCAAGAGCAGATTGTTAAATTTTCAGTGCGAACATTTATACCTCAGAAATGGGCAAACACTACATATCAGGGACTGACATTGTTTTGTTGATTGTCTAAATGTAAGAAAGTGATGGAGAGCAGGTTTACAGTGAAGATCGAACTTGAAAGCTGCAATGTGTACATTTTTGTTTTAATTGAGTGTGCTTACTAGCTCATCTTTGCCTGTATTGCTCCTTAGACTCTCATTCAGAGCCTTGGTAATTTTTATTTAACCAGCAGTTCCCATTAAGCTTCATGATATACCTTGTATGACCCTAGGTCATTAGCTGCCACAAACTAGAAGGTGTGTGTTTTAGCTCTGTAGGAGCAGTCATAATGAAAGTAAGAGAAATAATGGTGGACAAACTGACATTGGGGGAAGAGCAGAAAAAAAACCCCACTTTTTTTTTTAAGGCCAGTATGAAACTGTATTACTACATGATATATGGTGTTCATAGTGGGTAACATGGTGCAGTGGGAAGAGTACTTATCTTGCAGTGGACAGAAATCTGCCTCTGACATGTATTAGTTATGTCACAGGCAAGTCACATGACTTTAATGGACCTCAGTTTCCTAATCTATAAAATGGGCATAATAGTACCTACCTGAGAAGGCTGTTGTGAGGAATGAATGAGAAAATGTAGATGGAGCACTTTGCTAATGTTAAGGGAGTATATAAATGGCAACGATTATCAAGAATATCATCAATTCATCAAGAAATAGTAAAGGTATATTTGGGATTTCCTATCTAAGAAAGTAGAAACATAGGTAATAACTTCCTAAGGGTGGGGTCTACTAAATCAATCAGTCACTCAGTGAAGGGTATTAGAATAGGCTCTGAGAAGTCATTGAATGCCACTGGATGAAATCGAGTGATCCTGTACAGGAAGCGTTTTTGGATCGTATGAAGAAACTCAGTCACTCTCTGCGGATTTTGTATATTGTAGCAGATCAGTTTGGAATGAAGGAGATTGCATCGGTGAGGTAGGAGAGAGCAGTTCCAGCCAAGCCCCTGAAAGCGAAGCCCTGGGAGGAAAATGGAGAAGAGTCCTTCATCACCCCACTCCCCACTGACCAGGGGAGGACCTTATGAACTCCTCAGGGCTGGAAGATTTAGACTTCTCACGATTGTCCTAGCAGTGTCCCTGAAATAGCGGTGATTATGAGAAATGTCTGCCTCAGTACTAGAGGACAAATTAAATACAATGAGGGAAGGCAGTTTCTTGATTCTACAAAAAGCCTACAGAAAACTATAACCTTTTTCTCTAAGGGGAATGTCTTGAGGACTCCAACAAACAAAAGGACTTCTAGGAACTGTGGGTTACCCTCTTTGCTACATATGCTCTAAACTTGAGCCCATACCCCCCTGTGTTTCTTTATGCATTTGTGGAAGAGTGTCACAGACTTTGGTGAGGGATGTTTTCATTCCAACTGTTTTTTCAGTACCCCATCCTTGGTGAATTCCTTGCCTTGGTAAATTCACTACCCCATCCTTGGTCATTAAAAGCTAAGTATGACTGACTAATTGATATCAACTGTTTATCGTGGGAAGCACACTAATGGGGGTTTCTAAGCTATAGTACTAGAAACCACCTTCCCTGCCCCCACCACTCAAGGTTCCTTTGAATCCTGAGGGGACCAATAGCAGCCAGTATTTGTGGGTCTGACCTGCTACTGGGAATGGGGGGTTGGTATTTTGGAGTTCCAGAGCATTTGCTATACCTTGTATGACTATTTCCATGTAAAATGGTTTTAGTTAAAAAAGGCAGTCTTTAGTATCTAAGGTAGTAAGCTTCAGTGACGAAGACCATTTATCACTGTGGAATACCTTATTAGCTGCAGGGGCCAGATAAATGAAATAATGTATTGCATTTTCTGTAGTGTGAATTTGGAAATAATGGAAAACCTGGACAACATCTGTTCATGCCTTCTTGTAAACCGGGAATCATTCAGCTTTTGTTTAAGATTTTCTCTTGTGGAACAATAGTTAATGTCAAAGGTTGCATTTCTGTTCAAGAGCCACAGAACTACTTGTCTTTCAGTTTTGAAGGTTTGTTTGTTTTTGGCAGTGGCACACTCTGAGTAGGAAATAGGAAAGACATTTCATTAATTGCCAATATGACCAAGATTAGGAAGGCTGATCACATTTTTGTGTTAGTGTGCTTGCAATACAGTTTTAATAATGGTTCTGAGTTGTGTTACAATTCACCCATTTGTTTATTTACTCAGGTGTGTTTGGTTCTTATTTTATGCCTTATTGACTTGGAGGATGTTCCGGAGACTTATGATATTGATTAATCAGAGTGTTTCTATATTACTTGATTTACCAGTGTTCACTTTTATGTCATCATTACTGCAGGAGTCAAATTGAAAAGAGCCACAGATTAGTTTCTGCTTTCTATTTAAAAAAAATAGTACTATATAGCATATTCTGGCTTAAAGAACTAGATGAGAGCTGCTTAATTCCCTTATTTATTTAAGAGGTCCCATCTGCTTCACAAAACTCAAGTAATCTTAGAAGTTTATTAAATTATTTTCTAAGCAAACATTTAATGTGTAAATGTAATTTAATAAGCTTCCCACAGGTGTCTAAATTAGGCTCTAATTTCTGCCACTAGAACAGAATTTGTAGTTCTATTTAAAATGTAGGTAGATCCTCAGATCATAGTGATAGCTTTAAATTTTAACTGATCAAACCCAAATTAGTACTTTCACTCAATTTCAATTTAAATATCTTCAATTACAAGATGAGGCACAACTTTGGTTCTAGTGTCAGAATATTACATTAGCATATTTAAGGCAGCCAGATGTGCCTTTGTAATGAGTCTATAAAATACCTTTTCATTTCCAAATGGTAACCTCTAGTTATAAAAAGATACCACCCCAATAGAATTTGAGATTTCCAACTTTTGTAGAAAGATTATGCTGCTACAAATCTGTTAAGTAACCCAGAGAAGCAGAACATCAACTATTTGGAGAACAGTCTTCTAGGGAAAGTTTCTGGAACCAAGCAATCCATCAACCAAAAAGTATTTATTGAGTAACTTCTATGTGTTAGGCACTGTGCTAGACACTGGGTATACAAAGACAAACTCAAGTAGTTCACAATTCGATCAGAGGAAGATAGAACCAACCTAAAGGTAACCAGAAAAATGAGACTTTTTTTTTTGGTGGCAAATGTGGAGATGTGTGTAAGAAACAATGAATATAGGTCAGAAGAGCCCAAGATCCGAAAATTGTTTTTATGCATTTCACTATGATTTGACCAACTCATTATGGAAAAGAAATAGAGTGCTTTGACTGGTGAACACTGCCCGAGAAAGCTTTTTGTAGGGAGATTCAAGAAGGACAGAGAAGTAAGAAGAAACAGAGAACAGGGAAATCAGAGGAGAGGATGACAGAAGAAATGATGGGAATTAGAAACATTAGTAGTAGAAGCAGCTGCAGCCACAGCTGGCAGAGATTAGAAGCCTCAATTGGATTTGTGCCTAGAAGACATTCTGTCATCAGAAAGGGAAAAAAACAATGACTCAAGAGGTAGAAGATAGAACGGTTTTTTCCCTTGGGGGTGGCAAATAGCTATTTGTATCCCTAGAAGACACAATAATAATAATAAGCATGCTAGTTCACAGAATCTAATCTAAAATAATAGGCTTAACACTAAGTGCAAGACATTGTATTAAGCACAAAGATGAGAGGAAAGACAATCCCTGCCCTCAAGGAGCTTATATTTTTATGAGGGAGCTCATAGTCTACTGACTTGAGCACTTTTCAATTGATAAAGCACTTGTCATAAAACCTTGCAAGGTAGCAAGTACAAACATTATGAACAGAATTAAAGAATGAAGTATATGCATTGTGGCATAGTAGCTTAGAGGGCTGGGCTCAGAGTCAGGAAGACATGGATTCAAATCCTACCTCTACTGTGACCTTGGGCAAGTCACTTTATCTCTCATTGCCCCTCAGACAGCTCTCAGAGAGAGTCATGTTAGTGGATGAAATTTCCACATGGGTAATTTTCTGTCATCATGAAATCACAGATCTCGGCAGCAACAACAAAATATGTGAAAACCAAGGCTCAGGGAGATTAAGTGACTTGATAGAGTTAGGATGGATCACAGCCAGGATTTGCACCTGTGTCTTATTCCAAGAGTAGAGCTTTTGGGGAATCTTTAGTTTCAGTATTGCTCTATCTCTGTCTCTTATTAATCTCTCCTCCCCCAACAGATACACATACAAATCCTTTAATATGGCTCAGGGATACCAATCGATATTGTCTTGTCTGTCCAGCAGGCTGAGGGAGGGATCTTTCACTTTATACAGTAATATAATGATAGCCTAAGCCACGCATTCCTGCACCCAATAGACATATTAGCACCTCTGTCCATAACTCCATCTACAGGAAAGTACAATACTTTAAGAAGGGAGGAAAGAGTGTAGTATATTTTAGAAATATTTATAAATTTAAATAAGGAGCTTTCATTCTAACAATGATTTTCAAATAATAAGACTGGTTGTCAGTAATAAACATAGTAGAGTCTATATCTACACCTATATCCATACCCATGTCTATATCTATAGCTATACTTATGCTCATACCTGTACCTATATCCATACTTATACCTATACCTATATCTAAAAATCTCCAAATAATTGATTTCTTTTGAAATAATCAACTTGGGAAAGATTATACATTTATTCCAATGATGGCAACTACTCTTATGAAATAGCTTGCTGTCTCCAGTTTATGAGACCTATGAAAAACAAGCTCATTCTATTGTTCTTGACCAAAAATGGCATGAACTAGACTGACCATGTATTCTTTTTTTTTTTACTGACCATCTATTCTTAAAAAATACCTAGATTGATGTGTTTTGTTTTGATACAACAGATAGCTCCCAACCAATACTCCCCAACATTTAAAAAGACACTCTCCTCTCAAAACTCAGATTATTGATTGACACCAGGAAAGAAGGATGTGACCTTTAACTTTGACAGTATAGTACTAATGTTGACTATGGCATTTTATCAGAGTTTTGCTGTCTCTTCATATTGTCTTTATATCCTTTGTACTTGTGTGTGTGTTTTTCATCCTGCTTCTTTTATTTTTTTTCACAAACCCTCCCATATTTCTTTGAACTCTTTAAATCCATCATTACTTATAGTATAGTAATATTTAATTACATTTCTAAATCATACTTTGTTCAGCCATTGTTGGGTATATACATTACTTCTAGCCTTTTTGTTATTATAAATAATGTTGCTAAAACATTTTGGTCTTTTTCTTTACTATCAATATCTTTTTTGGAGTATAATCCCAATAGCTAGATCGCTAGGATCAAAAGGTCAAACAATTTAATGACATTTCTTATACAATTCCGAATTGTTTTTCTGAAAGGTTGAACCAATAAACATCTCCCAAAGCAGTGAGTTAGCATGCCTGTCTTCTCATTGTTCCTCCAATAATGATTTTCCCCATCTTCTAGCATCTTTGCTAGTTTGATGGGTATGAGGTGAAACTTCAAGGTTGTTTTAATTTGCATTTCTCTGATGATTAGTGATTTTGAACATTTCTCCAGTTATTTGCAGTTTTTTCAGTTATGATTTATGTTAATTTCTTTGAAAGTTTATTCATATTCCTATTAAAGAGTGGTTTATAATTCTTTATGTTTTTTGATTGCTCATCTTTTCCAGCAGACTTTGCCTTTTGTTTATTTTCAGAAATCAAATTTGCTGTTAGAGGACTATTATTTTTCACCACTGGCGATACTGAAAAGAAAATGATTCAGGCTCTTGACAACTATACAAACTATGAACCTGCATAGTAATTCAAAATAGTCCTATAAAATGGGCACAAATGCACTGTACAATATTGATTATATAATATATTCTATATCATAAAGTTTAAAACAGTACATAAAAGTATACTCTTACTATAACTTAAACTTGATTAATAATTCAATAATTTAACCCATGAAAAGAAATAATAAATATAGAATTAAGATATGTTTGCTCTCTAAGTTTGGAGAAGGGCTTTTTTGGAGAGGAGTAGGGGGAACAGAGAGTGATTTACTTGGTTTTGGTCACTTTTAAAAGTTGCTGAAAGAAGCTTAGGCTTCTTAAATTTCCCCATAACAAGCAGATGATTTCACAGTCACTGTGATTTCACAGAGCTGTACGAGACCATCTAGTTGTAACCAAATTCTTATAAGAATTTCATTGATCTAAAAGTTGCACAAAGAACAGAAGTTGATGCTCAAGATTTAAAAAAATAGGAGAGCATCATTCCTACTGTAATAATATTTTTAAAAAGTAAAGGGTGAGTCAATATTTAATTCCCTTCATCTTTTCCTACTTAGTTTCTTTGCAATGACAATTGTAATTTCTCAGTATAACACTTAAAGGTAATAGAAACATTAAACATTTTGAAGTCATGCTACTTGATATTTTGTTGATTATTGTCAGAATGCATAAACTTCATTGAAAAGCCATAAAAAACACTAACCAGACCATTAGCATGGATTTTTCCAAAGGAACTTCCTAATATGCTTTAAAGATTTTCTAAGGCAGGTAAAAGACAGTATTTTGACTATTCATCCATCTTGTGTTCAGACATTGGTGGAAACCAATGGATATAGATATAAAGGTGATAAAACTTTTCTTTCCTCTTTGTAACTTCCATTCATTACTCTTCTGACAAAATAGAATTTAAAGAGAAGGGATATGTGAAATCTGATGCACTGGGTAATTCAATTCAGCTAAATGAATATATTTATTAAGTACCTATCATGTGGCAACCTGGTTTAATGGATAAAGAGTTGGTCTAGGAGTCAGGAAGATCAGAGTTTAAGTCCTCCTTCTGAATCATATTATGTAACTTTGGACAAAATATTCAATCCTTCAGTGCCTCAGGTAATTCTCCATGTCTTAAACTCCAAAATGGGTGCTGACCTGGATTAGTGGAGGGAGTTTCAGCACTGGAAGTTCTTTATACCATTGAAATCATGGGTCTGCTCCAAAATACTAGGCACTAGAACTAGGCACAGGACAAAAAAATGTAACAGTCCCTGCTCTTAAGAAACTTATATTTTTTGGTCTGGGTATGAGAGACTTACTTGTATACAATACAAGGTAGGGTAGGCAGGGTAAATGAGAGAACTTGTCAAAATACTGCAAGAAATTTTTATTAACTGGGAGGATCATGGAAGACCAATGTCCCCATACCCAAGAAATATTTAGTCCTTTCTCCATCATTCATATAGTTATGGAAAGGTGGAAGACAGTGTGTGTGTGTGTGTGTGTGTGTGTGTGTGTGTGTGAGAGAGAGAGAGAGAGAGAGAGAGAGAGAGAGAGAGAGAGAGAGAGTTGCAAAATTCCTTAATGAGCCTTTTGCTATTCATTTTACACTTTTGAAGTAGGGCAGATGGTTGCTTCATGCTAGGTCTCCCTTTTATGTTTTCAAAGTGAAAGAGAACATTAACCATTTATAACAAAGTTAATATCTTATATAGGACTGGTAGAAGAAACCAGCACATGGGAAGCAATGTGTTTGGGCTATAAGAAAGCAAAAGTATCAAGTTGAAATCTATTCTGGATTGATAAAGGCCATAAAAACCCAATTATAACATTTTAAGCTATTATGCAGATTTGAATATAATGCGGATCAAATTGAGAAATAACAGTGGTTAGAGGGCTGTCTTCGAAGTCATGAATACCCGTATTCAATTCCTTTCCCTGAAATGTAGTAGCTGTGTAATTGTGAGCAAGTCACTTAATCTCTTAGAGCCCTGGGCAACCTTCTAAGATTATAAATTACAGTGGGATTACAGAACTGTGTTGTGGAGGGACTTTCAATACTGATGAAGTCACAAGTCTAGATCAGAAAAAAGACAGGGGGTGTCAAATCACATTTCCTTAAAGCAGTGGTTCTCAAAGTGTGGTCTGGGGCCCACTGGAGGTCTCTGAGATCCTTTCAGTAGGGCCTACAAGGTCAAAACTTTCATAATTATGCACTGAGATGTTTTAATTACTATTACAGTAAATATTGATAGCTAAGCCCTTTTGGGGACTGTAACCCACATAAAATAAGCTCTTTTGGGGGTTTGCAAACATGTTTAAGAGTGCGAAAGGATCATGAGACAGAAACTGATCCTTTAAAGAATCACAATGTAATCTTAATCCAATTCTTGGCTACTTCTGTAGGAAGTAAGAGAGTACATTATCTTTGGCAAGAATGAGTATTTTTGCCTCCTAACATAGGTGGTTTAAAATGCCAACAGTTATCTAAGAAAGGCACTAGTTTTCAGAATTCAAAAATATTCTTCAATTTGCCAGTATAGAAACAAACATTATTTTATGTTTTTCTTGGATAATGCTTCTTTTTGCTCCATTTAGATTAATTTTGAGACTTAAACTAGGACTTTCCTTTCCCTTTGGAATTTGTGTTTGAATACCTTATTGAAGGTTGGCCAATAGACAATTATAGAGGAGAAAAAACTACAATTTAGCTTTGAACCTTTCAGGGTTTCCCTCTTTGTGTGATTTTGTAATTGAGTGTCTAGCTCTATAGTAAAATGTCTTTGATGACCCACATAAGAATCCTGGTCCATAGCAAAGAGCATAAAGTTGGAACTTCCAGTCAATGGTATATAATGGAAATCAAAACAAAACTGAAAACGAAGTTCAGATCTTACAGAGTGATGAGAAGACAAATGAAGAGCTCTGCAGAATATTGTGCTTGGTAGACATAGGGGAGGCAGTTATGGAGGTCATGAAATCCAAGATCCTAAAGTTTGAGGGCAGGGAGGATGGAAAACATTTTGGGGTGCTTTTTCTCTTCTAAATAGTAGTTGATTTTTTCCAATTACATGTAAAGACAATTTTTAACATTCTTTTTTAGATAAAATTTTGCATTCCAAATTTTTTCCCTCCCTCCCCTCTCCAGGTGGGGAACATTTGGAGGAAGAAATAGAAGTATTATCATTATGGGAAGTGGAAGAAGTGATATAGGGAGGAAGTGATATTTTAAATCTAACTGTGACTGATGAGATACACAGTGAAACATTCTAGAATTTGTGATAGAGGTGAAGAAAGTTGGATGTAGTCTAATAAAGGCTCTAGGTTTTGGGAGAGCAGACTTTAAAATGTTTTTATGAAAATCTTTGCCCTAAAAGTCTACAGAGGAAATTGAGCTAGGAGGAAAAACATTTTAAAAGAAGAAGAAATAAGAAAAACATTTCAAAAGAGGAAGAAATAGGCACACTGTTCAAAGACACCAATGTGGATGCAAAGGGAATTCATTAATCAATTTACATGGAAAAAAAGACAGAAGATAGAAGAAAGGGCTGATTAACTGAGAATGGTCACAAAATAGTGGTATAGTCTTGTATAAAAAAGTGTTAGGAATGCTAAAACTTGACATTTAATTCAATGCACTCAGGTGGCTTGATAAATGCTCAAGGTAGCCAAAGTTTTTTAAGCAATGTTGAGAAAAAGAGGAGGGTCAAAGAAGGGCTAGGACTGCTCCTTGGAGTAGGGGCAGAAACTACTAAACTCTTACTTTGCTTTGTTTTCTCTGCCAAAGAGAACGCCTGTTGAATTGGAAAGGATGGAACAAAAATGATTAATAAAGAGTTGAAACCCAAGACAAGTGATTAAATAATAAGAGAGAATATAGCTATCCTTGATGAGGGTTGTCATCAAGTCATCAGGACTGGATGAACTGCAGTTAGCCTTCTAAATCATGACTTTGCCCACTGTGGTTTTGATATATCATAGGTTGGCATAAGAAATCAGATGGGAATTTTTGGGGAGTTTTGTGGAAGCCACAGATGACACTTAAAGACTAGCAGATGACACAGAGCCTATGACTAAATACTTAACTCAAATTTTACAGTAAGGTACTGTAAACACCCCACAAAAGGAAAAAGAAAAATATTCAGATGTCTTCTCTGGTATGAAGGGAAGGCCAAAAATTTTTATGTGGATTTTCCAGATCCCAGGGGTGCCACATCCCTAACCTCTGCAATGTGGAAGGGATAATTGTACGTCCTAGTGGTGGAAAATGTGACTGCTGAGCCTCTGTCGATGACCTTTGAAAGACCAGAGAATGAGAGAAACAACACAAGACTGGGCAAAGGGTAAATGTACCATTTTTCCAAAAAAGGAAAGAAAGTAGCATCTATGTGTTATAGCTTAGTGATCTTTGATTTGATTCCTGGAAAAATGTTATAATTATTAAAGGCATGCTATATAAATATTTAGAAAGAGAAGCAGTGATCACTAAAAGCTAGAATGGCTTCACCAAGAACAAGTCAGATAATCTTTATTTAACTTTTTGAGACAGTTACTAGAGTAATAGATCCGGTAAATGCTACAGATGGAGTCTACCTAAATTTTACTTAAGAGGGCATCATGTAATTACAGAAATTAAGGGGAAGATTACAAATGTGTTAATATGTAAATAAAATAAAAATACCTCTCTATCCTCTGTCATCTCCTTAAATAACGTAAAAAATGTTCTTTGGATTAGAACAGGAGCTGGACATTGTCTTGGATAAGATTGGCCGTGATGGCCTTTAAAAGAAGCCAGTTTGCTAACCCTTCAGGGAATTAAGGAGAGATTTATTTCTCAACAAGAATCACAGAAGACATATGGAGTTGGAGGAAGGAAGGGCAGGAGAAGTCATTTGGTGCTGTAACAGTGGGAGTATGGGTGGAAGCAGATACCATGAGGAGTTAACACCAGGATTCCAGGAAGGATACTGTATGAGCCAATCAGGCATGAGACATATCAGGATGGATTCCCACCCCCACTTTCCTCCCAGTAATGCAACGTCCCCTGCCCATGACTGTAGATTCCAATGTGACAATTCTGTATTTCTATTCTTCCCTTGGACTCGTGGGACTCTGAAGTCTTTCCTTTGGTCATGGGGAAAGTCTGTCTTAAAAGTTTAATTTTTTTTTTAAGTCAGAAATTGTGATAAATGGTGTTGACTACAAACATTGCTAATTTTGATATACTACTGGGAATCTGTTTGGGAGGAAGTAGTTCCCAAAAGAAGACACACATACATACATACATACATACATACATACATACATACATACATATATGTGTGTGTGTGTGTGTGTGTGTGTGTGTGTGTGTGTGTGTGTATAATGTATATATTCAGACTAACTGAGCTTTGGCCCCAAGTTTAGTATCCAGCTAAGGGTTGATTGTAGTACTCAACTCTGGTATGAACTCAGGAAAAACAATTTCCTAATGGTTAACCTGTTTTTGAATCTCAGCTTTGAAGATGGGGGAGGACAAAGCTGTTGAAATATTTTTGAGTCATTGCTGCTGCTTTTCTAGTGAAAGACAAGAAGAAATAAAAGTAGGATAGTCTAATTCCCCTGCAAACCCATGGTAAAATGCCCCCCTTCAAGTCAACATATTACTGTACACAACTCAACAATATGTATATATACATACATACATATGTATATATGCATATATACATACAGTATATATGCATATATATATGTTTAAAACTAAGGAGAGACAGAGAGACAGAGAAAGAGACAGAGAGAGAGAGAAAGAGACAGAGAGAGAGACAGAGGCAGACAGAGACAGACAGCAACAGAGACAGTGAGAGATAGAGAGACAGAGAGAGCCCTACATTAGTGAAATAATAGGCCTAGTTAAAAAAAAAAAGAAAACACAGTTCAGAATGAAAGGGGTAATAATCCTGCCATATACTGCCTTGGTTAGACTTTACAGTACTATGTTTATATTAATTTGGGCATCACATTTCAAAGCTACATTGAAAAGGATGGTGAGGGGCCTCAAGATTACACCTTACAAGGATCTGTAAAAGAAAGTAGGAATGATTAGCCTAGAGAAGAGAATACTTAAGGAATATGTGTCAGCTATTTCCAAAGAGATGTTATATACAAGGGAGATTATATTTCTTTTGCTTGATCCAATCCTATCTGATAGAAGGACAATGGGCAAAAGTTGCAGAGAAGCAGATTTAGATAATGTAAGGAAAGACGTTTCTAACAATTAGAGATATCCCAAAGTGGGATGAACTGCTTTGGAATGTACTGGGTTCTCCATTGCATTGCACTAGATGACCACTTTTTTATTTTAATTTTTTTGGATGCCCACTTTTTAGGGAAATTCTAGAGGAAGATTCTGTTTATGGGTAGATTAGTCCTAATTCAGGAGTGAAGAACATGCAGCCTCGAGGCCACATGTGGCCCTCTAGGTCCTCAAATTTGGCCCTTTGACTGAGACCAAGTTTTATAGAACAAATCCTTTTATTAAGGGGATTTGTTCTGTGAAGTTTGGATTCAGTGAAAGGGCCATACTTGAGGATCCAGAGGGCCACATGTGGCCTCGAGGTTGCAGGTTCCCTACCCCCCTGGATCCTCAGGAGCCCTCACAACACTGAGATTTTGTGATCTTTTGATATTTAAAAATGGTGACAGACATACAATTTAATTTAAAGTCTGCATCCCACAGGACTACAAATAGCTGATTAACAGATAAAAACACCGTAGGATGTTTATTTAGTTAGAAAAGGGAATGGTAAGCCCAGGTTCATGAGTTCTACCACTCAATGACTCTACAGTCCGATCATGTCAAGTGATATCAGTTCCAAATGAAGAAATGAATAGATAAATGAATAATTTTGATCATTTTGTGGGGTGGTTTGAAAATTTCCTGTAAGGTAATGAGCCAGCAAGTTAAAGCCAGGATATTTTATTTAGGGTCCAATTTCCTTTGACTGGTTACTTCTCTCCAGGAAAAGCTGGCCCAGATTGGCCATTAGTTCAGACATACTCCAGGAGTTTAACTCCACTAGATTAGAGATTAAGAACTATTCTGAAATCATGTTGAAATTTAGTCTGCCAAAAGAGCACATATCTGAATGTGAATTGAAGCCAAGGGAGATTTTGGTACTGAGTAAAATAAGCAATCATTTCAATGGCCTGGAGGAATATGTGTGGACCATAATATTTGGGCCATTTTGAAAGATTACTTAGGCAACATATAACCCACAAAGGATAGTATCTAAGTGGCATCCAGCTTAATTTAGAATATAGGAAACTATGAAGAGCCAGAATTGGTGACTTTATGGGAGCATTGGTAATAAAGAGCATTGTTGAGGGCATAAAGCATGCTACTATGGCATTTATATAGGCCTTTGACCTTGAAAACTTGAAAAAAAGGATAAGCTTTACCTAACCTTTCCATTTGAGAACTCAGCAATTTCCAAACTGTTATAGCTCAGTGATTGTTAAAAAAAATAACAACCACCACACTACTTCTGGAGTTTCTGTGCCTAGTATATATTAGAAAGATGAGGCCAGGTTAACAGGAACACAGGCTCCATTAATATTAATATAGAGGGAGAAAATAAGGAAGTAGATGATAATAAGTTGGATTCAGTTAAGGGTCTTCCTGCTCTTCTTCTACTATATGGTTGATCCAAAGATTTTCAAGTGACAAACTCAAGGGGGAAAAATCAACATTGAGACTTGGGGCATCATTAGGGTTGCTTCTTTTGGGATCCAATGTGGAATCTCAGTAGGAGATGGCTGACACTACTCAAAACTTGCAAATTCTTTTGGCTGTTGTGGGGAGCAGGTGAAGAGGGGCAATTCCCTTGGAAACATAAGCAATGTTTATATTTTCTTCCTCACCGAGACCTTTCTCTCTGGCAGTCCCCAGTCAATTATCAATCACTTTGTTTTTAAGTATGTTGCTGTACTAGGCAGTAAGCAGTATTTATTCGGACTGAGCTTTGGCTCTAAATTTAGTATCCAGCTAAGGGTTGATTGTAGTACTAAGCTCTGGTATGAACTCAGAAAAAACAATTCCCTAATGGTTAACCTGTTCTGTTTTTGAAGTTCAGTTTTGAAGATGGGAGAGGACAAAGCTGTTGAAATATTTTTGAGTCATTGCTGCTGCTTTTCTAGTGAAAGACAAGAAGAAATAAAAGTAGGACAGTCTTCTTTCTCCTGCAAACCCACTGTAAAATGCCCCCCTTCAAGTCAACATATTACTGTATACAACTCAGCAAATATTTGTCTAGTGCCTCCTGTGTGTAAGGTAGTCTGGATTCAGAGTTTGGAGTCTTCTACAGTCAAGTAGGATGATGAGGGTTGGGAGGTATAAGAGGAAACCTACTCTCTCCTCCAATCCCCCTGCAATAGCTCTCAGAAGCCATGTTCTTCTCCCATTATTGACTCAACCTGATGCATTTTGGGCAAAGTGGCTGGGGGGGGATGGGTAGGAGGATAAAGAAATCCTCCCTTCGTCTCATTGAAGGGCCTCCACAAAATGTTGTCTTAGAACTCCCTTGAACGGACCTGTTTATATCTAGGGCTTAGTTGTTTAAAACTTTGCAAAAATGTGTCTACTATATGGACTTTGATGAAGGATGATGGCATCTTTTTTTGTTGTTGCTGTTCCATCATTTCAGTCATATCTAACTCTTTGTGATCCCATTTGGGGTTTTCTTGGCAAAGATATAGGCAAAGATACATTTCCTTCTCCAGCTCATTTTTACAGATAAAAAATGGAGGTAAACAGTGTTAAGTGAATTGCCTAGCGGCATATATCTAGTAAGTGTCTGAGGTGGGATTTGAATTCAGGTCTTTCTGACTCCCAGCCCAGCATTCTATCCATTGTGCCACCTAGCTGCCCTGATGGCATCTTTATAGTTAGTTTAGTACCTTGCTAACACTTTCTGATGACATTTAGGACCTTCTGGGTTGGGTTAGTTGGTCAGAGATCCACTCACCTATACTACCAATCCAATAGCAGGAGAGGACGTGACTACAAGTAGCTATAACACAAGACAGAAAGTAAAAGATAAGAGTTCCAGACAAAATGTTAAGAAAAGTCATGATCTTGAGGACCCAGTTGTTTCTTCTTTATTTGTTAGTATAGCTTCCAGGGGGCTCTCTAGGTCCTCAAGTGCAGCCCTTTGACTGAATCCAAACTTCACACAACAAATCCCCTTAATGAAAGGATTTGTTCTGTAAAATTTGGACTCAGTCAAAAGGACCTGCACCCAAGGACCTAGAAGGCCACACGTGGCTTCAAGGCCAAAAGTTCCCTACTTCTGGATAGTATATGACTCAATGTATTCATCCTCATAAATAACACCAATTGGGTATGAAAAGGCGAAGACAATGATCTTCTGGTGTGCCTGCCTCTGTTAAGGTAACATTCTTTCTGAGCTTGAAGAAAACTAGAGTGGAGACCAATCAATCAAAAACATTTATTAAGTGCCCTTTATGTGTCAGGCAATATGCTAAGAGCTGGGATACAAAAAGAGGCAAAAGACAGTCCCTACTTTCAAGGAGTTTATGATCTAATGGGGGAGGCAACATGGAAACAAATATGTATGAAGCAAACTGTATACAAGATAAAAAGGAAGTAATTAACAGAGGAAAAGTACTGGTATTAAGGTAGCCCTGGATTCAGGAGGATCTGAGTTAAAATCTGGCCTCAGACATATAACACTTACTAGATGTGTGACCCTGGGCAAATAACTTAACCCCGTTGCCTGGCCAAAGAAAAAAAAAGATAGGTTGGGGAAGGCTTCTTGTAGAAGGTAGGATTTTAGACCAGCTCAGCTAGGGATGGTACTGTCTCCACACTAGGCAGGCTTTTTTATTTTCTTTTTTCCTTGTCGCAGAATTATTCTTCCACTCCTTCTAGAATGAGACCTAATAAAAGGAATCCTTGACTTCTGCTGGTAGCATGGATAAAATGAAACAAAGGAAACCCTGTTAGGTGGATTTTAGATGGGTCATAGCTCTGCTGTTAACTCAAATGCTCGCATAGTGACCCATCCTCAGACTTCATTTCTAGGAATGAGTGTGCACAATGGTCCAAACACCAGGGTTGCTAATTAAAAAAGAAGTATTCAGTGGGTAAAAATGGGTCTCTGGAGGGAGAACTTGCCTTCTGACTATTCTTTCTTTTTTTCTCTGAAGCATAGCTTTCCCATTCAAAAAACCGGAGCAGATTTACTCCTAAAATTACTTTCTGGTTCTAGTCTAGGCTTTCAGATATACTCTGATAAATAAACCAACAGACCCTTACTCCTTATGGAAGTCTCTTTGTTGAGTTCTTTTTGGCATTCTTTGCACCCACGTGATGCAAATGGAAAAAGACAACTGTCATAATTGGGTTTGTAATTTATGACCAAATAATAGAAAAGCTAGGGGCAACTAGATAGCTCAGTAGATAAAGTGGTGGGCCTGGAGTCAGGAAGACCTGAATTCAAATTTAGCCTCAGATATTTATTAGCTGAAGGACCCTGGGCAAATCACTTCACCTCTGTTTGCCTTAATCTACTGGAGAAGGAAATGGCAAACCAGTCCAGTAACTTTGCTAAGAGAACCCTATGGACAATATTGGTGTACTGTGGTCCACAGGGTCACAAAGAGTTGGACACAACTGAATGACTGAAGGATAACAAATGGAAAAGCTATCACATTTACATGTTAAATATGAGGCTAAGAAATGGTTTTGTGAAAACTGAGGTCTAAAATTTTTGCAAGGAAGAGGACTATAAAAGGAGAGAAAATATTAAAAAAAATATAGTGCTTGTTGCCAAATGAATTTATTTCTCTTTGTACACCTATTATAGATTTTGATGAAAGTTTGGCCTTTGGGAAAAATATGCTGTGTACTTCTACTTAAACCATCAATTTCTTGAAGTGGAGGTTCAGCATAAAATTTCCTCAGGAATGCCAATCCAGTTCCTTTTGAATCTTTTTTTTTCTGAGTTGTGGGAAAAATGCAAGGATAAAATGTTCTCTTGTGTCATAGTCAACAATGTGGGAAGAATTCAAATTAGATTATAATAAATGAGAACACACATCAACGCTAAGACTACAAACATAATTTTAATGTTTTATGTATTTTGTAACCCTTTATTGGCAAGAGAGCTGATGGGAAGTGTAGATTTTCCCACATGGAAAGGAGTGAAGGGTGATAGTCATCGATAGTGTGTGTGTGTGTGTGTGTGTGTGTGTGTGTGTGTGCGTGCGCGTGCGCATGCATGCAAATGTTCATGCCAGGGAACTTTGGAGTGCCTCTAAGAAGAGAGGAGCCTAGTGGTGCGGATATACATCACTGCCAGAAGGTTGCTGCTCCCCTGAGCTGAACATAACCAAGAGCAGTTGGAGCCTTTTCTGGCTCATTGATCTTCTTAAGGAGTGATCTGCTTGGGCATAATTTTGCTGTTTATCTTACTGTTGCCAATACTGGGATCTGGCAAATTTATCCTCTCTCCAATTCCTCGCTTTTCCCTGCCTAATTGATGCCAGGTAAATTGGCATTTTATCTTTGGAAGTTTCCTTCTCTCTTTGTTGTTGTTGTTCAGTTGTTTCAATCAGAGTTTGTGACCTCATCTGGGTTTTTCTTGACAAAGATGCTGGAGTGATTTGCCATTTCTTCTCCAGCTCATTTTACAGGTGAAGAAACTGAAGTAAACAAGGTTAGTGACTTGCCTAGGGTCACACAGCTAGTAAGTGTCTGAAGCCAGATTTAAATTCAGGAAGATGAGTCTTCTTGACTCCAGGCCTGGCACTGTATCTGCTGAGCCACCTAGCTGCTCTCTTTAAATCTTGTTTATTTGCTACCTGTACTTTTTTAATAGATTTTGTATCCAGAAAAATGTAAGCTGATTTTCATCACATTCTGAGTGAGTGTTTGCTACAAAGAAGTGGACCTCATAATGGGTAAGCACAGAAAGGAACTCATGGACTGACTGTATGGCCCTAGATTTCACTGTGAACCTTTAGTATTCTGCCATCCCTGGGAAAAAGAGTTTCATTTCTTCATTTCATTAAATAGAAAACATGAAAAACAATGACAAATTTTGGGGGGGCTTAGTTTTTTTTTTTTAATAAAAAAGTTTGCTCAACTTTGTAGTTCCTGTAAAGTTCAGAATCATACCACTACTGATGAGAATGATTGCCTTTTATTTCTGTCATTATATGCTCAGAAATAAATTCTAGGGCAACAAGTATTTATTAAACATTTATTCTGTGCCAGGCACTGTGTTAAATATAGCAAATATAATAAAAAAGGCAGTCCCTTTGCTCATTTAGTTTGCATTCAGTGTAGAAATATACTCAGGACTTTAAATTCTCACAGCATCGATGATTCCTTGGCATTACCAGTTCTTCTTCCCATCATAGGTAATTGTCTACATATCTTCTGTATCTATCTCTCCCACCTATTAGATTTGTTAGGGCCTTAGGGCTCTCACCTGGGGCTGAAGTGGGGGATGGGAATGTAGAATTAGGTATGCTCAGATGCTTCATGAAGATGCCAGAGTCTGCTGGGCAAACAAAGGGGTTGTTTTAGTGTTAGAAAGCCTACTCATAGCTGATGCTGGTTAAATTGGAGGTTGAGACTGATCTGGGGGCAGCAATAGGTGGTGAAGCTGAGCTAGTGATTGTTGCAAGAGTATTTTCTAGTTGTGTGTTGAAACAAATTGGAAATTGAGAAATTACTGAAGAATGAGATTAGAGAACAAGTTTCATGGGCAGCTAGGTGGTGCAGTAGATGGAGTGCTGGGCCTGGAGCCATTTCCCTGAGTTCAAATCTGGCCTCAGACGTTCACTGGCTGTGTGACCCTGGGCAAGGCACTTAACCCTGTTTGCCTCAGTTTCCTCATCTGTAAAATGAACTGGAGAAGGAAATGGCAAACTACCACAGTATCTCTGCCAAGAAAACCTCAAGTGGGGTAATGAAGATTCAGACTTTACTTAAATGACTGAACAGCAATCATGGAATACGTTCATGACAATATGAGGAAATTCTGTGTGCATCAGGGCAAAAGCATACGAGCCCCAATTTTGCAATGAGATTTGGTGTGAGAAGGAATGTGTAGGACAGAGGTTCTTAACCTTTCTTTGTGTGTCTTGTAACCTTTGGCAGTCTAGTGAACCTTTTCTGAATAATGTTGCTTACATTTGTTCAGAAGGAAATGTTAAATTCCAGTTAGAGGTTAGTGAAAATAATAATGTTATTTGGAATTTTCCCCCCAATCAAATTTACTGATATCTGGAAATCTATCCATGAATCCCAGGTTAAGAACTCTAGTTAAAAGAGAAAGGACTCTGACCTCATTGCTAGCCTCCTGTTACACATGTATGCCAGCACGGAGTGAGCTATGAGAAAAGCCTGTGAGATCAGCTTCTGTCTTGCATGGAGTATGTGAATTGTGAGTATCTTGGTGTTTCCTGGTTTTGCTTTCAAGAGTGTCCATAGATGGGATGTGACCTAGGGTAACTTAGGGCATGGAGTATCACTGCAGCCTGATAATGAAATTATAAATTCCTAGAGAGCAGGACTTTTGTTATACCTATCTTTGTATTCTGAGTAGGTACTTAATGAGTTTTTCTTCAATGAATGGATCAGGAAGTGCATTGTATTTCCTTTTCCTGCCTATGTGATCTTTCTCATACAGCAGTTTTAGCTGTGATCTCAAACCCAGCTTAGATATCATTCTTCCATGTGAATTTTAGTGGTGATCTTGAATCTAGTTACATATGCCGTTGTACTTCCTATCCAGGGGTGGGGAACCTGCAGCTTGGAGGCCACATGTGGCCTTCTGGGCCCTTGAGTGTAGCCTTTTGACTGAGTCCAACTTTCAATGAACAAATCCTTTTATTAAGGGAATTTGTTCTGTGAAGTTGGATTCAATCAAAGGGCTGCACTTGAGGACCTAGAAGAACACATGTGGCCTCGAGGCTGCAGGTTCCCCACCCTTGTGAAACAAAGCATTGATGCTAACTGAGTCTTCCCTGTCTCCCCAGTATTCTACATTTTAGATCCTGTGAAATTTCCTTAAGTCACCTGGTTCATTTCCTTCAGGTACCACTAATTTGCTCCAGTTGCTCTATCAGTTTATCATGACAGGATTCAGTCACTGAATTAGACATTTGGTTTAAATGACTACCAAGTAAGTTCCCCATCCTGTCCTCCTGAGGTTAAGATTCTGATTCAGTTCTGGACTTGTAAAGTAAATACCCACCATTCCTCATTTTGTTTAATGAGGATCAACCCCTTTCCACCAGTGTTATAATAGGACACCTCTGGAAACTTACTACTTATATAAATACTTATAGATAATATGTATCATCTTATATGTCAGAGGACTGCAATTCAAATCCTACCACTTACTACTTGCATAAAATTGGGAAAATCAGTTTGTCTCTGTAGCTATTTCTTCATCCAGGATATGAGATGATTGGCCTAGTTGTTTTCTGAAGTCCTCTCTGGCTCTAAACCTAAAATCATACATGTGTATGTGTATGTGTATGTGTATGTATATGTGTATGTGTATGTAATGTATATGTATATGTATATGTATATGTATATGTATATGTGTATGTGTATGTGTATGTGTATGTGTATGTGTATGTGTATGTATATGTATATGTATATGTGTATGTGTATGTATATGTATATGTATATGTATATATGCACGTGCATATGTATATGCATATGCATGCACATATGTATATACATGCATATACGTATGTGTATATCTACACGCATATATACATATATAATGTTAAACATATGTACATTTATATTATATGTCACATACATAATATAAAATATCTATAGCATCACACATATATTACATATGACATGTGTGCATGCATATAATATAGACCAGCTAGGTGGCACAGTGGATAGAGTGTTGGGCCTAGAGTCAGGAAGACTTGAATGGAAATCTGGCCTCAGACACTTACTAGCTGTGTGACCCTGGGCAAGTCAGTTAACACTGTTTGCCTCAGTTTCTTTATCTGTAAAATGAGCTAAAGAAAGAAATGGCAAACTGCTCCTATGTCTTTGCCAAGAAAAACCCCCCAAAGGGGTCAGAGTCAGACATGACTGAAACAACTAAACAACAGTGTATATATGTACATATATCTTCAATGAGACTTTCATTGAACACCTCTGCTCGTCTCTGTAGGCAATATGAATGTTAAGTATAAGCTATGATCCTTGCCCACAAGAAACTTGTGCTCTAAGGAGACATAAGATTTGTCCAACAACTAGAGAACACTGCTAGTATCAACACAATGTAGCTGTAAAATCTTGTGTGATTTATGAAAAGCTGTTATATTGTTGTATTTTTGTGCCTTGTAATTAAACTTGTTCACTGAGCACCTCCTGTGGCCTAGATACTAAATTACATACTTTAAGGAATGGGATCTAGTAGAAAAAAACAAAACAAAACCCCTCTGGATTTGTGGACAGAAGATCTGGGTTGCATTCTGGTTCTGCTATTTGCAACCTCTGTTGTGTAAATATGGATAAATCATTTCTCTTTTTACACCTCAATTTTCACATCTGTTAAATGAGGGGGTTGGCTTGGCTTACTGATCTCTAAAGGCCCTTTCTACCATCTTTTATGCTTTATGATCTTATGTATGTAGGAGTCCATTGTTTCCCTGTGAGAGCTGACATTTGGTCTGTAAGTGTGATCTGAATTCAGAGATAGGAGAAGACAATATGGACTATAAAATATGTGGAATTAGCACAGGACATATCAAAAAATGAAATTAATAATATTATATATAGCATATATAATAATTATATTGTATATATATATATACATATATACATAAATACATAAAGGGGGGGGAAAGAGAAAAGAGAAAGAGAGAGAGAGGGAAGAGAGAGAGACAGAAAGAGAGACAGACCTTTCTTCTTAAAACAATTACCCATGTTATGATTGAGGAAACAAATTATCTAGTGAATTATTCTTAGATGTTACTGTTATAGCCTATATTTAAAATCTGCTTCTGAATTCATGTTTTGATTAAGTGATTAATTGATTTATTAGGAGAATAGCTGTCTGCTACTGGTCCATGTTTTGGCTATCTTTGTCCATTGGGTTCACTCAAAGGGCTGCACTTGAGGACCTAGAGGAACACATGTGGCCTTGAGGCTGCAGGTTTCCCACCCCTGTGAAACAAAACATTGATGCTAACTTGTTTATTTTCCTCTCCTTGGCCAAATAATGGCCCATTCTCTCATAGATTCAAATTGGTTCTTGCCTCTTCCATCTTTATTGGGCAGCAATTGCCCCACTGAGCTTCTAACTTTCCTCTAAAGGCTTAGTTCAAGAGTCCATTTGCCTTGAAATTGTGGCTGAATTTGTTAAAACTTCATGAGCCACTCTAGGTTAATACTTCTACTTAGAGAAACAAATGGTTCCCTCCATCTCTTCCTCTTTTGTTTTAAATCTACTTGAGTATACCACCAGGGATGTCCCTAATTCTACATCTTTTGATGTGGATAGGGGAGGAAGCCTGTCCTCATGGGGAAAAGTACCAGACTAGTTGTTGAGAAGTCCAGGTTAGGCTTGAGACCCCACCACTGATTTTTGGGGGTTGGGATGGGGAAGGAAGGGCAATTCACTGAATCTTTCTGAATCTCAGTTTCTTTATCTTTCCAATATCGATTCTGGGGATAAGACTAGCTAAAGTAGGATCCTTTCAGCTCCTGGCGGAAAATTTCCCCTGCCTCTACTGTGAAGCCATGAGCCTCTCTTCTTCCTGGGCAAACAAGGAGGTGGGAGAGGAAGATAGCTGTGCACAGGTTAGAGTTAGACTTGTGCTCTGCACAGGCTTGAGCCATCACTACATAGAATCGTTAAAATTCACAAAGAGCTTCAAGCAGTGAGAGGAAATTTGCTCACACTCTTAACAGTAACAATCACTGCTAACAACAATAATAATTATTAGCTACCTTTAGATAGTGTTTTAAGGTTTGCAAAATGCTTCACAAATATTATCTCACTGACCATATTAGGTAGGTACTCTTATTATTGCCCACATTTTACATATAAGGAAGCCAAAGCTGTGTGAGGTTAGGTGACTTTTCCAGGGTCACACAGCTCATAAGTGTCTGAGGTAGGGTTTGAACTCATGTCTTCCTGACTCTAGGACTAGCACTTTTATCCACTATGACACTGTTGACAAGTACATGATACTGTACAATTTGCAAAATACATTCTATAAATGATCTCAGTTTACCCTTCTAACAATCCTATGATGTAGGGACTATTATTATTCTCATTTTACAGATAAGAAAATTGAGGCACAGAGAGGCAACTAGGTGATATAGTGCCTAAAGTGCTGGGTCGGAGTGTGGAAGACCTGAGTTCAAATCCAGCCTCAGACAGTTAGTATATGACACTAGACAAGTTACTTAACCTCTATCTACCTTAGATCCCTTAATTGGGGATAATAATAGCACCTACCTCCCAGGTTTGTTGTGAAAACCAAATGAGATCATATATGTAAATGGCTTTGCACAATGCCTGGTATATGATAGACATGTAATAGATGCCTCTTTACTTCCATTCAGAGAGATTAGTGATTTGTTTGAGATCACAGTGCAAGGCATAAAGAAAGTGCTTAATAAATACTAATTGCTGATAACACAACTAATAAATAGCAAAATTGGCACTTGAACCAGGTCCTCATCCAGAATTCTTTTCACTATATGATCCTGATACCTTTCTTTTAAGAGGAGAGGTTAGGATTGGCTCAATATTTCACAACTCTGCAATTTGGGATGAGGATGAAAAAAGAGCATTTGTTCTAATCCTTGCCTGTCACCTTAAGCCAGCCTCTTCTGCTTGACTATGTTCTCCTTATCCTGTCTCTTTCTCAGTGAAAAGACTGAAATTATTTGACTTGTCAGGATATGGTGAAGAGTAATTAATTAAAGCTACTATACACTTTGAGATCCTCAGGTGAAAGTAGATAAATTAAATTGAGAATATTATTAATTAATGACACTTCATCAGTGCTCATTAAGTCATTAACTCTTATGACACTTCCTTGAGATCAGTTAACCTCATTTTATTATTTATTATTTGAGTTTAGGCATTATTTGTCCTGATCTTTAAAAAGAAGGGAAAGCAGAGCAGCGAGAGTGATTCTGGAGGAATTCTAAAGCAAGTAACAGAATTAGGCTTATTACATGGGACACTAATTCCATTTCTTCCTCAGTAAAGAACAAAATAAAAGTTAAGAATATTTAAAATTCAAAATATTTATATTTTTGTTTGTCACTGACATAACTACCCTTATTTAAAATTAGACTCGTGCTCTGTGCATGATCTCACTTTACCCTTCTAACAATTTTGTGATGTAGGGACTATTATTATTCCCATTTTACAGATAAGAAAATTGAGGCAAAGAGAGGCAGAGACACATTTCATAGAAATGCACCTTACTATGAATGTAACATAATTTGAAAATGAGAAATTGCTCAATCTACAATGTACTTCTTGTCGTCTTTCTCTAAAGTTCTACTTATTAATGGTCCAAAATGTCCTCGACCTGTGGTAGAGCTTCCGAGCTTGCATGGGTCTGATCAGCCACTGTCAGACATCCTGTACCTTGATCCCAACATAGTGATATCATTTTGATCCTCTTTGAGAATAAAGGTCAGCAATCAACTTATTAATGGTACAGAGATGACTGGACTTTTCAAGGTTATGCCAGTGGAGCATAAACTTTTGTAGTTACTACCAAACTGGAAAGGCTTTGTATATGGGCCTGTTGATGGACTGTATGTTCCTTGCTCAGTCTAAGTCAGAGCACCTTGTCACTAGGTGATGAATTTGTTGGTTGTATAGCAACTTCAAAGCTCATGTGTCAAATAATACAGTAGTTGGGATCTGTGTTTGTACCTCTACCCCTGGAATTGCATATTGATGAAGTATTAAAGCAAGTCCCCTTTTATTGGGATTGTATGTCTTGTTTAGCCTAAGTCCTAGACTACTCTCAGGAGCTACTGTAGAAATCAAATACATTTATTGAAGTACATACTATGTTTAAGCACTGTGATAAGTGCTTTACAAATGTTATCTCATTTGATCTTCACAGCAACCCAGGGAGATAGGTATTATTTTAATTCCCCCTTTTACAGTTGAGTAACCTGAGGTTGACAAAGATTAAGTGACTTCTTCAGGGTTACACAGCTAATCCTTGGTGTGAGGTCATATTTGAATTTAGGTCTTCCTGACTCTAGGCCCAATGCTTTATCTACTCTGCCACCTAGCTCCCTCTAAAGAACCCAGGTTCAAATTCTGAATTTTACTTATTGCCCAGTTGACCTTAGGCAGTCCACTTAATCTAGCTGGGTCTCAGTTAATTCATCTGCAAAATGAGGTGATACATAAGGTTTCAACTAATTTAAAGTCTGTGACCCTGTGAGCTTCTTTCTTTACTCGTTCAAGTCATGGCACAAAAGAAAGAAAGAGAGAAGGGAGATTAATCACTCTGACTCTGGATAAATCCCTTCAAAATTTAAAATGAGTTATCCTAGAAACAGGCAAGGAGACAATCCTAGTCCTGAAATTTCTTCTTGAGACTAACTGGTCATTTGGTCAGCAGCACCTCACCATGGTCCCACACCTACTCATCTATCTTCTTAACTTCTTGTTTAAGTAATTTTGTTGGGGGGGAACTAGTGTTGGGAAGTGGGTATAAATAGGAATGGCTGTAACATATTATTCAGTGATGACATATGTGATAAGTGATATAAAAAACATCAATTAGGACATGGATGAATAGAAAAGGAGGTGGGCCAGTCATATTGTGAATGAGGACAGCCTGAGGTTGCATTAGTATCCATGAAATATTAGAGATCCAGAGGATGGCCTCAAGTAAATTATATAGATCCTCTAGGGGGGATTTATGGAAAGGCATAAACAGCAAGGAACATAAAAGTTGAGAAGGCATGCATGGTTATGATCTGCACTGGGGGAGGAAGACTGCACTCCAAGGAAATCACAGATGCATTGAATTATCAAAGTAAGTGTTAGACAGTAAATAATTAACCTCTTACTGCTATACCAATGTATTTCAAACACCAGATGTTTCAACACCAGGATGTACATTCATTAGATTTAGGTACCAGGCAAGTGAAACCCTTAGAAAAGACTTCAGAAGTTGATCAGCATGGTGCACTGATGAAGATTCTCTGTCATTACAAATACAGTATATCAGAAGCCTTGCCCAGTCATTATTATGAATCAGTTGCCAAATAACTGACAGATAAGACCCTCCAGCAAAAAGTGGTTAAGAGTATTTGGGGGGCTGGTGTGGTAGCACAAACCTATAATCCCTGCCACTGCAAAGGCTGAAGATAATAGATTGCGTGGGTTTGGGGGTTCTGAGCTGCAGTTGATTAGATTGATTGGGGGTCTGCAGTAAGTCTGACACCAATATTTTGAGGTCCTGGGAGTGGGGGGGGAATCAGTTCACTTTGCTTGACTATTTCTTGTTTGTTTTTAGGGTGAGCTTTTCTTTTTCTTTTATGGTGAGAGAAATGATTATTAATAACCAATGATTTGGGGGAGATTCAGATTTCCCTTTTTTCTTTTATCCTCATTTCAAGACCTCAGTCTCTGAAGGTTGAGCCAACCTTCTCCTCTATCTAGACTCCACCCAGGTGGGGAAGCCATTGTACTCTACTCAGGTTTGGGGTGGGAATAAATTTTTTGAGTAGATTGCCCAAGTAAATGACATAAGCAAAGTTCAGGTCCAGCCCCTCATTGTAATATTCATTCTCTCATTAACTGTTAACCAGTGAGAGATGATTGCCACCCTCCTGGGAATACCCCTCTTCCAACTTGCATATAAGCCATAAGCCTACTGCCGTGATTGTCTTTGGTTTAAGGGAGAGAGATGGCCAAATGACTATCCTTTTTCTTAAAAAGTGGGCATTATTAATAAAATGATTAAATTACCCAGAAATTGTGTCTCTAAAACTTTTTTAATATCACAATAGCGAGGCAGGAGGAGTCACTAGTTTGCCTAAGGAGAAGCAAAAGGGCCCAGGTTGGAGGCAGAGAGGATTGTCTATTGTGCCAAATAAGTAGTGAGATTAGCCATGAGAGACCTCTGTGCTTCTATTCTGGATGAGATAGGAAATCCAGTATTAAAAGAAATTATTTATGAGGCAGGTTGATTACTTAATAAGTATCAAAGGACACAAGACTATTATAGTTCAATGAAATAAATCTTTCTTGAATCCAACCTAAAGTGGTATCTTTTGTTGAATCATGTTTGGTCTGCCTGTTAGGGTATGAACTACAATAGGTAGGGGTGTGTGTGTGTGTGTTTTAATTTGCATTGCTATTGGGAGGGACATCCACTATCTTAGATATTCCTTGGGGTTGATTGGGAATATATTTACTATATAGTATCTTATGTGAGCGACTTAAAGGAGTTAATACATTTGAATCAGTGAATGGTTAGCTCTTTTACTAACTTTAGTTTCTTCTGTGATGTATGTTACCTGTATGTGGGTATGCATAATCAGGTGGATGTTATCTGCATAATTTCAGATAAATTTACTGATCTAATTATTTTTAAAGTCCAATTTGCTTCTTAGTAGTCAACTTCATTCAATTCTGGTCTTTAATTCCTATACAAATAATATTACTTTCCTTTTGCAACTCAGAAGAAAAAAATTAACAAAACACTTCCTCTCTCTAAATTAAACAACAATCACTCAATAATTTGTGAAGAAAAATTAATTTTAATTTCTAACGAGGAAGAGAGTCTATACAATGCCATTGACCCCAAATATTCATTAATATTTCCTTGTCAATTAGTGAAAATAGAATTAAAGCATCTCATTAAAGTTGGCATGTTCTGTGGTATTTAGAATCAGTAGAAGCAAATTACTGAAGGAAGTGTCTTTAAACTGTTGACTTTAACTACAGGGCTGGTCAAGTTAATCAACAATAATCCTCTAAGTTTCCCAATTAATGGATTCAGTAACATGTTTACTCTTTGTAGTCTAAGTAGTTTTTAAAAATAGATTTTTGTTGACTTCTTTTTACATTGCCTACACTTTCCTAGTATCTCTCCCTCTTTTCTCCAAGACAACCATTTCTTATAACAAATAATTTAAAAAGAGAAAGAATAGAGGAAAAGAAATTCAGGAAAGCTTGTTAATTATGTAAAAACCTAATGTTATGTGCAATTCCATATCTGTGGACCTCCTACTCCTGCAAAGGAGTGGGAGAAGGTATCTTCTTATATGTCTTTTGTGTCAACAACAACAACATCTTCTTAGGGACCCAAAATATTTGTAGCAGCATTTTTTTTTTAAATTTTGATAGCAGAAAACTGGAAACAAAGTGGATGCCCTTCAACTGAGGAGCAATAAGTCTTTGTATGTTTGGTAAGACCATAAGTGTTTGTCAAAGATTAACATAGTGGATATTTACTCAATAACATCCAGAGATGATTCATTTACTTTTGTGTAAAAATTCCTCCAAGTTAATCACCTGACCCTAGACTGATCTACTTGGGAAATATTAAACTTAATCAGCTTTTATTACATTTAGACTTTTGAGATTCCTTTTGCCATTTGGAAATTTCTCAATTTCATTTGGTTTGTATTTGGTATGCTGTATGGAAATACAGGGAGGTTTTCAGTTTTTTTGGGTTATTGGGATAGCTGGCTGCCCATCAGAATTCTGGTAAAGATGAGGAAGATAAAGCAGTCATATATTTATTTCTGTTATCTGAACTTAGAAGATTAAAGCTATCCAAATGTCTTTAGAGATAATGGAAGTCCATACTTAGTGCCCCCACCTATTCCTTCCTTTACATTGATTCTATCAGGTACCAAAGCATACATTTATGAATTTGTAGAGTCTTACTGTACTCTTCTTAGAGTTGCTCTCCATAAATGAATGAATTGATGAATAAAAATCATTTGTTAAACAAAAGTCAGATGGCCACTGGTTGCTTATGTTGTGAAGAGGCTCCTTGTTGATATTTGGGCTGAGCTTATCATATTCTATAATTTGGTGACTTAGCCATGTCTGGTAGCTAGTTATTGGTAGTGCTTAGACCACAACTGGCAGTGCAGTGCATAGAGCACTGGCCCTGGAGTTAGGATGACTTGAGTTTAAATCCAGCCTCACACACTTACCAGCTGTGAGACTCTAGGTAAGTCTCTTGTTTGCCTCAATTCCTCATATGTAAAATGAGCTGGAGAAGAAAAGGGCAAACCACTCCAGCATCTTTGCCAAGAAAACCCCAAAACGAGGTCATGGATTCAAACACAACTGCAATGACTCAACAACAACCGAATGCCAGAACCTCGTGATCTTTATACATGATCTAGTGCTCTTTCCACTAAGCCATGTTGTGTAATTGTTTTGGCATTCATAAATGCAGTCTTAGCATAAGGTGATGATTGCCCCTAGGTTTTCTTTTTTGCAATACATGTAACATTTGTGTGGTGTCTGGCCTTAGTTGAATTAGGATCTCTATGAATCAAAGATAAATCTTGCTTCTAAGGAGAGAGATCAGGGACCTAGGAGACAGAGGTTTATGATGTCAGATGCAATTTCTGTGCCATTTGGTTTGTTTGAATGTCATTCTTTGTCACAAGTGAAAGTTTTAATGGAGAGTAGAGTTAAGGGGAAAGGCTTGTGATGCAAAAACAAAAGGCAACCCTGAAACGAAAGAAAATAATACCATGTAGCATTACTCTGGAGCCAATGAGAACCGGAAGATTAAAATTCTACTTCCTAAAAAGGAGCAGGCAGCAAAACAGATCAAAGCAGGAGCTTAGTAAAAACACAAGAGAAAAGGATGTCACTAGGGAAGTATATGATCAAAAAATAAGAAAGGAGAGGTCACGTTATGGGAGCAAATAACAACTTGTGGATGGCTTGCTCATTCCACTGGTCTCCTGGTAATGTCAGAAGAAAGTAAGAGAGGCCCTAAAGCCTTGGGTAGACCTGCTATGTGGATCTTCAAAGGTAGCGTGGATATAATTTGCACAGGATGGCCAGGCATGGATGGTGGTGAGTTGTATAGTTGGAGAGGGTGACCAAACCAATGACATTTAAGATCCATTGAATATTGGAATATTTATAGCCACCAAAAAAAAACCCCTCAAAAAGTCACAAAGAAAATGTATTTCTTATTTTTGAAACTTCATCTTTGAATTGTTAATTTCTTTTGCAATGTAGTTACATCAAAGAAGATTCTGCACGTAATATGAGAGGCAATGTAGCATAGTAAATATAATCTTGGGCTTGAGTTAGAAAGGCCTAGTTCAAATCCTACATCTGACACTTACTCGTCATGGGTAGTACAAGAGTCACACAGAATAGGCAGGCATGAGTGGGTTGTAATCTGCAAGGTTGGAAGGAATATACACATTGATGAGTTAATAGAACCACACGCATCTTATAGTTACCTCTATTTATGGCTATTTCTTTTTTCATCATCTATGTTATCTTTATCTCTCTCATTTTTATTCTCTCTCTCTCTTTCTCCCTCACTCCCTTCCTCCCCCACCCCTCCTTCTCCCCTCTCCCTTTCTCATCTTTCTCTCTCATCTAGAATAGACAGTACAAATGGAAAAGGAGTTACTCCATAGGCTGTCCTACAAAAAGTCACGATCTAGTCAATAGACATTCTCCATTCACTTGATTTTTCCTCTGTAGATGTTGTAGTTAAAATCTTTTCAGTGTCTGAGTATATTTTCAGAAGGTTCTGCAGTATTTTAGGGCTTGATGCAAGCAGCCCAGTGTCATTCAGAAACAGGAGATTCAGGGAAATCTTGTCATCCATATTAATTCTTCTTCAACTTGGCCTCGGTTTTGGATCGCCTCAATCACAATAGTGACCTCCTTTGGTGAGAACTAGCCCTCTCTGTTTTTTTGTTTGTTTGTTTACTTTTTGCTAGGCAATTGGGGTTAAATGACTTGCCCAGGGTCACACAGCTAGTACGTGTGGTGTGTTGTGTGTCTGAGACTGGATTTGAACTCAGGTCCTTCTGACTTCAAGGCTGGAGCTCTATCTACTGTGCCATCTAGCTGCCCCATTAGCCCCCTGTTTTATGCCTTGCTGAATGCTTATGATCAGATGATTGACAAACAAGGTTTCTTCATTTGTCATATCTTTCAAAGTATCTTGAATAATTCTGATGCATGGATGGGAGGTCATTGCTTGGAAGAGAGCCTTTAAGGTCAAGTTCTGCTTTACTCAATCAAATGCTTTTATAATCAATGAGCAATAAATGCGTTGGGTCTTGTATTCTCTATTATTTTTTAATCAACTGTGTGATAGTTAAGATGTGTTCTACTGTTTGGTATGGCATGTGAAAGTCCTCCTGTTCCCTACCAAATATCCTCATCAAGAATGCTCTTGATGCCTTTGTAAAATAAAATGTCTCATAAAATATTTTATTTAGATGGAAAAAAGGGCATATAGGTCTGTGGTTTGCTGATGTTGCATTAGTTGCCTTTTTGGGTCCTAATGGGATGTGTGACTTTTTTCTGTGCCTTTGGTATCATGTAACTTCCTGAAGGCATGTCTGGGACTATGATATCAGAGTTCAAGCATGGTTGCTCTACTGACCTTGATGATGAAGGATAGGGATAAGGATTGGAAGTGTGATTTTGTTGGTATAGGGAACTACCAGTATAGGAAACTGCCTCTGCCAATGCATGTTGGTAGGTACCTTTCCTTCAACTTACAGTTTAGAGTTTCCTATAACACCATGAGATTAAATGACTTGCCTAAGATCATTCAGCCAGTATGTATTAGAGACTGGACAGGTCTTTCAGACTGCTATTCCATGGAGCCTGTCACGATGAATATAGCGTGCCATAACTATGTTTGCAGATCTTTCCCTTTTTTCTTCTGTTTGTTGTATTGTCCTACTTGTTTTCATCTTTAAGTGCCCTCAGGATGACTTTGCTTAGTCCACTCTCTTCCCAAGCTTTCTTTAAATTGATTTTACTCTCCACCGCTTCTCTCTGTTTTATGAGGTGGAACTACCCTAAGTCATCCATCCTCCTACTCTCTAGGATTTGATAGATGAGTTTATACTCTAAATCAATGTTACATTTGCCATCTTTCTCCATTTGACAAGTCAGGCAAGTATTTGCTGACTAAGATGCTTTTCAGCATCCTTTGGTCTCCTTATTATGGTAATTGGTTTACATTGGTTAAAGTTTTGTATGAAATTAATGTAGCCTTTGTCTATGCCCTTTCTTTCATTCATTATTGATATTCTATTATCAATGACTTCTTTGAATAGGCCAGGATTCAATTGTTTCAAATGTCTGCCATATCTTTTTCTAACTTTTATCCTTTCTTCTATATTTGTCCTAATTTAATCTTTGATCTAACAAATTGGTCATCTAACCATACATAGACAGCTGACTTAGGAGGGACTGTCATATTAATAATAAACTCTTTCCTGTACAAATGTAATTGATTTTATTTTCTTGCGATGTTAGTTGGTATTCACCATTTACAGTGCCTATTGATTCTTTATTCAAAGTATTCATGTGATATAGGCAGTTGTTTGGTATATAAATCTGTGTCCTCTCCCATTTTTCACCGTTCCATATTTTCCAGTGTACTTTTTTACCATCCTCACCTATTCTATCCTTTGTATTGATCTTACCAAGTATCAAAGTACATGTTGATTTACTTTGGAGAATGTTCTTCATATAATTTCTTTTCCTGAATTGAATGAATAAAAAAAAAATTATGTGCTAAGCACTGTGAAGTACTGGGTAGGGAAGTAGAAAAGAAAAAACAGTCCCCGCCCTGAATGAGTTTACAAAGAAGGGGATACATATAGGGGATTGGTAACCAGGGAAGGACACTTTGGTGTAAAAAATATAGAGATGTTGAGTCAGGCCAGAATATAGGGGAATACGAACAATAGCAGAGATTTTGTTTTGTTTCTTAACAAGATGCTTGCTAAAATTGTGAAGAATGTGGCTAGAGGAAAGACAGGAATAAAGTAAAGTAAAGTACAGTTGGGACTTAACTGTAATAGTGTTCTGAGAGAGGCAGTCAACATTCAGGAGAGAGGACCCTAATGTAGGAGTTCTAAGTGGTACTGGCAAAGGAGGTGGTTGTCAAGGAAATTGTGGAGCAGGTGATATCCATCTGTAGTGGATATTATAGCATAAACTACAATTATTTTCATGATGGTCTTTTTGTAAACATTTACAAAAACCTCTTTGATATGGGATGACCAAATGTCCCATTAAATGATGTTTCTTGTTTCCTTTAGGAAGAAAGTAAAAGCTATTCCACCACTCCCTTTATTTGCCTCTCCAAGGAGAACTTGAAGTCATCCTTCCCTTTAGGTGTACCTTTCTTCTTTCTTGTGATTGAATTTATATGGGGATGTGAAAACTGATATAATCCAGTTCTTCTAGCATAGGGGTTTTTAATCTTGGGTTTGTGAATATTAAACATATTTTGTACCTATATTTCAATAAAATTGGGTCCCTTTATAATCCTATGTATTTTATGAATTTAAAAACATTATTCTGAGAAGGCTAGACTTTGGCCAGATTACTAAATAGGTCTATGACACAAAAAATATTAAGACTCTTTTTTTCTAGTAGTATGTTCATTCATTAGTCATTGGATAAATATATGCCATTTAGACTACAGCCAATTAAAGAGTAAAGGCATATAAAAGCTTTGAAATTCTGCTCTATTTCTTTTTCTACTGTTCTGAAACCATTAACAGAGAAGCAGAAAGTGATTACATAAGACTGAGGGTCATTGCATACTTTTTTTTTGTTTCATGGATTTCCACAGCCAAAGAATTCATCACCAAGTGACCAGCCAACTGGTTGAGGAAGTTCTTTGTCCTTAGCTAGATTGGTGCTTGGAATGCATAGCCAGATTCTTGTTGGGCTCGACTTAAAGCCTTTCCATCATGGTAGGCCCTCCACTTGCCGGCATAGACCTCAAGAACCCAGGGTCACCTTCATTCCATGATATAGCAATAGACTAGGAATTTATGGTGGAACTATGAATAACAACCCTAAAAATGCATAATGCCTTACTGCAAATGCTTCTAAATTACAAATTTATCACCACTTAATAATTTCCATTAATTATGAATTAGTCAATAAGAAGATAGCTCTCTTCAAACAATTATATTGCATTAAAACTAGAATTTGAGGGTTTTTTTTTGTTTTTAAATTCATCCTTTTAAATGAACACTTCAATTTTGAGATTAAGGAAGAATAAGTGTCAAGGAATTTATGCAATGCAAAGTAATTTGTTTAATGATATGTGCTAGCAAAAGCTTGTTGCTCACACTATCACAGCACTCAGGATGCAGGGCATGTTTAGTGGTCTGAATACAATATCTTGAGTGCAGAGATCTGAGGCTAATCCTGTCTTTGCTACAGTCTGCCACGTGGCCATTTGTCACTCATTCTATTCCATCTCTTCGTTTTCTCATCTGTAAAAAAATGCAGCCATAATGAGAGGTATCTATCTCTCCTCACTAGGATGTTTTCTAGGTTAATGAATTATCACATGGAATAATCAGAAAAGGTAAAGTAATGCCTTTAAGTATTGGATTATTATTTTTGTAGTTACATGTTTAAGAATCATGTCCAAACCCCAGGTAGCTTTGTTATGTAAGTCAATATGCTAAAGGCAAGTTTATCCCTCCCATCCTAATGCAATTCAGATCACACGCCTTGTAAATTCAGTAACAAGTCTTTCTAACAACAAAAAATCTGATGTACTACCTTGTATTTAATATCAAACTACCTCATGCCTGCTTTATTCATGTATATTGCAAATTTATAGAAGAAAGGAGATACTAATTTTGGATGTATATGTGTCTTTGATACTTAAAAAAATGAAAATGCTGAAAAAATGAAGGAATAGAATTCTGCCATTTAGACAATAGAATGAATCATTTTGTTGATTTGCACAGGCTAATTCTTGTTTTAAATGATCAATTTTGGTCATTCAGTATTTTTTGGGGGGAGGGGGGAGATGTCATTTCAGTATTGAGGATGAAAGTCCAGGGATGCTGGTATCATCACTGATACCAACATTGATTGATACTACTTTTCTTTCCTTTCTCTGAAAGGAGTGTAATAAGAATAGAAAAAAGAGCATGTGAATATTGAGTAACCACACTTTGGCTGGTGTTTTGGAGAATAGCTGGGGATGGCAAAATGAGACTTACAGTAATGTGGGTAGTTTAGCCGGTGGCTATTTTCTGCCCCCAAGGAATTTTAAACCAGTAGAAATATTAGAGAATTAAAGGGAAAGGCCACTTTCAAAAAAAACCAGCAGAACATTAGAATGTTTATTCTTTGGATTTTCAATTTAACACAATAATGACAACAGCTCTTATTTGTGTAGTCCTTGACAGTAAAAAAAAGAGTTTTCTTTAGAACTTTACTTCATAGTAAGTAGCTCAGGTATTGTTATAGCTTAAGGTATGAACACATATGTTATTTAGATAGATGTCTCTATATAGATATATGTTATAGCTTAGGTGTAGATAGCTTAAGTGACTTATTCATGGCTACATAGTAAGTGGCAGAGGCAGGATTTGAACCCAGGTCTTTGGACTCCAGAAATGGTACTCTTTCTAGTCTGTGACTTTTCAGAGGGAGGGAATGGGTCACAAATTCTGGAACTATATCACACAGTACAGAGATAGAAGACACACACACACATGTATATAAACATATGTGTATATATACACATGTTCAAATAAGTATTCAGATGTACCCATGTATGTATGTCCACATGCAGAAATTCTGTTTCTATATACATACGTATTATATGTGTGTATGCACATGGATGCGTGTATGTGCAGAACTCAAAAAATTTTGGTATATGATTGTCACTCTATTGAAAGTAGACGAGCAGATAAGCTCTTAACTCTCCTCTAAGATTGTTTTATTCTTCCAAAAGTGGAGGCAATGATAAGCAGAACCCCAGTTGTATATTTGACTTTCACCAATAAGGAGAAACAGGTTGCTGAAATGAAAAAATGGGAGCTCTGGGAAAAAGTAAATGCTCGATCTTAGAGTTTGTTATGGATAAAGAATAGAAAGGGTAATACAAGGCATAGTCTGATATACTGTTAACTTTGGGAGAGTCATTTTCAGGGTTTAAAAGAAAGTAAGTAGAATTCTATACCTTCTAGGATACTCTTATAGGGGTTCTTAACCTTTTTTTGTGTGTCAAGGACCCCTTTATCAATCTGGTGAGACTTCTGGACCTTTTCCCAGAATGTTTTTAAATAATTAAAGGAACTGATACGTTTCAGTCAGAGGTTAGCAAAAATAAAGAGGTACATTTTTTTTGCCATCCAAGTTTACAGACTCCATGCAGCATGGGTATTGTCTTCTTGATGAAGGTCTGTAGAACCCAGGTTAAGGTGCCCTGATATAAGGAAAAGTCCATATGATAACTTTCCCTCATGCTTTCTCTTCATCCCTTGTTCTCCCATCCCTGAAGTCTAACAGGGTGAACTAGATCACGGAAGCACTGAGGATATCAAGATAAAGCCTGGGGCTCTACATGTCCCCAATTATTTCTTCTCTTGGCCTAGAAGAAACTTTCTGCCATAGGATTCAGGGTGCAGAAGAAAAGAAAGTGCTTTGAAGGGGGAGTGCTATGCTGCATGCCTGTTGGTCATACCAGCCACAGAGAGCCAGTGGCTTTGTCACCCTTTGAAATGACGCTTTTGGTATGTTTATTGCTACAACAGTTGCTACAGCCTCTATTTGCTTTGACCACAACCAGCCAGACCTGAGATATGGACCTGGGTCAGAAGCACTAGCTGCCTACTGGGACTATAGGAGGCAGTTCTTTGGGAGTAGAGTCAGAACAGAAGCAAGACATAGTCAGGATGCTTTGAGAACCATATCAATGGAAAGAGGGAGGAAGGACAACTTTCTCTTATACAATGTTGTTCCCCACTGATATAGGCACCTGACTCTTGAAAAGAGGTCTTAGACTATGGGTGGGAAACCTATAGCCTTGAGGCCACCTGTGGCCCTCTCGGTCCTCACATCAAAGGGCCACACTTGAGGACCTAGAGGGCCACAGGTGGCCTTGAGGTCACAGGTTCCCCACACCACACTATTCCTTTCCCTAATCCTTTCTCCTAATCCCCCAGGAATGGCAAAGGTGGTTGGGAAGATTGATGAGAATGATCAGTTGAAAACTTCAAGGAGTAGCTTACACATTTTCTTTGGACAGTAAAATGTGTGTGGCTACACTGTTAATTACATATATAAGAGTAGGAAAAGAGATAGTTGTGAATGAGGCGAGATCTTCAAAATGGAAATGAAGGCTAAAGCAGAGATGAGAAATTTTCCTATCTTAGTTTTGGAGCATACTCTGTATCATATTCCTAGATCTGTATTGAACCTGGGAGGGTGAGCATTTCTGTCCCTGGCTAATTCATTATTAAAGTGACAGCATAGAGAAAAGTAGAGCAGTGAGCTGAGTGCAGGTTGTTGTTGCTTCCGACGTACTGCCAATGTCACTCGGGAAAACCCATCAAGTTCATATCCCACCTGAATTCACTGCCACAACGGTCTGAATGATGATGAAACAAACACAAATGATTCTGAGAGGGAAGGAAAGGGAGAGCAGCCTAAGATATTGATTGAGTTGCACAGAAAACCCACTAACCAATTCAAAATAAAAGGCATATTTACAAAATGCAAATACAGACTATATGAATATATAAAATTCTGTGCAAAATGTAGAAGCAATAGAAGACAAAGCAGAATCAGTCCAAAAGAGTGGCATGATTCCATAAATGGACTGTTAGGAGAACTAAAGCCCCGAATGAGTTAAGGCTTGGGAAAGAGTGCCAAGGACAACCAAAAACCATTAAAAATACTGTGTTGGGGGAAAGAGGAATATAATAGGTTGGAAGATGGGTGGGAAGGGAAGATAATAACAGAAAGTTGTAGGCAGCAGGGAAGATAGATGAGAAGAGATTGGTGATTACAGAGAAAGGATAAGTGTATACACACATTCATGCACACAAAGTACATATTCATAATACACTTAATGTGTGTATATATTTGTTTGTATTTAGTGTATATATGATCTATTTCTACACATTTACACATAGATATTTAATATGTATATTCATGTCTATATCTTGCAAAGATCGTGTAGCTAGACAAGCTGGTCCAAAAGTTGAAGAGAGGGAAGAAATTAGGTGGATTGCTGGGAAAATTGCAAAGTACAATTGACATTTGTAAGATATTGGCAGCCTTGAAAACCTATCTTTTTAGCATCAGTATTCTCTTAGTAATGCTAAATGGCTAAAAGTTATGGACCATGATCTAAGAAGGATCATAATTGTATAGAAAAATTCATGGTCAGTGTGGAAAGGCTGAAAATATTACAAATGATCACTTGTGCATTGAGAAGTGACATAAAACACATGAAAAGCATGAATGATCCCAAAAGAAGATGACAGATTAATAACCTGAGTGCAGCACTGGTACCCACAAAATATTAAAAGAATCAGTGGAAGACCTTCAGGATGTTGAATGGTGGATCATCTCTAGAGAATTTGTGGAAAGATGTGGACAAGAATTGTACCTGATGAGAAAACAAGGAAGAATACAAATTTTCACCAGTAGAGTGAAACACTGATGAGATTACAAATATATTTTATTTTCATACATATATAAGCCAGGTCTCAAACCCATTTCCATATGATCCTTCTCATTAGTGGAAAATGATTACTGAATGCTTCCTGCCTATACTTCTTTCTGAAGAAGAGCAGACCAACCAGTCTCATGACCTCAACCTCTTGCTGTCTCCTGAAGCCCTTCTGTAAGGAATCAAAGTATCTCTTGGAGGGTAGATGGAAGGCACTTTTGACAGACTCATGTGGACACATATAATCTACATGGGCAGCACACACATGCATGCATGCACACACACACCCCTAAATATATACATACATTATTCACTGACAAATTAACTCCACAAACATTTGTTCAACTGATTGTTGGGGCATTATATATTTATCCACTTTTTAAAAAATGGGTATAGTTAGGCTTCTTTCTTGAATCACTGGATTTCACCAAGGAGGTTGTATAGTATTTTGTGACTTTTATATTTCGTGCAATGTCAGCTGCAATTAGGAGCATGTGCAGAACCTCACTTTCATTAGAGAGTCCTTTGATTTGGATTCTGCACAGGACATGCTCAGTCTCCCACTTCAGGTGAACAAATGCTTCCCTATGGATAACTTCCATGTTGTTCACAATAGATCATTGAACTAAGTTATTTCCGTTTTCTCATCTGGCAAAGAATATTGTTTGATAAACACATGTAAAAGCATATTAAAAATTTCCTTTTTAATTCAACTGAAAACATTAACATTTTTTTCCTCTTGTCTAAAATCCTTTCTGGATGTTTTCTTACAGGAAAATGTACAAAAGTCCAAGAATGAAAGCTAATGTCCTAAAATTGGGGTTGCAGGTAGAAACCCAATTTAGAAGGAGGAATATATCATATCTATTTAGAACATTGCTTTCTTCAACCCTGAAGTGTTTGGGTATGGTCCACCTAAGGCAGTGGCCTCTTTTCCTTTCAAGGATTAAGATATTGATCATAGAAAGAAAGTCTTTTTAATTCCTTAGAGGAGTGATCGAGGAAGAAATCAAGTGGTTCTGGTTAAAATTAAGTGACTGTTGCTCTAGAATGTTGATCCCCAAACTGTATTTTAACATTTAACTTATTTTAACATATGACATCTCCCTAGTTCAATATTCCTACAAATATTTATTCAAATTTTATTGGAGAGAGATGTCAGAAGGTATTGGGAGACTATGCCAGTTTGGACATTTTCCTCTCTCAATTAGAAATGATTGGATTTAGAATAAGGATAAATTAAATTAAATTGTTTCTTATAGATTTGTGCCTAAAACACAGAATGCAGTGTGCATTTTTCATTAGCACACTACAGGTAGTAAATGCTTTAAATATTTGTTAATTCATTGTTGGTAACATTAATTAATTTCTTTACAAACTGGCATAATATAGCATAATCTTCTGTATATATGTGGGTGATTTGGTGCATTTTCACATAAACACACACACACACACACACAGACACACAAACACTGATAACTGTGTGGAAAGTGGCTATGGAGGGTTGGGAATAAAATCACTCCTTGAAATTCAGTGCTAAATGTTATGTTCTACTTGTTACATTAGGACAACCCAGTGATACTTTAAAAGCAAAGACATCAATAATAAATTATCTTGCCTCAGCTTTTATCTTCTTTTCCTTCTTGTAAATCTTTCAGGGAGCTGGCATGGCATAGTGGAGAGAGTCCTGAACTTTATGTCATGGGGCCTAGGGTTCAAATCCTCACTCTGATACTCATTAGCTGTATGACCATGGTGCTTAACCTTTCAGCCTCAGCCATCTCTCTAAGATTATAAGTATAAATGGATTGTGATCTGCCTTAATGCCTTAGATCTGCCTTCCACATCTAGAAAGGATTGTAGACAAGAGAAAATATCTCACACCAGTGAGATCACAAGTCATTAACATGTATCTTTCATGCAAGATCACAGTCTAGACTAACTAGCTATTAGTTTATGATAGCTATCTAGATTATAAAGAAATAGCATTGACTACTTATGCTCTCCATATCCTTGGATAGCAAAAAAAAGAAGGGTGCAGTTGAGATCCTATGTCAAGTTTCATCTTACTCACCCTTTCAACCTCTCGCTTCTCTCTTCACTCCACACCAGCTAAGATAGCTTTTTTATTTCTGTGCCTCAGACATCTCAGTTTCAGAGTCATTTCCATGTCTTTAGCTCCCTGTAATGCACTCCATTGCTCTTTTTGGGCAGGCAGTATGTTTATTTCATCTTTGTGTGCTGCATACAGCTGGTGCTTGATTAAATATTTATTGTATGAATTGGTTGAATTGAATGTAGTGGGCATTCATGTAGAAGGTGACAAAACAGGGCAGGTCAGTCTGTTGTTACTAACTTGGAGATGTACCAAATGTCAAACTTTCAAGAGTTGCCGTTGTGACTTGATATCATTTTTTCCCCTCTCTGTCATCACAAAAAGTAAAGATGAATACTGTTTAAGAAATAGGAAATCATTCAGTATTGATATGGAGTCATTTCTGAATTAGTTGTCTGGGCACAGTCAAACCACCCACTTATTAGAGCAAAGATAAAGTTTAGTACAAAAGTAGAAGAAAGAATAAAAGTAAAAAAAAAAGATATAATGGATACTTGAAACTCAATGGGATTTAGACAGAAGAAAGGATACAAGGAGACTAAGAATTTCATACAGAGGTTTAACTGATATAAATCAGTCGCCATAATAAAAAGATCAAAAGAGCCTAAAAACACCTTATTCAGCCAACACTCGAGTAATTTGCCTAATCGAGGTAGATGGTAAAGACAAGTTGTTTTTCTCATGTGAACTTTGGTTTCTTCATCTATAAGATTAGAAGTTTGGGTTAGATTATTCTAACCTTCCCCTTTGGTTCTGTATCTATAATCCTATTATAACAGGCCTTGCCTACTTCAAGCCTGCTACATATTGCTAGCTCAGTGCTTGGGTGTTCAGAGGATGATGAAGGCTTTGCTTCTGGCTGGCCACCTGTGACTCAACTGAAAGATTTCTGTTTTTGGGGATAATGAGGCAATCCTCTTATTGAACACTGAACCAGAAGAACTGTTTACATAATGGATCTTTAAAAAGGGGTGACTCTTCTACTTTGAACAGCTGGTTCTTGTTGACAAAGTAGAATTTGAAAATATTTATTCATGAAGAAATAACTAATTTAGATTGCTTAATATTAGAGGATTTTCACAGATATTGTCTAAATCTCTTTGTTAGCTTGTCTTAAATTTAAATATTCACCTGTATCTTTGTTTTTGATCCTGTTGTCATAGGTTAGTACAATTTAATTTACCTTTATATTTTCTTCAACAGTAGAAAGAGTTAAATAGTAACTGGGAGAATGATGTCAAATTACTGTATTTGCCTTGCTTCTCTGTCCAATGTCATATCCAGGGGTAGGAAAAGAATGCAGTTGACCTTAGATGTGAAAAGCCAATGAGTCTGTTATACAAACCTACCTGCCTCTACTTTAGTCATAATAGTTTGAGTTAATGTGTTTTAGAATATTGATGCCATTAGTATGGAGATAACTTATTCACAGATGGATGGAATTGGTATTTTTTTTTTGTTTTCTATTAAATTTAAGGCTTGTGTATAAAAAAAAAAGAAACATGGACTGTAAGAGCAGATACGTGTTCTTATTGGCACTCTTCTTCTCTCTGGTGGGAATTATAATCTGGTGGTGTAAAAGGCCCCAAGGGGGACTGTAAACTTCATGGCTTGAGGGCTTGAAGTTTCTAGATCTCTGGGCCTGAGGAGGTATATAAGCCAAGTCCACTTTCTCTTAAACCTTTGGCATATGAAAGCATTATAAAGTGGTAATAGTGTATAATGGAAAGCTCCTTGGACCCATATTAAATAGAAGGCAGGAGATCTAGATTGTATGACTGTGCAATTAACTTGATCTCTCTGGGTGTCAGGTTCCTTATCTGTAAAATTCCAACTCTATCACCTATAAACCTATGAAATTTCCTATGTTGCCCTGCATGTAAGCCATTACTGTAGCACATCGCTTTTATTTGAGCTTATATTTTTCCAAAGTAGTCACTGTTTATTTTACTTCTGTGTATTCAATAAATATATCCCTTCTTTCCAAGGAAAAAAAAAGGGATGACTCTTGGGGGCAGCTATGTGGTCAGTGGCTAGAGCCCTAGCCCTGAAGTCAGGAGGACCTGAGTTCAAATTTTGGCCTCAGACCAAACACTTGACACTTTCTAGTTGTGTGACCCTGGGCAAGTCACTTAACCCCAACTGCTTAAGCAAAAAAGAAAAAAAAGGGGATGACTCACCCTTGGTCATGCTTTTCTCTTCCTATTTGCAGAATGTTCGAGGGCTATTTGATTCTAACTTTGGAGTTGGGGAAGGGGAAGAAGGCAATTAATTGTTGCTCTTGCTTCCATCCCAGCACCATGGCAACCATTCCAAAGAGTCAGCTTTAGCAGGAAGCCACAACTAGGCAAGCTTGAACCTAGGGTCCTAGTTGCTTTTTCCACTTGTGTTTGTTTTCCTGCGTATAGGCAGTGAAACAGCAACTCTGAGATGAATTAGGAGAGAGGAAAAGATCATCCCTTGACCTGGCTTACCAGAAGACATAAAAGGAGTTGTATAGACAGTACACAGTCAAGGTGAAATGTAATGATATGCATTCAGCAGTTTGAGAAACTGTTGTATGTTCCAGAGTTTCAGAGCTCAACTGTAGTAGTAGTTATTAGCTATTGATAAGTAATCAGTCTTGTGAATGTGTACTGGTGAGAATCTTTTGTCCTAAATATTTCTTTTGTGTATAGGAAATAAATACCTGCCCTATATCCAATTTACATTGTACAATGAGTACCTTTCTACTCCCTCTTTGGAGACCTGAGGCACCAGACAAGCCTCAGCAATGAGTCAATCTTCTCTAGGATGCTGGGCTAGGGATATAATTAGCCAGATTGTAAGAAAATGAATATGACCTTTCTTTTAGTAGGTCAGGTTTCCCCAGGATTGAGTCCAGTCTATAATATGTACATGGGTCCAGAGCAGATGGGCCCTTTATTGGAGACAGAGAGGTGGTGAAGCACTCCTCTCCCCCACCTACGCAGTGGGGGTCTTAATTTTGTGTGTGTCTGTGTGTGTATGTGTTTGTGTGTGTGTGTGTGTGTGTGTGTGTGTGTGTGTGTGTGTGTGTGTTTTGAGGAAATTGGAGTTAAGTGACCTGCCCAAGGTCACATTGCTGGTAAATGTCTGAGGCTAGATTTGAACTCATATCCTCCTGACTCTAGGGCCAGTACTTTATCCATTATACCACCTAGCTGCCTCAAGGGTTCTAATTATTAACTAATTCTAATATACTTGAGGGTTTTATTCCTCTTTTTTCGGTTCAATTCTGTGATTTTGAAGTTTATCTCGCATTAATTTTAAATATATTTTGTATTTATTTACATGGATACACATATGTTTTGTTTCCTTTGATAAAATTTAATCTCCTTGAGGTTAGGAATGCTTCATTTTTGTCTTTGCCCAGGGCTTAGCACAGTGCCTGGAACATATTAGATACTTAATAAATCTTTGTTGATTGATTTTTTTCCATATATAGTGTCTCAAACATATCAAGTGTTTAAATGTTTATAAGGATGGATTTTTATAAATTTTATTAGTATTATGTTAAAATTTTAGAAAAATCGTTATGTTAAATATGAATAAACTCAAGTCATCCAGTATTTTCCCTACATTCTAGGTATATGGGGTTGAGTAGTCCATTTTGGGAGTTCGTGCAACTGAGATATTCCTTAAATCTCTCTGATTATCCAGGAAGTAGCTTGAGCCCTGGAAGAAGCTGGCTCAGCAAAGATTGAATGCCAGCCATGTGCTAGATGCGTACAAGGCAAAGGATTAGATGCAGTTCCTGCCCCTTGGACCCATTGTAAAAGCACCAGATCAGTGGTTTCTCAAAAATAAATAAAACAAGCTCTTTAAAGAAATCTAAGTTTTGATTCTTTCCTGATGCTTCCACCAGGGATTTGATATTTTGGCCAGAGATAAACTGTAAAGGGTAACAGTCTGTCATGGAGAAATAAGAAAGAAGCCAATCTAGGGAGTGAGAGGCTGTCATAGAATAGAGAAGTCATTTATAGGTGGCTCACAAAGATTGCATAAACTAATCCTCTCTGTGGAAAACATTGTATCCAATAACGGCCTCTTTTGTGACTGAGGTTTTCAAGGTAGCTTTGTTGATTTCTATTAAGTATCTGTTTTGTGAGGGCACTCACAGTACAAACTTGGGAAAATATGGGAAAAAAGAGCAATCAGTATAGGCAGTTGTCAAGTAGAGTCCAGCCATTCTTCTATTCAGTCATTTATATGGCAGACACTGGTAATGCCTTTAACCAGTAGTTGTTTTGATATGTTTATTTGAAAATGATTACTTATTATTGTAAATGGTGCTGATAGATACAATGACTTCCATTGCAGAGATTTCCTAGTAGTAGTTAGTTATGCTTCACAACAGCCACGCAGAATAATAGGACAGAAATGCCAAGAAAGCTGTCAGAAATAAATGTTTGGCTCAGTAGAGAAGGATTTTTCTAAAATGACTTTTTGAATAACATTTCCTGCTAGTTTGAGTCTGTAAATTTTTCCATTTCCATATTCTGACAAAGAGTGGTAGCATAAACCCATCTGATGGGATAAATTGAATTAAATCTGAATGCTTCTTTGAATCATTGTTCAGCTTATTGTGAAATGGCTAGAGTATTCTTTTGAGGGGGCCAATAGGAAAAATAGCTTAGTTATACTATCGTCTTCCGAGAAATCTCTTCTAGAAATGTAACCAGCAGTTCTGGTACGTGAGATAAGCATCACAAAATGCATCTGGGCAAATATGGCATAGGGAAGAGAACTTGGGGCATAAGGCCCTGTTGGGGTACAGATTTTGGAAGGGAGGCAGAGACTCAAGACATCTTGAGGCTGCTGCTGAAGTGGATGTGACCTAGAGGGGGAGCAGGGCAGGACCAGTTTAGGGAGGTAAAGTCACAGAGGGATAGCCATTCTCTATTTTAATTAATTTTTCTTGCTAACTATATTTAAACTTAGTTTTTCTACCTGGTAAAAGAGTGTAAGTATTGCAGTATTCAAATTTCAGTACCCTGGAACAAAATTCTGATTGCTTTACTCACTATAGGTCTGATACCTATTTCTTTTATTACTCTGCTCTATCACTTTGTGAATACCAAGGTTAATTGCTGCCATGCACCTGAAACATAAATATGTGCTTTTGGAATGAGTGATTATATTGATGGATAGGACATCAAGAGGCTCACAGTTTATGAGCATATTTGCACTTAAACTTTTTTGAGGGCACATGTGGACCCACTGATAGTTTTCATTGTCATTTAGTTATATCAGAATGTAATTGAACAGGTCTAGAGGAAAGAGAAAATAGATTGGGGTTCTTTTTTGTTTCATAGGTAATGGTTTTAAATGCATAAAATTATACATATATTGCATACATAGTTACAAACAAAACCAAAGGTTATAATTTTTTCCCTATCCAAGTTCAGAGACTCCCCGAAACCTAGGGGCCCATGGACCATTGGTTAGGAACCTTTGAGATAGAGTGTTTCCAAAATTAGTTAAAAATGGAAGTGAAATATACAACCCATATCGAATTGCTTACCATGTTAGGAAGAGGGGAAAGAGGGAGGAAGAGAGAAAATTTGGAACTCAAAATTTTATGTAAAAAATGTTAAATTGTTAAATTTATGTTAAAAATTGTCTTTATATGTAATTAGAAAAAATAAAATACTATTTAAAAGAAAAAAATTGAAGTGCATAGAATAGTTCTGAGGTACATTTGATTCAGTGACTTTAAACCAAGGGAGGTAAATAAGCATTATTATCTACATTTTATAGAAATAAGAAAGCAGTAGCTGGAAATATTTCTGCTAAGTAGGTACCCCCAAACATAAAATTTCACTTTAAAAAAGAATAGGAACAAAGGAAAAAGTAAAAATATGAGGCTCCTCAAAAGTAGAGTGGGATGCTATGATAAAAGATGCAAAAATATTAAGCAACCAATATCAGAAGAAATATGGAATCTACTTCTAAAGTTCCATGGCCTTTTAAAAATTTTTGTTTAAACAAAAATTCCTTTACGGAAAACAATGAAATGTTTCTCAATAATGCCTTGTAGAAGAAAAAAATTCTAGGTGACCTTCATAATTCAAATATCCAGTTATTCTGAAAAAAAAATTGTTTCTGAAATGTTTCCATTCCAAAGCCTCCTATAGATTTTAAAGACTTTATGGAAACCTTATGTAAGAAATCATTTCCTAGTAGTTTATATTTATGTACCACTTTTTAGTTTATAAAGCATTTTTCCAACTTGACTTCTTTTGATCATTCCAACCATGCCATCAGATAGGTAATGTGAATATTATTATATTCACTTTACATTTGAGGAAATCAACATGGAACACTACTGTTCTGCAACTTATAATCGTAATAACATAATATATAATTACAACAAACATACAATAATAATAGCTAGCATTTGCATAGTGTTCAAAGATTTCCAAGGTATTTTACATCTCATTTTATTCTCACAACAACTCCGGGAGGCAGGTGTTATTATTATTCTCATTTTACAGATGAGGAAATCTAGTCAGGAGGAGGTTAACACAGCTAATAAGTCTTAAGTAGAATTTGAACCCGAGTCTCCCTGAGTCTAGTTCCAGCACTTTATCCATTTGACCTTATAGTCTTGGAAAGTTTTTTGGGGCACAGTGGTTAAGTGACTTGACCAAGGTCCATAGCTAATATGTATTGGAGACAGGACTTGAACAACAGGTCTTTTTTTTCTGTACAACATAATGCCTCTCTTTATGTGCCTTTATTACAAAAGATACTTAACATAGGTTTGTTGAACTGAATTGGATATTTACAAGTGAAACAGATTTCTTTGAGTAAAATGTTATCGTCTGTCAATCTGCAATCTATTTGTTGTTATTAAATCATTTTAGTCCTGTCTGACAGATAGAGTGCTGGCCCTAGAGTCAGGAAGACCTGAGTTCAGATGTGGCCTCCGACACTTAATGGCTGTGTGACCCTGGGCAAGTCACTTAACCCTGTTTGCCTCAGTTTCCTCATCTGTAAAATGAGTTAGAGAAGGAAATGGCAAACCACTCTAGTATCTTAGCTGAGAAAATCCCCAAATAGGGTCACAAAGAGTTCGATACAACTGAAATGACTCAGCAAGATAATAACAACTCTTTGTGATCCAATTTTTATGGAGTTTTCTTGGCAAGGATACTGGAATGGTTTGTCAGCTCCTTCTCCAAACCAATCCCTTTGTACAATCCAGGGAATTTCCAAGAATATATAGTGCTTGTTTCATATCATAAGCGATATTATCTATAAAAAGTATGACTGGAAAAAGAGGTGGGCTGGTCATGCAATGAGAGTGAAGGATGGTAAATGGATCTCCACTAGATATTAAAAGATGTAGAGAAGGCATTCTTAATTTATTTAGGGCTCTGGACTCCTTTGGCAGTCTGGTAAAGCCCTTCTTAGAATAATGTAGTTTTTTTTTTTTTGCTTCTTGGTGAGGCAATTGGGGTTAAGTGACTTGCCCAGGGTCACACAGCCAGTAAGTGCCAATTGTCTGAGGCTGGGTTTGAACTCAGGTCCTCGTGACTCCAAGGAGTGAGCTCTATCTACTGCGCCACCTAGCTGCCCCAGAGTAATGCTTTTTAAATGCATAAAATAAAATAGGATTATGAACAAAACCGATAATATTGAAATACAGTTATCAAAATATAAAAAACCCCACAACTTTATGTAATGCTGATGAAGAACCGCCATTCTAGAATAGAAGCTACATTTCCCACTCCCCTCCTGGATTCTTTATGGAGCATTAATGCAAGGACACAGACAAGGGCCATATAAAATAAGAAGGCCTGGATGGGTTGTGATTTGCACCATTGGAGTAACTATCCACACAGATGAGATCATTAATGCATTGAAATAATGAATAATAAGCATACACTTATTAGGTTATTTTCTTAAAAATTTATATCTTTGGATAACTGGATATATTAGAATACGTCCTTTAAAAAAGTTGTAACTGTATTTATAATTCAACAGGTATTTTTGTGTCTGTTATATAAAACTTTCTGCATGGGAATACAAACATGTAATAGGACCTAGAAGCTGTCTTACAGAAGCTTATAATCCAATAAGTGCTTTAGAATATCTATGATAAAAGACAATGTTATTGTAACCACTGACCTGTGCTGACTCTCAAGGCTGCCACTCTCAAAAAAGCCATCTCTCATATGCATATGTTCAGTCACCTATGTTCATAGGAAAAAAAGCCCAAAGCTGCATAGGCAGCCAGACTCAGGCTGGCCAAGGTAGTCCATGTTCTGGCAGTGATAGTGTCACAGGACAGAAGAGAGGAGTCCTTCTGCTCTTGCTCACAGGAAAACTCATAGAGAGATTTCCAAATTACGTATTTTGGAGAGAGGAAGAAGAGAATGAGAGTGGAAGTTGTTTCTCCCTTCAATGCCCACTCAATTGGGGGATTTCTTTTTGGCTCCATGGCCAAACCCTTACCTCTGTTGTTTTCAGGGGTGGGGTGGGGGACCAAACGATCCTATGTCATCTCAAAGTGAGAAATCCCTCAGTGCTAAGCACTTGTGTTCCCTAAAATCAGTCTGTAAATATTTATTAAGCATTTACTATGTGCCAGGCACTGTGTTAAACACTCAGGATAAGAAAAAAGAGATATTCCCTGTTCTCAAGGTGCTTACAATATGATGGAAAAAGATATCATACAAAAGGAAGCTGAAAAGGACAGGAAAGGAGAGCATGATGGAGATGGATAGAGAAACTGGCCTGGAGTCATGAAGATCTGAGTTCAAATCTAGCCTCAGACACTTTCTAGCAGTATGACCCTAGGTAAGTCTTAACTTCTTTTTGCCTCAGTTTCCTCAACTGTAAGACAGGGATAATAACAACATCTAGTTCCCAGGGTTGTAGTAAGGATAATAATTGTAAAGCACTTAGCACAGTATCTGGCACATATTAAATACTATATAAATGTTGGATATTATTATTGTTGTTATTATTATGAGGGTCTGAAGTGTTATTTAATAGTTACTACAATGGAGAAGATCCATAGTATGCAGGCCTTTGAATATTTACTTATTTTTGCTATTTGAGAATCCCTAATTTTTTTCTTCCCTACTCAATATTGTTGGCTGTCAGTTGACTTCTGTTTGGTGCTCAGGTTCTTAGTAGAAGTGAAGTGCATCACTTTAATGAGCTCTGTCTTAGTAGAATAATAGAGTAGATACTAGATTCTGATTTCATGCAAAGCTTGTGGTTGCTATGAAAATAGCTTGGAGAAAATGCCTTGCTATGACATGTTTGGAATTAATTCCTGAGACAGAAAGAGAGGGAAAGGGAGAAGGAAAGGGACAGGGAGAGGGAGAAGGAGGGGGAAGGAAAGAGAGAGAGAGGTAGAGAGAGAGAGAGAGAGAGAGAGAGAGAGAGAGAGAGAGAGAGAGAGAGAGAGAGAGAGACAGAGAGAGAGAGAGAGAGAGAGAGAGAGAGAGAGAGAGAGAGAGAGAGAGAGAGAGAGGCCATTTGACTTGCTAATCTAGTGGGAATACTTTTGGGTAGATAATCTTAAAATGTGGTGAGAATAGCTACCTAAAGTTTTTGTGTATGTAAAACTTTGTCAAACATAAGTAAGAACAGTAATCCACATTCATATAGAATTTTTAGGTTGATGAAACATATTTCTCACAATAGAAGGGGGTCAATAAGTTATAATTGTCTTATAATCTCCCCCATGATGGAACTCTCTCCACCCATGCAGATTGTAACCCATTTATAACTTAGTAGACACTTCTTAAGAGAGTTGCCTATGGGAGGGTAAAGTTTACTCTCCTCATTTTGCAGATGAGGAAACTGAGGCTTGGAGAAGTTCATGATTTGTCCAAAAGTCAGCCAAGACTTGAAGCAAGTCATTATCTGCGCTTTTTCCCAGTAGACTGGTTGACCTCATCTATATGGATGAATTCTCACATTATTATGTTTAGAAATATAAAACCAATACTGACAATGTAATAATGATTTCAGCAGTGAGTGAGGCATCAGTAAATAGGGTACCACAGTTTTCTATGATGACTGAAAAGTAATTCTGTAGTAACAATTACTGGAGTAATCCATAGATCTCATTCATTGAGATCAGATATTTGTTTATTAGAAACTGTGCTTGTTACCACTGTGTTTGAAGATGTTAGACTCCCCCATGCGTGTCTATTTGTTTGTTTTAAGTTCTTTTACCATAGAATAGGAGTGATGGGTTTGACTAAATTTAGTATGGAGAGACATGTTAAGTTCAATTAATGGGTGAGTTGGACAAAAATTTTACTTTGTCATTGAAGGATCAAGCAAGATAAAAATGTATGTAAAAGGAGGCTTTCCAACCTTGAAATATTATGTAAATATAGACTCTCATTGCTCTCATTGGGAAAAAAAGCTCTTCTTTAGGTCAGTAAGTGCAATTAAGAGTTCATGGTTGAACAGTCTCATGATGAAAATGTTATCTGCCTCCAGAGGAAGAAATGATGTTGCCTGAATATAGACTGAACCATAATATTTTCTCTTTATTTCCTTCCTTCCTTCCTTCCTGCCTTTGTATCCCCAGCATTTGGCATAGTCCCTGACATATAGTGGGTGTTAAATAAATCTTGATTGATTGATTGACTGGTGGTCTTCACAAGCAACCGCTTCAGAAAAAAAAAATCATTCTATGTTGGCTGACCTTCTGATGCACGAGCCTCTCCCAAAATAGCTCGGCTGGTCTTTGTATGCTAGACTTAGTATCTATTGTCATATCTTCCTCCTTCGTTAGGACTTGCTAGAGCTTTTCATAGTTGGCATGGCCTTCAAGAATATGAGATTACCTCCATACCACAAAGGGGCATCAGAGAAGGATTTTAATATCGGTATAAGGTAACAAAAGATAATATGCTAATACAAAATCCTAACACTGATCAATCTTCCTAAAAGGAATTAACAAATGTGTTTTGAAATCACAGAAAGTAATTAAAGAATTTGTCTTTTAACTATCTTAATGGAGAGCATTTGTAGAAAGAAAATACCAATTCTCTCAAATGAATGAAGTATCAGAAAATTGACTTGTTATTGTCAAATTTCTGAAGAAAGGTGGCTAGTAAAAAGGATGAAGTATGAACTTTCTTTTTTAATATTCTGCTAGAATTGCAATTTCCTGATGTTATGGCAAAGATGACAAACATTTTGAGAAAAGCTCAGTAGCTAAGTAAAACACATGACACATGACAGTGACTGGGTGAGTGAGAGATTACAAAAACATGAATGTAGTCATAAAATCTAGAAACTGCAGAAATCTCCTAGTCCAAACCCTCATTTTATAGTTGAGGAAACTGAGGCCAGAGAATTTAAGTGATTTGCCTGTGTATGTAAAACTTTGTCAAATTTAATTTAAAATGTAATTTTTTAATAGCATAGATTTGGATATACTGCAGGTCAGCTCTCATCTTCCAAACATTAGCAAATTAATTCAATAAAAGTTTAACATAACACTACAGTGTAAAGCTAGTGTTATTTCTGTTTCACAGTATGTTGTTAAGGGTGGCATCAGAAATAGGCTGTTTATGTGATTGCTACCAATTTGTGATATGATAAACATTTATTAAGCATCTGCTATGTGTGAGGTACTGTGTTAAGTGCTAGGAATACAAATAAGAAATAAAAGGATTGTCCCTACCCTCAAGGAGTTTATAATTCAATGAAGAAAGACAATACACAAAAGGAAGCTAAACAATAGGTTGGGGGGATCAGGAGGGGAGGCACTAGAAAGGAGCATGGTGATGAGAGTGTAATTGAAAGCAATCAGAGCAGCTGGTGGCAAATGAAGAGAAGGCTGGGATTTTGAGCCCTCTATAAAGGGAGGCTATGGGAGGAGTTTTTGCTCCATCCTCCAGCCCTCCAGTCACAGGGAACAAACAACTGAGTGTACAGGTGGTGTAGTGAATAAGGAAGACCTTAGTTCAAATCCAGCTTCAGACACATCCTAATTGTATAACTTGATTATGTGACATGGGAACCCTGGCACAGGACCTCCCTCAGCATGGTGTGCCCACGTAAGAGAAGGCACTGTGTTCCGTGAGCAAAGCAGAATTAAAATAGCTCAAAAGAAACACAAGATGCACAGATTTAGAGAAACCACCCCAAATGTTCATAGAGGGACTATTTGTACCCGGCTTGTGGTAGAACATTCTGAGCTTGTATTGATCTGATCAGCCACAGTCAGACACACTGAATCTTGACTCTAGCATAGTGATGTCATTTTGGCCCTCTTCGAGAATGAAGGACAACAACCAGCCAACCAATCAACCCTTGGCAAGTTCTTTAATCTCTGCCTCAGTTTCCTCAACTGAAAAATAGGGATAATAATAGCACCTGCCTCCCAGGGTTATTGTGAGGATCAAATGAGATAATAATTGTAGAGTGCTTCTTAGCATAGTGTCTGCTACACAGTAAGCACTATATAAATGTTAGCTATTATTATTAATACTGATGATGCATGAGTACCAAAGCTAAAGCAATCTCCATGATAATGAGTTTACTGGCGTGAGGAGTCTTCCTCTCTATCCTTCCCCTCTTTCTCCTCCCTTCTGTTTCCTCCCCTGCCCTTCCTTTCATCACTGAAAGAAGGATGTCATTTGCAATCACCAGTTGATTGTCATGCCTCTTATCTATTGGAAAAAAATCAAGGGACAAAAGTAGTCAAAATATAGACTGCAGCAGAGGGAGTCACTATTCTGATTGGAATTGTGCCTTTAGCTTTTACTTTTGGTACCTTTCTGAGTCTTGATTTCCTCATTTGTAAAATGGTGTTAATAATACTGTAGTGTTTATCCTCACAGGATTGTTAAAGAAGATTAAATTAGTTAAGCACTAAACCTACAAAAATATTGGTAGGTTTATTGTTATTATTATTATTTCAAACTGTATGTATAAACAGGCATAATTAGTGTGGTGTAGTAGAAAGAACACCAAACTTGCATTTGAAAAACCTAGGTTTAAGTCAAGCTTGACTTGTGTTAACTGTATGACCTTGGGTAAGTTACTTCTCTGAATTCAAGCTCTTCGTCTTTAGAACTAGAAAATTATACTTTTGCTACAAAGTTGCTGTGTAAAGGGCTATATAAATATGTAGTTTTTTTTAAAATTCCAAGCATAAGAGGCCCAGAGATCATTTTTGTTTGTAGCGATTAGTCTGAAATCAGCTCACTGAAACTTAATTTCTGGCTATTTCTAAGACCAAGGGCAGGAATTGGACCGCCTGGGGGTGGGGTGGGGTGGAGTGGGGCAGAAGAAGGATCATACATGAATTAAACAACAACTAACTTGGAGATGTGGAGGAAATGGGCAAGGCTGGCCTTTGGTAAAATTTCCTAATAGGTGATTTTATTTCTTCAATGTTTTCTCTTTTTGGTTCCCCCCTCCTTTGCCTTCTGCCAAATCTGTTGCCCTGTTGCCTTCCACTCGGAACAATCCTTTCCCTGCATTGTCTCATGCTTCAAAATTCCCCTTTGACTTCCTGAAAATCTCCCATTTCCTTAGTTTCCAGTTTTAGAAAAGTAATTTGATTCAACTACATTATCTCTTGTTACATTAATCACTTACAAACCTTATAATAAATAATCTGATTAATGGTTTTTCCACACCACTCTTCAAAAAACTTCCACTTGCTCTCTGTTCCCTGTAGGATGAATTACAAACTGCTTCATATGGCATCTAATATGCTCCACAATTTGGCCCCAATACTTTTCATAGGATCATAGATTTAGCGTTAGAAGTGACCTCAAAAGGCCATTGAATCTAACCTCATCATATTATGGGTGGAGGAAATTGAGGCACAGAGATGTTTAAATGACTTGCCGAGGATCACTCAGGTAATATATCTGACACAAGATTTGATCCTGGGTCTTCCTGACTCCAAGTCCAATGCCCTATCTATTATGCCATACTGCATTTCTAACTTTAACCAAATTATTTTTTCTATGTTCTCTACTTCAGTTGTACTGAACTACTAGTTATTTTCTGAGTTCATCCTGTCATACTTGCTTTTGAGCCTTTATGCAAGCCTTTCCCCATTATTGGAATGCACTTCTCATTTCGACCTATTGAAATACTGCTTTTCCTTGAAGACTGAGATCAGATCCCTATCTCTCATGAAATCTTCCTTATTTTCCCCAGCTGAGGCTTATCTCTCTCTTCTCAAAAATTTTTTGAGTGCCTTACCCAGATTTCTCCTTTCTATTCTTAATATTACCCTTAGTAGACTGTAAACTTCATGAGTGGCAGAATCACGCGCACACGTGTGTGTGTGTGTGTGTGTGTGTTTGTGTGCATATTTAGTTTTTGCATCCTCAGAGTCTACCATAATACTTTGTCTATAGCAAGTGCATGCTCAATGTTCTTTGGATTGCATAGAATCAGCCTTTCTGAACTAGCTACATATTTTCTTTTCTTCTCTCACTCTGAAAAATTGAGGATACTAACATCATGTTTCAGGACACCCTGTTTGACACACTCACTTCTAGGTGCTGTGAACTGAGACAGGGCAAACATTGGGGAAATGAAGTGGTCCACTCTTCCCTGGGATCATGCCCAGTCTAATCCCTTATCTTCTCCTTCCCCCAGATAGTCCCAGGAGATTTTACAAAAATGACCATTAATTTAATTTATGTGAATATTACAGTCACTATGACAATAACAATTATGCATAGCATTAAGTATGTCAAATTAACTTTGTTATTTAATTTTCACATTAAACTTTGCTTATATGCCACATCCTAATCTTATCATTAACTTGCTGTGTGATGTAATCTTTCTGGGACTCAGGTTTTTTTCCCCCTATAAAATAGTACAGTAGGATTGGTTCCCAATTTTTTTTTGCTCCATGAACTCCTTTCAAGAATTGAAAAGTAACATATACTACTCATAACATTCTGCACAAATATGTGCTATTTGGGGAGTAAATTGGGTGAGGTGGATATAGCAAGGACAAGAGAAGACCAACACTTCAATTTTTTGAAAATCAAAGGCATGACATCGACAATGAATATTTGAACTTTAAAGCAAATTGCCTTTCAATTTTTGTTAGGACTTTAATTTTGACCTAAGCATTCTTGCATTAGTAGTGATACATACAGGACTTTTATACCAGTAGCAAAAAAAAAAATAATTTTAGGTTTTACTCTTCAGATCATATTTCTGCTTGGTGTTCTCTTCAAAGATGGTTTGATTTCTACCATTTGTCCATTCAGATTATTGTTGGTATCTATTATTAGAAAACCCCTTGGGTTCCATTTCTTGAAACGATTCCCTTTTTACTTTTTTACTGTGCAGTTTTATTGTTGAAAGGATGACTGGATAGTAATTGGGACTTGAATAACTTAGCTCATCTCTGTTAGGAGTTTAATTTAACTTCATTAAAGAGGTAAAATGAGTATGAGGAATAACCTGATGTGGAAATAGCAACAAAACTAAATGTTATAATGTTTTGCAGTATATTAACTAGAAATGATAAGTAAAATGTCATATCTCTTTCAGACATTTTCATCATTTTTAATAAATCAGTTAAATGTCTCCTGCTGTAGTCAAATAGCAAAGCATGTTATATATTGGGTGATAATTTTGCTAGTCTTATTTGTAAGGTGAGAGTACTTATCAACAATCTTCTGCGATTGTTTTTATGCATATTTTGTGTGGACTTATGTGTACATACTGACTCTTCTGATTAACTGCAAGTTCAGTCAAGGTTGTTTCATTCTTTTTTTTTTAATAGATTTTTATTGATATCTTTTGTTTTGTGAGTGACTTACCTAGGATCACACAGCTTGCAAGTGTCTGAGGTCAGATCTGAACTCAGGTCTTCCTGACTCCAGGCCCAGCACTCTATTTACTACACCACCTAGCTGCCCAGAGATCATCTAGATTTCCCCTTATATCACTCACTTTTTCCTCTTATAAAGCCATCCCCCATAACAAAGAATGGAAAAAAAAGAAAGAAAGCAAAGAACAAATCAGCAAAACTGGCCAGCCTGTTGCAAATGTATGGCATTACACTCAATGTTTCTTAACTGTGGACCTGTCTAATGCCTGGGGGAGGTTTCTTCTCCTGTGTCTTTTTTTTGAGGACAGACTTGTTCTTTATAATTTCACAGCATTCAGTTTGGATTGTTTTGTGATGGTTGTTCTATTTGAATTTACTGTTTTCTTGGCTCTGCTTATTTCATTTTGCATCAGTTCAGGTAAATTTTCATGCTCCCCTATATTCATCATGCTTGTAGTTTCTTCGAGCAGAGTACTATTTCATTATATTCATATACCACAATTTATTTAGCCATTTTCCAATTGATGGGCATCTACTTGTTTCCAGTTCATTGCTATCACCAACAGTGCTGCTATAAATATTTTGGTATATTTAGAGCCTTTCTTTTTGCCAGTGTCTTCCTGCCATATGTCTAGCAGTTGAATTTGTGGGTCAAGGACATGGGCATTTTGTACTCTCACATTTTTTGGATGTATAGCACCCAGCACGACACCTAGCATGTTGTAGGCACCTAACAAATGACTGATTATGTATTGGCAAAATGATAACTGACATTTGTCGAGCATTTTATGGTTGCAATGTGCTTAGCATACATTTTCTCATTCAATTGTGAACAACCATGAGTTATATACTAAAAGTATCATTTTCTCTCATTTTACAGATAAGGAAACTGAGGCTCTGAGAAGTTGAAAGTGAAATCCATGGTCACACAGCTAGTTAGTGTCAGAGATTGGATTTTCACCTAGGCTTTTTCTTGACTCCAAGGCCAGAGCTTATAGCTTCAGTCTCAGCATCACCACTGACTGTAAGACTGGAAAACAATGCTTTTTATAATGCTATGAAATGTGCCCAAGTGTTATATATTTAGAACTAAGTTTTATGGAATAGAATGTTGTCTTATGTAAAGTAGCAGCTTTCACACTTCAGGTAGAATAGGCTTTATAAAGCAAAGCATGAGGTGTGAAATGCCACATTTTCATTCTGTTTATGGGATTCCAAAAGAACCATGATATTGCTTTTGCTTTAAAATACAATTTGCAGCAATGTGTTGGAAGTTTAACTGCATTTGGGCCATTCTGAAAAGAGTTTCTTTATCAAAGTATAGGTACTCTTCCACTTTATATCTGTTTCCTGCCTCTTGGAGATCCTGGGTTGGCTTTAGGTTTTGAAAAGATTCTGGAACACCTCCACCTCATGTTAACAGACATTAGTCTAAAGTCATTTGCCCTAACAGATGATGTTATTAATGGTAATAGGGGCCATGATTAGTGACTCCCTTTCCACACTACCCCCCATATAGTACCCATCCTGGGGTTTGTGGTTACAGTTCCCACCTATAGTACTTCAATTCAATTCAATCCAATTCTTTCATTGTTGTTGTTCAGTTGCGTCTGACTCTTTGGGATCCCATTTGGTGGTTTTTGGGGGTTTTTTTGGGAAAGATATTGTAGTGGTTTGTTATTTCCTTCTCCAGCTCATTTTACAGATGAGGAAACTGAGGCAAACAGGGTTAAGTGACTTGCCCAGGGTCACACAGCTAGTAAGTGTCTAAGGACAGATTTGAACTCACAAAGATGAGTCTTCTTGACTCCAGGTTTGGCACTCTATCCGCTGAGCAACCTAGTTGCCCCCCAATCCAATCCAGTCCAATCCAATGTAATCCAATCCAGTTGAATTCAATTCAATTCAGCAAGCTTTTATTAAACATTGTACCTTGAATTATGCTCGGTGAAAGACAAAAACAGCAGCAGCAGCAACAAAAATCTCTCCCAGTCTCTTCTGACTTCTGGCTGTCATTTTGTAAGGTCCCAGCATGAAGGGAGGAGCTTCCTATTGTTTCACTTTAGATTTCTTAATCATTTCTTGATGTTGTGGAGTATATGTGAGAGAGCAAAGCTCCTCTAGAACCTTTTCAATTTCCATCCTAACTGAACCTACAGTATTATTTTAAAAAGTACTCCAGAAGATTATAAATAAGTTCTGCTCTTTAAGTTTCTGTATATTTAAGGCTTTTGCTCATAGTGACCATACAAATATATGTCAACTGCTGGGAAAACATTACTTTGAAATATAATGTACTTGAGACTTAGTGAAAGGGAAAATGATTTCTTTAGGATTCTCACTGTTTGTTCTTTCTATGCTTTTACAATTTTGATGTGAATTGCAATGAATCAAATTAACATTCATTTTGTAAGTCTTTATGTTACTACTAGTAATCTGCTTATGCCAGTCCTAGGAGATTACGTTTTGGATTTTTTGGAACGATTTGATTTGATGCTCATATCACAAATATTTGTTTAAAGAGGGAGAACATTCATTTTTCAACTCTTTTCTCCATCACCTTTTGCTAAAGTGTATAATCAACAGTTTACTGTACTGAAGTTTAAATTATCTAATATTAATTTATTTCACTTTTGAGAAAGACCAGAATGGCTTTTTTTTTTTTTTTGGCTAGGCAGTGAGGTTAAGTGACTTGCCCAGGGTCACACAGCTAGTAAGTGTTAAGTGTCTGAGGTCAGATTTGAACTCAGGTTCTCCTGACTCCAGGGCTAGTGTTCTATCCACTGTGCCACCTAGCTGCCCCAGGGTTTGTTATTTTCTCTATCAATAAGGGTTCAAAGGACACTGAAATTTGATGTCTTTATTTGAAAGGGATGGCTATTTTTTTATATCTCCTGGGTATTACCTTTTATCATGGCCTCATTGCTAAGGAGGTATTCTCCAAGGAAGAATCCCTTGGATTATGTTAGTATCTCTTGGTTTGTGCCATGAGCAGAAAAGGATATTATTTTCAATAGGCAGGTTGTTTTCTTCCCATCATGGGAGAGACTGAAAAAAATTCCATATCTCTAATAAGAAATTATAAACTTTCTAAAAATATGTTAAGGAAGTGTCCACAGTTCTTAATATCTCAAACCCAGATTTCCAGTACCATCAAAGCACAGGTTTTTTGAATGACAGAGGAATAGATTCATTGTCTGAAGAAAACTTAGAACCCCAGTTTCCTCACTTGCAAAATGATGAGGTTGGATGGTTCCATTTGATCTCTAAGCTTCCTTCTAGCTCTGAATTCCACAGCTCTAAGTTGAGTATTGTAAGCTAAGTTCAGTATTATAGCAAACATTATGTCCTCCAGTGTTTTTGCATTCTTAGAGTTTCTGGACCACCTGGATCTTTTAGTGAGAGGCCCTGCTAAAGTGACCACTGGCATTAGCTCTGAGTCCCTTTCTTCCCTGGCCTTCCACCCTAGTAACAACAGCAACAGCGACAATAACACTGGCTTTTATCAGAAATCACATGTTAGAGTGGCTGAGGGCTGGAAGAGGACATTGTAGAGCAAACTAGAGAAGAGGAGGGTCAAGGAAAACTTTCAAAATTGACTGTGCTCTTGAATTTGGGTGAAATCTCTAAGAAATGGAAGGGTTACTTCTTTTTTTTTTTAGTAGCTAGTCTTTTTATTCAGAAATGATACTCTAGCTAAACAAGAGATAATCTTTCTTACTGGATAATTACAAGTTTTCTCATAAACAGACTTAAAGTATTCCTAGTTGTGTTCTAAAATGACAGCTCTTGGCTTTTTTTTTCTTTTTTTCTTTTTTAAAAAAATTTATAAATTTATTTATTTTTAGTTTTCAATATTCACTTCCACAAGTTTTTGAGTTCCAAATTTCTCACCCCTCCCCCCACCCAAGACGGCATGCATTCTGAATACCCCTTCCCTTGGTCTGCCTTCTCTTCTGTCTAGGGTTACTTCTTATGGATGCATTGGAGCACTGAGCCAACAGCATAGCCCCTGGAGATATTTTCCCCAGCCCAATGTTTGGTCCCTCTCAGTGTATTCAGGGAATGTGTTTGATCATTAAAGATCAGAAAAACCCCAAAACTAAACAAAATATGGAAATTATAGTTTTGGATAAAGAGTATTCTTTTCCAACTCTGGAATAGACTAGAAGTACCATGAGCTCTGCGAGCTGGGACAGGAGTTTCACCACACTTAGACTTTTGAATGGAAGAAAGAGCTGAGGGGGTAGCATTTGGCAGTGGTACCAATAAGCAATGTGATGGTGATTAGGCTTTTGAAGTAATTTTGTGGTGTAACTTCTGGGACTAGATACTGAACATGGTAGGCTGGCTTCCACAGCTAAGCTTCTTATCTATAGAACAAAGATCTCAGACTGACTGCTCTTTCTGCCTGTCTCTTTAAGACCCGAAGAAGAGCTATGAAAATTTTAGTTCCTTTTAGTTTCTCTCTCTCTCTCTCTCTCTCTCTCTCTCTCTCTCTCTCTCTCTCTCTCTCTCTCTCTGTGTCTCTCTTTTAAAACTATTTCTATTTAGCAATTTGAATTAACATAAAAATTATAATCAATCATAATTTCTTTGTTATGTATACGTATCTTCTCAATAAGTGTGTGGGGTAAATGGAGGGTGCCAGTGATTAATTGGAAGACATAGAACTTAAAATAAGGGTAGCTAGGTGGTGCAGTGAATAGAGTGCCAGGCCTGGAGTTAGTACGAACTAAGTTCAAATCCAACCTTAGACACGTACTAGCTATGTGACCCTGGGCAAGTCACTTAACACTGTTTGCCTCATTTTCCTCATCTGTAAAATGAGAGAAAAAAGGAAATACCACTCCTATATCTTTGCCAAGAAAACCCCAAATGGGTCATGAAGAGTCAGACAGGCTGAAACAACTGAATAAGAGCTTCAAATAGGTCAAGGGATTAGCTCTCTCTCTCCTGATGATCAGTATTTCTTTCTGAATTGGGGGTTCCATGAGTTATAATATGAGATGATCGTATGGTGATAATTCTTAATAATTTTTGATTAACTTCCCAAAAAGCAGAACCAAGCTAGATCCAGATTTTATTTTGCCATGGGATAAAAACAAATGAGTCATTGTTGTAACCAAAGCCACACTGTGATTGCTTCAAGCAAATCTCCCATTTCCAAATGAAGTCCAGGGTAGAGGCATGGAACAAAAGAAAAGTTATGCCCCTTGGAGTGTCAACTGGGAGGTGAATGGTATCTGGAAAAAAAGAACCCTTCTCCTCCCATTTCCTCATTTGGAATAGAGTGAAAGAAGAGTGAATGAACAATCACAACTCAATATATAGTTGGGGCAGCTAGGTGGTACAATGGTTAAAGAACGAGGCACGGAGTCGGGAAGACCTGAGTTAAAAGCCAGCCTCAAATACTACCTATGTGACTCTTGCCAAGTCACTTATAGCCTCTGTTTCAATTTCCTAATCTGTAATAAAAGCACCTATTAGAGTTGTTGTGAAGGTCAAATGAGATAATAATTGTAAAATGCTTAGCACAGTTCCTGGAACATGTTAAGTACTGTATAAATGTTAATTATTATTTTCTTGGCTTTTCCTTATAATTGGGACCAAGACAAATAAATAAAAGAAAAGTGAATTGAATACCTACTGTGTGTTTAGCTCTTAGAAGTGGAATGGAAAGGGGCAAGTATAAAAAGAGAAGTATAACCACAAAAAAAAAATCTTAGATCATTGAAATGTTGGCTTCCCGGAAAGAAATAGTTAGATGGTAAGAATAAGATAGTCACAAATGTAGGGAGAGGAATGCATTGCAAACTTTGTAGACCAAGTATACTTTTTGCAGAGTTAATGAATTTTGAAATATGGTTGTAAAGCCACTTCAGTGTTTGATTTTATGTTACATGAAGTATTTAAATGGGTATAATTTAATGCATTTGAAGAGGCTACTTTGAATAATTATAATTGAAATTTATAATACACTTTGAAGTTTGCAGACCATTTGACACACATTATCATATTTGAATCTCACACAACTTGTGAGATAGGTACTGTAGTAATTATTTCCATTTTGTAGATGTGGAAACTGAGGCTCACAGAGGTTGTTACTTGCCCATAGTCACTAGGGCAGTTAGGTAGCTCAGTGGATGGAGTGGCAGGCTAGAATCCCTGACCTGAGTTCAAATCCAGCCTCAGACATTTACTATCTGTTTGACCCTGGGCAAGTCACTAAAGCCTGGTTGTCTCAATTTCTTCTGTAAAATGAGCTGGAGAATAAAATGGCAAACCACTCTAGTATCTTTGACAAGAAAACCCCAAATAGGGTCATGAAAAGTCAGGCATGACTGAAATGACTTAACGATAACAACAACAACATGGTCACCAATTAGTGGGTATTAAAAGCAGAACCATATCTAGCAAATTTAGCACCTGGAACCCTGGGATAAAGAACAGGAAAAGTGCCTTCAAATGAACTTTTAAACACATGCTTAGGTGAGGAAGGAGAGGTTCCCTGGACAGAGAGACCTTGGCTGTTAGAACACAAGACCCTATGCAGGGAGAGAAAGAGAGACTCTAAAACATAGCAAGACTGTGTCTGTGAATGTCACGCTAGGAAAGAAAGAGGGTTGACTCAGGTTAGGACAGAGGACCACATGGAAAGTGATCATGACAGTCTTCATATGATTGTGTGTGTGTGCATATGTGAGGAAGCCCATTGTCTGCTAGATTTCCATTTCAAATAATAATAATATATTTTTTTATTAATTTATTTTGATTTATCAACAATCGCTTCCATAAACTTTTGAGTTTTAAATTTTTCTCCCCTTCTCTCCCCACCTCCCTCCCCAAGATGGACATAATCTGATATAAGCTATACACATATGCATTCCTATGAAACATATTTTCACATTAGTGATGTTGCAAGGAAGTATTAGAACCAATAGGTGGAACCACCATAAAGAAGAAACAAAAGAAAACAGAAGAAAAAAATAGCAAATAGTATGTTTCGATCTGCATTCAAACTCCATAGTTCTTTCTTCTTTGTGGATAGCGTTTTCCATCATGAGGCCTTTGGAGCTGTCTTAGATCCTTGCATTGCTGAGAAGGGCTAAGTGTATCAACGTTAGTCATCGCACAACATGGCTGTGACTGTGTACAACATTCTCCTGGTTCTGCTCACTTCACTCAGCATCAGTCCATACAAGTCTTTCCAGGTTTAAATAATTATTATAGGTAGCTAGGTCCTCAGCTTAGTTGTGCTACCTGCAACAACTGTCAGCACCCATTCTATTTCTATGCCATTGGGAAAAGTCATGATACCTCCATATAGTTACAGTTCTAGGTAGAGAGAGGATGCAAATTTAGGTCTTTCTTACACTGAGTCCAATATTTTATCTACTATGTCACAAATGGAGTTTGAAATAGCTTTATAACATGACATTATAATATATTTGAAGTAATCAATTAACAATGATTTATGAAGCACCCGTTATGTGCCGGATAGTACATTAGAGACTATAGCCACAAAGAAAAAAAAAGTAATGATTAACTATGAATGACTTAGCTCTCCTCAGCAATACAATGATCCAAGACAGTTCCAAAGGACTCATGGTGGGAAATGCTATCCACATCCAGAGAAAGAACTGAAGTAGTCTGAATGCAGATAGAAGCATACTATTTTCACTTTCTCTATTTTTTTGTTTTTTATTCTTTTAGTCTGTTTTTTCTCTCACAACATGACATGGAAATAGGTTTTACATGATTGCACATATATAACCTATATCAAATGGCTTACCATGTTAGGAGGGGTGAAGGGAGGGAGGGAAGGATGGTGAAAATTTGGAACTCAAAATTAAAAAAAAAGAATGTTAAAAATTGTCTTTAAATGTCTTTAGAAAAAATAAAATACTATAAAAAAGGAAAAAAAGTGATGGTCATTTCCCTCAAGGAGCTTATATTCAACCAGATAGATAAATAAATACAAATATTAATACAGCACCCTCCCATGTGTAATATGATGAGATGAGTGAAGATTTCGGCTTGTACAGTTTTTCTTCTTTCTATGAATTGGTTCATTCATCCTGGCATTCATATAGTTGGGGGAATAGCTCCCTGGCTGAGAATGATTAACTTTCCCCTGCAAATGTCAGCATTACTTTTTTATGAAGGGCATGCCACAGGCTAGAGTGTGCTGGTTGCATGTTATCACAGGCACTCCAGGATCCTAAGGGTACTTGGGCTTTGGCCTAATGCCTTACTCCATACCTAACACACATCTGTCATTGTTATTCCTTTGTACTCTATAAAGCCACATATGGTAGGGTTCACTTCAATCTGAACTTTGGATAATACATTCTGAAGGGAAATAAGAAGCTCAAATGTTACCTAAATACCAGGAGCTGACTAGCAAAAAAAAAAAAGTGTTCTCTCTTTGGCATAATTCAATAACACCAAGAATGGGATTAAGATGAGTCCCCTTGAGTACAGTGAACTTTTGTCCTGAAAGATGTTGTTTTGTAGAGGTCAATTCTCATCTGCTGCAAATATTGGGTATGTGCAGATAAAAACTGGATTGATTGCTCCTGCTTCAGTCTTTTCTTTTTTGGGTGGGGAGGGTCAGGATTGAGCAAGTAGCATGGAAGGTAGATGAAGGTATAGATTGCAGTTTGTGGTAATTCTGGTAATACCAATGGGATACTCTTTTGACTTGTCATCAATCACCATGTTATTTACATAATTTTGCATATTAGTTACATAATAACAATTAGCATTATTTAATGCAAGAGTGCTTGAAACAGAAATCAAGCTTAAGTAGCATAATTACTTCATAATTCCTTTTAAGAATGTTTGTAATCCATTTTAATGTTTATTATAGCTATACATCATTTGGTTCTAGGAGCTGAAGAAATACCTTATTGCTAAAATGCACTAATAGGGCCATACCATTATATTCACTATTAACAAACTTTTACTGGATATCTCTATGAGAAGTGCTGTGGACCAACTGCCTCTATGTATATCAAGCTAGAGGATGGAGGAAATTACTGCTACCAGATCACTTATGTTTTTAATCAGCAATTAGAAGCCTGAGCTATGCAGCCCTTACTAAGATGGAAACATGAAAGTCAAAGACTTAGATCTCCCATTAAAGCCCTCCTCTAAAGTTTCACTGTGGCACAGTGATCTCCCACCAGCATAACTTCTGGCAGTTTCTGTTGATCTGGAATTCAGGACCTATTAGACTGTGTTTGTTATCCCCTGATCGACCTGCCTAGAATTAGAAATGCTTATCACCACATTGGATGCATCATCCTGCATTGTTCAACTCGAGGGTCTTAAAGTGCAGTGCAGAGGGTAAGAGCACTTGGCCTGTAGTCAGGAAGATCCAAGTTCACATTCTGCCTCAGAAACTTTCTAGCTATGTGACCCTGGGCAAGTCACTTAACTTCTGTCTGCTTCAGTTTCCTCATTTGTAAAATGAGAACAATAATAGCGTTTATCTCCCAGGGTTGTTGTGAGGATCAAATGAGAAAACACATGTAAACCTTAAAGTACTATATAATTACTATGTAATTAATTAATAAACAAAGATTACCTAATAAGTTCTAGAGTGGTTGTGATTTGCACTTGTATGGGGAGAACCCACATTGATGAAAACCCACCTTGAAAGTATTGAAGAAGCATCTCACTTATATATGTCAGAGGCTGCTACATGACATACTTTTACATTTAGGGGTGGTTGTGGTCCTTTATTCTCAAAGAGGGCCAAAATGACATCAATATGTTGGGGTCAAGCCACGGTGTGTCCAACTGTGGCTGATCAGATAATATGAGCTCAGAAGGTCAGGTACAAATAATTGATATTAATATTTGGAGTGCAGATGTCCCTAAATTTGCACACCTTGTGTTTCTTTTGAGCTACATTTACATTTAGGTAACATTTAGGATGACTGGGTAGAGAGAGGTAACATGGAGCAGTAGGTAGGGGTGGGTCTTAGACTCAAGAAGGCTTCAGGTCTCATCTCATACAAATATTGAACTAAATGTGACTGAACAAGCCACTTCCACCTCTAAGGACCAACTTTTTAATATGTTAGAGATCCAAGTCTGTGGAGGGAGTCTCCACTGTGAATTTCTCACAATGATGAAATCACATATTACCCTTCCCTTCACATTTATAAAGAGAAGTGGGAGTCGTAATTATCCATGTAATTATAAACCTATACATATCTTCTTTTCAAGAATACTTTTAGGAGTTGGGATAAAAGCTCTAGCCATTGATGTTAATGAAAATAATAGCAATGTTATTATAGTTTAGTGATATCTACTTACAGTAATAATTACTTAAATATACTAACAAGGTAAAAACAATAATAGATTTGATATATTTTACTGAGGAAAAAGGCCATTCCTTTATTGCATATATCCCAGCAAGAGATGGAAGCAAGAAGATGAGAAAAGATTGTGTTTCATTGTCCCTTACTGGGGTGAAAGATTAAAGACTAAAGGAATGCTATGTGAATGAAAGAGGAGGCAAGTAATTAAGTTCTTTGCTGTCAGAAGGAAGCAAGACAATAAAATATTAGAGAAATATCAAAGGCTGATTCAGCAAAAATGTGTTTTCCCTTTTGCAGATGAGCAGCAGGAAGAATGGAGTTAAATTCCATCGTGTGTGTGTGTGTGTGTGTGTGTGTGTGTGTGTGAGAGAGAGAGAGAGAGAGAGAGAGAGAGAGAGAGAGAGAGAGAGAGAGAGAGAGAGAAGAGAGAGGGAGAGAGAGAGAAAGAGAGAGAGAGAAAGAGAGAGAGAGAGAAAGAGAGAGAAAGAGAGAGAGAAAGAGAGAGAGAGGAGAGAGAGAGAGAGAAAGAGAGAGAGAGAGAAGAGAGAGAGAGGGAGAGAGAGAGAAAGAGAGAGAGAGAGAGAAAGAGAGAGAGAGAGAGAGAGAGAGAGAGAGAGAGAGAGAGAGAGAGAGACATACACACACAGATACACAGAGACAGAGAGAGTGCGTGTGTGTTTTTGGGGAGGGAGGGGGCCAGTAGGAAGAGGAATGCGGTTTCAGATTTAAAAATGCTGGCATGTAGGAAAGCACAGGTTTTCTAGCTTCTTGCTACAAAAGAAGGCAAGCAAAGTTTGAAGACTGAGTGTTTGAGTGAAGAAATTGGAGTGATGTTCCTCTGACTTTGGTTATCAGGGAGGCAAAAGTGTGATCAGTTCTTGAGAACAAGGGGAAGATTTGAAAGTGACTAGGGTTATTATCAGTCAAACAAGCATTTATAAAGAGCCTACCATGTGCCATTGTGTTAGGCTCTGGGCAGAGAGAAAAACCAGTCAATACCTTCAAGGAGCATATTTTATAGGGAAGACAACATAGAATCATATAAAGGATAGGTACTTGGAATGTCATTGCTGTAGGGAAAATCCCAGATGAGTTAGCTTCTACCATCTATCAGTACCTTCTCAGAAACGTATAAGCTTAAAGAGTCACCCAAAGTATCACTGAGAAGTTAAATGTCTTGCCCAAGGTCATACAGCCACATATGTATCAGAGGCATGACATCATTCAATGCTATCTCTGAAAACACTGTGCCACCCTATGCCTGGACATGTAGGTATATACAATTAATATAAGGTATTTGTTTTGAAGGGGTAAGGGAAGATGGATTATTGCTCAGTGATAACAGCATATCTGTTCTAACCACACTAAAGGTACTTCACATTATCCAAAGAGTGTAGATTCAACCATTTATAAAAATAACGTTTGTGTGGATTTAGAACTTTGGAATGTCATAGGAAGTAGTTTTCATATAGCTCAGTATCTGGAAGCAACTTTCATGGGAATTTCCTGTCCTGTAAATTCTGGGGCATTTTGCCTTACTAGCTGACTGGGGAGGTGGGTGTCCCTCTTAGTCTGTGGCAGCATGAGTAGTATCCAGCAAAGGCATCCCTAGTCCTTACCTCACAATTAAGAAGAGGTGTCTTGAGGGTGCAGAGTACATAAGAGTTGGGATTCTGTGCCACTGCTTTCCCCAAAATCTACAATATCAGTAGGCAGCTGGTGGCTCAGTGGATAGAGTACTGGGCTTGGAGTCAGCGAGTTCAAATCTGGCCTCAGACATTTATTAGCTGTATGACCCTGGGCAAGTCACTTAACCTCTGTTTGCCTTGTTCCATTGGAGAAGGAAATAGCAAACCACTCCAGTATCATTGCCAAGAAAACCCCATGGATAATACTGGTGTGCTATGACCCATGGGGTCGCAGAGTCAGACATGACTGAACAACACTGCCTCAGTGCTCTGTATGTTAGCTCTGTATGTTAACTCTAGTGTAGTTACAACATGGGTTTTGGAATGGGATGAGCTTTCAAATAATTTGTTCAGGATATTCTTGTTTTTCTAAAGTAGTCTATGCAATCTTGATCAAGTTGCTTCTCCATTCTGGGCCTTTAGTTTCTTCTCTGTAAAATGAAGTGATCTTTAAGGTTTCCCCTACTTCTAAATTGATACTATCATTGCTTTTGAAGGAGTGTGTAGACTGATTCTACTCTCCATCCCTGTGACTTCCTAAATGAAAATACCCTTTTTTATCCACTTCTACCTATAGGCATTGTCTTCCCCTGTTGTCTTCCCAAGCTCCTCACATAATACCTCACATAGGTTGACAAACACTTGCTTCTTTATATAGCTTCCAGAGTTCACCCATGTCTCCTTTTCAGCCCTAAATAGTTACAAGCTACTGATACTATGTTCCTGTTCATTTTAGATGGGGCAGCTAGATGGCTCAGTGGTTAAAGCACCGAATTCAAATTTGGGTTCAGACACTTAATAGCTATGTGACCCTGGGTGTCACTTAACCTGTTTGCCTTAATATACTGGAAAAGGACATGGCAAACCACTCCTGTATCTTTGCCAAGAAAACCCCACAGATAGTTCATGGGGTCTCAAAGTGTCAAAAACAACTGAATAACAATTTTAGATACATAGATAAGAGGATATATTTAAAAAAATTTAAAATTATAAACCAAATGTCCATGAACAAAGACAAATAACCAAAATAAACACAAAATACAAATGCATTTCTCCTTAAATCTTCATACTTAGCAAAGTAGACCTAAACAAATTAATAGAGAACAAATAAAAATGCTTTTGTTCTGTGTTCCCTTCCAAGTTGGTATGAGGTTCTCTTGTCTATGTCTTTGTTTTCTTATCTTACCTAGTTATGTAAAATGTTTCATACATATGTCATTCTATTTGTACTGATTATGTGTTGTATCACCTCATACAAGTCTTTCCATATTCATTGCATTAATATTTTAATACTATAATATTCCATAATTTATTCAAGTATTTTCTGATCATTGGATATATTGGTTATTTCCAGTATTTTGGTATATGATTGCAAATAAAGTAGCTATGAATAATTTGTGTAGGGAGGGATCCTTTTTTAAAATGACCATTTTAGGATAAGAATTTAGTAATGGAATTTCTGGGCTAAAAGGTTTAATTTTGTGAATTATCTTACATACTGCTATATCACTCTCCAAAATATTTACACCAGTATGCCCTTCTACCAACAATGAATTAGAGTGCCTTTTCCCTGTCTCTCTGCCGACATTGAATTCAATACTTTTTTTCTCTTATTTTTGTTATTTTAGTCATCTTCGTTTGTATTTATTAGGGAATGTGAAGATATTTTCATGGGTTTGATGATTTTCTTGGGAATATCATGGATTACTGAGCCTTCTGCTGATTGATTCTAGTCCTATTTATCCTGGGATGATGGAATAGCTCTCGTTTCTATTCTCACAACTGGTGTTATAGTTACTACCGATTTGTTCTTCCCCTTGATTTTAAATTATTCTATAAAGCTCCTAAGATATTTGTGTCAGACTGAGCAAGGGGCAATAGCTTTTTGTAGGCTTTCCTATTTCAAAGGAATTTAAGGAAACAATTCGATTTAATTCAAAGAATAAATGTATTAAGCACTGATTATGTGCAAGGCACTGTTCTAGGTGCTGAAGATAAAAAGACCAAAAAAAGAAAAAAGAAAAAAAAAGAAAGAAGTCTTTATTTTCTGTGAGGTATTTGCATTGTGCTGGTGCTATAGTAATTACTAGACAATTATAGCATTTTTGAACACTCCTTCTTGTACCCTTTGTCTTTAAGGAATCTTCAGTATGTATAAGAGAAGGAAGTATTTGCATTGTCACATTCATTTCCACACTCATCATTTAAAAGCTCTATGATGTATTTAATGTCATCTGAAGTTTATTGATTGCAGCCTGTACTTTACAATTCCTATTATTACCATAAAGAAATTGTGCATAAAAATGATGCAGTGGGCTTAGTCTGAAAGGCAACCTGTCCTTAGCTTGCATTTCTGATGTTGTCCAAGTTGGACATTGACAGCTCTTTTGTAGTACTGTCTGAAGATTAATTGTCAAAACATAAATAAGGGTATTTTTTTCTAGATATTTCTGTTGACTGCATGTAATAACTTATAAAAAAGATAACATTTATGTAGTACTCTAAGATTTTTTTATAGCTCTTTACCTATATCCTCTCACTTGATTCTAACAATCACCCTGTGTAAAATTATTAGCCTTCCCATTTAAGAGATGAGGAAATAGGCTCATGTAAAATGATATGTGAGTGGTTTACATGACTTGAATATTATAGGCAGAATTTGAAGCCAAGACCATTATAGCACAATGCCACATAGTCTTCACTGTTTTGTTAAAAGTATACACATACACACACACACACACACACACACACACACACATATACATATATTTTCTTTTTTGCCTGGACCTATGATTTCATTGGTATAGCAAATTCCAAGTGAGGAATTACATTCCCCCCTGTAGATGGGTACCTTCACTAAAACTTATAGTCTTAGAGAGTTGCTTGGGGTCACTGAGAGGTTAAGTGACTTGTCCAGACTCAGATTGCCAATATGAGACAGAAGAGGGATTTGAATCCAGGTCTTCCCAACTCAAAGGCAAATTTTCTATCTTCTATACTATACTGCCTCTTAAAATAAGATAATTAAGGATAAGTAAAGCAAATCATTCTTTAGTTTTTTTTATTATTCCCCCCCCCATTAGAGATAGTCTGTGCCTTTTGATATTAACCATTTTATTCTATTACTTAGAGGTTCTTTTACTGTCACCTTTCTGTTTACTTGCTTTTGGTTATTGTTCCATTGTATGAAGAACCAGAGTTGGTTTGGCAAAATCACGGTAGCATGACCTGTTTTGTCCATTTGGACAGTTACTGCTGGCCACAGGATGAAGTAGAGGTTACAACAGTGGGTGTTGATAAGCAAATAAATCTGTGGCAATGGAGAGAGGATCCTGGGTGAAACAGTACCTTGGAAAAAGCAAGCTAAGAGCACTATCTAGTCTAGGCCTTAGTGAGCAGTTACAGCTAAGTGCTGTGAACAGTTAGTTGTGCTTTTACATTAGTGTTCTGGCATTGCTAATTCACACACCGATATATAGAATTCCTTACTGGGTATAGCCCACTGGCATTTCCTGGAAAAGACCACTTAAAAAATTCATTCTGCCATGGAATAATAGGAGACCTCTGCCAGAACTTGCCTCTTCTTTCTTGGATTGTAAAATTACATTATTTTAGAGATGGAAGAGATTCCAGTTATTCACACAATTATCCTATGCTCCTGAGTCTTCTCTTCTCCAGGCTAAGCATCCTCAGTTCTCTAGTTCCTTTGCGTGATTTTCATATGGGATGAACTCAAGGCCTTTTATCTTAATTGTCCTTTTTTTGGAAGGTCTCCAGTCAGTTCTTTCTAACATATCATACCCGGAGTAGTACACAATATGGATGTGATCTAAGTAGGGCTGAGAAGAGCGGGGTGATGATTTCCTTATTTCTAGACACTATAACTCTTGTAGGGTAAGCCAACATCATATGGACATTTTTAAGCTGCCACATTATACTGTTGATTAATAGTCAACTTGCAGTTTACTAAAACCTTCCAGGTTATTTTCAAACAAATTCCTCTCCAACCTGATTTCCTTAAACTTGTGAAGACCACTCATTGAACCCAAGTATAAGACTGGACCATCTATTTCTACTGAGTTACATCTATTAAGCATAGTCTAGTAGTCTACGCCTTTCATGATCTTTTTATATACTGACTCTGTCACCCATTATGTTAACTATCACAGCTTTGTATCATCTCCAAATGTGATAAACACATATCTATGCTTTTATCAATCATTATAATTTTTGAATAATATTTTATTTTTCCCCAATTACATGTAAAACAATTTTTACATTAATTAAAAAAATTTTTAGTTCTAAAATCTCTCCCTTCGTCCCTTTTCTCCCCTCTGCCTGAGATGGTAAGCAGTTTGCTATAGGTTATACATGTGCAATCATGCAAAAGTTATTTCCATATTAGTCATGTTGTGAAAGAAAACACAGACAAAAAAACATGAAAAAATCAAAGTCATTTTAAAAAATGTTGATCAGTGCAGGGTTAAGCACAGATCCTTGGAGTGTTCCACGGAGATGTCCTGCCAAGTTGATATGAAGCCATTAACAATTATTCTTTGAGTCTAGCCATTCAGAGTGTTTTGAACTCATCTACTTATGCTAATCTAGCTTCCACATCTCTCTATCTTTTCCGTATTAATAGAATGAGATACTTTGTCAAACATTTTGTTAAAATCTGGCAAATATATCTACTACACTTCCCTGATCTACCAGTTTAGTAGCCCTGACAAAAAGGGAAATCAGGTTTGTCTAGCATGAACTAATATTCATGAAAATATTCTGTTTTTAGATTCTCTACCATCTGGAGTGCCTTTTTATAATGCCTTCTCCTCACTCCCACCTCAGGTCCTAGGCCAACAAGAACACATTTGGGGTGCTCGTGTTCTTGTAGCTTGGTTGACATCTCTGCTCTGCTTATTACCTCTTATGGTTCTGTAGCTCTTACCATCTGTCCTGTTTCTAATAACCTTTAGACATCTGCCACTGTCTTTTGACCTATCAATGAACCTAAAGACCCCAGAGCCTTATCAAGTACCCTACTTTTGAACCTTTAGGACTTCCACAGCTGAGCATCATTTTATGTCCTGTCTCTTGAAGTTAGAGTGTGAGTTCCTTGAGAACAGAAACAGTCTTGCTTTTTTCTATTTTCGTCCTCTGTGCTTGGAACACAGAAAACACTTAATAGTTGCCCATTCATTCATTTTTTTCTTTTAAGAATAGCAATAACAATAGCAATTCACATTTAGTTGATGCTTTGAGGTTTACAAAGATCTTTTATTGCAAAAGCCTTGTGGTAGAACCTATGAATCTCCTTTATAATTCTGTGGGATTGAAGGAGTTACTTTTTTATTTTTAAAAATGTTTTTTTCTAACTTTGGCAAAGATCAGCCAACATGAGCATTTTCATAGACAAAGATTAAATTTTTTTTTTACAAAACCATGATTATTAAGTAAAGCTTGTTTTTAATAGTATGTACTAAATTCAGTTCATTAATTTGTTGTCTCCCTCTAAACTTCCTTCTGTTCTCCTCTATGCATTCAAAATGTTTATTAATGCTCTTTTCTTCTTTTTTCATCATTATCATTATTTACTCTCTCCTTCCCTCAATCCCCATTGCTCTCAAAACATTTCCCTTGTGACAAATAATCATAGTCAAGGAAAAGAGATCTAAACAATTTATGTTTGAAAATGTGTCTTACTCTGCACTTTTGCCATCACTTCTTTGTCAAGAGGTGGTTCATCATCGGTCATGCACCTCTGGATTGTGTCTGGTCAGAATGCTTGCAGGCTTTTGGCTTGTTTGTTTCATTCTGCAATGACATTCCTTACTGGATCAAAGGCTTCTGGTTGTCTTTTTGTGCAGTCCTTGTTTGGAAACCAATTTACTATTTTATATTTTGGGATTTTTGACCATTATTTGGTCTGATGTCATTTTTATGTTCTTAAAACTAAATATGTGGCTCCATTAGACCAAAGTATAGAGTTGTGATTCTTTTCAACTGTTTACATCACCATCTTTACTGGAAAGAGTTCTATCTTTGTCAGTTTATCCAGCTATCATCTAAGAGAAGCTGAAAGGTGGAGAAGGTGGATGAAGACACAAGGATGTTTTAAGATGTAGAGAGGGAAGGGAAGCTGGGGGAATTTTCTTTTAATACATTAGCTTTTATATAAGTAAAGCAGGATACAAGATTATACTCCTTAGCACAGAGCTTGACATGTGTTGGGTGCTTAATAAATGTTAGTTGACTGAGTGAATGAATATGTGCTTGTAGTGTTGGGGACAGTGGGGCATGGAGAACAATGTTGTAAGATTTGAAACAATCACAATGGAATGGAAATGGGAAGCAATAGACATGGCAATTTTCTCTTGTGAATCAGTGTCCTGGGACAAGAATTAGACTCCATTGGAGTCATGTAATAGAAAAGTGACATTTCATTTAGAGCCAGGAAACGGAAAGGAAAATTTGTAGAAAAGCCAAGGTTGTGAGAGAGCATGATGCCGAAGGATCAGTGTTCTCTAGGGCATAATGAAAAGAACTAGTAGGGGTGGAGAAGTCCTACCCTGGGACAGGATAGGACTTAACTAGATGAGAATATGAATGTGTGATGTGATTGCATTGGAAAATGTGTATAGGGCAGTAACCTCTTTCTCTTAAATTTCCATCTAACAGAATTAATAAGGGGAACTAAATCATTTTATACTACCTGAAGCCCAAGAGGTAAGGAGTTTTCAGTCTGGAGCACATAATGATAGATGATGGAGAAATGTGATTACTGCTGTCTACCTCTATTAGAACATTGTAAATACTTTGTCTGAAGGAGGAGGGGAATGTGAAAATAATTCTTGAAGGCATGACTGTGTAGATAGGAGATCCATAAACATGAGGAGAATTCCTATGATGGGGAGTGAACAAAGGCATGGCAGAGGGAAGAGAGAAGAATCTGGGGCTGGGAAAAGTGCTGCAAAGAAAGAGTACACTGTAGGTCAGGATCAGAGTTTCTAAGGTGTCATGAATAAATTCATTTTCACCAAAAATGCTCAACATCCATTTTAGAGCTTTTTTTTTTTTACCAATGTGACTGAATCTCAAATCAATGGAAATCAATTGAAAATACAGTTTACAAAATTAATTTTTTTTCTAGAATGCAACTATTCTATATACCCAGCAAGGTAGATGAGGGGCAGAATAGAGTCAGGATGATGCAATTCCAAATTGTGCCTCACTTTCTATCCATATTACTCTTGGCGAGCTAACCTCTTCCAACTTCAGTTTCTTTATTGGTAAAATGGAGATAATAATAGAATCTACCTCATAAGGCTCTTGTGAGGATCAAATGAGATAATATATGTAAAATGCTTTGCAAACCTTAAAATACTGTAGACATAAATGGTAGTTCTTCTGTCTTCTCTGTTAGACTGGGAGCTCCCTGAGAGCAAGGACTCTTCTTTTTCAGTTTATACTCCCAGTGTTGATTAGAGAGCTTTGTACCTAGTAAGTACTTAATAAATGCTTCAACCATTCACAGTCTGTCCCTTCCACAACATACTTAAACAGTGGTCTCAGGTCTCTAGTGATAGGGGACCATTGCCCTCTTAAGGCATGGATTGGAGTTATAAAAGTATCTAAGACAGGTCAGATTCCCATTTTGATCTAGAGGCTGTCAATTCAAGAAAAGTTTAACTAGAAATTTGCCTTGATATATAAAGGTGAGGAGGGAGTGGAGGAGTGAGAACGGGGGGGGGGAAGATTTCATAAAAGCTGTTTCTTTAGATAGCTTTAAATATTTTTTTTCTTACACTGCTTTTTTTTTTTTTTAGCATTGATTAAACCTAAATTGACCTCTTTGCAACTTATGCCATTGCTCCTTGTGGACTATCTGGGACTGAGTTTTCTACCTTGATCAAGGCAACTAAGGAAGTGTCCATTTTCTACCTCAAGGTGTTTGAGTTCTTGTTTTATTTTGTGCCACGTGGCTGTTAGATTTTCATTAATTGAATAATGTTCAACAATCAGTAAATTAGCAGATTGATGTAAGCATTGGTGCTACTGTTCTTAACCTAATGGCTTTGTTTGGTTGTTTATTTAACTGTCATAATTATGGACTGTTAGCATTTAAAAAAGAACAGTTTTTCATAACCCAATGATTAACCTTGGGAAGAAAAGAATGAACTTACAACCAATTTATCATTTTTATAGTCTCACTAATCATCAGTTTTAGATGCTGATAACCTCAAATGAAGAGATCGGTAATCTCTTTATGAAATAAACCATCAAGTTGAGTACAGATCTGTTAATACAAAGGCACTTATCTATTAATTAGTTGGTTTTGTCCTTGATCTTGCTCTCTACCAATTTTCTAAGACTTCAGAAACTGGGATGAAGTAGAGCATATACAAGGATTCCTAGAGTTAGACCAAATAGGGACTTCTTTGTTATTATTGAGTTGTATCTGACTCTTTGTGACCCCATTTGGAGTTTTTTTTTTTTTAGCAAAGATATTAAAGTGGTTTGTCATTTCCTCCTCCAGCACATTTTACAGTTGAGGAAACTGAGGCAAAAAGGATCAATTGACTTGTCTAAAGTCACACAACTAGTAAGTGTCTGAGGCTATATTTGAACTCAGGGCTTCCTGACTCCAGACCTGACACTGTGCCTGGCACTGTACCACTTGGCTGCCCTTAGAATGCTGTCAACTCCACCCCCTCTCATTTATAGTTGAGGAAACTGAGACCTAAAGAGGTTAAGTGAGTTGCCCAAGTCACATGATTACTAACTAGGGTGGGATTTGAAACTTCTTCCTTCAATTCAAGAGAAAACATCTTTTCGGGGTACTATGCCACTTCCTTATAATCATTGTTATTTATATGTCTAGTGGTTTTCATATTTTCACACAATTTTTGCCTATGTATCATCTTAAGTATGTATGAATATACAGGCTTTGTGTAGGGGTTAAGAAACAAGTGGTCTTTAGCTTCATTTATTTGATATGCTTATATTAGGGAGTATGGTGATAGCAATGTATAGCAAAATACCAATTTTCAGAAGAACAATGCCCAACTTTTACTATTTGGTTTTCTCAACCCTTTCAATGTTTTATAACTTGTGTGAAAGTGAGCTCTCTTTTTTAAAATTAAATTTTATTTTTTAATTAACAGAAATCTATTTTTTTCTTCTTCCCACTCTTCCCTGTATTGGGGGGAAAAAAAAGAAAAACGAACTCCTTTGCATAGTGAAGCAAAACAAATTCCTTCATTGGCAGTGTCCAGAAGTGCACCTGAGTCTAGAGCCTCTGTCACGAGGTGAATAACATGCCTCATTATCAGCCCTCTGGAATCAGGTCTAGTCATTGCATTGATCAGAGTTCTTGTAGCTTTCAAAGGTTTTTTTTAAATTTTTTTGTTTTATATGACTATTTTGGAAATGTGTTTTATATGACTGCACAGGTATAGCCTATATCAAGTTGCTTGCCTTTCTCAATAAAGGGGTGGGAAGCAGAGAGAGAGAATTTGGAACTCAAAAATTTTTTAAAATTAATGTTAAAAATTGTTTTTAAATATAATTGAAAAAATTAAATAAATATAAGAAACAGTATTGTTTTTATTGTGCAAATTGTTCTTCTGGTTCTGTGTATTTCACTTTGTATCAGTTTATACAAATCTTTCCATGTCTCTTTGAAGTCATTGATCTTTTTAATTTCTTGTAGTACAGTAGTATTCAATTCCATTCATATACCATAATTCATTCATTCAGCCATTCCTTAATTTGTGGGCATCCCCTTGATTTCCATTTGAATTCAGTTCTTCACATTTCTCTATTTGGTTAAAATAGAGAACTAGAGAAGAAACAGCTTTTATGAAATCTTTTTTCCCCTGGTTCTCACTCCTCCTTTCCCTCCTCGCCTTTATATATCAAGGCAAATTTCTAGTTAAACTTTCCTTGAATTGACAGCCTCTAGATCAAAATGGGAATCTGATCTGTCTTAGATACTTTTACAACACTAATCCATGAACATTTTCAGGGATGGTTCCTATCTCTTTTTCCCAGTCTCATTACTCTTTTTCCTTCCCTCTTTGTTCCAGGCAAAGTAGTCTGCTATTTTCTTTACACTGCATTCCATATCCTACCCTTGTGACTTTGTGTAGGTGATGCCTACAAATCTGGCATATATTTCCTCTTCAATTCCATCCTTTAGAATTGCTAGTGCTCTTTCCCTCTTGAAATTATTTTGCATAAATCTGTATTTACTTACATCCACTCATGCCATAATCCTATTTAAAAAATTTTTGTTTTGGAGAAGATGTGGAAAAATTGGAACACTAATGCATTGTTGGTGGAGTTGTGAAATGATCATTTTGGAGAGCAATTTGGAACTATGCCCAAAGGGCTATAAAAATGTGCATACCCTTTGGCCCAGCAATAGCACTTTTAGGGCTGTATCCCAAAGAGATCATAAAAATGGGAAGGGGACCCACATGTACAAAAATATTTATAGCAGCTCTTTCTGTGGTGGCAAAGAACTGGAAATTGAGGAGATGCCCATCAATTGGGGAATGGCTAAACAAGTCATGGTATGCGAATGTGATGGAATACTATTGTGCTTTAAGAAATGATGAGCAAGCTGACTTCAGAAAAATCTGGAAAGATTTGTATGGACTGAGGCTGAGTGAAGTGAGCAGAACCAGGAGAACATTGTGTACAGTAACACCCATGTTGTGAGATGACTAACTTTGATAGACTTGGCTCTTCTCAGCAATGCAAGGATCTAAGGCGTTTCAAAAAGTGTCATGATGGAAAATGCTATCCACATCTAGAGAAAAAACTATGGAGTTTGAATGCGGATTTAAGCATACTATTTGCTCTTTTTTCTTCTGTTTTGTTTTGTTTCTTCTTTCTTGTGGTTCTTCCTATTGGTTCTAATTATTCTTTACAATATGACTAATGTAAAAATATGTTTAATAGGAATGTATATATAGAGCCTATATCAGATTGCATGGTGTCTTGGGGAGGGAGGTGGGAAAGGAGGAGGAGAGAATTTAAAACTCACAAGCTTTTGGAAGTGATTGTTGAACACTAAAAATTAATCAATTAAAAAAACTGTTGCTGAGTTGTTTCAGTTGTGTCTGACACTTTGTGACCCCATTGGGGGTTTTCTTGGCAAAGATACTTGTATGGTTTGCCATTTCCTTCTTCAGCTAATTTTACAGATGAAGAAATGGAGGCAAACAGGGTTAAGTGACTTGTGCAGGGTCACGTGGCTAGTAAGTGTCTGAGGCCAGATTTGAACTTAGGAAAATGAGTCTTCCTGACCTGAGGCCCAGCATTCTATCCACTGTGCCACCTAGCTGCCACATTTAAAAATATATTTAAAATTTTTCTTGGCTACTGTTTTTTTAAAAGCTACATTCTTTGGTGCCATTCTTTCTCCTTATAACAATGCCAATTCCTTATGCTATTTATATTTCCCAGTGATTCAAAATTTTTTTTCCAAATAACGGTAAGTTATTTGAGGGCGGGAACTGTTGTATTTTTGTCTTTGTACACCCAACATCTAGCAGAGTGTCTTATAATTATTAATAAAGTGTGTTCTTAATTGCATCAAATTGGAGAGGTTAACCTTTATAATCAAGCAGTATCAGAAACATCTGACATTTGTGGATCCAACTTACACTTTAAAAAAAAAGAATTTTCTAACATCATTTTTATCTGAATCAGTCTTCACCACATGGCACTATGACCTTTGCTTTTCTCTTTGTTTCTGGGGCTCCCCCCATATCCCTGCAGCTTGTTTGCTTCTTCCCAGTTCACCGTCTCATTTTCAAGCTGTTTCCTTGGATCCTAGATCTCATTCTTAAGCTCCCTCTAAGCTGTCTGGATATATGCACCAGGTTCTTTTACTCCAGGTTTTTTGCTTTCTCTCTGGCCTTTTGTTGCTTCTCCCCATGAAATGCCCAATTGGGAAGCCTCCTTGCTGTTTACAGTGCTTATGGTGTAAATGATAAGGTTTTCCATGCTACTCTGGGTAGCCATTATAGTTTGATTGATTTTTGGAAAGAGGAAAGGAAAAAGGGAAAACTCATTTAGCTTCTGCTCTAAGTAATTTTTCTTAAAGATTTAAAATATGAACATTTAAAATTGCCCCAGGTTAATATTTGGCCCCATAGCCTTAGAGATGGATTTTTTTTTTAAAATGGAAGGTGTGGCACAGGTTGATAGAGAATAATTTTGGAAATATAAAATCCTTTCTCTTCAAATGTTGTGTCTATTGCTTTTCAGTGTTTCCTTTTTGGTTTGCATTTTTAACATCCACATTACTGTATTTGGAAAGAAAAGGACAAACAGTTATATTTTTTATGTACCATCTCCTTGGGAATTACATTGTGTGCAGTGTATCATGAAATCTGGCTCACCCACTGAGAATTATTATTCTTAGGAGAGATGAAGTCTTTTCTTTCTCCCTATTTCTTGATCAGGTTCCAGCTGAAAGCTTATAGTATTTTATGAATAATTAATGCTTATAATTAACAGATTAAGAGAGTATGTGAGCCTAAGCATTAACAGAAAAGTTGAGAGGGAGGTTATCAGTATAAAGTCACTACTAAGCAAGACAGCTGGAGTATGGCCTGAATCTATTTGCATTTGGGAGAACTGGGAGTTCCTTGGAACTTTATTCATATTAATCTGTGACACAGGTTGCATGCACAGGAGGTAAGAATGTACAGTTATCTCTTCTACATTGTGGGGGCTAAGGACATGGCACTCCCCACAATCTGGAAAATCCATTTAAATTTTTTTTGGCCTTTCCTTCATACCAGAGAAGAAGTCTGAATTATTATGGTATTAAAAGATAAAATATGTTGATATTATGCAACAGTATACATGTATTTTTTGCATTTCTGAGTTTCTAAATGTCTGTGTCATCTGCGGCTTCCAGAAAACTCTCAAAAAATTCCCCATTTAATTTGTTATTCCAATCCTTGACCTATCAAAACCGCAATGGGGAAAATCACAATGTGGAAGGGAAAACTGTAGTGTTAATTGGTCAAGAAATTACCTTTAGCCTCTTCAGATTCTTTCAGATTGGTTCCATATGATATGCCAATGAAGTAGCATGGCATACAGCCAAAAGTAGAACATTATATGATTGCTGTCCCAAGTTATTTAGGAATGTATTGTGTATTCCTGGTATCCCACACTTGGGTTCAATGTCAAGATTTTAATCTAAATGTTGTTCTAGCAGTAGGAAATAATAATAATGGACATTCAAATAGTACTTAAGAATTCACAAAGTACTTTATGTATATTATCTCATTTGAGCCTTACAACATCCAAAGCTGGTACTATGGATGTTGTTATCTTAATTTTACGGGTGTAGAAAATGAGGCTGAGAGGTAAAGTGACCTGTCAATGCTTTGTTGTTGTTCAGTCCTATCAATCATGTCTGACTCTTCATGACCCCACTTGGGGTTCTCTTGGCAGAGATACTGGAGTGGTTTGCCATTTCCTTCTCCAGCTCATTTTATAGATGAGGAAACTGAGGCAAACAGGGTTAAGTGACATGCCCAGAGTCACATGGCTAGTATGTGTCTGAGGCCAGATTTGAACTTATGAAGATGAGTCTTCCTGACTCCAGGCCCAGAACTGTATCCACTGTGCTACCTACCTGGCTACATGCTTCATAATATCTGAGGCAGGATTTGAAACCAAATCATCCTGATTCTAAATCCAGAACTCTTAAAAAAACAAACAACCCCCCTCCCATAAAAAATCCCAAACCCTAAACCTATTGTTAAGATGACTATACATTAGGAAATATTGCAGGTTATTTGGAATATACTAGCCCAAGTATTTTAAGGATTTTTATCTCACCTTTACTTATTTAAAAACACTTATAAGTACTTATTTTATGTAGATTCTCCGGTCATCAAACACTTATTGGACTCTGACCATGTGCCAGGCACTGTGCTAAGTGCTGGACATACAAAGAAAGGCAAATACACAGTCCCCAGTCCCTTCCCTCAGCAGCTCTCTCTGTCTCTCTCTCTCTCTGTCTCTGTCTCTCTCTCTTTCTCTCTCTCTCTCTGTCTCTCTCTCTGTCTCTGTCTCTGTCTCTGTCTCTGTCTCTGTCTCTGTCTCTCTCTCTCTCTCTCTCTCTCTCACACCACACACACACACACACACACACACGTACATACAGTTCTACTCAAATGCCTCATTGAGGTGTAGAGGTGATTCTAGGTTCTTGAAGGCTAGGCCAAGTAGAATGTAGGGTCTACCATCATGGAAATGCTTTGGGTATGGTGTCTCTGCATTCCAAGAATCAGTCTAGCCAAATACAGAGAGCTTGCTCATCAGGAGGCTGGCCCCTTGGCTCTGTGGTGAATTCTTTGGTCATGGTAACTCATGAAAAAAAGAGAAGTACAATAACAACCCTCAGTAAAGCACGGCCCTTTCCACTTTTTTAGTGATGGTGTCAACATGACTGAAAAGGATTCAGATGGTGTTAAATTTAGTAGTTTTTAGACTATCTCTAAATTTTCACCTTGTCCAAAGACCAATGAATGGATACAGTACTGGAAGAAATGAATAATATCAATGTTGGTGCTCTTTTTATGAATGAAATCAAAAGCAAGGAGAGTAATGCAGTTCCAAGAAAGGATGGTTCACAGGCTCTACTTGGAGAGGGAGTGGCCAATAAAATAATTGGTTTTATCTTGTCCCTAAAGGAAAGAAGAAACAATACTTCATGGGAAATTTAGTCATTGTATGTAGTCCTCATTATAAGTATTTGCAGAAAAAATGATTCTGATTTAGACTTATGTTTCAATATCTGTTGCAAAAAATGAGGAGGTTGAGGAACCCCACTCAATACAGATCACTAAGACAAAGATCCTTAACCTGGAGTCTGTGAACTTAAATTTAAAACAATTTGACAACTGTATTTCAATATATGATTTCCTTTGTGATCCTATATAGTTTATGCATTTAAAAACATGATTTTGAGAAGGGATCGATAGGCTTTACCAGATAACGACCAAAGAGTGAAGAACCCCAGTGCTAAGGTAAATCAACATATGCCTTGATACATGACATGAATGCAAAAATGGAAATAGTTGATGATTTTGAGAAATATAACATTGATTAGGAATAAGGACTGAGGTCAAACACTTGCAGATTAGAAAGAAGCTTCATACTTGTGTATCATGAATATTTTCTTTGAAAAAAGAATGAGTAGACACTGGATTTTACAAAATAATATCACAAAAATGGAACTGATTATATTTTAAGATACCAGAAACAACTCAGAATTTATATGGGAGTCATTCCTGAACCAGCTACCTATGTATGGTAAAAGTAACACTTTGTTCTAGATAAAGATAAAAATTTGTACAAAGTTAAAATTAAAAGTAACAATGGCAAAAAGATAAGGCATACAGTTGAAATGACTCAATCACATATGTTAATGGATATAAAGATGAATAATGGAAGGAAAAATGTATAATAATTTCATACAGAAATTCAGTTGCTACAAATCAGAATATGAGTAGTGTTGTCTCATAAAAAAGAGAAATAATGAAGGGTAAAAGCATTTTCTTTTTTTCCTGCTTAATGTATTTTTCCTGAATTACATGTAAAGATAATTTTAACATTCATTTTATAAGATTTTGAGTTTTAAAATGTTTTTATCCCTCCCCACTTCTAATTATTTAGATCTGACTTTATTTGTGTCAAAAGTATTTTGTAATTGTATTCGTGTAGTTCCTGGGTTTGTCTTGGCAGGTAGATTCCCAAATATTTTATGTTGCCTATGGTTATTTTAAATGGAATTTCTTTTTCTATTTCTTGCTGTTGGGCTTTGTTAGTAATATATAGAAATGCCAATGTTTGATATAGGTTTATTTTATGTCCTGCAACTTTGCTAAAGTTGTTAATTATTTCAAGTAGGTTTTTAGTTGATTCTCCAAGTATACCATCATATCATCTGCAAAGAGTGATAGCTTTGTTTCCTCATTGTCTATTATAATTCAATTTCTTTTTCGTCTGTTATTGCTAAAGCTAGCCTTTCTAGTACAATACTGAATAACAGTGGTGATAATGGACATCCTTGTTTCACCCCTGACCTTATTAATACTTCTAGCTCATCCCCATTACATATAATGCTTGCTGATGGTTTTAGTTAGATGCCGCTTATTATTTTAAGGAAAATTCCATTTATTCCTATGCTCTCTAGTGTTTTTTTTTTTAAATAGGAATGGGTATTGTCAGGTAAAACCATTTTCAAGAAAGCTTAGAAAGAGACTCAATTAAGCAAAGTAATTGTGAGGTCATTTAAGGATGAAAATAGGAGAACAATAAATGGAGGGGAAAAGGAAAAGATCTGCAAAGATTTTTTTCAATAATTGTTTTTGTTGTCAAGGCCAGTAGTGCCATGCCACTAAGGACTCAGCATCACATTCTTGGGCATACCTTCATGACATTTCATAGTTCCTTTATTATCCCAAACTTATTCCATAATCAAAGGTCCATCTGTTTAATACCAATATTCTTCTAATGTTGGTTTATGGCAAGAAGTCATAGAACATTGCAGTCTTCAAATAACTAAAAATGAGTATCAGAGGGTAATGTAGATGTACATGGCAAGTGTCTTATAATAAACATGACATTTTGAAGAGCTATAGGAAAGGATATCATTAGGGAAGTATATGGTAGGAAAAGAGAGAATAGTGTCATGGCAATAGCCAAAGATTACAGGTAGAAAGCCTGAGTGCTCTCCCAATATCCTTTCAGTGTCCAGAGAAAATAAGAAGGTTCTCAAAATGTTGAGTGGACTTATGGGAAGATATGGACAAGAGTTGCACAACATATGCAGGCGTAGATGAGAGCTGTTATCTGTACATTATCAAAGATCCAAATTGATGGAATCTATTTGAATATCCGAGTATATAGAGCGTTATGTTAGATCATGGAGAAATAATGTTTTGATAACACAGTCCCTACACTCATGTACTTTATATGGAGATAAGACATCGACCCACCTAACATGATAATTTGTTTAGAGGTATTTGGAATATGAATGACACATGAATGGGGAGACTTTTACTGATCTGGGGGATCAGGAAAGGCTCATGCAGGAAGGGATATTTGAGTTGGGCTTCAAAGAATTGGTGGGAATTTTTAAAAATTTGTTTCATTTTTAATTTGTGGAATAAAACAAGCATTTCCATTACACAGTGTAATAAAAAAGATGATTGCACATGCAATTGCAAATCTAATATGTGCAACTTGCTATTCCTTTTAAATATATAATAAAGTTTAATAGACGAATATGTGAAGGGGGCATACAGTAGGCACATAGAATATCATATGTAAACTCATGGAAGTGGGAGAGTGTAAGACATACTTTGGGGGCAGAATGTAGTCTAGCTTGGCCAGAATATAGAGTATCTATTTGTGTGTGGGTGTGTGGGCAGAGTAATGTGAGATAGGGCCTTGAATGCCAATGAAATGAGTTTGAAGTCCTTTGTGAGACAAAAAGGGGCCATTTAAGAGTTTTAAAAAAATAAATTCAATGATATGACCAGATGTGTAAGGAATATTATTCTATCAGCAGAAGGATAGATACGAGTGGAGAAAGACCTATTAGGAGGATATGGGGGAAGGGAACATGCATTTATAAAGTGCCTACTATGTGCTAGGCACGATGCTAAATGCTTTACAAATATCTCATTTGATCCTCACAATGACCATGTGAAGTAGGTGCTATTATTATTTCCATTGACCAGTTAAGGAAATAGAGAGGTTAAGCTACTTCTCCAGAGTTACATAGCTAGTAAGTTTCTGAGGTACAATTCAAGTTCCGGACTTCTTGATTCCAAGTCCCCCATCCTATCTACTGCAGGATCACACAGCTAGTAAGTGTTGGAGGTTGGATTTGAACTCAGGTCCTCCTGACTCCAGGCTGAGAAGCAATGGATTGAAGCAAATTTTGCCTTGATATAAGGAAAAACTCAGCAATTAGGGGAGACCTATGGTATAACTGGCTGTCCTAGCAGGTGGTGGATTTTCCTTTCCTGGAAGTTTTCAGCTGGAAGTTGATAGCAGTTTTTCATTGATTCTTGGTGAGGTCCTGGTTGTCCTGAGTGGCCTCTGTGCTTCTATCCAACTCAGATATTCTGTCCTTCATATATATATAACTTGATCCAATTGACAGTAGTCCAGCAAATAGACTTTTTGTGACTGGTTGCCTAATGAGGAGATACCCCAAAAGGTGGAGCTGGGATAAATTCCAGTAGTCTCCTTCATTACACATCAATGAACTTTTCTGACTGGAAATATTCCCTTGCTGAGGTAGAAAAGACTGGCTAAAACAGGATTTGTGTATGAGATGGCTTGCCAGGCAAGATAGTTTGGTTTTACCACGAAGGAACCAATGCCTAGGGCCTAATGAATTGATTAGTCTGTTCCTCTCTCAAACAGGATGGTGCTCCCCTTGTAGCTGTGGCCTTGAAACGCTAGGCACTTAGTTCCAAAAATTTTATGGCAACCAGATGGAGTACCTCTCCTGCCAAATACATGGTAGGAAGGACAGAAATAAGACTGAGAATGTTGGGCATCATCCTGTTCTCTCATGATTTAAAACCATGAAGAAAAAATATTTTTTGAATTCTCTCTCCATTCCACCTGGAAAAGATTTCATACCTGGCTGTTCAATCAACATTTGGATGGTAGCCTCACTGAAGAATGAAAGATAAGCATGTAAGATACTAGCTCTTAACACTGACTCCAAACCCATTGGCCAAGTGATTTGGCAAATTTAGCAACATCCCATATAGACAATTGATTTACCAGCAGGTAAGAAGAGAACTGTAGATCCAGGAAAAAAGAATAGTGTATGATAAACAAATGACTTCTTTTCTTTTCTCTTCTTTTCTCATTTTTAACCAGCAAGTCTTTATTTTCTCTCCTTTCTTGATTCCCAGTAGAAAAAAAAATCCTTGTAACAAAGATGAATAGGGAAACAAAACAAATTTCCATATTGGCCATGTCCAAAAAATGTTTCTTGTTTGCCTATTTAGCCTATCACCTCTCAGGAGGTGGAAAGCATTCATCATTTGTTCTCTGGAATTTTGGCTGCTCATTGCAAGGATCAGAGTTAAGTCGTGGCGACAAAGATCTAGAAACTAAGGGGAGAGGTGCCCATCAGTAGGGGAATGAATGAACAATTATATTATATGTATGTAAAAGAGTACATATGCTGTAAGAAATGATGAAAACCAGAATTTCAGAGAAATCTGGTGAGACTGATGATGAACAGATGCAGTGAAGTGAATAGAATCAGGAGAAAAATTCATGTAACAACAATATTGTAAAAAACAATTATTTTCACTTCCAAGGTACTTAATGACTTATTTTTTGAACTCATTGAGTTCTACCAATTAGACTGTTTGCCAAGAGCAATTTGGAGCTTTAGCAATATGTTAAAAATTGTGAACAAGACAAAAGAGGGCTTTGGCCATCCTCACAGTTTTGTTCATACTTTTTTCCTTGCTTGGTATTGTCCTGGGCTCTATACTCAGCTCCCAATTTTCTTGGGATCTTCTCCCATAAAAATGAGCTCTCAAATGTTTCATTGACTGTTTTTTTTAAGATGAGACTTGTAATTTCTTTGGTCTGTAGAACTCCTGGTAAGGAGACTCCCTTTTCCTACCAGTTCAGATCAATACTTGCTTTGTAATTAAAGTCTTCTAGAGCTGCCTGAATTGTTCAGGCTCACACAAGGAATACATGTTGGGTAAATAGCTTGAACTCAGGCTTTCCTGACTCTGAGGTCTGCTTTCTGGGCACTTAAATAACTGATAATAATGGGGAAGTGTCTCCTCTTCAATCCGTATTTGCATTTCAATAGGAATAAAAACCTAATGACAGAATTTTAAGCATCTGCCAACAGGTGGGAGGCTTTTTTTTTTTTTTGGCAGAGGGCAAAATACAGGTGAAAGAGAATAACTGAAATTTTCACTGTTCCCTCAGGATATTTTGCTTACCATACATGCAGGTGTGTTCTGGTTAATGTTTAACAACTGTTTCTCTAGAAAAAAAAGAAACACGGTATATATAAGTATAGAATAATTTTACATATATATGCATATATGTGTTTGATGGTAGCCATCTCTAGGGCAAGGGAGGAGGGGAGAAAAAAGGAATTTACATGATAACTTTATCATATATTTAAAAGGAATAGCAAGTTAAACATAATAGATTTGCAGTTTCATGTGCAATCTTTTTTATTATACTATGTTATGGAAATGCTTGTTTTATTCCATAAATTAAAAATTAGATTAAAAAATTAAAAAAGAACCAAGTGCACATAACACACTTCTAATTTTAATCTATATTATTAACATATTCTCCATAATTTTCTTAAGTAAAAAAAAAATAAATCCAGCACAGATTTGTAGGGTTTGCTGATTTCCTAGGTGTGAATGCTCACCCTAAAAATTTAACTTAATTTAATTTAACTGGTTCTGTGCAGCTAGTTCAAGCTAGCTCCAACATACTAGTGCATATCAAGTGAGGGCATCAGTACCAATATATATGCTAAATATTGATAAAATTAATCTCTTTTGAACTTTTCTTTTCAAATTTCTTTTTAAAAAAATGTTAACCAGCATTTGCAATTTGTTTTCCCCAGCTGCATATAGGCACTAATCGTACCTTGCCCTTATGACCTTTGGTTAATCAGAAGGACTTGATTTGTTGCAATCAAACTCTGGGGACTCCATAGAACCTGGATGTTAAGTATTAGCAGGTGGGGAGCTGAGGATATGTGGAATGGCACTCCATTTGCTTCAGGAAGTCAGGTTATTAGAATTCTAGGCCAAAAGGAATGATAAATTGGAATGAGCCCTTTATGTTCATTTTGTCTACTGTTGTCTGAAATATAGAGGTAGGCATATATGGCTGTAACCATGCTGGACCACTGATTTGGAGTGTGCTTATATAAATAGCCTTTCCCAAAGTATTGTCTTGTTCTGTTTGTCTCCTTTTAACCTACTCATAAATAATAAGGCAGTCACAGTTCTTCCCTTTTTTTTTCCCTTAGGAACTGATACTTTCCAGACTTTCTCCTGATTCTTCCTCTGTAACATTTCTGGATGTACTTTGTGATTGCTCAGATTCTAAACCTTTTTAGTCACAGAAATTTTGCAGAAACATGTTACTCTTGGGTAACCTTCCTGTCTTTCTGAGCTTTGGAGTTCTAAGATGTCTGAGCTGCTATAGAGTTGTCATTTTCTTCTTTTATCTGCATCTAAATTTAACAGCAAATTTTGTTCTTCATCCAAATGGTAAATAGTTGGCTGCAAGAGCTGGGACGGGTAGGGGGAGAGTGGTTTTCTGAACCTCTGAAAAATATAGCCTAAGTCACCTCTCCATGAAGATTTCACTGATTCTTTCATCTGAAAGTGATCTCTTCCTCCTTAAATTTCTTATAGCGTTTTGCCTGGATCTCTCCTTTGCCCTCATTACATTTTAGCTAGTATCAGACTTATGTACATCTTACATTTCCCCCTGTGAGGTTGTAAGATCCTTGAGGGCAGGAACCATGGTTTTTATAGAATCTATATGGAACTGTGGAATCTATAAATTCCAGGGCAGCTAGGTGGCGCAGTGAATACAGCTCTGGCCTTGGCATCAGGAGGACCTGAGTTCAAGTCCAGCCTCAGACACCTGACACTTATTAGCCATGTGACCCTGGGCAAGTCATCTAGCCCCTATTGCCTCACCAAAAAGCAAAAAACAAAATTTAAAAATCTATAAATTACAGAGTCTCTTTTAGAACAATACACATAGGAGGAGCTTAATAATATTGCTGAATTGAATGAAAGATAGTTTGTGAGCTTCCCAACAGAGTTAGAAACCCATAAGTAATTAATGCAATATTTTTCATATGAAGTGGTCCTTACATTTTAAAATTAGAATCTTAATAAAAGCACCATTCAAAAATTTTTAACATTTTCCTCCTGTTTATTTTTTTCAAAGTAGTTATTATAAGTCTTAAAAGGGCTATCTAATCTGATGCTGACAGAGGAATTAGATCTCTACTGTTTTTGTTTTTAAAATAATTTTTATTGATATCTTTTTTTTTATTATCATCTACATTTACCTGCATGTACCCTCCCCTCTACCCAGAGAGGTATCCTTTATAGTAAAGCATTAAAAAAAGAGGAAGAAAAACAGTTCAGCAAAAATAGCCATCACACTGAAAAAGTCTGACATCATATTCAGTATTCCACATCCATAGTCCCCTAACATTGTGAAAAAGGAGGAAAGTTCCAGAGAACTCATATCTTAATGAAGTATTCTAATCCACCAATATAATCAATATAAATAAGTTTGTGGGTTCATTATAAGAATTTTAACATCGATTGGAAGTCTGTTGGTGATTTTTGAAAAATACAAGAGGAGAAAGTTGCAACAGAAAGGGAGACAGGCAAATGGTAATTAATTTTTCTTTTTCTAAAGGATGGTGGTCCTTTAGTTTCTCAACTTACCTTTCATGATGGTAAAATTCTAGAGATCTTTAATAATGGAATGGCTTGTGAGTATTTAGAAAAGGAAAGAGTAATTGGTATGACAGCTTAGGTCCACCAAGAAAAAAAGCATTCCAGATAAATTTTATTTCCTTTTTTGGTGTAGTTTATTAGAGTGGTACATCTATACACAGTATATGGATGTCATAAAAAATAAAAATTCCAGTATCTTTATGGATAAGATGGAGAGCTGCAGCCTGAATAATAATATGTTATGTGAGTTTGGAAATGGTTAAATGATGAAATATAAAGAGTGATCATTCAGGGATTAATATTGTTTTTCATGTTTTATTCCTAGTAACTGGCATGACAATTTGCAAATGGTACATATTTAGTAAATGTTTGCTGAATTGAATTGAATTAGTTGTAGGCAAAGGTATTATGGTCATCAAATTTGTGGGTAGGGCTTCAAAGGATTGAGATGAATATGCAGGAAGTAAAAGGGTTTCCACTGAAAGTAGCAGTCGTTTTGGTTGACAGAGATTATTAGGTCATCAGGAATTTTGGGTAGATGAGAGGGGACCTGCTAGTCATAGAAAGGGAAGAATAGATAGATGCTTAAAGAGCAAATCAGTTCAAAGGTTCTAGGTGGCTTCTGGTAGCTTTATTGTGTAGCTGGGCAGGACTGGTGGCTTTGACATTTTAGATGCTACAGTAAATCACAGTGTTAACTCTCCCTGAGTGTATGGCTTATTAAAATGCTTTGCTCCAACCCCCCCCCCCCAATTGAATTGCTTCTAGCTATATTTTCCTTAACCTGTACATCTGAAGTTGATGTTTTAAATCTGTGTAAGACTTTATAATTATCCTTATTGGGATACACCTGTCCATAACTTGATGTATATCCACAGGGAGGTGGCATGATGCAAATGATTAACCAACAAAGGAGACTGAAAGGGAGTGGCCAGACAAGTAGGAGGATCACCAAGAGAAAGCAACATGACAAAGATCCAGAGAATGAAGAGAGAAAATCTAGGAGGAGAGGATAGTTACCAGTCATTTTTATCTTTGTAACTCTAGTATCTAGCCTTTTACCCGGCACGTGATAGGTGCTTAATAAATGTTTGCTGACTGATTACATTTTGTCTTATTAGATTCAGCCAAAAGTCCTAGCCTATTTGGGTCTTTTTTTGGACTCTAATGAGTTAGCTCTCCATCTCCTAGCTTCGTGTCATCTGCCAATTTTCTAAGTATGCCATTTTATATGTTTATCCAGGTCAGATACTTCTTTTCAAGCTGACATTGAGACAAGGATGATTACACTTTGGGTTTGGCCATTCTACCAGTTCAGAGTACATAGAAATGGACCATCATAGTAACCTATATTTTCCATCTTGTCCACAAATATTTCAGGAGAGATTTTGCCAAATGCTATGCTGAAATCTAGGTATACCTCTAACATTGTTTCTGATCCTCCAGTCTAGTAAAACTTACAAGAAAGATAGTAAGCTTGGCTAGAGAAAATCAGTTATAGGATGTAGACTAAGAAAGACTAAATGACATACTTAGGCTCACGAAAGTAATATGCAATAGTGCTGGGATTTGAACATGATGTCTTCTGAATCTAAAGTCAGTAGTTTTTTGTTTACAATGTAATTGAAAGCAGAGATAGCTTGCTCCGAACTCTCTCTCTCTTTCTCTCTCCTCTTTCTCTCCTTTCCTTCTCTCTTTCTATTTTTTTCTGGCTTTCGGTGTCTGTCTCTACTCTCATACACATATATAAATATGCATATATCTCTCCCTCTCATATATGATGCTCATTTTAACCTTATTCTACCCAGGGGAAAATACTAAAGGGAACTGGATGATACGATTTGTGCTGTCTCTACATTCAATTAGGGAGTTCTTGAATATAAAGCTGACATCCTCTCCCTCCCTCCACTAGCACAAGTACAAAATTTTGCAGTATTCCTTCATACCTGGTTTTGGAACAGGTGACATCACATTGATACCATATGATTTGCCTCAAAATGTTTTATTCTAAGCTCCATTTGGCAACTGATTTCCTTCAACATTGCCGAACAACCTATTTTTAGGCAGCTACATCATTTCCCCTTTACTAGTGCTGATCTAGAATGAAGAAGAAGCCAATGAAAGGCACTTTTGAGGTGGTGTGTTATGCACCTCAGCCTCCTCTTATCCCCTTCGCAGGCACATGTGAAACAAATTAAAATGATTTATTAGGGATGAAGAGTCCATTCTAGGATCCTTACTCAGCTGTTTTCATGGCGTATGGTAGAAGTGGGAAAACATTTGTCATTTTTGGACAGATTAAGAATAAACAATATAGAGGACTAGTTTCAGGTGCATAAAGTTTAGTTCGTAAAATCTTATGTGCATGAAATTTAGATATCATTATATTCCAATAAAAATGATAGTTCTGGATGGGTTTTGAGTCTGCTTTTTCATTAATTTAGAGTAATGGATTTCACAAGTCAAATTTGAGTCTTAGCACTTTGCCTGTCAGGACATTAAATTTTTTGTTTTGATTTTGGAAATGATATAATATATAGGCAAATTAAAGGCAGCTAGGTGGTACAGTAGACAGAACATTGGATTTGGAATCAGGAAGGCCTGAAAGCAAATATGGATTCAGACACTTAACTGTGTGACCCTGGGCAAGTCACTTAACCTCTGTTTGTCTCAGTTTGCTCAACTATAAAATGAGGATAACAGTACTTACTTCCCAATGTTGGTATGAGGATAAAATGAGATGATATTTTAAAAATTGGCATAGTGTCTGTCACATAGTAGGTGCTTATTTTTATTATTATTTATTTCCTTTCCATCTCTGAGTAGTAGCGTAGTAGATATCTTAGCAAGATAAGATCTTGTAATGTCACTCCTCTGCTCAAAATTATTTGTGGCTGACTATTGCCTACTAAAGTTCAAATTACATTGCTTGGCATTCAAAGTCCTTCAAAATATGGTGCCATCTTGTCTTTCCAGCTTTATTTCATAATTGTCTTACATTTACTATTTATTATAGCCAAACTATACTGTTCTCTCCTCTATAATTATATATTTGATTTTCCATCCATATAACTTTTCTCATACTTTTCCCTATGCCTGAAATGCCCTCTTTTGGATTATTGAACTCCTACCCATCTTTTAAAAATGGACTTGAATGTTGAGGATGGAGCCAAGATGGCAGAGGAAAAGCAGTGACTTGCTTGAGCTCTCCCTCAGACCCCTCCAAATACCTGTAAAAATGACTCTTAACAAATTCTAGAGCAGCAGGACCCACAAAAAGACAGAATGAAACAAAATTTCCAGCCCAAGACAACCTTGGATGGTGGTTGGGAAAGGTCTCTTATGCCTCGCTGGGAGAGGAGGACAGTTCAGTATAGGCTACAGCAAACCAGGAGCAGGATTCAGGGGACTGAATTATGGGCAGCTGTGGCAGTTTCCAGACTTCTCAACCCACAAACACCAAAGACAACTGAGATCAGTAGGAAAGGTCTGTCAGACCTGGATGAGAGAGGAGTGTGGCCTTAGAGCAGCCTCCAGGTGGTGGCAGTGACAGTGGCTGCTTCCACAGTTCTCAGCTCACAGACAGTGGGAGGATTCAGTGGCTGATCAGAAGGGGATTGCAAGGATGTCTTTGCTGGCTCTGAGGTAGGATTCTCCTGCTTTGCTTGTGCTTTGAGCCGGGTCACAATCCTGGGGTGAAGAGGAGCTTGTGGCAGTGGTACAGAGAGAATCCTCCTCACAGTTCCAAGGCAGAGAAGAATGCTTGTGATCACTCATAGACCAGAGCACAGGACAGGGAAGGAGTAAACACCTCTCCTTTGATCATACCACCTTGGAAGAAGTAAAAATTTACTGGTCCCTAGAAGTATCTCTGAAAACAGCAGCACAAAACCCTGAAGCTTGGGACAGTACACCCTCAACACTGGAAGCAGAGCTCTACCTTAACAAAGAATTAAAAAGTCAAGTAATTGACCGGAAGCATGAGCAAACAGCAGAAAAATATTCAGACTAGAATCTTACTTTGGGGACAAAGAAGATCAAAACATACAACCAGAAGAAGACAACAAAGTCAAAACTCCTATATCTAGAACCTACAAGAAAAATATGAATTGCTCTCAGGCCATAGAAGAGCTCAAAAAGGATTTTGTCTTTTTTTCCCTTTTTCTTTAGGCAATTGAGGTTAAGTGACTTGCCCAGGGTCACACAGCTAGTAAGTGTGAAGTGTTTGGTCTGAGGCTGCATTTGAACTCAGGTCCTCCTGACTTCAGAGGTGGTGCTCTATCCACTAGCACCACCTAGCTGCCCCTTTCAAAAAGGATTTTGAAAAGCAAGTAAGAGAAGTAGAAGAAAAATTGGGAAGAGAAATGAGAATAAGGCAAGAAAATCATGAAAAACAAGTCAACAACTTGCTAAAGGAGACCCAAAAATACTGAAGAAAAGAACACCTTAAAAATAGACCAACACAAATGGCAAAAGAGGTCCAAAAAGCCAATGAGGAGAAGAATGCCTTAAAAAGAAGAATTGGCCAAATGGAAAAGGTGGTCCAAAAGATCACTGGAGAAAATAATTCCTTAAAAATTAGAATAGAGCAAATGGAAGCTAATGATTTTATGAGAAATCAAAAAATTATAAAACAAAGCCAAAAGAATGAAAAAATAGAAAACAGTGTGAAATATCTCCTTGGAAAAATAACTGACCTGGACAATAGATCCAGGAGAGATAATTTAAAAACTATTGGCCTACCTGAAAGCCATGATCAAAAAAAGAGCCTAGACATCGTCTTTCAAGAAATCAGCAAGGAAAACTGCCCTGATATTCTGGAAGCAGAGAGTAAAATAGAAATGGAAAGAATCCACCAATCACCTCCTGAAAGAGATCCCCCAAAGGAAAACTCCTGGGAATATTGTAGCCAAATTCCAGAGTTCCCAGGTCAAGGAGAAAAAATATTGCAAGCAGCCAGAAAGAAACAATTCAAGTATTGTGTAAACACAATCAGGGTAACACAAGATTTAGCAGTTTCTACATTAAGGGATTAGAGGACTTGGAACATGATATTCCACCATGATGTGTATGAATCCACCAATCACCTTCTGAAAGAGATTCCCAAAGGAAAACTCCTAGGAATATTGTAGCCAAATTCCAGAGTTTCCCAGGTCAAGGATTTAAGTATTGTGGAAACACAATCAGGATAACACAAGATTTGGCAGCTTCTACATTAAGGAACCAGAGGGCATGGAACATAATATTCCAGAGGGCAAAGGAGATAGGATTACAACCAAGAATCACCCACTCAGCAAAACGGAGTACAATCCTTCAGGGGAAAATTCTCATTCAGTGAAATAGAGGACTTTCAAACATTCTTGATGAAAAGACCAGAGGTGAATAGAAAATTGGACTTTCAAGTACAAGACTCAAGTGAAACATGAAGAGGTAAATAGGAGAGAGAAATTATAAGAGACTTATTAACATTGAACTGTTTACATTCCTGCATGGAAAGATGATATTTATAACTCATGAGACCTTTGTCCGTATTAAGGTAGTTGGAGGGGAAAAATTATACATATGTGTGTGTGTGTGTGTGTGTGTGTGTGTGTGTGTGTATATATATATATATATATATATATATATATATATATATATATATACACACAGATAGATAGATAGATAGATAGTTAGAGGGCACAGGATGAGTTGAAGAGAAAGGCATGATATCTGGAGAATAAATTAAGGGATGAGAGAGCATTGTACTGGGAGAAGGAGAAAAGGAGAGATAGAATGGAGTAAATTATCTTACATAAAACAGACAGGAAAAGGCTTTTACAGTGGAGGGGAAATGGGAGAAGGTGAGAGGGAATGAGTGAATCTTATTCTCATAGAATTTGGCCTAAGGAGGGAATAACACACACACTCAATTGGGTATGGAAATCTATCTTACCCTGCAGGAAAATAGGGAGGAAGGGGATAAAACAAACAAAAATCCCCAACAACCTGTTTTTACATGTAATTGGGAAATAAGATATGCAGGCAATGGGGTATAGAAATCTATCCTGCCCTAAAGGAAAATAGAAGGGAAAAGGGGATGGGGGGGTGATAGAAGGTAGGGCAGATTGAAGGAAAGGATATTCAGAATGCACACTGTCCTGGCATGGGAGGAGGGGAAAGATGGGGAGAAAATTTGGAACTCAAAATCTTGTGGAAGTGAATGTTGAAAACTAAAAATGAATAAACTAATTTTAAAAATGCACTTGAATGTCACCTGTTCCATGAGTTCACAAAAGTAGGAGCTATATGTTAGCTAAACTTTATATTTTCCCCAGCACCAAGATTTATCCTCTGCATGCTGTAGGTGCTTAATAAATCCTTGTTAAATGTGAATTTGAAGTAACAGGCAGACAGGTCATTGAAATGTGTATGTGGGGGAAGGGGCAGTGCAGAGGGCTGGACCTGGAGTCAGGAAGGCCTGAGTTTAAGTCTGGGCTCAGATTCACACATACCAAGTTATGATCCTGAATGCTTCATGTGATTGCCAACTCTTCAGTATCCTTGTCTGTAAAATGGTGATAATAATAGCACCTACATCCAGGGTTGTCAAGATGATCAAATGAAATAATATTTGTAAAATACATTGCAAAATTAAAGTGTTTTTTATATATATATATATACACACATATATATATGTATACATATATATGTATACATATATATATACACACATATATATATGTATACATATATATGTATACACACATATATTTACATATGTATGTATATATCTATTATTGTTACCAATACTATTACTTCTCCTCTTCTTCCTCCTCCTCATACTATTATTACTACTACTACTGCCACTGTCACTACTATGGATAATTGCAAAGAGATAATCCACTAGAGGCTCCAAATATTTTCTCTCTTTTTTGATGAATCTGGCAAAAGAAGGTATAAATATCACATGTCTCAAATTTACCCTTTTGTTTTGTAAGATAGTAAGCAAATCCATTGTATAAAGGGTACATGGGGGTTAGATGTAAGGCACATTTCTCCTTTGGATACACTGTAGTACTTGCCACTGGGATAAGATGCAATAGACTGTTATTTCTACTTCCATTTTATTTTCTATGCTTCTTTCTATCTACCTAGACATCTTTTTAACTTGAAATATGTGTGTCTGTATCTATCTATCTGTCTGTCTGTCTATCTATCTATCTATCTATCTATCTATCTATCTATCTATCACTTTTTAGTACAGTTTTCTGGATGTAAAAGCAACGGGGAATCAGGGTATTGTAAATTAAAATAACCTCTCTTGAACCAGTTAACAAGTGAATAGCCATATTAATATGCTTCTGTTTTGTAAAGTGTATAGAAGCCAAGGTGATGAGCATTATTTAAATGTGGCAGGAATGGACTAAGTATCAGATGCCATTAGGGAAATCAGTAATTTTGCATTTTTTGGACTCAGCTGGAAGTTGGACCATGGGAAATGATTTAATGCCATCACCCTTGGTGATTCTAGACTTCACCTGGCTTTGGGGACATGGGGAGCCCATGATGACGCTTTTCCATTATGGCATGTGTAAGGATGTTGGCTCTGTTGCTACTCGATTGTAGATTTGTATCAAACTCTTGCTGCACAGATGGATAATAGTTTGCATGCACAGATGGAACAGGGAACAGTAAGTTCATTGGCAGAGCTTATTCTAGGAGAGTTCAAGGAAAAAAAGAGGAAGATGAGGGAAGACACCAATATAAAATTAATATCTACCTGGTTATTGTAGAAAAGATTTCCTTTCCTGATGTCTTTAAAAAGAAGAGGGAGCATAGAAAATTTTTCAAAAATTTCACCCAGGGTTAGCTTTTTTTTTTTGCCCATTAACTCATATGATAAATGCCTTTTAATCTTATTAAAATGCAAAACAACTAATATTACAACAGAGTAGAGGTAATCTCAATGACAAATTTCATACATTTTCTACAGAACAGAAAAAATCAAGTTAAAAAGAATAGAAACAGTGATCAGGTCTCCACATTGTCAAACTATAGGGACCATTATAATTGAAATTTATACTAGTAAAAACAGAGGCTTTCTACAAAGAAAGCATTACTGACATGTTGAGAAGTTTCCCTACCTTTTTTTTTTGCTGACATTTCATCTTTAATGTTTGACATTTGCCTCATTTTATCACATGCCGTTATCCTTAAATAGACATCAAATGGAACCATTGTTTCCTGATATAAGGTTTACAGTCTCTCTTGCCACCTCTCTTCTCAACCTTTCCATAAAAAAGGGAAAGGATGTCAGGGTTTGTTATCGATCATCAATCATCAAGAATTTATTTAGTGAAGACCCAAGGGCTATATATAGCACTACTAGACACAAGGGAAGTATAGTACAAAAGAAATTCAGGTGCTTTCTTTCATATGAATAACTTATGCTTAGAATGATGATGAAGGTGGAAGGGGACAATTGCCCTTCATACCTTAATTCATAACACTATGAAGTTGGAGGTGATAAAATAGACAACAGTGCTCCTTTTGTGCAGTTGTAGAAATACATAGTCTATGAATCCTACCTTCTCCTTGAAGTCTTTACTGATCAGCCCTCCCACGGATGAGCTCTTCCTCTTCCAATGCCTGAAACACTGCTTATACTATTCATATGTTCTTTGTATTATTTTGCTATTTCTTAGAGTTAAATGTAAACGTGCCTTATCTTTCTCACTAGACTCTAAGTTCACCATAAACCCTTTCCCTCTCCATGTCCCCTTTTCTCTGTCTCTCTCCCCCCCCTTTCACACCTAGCACACTTAGCACATAGTAGATAATAAAAATTATTGACTAATTAAAAGGAGAGGTATCTCACCTTTTTTTATCAATGAACAAGCGTTTGTTAAGAGTCTACTGTGTGCCAGGTACTATGCTAGGTACTGGAGATACAAGTACACAGAATGAAATTGTCCCTACATGAGAGTTGCTAACATCCAGGAATATCAAATGCTTTCCCAAAGTCCTACAAATATGCTTTTGCAAAATATCTAGTTCAAAAGTTGGAGACTATTTTTATAAGCCACATTCCCTGTCTGGATTTTCTGAATACTGCAATATAGTGAGCAAGAGAAACTCGTCATGGTGTGGTGTAAAGGCTTGGAGACAAGAAGACCTGGGTTTAAGTCAATAATAACATGTATCAACCATATGACTTTACACAAATAATTTCTCTTCTCTGAGTTTCCATTTCCTCTTTTGCAAAAATGGGGACAGTGATACTTGTACTAATTCCCTCTAAGCAATGCAGTGAAGATCAATTAAGAAAATGTTTGTAAAGCTCTGTGTAAACATAAAACACTCCAGAAATGAAAGCTATCATTATGGTGATTATTCCCTCTTTAGCTAGGAATCGGAAAGATTACCATGAAGAGATAGCTGCAGTTAACAATGATGATGTTGGAGGATTTATTTTCTGAATTGACTTTCAGTACCGTCCTATATTTACTGGCCATGATGTATGAAGAGAAGGAAAACACTTTTAGCTTATAAAAATATGTGTGTGGTGTGTGGTGCATTTTAGTCAGATGGGGAAAAAAAGTTGGAGAACCACAAAGATGGACCATTGAATTTTTATCCATTTGTGACTGAAACACTTTGGACCAGTGGCCTTCAGTAAGTGATTTGTGCCAAGGACTATAGATTTCTTGTTAGAAGAAGCTGGAAGGAAACTTAGAGGTCATTAAGTATAACCTCCTTCCTTTTCAGGGAGCCCAGAGAGGTCAAGTGATTTAGCCCAAAGAGGAGGCACTTTCAAAATTTTTCATTTGAACTGGATCCAATTAAAGACAATCCCAATCTTTTTCTATTTCCTAATCAGAGGGCTATAGAAATTCCTCAGTTCCACAAATATAGTAAACTTAATGTTTCCATAGGGAAAAAATATTCTTGTGTTGGGGAGGAGTGTCTGTGAAGACATTTGACAGGGAAATGAAGCAAGTATAACATGTCTATTGATGATCTGACATAGTTAATTCTGTCTTTGAGAAGTGAGGTTAGCAGCTGGAGAGCAGCAGGTTTCACTGATAGGAAGGCAGGACCTTCTATGTGTTGCTCTGATACGGCTTGATGAGCTGTCTGACAGTTAATGTAAGTGCTTCTTTGCAGGTGGAGTCTCTAGTTGTGGGAAAAGGTGGGCAATGGAGATATGGACCTTAAATTTTTATTTCTTCTCTTCAGTAGGTGGAAATGGGGAAAAAACACATACTCACACTCATACACAGAGGAAAGAAAAAAGAATCAGAGCTTCAGGGGAGGATATTCCCCAGATGAAAATGGTTCAACATTTTCTGAATTTTTTTTTTCAGGTAAACAAATGGAGAATAGGCACAGACCCTCAAGCACTTCAGTAAAACAATTTTCTTTCATCCCGGTTTGTCTGCTTAATATAGAACCAGGAGAAGATAATGATACTCTTGATGCATATAAATGTGAGCATGTTAGAACTGAATCTGCTTTTGCCCTGTTTTTAAAGCAACATCAAGATTATTTTGGGTGCTTCAAAAAATTGCCTTTATTGTCACATTAGGATATATTGAATGACTTATGGATGCTTAGCCTGTAGAAGAGAATATGGGGGTGGGAACAGGGACAGAGTCATCATAGCTTTGTTCAAATGTTTGAAGGACTGTCATGTGGAAGAGAGATTAGATTTGCTCTGGGTGGCCCCAGAAGGTCAAAGTGGAAGCAATGGATGGATGTTTCAGAGACCTAGTAGTTATGAATGTAGCTGCCTTAGCAATGGTGGATTCTTTTTCCCTGGAAAGAAAGAGACCAGTTAGTTCAATTTTTTCACAAACATAGAACCTTAGAGCTGGGAGGGACCTTAGAGATAATCTAGTTCAAATATTTCTTATTTATTTATTTGTTAGGCAATTGGGGTTAAGTGACTTGCCTAGGGTTACACAGCTAGTAAGTGTCAAGTATTTGGTCTGAGGCCGGATTTGAACTCAGGTACTCCTGACTTCAGGGCCGGTTCTCTATCCACTGCACCACCTAGCTGCCCCAAATATTTCATTTTTGTAGATGAGGTAACTGAGTGGATGGTTAAGTGATTTGTCCTAGGTCACGTGGCATCTAGGTGGTACAATGGATAGAGCACTGGGCTTGTAATCAGCAAGTCACATCTTCCTAAGTTCAAATCTGGCCTCAGACCCTTACTAGCTGTGTGAACCCAGACAAGTCACTTCACCCTGTTTGCCTCAGTTCCTCATCTGTAAAAATGAGCTGGAGAAGGAAATGGCAAACCTCTCCAGTATTTTTGCCAAGAAAACCCCAAATGGGGTCAGAGAGAGTTGGACACAACTGAAATGACTCAACAACTTGGGTAGCACAGGTAGTTAGCATCAGAGGCAGGGTTTGAACTGAGGTCTCTGACTCCAATTTCAGTGTTCTTTCCACTACCTCTCTACCGTGCTGTCTAGGTGTTTTTCACGCAACTTCTTACACTTAAGTGATCATTGGTGGTAAGCCTGCTTTTATCCACTGTGATATTTTCCTTTGCTCTTTGAGCAGACTGAAATTATGATTCTTTTGAGACTGTGGTCTTCTATGAATTACAACTATATAAGATCATTGAAAAAACATAGTTTTTAGAAGAGAGAGGTAGGCAGCTAGGTGGCATAGTAGCTAGAGCACCAGTGCTAGAGTCAGGAGGACCTGAGTTCAAATCTGGCCTCAGACACATAACACTTCCTAGCTGTGTGACTCTGGGCAAGTCACTTAACGCCAATTGCCTGAAAAAAAAAAGAGAGAGAGAAAGAAGAGAATCACATCACAAATCACTTGAGCTGGGGGTTGTACTGTCATAGCCAATGTCATTGGGAACATCAGATTTGTCTGCTACACAAACATTTCATCCTCCCTAGTTAGGAACCATTGTCAGTAAAGTTGGCAAAAATTAGAGATGAAATCCTAATGCACATGTTCAGCCTAGTTTTTCATTAAAGGCTTACCACAATCTGGCACCACTAAATGCGGACCTCTCACAGAAGTGGTTGGATGAAAGCTCTTTGTTTTGGAGGAGTTTTAAAAGTCAAGAGAAGTCTTGATCAGTTTTTCCCACCTATTCCAGTTCTTTCATTTAGCAGTAAAGGCCTCTCTAAATGAGTGACTATGTAGTAATTTTGAGTCCATGCTACAGAGGGGGAAAGGAAACCTATACATAAGCCTTATGTGTCCAAAAGAAATTTATTAAAGGACATACTTTATGGTTAGCTAGGGATGAGACTGTGATAGTTACCAAATCTATTTTCATATTGCAGTGATGCTTTGAGTTACCTACATTGGGTTGGTGATTTGGTGGCTCCAGATGTGGCTTCCCAGCATTCTTCTTTTGTATTGGCTAAGTCCTATTTTTGACACATGCTAGAGAAGTTTCCTCCTTTTTGGGGTTCCCAGGATGGTGGGGAAAATGGTTATATGCTACCCATGTTTCCAGATTTATGCGTTGGGATTTTCGAGTAATTGGTTGAAAAGGATAAGAGCATGAGACTGCAATATTCTTTGAAACACAAAGTCACAGTTTTTTATACCTATAAGTGAGGGAACCAGGAAAAAAGTTTATAAAGAGACAGTGCTAGTAAGCAATGTGACTGACCAACTGCTCATTGTCTTATGCTTTTATGATCTCTTGTCTGTTGTCACACCAGCCCTTGTTCCTGGAATGACCTTATCTCATCTTACCTATTCAAATCTGACCCATCTTTGAAGCTGCAGCTCATAGGCCACCTGTGCTGTTAGGCATTCCCTAATTCCTCCTCAATTAGGAGTATTCTTTCTTTCCTTAGAGTTTTTATAGCCTCATGCTAGTTATAGCTTATGGTACTGGAAGAACTGAACCACATCAATATTGACACTTACTGAAACTGGAAACAAAATGTAAAGAAGTTGCAGCTAAAATCAATGGCTTGCAGATTGTCCCTCGTGAGCCAAACAAAGAAGTTGGTAGAATTGGTATCATCATATGCCCCAAAGGCAACAAGAGACATAATTTTATGGGAAACTTGGTAATCTCCTTCTGCCATACTCACAATCAATGTAAGCAAAAAGATCACCATGAAGGTAATTGCAACTTATGTGCCAACATCTGCTTCAGAGGATAAAAAAGTAAGGGACTTCTGTGAACAACCTGATGAGAGCTGATCAGCTGAATCAAAGCATCCTTTGATGTGGTGACTTAAATGTAATGATAGGGTATGACGGTGAAAACTGTGCTGGCAAATAAACTTTGAGATAGAGAATTGAAAGAGGACAAAATCTGGTAGAAGTTTTATGCAAATATGTCACAACTAATTTCTTCTAAAAGAGTAAGCTGTAATTCATTGTGGGTGGTGAGCAGAGAGGTCTGTACATTGATACTTGGATAATGAATCTCCGATCTCATTGGTGAATATCCCCTCCAATAATGAGGATCCTTTTATGTCCTTATATCCTGGGGGATTCTTGCCCATGTCCAATCATAAATACTTTTCAAAGGTTCTGGCCGATGTACTGGAAGCCTTCCTCTAGTTATCTTGATATTTTGTGAATAACAATGTAGCACACAAGCTGCTTATTGGTTATCCCTTGATCTTACTACAAGGCTGGACCACTTCCTTTTGCCTTTCCTAGTCTCTTCTTCATCTATCTTATGATATCCTTCACACTACTTCTTTTGTGAAATTCTTGGTTGGGAAAATATTGTATACTCACACTCACCATGCACTTCACCTTTGCCCTTTTGGTGACTTTCAGCTTTAATTTTTCAGAGACTATGACAGTCCATCATCTTCTGTCATGTAGCATCACTGCAAAAAATTCTATGTGTATTTATGTGTGTCTGACTGTTCTTGACCCCATTTGGGGTTTTCTTGGCAAAGATACTGGAATGATTTGCCATTTCTTTCTCCAGTTCATTGTATATATAAAGAAACTGAGGCAAAGAGGGTTAAGTGACATGCCCAGGGTCACACAGGTAGTAAGTGTCTGAAGCCACATTTGAACTCAGGAAGACGAGTCTCCTTGACTCCAGGCCCAGCACTCTATCTACTGCATCATCTAGAGTCATGAAGAGTCAGACATGACTGAACAAAATAACAAATCTATATTTGTATTTATATAAATACATACAAAGACTATACATATATATTCGTATACATGTATACATACACTTTAATAGCTTTAAAACCTCACTCAGATTTTAGAACACTATATACACATGCATGTATATTTATATGTGTGTGTATCCATACATATATGTGTGTATGATTTTTTAAAATTAATAAGACCTAAGTTTTGGGTTTTTAGGAAATGATGACGAAACCAATTAGTGTCTGGGTTTGGGAGTTATGGAAATGGGATAAAGAAGATCCAGCATGCCTAGTTAAGCAGAGTTACATGATTAAGTAATGCCTTTGGGAAATCTGCAGTGCTCCAGCAATCAGTACATCATCCTGAAACAGGAGCATCTTGAAAACATCACAATGCATAGAGATCAATTTTCTATTTAGACCCCGTGATGAGTCTCTTCCATAACAGTGGAAAATACTCCTGATAAGATGAATTTCCTTGTTTTATGTCATGCTTGATATTAACATAAAAATGTGAATTAGCAAAAAGAAGATGGACCTATACCATAAGAAATAGGAAAGAATTGATAAAAGTAAGGGTAAAGGTGAAAAAATACTACATTCAGTTAAGGCTCATCTGTTGGTTCTAAAAATTTTTTAAATAGATAAAAATTTTTAAAATGGATAAGAACTTGGATCACATCTTAGCCATTTCTTGAACAGGCATTGCAGGTAGACAGTGAGTTGGGTCTAGAATTGACCAGGAGGAAGAAAGCAGATTAGATTTCATTTGGGAAGTTGAAAACCCTGAGTGGGTTCTAAGTTTGGGAGTCATGGCAATGCGAGTGATACAGTTATAACACAAATGATTTTATTAAGTTAATAGAAAAGATGAGAGAGAGAGAGAGAGAGAGAGAGAGAGAGAGAGAGAGAGAGAGAGAGAGAGAGAGAGAGAGAGAGAGAGTATGTGTGTGTGTGAAGCTTATGCTTCTAGCAGCAGGCTAAAATCTCAATTACATCCTTGAGAATGGAGGAGAGATTTATGGGGAGCTCTCAGCATCTGGGTTTCATCTGGATGGAAATCTTAGCTAGGTTGCACCATTATTGTGTTCTTTGTTCAGGAACCAGCTCAGCAAATGAGTCTTGTACAATAGGTGTCACCCAGTTATATAATACATAAGGACAGTGGCTGGGTTCTAGCAGAGGTCACTATATGCCTAAAACCAAGACAGATCTTTTGTTCAACCTGTCTTCAGATAAATAAACCTTCAGCAGAATTCCCTGTTGCCTACAGATATAATTCAGTTTGTACTATAGTCATTGTGATGAAATCATGGATCTAGCAAAGTGTTCTCAGCACTGACCATACTTATTCACGTGGTTCAACTCCTAAAAATTAGCAAGGAATCAAGCTTTGCTTTCCTTTCCTTTCCTTCCTTCCTTCCTTCCTTCCTTCCTTCCTTCCTTCCTTCCTTCCTTCCTTCCTTCCTTCCTTCCTTCCTTCCTTCCTTCCTTCCTTCTTTCCTTCCATTTACTCTGCTACCCTTCTAGTATGAATAATGATAATTAGTAAAAAAAAAATCTCATTGTGAAAGGAAATAGTTTTTTTTTTTTAAATTGGGACATGGTGGAACCCAAAGACCTTTTGTATCACATTCCTTTAGCACTGCTCCTTCTGCAACTACTTTCTTATATTCCAACTGGATCTCCAAATTCTGAGTCAGAATGACTTTATGTCACAAAGTCAGAGTGATTTTATGTTACTTAGCTAATTTTTATTAAAAATAAAATGAAGTGCATTGTTAAAAACTAATTAGTCAAAGTTAAAATGGTATTTAACTTGATTTGACTTTAGAAAGAAAACTGAGCTTTAAAAACAAAAATCTCTTAAATATTTTATATTTTCAATATTTGGCACAATATCTATACAATATTATTTTAAAGTGAATCTTTCAAAATTTTCCTTGTGGGTATTTCTTATTAACCCAGTATGATATTAAGTCTATAAAACACATTTCCAATGTTTTAAAAGTGCATTGTGATGTTTTAGCCCAGACATGGAAATAAAAAAAACTGATTATGCTATGAAAATATAGTATTATGTTACTTATAATAAGCAGCAGAGGACCTTGTAGTATGCATGGAAAAACAGTAAAAAGAGTCAAACAAGAATATGGAAGTAGCTTGGCCTAGAATTTGTCTTTTGTAGTGGTTATGTGACTCTTATGGCACTTATGCCTAATAAACAAAGTTAATTTTTAGTTACATTTGCTTTGGGAGTCTAGCCTCTGTTAACTGTTGGTTATAGGAATTCTAAAGGCCTTTTATTGTGATTAAATCACAGATTAAGGGTTTAGGAAACTTTGCTCATACAGAATTTAAACAATTTATTGGAACTTGCTTAGAAATCATAGGACCTTCCAAGAAGTGGAAGAAACCTTAGTGATCTGGTCATCCAATTTCTTCTATTTTGCAAAAGAAAACATTGAAACACAGAGGTTAAATGATTTTATAATCACACAACTATTTATTAGACAGCCAAATGTTAATGACTACACTTTGAGAGGAATGGCAATTAATGATTACTCCACTTAGGGAGGAATGGCAACCACCCATTGACAATGTCTTTTTATGAGGCCACTACCCTCTCTCCCCACTGAGGTTATCTTTACATAGTAGATAAAAGCAGGGTCAGCCAGAGCCTCTAGGATGATATTTTTTTCATAGACTGTCCCATTGTATTATCAGATTTATTTACCTGGAAATGAGAGGTAAAGAGAAAGCCAGAGGAAACCTCTCTGTGCCATAGCAGTGTAATTTCTAAAATCTATTCTTCTTCAGATGCCTTCCCCAGTGTTGTGTGCATCCCAAGAGAAACCTTGTATACCAAGATGTTCTGTGAGCTGCCTGAGGTTTTAGGTACAGAAAACACTGAACAGTCATTCAATATTGGCCTTGTGTCACAAGGTCAGTGACAGCTGCATCCGAGACAACACCTCCTAAACCTTTCCTTATCCTCTTTCAGGCATGCATGTGTCAGAAAGCACCGTGTCTTCTGATCGATCTGTTCCATGGGGCGCATAGCTCCTATGGCTCAGTGGAGAGCCTTGAACTTGAGGAAAGAGTTGGGGCTTAGCCCTCAGTGAAACAAAGATGTGAAAAAGAAGATAAAGCATTTCAGTCCCCAGTTCTCCAATTTAGAGATCAGAGCAAGAATAAAATTCCACATGATGGGAACAATATGCTTATCTAAGATGCAGAATTAGGTCCAAAGGTCTAAAGGCAACTCTGTGACTGTGTATTGTAGTAGTAGATTAAGGTCTCAGCAGAGTGAAGATAATTTGAAGTCAAAGCCAAAGCAACAAATCAGTAATGGAGAGATAGTCTTGCTACTTCACGGATTCATGATTTTATTGGTCTCCCTCCTCGCAGGTGGAAACTAATTTATACTTTTTCATTCCGTATGATTCTTAGTCATATCATCCTACAAATCTTTCATAGAATACTTTCACCACACTGGAATCCCTTTTCTTTTTATATTTTATGGATACCAGTGAAAGCTCTTTTATTTGTTACACTCATTCAGTCAATCAATCAATCAACAACAAGCACTTATTAATCCAATCCAATTAACATTTATTAAGGGCCTACTATGGGCCAAGAACTGTGCTAGATGTTGAGTTTACAAAGGAAGAAGCAAAATAGATCCTCCCCTCAATGATATTACATTATAACAAGGGAATCAACTTGTATATCTGTAGGTCTATACAAAACACATAGCAAAACAGATACAAGGTAATGTTGGGGACAAGGTATTAGCAGCTGGTTGAAGAGAATTGGGGTGGGATAGGAAAAGCCCCACAGAGAAGGTAGAGTTTGAGCTGACAACTGGAGAAATCCAGAGATTCTAATGGTGGAGGTGAGAAGGGAATCCACTGCAGGGATGGGGAAGAGCTAGTGCAAAGATAAAGGTAGGACATGGAGTGTCTTGTGTGAGGGCAAATAATGTGGTCATTTTGGTTGGACTGTTGGGATTGTAGTGGAAGTAGCGTAAGAAGCTTGGAAACATAGGTTGTGAAACACTTTAAGTGCAGGGGGATTTACATGTGATCCTGGAGGTAATAGGTTTATATTGGACTTTATTGAGCAGGGAAGTGATATGATCAGACCTCAGCTATGTGAAGCTAGATTGTAGAGGGGAGAGACTTCATCCTGGGAGACCGATTACAAGTGATTGCCATAGTCCAAGTCACGGGTGTTAAGGCCCTGGGCTAGTAAGGTGGTTGTGTGAGAGGATAGAAAGGAACAGATGAGAAGATAGAAACACAGTTTGGCAATTGATTCATTGGTTGTTGCCTTTCATTTTAAAGAGGACTAAAATGATATCACTATGTTGGAGTTGAGGTACAGTGTGTCCAACCATGGTTAATCAGATCAACGCGAGTTTGGAACGCAGTGCCGCATGTCAGGCACAAATACTCTATGTGAACATTTGGAGTGCAGATGTCACTAAATTTGCACATCTCATGTTTCTTTTGAGTGACTGCAATTCCGTTTTCATCAAAGAGCACCTACTTTGATTCAGGCACACCATGCTGGGTGGTCCTTTGCCAGCATCTGCCATGTCATGCAATTGATTCCAAAGTTCTTTAGAGAGACTTTGAGAATGTCTTTGATTATGTGGGGTAAGGGAGAAGTAAGAGTGGAGCATGGCAATGAGCTTGTGAATTTGAATGACTGGGAAGGTGATAGTAGAATAGAGAATAGAAATAGGGAAGTTTGGAAGAAGGGCAGGTTTGAGGGGAAAAGATGAGTTCTATTTTGGACATGTTGAATTGACAAATCTGTGGAACATCCCACAGGCAGTTCATGATGTAGAACTGGAGCTCAGACCAAAGAATAGGTCTGTATTTATAGACCTAAAAGTTATATGCAGTAAGGTGATAACTATACCCATGGGAACTGAAGAGGTCACCCAATGAGAAAGTATATAAATAAGAGGGCTCAGGACAGAAATGCAGGTTGCATTCTCAGAAGACATAACATGAAAAATGAACCAATTGATAATGAGCATCCAGACAGATAGGAGACTGAGAGAAGTGTTAACAGAGACAGGAAGGAGAGAATTTGTAAGAGGAGAGTGGAGTTAATGATAGCAAATGCAGTAAAGTTCAAGAAGGATTAAGGTTGAGAAGAAAACATTTGGTTTGGCAATTAAGATATTGTTGGTCATGTTGGAGAGAGCAGTTTCAATTGGGTGATGAGGTCACTAAGATTAGAAGAGATGGTGGATGGTTGAGGGGGCAATATACTGTGGAAGATGGGAGGGGATGGGATCAAAAGTACGTGCAGAAGGACTAGTCTTGGTAAAGGAAGGGTCACTTTCTTATCAGAGAGGAGACAAATGGAGGAGAGGGGTTAGAGAAGTGAGCTTTAGGAGTTATGAGATGAAGAAAAGGAGAGAAGAAGGAACTCGCTGAGAATGGCCTCAATTTTCTTAGTCAAGTAAGAGGCAAGTTTTTCAGCTCAGAGGGGAAAGTGGAGATATGAGAGGCTTGAGGAAAGAAGAGGAGGTTTGGAATCACTTCTGTGGGGAGCAAAATAAGGAACACTTTAGGGAGGATTGCCCTGATGCTATGAAGACCTGGTTAGATAACATAATTTTATGGTATTTCTAGTCAGCACAGCAACTCCATTCAGCAGTATGTGAATGAGAGAGGAAAAGCCTGGCCCTAGCCCTGTCTTGGCACATAAAAGCTTGTGTAAGATCATCTCACAAAAGTTTAAGTTGTAACTTTCTGTTTAATCAATTGCCTTCAGTCCAGCTACAGCCTTATGGTCTTTGGAATCCCAGAAGTGTTGAGTGTTCTAATCATGCCTCCATGCAGGTAATTTGCAGCTGATTAGTTTGACCAAGAGTTCCAGTCTATAAAGTTCTTAGATAAGTTTCCATTGCCAGGCAACTTTTCGGTTGACTCAGCTTTAATCTTCTTTTCTTAAAGGGAATATCAAGGCTTTACTACCTGCTTTAGGCTACACAGCAAATGAATTGGGAGGCTGATACAGATGCTGAGGGTTCTCAGCTTCTCTTACCTAATAACTTGCTAGTTTTATTGTTCTGTCGTTTGAGGTTCTTTATAAATTATACTCCACACTACAGAAAAGGTTAGGATGATTTAGCTGGGCCGTATCTCCATACACCAACACTGTGACACCTTCTCTGACAATCACTCCCATACACACACACACACACACACACACACACACACACACACACACTCTTCTCTATTAGAATGCAAGCTTCTTGAGGGCAGAGAGGGTCTCACTTTTGTAATTGTATGTCCAGCACAATGCCTGACACATCTGACACTTCATAAATGTCTTTTCATTTCACAATTCATTTCTTTTATGTAAAGTGAGGTAGAACAGGAAGATAATATCAAAGAGTTTTAGGATGAAGAGAAGAGGGAACTCAGAGAGACTTCTCTCCATATTCTTAGTTTGGAACAGTCTATATAGGGAGTTAGAAAAAGAATCAGTTAGGAAGGAGTCCCAGTTGAGGTTATATTAGCATGAAGGTGTAGTATATCCAGATAGCTTTAAGTAGTACTTTTTTATACAGATACTTAATAAACAAAATATTATATATTTATTTATAAGCAATCATTAATCATGTTAGCAATGATGGAAAATATGCATTTTTCCATGGTCTGGATGATATGACAAACTGAAATTTCTTTTTAAAATTAATTCTTTATTTTTAGTTTTTAACATTCACTTTTATAAGATTTTGAGTTCTAAAATTCCACCCCCCCTTTTCCCACTCCCTCTCTCCAAGACAGTATGCAATCTGATATAGGCTATACAAGTACAATCATATTAAACATATTTCCACATTGGTCATGTTGTGAATGAAGAATCAGAATAAAGGGGAAAAACCACAGAAAGAAAAAATGAACAAAAAAATAGTATGCTTCCATCAGCATTCAGATTCCATTGTTCTTTCTCTGGATGTGGACAGCATTTTACATCATGAATCTTTTGGAATTGACTTAGATCATTGCATTGCTGAGAAGAGCTAAATCTATCAAGGTCAGTCACCGCACAATGTTTCTGTTACTGTGTACAATATTCTCCTGGTTCTGCTCAGTTCGCTTATCATTATAAACTGAAATTTCTTGAGTCATAACCTAAGGGATCCCAGTTTTTGTTTTTGCTTTTAAATCAGAGTAAGCAGGAGGCAACAGAAAACCACCTGAGACAGAGGCAGGATGTAGTTTAAAGTTAGCCACATCAGCTTGGGGCATATCCCCTCTGGATGTATAGAAAACTCTAGGATGGGACTGTGGGAGATAGGAAGCTGATTCTGAGAATGGGAAAAGGCAGTGAAAGATAGAAGCAGGATTCTAAGTTCCCAAAGCAAAGGGGGTAGAGAAAAATGAAAAAAAATTCTGGAGCACAGGTCTAGGTTGTGACAGAGCCAAGCAAATACAAAGGAGTCCAGATTATTGCATGCTCATGGATAATGAGATGTGAAGATGTTTCTGGATACAAGGGAGCCATTTGGAAACAAATGCATCCTCAAAGACAACACTGCTTTTCCCCATCCCCCTCCAATAGAGGTTCTTAACTTTGAGATTGGGAACTTTTAAAAAATATTTTGATAACTGCATTTCAATATAATTGGTTTTTTTTTTTGGTCATCCTATGTATTTTATGTATTTAAAGACATTGTGAGGTTTCACCAGACTGTCAAAGGCACAAATGGAACAAAATAGATTAGGAATCCTTATTAGAGGGTCCTTTTTAGTTGCCTCCTGAAACTCCCTCCCAGCTCCTCATTCCTTTATGACACCTGGGACCTTCTCATTCACATATCTATATTGGACAGCAAATACATTTTCACCTCTACTCCCTTACCTAATCATCCTCGAGTTGCTAAGAGGGAGAAACCATCCATTGTAATCCTCTCAGTACCTATCCTGCTTCCAAGGCCATGTCCACAAGCCTTATGCGGCATGTTAATTCCCTATCTTGCAATCACAGAAGTAGAGAAGCAGTCCCCAGAAAATAGAATCTCCTCAAGTTCCTGGTCCAGCCTGGGAAAAAATTCCTTTTTTTTGGTCAGCATTTGCATATTTTAAATTATTCTACTTTCAGTTCACTGATTTTTTCTAATGTTACTGCCATAAATATGCAGCAGATGTTTCACGAAGTTTGAAAATTAGAAATAATTACTGTAGAAATAGTGCTTATAGATATCATTCTGAGAACCACGGGGGAGACATTGTTCGGAAAGAGATGAGGAGTCACTGAAAAAGAATTAAATACTTTGAGATATTGATTTTTAAAGGAAAGCCCCTAAAATTATATAATCAGATGAGTTAAAACTATAATTTCAAGCTGCGCTCTGATTTGCCCCCTGCTGTTTGATGTTGCCATTTAAGTGAAGTCAGCATGGTCCAGCATTTAAATACAAATTTATAATTCTAAATGTTTTCTATCTTCAGAGTGGCACATTTAGGAGTGCTTTTTTATAAGTGTTAAGTCCCCAGCAGAATTATCTAAATTGAAAGCGTCTGTAAGATGAAAACTTTTAGAAAAAGTAATAGATGTAGATAATAAATTATGTAACTTTGTTCATAGAGAGGCTGGGTGGGATAATGGCAAACTGGATAGACCTGATGTTAGAAAGACCTAGCCTCATGCCCTGCCTGTTTCCATGCTATGTATGTGTGACCTTGAAGAAGTCACTTCTTGATGCTATACCTATCTCTACAAATCTATGATTTCTAGCCAAGTTGCAAATCTTTTTTCATAGAATGAATTTCCATACTGGAATTTTCCCATGCTGATGAAATCTCAGGTCTAGACAACCACTCTCTCAAAAAAAAATTATAGATCACAATTAGATAGTGTAGTAGCTGGAATGTTGGACTTGGAATAAGGAGGACCCACATTCAGATTCTACCTTAGACATTTATTTAGCTGGGCAAGCCACTTGATCTTTCTCCGCCTCAATTTCCTTATCCAAAAAGTGAGAATAAGAATAGCACCTCCCTCATAGGGTTGCTGTAAGGATCAAATGAGATGACATATGTAAAGCCCCTTTCCAGCCTTAAATCACTACATAAATGCTAGATATTATTAGCTATTAAAGGACCTTAGAGATCCTCTCTTCTGACGCCTTCATTTTACAAATAAGGAAATGGAGCTCTGAAGAGGTTAAGAGTCTTTCCAAAGGCCACAGTGGTAGTAGATAGCAGAGCTAATATTCAAATGTAACTCTAATTATAATTTTCTAATGTTCTAGTCCTAAAGGCAGGGTCAATGGAATGGGATGGAAAGGCACTGGATTTAGAGTAAGACACAACTTTAAACCCCAATGCTGCTGCTTATTTACTCTGTGTGAACTTGACCAAAACCACTTCTTTTTACCTCCGTTTCCTCATTTTTATTTGAGGCACTTGGGGTTAAGTGACTTGCTGGATGTTATGCAGTTAGTAAGTGTCTGAGGCCAGATTTGAACTCAGGTCCTCCTGACTCCCGAGCTGGTGCTATATCCACTGTGCCATCTAGCTGCCCCTGTCCCTCATTTGTAAAAGAGACGGAGTTGGACTCATTTTCCAAGGTAAGCTTCCAGCACTAAATTGATGGTTTTTTAATTTCCAATACACTATGCTACCCACTGCAATACTATTTCCATTGACAACTTCAGAATATAATAATCTCTCAATGTACTTTGAGTATCTTTCAGGTGCTGCATAAACCTATAGGCCATATTTCATTAAGAATAAAGTTGGGTCAAATGACCATGGCCCACCAGCTAATAGAGACATTAAAGCCATTTATGAGGCAAGCGGAAAAGTACACGCCATGAAAGGTCAAGTCAAGCTGAAGCTAGACAGAGAAAATAGGATCAATAAACAGCTGAACCTGTTGGTGAGGCAAAGGATATTTCTAGGTGCTGTGGGAAGGGAAATCTGCATTAGTAGAAGAGGAGCAAATTCATTATTGATGAGACTGAGTGATCCTGTACTCCATTGTATACGATGAGGGATCAGTGGTCAGTTTTAGGTGGCAGCCTGCAGGGGACCATATTACCTTCTGCCTAACCTCTCTCCTATGGTTGAAATTTATCCCCTCCTTCCTATTTCAGACTTTGTCCTGCATAAGAATTTTATAAAATGAGTGAGCAATGGAATATTCATGCTATATAATCATTTCATCAACCATAACTTTTCCCATTTTATCCCCAAGAAGAAGAAAGCTATATGATATAATAGACCTTTTCCATGGATACTTGTTTATGTTTATCCAAAGGATACAATAAATAGATCTCACAGTTTTTAATTTTTCCAATCTAAATGTTTTAATAGCTACTTTCTTTGGGACTATATATGATGAATACTGTTCATTGTATGTATAATATAAGAAATGAAGCATGTTAGACTGTTTGGCACGGTGATATGTTATTTCATTTAATTTAGAGATTCTTGAATGGAAGGGCTTATTTATTTTTCCTGGTGAATGATTCTTACTTTTGTAGTATTTAATATGGGACAAAATCTGTTAAAATCTGAGCTGGAAGAAGAAATTTTGAACCAAATTAAAATATTTAAATGATCAAAACTGATTAATCCTTATCCAAATCATTTAAAATGCATCCTGAGTACTCTGCTGAGTACTGTATGAAGCCAATTAAAACAGACGTTTTCAATTTATAATAATGTCTATATAATGAAAGCGACATGTTTTGGCTAGAGTTGAATCGGTGTATTTGAATATGGGATTCTGGCTTGTGGAAAAACTGGATCCCACTCATGACGAATTTCATTACATTTCTTTCACATGGATGTGTTCTCTTATATTGAGGAAATGATTTTTGAGCCTTCTATTTGATGAATCTATCTAGCTGGTTGAAGGTAGTGTCTTGGTGTATGCTGAAACTGAATGGCATGCCATCATAAAATCATAGGATTTAGAGCTGGAAGGGACCTTAGAAATCTTACATGACTTCCTCATTTTACAGGAAAGAAAACTGAGGGCCAGAAAAAGGATGCGAGTAACATTTCCATGGTCACAAAACTAGTATCTGCTCTAAGATAGTTGTTGTATAGTGGGAAAAAACCCAAATAAACCCAAACTCCTGCCTTTGTAGTCAGATGACCTAGGTTCATATATGATAATATAGGTTCATTTATATATGTGAACATATGTAAATGAATATGTATTTCAAAACTCAGGGTTGGAGATATATATGGTGTTCCCAAAGGCTAAAATAGCGTGAAACTGCACTAAGACTTTTGGAACATTCTCTACATCTATATCTAACTATAGAACTATCTGTAGCCTGAGATAGGTAGATACAAAAGATCTGTGGATAGTCATAGAGATATATCCATACATAGTTTCACATAGATATCTATCTATAACTATATCTCCAACCCTGAGTTTTTTGGGATGAAAAACAGGTTTTTAGATACTTATAGGCAGGACATTTAGAAATAATTATATCATGTTATTTTGGTGCACATAAATGCACATGGCCAGGTAATCCAGTCACAGTGGTGAATTGAAAGCAAACACAGTTACTTATATATTCTATTTCAAGAGTTCAATATTGTCTTTCTCACATTACTTTTTATATTACCAACACTCTTCTTGCAAAGGTATGGTTTTTTAAAATAGTATAGACTACAGAGGTTTTAGATCTCAGAAACTCTAAGAAGGGCTAGTATGAATTTCCATCATTAAGATATGCTTTATATATATGCCATGTCTATTGCTTTTTTATTTTTATGCAAAATATAACACTCAGGATTGGCTGCCATGTCTGGGGCTAGCATCTTCTCGTTTTTCCTTAAGTCTTTTCCTTTCCTTTCCTTTCCTTTCCTTTCCTTTCCTTTCCTTTCCTTTCCTTTCCTTTCCTTTCCTTTCCTTTCCTTTCCTTTCCTTTCCTTTCCTTTCCTTTCCTTTCCTTTCCTTTCCTTTCCTTTCCTTTCCTTTCCTTTCCTTTCCTTTCCTTTCCTTTCCTTTCCTTTCCTTTCCTTTCCTTTCCTTTCCTTTCCTTTCCTTTCCTTTCCTTTCCTTTCCTACATTACAGAATGCTCTACATAATTACAAATTATCAAAAGTAATACAGTAAGACACAGATCCATCTTCTTCATCTTTGGTAGCTGTAACTTGTACTATAGTTTTTTTCTACAGAGCAAGACTCTCTAGTGACGTTGAAGAGTCCTGGCCCCAGTTAGGGAGGGGAGCTCATTCTAATCAGTCAGGTTCCAGGTACTGAATCTCATTTGTAGATTGATAAATTGCTTTAGGTTTCCTGGACCACGTGTTCCTTCCACAATTGGTGAAGACTAAAAGAAAGAAAGTATAGGTAATGGAGGGGGGGGACTTGACTTTGTTAGCAGCTCAAAGCAGTTGGGAGAAGGAGGTGGAAAAAGAGGCTGATGGTTAAGCAAGGAAAAAAAGAAATCAGAAGAGTCTCAGCTGTGTCTAAAGAGAAGCTTGGAAATCATAGATGTACACAGGGCCTCAATATTTCTTCTAGTATAAAGGATACTGGTAGAACAGCCTAAGAAGCAACCCCATCACCATCATCTCCAGGGACATCCCTCCAGGATCATCCTACACCACCATGTAGCATAATGGCTTCCAGATGCCACAGTTACTCTTTTAAGATGGGAAGAGCTGAAAATAAAGGTAACACAGCTCCCCATGATTCACTCAAATTCCTTTTTTTGCTTCTGCCCCCAATCAGGAACCCCAAAATCCAGGTAGAAGTTTCAAGAAGTCAGTTTTGGCATGGTTTAGGTACTTTTTGGGGAGAGGGCTGCTGTGCCAGGATCTATTGTTGAGTGAAATTATGGCCACCTGGAGGTGGGACTCAGGGGAACAGTCACTCTGAGTGAAACCCTGGAATAATAGGAGATCTACAATATGGAGAGGTAGTGGAGGGGGAAGACCTGTTTATAAATCAAGGAAGAAACTCAGAGGAAATTCCCTACATAGATGTTAGTCTTATTGAAACCCAACCCAAACCTATAGCCAGTTCCCTCTACCTAGAAAAGTCTGTCTCTAGCTCATTGGAGCTGTTGGGTCTAGATGTGGCCCCAGCAGACTCTTCTCACCCTTCTCCCTCTAACAGTAATAAAAAAAGTAAAATTGCTAAATTCTTTAACTTCTTTGGACCTCCAGGAAATGGGCCTTTCTGTAACAAATAAGGGGATTGATATAGGTAACCCCCTGGATGGTAACCTAGAATAATAATTCTCCATTCTGTCATATTAGGACATTGGACTAGAACAGGGATTCTTAACATTTTTGGTGAGTCATGGACCCCTCTGACAATCTGATTTACTCTTTCATTATTAAAAAGTTTCCATTTAAGTGTTTTACTTGTGCTCCCTGTAGTGTTTACTACTTTTGTTGCAATATGGTCTTAAACAATGTTTAGTGTTTCTACTTTCTCTGTTTTTTAATGCTTTTTTAAAAAAATAAAGATGCTAAATAACACCAAAAAATATTCATTTTTATTGAGGTCACATTTAAAGACACCATAATTTTTTTAGCTATTCTACATCAGTTCGTTCCAGTCTATAATTTCACTTTTGTTTATCATTCTGTTAGATTTGTCCATTTTGGAGTGAGAAATTTTAAGGTCTCTGATTTTTTCCTCTGTCTTTTTTGTTGCATAATCATTGTCTTCTTATAATTCAGTTCATTTTTCCTTTATAAATTTAAATACTATTCCACTTATTTTGTACAAGTTTACTTTAGTATTAGTTCATTATTCTTTAAGCACAATGACACCTTTAATTTAAATCATTAATAAATATTTTTTCTTTTTAATTATGTATTCTCTTTTTTTCTCTTCTTATTTAAAGACAGCTCAAAATTTCCTCTCTTCTCCCCTTAACTTTTTTTTTTTTTTTTTTTTTTTTTTGCAGTTGGGGTTAGGTGACTTGCCTGGGGTCACAGAGCTAGTAAGTGTCAAGTGTTTGGTCTGATGCTGAATTTGAACTCAGGTCCTCCTGACTTCAGGGCCGGTGCTCTATCCACTGTGCCACCTAGCTGCCCATCTCCTCTTAACTTCTTATGCTTGTTAGTTTTCTTTTTTTCTGCATGCTTTTCTAGGAAGTCTTTATTTGTTTTGTTTTCTCTATTAATTCTCATTTCTTTCAGTCTATTCTGAAATTCTCTGGTTCATGATCTATATCTTTACTTATTATCCATTCCTTCTTTAATCTCTCTGTGTTCAAGAGGTTAATTGAGCTGAAAAACCATAGTTGAAGTTCCTCTTTTTACCAATTTCTGGGTTATTACCCTTATAGGTTTCACCCCAACATAATTTTTTTTGTGTTGGGTCTCATTCTCGGAGGTATCACTTTGTAAGGGAGTGTTGTTTGGATAGAAGCAGTACTCTGTGGTAAAAATTACCTTGTACTCCAAATTGTGCTATCCATTTCTACCTTCTGTCCTCCCCATGACTATTCTCCTTCCCCCTGGCTACACCATCTCATTTCTGAATCCTTTCCTCCTCAATTATTTTGGGTTTCATTTTCTCATAGGAGCCCACCCATTCCTTCTCTTGGGCCAGAATGTTGTCCATAGAGGCAAACACTATAAGAAAAGGAGATTTCTCAATGCACCAACTCCTGCCAGAACTCCATAATGAAGTCCCAATATCCCATATTAAACATACATCTTTCCTCCCATGAATGTGCCCTTTCATAAGGTACCTTTCCCCACTGGGGTGAGATTCCTTCTTTAGTTCCCTCAGATTTAGTCCCTTCATTTCTCCTGTGACCACTCTTGCTGAGAGATTTTAAGAGTCATTATCCCTTTGTCTGTCACCATTTCTGCATACTCCTATTGGGCAATTTGATCCCATAAAACATATTGATTCATATGTAGGGGGGGTTGTGAGGTTTACTTCATGTTATTTTAGTTTTGCTCTTCTTTCTTCTCTTCTTAGAATTTGTTAAGTTCTGCTTACATCTTTATCTCATTGTGTATTTAAAGAAAACCACTCAATCAATATCTTTAATTTTCTCCCCTGCACCATAGATCTATCTTCCTCTTAAAAAAATAACCTCTAAACATGGGGAAATTTATTTTTCTATTTATTCTTTCCTTGGTAATTTATGTATCTTGTGTTTCTGTTGTTTGGGGTGTTTGCAAGTAGACATGTGAATTTGCAATTCTGTTCATGAAGTTTTTATTTTTATTTTCAGGAATTCCTCAAATGCCTCTTTCTTGTTCAATGTCTATTTTTTTCTTTGATGATTAAGCTCACATTTTCAAGGTTTGTCATTTGGGGTTTCACTTTATGTTTCTTTGCTTTTTAGAATATATTATTCCATTCCCTTCTACAGTTCCTAGTGAGTGTGTAGGTTTTGTGTTATTTGATTTTCCTTTACTTTATATTTGAATGTCTTTTTTCCTGACCATTTACAGATTTTGCTTTTGTTACTGGAATTGCTAAATTTAACCCCTCTCTCTCAGAGTTCAAGATGTAGGTGGTTTTTTTTTTTTTGGTGGGTGGGAGCTGTGGAGGAGTTGATCTGAAGATTCTTTAAATTGATACTTTGTTTTCTGCATTTGAAGTTCTGGCCAGTTTTCTTGTATTATTTCTTGCATTATTGTCTTCGATTTTTTGATTTCTCATGTTTTTCTTGGAGACCAATGATCCTTAAATTGTGTCTAAAAATTAAGGTCAACAGTTTGGCTTTTATAAAAATTGTGTGTTCTTGTAACAAGGTTGCCTTTTGGTTCTATTCTGTCAGATTTTGCTCCCTTTCAACATTTTTGTATTCATTATTCTCTTTCTCTTCACAGAAATTCTTCATTGTGGATTAAATTTTTTTCTAATCAATTTTTCAAAAAGAATTATTAATCCAGAGCTATAAATTCTGATTAATATTCAATCAAGGGCAATATGACAAAAAGAAAATATGGTTTTTTCATGTTGCTAGGGTTAGGGTAAATAAGTAGGCAGGCAGAGTGCTCTATGAACTCTTCTCAATGTCAGGAGAAAGTGAGGGAAACCTCAAGCACATTGGGCGGACCTCCTGTGATAATTTTTTTGGGTAAAAATAGACAAATATTACACAGGATGGGAAGGCATTGATAAGCTGCAATCTACCTCATTGGAGGAAACTCCCAAAGGGATGATTTTACAGATTCATATAAGTATCTGGGTATTCATTCATAATTTGTTTTCTTATAGAATTAATTTATTTGAATTATTTTGGCATCTCTTGTTGTTATTCCATGCTCTCTTGGGAGTTCATGGGATTCTATATTTTATGAGGTATTGTTTCACTTTCCTTTGGATTATACTATTCATTAAGGTAGCTTTGTATTTTCTTTGAGATTTTAATGCTCACTCTCCTTTCTAGTCTTAGGGTTTACTTGCTTTATTTGCTTTTGCTTTTATTTTTTATTGAGTTTTCTTCCTCTTGAATTCTTTAGTGTTTTGGATTTTTTTAATATTCCCCATTACTCATTATTCCACTCCTACCCTTTTCTCGGTGGGTACGCTCTTCAGGATGATCTACAAAATGGTCTCATTAGATCATATTAGGTGATTTAGAGTGCATTGGCTTGGATTCCTGACCTAAGTAGACTCTGGTGTAGATAGAATTGAGCCCAGCTGGGTTTCAGTTCCTCTTCTTTCAGACAAGCATAGCCATGTACATTGTACCTCTCCCTCTATCTCCCCTACTGTCTTTGAATATTATCATTTCTATCTCTGATTGCACTAAATCAGCTTTGGCTGATTTTTTTACATGTTTACTTTAGGGTAGAGAGTGTATATAGTCTCTACAGTCTTGGGTGTGTTTCCTAACACAGGGGCATTCTGAAGCAGAAGGCAACAGATTTTTCTTCCCCAGTCTGCTTGCAGTGTCTGGGCAGAATCAGTGTCTGCCATTTTTTTTTTTATAGGGTAGGGAGTGAGGGGTGAATAGGGGCTGATGTATGGCAGCAAAGTTCTGGCTACTTCCAACATGGACTGTAGATATAAGCCCTTGGGTCAGTTTGTATACCTTTTCTGGGAGCATGATGGTTGTTAGGAAGGGAGGGGTAAGTGAACTCTCGTTAAGGATTAATATTTTTCAGTGTTAATTCATAAGGCTTTTACTTTGTTGCAGTTCTCTCTTTTTTCTTCTATGAATTCAGCTGCAAATTGCTCTCCATCTGGCATATAATTTCTCTTTTGGAGTTTTTTTTCTTTCTTTCTTGAGAGTTATTGGAGACTGGAAAAATTGTCTAATATGTCATCTTATTTGTCCCATGACCATTTACTTAGTTTATACATAGCCAAAGACATCTAACACTGATATTGGAAATCTTTTTTATTTAATCAGACACATAAGGACACCTTGGGACTAATCGTCATCTCTTGATTTTCTCATCCTCAGTGAATGCTTATTTATACCCTTCCATAAACCTCATGGTAAAGTCAGCAAGGTTATCTACCCCCTGGCTATAAAGCTTGCAACATGAACTTAAGAAGAATAGTGAGTGAAAAATGAATATAACTGGGAAGTTTTAAGGAGATGCCTGTTATTCTTCCCGCACCCCATTTTTTTCTTCATTTCCTCCTGTCCTTTTCTCTATGTCCATTTCTTTTCCATTCTGTTAAGTCCCAGACTGATCAGCAGATATAGTAGGTAAGGTCATCCAACTTAGGTGAAAAAAACATGCAGAAGTACAAAATGCTGTCATTCTATTGTCGTGATGTTCTCCAGGGAATTTTCAAGATGTGCTGCTTACCTTCAGACATTTGAAGGTAGTGATAGAGGTTTATTCTTACTTTTTGTTGCAAATTGATATTTTAGAACATGTTTAACTAGCCTGTCCTTGTTTATCTCACTTGTTAGAAGGATGGTGGTTGTTATTGGTGGGGTTTAGGGAGAAAGAAGTATTTCCTGGATGTCTAAATGACCTAAAATGTTCCTATACCAATTAAATTATAAAGAATACACATTTATGCTATATATACCATATTCTCGCTACATACAAGCATATATATATATATATATAAATATAAAATATATTTATAATGCTCATTCTTCCTCTCTCCTTGTATATAATCAGCTTCTGTCTTATTGATTCTCCATCCCTAACGTCTCTTGTATATGCCTCCTTTTCAACACTCATACAGCTATCACTCAAATTTAGTCCTTAATTAATTTTTGCCTAGACTAATAGAATTCTACTAAATGATAATCCTGCCTCCAGTCTCTTCCCTCTTCTTTCCATTGTTCACACTGCTGCCAAAATAATTTTCCTAAAGCATCAGTCAACTGTATCAGTTTCCCTATTCAAGAACCATCATTGGTTCCCTTTTTTAAAAGATAAAATACAAACTGCTCATCCTACACAATCTGGGTCCAGGATGTGTTTCCATAATAATTTCACATTATTTTCTTTCCCCTGAGAACTCTATGTTCCAGTCAAACTGGCCTTCTTGCATCTCCCCTAATACCTATTATTTTATTTACTGCCTTTGTGCTTTGGTTCAGGCTATCTTTCTGGTGTGAATTACTTGTCCCTCATTTCTGTCTTTTAGCTTCTTTAGAACCTTAGCTCAGTAGTCACCTAACCATTGATATTCCCTCTTGCCTCAAGTAATACTGTGTTTACTTATTTGTTTACAAGGTGAATTAAGTATTAGAATATAAGCTCTTTGAGTATAGGGACTTGTAAATTTTTTTCTTTGCATCTCTAGGGAATAGCACAGTGCCTTCATTTATGCGTAATATGTTTGCTTAACAAATGTTTCTGGAATTTAATTTTATTGAATGCGTATGTAAATCCAAATGTGTACACTTTTAGGCTGGGCCTGATTCAGGATGTTCTGATGCTTAATATATGAATTGGACAGAAATGAGATACTCATACACCATCTAGTAGTTAACAAAAGGAAGTTTACTTAGCCATAGGATGGAAAGGATACTAAGGAAAGAGATAACACTGGTTCATATTTCCCTTCATCTCTATAGGAAACTTGTCTAGTCAGTAGAGTATGTTGGAGTGGTGACTTGCATGGCAATGGGACATCTGCCAAGTCTGAAGGGCACTGATTCCTCATGAATTGGCCTGTTAGGTCCTAAGGCACCAAGGAGTAATAACAATGGCTCTGATCGTTAGCCCTCTGGACTAATCAAGATTGGAATCCATTTTCCCTGCCTTACATGGGGAAAAACCCCAAACAACTAGTCTATATGACAAATATTGTTTCTACCACTATAAAACAAAACTAAATATTAAATAAAAAGACAAAACAAAACTATGAACTCTAAAAATATATTTTTTTTAGTGTAGGCAGAATGTTTTAGTCAGGTGTGATGTCTTCTTGTTTTATAATGAATGGAGGAACAAGTTATGTATGTGTGTATATCTATTATATATGCATATGCACACAAACATGTATATATGTGTATATACATACACATATATACATACATATACATACGTATATGTATATGTATACACACACACATATGCTTTTTTCTCCTTTCCTTTGTCTCCTTCCTCCATTTACCGTGTCTCATTTTCTCCTCTAATTGTTAAGGCAGTTGCAACAATTATTCATCCTGTGATTTCATCAGCTCTACTGCTTGAGAATGTGCCCTAAATGCCAACAATTTGTTAGCAGGGTAAAAAGCCTTGGTCTTCATCTTTCATCCATTCCTTCTCATTGCAAATGCACACAAACATATACATGTCTACCCACACAGCTTTTTTTGGAAAGTAGGCTCTCTTTAAAAATGTGTGGCAAAATTCAAGGTTTCAGGGTTGAGATTCTCCTGATTTCCAAGTAGTGATGATCTGTGTTTTTGGCCAGCTCCCTAAAAGGTGGATGCTTGGGCTCCTCATTCAGGTACACTTATATTAACGACTGGCAAGTGGGATTTTTTTTGGTTTGTTAAGAACTCTTGCTGTTCATTGTAGTTGTTAGCTAGTGATTCAAATCCTTACCTCTCTTTGATTAACAGTGATAAAGTGATGCCACATACGTCCAGGAAATAGTTACTTATAAGCAGAAATCTTCCAATCTGAATAGACACATAACTTTGTGTTTTTCCCCTAGTAAATAAAACACTGGTGACAATGGACAGTGTGATATCGGGTACCTTTGTGCCCAGTGGAGGAGAGAGGTGGCCTAGAGAGTTAATTTCTCACCAAGTAGCACAATGCATAGAGTGTTGGACTTGGAGTCAGGAAGACCTGAATTCAAGGCTTCTCTTAGACACTTAATAGCTATGTGATCTCAGGCATTTTTTTATGTGCCTCAGTTTCCTCATTTGTGAAATGGGAATGATAATAATAACACCTACCTCACAGGATTTTTGTTAGGATCAGCTGAGATAATATTTTTATTGTTGCTGTTGAGTCATCATCAGTCATGTCTGACTCTTTGTGATCCCATTTGGGTTTTTCTTTTTTTTGGCAAAGATCCTAGAGTGATTTGCCATTTCCTTCTCCAGTTCATCTTACAGATGAGGAAACTGAGGCAAATTTGGTTAATTGACTTGTCCAGGGTCACACAGCTAGTAAGTGCTGAGACTAGATTTGAACTCAGCAAGATGAGCCTTCCTGATTCCAGGCCTAGAGCTCTATGCACTGTGCCACCTAGTTGCCCTCAAGATCATATATGTAAAACATTTCACAGAACTTAAAGCACTATGTAAATGTATTATTCTTTTTTAAACTTTCCCATTTTACTTATTTTATTTTTAAAAATAGTTTTAATAATATTTTATTTTTCCTAATTACATGTAAGAACAATTTTTAACATTCATTTTTAAAAATTTTGAGTTCCAAATTATTTCCCTCCCCCATCCTTCCCTGAGATGGTAAGCCATTTAGTATAGGATATCCATGTGCATTCATGCAAAACATATTTCCATATTAGGCATCTTGTGAAAGAAGACAGATACCCGCAAAAAAACCATGAAAAAAATAGTGAAAAATAGTATGCTTTGATCTGCATTCAGACTCCATAGTTTTTTCTCTGGATGTGGATAGCCTTTTTCATCATGAATCCTTTGGAATTGTCTTGGATGATTATGTTGCTGAGAATAACTAAGTATTATTATTATTGTTGTTGTTATTATTATTATTATTATTATTATATTACTACCACAGAGGCTAGAGTATAAAGGAGGACCAAGAGACTTGTGTCACTGTGATGGGACCCTGGGTGAATTTAACTAACGTAACAGGCTGTTGGACGAAAATTTTGGAGCAGGCCTCATAACAGTTGCATTAGGAAAAATGTTTGCCCCACTCCTGCCAATGTTATTTTCTTGGATGAAATCCCTCTTTACTAAGTGCTGGTTATGGCTCTGACCCTCAACACTGACATCAAAATCTGGTCAAACTGTCACATTAGTGAACCAAAGTAGTTGAACATGAGCTGTTTGCACAGGCCATATATTGAGGAAAGATGAATACTACTTAATGAAAAGAGAAAATGGTCTTTGTTCTAGGGCCTAGAGACAACAGTCCATTCTTTTTGATGGTGGCCCAGATCCATTAAGCAAGGTTAGATACTATACATCAGAATCATAATAGGGGGAGCAGCACAGGATGAAAATTCACATGATCAGTTGCCTGGGCACAATGGGGCAAATCTTCAGGCTTCTATTTAAAGCAGTTTGAAGTTCATTCATCATTTCAACCTATCACAAATCAGTTTATGGATGCTTTTAGCTGATTGCTGCCCATCTATAGCGTTGTAGATATGAGCTGAACACCAAAAAAAAAATTGTCTTTTAAAACTTTACCACTAAAAGAAATGCTTTTAACAAGACATCCAAGTAAACTTGAGAAAGGATCATGGAATTTGAAAGGATCATGGAAACTTGAAAAAGAAGCATGGATTTATTTAGAGCTGGAAGGAGCTTTAGAAACCATTAAGGCCAACCCCCCTTCTTATTTTACAGATAAATTGAGACATTGCTGAAAGTCACATAAATGACTTAGGTGGAATGAAAGCCCAAGTCTTCTTGACTCTAGGTCCGGTATTCTATTACTATGTCATCTTGCCTCTCAGAGGGAGCCTCGCCTGTGATAAAAATATCAACTTTGTGAACAGAAATCTAAGGCTTGGTTGAGCATAAATTTCTTGATATATTAAAAAGAAATTTTGTATTTAAGTCTTTGCTCGGTCTAAGGCCATGTCACCCTGATTTTGTCTATTCTCAGGATCTAAGCAGGGCTATGACTGGTTAGTATTTGGATAGGGAACCACCCAGGGATACCAGGCTAATAAGTGAAATGGCTATAAATGGGTTTTTCTACTAAATCATAGGTGGGTAAAGTCACATGCTTTATTTAAGCTCTTGCTTGATTTTGTGTGGGGAAGTCCCAACATCACTAATGGTACATAATGTGTATCTAGCCTTGTCGCAAGCCTCTGCTAACCTTCTTGGTAAGCACATGAAAAGTGGCAATTCTGGAGATTTCACACTGACAATATAGGTATTTTGACTGGAGATTATGCCATTCCATACAATTTAACTCCCTTCAGGACTCCATTTTGGTGATGTTTACCTGGAAGAGATAGAAAGCATTTTGCTAACATATATTAATTTTCACTTCAGTGCCAGAAATTTGATTATTAAAATTCTTTCAAACATTTTGTATATCCCAATTACCCATTCACTTTAGGAATAGCTCAGTACTGTATGTTGCTACTCAGCAGGTGTCACATTCTCCCAAAGTAACTTTGGGATGACCAGTAAGATTCATGTATTAGCATCTATTACGTATATCATAGGAACATCATGTCTTGGGGTTGTGAGCAAAAAGAATGCCTGGTGAATACCTTCTATGTTATTGACATTTTATCTTATTTCTTTACACATTTGGAATAGGTAAGAGAAATTTTGGGTTGTTCTTTTCTTTAGTTATTGTAAATAGTTCTTCTACTTCAGCCTGAAGGCTAAAGTAGTTTTTCTATCATTGCTGAGGGTCTACCATATCAATGATTTAAAGTCAGTAGCCATTACATTGGTAGAGGTCATTGGGAACAGTATTTATATCCCAGAAAATAAATTCAGTGAGAACAGAAGCTATGATTAGGGTGGGTGGGGGGAATGAAATTTGGATCTAACTTCTAAAAATAAAGGATTTTTTGCGGGGAGGGGAAGAAGGGTGTATGATGGAGGGAAGACAAAGCATGTTGCAATTACAGAGAAACCAGTGGTATAGACAGAAATAGAACACTAGTTTGTGAAGCATATACCTTCTGGACGCATCTCTTCTTCATAGATGTTGGTGTTTTTATTTCGGAATGTAGCAGATTGTCTTCCTCATAGCTGAGAAGAAGGGTCAGGCAGTATGTGTTGGTAGGCATAGTGTTAGGTGCAAAATAAATAACCCCTCTCCATATATTTTCCAATAGTAGATTTCTTAGAGCTAAGTATTATTGCATCTATCATTATTTTTCATTTATAAGCTCCTGAAAGACAGGAGATACCTTTTCTGTTTCTTTTGGAACACCTCCCAGAACCCTACGTGAGCAATAATAAACATAGATTGATCGACAGGCCTCAAGGTGGCGCTGTTGATGGTGTTGTTATCTGTAGGAATGCTTGTCTGGAGACAAGTCGGAGGAGGAACTCAAAGAAATAATAGGAGAGTGTGAATTAAGTTCTATTCTTTTTACATTAAAAGATACTTTGCCCAGAAACAACTTAATTAAAATTTAAAATTCTATTTAAAATTGTGTTTTCCTTGTGCTTTTGCAGAGAAGGGGCTCGTGACAGTTACAGAAGAGTCTGGCAGAGTAGCAGCATTTTCCTAATTAGTTTTGCAAGTGTCTCAGTCTCTTCCTGAAGCCATTGCTATTATTTCAGAACTGACATTTTTTTCAAAGTGAATTTTTTTTTCAGGGATACCACTTAAGGTTTACAAATTTTCTTCATGCTGTAAGCTGAAGTCTTGGAGACTAAAAAAAAAAATTACTCAGCTTCCCTTCCTCTCCCCCACCCCTACCCCTCCATTCCTGGACGTCTTTCCTGAAAGGAATATGAGTGAAAAAATGAGTTGTCAGTACGCTTGAGATTTTAGCTCTCCTCATAATGATGCACCATTTGTTATGATAGGTTGTTAACTTCACTTGAAGATGCTGCTACTGGTGGGATTTCTTCTTGTTTTTGCTCATAGAGCTGAAAGACAAACTTGAAACTAGAAGTTTCTTCTACTTTGATTTTATACAAAATTTCCAGTGCTTTGGTTGATGGCAGCTGCTACTTCCTGAAAATCTTTGCTGCTCTCTGGAGCTGGTTTCATGGCTCCATAACCTCTTGGCTCTGATTGAAGCAAGCCATCTTCAGGGCTTTCCTGCCACCATATCCCTTATCATTGTTATCATATGGCAAGGTTATAGTTAGTTTTCTTTAAAAAGAAATTATTGACACCTTTTTTTTACGTCACCATCATTTCAAAATGAATCTTTCTTCCATCCTAGAGAGTCATCCTTTGTAACAAAAAATAAAGAGAGAGAAAAAAGAAATTCAGCAAAATTAACCAACATATCAACTAAGTCTGACAGTCTACATCAGGGGTTTCAAAGCTTGAACTTTGGTGGGGAAAATTAAATATTTTTCTTCTAACTTCAAAATTAAGTTTGTCATGTCTTGCAATTATCAATTTGGGCAACAAACTATTATTCTGAAAAAAAGGTCTATGACAAAATCATTGTAAAGAACCTTTGGTCTATGTAATGTTCCACATCTCTGCAATGAAAAGAGGAAGCCTTTTTTCACCTTTTTTCTCATCTTTTACTCTGGCCAACCTTGGTGATTGTAATTATACCATGTTTGGTTTCATTTTTTTCTTTTAATTTACATTGTTGTAGTCATTTTGTATGTTGTTTTCCTGGTTCTGCATACATTATTTTGTATCAGTTAGTATCAATTTTCTTACGCTCCTCTATATTTTTCATATTTATTGTTTCTTGTGACACTGCAGCATTCTATTATATTAATGTGCCACAATTTGTTGAGTTTTCCTTCAAATGATGGACATCTATAATGGTTTCAGTTCTTTGCAATTTCAGCCAGATCCCTATTAGTATGAAGAATGAATCCCAGGAAGCAGTCACAATTATTCAAATCCTCAGTATCTGAAATTATAGTTATATGGAAAATGTGGTAATTGGTACCAACCTAATGGAAATATATAGTGCAAATTCAAATAATGTGACCACTAGACAGGATTCGTATTTTGTGCTATTGGGACTTAACTGTGTAACAGGTATTAGACATGAAGGATGAATATAAGACCTTTCTTTCTATCTGACCTCACTGGGGCATATGCCCAGCAGTGGCATGTCTGGGTCCAAAGGTATATTGATTGTTTGCACATGTGGAAACTATGTCAGATTGTTTGCTGTCTTGGGGAGGGGGGAAGGGAAGGAAGGAAGGAGGAAGGGGAGGGAAAAAATTTGGAAATCAAAAATGATATAAAATATGAATGCTGAAAACTAAAAAAAATTATGTTCATTGACACTAGTTTTCAATGCTGATAAGTCATTGCAATTTCATTGCATAAAATAATAGGATTTGATGTATTTCTTCTATATATGATCACTTTCTTTTAGATCACTATCTAGTAATTGTTTAGCTCTCAATAATAAAACAATAGCTAGCATTTATATAGTGCTTACTATGTGCCAGGCACTGTGCTAAACACTTTACAACCATTATCTCATTTGATCCTCACAACAACCCTGGGAGGGAGGTGCTATATTTGTCCTCATTTAAAAGATGAGGAAACTGAGGCAAATAGAAGTTAAGTGACTTGTTTAGGGTCACACAGCTAGTAGGTGTCTAAGGCTGGTTATGAACTCAGGTCTTCCTGACTCCAGGCCCAGAACTCCATATCCTCCGTGCCACTTAGCTGCCTATCATCATCGACTGAGAGCTTATTCACCAATCTAAGAATATCTAATCAGCCACTGTACAATATAGTGACTTCGATTCCTTTCTGGTGGCTGTCCCTTTACAAATGATATACCTTGAATGGCTCCAGGCTCACAGCACACAAAACATAGTTATCAGAGCTTTAGTCTTGCCCGTTTGATATTATATAGGATGTCAGAGATGAAACTTACTTAGAAATGGAAATATTTTCAGACTTCAATAGATCTATGACCTAAAGGCATGGGTACTCCCTCCAGTGGTAAGATAGGCATCTTCTCAATGTGTGTGGCTCTTGTTTGTCCATGCCTTTCCATAAATCCTCCATTGGTTTCTACTCAATGTCCTAGGCACCATTGTCTAGGTCTTGGCACTGTATTGATACCAATGTAGCACATGGGTTGTCAATCACTCTTGCTATATGACTAGCTCACTTTCTTTTCCAGTCTTATTTCTCTGAGGATATCTTTTACACAACTTTTTGTATTGTATTTTGTCAATAGTGATATGCTATCATCTCTTTAAGGACAGCATATGTCTCCTCACTGCCCTTTGGGTGACCTGAGATTTTGATTCCTCAGAGACTCTGGTAATTCATGATTTTTAGCCAAATAGCATCCCTGGAAGAATATTCTTTTGAAAAAGATGAGTTTTGTTTCAAGGAGAAACTTGGGGTCACTGAAAACATTTCCCATTTTTTGTTTGTGAATTCAAACATTGGGGAAGATCTCACCAGCCACAGGAATTCCTTTTCAATTTGGACTCTTCACTGGAAATCCCTCATGTCAAACATTTTTGGTGAACATAGGTCTCTTTTTCCTATCTCCCTTGGCATTAAAAATCAGAGATTTATTGGCCATTTCTTTCAGAATTGGAAGTTGAAAATACTAAAATCATGTCAAGTCTCATGACCACGAGATTAATCAATCTGTTAACTTTGGTCTGAATCATGGTGCCCTTTTGATGTCAAATTTGTTTCACTAACATGTCAAAATATAAACATTGATTTCCATGGACAATTCATATAACCTCTTGGCCTCGTTTTCCTTATCTGTAAAATGGGGATAATAATAGCATCTACCTTACAGGGTTGTTGTGAGGATTCATATGAAATAATGTGCTAAAGAGCTTTGCAAACATTTAAGTTTATATGTTGTTGTGTTCAGTAGTTTTTTAATCGTGTCTGACTCTTTGTTACCCCATTTGGGACTTTCTTGGCAATGACACTGGAGTGGTTTGCCATTTCCTTCTCCAACTCATTTTACAGATGAGAAAACTGAGGCAAACAGGGTTAAGTGATGTGCCCAGGGTCACACTTGCTCAGGTAAGTGTCTGAGGCCAGATTTAAACTCAGAGAAATTAATCTTCCTTGACTCCAGGCCCAGCATGCTATCCATCTAATGCTGACTATCATTATTTTTATTATTAGTGAATACAATTTATCTGTTTCTTCATCTTCCATAGCTACATGCATATAATTCTGACCTGTGAAACTAATGAAAAATTTGACTTTAGCTGTATTGATACACACCTAGTGGAATTAGATGTGATCAGAAGATCATGTTCCACATGGCAAAAACATAGTTAGGTTGTCCTTGGAGTGCCAGGTCCCAAATTTTCTCACACCCATTATTCATGTATAGGCATAATCAACATATTAGGTTTTACCACCTGGAAGGTGATGTGTGCCTTCAGTTTTCCATAAAATTAGTGCCAAGTTGGATCTTGGATATAATTTCTTATATTTGAGTACAAGTAACTCTTACTTGAAAGAACTAATGTAACATCTTTACAATGTGGTTTAACTTACAGATAGGATACATACTTATACACAGAGACGATTTGGGTTATGTTTCTACTGGAAAAGAACTCTGGCTGAATCCAGTTTGAAGGCACTGTTCTAGCATTATGGTAGCTAGAACATTTTTAGAATGGAAATTGATAAACCTAAGAGAACTGTGAGGAAAGAAACCAATATGGCAAAGGGCCTCAAGATCAAGCCATGTGAATATTGACTGAAAAAACTAGGGGTATTCATCCTGAAGCAAAGAAGACTTAGGCAGTGATGAGTTAACTGCCTTCAAGTATTGGAAGGATTAACTCTTAGAAGAAAAATTTGGCTTATTCTGATTGTCTCATCGAGCTGACCTAAATGTCATAAGTGGCAGTTTTCCTCCTGATGTAAAGAAAAACTTCTTAATAACTTCAGCTATCCAGAAGAGGAATGGGCTGATTAGGGAGGAAGTGGCTTCTTCCTCACTAGAAGTCTTCAAGAGTCTGGGTGACCTTCACTTGGGCATGTGGTAGAGGGGATTCTTTTTTTTTTTTTAGTTCAACTAGATGGCTTCTGAGGTCCCTTTTAGCTCTGACATGAATACTACCTATGGAGTCAGAGAATTTAGATTCAAATCACACCCCTAGAACATACTACTTGCATGACCCTGGACAAATCACTTTAGTTGGGCTAGATGGCCTCTGAGGTCATTTTCAGCTCTAAATCTATGCCACTTTCACCCTATGATCCAGTATTCTTCCAATGTTGTACTATCCTTAGCATAAAGGGAATTTTCATAATACACGGGGTGAGTGTGCTGGTAAATGTTTAACAACTGACTCGCAAAAGAGAAAGAAAAGAAAAAAATACACTTATAAAACACTTTTAAATTTAATTTCCGGTATTGACATTTCCCCATCACTTTCTTAAGTCTAGACAATCAGTAAAACATTAAATCTAGTCCTGATTTTCAGCTTTGCGGATTTCTGAGGTGTAAATACTCACACTGAAACTTTAATAATTGTTCTCCAGCACACCCCTGGGTGGGTGGGTGGGGTTAAGGAAGGGAGAGAGGTGCTGCTGTAACTTCCAAGGTAGCAAACACACTATAAGACAACACATGTATCTTTAAATGTCTGGTGGCAGTTTTCTTTCCTTCTGCTTCTCTTCGCATTTATTAAAACACTGACTTCCAAAAATATGTTAAGCAGGGAAACCATATTCTACTTGTTTCTCCATAAATTCAAATTCGTTAGGCACGATGACTACAGAAATGTGTGGGTGGGCGCTGGTATGTGTGAATTTCTATTATGTAGCTCACCAAGTAAATACTATGCTTTCACAAGCTACAAAAGCCTCAATTTATTCCACCTGTTTTGCGTTGTATAATCCAGTCTAATTTATCGTCCTGTTCAGATCCCAGCCTGTGCCCCTGATTTTGCTAGATTTCTATTTAGAAATGGCAAACATTCAATAATAGGCTTAATTCATGAGAGAGCATCTGTAGATAATTTCAACATTCCCCAGAGAACAAGCATAGCTTTCACTGTGGGACCACGAATGCCTCTTGGGCAAGGAATTAATTTTCAACCCTGTAATGAAGAGGGTATGTTTGTGCCTGTGTCTAGTATATGCGGCTCTTTTGTTAACTGGGCGAATTTCACCGCAGTGTCTGTCTGCAGCATGAGTGCACTCACAAGTATTTTCTGCAGTCAAACTAACATTTCCATTCATGCAGATTTAAGTGATCTTTTTTTTTTTCAACATTGCAGTAATCGGGCAAACAGAACATCTTAATTCTCTTCTAAGTGGGTCTTATTATTGGGATACTTGAGCATTATTTGGGCATGAAAAATATATTGCCTGTTTGTTATTGGTAAGGTTAAATTTGGAGGTCTATGCTTTAGATTGTGTTGTTTTTGTCCATTAAGACTCTTCCTATTCTTTTCTGTAGAGTGCTCTTAAGAATAAGAGATAAGACTACTATGAAATGAGGTGATGAAAAGTTGGGAAAATATTTCAACCTTATGAAAGATTTGTTTACTTTTGCATTTTGGGCAAATGTAGAAGATAACCTTGGAAATTTAGGTTGAAAGCTGCTGATGAAATTGAGGTCGGCTATTTTTTTGTGAGTGATTTTTGTAACATACTGGGGTTAGAGGATTGGTCTTAGAGTTAGGAAGAGCTAGGTTCAAATCCTGCTGCTGACACATAAAGACTAGGTAACCATGGGAAACAAGTCACTTCTGCTGTCAGTGCCCCTAGGCAACCTCTAAGACCACAAATCATCGACTATGGTGCTCAGAAACTCTAAGGAACATACACAGGATTTCTCATACTCCTGAAATTATGGTTTTATACAGAAAAACGACCCATTAGTGCTTTAAATACCATCAAGTAAAAGCAAATTTGGAGTTTAGGCCATTTTACTCATGGGATAAAACACTCCTCTCTAAATAGAGTATTTTACTGGAGGGACTAAAATAGAAATGGCTTTGGGAGCCTGGCTACCACAGGACAAAGGTAGCATCACATAGCAGACAGAACCTTGGACGTAGATTCAGATGACCCAAATTTGAGATTCTGTCCCTGTTATTTGTTAACTGCATCTCTTTAAGCCAGTCACTTACTATCCCTAAACCTCATCTATAAAATCAGGGATGATAGTATACCTGCTAATGATTGCAAAGGGTTATTGCAAGGATAGTGTTGTATGAACTCTAATGCTATATAAAAGTGAGTTATTGCTGCTCTTAATGCCAATTTGCCCATATTTGATGATGACTTAAAATGTTTCTTATGGAAACTTGTATTTCCTTCAATGCTGAGCTCATTGCTATGTGCACATAGGTATTTAATATAGTTGGCAAATAATAAATAATGATATAGTAACAAAAAAGACAGTAATGCAATGCTTCAACAATCTGTGATTTTTTCTTTTATAATTAAATTTTATTTTTTCAATGAACATTTATTTTCTCTTTTCTCTCCCTCCCCCACTCCTCTAATGCGGAAAACAAAAACAAATATGCAAATGCCAAAAAAAAAAATGAAGCAAATATGCTTAACACACGAAATACATTCTCTTCCTGGGCATGTCCAAATTCTACATAGTTAATTCATTACTTCTGTCAGGTGGTAGATAATGTGCTTCATCATTAGTCTTAATCATAGTTGGTCATTGCATTGTTTGGATATCAATTCAAGATCACATCTTAAATATTTCAAAAGTTTTTTTTTTAACAGTGCTGTTATTTTATAATTTGTTTTCATGGTACTGCTTGCTTTGGTTTTCATCTGTTCACACGTTATCTCCCCAAATTTCTCTGAAACTATCTTCTTTATTATTTCTTATGGCACACAGAAATCCATGTACTGTAATTTGTTTAACTATTTTCTTGTGATTTCTTAATTGTGTGCATTCCCTTCTACAGAACATAATCCTTATTATGTTCTGTATGATTGTACAGACGGTTTTCAAGAGCTGGTATGGTCAGCCTGGTGATATACTTCTCTGACTTTAGCTGGCCCAGTCCTCAAATAGCTGATATACAATCTGTCAGTAGGCCCATATTTGAAGTCTTTCCAGTTACAACTGCTGTTACAACATGACTTGGGTTTACCTTCACATCACAATGAGGTGTTGGTTATATCTTTAGGATTTTAGTAGAACTTTAAAAAATTAGAATTTTGAAATTGGGCTTTGGGAGAATGAAGCTATTTTAGCCATGCTTTAAGGGATCCATGAAGCATTGTAGGCAATATGGTATAGAGTAAACAGACTGGATTGGACTTCAGAACTGGTGGGTCTAAGTTCTAGTTCTTTTACTTAAACATTGGTGAGCCTCAGTTTCTTCATTTGTAAAATGGGAATAAGCAATATCTGTGTTGTGAGGACCAAAAGAAGGCAACGATGTATATGAAAGGGGTTTGTAAACCCTTGAGAATTATCTCAGTGGTAAGACACTATAAATATTTTTAGGTTTGTACTTCAGATATTTGTGGCAGCTAGGTGACTCTGGATAGAGCGGTGGACCTGGAATCAGGAAGACTCATCTTCATGAGTTCAAATCCCGACTTAGGTACTTACCAGCTGTGTGACCCTGTGCAACTCACTTAACCCTGTTTGCCTCAGTTTCCTCATCTGTAAAATGAGCTAGAGAAGGAAATCACCAACCACTCCAGTACCCTTGCCAAGAAAATCCCAAATGGGGTCACTAAGATTGGACATGACTGAAATGACTCAATGACAACACTTCAGATATTTATATTTTCTTGGGATGAAGACAAAGACCACTGGCCATGAGATCCTTAAGCAAAAGAAACATCTGGAACTAGACAACATTCTCAAGAGGGTTATTTCAAGGGGCAAGTTATGGATGAAAGAGATCGCATTCACTTTTTCTTGCTGCTGTCTTCAGTTTCCTCCTCTCCCAGCCCTTCCAGCTATGAAAAACACATTGGTCTTTGACCACATCTCCTGCTACAAATAGCAAGCTTTGGTGATTCCGGAATCTACAGATTGTTCAATTTCATGTTGTATCTATTAGTCATTCAATAGCACTTCTGAATGCTTACTATGTGCAAGGTCCCAAATTAATGCTTATAATCAATCCCCCAAGGGGGAGGGTCATATTTCTCAAATTCACACAGCATATTTCCATTTCACTAGACTAAACTACCATATTTTATATAATCATAACTTCCAAATAATGTGGATTCAAATACATGTAACCACTTCAGAGGATTCACTGGTCACAGTAATAGCTGTATAACAAATGCCATAAGAAGACAGAAAAGCATAAGAGCATGTTCTTGAAATGTATAGAATCTAGTTGAGATCAGTATATCTATATGAAACTATTAAAGAACTATTATAAAACTGGGGCAGCTAAGTGGTACATTGGGTAGAGCATTGACACTGGAGTCAGGAGGACCTGAGTTCAAATGCAGCCTTAGACACTTACTAGTTGTGTGACCTTGGGCAAGTCACTTAATGCTGCCCTCCCCCCGAAAGAAAGAACAATTACATAAACCACAGAAAAATAATGCAAATTTCTATAGTCTAAATTCCTTTGTAAAGATATCTTTATATAGGAAGGGATAAAGGAAGGGGAAGAGAATAAGCATTTGTTAAATGCTATACTATATACCAGGCACTGTGCTAATAATCACTTTACAAATATCGCAATAGCCCTGTGAGGCGGATGCTATTATGATCCCTATTTTACAGTTGAGAAAACTGAGGCAGATAGAAATTAAGTTACTTGTCCAGGGTCACACTGATTTTAAGTGTCTGAGCTGGATTTGAACTGAGGTCTTTCTGCTTCTAGGGCCGGTGTCTGGAATCCAACTGGGAAAAAAAATTCTGAACAAGGAGAAACTATATGCATAAATGAGAGATGCTTTTGATTTTTTAACCAAAGCCAAGTAGGTAAACAGTTCTGATTACACTTCAGATGAAGATATGTTTATCAATTACCTATTGTGCATAATGAAAGATTCACTAATTCTATGCCATTATTGATGAGGAAGGGACCCTTTTTCTTCAGGAATTATCTGGATGGGGGAAGAGCATTCTCCTCCCTCCCACCTCTTTATTCAGAAGCTGTAAAAAGCAGGGGGTCTCTGTTTGAACTCTATTGTCCCCTCTATTTATAACCAGGGAATGGACCACGATATGGATTCAGCTGTCTCTCCATCATATTTTGCCTACATTAAGGAACTAGCATGATACATTCAATGCAGACAGCACAAGTAGTTTCATTCTGAAATGTGACTTTAAGAAATTCTGTAATTTTTTCAGGTCCACATTTCCCTTCCACATTTACTTGATCCCACAATGAAACCAAGTGTCTGCTACTAGGGTTTGTCTTAATTTAATTTGTACATGGACTTGAGATTTAATCTAGGGTAATGATTAACATAATAAAATCTTCCTGGTTAGAAAAGCTTAATCAAACAGAGACCCAAGTGTGATTGTAACAACAGTGTTCTTTCAAAAAGTGTCTGTCATCTTATTTCTCTTTCCCTTCGACCCCACAATTTTCTTTCAAAGGTCACTTCTCCCATGGTGTTCAATATAGATCCTAAAAATGTTGGCAGTGAAATTGATAGTGGCAGACAATTTTCAAAACACCAAATGACTGCAATCAGTGTGTGTGTGTGCATGCGTGCAAGTGTGTGTGAAAGCACATGTGTGTAATAGCAGTGCATCCTGATGGACAGTGATGCTAGAAAATGAGTTAGGAACATTTGAGCATGCTAACAAATTTGTAATTTTCTAATTTCTTTGCAGTTATAAGCATGATTGAAATGAGTTCATGCCCACATCATTATGCCTTCCAAATCACTGATTTTTCCTGAGAAGGTTGTAATATTTCTTTTAAGTTTAGGTACATTATTGTTTGATTATACTTAGAAGTTTTTTTTAATATGTACTGGCATGTTAGAAATATTTCTATTTTCACAGGTTTTGTCAGTATGATAATAAAAAACCAGTATGAGCTAGCATGCCTTGACACAATAAAAATCCATCCATCCATCCAATCATCTATCTATCTATCTATCTATCTATCTATCTATCTATCTATCTATCTATCTATCTATCTACCTATCATCTTTTTTTTATTAATTCATCTTTTTTGTGTGTTTTGCTTTTAGCAAAGTATTATCCTATTATAATATGTTATGCCTCCCCTGAAGTCTACCGTCATACCCTATCATGATGTACAGGAAGTCTTTGGCTCTTGGACACTTTACTAGTGCCTAGCATATAGTAGACAATGAATGTTTATTGACTGATTGAAGTTCAGGCTGTGGTAGTTAGGAGTCTTCCAGTGTGAGCATTGTATAGGCTGTATGTCTATTGTATAAAAACTCAATTAACTCCTTTAGAAGAACTCTGCTCAATCCCTAAGTTGGCCACAGCCTGATGATTTTTTTTCAGTCACAGCAACTCTGGAAGACTGTCTACAAAACTCTAAAGGGTCTGTGAACTGTATTAGTGGAGGGATTATCTATTCCCTAGAAATTATGGCTTCATTAAATTAGAGGTATAAATTACAGATAGTATTTTTTAGTGGAAACAGGAAAAAAAAGACAGTTGTCCCTGTTAGGAATTGATTAAAATAAGCATTTGGTCATAGGTTTTACTGCACTGCTGAGATTTGTTATTTTTTACTTTAAAAAAAAATGTATTCCTTTGCTAAGAATATCCAAAAGAGCTCCCTCAAACAATCACTAGGGAAGGGTTCTTTTGTAGAGGGTAGATCATAACCTCTTTTAAAAAATAGGCTCAAAAAGAATATTAAAGTTGGAAGACCACCTAAACAAACCTGCCACCCAGAGTAGGAATCCTTTTGGCAATACTGCAGGTGGCTGTTCATCCACCATCTACTTTGACATTTCTAGCCTTGGTGACATGGCAGTCTATTCTATTTGTAGACAATCCTAATTAATCTGAAGTTCTTCCTTGCAGTGGACCCACATCTGCACCCTTTTCGCTGACCTGTTCTGCCTTCAGATTCAATATAGTACAAGTGTACTGGGTTTGAAGTGAGAAAACCTAAGTTTAGGTCCCATCTCTACCACTTGCTGCCTGTGAAATCTTCCTCAATCCACTTAACCCTTCTTGACCTTAGTGTCCTCATCTGCAAAATGAGAAGATTATACTCTATGACCTCTGAGGTTCCTTCCACCTCTAAATCTATAGTCCTATGTCCTTTCCTTCTAAACATCAATTTTGTAAATATATGAACAAAGCGATTGTATCTCACCTTTGTCTTCATTTACCTAAATTTCCCTTGTCTTTGAACTATTTCTTCAACTGTTCTTGATATAATTTCTAGCACTTTCCCTAGTTGTGGTTGTACTTTCATGTTTTCACCCTCATTTATCATTGTCCCTCTTAAAATATGGCCCCCAAGTTGAGCATGGTACTCTAGACTTGGCCTGACTAGTATATAGTAAAGGGGATGACAATTTTTTTCTCTTTTATATGGATGTGTATTCATGAGGCCTAAGACGGCATTGCATTTTTTTAATCGTGATGAATGATCCTAAGTTGGTCCTGGGAGAAAACGTGTATATTTTCTGGACCAGTATGGTTTCAGTGATGTTATGTGATTCTGAATAAAGAAATGTCTGAAGAATTAAGTTGTTATAGCACAAAGGATTTGCTGGGTGTAAGAAAGCTGCTGCGTGTTATTAATAATGGTGTGTTTAACAAATGGAATTGAATATATCCTTTGGGAAGTATATGATCAGAAAAGGAGGTGGGCTAGTCATATAGTGAGAATGAGGTAATGCCAGATGGAGAGCCTGAATGATATAATGGTTCCTATGAAACATTTAAAGATCTAGAGGAAGATTTCTCATATACTGTGTAGACTTTTTGTGGAAAGACATGAATAGGAATTGCAGAGGATGGGAACATGTGAATGGATCATGATCTGCACTGGTGGTTCTGAAGTATGTCACATTATTAGTTTAACTAAAACCCCAAATATTTTTCACATGAAATCCTAGAGAGCCAACTTTTACCTAAAGTGTGCTTGTATAATTATTTTTTAAAAAGCACCTAAATGAAGTATTTCATCTTTGTCTCTGATAAACTTTATTCTACCCCCTCCCCCCGCCCCAGCCTGTAGAGATCCTTTAAATGATGATCCTGTCATCAAATGCATTGATTACCCATCCAACTTTGTTTCCTCTGCCAATTTGATAAATTCATCTTTGATCTCTTTATCCAAGTAATTGATAGAAATGTTAAATAGGACAAGACAAGGGTAAACTCCTACAGCCTACCTAGAGACCCATCTTCAGGCTTATACCAATCCATCAATAAACACTCTTTGTACGTAATTGTCCAGTCAACTATGAAATCACTTCACTTTTCTTCATTTTGTCCACAAGGACAACAGAAGATATACTGTCAAGTTTCTTACTGAAATAAAGCTATTTTAGATCTGTAGTACACTCTTGACCTTTGCCACTATCACCGCCCAGTCTGATAATTCTATCAAAACAAACAATAAGACAACAAGTAGATATAAAATGGAACAGATTTTTCAGTACCTTTACATTATCCTACTCCATTACTGATGATAGTGGAAATGGTTTAGGATGGGGTTCTGAAGTCAGGTTTTAGTATTGCTGGTAATGACTGCTTTCCACATCCAATATAATTGCAGGCTATTATGTGCAAAGGCCATTCTTGCATATTATTGTCTTTCTAATCTATTCTGTTTGGTAGTGGTCAGACCTAGACACATTGTTTAATCACAATGTAATTTTCTAAACTAATTTGCCCAACTTTTTAATATTTATTTTTCATCTCTCATAAATGCCGAAATACTGAATATAATTTTCATAGTATATTGCTGTTATTTTTGTGAGATACTTTATAAGGACTAGTATTTAAAAAGATAATATCTCTTTTTTCAAAGTCTTTTGTGACAAGTCCAACCTCTGCAAATAGTGGATGTAATTGTTTATCAGAGATAGTGCAACAGTGCCAAATATTGAACAGAGTTATAAGTTAAGGGCAAACTAAAGATTGGTCATAGGGAGAGGGGAACCATTGGTAAATTCATGAATTGTTTTTCTATTTTAGTATATACCTCCTTTGCCCCACTTTGAATAAGAACGTGTACTTGACTTGACTGAGGCTGTTAGTAAATTTGAAATAGTAAATTAGTAAGTTAGTAAATTGAAATTTGCATACATTTCCACAGACAGGGTTGAATTTTGCAACATTCAGCCAGACTCAGAAAATTTTGTGCACTACCAATCTGGTCAATACAGAAGACCTTCCATAAGTAAACAATTGGTTTTGAGAACAGAAAAGAAAAAAGAAGCATTTCAGCCATTTATTCGACAAAATTGTCAGGAATCTAATTTGCACAAAACACTTTCCTAGCTTCTGTAGGTGATACAAATGAATTAGATATTTCTGTCCTCAAGAAGCTTGGAATTTATTTGAGTAGATAAAACATATACAACTGAAATAGCCAGAGAACAAAAGCAAATATGTGATAAAGTGTTATAAAGTATAAATTCTGTGCTTAAGGAAGACAAGATAAGAGTGCTCAGTAGAGAAGAAGGAATAAAAGACAGAGGTGGGTAGATCAGGTGAAGAAGGACTTTCCAAGAAATACAGGAAATAGTAACATCATGAATAAAGACATGGAACAGAGTAATATGGATGTGGATAATGTCAAGGAGACAGGTCTGATGGGAGAAATAAGGCCTTTCTGGGATATAACATGGGATGAAGTTGCATATGTTTACATCGGGCTGGGTTTGGGAGAGAAGCAATGTATGTAATTAAAAGGATTTGAATGCTAGCTCAAGGCCAAGGTTTCTAGCATAGAAAGGTGCAAAGAAAATAGTAAATAATCAGCAATTGTGTGTAAGATTTCTGTAAATTAAAAATCCAACATATTCTCTCCTTCATAATATCAGAGAGCATGGTTTATAGTCTATATTGCTATGCCTATCAATTAGAGGTAGTTAAAAAACAGGTAACTCCCACAACCCCCAATACATAATAAAACCCAGAATCTTTTATGCTTAATGTTTATAGAGGGTTTTTTTTTTAAATTTTAAGTTTTGGATTGGACCAGGAATATCACTACTACTAACTATAACTACCACTAGTATTACTACTACTACTAACTGCTAAGTACTATTGGTATCTCCTAATTACTAACACTATTACTAATTACCAATTACTAGTAATTATTAACTACTGCTAATTACCAACTACTACTATGAATTATTATGTACTATTGGTACTATTACTACAACTATCACTATTACCATCCTTCCCTCTACTACTGTTGTTTATAGCTGACGTTTATGTAGCAACTTAAGGTTTCCAAAGCACTTTATGTTGGCTTGCTTGTTTAGATACCAGTTCTTAATAGTGACCGCTATAAATTCTTGGATAGGAAAAAGTAATGGGGAAAATAGTGTTTATGAACAATCACCCTAGTAACTATATGCAAAATACAATGCATATGATGAGTGTACAGACCATAGGAAGACCACTAAGTAGGCAGTTATAGTAATCTTTCCTGTAATAACCTTATTTTACCTCTTATGGGTTTTTTAGCCATACCTGTGATTTTATTGGTCCAAGGAAACATCCTCACCAGTGCATATCAGTAACTGCTCTGGCTTTTACATTCTTACAGAATTGCCCGGGCCTCTGAGAATGACTTGCCCATGATATACAACCAGTGTGTATTAGAGAAACGGTTTGAACTCAGGGCTTTCTCGTCTTTGAGGCCAGCTCTGCATCCACTATACCCCTCACCCCCAGTTTAATGAATCAATTCTCCGAGACTCCCCAAATTAGCATAAGCTGTCTCATTTATCTAGGTCTGGTAAACTTAAGATTAAAAAAAATTTTTTTTTCTTTTTTCCATTTTTTTTAAGGGTCAACATTGTGGAAGTGGCTATTTAAGAAGAGTAGCATCTCAGGTCCTAGCATCTCAAAGGTGCTTGGAAAATAGCTCCTTCTTGGAAAATTACCAACACTTACACATAGGATTTCTGTGGTTAAAAAAGTCCACCAAGTTCTCCTCTTTCTACCAGCAGAGGGCATGTTTCACAGCCCTGTCTCTTTATGCCCATCGACTAAAGGTAAGAAAAAAAAGGATCTGAATGTTTTATGTCCTGCATGCATAAAGGCATAAAGTAATTATTGTTGTGTTGATGATGATTATGTTATTTAATAAGCACATAATCTTCAGCTGGAAAGGAAACAATCAAAATTAGTCACCTTCTTGTCTTTATGGAGGACCTAGGACTATAAACCATCACAGATAGATTAGAAACTATTTAGTTTGAATAAGAGGTGTATTTTAAAATTTCTCTTGGAGTCTGTTTATAGTAGAGGAAGATGAAATAAATGTACTTTATTTTAAGAAAACATGATTTTGGAAGTTTTGTGGCTTAGAAAATCAATAAGCTGAGATAACTTCATCAAAGGAAGAAATGGATTAATTAATTTAAGAAGCATTAATGTTATTTACTGGGAACTGTGGTAGGTGTTGCAGATACAAATATAAAAGTAAGGCAGTCCCTGCCCTAAAGAAGCTTGCATTCAAATAGGAGGAGCTAACAACACAAATAAGGTTAGTAGCCAGAGAGGAGAGCTTTGGTCTGGGTTAGGGGGAGGGATGGTGTCACAGGAATTGGTGAGTGGAGGTGAAGGGTAATCCATAGTCATGTCCTTTCTAGTAGAAACGGTAATATTGATTTGCCATTATTTTGAGGGCAGGGGCTAGAAAGGGCCAGGGGAGAGAAGCATGCATGTATTTTCAGGGCAAATGGCGATATGTCCCAGGTGGATGGATCTGAAGAATGGTCTGGGGTTGGCTGGATATTGGTTGGTTGGTTGGTTTTGTTGTTCTTCATTCTTGAAGGAAACCAAAATGACATCATTGTGTTAGAGTCAAATTACAGTGTGTCTGACTGTGGCTGATTAGACCAATATGAGTTCCGAATGCTCTTTCACAGGTTGGGCGCAAATAGTCCATGAGAACATTTGCACATCTCTTGTTTCTCTTGAGCTACTGCAATTCCATTTTGCTGATACAGCCCTGTGCCTTCTTTGATGTGGGCACTCCATGCTGGGTGGTCCTGTGGCAGTGTCTCCCATGTCATGCAATCAATTCTAAAATTCTTTAGAGAGACCTTGAGAGTGTCTTTGTATCACTTCTTTTGCGGGCACCTTCATTGAATAAGTTTTCCATAAAATAGTCTTTTAGGCAATCCTATGTTTGGCATTGGAACAACATGGCCAGCCCATTGGACATTAGTCCCAGCACCTCGAAATTGTGATGCGCAGCTAGCGCTCAAATGAATTTGACAAGCCTTCTTTCAGTCAAAGATAAGGTTTATTAAAGATTTGCCATATTGTCCAGACTCTTAAGGAATCTGAACATTTGTGCTGCTTGTTTTGACAAGCTGGCTAGATTGAATATCTGAGCAGATTTTAAGAAGCTGAGCAACTTCATGGAGGCCAAATGGATCTTGTATACAGAAAGACTATGGGAGGGATCTAGAAGTGGCCAAGTAGTCTGAGATGACTGGAGGAGGGGTCTGGGAGAAGGGATTTAGGGAGGATCTTTATGGGAGTGACTGGGAGGTGGGAAGCCATGGACAGGGACGAGGACCAAGAGAATGAGGTCTAATAGGATTAAGCGTGGGAAGTAGGGAGGAGCCATCTAGAGACAACAGACAATGGAGGGCTGAGCTAGGTTAAGGGTAACAGAATTTGGGAGATAGGGCATAGGTGATAATGAAAGGCCAATTGAGGGGATTATAGCCTCAGGGCCAGAGAATTGATCAAGTGGGGAAATTCAAGGAAAGTTCAAGGGGCGGGGGTGCGGGTTTCCAGAGCCCTTACTCCATCATTTGAATGCTTGGTAGTTCAGCTCTGGAAAAGACCTCAGTGTCAGGTACCTTATCCTGCCAGGTGATCTTCAGAATCTTCCTAAGACAATTCAAATGGAAGCGATTCAGGTTCCTGGCATGGCACTGGTCGACTGTCCAGGTTTCACAGGCATACAACAATGAGGTCAGCACAATGGCTCTTGTAGACCTTCAGTTTGGTAGACAGTCTAATATCTCTTCCCTCCCATCCTTCAGAGCTTCCCAAACACTGAGCTAGGCTAGATATAAAGTTAGCTGTGGTTATACACATTTACTAATCAGGTCATTGCAGCCCCAGGGTAGATCTTTGCAGAAGATCCTTCTGTGAATATCCAAAATATTCCTTTAAATGATGAACTTCCCAATGCCTTTAAAATGAGCTTTATTTTACAAAAATTCATTAGATTTTTAAGAAAGTCAATCAACAGGCATCTACCAAACATTTCATTACAGTCAGGCACCACTCTAAGCTTTGGGTACCCAAAAACTTAAAAAAACAAATCAAAACAAAATCCCCAAATATCACCTATCCTGCTTCAAGGAATTTACATTACAATGGGGAATAAACATATATATGTAAATATATATATATAAATATCTGCCTTGTAAATGAAAGACAGTCTTAGAAGAGAACGACTAGCAGTAAGGGTGTAGGAAACATTTGTAAAGTGCCATAAGTTTGGCAAAGCATTTTTATATGTGTTTTCTTATTTGATCCTCACATAGGTAAGGTAGTGGCTATTATTATTCTCATTCTAAGACTGAGAGAGTTAAATGACTTGTCCAGGGCCACACAGCTAGTAAGTGTTTGAGGTAGGATTTGAAACTAGCATGCCTTAGATTTCAAGAAAATATTGCAGAAAGGAAGGCATACCTCTCTTTAACACTGCTTGGGAAAGAAGAGAAAAGCAAAGAATAAATGGAGAAAACAGAAATTTAAAAATCACCAATAGATCAGCCAGTAAACCTGAGAATAATGGGGTGGGGTACTTACATTTCTGAGCCTTGATTTCCTCGTCTGTAAAATGGGAATAATTACCTCACAGAGTTCTGAAAATACTTGACAGACCTTTAAATGTTCCATAAATGTGTCATTATTACTTTCATTACTTTCATTATTAAGTAACATTTATAATGAGTCAATATTGTTTCTATGGGAGAATGTTTTCTGAATTCTGAATAACCAACGAACAAATTAAGTTTTGGAACACAACCTGTTTTCAAGCTGAAGATTGCCTATAGTTGCTAAATACCAAAAGGCTAGCATATGAGGTTTCTGTCTGTATCAAGTTGTTAGACCTGGGGTTTTAAAATCTGTCAAGTCATATTGCCTTTTAAGCTGTATTAAAAAGATGAAGTCTTGAGCCTGAAGTTGGCTCTTCAACCCTGGCTTTCCTGGTTTTAAGGCCAACTCTCTACATACCACATTGTGATTCTTCTCATATCTTCATTCATTGAAGCATTTATTAAGTACCTACTGTGTGCTAAGCACTGCGTTAAACTCTGGGGATGCAAAGAAAAGCAAAAGATAGTTCTGGCTGTCCAGGAGCTGATATTCTAATGCAAGAGACAACATTATTTTAATGCACAAGCAAGCTATGTATAGGATTAATTAGAGGCCGCAATTTTAGAAGCATCTGGTAGTGTTTGGGAAAACCACTTTACCTAGATCCAGGAATATCTGAGTTCAAATCCAGCCTGTGATACTTACTAGCTGGGCAAGTCATTTAACTTTTGTTTGCCTTAATTTCTTCAACTGGAAAATGAAGATAACAATACCTCACAGAGTTGTGGCAAGGATCAAATAAGACAATATCTGTAAAAATCACTTAACAAAATGCTTGGCACATAGTAGGTACTTAATGAATGCTTGTTCCCTTCACTTCTTTTTTCCTTCCCACTGAATTGGAGAAAAACAAAAGAGGGAGGGCACTAGCAATAAGAGGAAGAGAAAAAGCTTATCTCAGAACATGGGATTTTAGCTAGAATTTGAAGGAAGTCAGGGAAGCTAGGAGGCAGAGATGAAGATGGAGAGTATTTATTCTAGGCATGGAGGACAGCCAGTGAAAGTGCCTGGAGTCTGGAGGAGTGTTTTGTGCAAGGTACAGCAGGGAGGCCAGTGTCATTTGGATTACAATGAATGTAGGAGAGAGTAAGGAGGAAGATAGGAAAGATAGGAGAGGGTCAGGTTGTGAAGAGATGTGAATGCCAGACAGAGGATTTGGGGTTTGGTTCTGGAGGTGATAGTGAGCCACTGAAGTTTATAGAGTAGGAGAGTGACAAGGTTAGCTCTGCACTTCAGGAAGATTTATTTGTCAGTTGAGTGGTGGATGGACTGGAGTGGGGAGAGACTTGAGGTAGGGAAAGTAACTAACCAACTCCATGTGAGATAACTACCAATACTAATGGATAGCAGTCATTGCTTTACAACTCAACAACTCAGAGTGCTTGGGGGAATTGCCAATTTTAATGATTTGTCCATGAGTAGTGAGTACATATTTATTAGACTTGAATCCAAGCATTCTTGACTCTGAGGCTGGCTCTCTATGCACTATGCTTGCTCTAGACAATAGTCTTCCTGAAGTTTTATAGATGGAGAAAACCTTTCAGGGATGGCTTCATAACAGAGGTAGACCCAGAAGGATGGGTAGAAATTGAGTGGGAAGAAAGAAAATGGGATCATAGGATTTACAGCTAGAAGGCACCTTGGAAATTATTGTAGTCCAACTCCCTTATTTTGCGGACGAGATTCATTCATTTCAATTTAGAAAACATTTAATTAAGTACCTTTTATGAGCATACTTTACTAGGCACTCAGGATTCCCATAAGGAGATTAGTTCTACTGGGATGCTCTCCTTTCTTCTTTCCATCTCCGGGCTTCCAGGCATCCTTCAATCCCAGCTGAAAATCTCACCTTCCTCTAGAAGCCTTTCCCAATCTCTCTTAATTTTCATGCCTTCCCCCAGATCGTTATTTCCTACTTATCCTATATATAGCTTGTTTATACATAGTTCTTTGCATGTTATCTCCCCTATTAGATTGTGAACTTCTCAAAGCCAGGCACTGTCTTTTGCCTTTCCTTGTAGCCCCAGAACTTAGCACAGTGACTGATACATAATGGGTGCTTAATAAACACTTACTGACTTACTAATATCATTACTTATTCACATAAGCAAATTCAAAGGAATGTGGTGGTAGGAAGCATTATGTGACACCAGATGCTCAGAAAAATGAAGTGATTTGCCTAAGGCCATACAGGTAGTAAATAATAGAACAGGGCTTTGAACCCAGGCTCTATGATGATAAATACAATACTCTTTCCACTATACCATCTTCTAAGGTAGGCGGGACTATGTGAGCCGAAACATAGCGAAGAGAAACTTAAGGCTTTTAATGTCAGTTCATAGTCTAGGTTAGCTGCAGTAGAGGGATGCTATATGGAAAGAGTGGGAGATAACATTGGAAAGACAGGTTGTGTGGCCAGAGGAACCCACTGGATTGGTTAATGAGCAGTTGAAATGTGACAGTGAAGGAAATACAACCCCCCATTTAATACCCCCATCCCAAGAAGGCCAAGTGGCTGAAAGGCAGAATTTTGTGGAGTTGAATTTTTGATGAGTCATCTGTTATGGTAATTGCACAACAATTGCATTTTGGTTCTCTTTTGATTCTGTTGCAGTTAAAACCACCTCTGAATAACATTCTTCCTGGATACCTGCTGTAAATTATGGAGTAGTAAATTTGTACAGAGAAACAACAGATGTGTGAGGTCTCTTCTTGCTGTCTCAGTCAGTAGCTATTCTCCCTCTGAGATGGAAAAAATATATATATGCAGGGAAAACAAATTGGAGAATTATAGTTACTACTATTCATATATTGTACTCAAAAAATGTCTGCTTCCTAGTAATTTCAACGTACAGGCTCATGGGTTGCATTCCATTCAGTTCTTTTTTTTTTTTTTTAGAATTTAATACATGCAGAAAGCACTGTTTAGGAACTGAGGGAAGATAGAGTTGAGGTAAGACTGCTCTTGTTCTCTGCCCAAGTTAAGGGAGATGGAGGAGACAGAGAAAGTCAGAAGGAGATGGAATTGGTGGATTTGGAGAGAGGAGGATTCAAGACTTACTATGAAACTTTTTTTTTTTAATCTTCCAACTAATACAGGAACCACTGAATCTCAGAATTGGAAGGAACTAGAGGAAGGAAATAGAGAGGATATCTCAAAAATCTCAAGATTTTTCATTTTGCAAATGAGAAAATTAAGACTCAGGAAGTCTTGCCCAAAGTTACACAAATTACTAGCAAAAGTAGCTGATGACATTGGAAATAACATTCTGATTTCTTAACCTGTAGTCCATTTTCTTCCTTCTATAGCATACTACCCCTGTCATTCTTATGTGCTTTGTACTTACCTCCTCCATTTGTACTTAAAATTACATGGTAAGTAATGAGCATTTCTATAGCCTTTTAAAGTTTGCAAAATGCTTTACAGATGTTATCTCATTTGATCCTCACAAAAACTCTGGGAAGTAGGTGCTATTATTATTCTCATTTTACAGATGAGGAAACTGAGGCAGATAAGTGACTTGCCCAGGGTTACATAGCTAGTAAGCATCTAAGACTAGATTTGAACCCAAGCTTTTAGACTTCAAATCCAATGTTATCCACTGTACTGCCTAGCTGCTAGTATTACTAATAAATGCTAGCCATTATTAGTAAGCATTTGATACATGTTTATTAAATTGAATTGCAATATTACTAGAGAAATCCAAATTTATTAAGTTCTTTCCTAAGGGTTGTCAAGAGATTAGTAGGGAAGAGAGTGGCTGAGAAATAATGATATTGACCCTAATGATTTTATTTTGGTTTGGCTGCTGCTATCAAGGCATTTTAAATCTAGAAGCTTGGAAGACCATCAGATAACACATGATTATGGAATATTACAGTACAGCATACAACTGTGTGACAAATTGCAAGCTGAATGATATTGAGGTTCATTTGAGAACAGGATGACCTAGAGCAGTCAAGGGGGTCTTCTTGGAGGAGGTGGCACTCGAGCTGGACTTCAAAGGTATGTTTAATAAGTTTTGAGAAAGTGTATAGGAAAGTGGAGAGGGTGTTCTTGATGAGGAGAAGCATGAGCACAAGCAGAGGGGCTGGATGACCACCGCAAGGTCTATGGGTGAGAATTGCCTGACCAGAAGTAGTGGCAGTGGGAAGTCAGGTAGGATGGAGCACAGGTCAAGAATACCAACACTCTTGGAAACTAGGCAGAGGAGTGGCCTTTTAGTAGAGACTTTGGCTTTTACTGTAAACTTCTTAAAGTTAGGGACTATATATTTTTCCTCTATAGGCAGGTAGGTGGAATAGTAAATAGAGTGTTGAGCTGGAGTCAGGAACACCTGAGTTCAAATCCAGTCGCAGGTACTTACTAGCTCTATGACCTCAGGCAAGTCATAATCTCTGATGCCTCAGGTTCCTCTTCTGTAAAATGGGAATAATAATAAGACCTGCCCCCAGGTTTTTTGTGCGGATCAAATGAGATGATATTTGTAAAGCACTTAACACAATGCCTGGCACATAGTAAGTACTATATAAATGTTAATTTTCTTTTCCTTGTTCTTCTTGTTCTCCTCCCCTTTCTCCTCCTTCTTCTTCTTCATCTCTTCTCCTCTTTCTCCTTTCTTTGACCTTTTCTTCCTCCTTCTCCTCCTCCCTTTCCTTCTCCTTCATCTCCTGTTCCTCCTTCCCTTCCTTCCTCTCCCTATAATTCCTTTTCTTCCTCCCTCCTTCTCTTCCTCCCCCTCCCCATATTCCTTTTCCTCCCTCTCCTTCTCTTCCTCTACCCTTTCCTTTTCCTTCCTTTTCTCTTTTTCCTCTTCCTTCCCAACTTTCCTCTTACTCCCCATCTCCCTCCTTCCTCCTTCTCTTCTTTCTTCACTTTCTAATATATGACCTTGGGAAAATCCTTTCAGCAACCCATGTTTCAGTTTTCTTACCTGGAAAAAAAAGTCTGGCCTAGATGATCTCCAAGGTCCCTGCTGTTCCTACTTAGTTGTTAGGGGGATAATCACAGTCAAGTGTTTTGAAAAGTAAATGCACCGTATAAATGAAGGCTATTACACATGCCTGATTACAGCTGGGCAAATATATGCTTAAAGTTGTTACTAGAGTTGGAGAGAATGGCCTTAAAACTTGTTCTGTCAAAGGAATTTGAACAAGCTTTTAAAGAGGGGTATAGGTTGGTTGGGAGGCATATCCGATAGATCTCCTGGCCAACCTGGAGAATACAGATGATATTATATACATCTTTCTACTTGTATTCAGGCCCTATGGGGGTGTGTGTGGCACGGGGCATTCTTATTTAAAATACAATTTCTCAAATTATAATAATATGATATTTAAGACCTATGTAACTAGTTGGTTCAGTAACTGGGCCCTTGTATTTTCAGAGAGCAGGTCAGCATTTGGCTGTTCCACTGGGAAAAAATCTACAACCTCACAGCTGAGAGATTTGGCAGGAACAGAAATGTCACTCACACCTTCCATGGTTTTAGTGTACAAGCAGAACTAGTTGAATAGTGCGTGCGTGTGTGTGTGTGTGTGTGTGTGTTTTCTGCAAAGAGGAGCAGCCAAATATTGTAAAATTCCTTTCAATTTTGAAACTGTGTGAGTCTATATGTTATCTCATTTTGTTGGTTGAAATGTTGAGACCATAGTAAACTGATGTCTTGAATGACAATTGCTGCCAATATCTGTCTGTCTGTCTATCTATCTATGTATCTATGTATCTATCTATCTATCATCTATCTATCTATTTTTAAAGAAAAGAGTTCTCTAAGCTATATCCTTTGAAGTTATGTTTTCGCCAATTATTTCCCCATTTTATAATATTTAGTCAATGGAGATGTTGTTCTTTCTCATTTATAAAATGAAGAGATTAGACTTAGTAATCTCTAAAGTACCTTCCCTCTTAAAAATTGCATAATTACATGATTCTAAGCATTAGGTTCCATTTCCACTTCAAATCAAACTCCTTTAGGGTTTAAAGGTACCTCAGATGACACCAAATTCAATATGTACTCAAGCCAGAACCCACTCTATGGCATCTCTGGCCAGTGTCCATTTAAGAACTCGAGTGATGGGAGCCTTATTGTCCCTGGAAGCAGGACAAATTGGTAGGAAGTTTTTCTGTATATTGTTTGCCTTTCTATGGCTCATATTTCTTGTTCTCTCCTTTGAAGCAGGAAAGCTTATCTGTTCTCTTTCAACATCTCAGTTCTTCAAATACTTGAAAGCAGCTATCATATCCTTCCTAAGTTCTTTTAGACAGCCATTTTCTGGCACAATTTTGAATCTTTTTGGCATCCTGATTATTCTCCTCCAGATACACCACAGCTTGCTAAAGTCCTTCCTAAAATGTAGTAGTGAGGACTGTACGTACTATACCATGTGTTCCAAGAATGGCAGAATACAGGTGTACCATAACTTTTGTTGTTTTGGCCACTATGCTTCTATTAATGTGGCCTACACTACTGGCCACTTTTGGTTGTTACATTGCACAATTGACTCATATTGAGCCTGAGATCTAATAAAATCCCTTTTTTTTCCCACATGAAATATAATTCAATAATTCCTTCCCTACTCTGCACCAGTACAATTTATTTTTGCACTCAAATGTAGGATTTTATCCCTATTAATTAAATTTTTCCTTGTAAGATTTGGCTCATTTTCTAGGCAAACTACAAACATGGTACTATGTTACATGGTACACAGGCCAAATCCAGTCTACTGCCTGTTTTCCTATGGTATTTACAATTTTTAGAATGAAAAAAATATAGAAATAATTCTTGGCTTGAGGAGCATAGAAAAGCAGGAGGTATGCCTGTGGGCCATAGTTTGCTGACCTTTGTTTTGGGCTACAGAGATCTGTTTGGATTTTGATTCTGGCATCCATCATGGCATCTAGCTCCTCCAGTTTTTTTCCCCTTCTGCATATTTGATTAGTATGCCATCTTTGTTGTCATCCAAGTCACTTAGGAAAATATTGAATAAAATAGGGCCATGGATCTAGCTCCCATGAGGGTCCACTAGAGAGTTCCTTCTAGTTTCACATTGATTTGTTAATCATGAGTCTTTGGGTTTGATTGCTCAACCAGCTCTGAGTCTACCTAATGCTTGTTATCTTGCTCATATTTCCCCTCTATTTTCTCTTTACTTCTCATGAATTCTAAGTTTTCATTTTCAGTTCTTCCCAAATTTCCATCATTTCTAATTTAGCAACCAGTTCTTTCCTATTGGGAAAAGATGGGTTGACAATGACATCTCTACTTATTGTTCTGTCCCATATTTTGAAGAATGACATTGTCATTATCAAGGTTATTTAAGAATTTGTCAATAACTTTGCTTTTAAACATGGTAAATACTGGATATCTGAATAATCAAATTCCCTCATCACTACTTTATCCTTTCTCTGTGGTAGCTTTTGAGATCTGATTCTGGAATTCATTATCTATTTCCTCCTGTTTGAGTAATATATACAATATTCCCCTCATGGTATAATTTGTTTCTCCCTCTGAAGATACCAAATGCTGTCCAGCTTGCTTCCTTCCCTCTGGTTTGTGGATTTCCTTTTTCCCATTTATTTTAGAGCTGCTCTAAGAATTTTCTTATTGGTATGATTTTCGACTATAAAGGTTGCTTCCCTTTTCTCTTAAAAAGAGTCTTTTCTGATCTAATTTATCTTCAAAACAGAAGGTATTTTTACATATCCCAAATCTTTTCTCTCATAAAGGTAATGTTGCAGATCACTTTTCTTTTTCCTCCATTTGCCTCAGTTATAGAATCTTATGAATTTCTCATCTCTAAAATTATGTTTGATTTGCTTTAATTTTTTTTTCACAAAAAGTTTGCCTTTTGTTTTTTATATCATTATTGTTTTCAGATATGTCCCTCTCCTTTGTTCCCCTCCTGCCCCCATTTCTCCCATGAACTTTCCCTTGGTGGAAAAAAAATTAAGACCAATGGATACATTAATTTTGACAATATACGTAACATTTTATATCCATCATCCCTTACCTTTCTGACAAATGAAAGGAGAAATATTTTTTCATCTTTTTTTTTTCCTGGGCCAAGACAGGTCATTATAATTGCAGTTTTCTGATGCTTTGTTGTTCTTTTAATTTGAGAACATCTGTACCTTTAGACTTATGTATTGTCTATTTCTGTATCATAGGCTACATATTGTTCTCCTGAGGGGAGGGATATTGGTGATTCTTAGAGAGTGATTCAATGGAAATATGCAATGAGAGATTCCAAAGTCTGTTATTTATCAAGAACCTTCAATATTTTCTAGAAATGAGCCTGAGGATTCCAACCCAGACAAATAATCTTTGTCCACAGTGTCTAATAGGTCAATTCCAAATCAAGAGGTGTATTCTGTGAAGGAAGACATACTTTTCTTTTTGGGTTAAGTAGGAGCAGGGGGAATCGTAATGTACTGATCCACTTAGGAAATTTTAATTAATTAGAACAGTTTAGGAAACTTGACAGCCAGCTGTCCAGATTTCTAATGGAATTCTATTAGACATCCTTTTAAATTTCTGTGTGCATTGACTTCCCATGTAAATAAATTTCATCCCCTCACCCCCAAGTACACATTCGATCTGGAATGGGTGGGTGGGGGAGTAAGGGTTGTTTATCAGAGTCAGCCTACCCAGAAACATTGGCAATGGGTATCTTTTGGGTGTTTAACACCATGATCATAACAGGACAAAATACAGAACTAAGTTGGCTCAGCTATGGTTGAGATAGATCAACCAGATTGTTACATAGAGCACAGTGAGTAGCAGGGAACCTGGGGCAAGGGTAAAGGCTCCTTTGGTTGATCTAAGAGAAGTTGGTTTCTTAGGAAACTAAAATTTAAGGTATGACAGCCTGAGGCAGGAATCCCTTACAAATTGTGTCTATACCACACTGAAGTATCTAGATAAAGAATAAAAATGCAGTTGTTGGGATGGCTTCATCTATTAGATACTCTGGAAATGTCTGGATGTTTATTTTCCATTGATTACTTTGGTATCACAACAAACTTAGTCTGGGTATAGATGTAGAAATATCTCTTGGATACTTGTTTCTTTCTACTTACATCAGTGAATCAGTCAAAAAATATTAACTGAATGTTCATGATATGTCCACTACTTTAAATGACTTGTCTTGGAAGCATCTCTTATTCCTGGAAGTATCTATAATTTTGTTATTCGTTGCTTATTGTCTGTGTAACGTACAAGCAAGAATCAACATAATTTTTTAATTATCCCAGGTCCGTTGAAGGTTATGCATTAAAGTGATGTAAATGTCTAATTTTTACCCAATTTTTCAATGCTAATGGAATTTGTTTTGTAATATTCCTCATGGAAATTTTAGGTAACACATTGCAATAGTAGCAAATTATATGTGTACAGTATGTGGATGTTAAGATAAGGAACTATATCTTCCCTTCAAAAAGTGAGCAAACAGTACTTTTGGGTGTATCAATACAGTCTAAAGCAGTACTTAAAGAATCAAATAAAACCAATTTTGAGCCATATGCATTTTAGACACATCTTTCTAATGTTGCAGTTATTTTGGTCTGGAGTGTTTTTTTTTAACTGCCCAAATTTTTACTTTCTTACCAAATTGTCATCATGCTATAAGTGGTATTGAATATAACTGTAAACTTCTTAAGGAGAAGGACCTTGTTTATCTCTATGTCTCCCTTAACACTTTAGACAATGTCTCATGTATCAGCTAACCCTTAATAAAAGCTTGTTGAATGAATAAATACATGTCTAGCACTCTACAATTGGAAGGGGATGGTGGTAAAATTTCCCCTGGTAGACTGAAAATGCATAATAACAATTTAAAGCAGAGGTGTAAAACAGGTCTTCCAGTCTCATGCTGCCCCCAAACAATCTGGAATGCTTTCTGACCAGATTTTTGTGTAATTAGGAAACATTTAACAAAATAAATAAAAATACAATAGAGCAGAGACAATGTTAATATGTGGTTTTCTAAGTCAATATGTGACTGGAAGTTATCTTTATGTGTGATTTAGTGATCACCATTTCTATTTGAGTTTGATATCACTGATTTAAAGCATCATTTCTTCAACTTTATTGTTTTACCTGACTTTTTAGCCACCAAAATTTGATTAAATGCTACTGTTCTTCCATGGATTCAGCAACAGTAAGAGTAGCAATGGTTTATCTAGGATATTTTGATTGCATCCTTCATAAATTATCTTGATCTTTTTAATGACCTGGACAGCCATAAACCGGCCAGGAGTTGAATCAAGTATTCACTTTCCTGTCCTATATCAGCATGTTATGTAGTGATACACATGTTGTAGACAACTGAAAAATATTCCAGGCAGGCTTGAGTGACCTGGCATCACCCCATTTTCATTGCTCCTTCATGACACCAAATGACTTTCTGTTTCCGCTGCTAGGAAACACCAGTAACAAGTTCAGTTTGCATTTGCCTTTTGCCAGGGAACATTTATGAAATGTAATACAATTGACAATGTGGAAGAACACAAATGGTCTGATGAATTTGTGGTTAATGTGTTTAGTATTTATATTTGTTGTTCCTATGTAGGCGTGATAGCATTAGAAAACCATAGAAATGCAGATGCAAAAAGAACACTCCTGAGAATCAGGAGATCTAGATTCTAGCTCCCTTAACAAACTATGTTAGCCTGGGTAGCTTTTCTGTATCTCAGTTTTCCATTTGTAAAATTGGGGTGGGGGTTAGACTATAAGATCTTAAAGATCCTGCCCATCTCCAAGATTCTATGTCCATAGGTGGTTAGATTTCTTTTTGTACTTATCCTCCCGCTAACCTAATCTTCTCATTCCAGGATAAGAGAACATACTTCATTGTCCTATGAATTCATTACAAAGAAATTTAGGATTTTCCAAGTGGACATTTAAATAATTTTAGGTTTAGCTGAAGTGAACTCCAGATATTTGAGAGTAGAAGTCTCTTTTCACAACAGAGACTGTGAGGATGGATGTTACCAAAATTAAACATTAGTGTGGGTTTCAGGTTCTTTCACTGTCCATTTATTCTTCTTGACTTGATAAGTAGAACTCTTTTGGTGTTAAGCACCTGAAAAAAAACCCCAGCACAGGGTACTTTGTACAATATAGTAACATCTCACTTATCTGGTATCTTCAGGGAATGAGGCGTTTTTTATTCATGGATCTTCCAGATAATTGATGCTTTGCTCCTTTGGGTGCCAACATTTTAAAGGTGGCTCTTTTCTCTTTCTTTGATGAAAATCTTTCTTAAATGTATCACACACACACACACACCTCTGCCATTTTAAAGGAGAGAATAATCTTCTTTAACAAAGCATAGCTCCCCTTTCCTTGATGACTCAGGGCTATCATTAAAACACCCGGGATTGGTTGGCACTGCCACATCAGTTCATGCTTTTGAGGTTTTCTGTCTTCTCTGTCTACACCATGTCATTAATGGTCCCTTCTGTTGTCATTGTGACTTAATCAAATTCGTTGTTGTTGTTTGTCCTTCATTCTCAAAGAGGATCATGATACCAGGAAAGAGATGTCATGGCTTGTGAGTGAATTGGATTTAAGTGAGGGAGAGCTATGCAAAGTCACCAGCCTCACTTTCTCCTCCGGAGCCATCTGGGCCCAATGGTAACATATAGATCAGGACAACTGGAGATGGCCCAGCATGCAGTGGGGGACATTGGTCTTTTCAAGCTAAGGTCTTTAACAGGTCTCAGTTTTGACTGAGGCAATGCCCATTCAGTGATTAAGGTTTAATAAGAAATGAGGCAAAGAAAGGCCTTTTTACCTAGTGAAAAAAGAAAAAAAAATGTCAATCTGGGAGGGGAAGACCCTCAGGATTTTTGGCCAATGGAAACAATTGCAATTTATATTCATTCTGAGTCAATCAGGCTTGTCCTGGGAGGTACTGTTGGCCAGTTAAGAGAGCCAAAGGTCACACAGTTAAGTGTCTGAGGCTGGATTTGAACTCAGATCTTCCTGACTCTAAGCTCAGTGCTCTATCCATTGCACCATCTAGCTGCCCTACCAGGTTATGTGCAGAGGGGCAAACTATTCCAGATCACAAATGGAGCAGGTCGACAGTGGGGCCAGGCCCATGAATGGATTTTGTGCTGGCAGCCTGGGCAAAGTAAAAGAGAGGGTCTCAACAAAATAAAAAAAAATCGATTGGGCTGTCAGCGAGGGCCTGCTTAAGTGATGCAGAGAAGATGTTTTTCATTCAGAGATTTTGTGACAGTGATATTTCAGTGACTCAGAGGCCCTATTAGCTACTTCCCTACTGGCATTATGATCAGGAGATTGGTAGTTGAGGTAACGCTGACCTCTGAATAAATAGGCTGTTACTATATTTAGGAAGCATGAAAAGCAATCCAAACTTCAGTATGAATTGCATGCTGTGTCTTTGGCTTCCTTCTTTCCTCTCTTCATTATTTGTGTCTTATGATAAACCGTTGTGGAAGACACTAATTGTACAGAAGAAAAAACCAAGGCAAGTCAGGGAATGAGTCAATTGTCAAAATTTGAGAAGGGAACAGTGGGAAAATCAGCAATGGCAGAAGGTCTGGGTTCAAATTCCACCTCAAGAATGTTACTAGCTGTGTAACCTTGGAAAGTCACTTAACCTCCTTATGCCTTGGTTTCTTCTAGACATAAATAGCTAATAATAATAGCTAATATTAGTTCTTACTATGTGGCAGGTACCGTATTAAGTGCTTTTCAATTATTAATTATTTGATACTCACAGTAACCCTGGAATATAGGTACTATTGTCATTCCCATTTTATAGATGAGGAAACTGATACAAGCAGAGGTTAAATGACTTGTCTGGGGTCACACAGCTAGATAATATCTGAGATCAGATTTGAACTCAGATCTTCCTGACTCCAGGCTCAGTGCTCTATTCACTGTACCACCTAGCTTACAATTATAGAGACATACTCAATCCTTTCCAGCTCTAAATCTGTATTCATTATTTTTTTGGCAATCAGAGGAACCCAAAGGGTATTGAGTAGGGGCAGGAAACAATAGTTGGAATCTCTCACAGTAGGGAGAGATAGTCCAAAAGGGATTTCATATGAGGTACCATCTTCCAAGAGATGGTTTAGAGCTTTCTGCATTGTCCTACTTCACAGAATAGGCATCCTTTCCCTTAAGGGGGGGGGTCCTAGAAACTAAAGGCACAAGGATCTGGCTCTCTGATAAGACAAAATATTTGTCCTTTTTGACTTTACCAATCACCTCTGGTGGAGGTGGGAATCAGTACTAAGTTTTCAGTGCAGATAGGAAGCTCTGCCTGAACTCTGGGTGGGTGTGACTTTCACTGAACCCTTGGGACCCTTCAGTCTTCCATAGAGTGAGTTGAGTGTGTTTGAGAAGGGATGAGTAATGAGGTATTTGTCCAGGGCCTTGACATGTGATTCAGTAGGCAGTAAGGAGGAGCCATTGTCAGTTTTAGAGCCAAAGAATGATATGAGACTATCACTTGTTTGCTTTTAACCAATTAGATTGAGTTAATTTGTAAGAACAAGTCACCATGAAATGAAATGTTAAGCAAAAGGTAAAAGGATGTAAAGGAATTGCTTCGTAAATTTCCTTTTCCCCTAATTTGCATGGATAGTCTAATCTCACTATTGATGCCATTGCCAGATGCAAACGTTTGCAAGCAGATGAGAGTGTTTTCAAGAGTAATAAGTCAAATCCTTTGACTTGAATTTAGATGAAGTTAAAAGTATAATTGGAGTGGGAAAAGGATATCCTTGTGCTTGGAGAGTCTTCCTGTCTCCTAAGGAATAGTCATTTGGTCAATATTCAGTTAATGCTCTAGCAGGCTACTAATAGAGGCTAAAGAGAATTCAAAGAAATTGGAATTTGGAAGGAAAGGAGTCTTTTGTTGCCTGAAATCTTTAAAGAATTGTCTGTTAGGGTCTGTTACTGTCTCTTACATACTGTAAGCTGAGTAATTGTTTTTCTTTTCTCCATGTTCCTCTCTCTTTGTCTGCGTGTCCCCTTTCTCCTCTGTCTCTCTCCCTCCCTCTCCCTTTTCCAACCTCCCTCCCTCTCTATCTCTCCCTCCTCTCCCTCCTCTCTAATCTCTCCCTCCTTCTGTATCTCTCCTCCCTCCTCATTAAATTAGATATATAGGAACAGTCTTTCTAGCATCTGGTCCTAAGTACTTCTTCACAGTTTCTTTGGGTTGTTAAAAGCCTGTCAGGCATTATTCCTGAAGTACGTCTATTTCAAGAGTGGGTGAAGTGTATCCATCCTCTCCAACACAAGTAGTGAACTCAACAGAGAGGATACATCTTTCATTCCCATCTTTGAATACCGGTAATGAAACAGCTATTTTTATGGATGTGAAAGGCAGAAAGAATTGTCTACCTACAAGTGGCCAGCAGCATTTCCAACTGTCAGTCATTGAAGTGGGTATCGGCTATTGGAGTGGCAGAAGCTACTTTTTTTGTCATAAAGGTTTCATTTGTGATTTCATAGGTGTGAATGAATACTCACTTGAACCCTTTTCAATAACCATTTATTAAACTCCTGTAATGTTTAGGTGTTGGGTATACAAAGTCAACAATGAAATAGTTCTCACCCTCAAGGAGTTTACATTCTACTCATGTGAAACAACATGTACACAGATAAAATAAAAATATATCCAAAATGATTGTTTTGTGGCTGAGCACTAACCAGGAGGGGGATGAGGAAGGGTCTCATACAGGCTGTATCTTTTGAGCTGAACTTCAAAGGTAGAGGTGAAGAGGGATGCATGAAGGATAGCAAGCGGTATACTGGCAAACATTTAACAACCAGCTCTTGAAAAAAGAAAATGTACACAAGACTCTCTTTTAAGTTTGATCTGGATTATTAACATTTTCTACTTTCTAGAGTATAGACATTAAAAAAATGAAACTCTGTTGCTTGCCAATTTCTGAGGTATAAATGCTCAGACTAAAAATGTAGCAGTCATCTATCTTGAGGCAACTTGAGCTGGCTCCAGCTAGCCCCTTAAGGGAAAGGCACATAGAAATAACACTACATGGTATGTACAAACAACCACCTTTACTAAGAGGTCAGTTTGGCTTGAATTTAGGTCATGAGCAGGGAATAATGTGAAATTGTTCTGGATAGTAAGATTGGAGAAAGTTTGTGCAAGGGCTTTTAATGCCCAAAAGAGGAGTGTGCATTTTTTAAAGAAGCAATAGAGAGCCACTGAAATTTCTTGAGAAAGGAAGTACCATGATCATAGTTGTGTTTTAGGAAGACCAGTTTTGGAGCTCAGATTACAGCCCTTCTATGCCTTTTTCCCCTTAGCAGAGTTCTGACAAATTACTGAGATTATGGTGAAGATATACTCAGAAGGAATGCCATAGCTCTGTAAAGGGAGGACTGTATTCTATTTCATTCTCAGTATACTTTGGACTACCTTCTCATGTATGGGATAGAGTCCACAATGCCATGGTTTTCTTTTGATTGCTTCTACTAATGATCCCATGGCATTCTTCTTCACCCCAGTGAGAATATGTCTCCAGTTTGGTGCTTCCTGGAATCAGAGAGAGCCAATAGGCAGATTTCACCTCTTTATAGAAACATATAGCATGGAATTAATACTGAACTGGGAATTTTAGTTCCAGATGGCTACTAACCTGCTGTATAACTTTGGCGAAGTTAACATGACATTTCTGGGCCCCTTTTGAATGCTGCAGGGGATCCATGATCTTATCAATTCCTTATTCCATGCAGATTCCACACCAACCCACCCATACCTTCTCATCCCTGTCCTTTGTTGTTGTTTAGTTGTTTTTCAGTCATGTTTGACTCTTTATGACCCCATTTGGGGTTTTCTTGGCAAAGATACTGGAGTAGTTTGCCATTTCCTTCTCCATTTTACAGATGAGGAAACTAAGACAAAAGGGTTAAGTGACTTGTCCAAGATCGCACAGCTAGTAAGTGTTTGAGGCTGAATTTGAACTCAGGTCTTCCTGACTCCAGGCAGGGTAGTCTATCCACTGTACCACCTAGTGACCCTATCTTTGTTCTTCCATAATTCCACCATTGAGTTCTACTGACTATATTGGAAGTGGCCTTCTAGGTCAGAGGTTCTTAACCTGGGGTAAATGAACTATTCTTCTGGGGAAAATGTATCCTTTGACTTACTTGATACAATTTTGAATCCTGGGGTAATGTATTCCTCAGCTTGTTTGGGTACTTAACTAAAGAATCATCTGATTTTTCTCTTGAGATACTTAAATGTACACTTTTGTAGAGTAGTACATCTTTATCTATTCTTTAGTTTATTTGTTTCACTCCACAAAAGAGCACTGATGATATTAAATAATTAATTAGGCTATTATTGAATTGAACAATTTTACTCATTTGCTTTATATATTCTGAACAGATTAGGTATAGCTAATATAGGGATATTATATAATTATAAAATCAAACTGCATCTTTGGCAAGTACAATTTTCATCACATCAACAATTGTGTAGGTGGGGTACAGTGTGAGTGAGAGAGAAGAACAGACTTTCTCTCTTTCTCTCATACACACACACACACACACACACATACACACACACACACACACACACACACACACACACTTTGTTCATGTCTTTCCTCTTCATCTTCCCTCTCCTCTCTATTGGTCTTTTTTCCTTTTCTTTTGCCTCCCTCCTGCCCTGCTTCACAGTACATTCTCTCTCTCTTTCTCCCTTTTTTTCTGTCTGTTCATCTGTCTTCTTTTCCCCTTCTCTCCCTTTTTACCTCTCTTTTCCTCTTCTCTTTTCTCTTACCTCCCTCCCATCACACACACACACACACACACACACACACACAATACTGTGCTCCTGTCTTTTCTCCTCTTTCCCTTCTCTCTCTTCCTCTCTACCTCTCTCCTCCTTTTCCCTCTTCTCTTACCTCCTTTCTCTTTCTCTCCCTTGCTGTATCCTTCCCCACATATAAAATACACACATATATTTAGGCAGCAATTACAAAAAATCTTTTATCATAGTATTTATATCTTGATACAAACACAATGTGTTCATTTTAGCTAGAAACATTTAAGGCAACATCATGCAAAAGCTAACATTGTTGCTCAGTTGTGTCTCACTCTTTGTGACCCTGTGGGCTGTATCACACTGTCTTTTTTTTTTCTTTTATATGAGGCAATTAGGATTAAATGATTTGCCCAGAGTCACACAGCTAGTGAATGTTACGTGTCTGAGGCTGGATCTGAACTCAGGTCCTCCTGATTCCAGGGCCAGTGCTCTATGTACTGTGCCACCTAGCTGCCCCACCAATACTGTCTATGGGGTTTTCTTGGCAAAGATACTGGAGTGGTTTGCTATTTCCTTCTCCAGTGGATTAAGGCAAATAGAGATTAAATGATTTGCCCAGGATCACACAGCTAATAAGTGTCTGAGGCTGGATTTGAACTCAGGTCTTCCTGACTTCAGGCCCAGTGCTCTATCTGCTATGCCACCTAGCTGTCTTTACAAAAAGCTCATGCAAAGATGCTTATATTTGTCCCCATTTTGAAACTGGACTCAATTAAAATAAATTGTGACAATACCACTATGTGTAAAGCATGTGTGTTTTTGCCCTTCCTATCTTTCAAGAAGTGAGTACAACTATATAAGATTAGTTTTTAGAGCATCTGGAGGGGACTGGTGACCTTAGCTATCCTCCTTTAAATGCTTCCCTAAGGCCTGTTGCTTTCAGAAATTGTTTTCTTGGCCAATAGAATACCTTTGAGGCAGATGATGGCATGAATGGTAAAGAGCTTCACATTCTTATCCCAAGAGCCAACAGCTTGGTTTCTCCTCTGCCTGTATTTCAGGGCTTTCTTTCACCTTATCTACATAACTGAAAATCTCACTCTGAATCCTACAATAGTGTCAGGCACTATGTGAATATGTGAGCTGATAGGGGCCTGACAGATCAACTGGTCCAACCCCCCTCACTGAACAGAGGAAGAAAATGAGGCTCTGAGAGAATATATAATTTGCTTAAGATTGCACCATTGTAACTAATGAGACTCACATGTTGGTAAGTCTCACAATGCTGAATAAAACGAATGCTTTGTGTTCATGAATGTCATAGGAGACAGGAATACCCTAAACCTTGAAAAAATGGCCAAATAAATTATCTTGTGTAACTAAGAGGCCAGGAGCCCAAGGGAATCTCCTTAGTGGTGAAGGGAAGGCAGGTCACAACTGCACAGTACGAGTGCTGGATTTAGAGTCAGAGGAATTAGTTTTGATTCCCTACTCTGTTGCTCATAATGCCTATATAACCTTGGGTGGGTCACCTGACCTCCCTTGACTTTAATTCTAATCTGTAAAATGAAGTAGTTGGCCTAGATCACCTCTAAGGTCTCTCCAAACTCTAAATCTATGACTTTAACCTTACGAACTATGAATTTAAGAATACTTGACCTTTTGATAAAATTACTAAGGATGGATTTGAAAATAGGACTCAATGACCCAAGCTTTTCCCACTGTGCCGCTTAGCTGTTCATTATAGGATAAAATGATTAGATATTTATGCCTACTCCTTCCTTTTTATAATATATTTAGGAAAACAGTGGAGATAACAAACAGTGCAGCTAAAGGTAATAATATCTAACTCATTTATACCACCTTCATGTTTACAAAGTGCTCTCCCCATAACAACCTTATGAGTTAAGAAGTACCAGGATTGCTACTTTCCTTTTCCAGATGAGGGAACTAAAGCTCAGAGATAGGATGTAATTTTCTCAAATGAATGCTAGTCTTCTAGGATAACATTTTATTTCTGCCCTTTGGTGGCCCAAGATTATTATCATTATTATTATTATTTTTTTGGTGAGGCAATCAGGGTTAAGTCACTTGCCCAGGGTCACACAGCTAGTTAGTATCATGTGTCTGAGGCCAGATTTGAACTCAGGTCCTCCTGACTCCAGGTGTCCCCGGATCCTGTAGATCTCAATAGTATAATGATTTCAATGCTATTGGTTGTTTCTGGGGCAAATGACAGATGTGAGACAGCATAATACAATGGTGGATCATTTAGGGAGAAAATCTGGGTTCATTTTCCACACTTGGCACCTATGAGTTCTGTGATGGTGGTTAATTCAATTAAAAAAAATTTATTAAGTTTGGATATAAAGGGGATATAAAGACAACTTACTATCTCTGAGTTTCAGTTTCCTCATCTGTAAAAGGAAGGCAGCAATCGTGGTACTACTTAACTCATGGGATTGGTATGGGGAAAGCACTTTGTAAACCTTAAGGTGTTATAAATGGGTTAGATTTTTAGCTTCCCCCCCCACTATTTTCTGAATATATTACAAAAAGGTAGGAGTAGGTATAAATACTTTATCCATTTTATCCTATGGTGACCAACTAAATGGTATAGTGGAAGAAGCATTGCACATGGAGTCAGAAAAACCTGAGTTCAAATCCATCCTTAGATACTTACTAGTTGCATGACCTTGAACAAGTCACTTAACTGCTTTTTGCCTCATCTATAAAATAAGGGAGGTAATAATACTCACTTCCCTGGGTTGATATGAAGATAAATTAAAATAATATTTGTAAATTGCTTTGCAAACCTTAAGTTCTAGCTCTGAATACCTGTCATGAGAAAAGTAGAATCAGGTAATGTAGGGTGCTATAGTGGGGCTGAGTCCGGTGAAAAGGCAAGTGAATGAGATGATAGAAACTGAACCATAGCAACTAGATTCAAAATGAAGAATAACCTGAGAAGAAAAACCTTTTAAAAGAAATAATGTTAAAATAAGTTATAAAATAAGGTAAGCAGAGGAAAAAATATATTGGCCGAGTAATAGGATTTTTGGTCTGCAGATCCAACAGGCTGTTTTTTTTTTAATATATATAGCTTTAATTTCAACTCAGCTGAGGTTCATTTGCCTATTTACCCACATTTTCAAACTAAGGGTATGATGAGAAAAAGAAGAGCTGACATTTTAGTTGAGATGTAGTAAAATGAAAGAGAGAAAGGGAGAGAAGTTAAGAGAGCCTCTAAAGATGAGGGAACCATTATTTGCGCCACATGAAAAGTGATTCTGTCCTTTTTTCATGAGCACTTGCTCTTTAGGTCCATTATGCTAATAATGTTTTCCCCAAATGTGGGAGATTTGTGACTCTCCCAGCAGTTATTAGGAACCCATGAACTTGATTTCAACTCACCGGAGAACATTTGGAGATTTTAAAAGGAATATGAAATCCCAAAGTAATAATTCAACAATCCCATAGCTACATGGCATATTCCATAATGATAAATTACTGAGGATTAATACTGATTCTATTTATACCCTAAAGAACTTAACACTCAAATGTGATACTGGTATCACATTTTTTTTCACATTTCAAAGTACTCAGGTGTATGTACTAACCAGCAAATGACATATAATGAACATTACTTATAAAGTATTAATATTTTATCTTTTCTACTATGTTTGGGGATATACCGTAAAGAGGAGAATATTAATAATATTCACATTGGTCAATATCACTAACCTCAGGGCATTATTCCCTATGCTTTCAAATTTCTCGTGTATAAAATGTTAGGATTAGATTGGATAATTTCTGAGGTGTTTTCTTATGAATATCTAGCCAATCTGATTAAATAAATATTAATCATTTTGTCTTTCTTTTCTATTTTGTCTGTCTTTTGTCTCTTTTTGTATCCCCAGCCCTTGGCCCTGTGACTGGCACATAGTAGGTACTTAATAAATGTTTACTGGCTGACTACTGTGTGACTGGCACTGTGCTGGGTAATGGGAATATTTAAATACACAAATGATCTGTGACTTGTTTCCCAGAGTGGGAACTCCCTCCACCATCCTGATTTGATTTAGTATTTAAGTCCTAAAATGTTATCTGACTTACTTAAGGTCACACAGCTACTAGGGGTCAGAGACAAGATTTTAATTTAAGCCCTGTCTGTCTGTCTGTCTGTCTATCTATCTATCTATCTATTTATCTATCTATCTATCATCTATCTAAATCACATTGCCTCTACCATAGGAATACAAACATAAATACACAGTCATTGCCTCAAGGATTTGAAAATATGAGGGATTTGGGGAGTGACATGTAGAAAGTAAATACATTACCAGGGGGATAGATGTAAAATCTTGACAGAATATGAGAAAATTCAAAGAGGAAGAGATCACTTTCAGCTAGGGGCTCAGGGAATACTCCAGAAGAGGTCACACCTGCATAACCCTGGAAAGAAAATAAATGTTTCATTTCAATTCAATTCAGTTCAATTCAACAAGCACTTTTACATCTACTTTGTACAAGATACTGTGATAGGCATTGAGGTGAGTGCCCATTTCTATCATATGGGATGATCCACCTAAAAGCACCAAGTAGAGAAAGCCAGACAGAGTTAGGGAAATAAGTAGTAGTCTAATTCATTGGAATATAAAATTCATGAGTCTGTAATAAGGTAAAGTAAGGAAAGGTAGATTGGGGGCAGATTACAGAGTGCCTTAAATGTGGAAATTTGCCTTACAGGAAGTGAATTGCTTGTGTACAAGAGGTGTGTCTTGGGGGCAGCTAGGTGGTGCAGTGGATAGAGCACTGGCCCTGAAGTCAGGAGGACCTGAGTTCAAATGTGACCTCAGACCAAACACTTGACATTTACTAGCTTTGTGACCCTGGGCAAGTCACTTAACCCCAATTGCCCCCTCCCCAAAAGGTGTGTTTTATACTCTAATCCCAATTAATGTAACCAACAAGATGCTATACAATCTGATATCTTTATCTAGTGAGAATACCTCTTGGATTGCGTCATAGAAGCAAAAGTAGTATTAGGTAGGTATGAACAATTCCAATGCATCAGTACATCAATCAATCAAAGGAAGAAAATGTTTGGAGACAATGGATGAAGTTACACAGAAAGTGTGTTGGGATTGGATGAAAAGAATCAGTTACTCCTCATGACACTTGGATGAAACAGCAAGCCAGTTCCTAATGCATTGTTAAAATAGCAGGCCAGACTACTGGTGCAACAGTTCTAAGGCACTGCTTAGGAGGGAATATATTGGGGTGGAAGAGGGATTTTATATCTCTCTCCTTCTCTCTCCTGAAAAGAAGACAATCTTACGGATTTTTGAAAGGTCATAAGATTTGGACTTTTTCCTGGTGATGGTGAGGGTACCTCTGGAATGACAGTGACTGATGGAAATGACCAACCCAGACATGCGAAGGAAAGGCAGATTCAGTATTCTATGAGGACCCCAACTCTGGGAGTCCAATAGTACTCCACAAATGGAGAAAAAGAATTCTATCCGACTATGAGCTGGGACTTACCTCTTTGCCACATGCACTCTCTCAGCTTGATTCTGCTTTTCCCTTGGATATTATATGTCCTTGAGAGAGAATATATTCTAGGCTTTTAGAGGTGATATTTTGTACCAACTGTTCCTGCTATACCACCTGTGTAAACAAATGCCTCTAACTAAAAGCTAATTAACTTTGGTACCTTAATTGATATTAACTGAATAATCAATAGGCATCACATTGGGGGGGTGGTTCTTGAGCAATAAAACTAGAAACTTCCCCTCTAATCCAACAAAGCACCTCAAGGTAATCCTTATATGATTGAAAGGAGAAGTTTCCAGGTGCCCTCTGGGAATTCCAACCTATCAATGCTCATGAAAATTGGGAGGGTGAGCCCAGACTTCGTAAAAGAAGAAACATCTTCTCTTTCCAATCCCTCAGCTTACATAATTAAATTCTAGATCAGTAGACAAACCTCTAAGTCTTTTAACTTTACTTAGATTTAATCAGATAAGACTGAGGTTAATGTAAAAAAATCTTTCTTAGAATTTATATTTATCTCAGAACTTTTATATTTATCATATTTACATTTATCAAAATATTTATATTTATCTCTCAGAACTAAGATTAGAGTGAAGGTTAACCTGAGAAGACATCTAGTTCCACTCTCAGCATCAGTTTGAGTTTCTTCTTTTCCATCCCTGCCAAGTTTGAATACCTATCTGAATACCTCCAATGAAAGGGAACCCACTTGACTTTTTCAGATAATACATCCTATTCTTGAACACCTCTAGTTGGTAAATTTTGCCCCACTCTCCCTGTTAATTCCAGTTTTTTTTTAAATGATTGAGAGGTGAGAATATGGTGGCTGCAGCTACTGGGCTTTGTCTACTGCCTCCTTATGCAACATGACCTTGTCTCCACATACTGAGGCAGTGGCATATAGTGATTCCCTAATAATGTGATGAAGACATTTTAAATTTGAAATTCAATGCTTGTGAATAATTGCATAAATTATTTTTCTTTCTTTCAAAATTTTTATTTAACTTTAAATTCATGGACTAAAACAAACATTTCCATAATATAGTATAATAAAAAAGATGATTGCATATGAAACTGCAAATCTATTACATACAACTTGCTGTTCCTTTTAAATATATAATAAAATTCTCATGTAAATTTCTTTTTTTCCTTTTTAAAAATTTTCCCCTCCCTCTCTTACTCCTTTCCCCACTCTTTATCCTTGAGATGGCTACTATTAGACACAAATATGTGTATATCTATATCCATATATGTAAAATTGTTCTATACTTCTATTTATCAATTCTTTTTTTGGATACAGATAGTGTCTTCCTTCATATGTTCTTTGTAGTTAATTTGGGTGTTTATAATAGTCAAAATAGCCTATTCGCTCAAAGTTGTTCTTAAAACAATATTGCTGTTAACTATATACAACATTATCTTAATTCTGTTCATTTCTCTCCATTATTTCATACAAGTCTTTCCATGTTTTTTTTAAGATCATTGAGCTCATCATTTCTTATAGCACAGTAGTATTTCATCACAATCATATACCACAACTTGTTAAGCCATTCCCCAGCTGACAGGCATCCCATAATTTCTGGTTCTTTGCCACCACAAAGAGAGCTACTATAAATATTTTAGAACATATAGGTTCTTTTTCTTTTCCCCTAATCATCATTGGAAATAGACCTAATAGGGGTATTGCTGTGTCAAAGGGTATGAACTATTTTTTTTAACAAGGTAATTTTTATACAGATATAATTAAAAAAATCCCTCCTGTAGAAACAATGGTGGATTTTTCTTTTTGTGGGGAAGGGAATGAAGGTGAGACGGGCATTGAACTAGCAGGATCCCAGGAGATTTGAACTATAGTTAGATGCAGATGTGTTAAATGAGGGTTCTTTAACATATTGACCTTGGAAGAAATGATCTCTATGTCTAAACTAAGGAATAAGGTGATCTCATAAGTAAGGACTGCTTCATTCTTTATATTTGCATCACCAGCTACTATCCAGGGAATATAGTAGAGGCTTAATAAATGCCTAATTGATTGATGGTTGGGATCATAGATTTAGAGGTGGAAAGGACCTCAGAGGTCATCTAGGGTTGAATTATAAAGATTTTTGAGAGGTTCTGAAAGGAAAAGAAAGTGTAAAGAAAGACACTGTGTGTTGGGAACTTGGGGTGTGGGAATGATTTTACTTTTTTAAATTGAATTTTTTGTAACATTCATTTAAAAATTTTGAGTTCTAAATTCTCTGTCCCCCCAGCACCTCCCCTTGAGAAGGCAAACAATATGTTGGCCTGGAAGTGCTGGAAGTACTTGGAAGTGGTAAGTCAGGATATACTAATTAGATAGGAGACCCAGCTCATAGAGTCTTCCTAAGAGGTTGAATGCTGAGCCTAGTGAGGGTTAGTCAGAGGATTCCTAGAAGAAAAGCCTAGGGAATACTGGCTGAATCTCTGAATTGTGTGGCGTTAATGAAAACATTTTTAGCTTAAAGTTAAAAGGGAGACCTCCTGCATAGAAAGGAAATCATCTCCCCTCTCTCCTCACCCCGGGCACCCCATTCAGGGCTGATGAAAAGGAGGGCTTAGAACAGGGTTGGAACAAGGGTAGAGGATACTGAAAGATGATCTAGTGACCCCAAAATAAGATTTGTTGACTAGCAAGACGTGTGGGCTGGTGAGAGGAAGTACAGTATAATGAAAAGAATTCTTTGGCTTAGGGGATGAGAGACCAGATCTCTATTCTCACCCTGCCACTAAAATTCACTCTGTAACCTTGGGTATGTCACATAATCTCTGTGGGCCTTAGCTTCTTTGATTATAAAATAAGGAGTTTACATGAGATAATCTTTGAGATCCCGAGCGATAACTAGTAATTTCAGATGCCTGAAGCATCCAAACTTTTGCAAGACATTTGTTCAAATTAACTTTTTAAGAAGAACTAGAAGGAAGAAAAGAGGCCCTTTCCTTCCTTCTCTTCCTTTCTTCTTTCCCTATGCTAGTCAGGGGCTTCTCTTTATAGATGATGTAATAAATATATCAAAGAAGCCCAGAACACAAAAATCTTCTTTATCAAAGTTCATAGCAATATTAAAAGGGATAGGTTAAATGTTGGAAAAAATAAAGTGGATGAACATAATGAGTATTTCCCTGGTCGTAATGATTGAATGGGTAGCCTAACAAGTAAGCCCATCAATATGTAGTTTTGGGTAAGCCCTGCAGATAGACAAGGCTCTAGAACTGAGCAGGAGCTGGTAAGATTGATTTGCATTTTGGAAATCATACCATGCATTCAATAATCCCAACCTGCACTCCCATGCAAAGGTCCATCACCTTAACTCCAATATGCTCCCAATGATGCTTTATGCCTGCAAGTCATGGAACACATTCATTTTAGGGCCATTAAAGTTGAAAATGTGTGATGGGTGTCAATGGACTGCAACATGTTATCAAGGGTGACTATCACATACAAAGTAGAATGAAAGGCATCCTTGCAGAACTGCAAGAACGAGAGACAACAAACAAGTTGTATATTGGTATCCTCCAGATACAAAAGGGAAAGAATGTCTCTGGTGTGCTGGATAGAATCTCCCTGGAGGGTTTTTGAGATACATGTAGAATGATCATACAGGAAGAGAAGGTGTGTAGGGAGAATCTATACCAATGAGACCACTGTTCACTCAATGGATTAAAAGTGGGAGCAGGAAGTCACCCAATATCAGTGCTAGAGGGAACTTATATTGAGGAGTTTTCTGTTTGATAGTTACCCTGTGTGATCAAAATAGATATATATGATAAAGATGACTTGGGAGATGGGCTGATTTTAGAATCTACCTTAATTTAATGGCATAGTAATAGGAATTTCTACATTTCAAGTGAACTCCATAGTTCTCCCCACCCCTTTATTGCCTGTTTTCTTTTTCCAGTACTGTATTCCACACCTTCTATGGTGGCTTTTTTCAGATGCAGTGCAACTCGTCCTCTACCCCAATCCAATTCACAGCTAGCTGATGACCTTCTCTTTCTTTCTGAAATAACCCAATCTTTCTTAAAAATTAAATTTGAGCAGAGTATGGATCCTGGGAGAACCAGAAAGAGCATAGTAAATATTTAACAAAGGCATAGCACCTGGGACAGAGTATTTGTTATACACTCCTTTTTACTTTAAAGAAAATGCTCTCTGGGCAGTGGACATTTTTGAACGTAAGTATTTTATTTATTAAATGAATTTCTCCTGGAGGAGCCACATTACCTATATTTATCTTTAGGCATTTTGGGGGTGGGGTGAGGTGGGGGGATATGTCTTGATATCCAAACTGAAACTAATCTTCAATAAGAATGAAATTATAACAAACAAATGTCAATTTCCTTCACTAACCACCTTGAGAATGAATATAGATTCCTTAAAACATATTAAGTCTGTAAACTGTGTAAGATGCAGGAATGAATAATACATAAGTCAAAATGGACCTCAAAAAGCCTATTTTGGTGTGAATTCAATTCGAGTAAGTATTTTTTACGCTCAAGTCAAGAGATAAACTGGTGCTGTCACTGCCTTAGACAGCAAAGAACAGAAATTTTCCTTTGTGCCTAGTTGAAAGGTTAATCAAAGGTATATTCAATGACCTCCCCTCCTCCCCACATCCTCTTCTTCAATCCTTAGAGTATTAGGAAATGAAAGCAAGTTATAGTGTTATTGTAAAAACAGAAGACAAATGATAAAGTTCTTTAACCTCTAGGTTAATTTCTTTTGTTCCACAGACCTAGACTTGGAAGGTAATACAAACTTTCATTTGATCATTTTCATTTTTATTGTGAAACCAACAGGTATAATGTAACAAGCACATTAGTATCGCCCAGTAACAACAGCAGCAGCAGAAACAATAACAATAACAAACCAAATTTGTTTATTACTTTTACTTTCATCTTCAAGTTAGTAGACCAACAAACTTCAGTGGCTTTGGAATTAGCCAGTCTGAATTTCAATTTTATTTTTTGTGTAACTTGACTTGTATCACTTCTTGGGAGCGAGTTACTTTGCCCCTAAGCCTCAGGTTCCACAGCTGCAAAGTTATGGAATTGGAATAGATGATCAATGAGGTCCTCTTTAGTCCTAGATTTTGTGATACTCTATTTAACTTATATAATATATATGTTCCTGAAAAGTTGTTTACAAATTGAATGTTTGAAAATCAAGGTCTATCTTCCCATTATAATTTCCTAAAAATGTTTCCAATGCATCATAAAGATTTCATTAAAAATGTATGAAATTCAAAATAACCTTTCAAAGAGATAAAACCCAATGGAGTTCATCAGTTTTCCTTGTGTGAGTGTTGTTTTTTTCTCAATTTAGTTTGAAGAATGACACTGAGGTAAATTCCCCAGTGTGGGAGTGCAGTTTATAATTTGCCAACAAGGTAGCATTGTGCTGAAGCCACCTGCCCAGTGGTACAATCAAGTTCTCTCTGACAGTTGCACAAAAGTTTCCCTTTATTCAAAACCCCCTACTCTTACTGAAACTTGGCGCCTTCAAATGGTTGCTCAAGGAAGGAATGCTCATTGATTCTGGTTCTGAATCTAACCAAGGACATGAGGCAATATGGCTCTGAAAAACATTATGGTTCATCCTTCATAATACACATGGGTTTTTTTTTAAGCTTAATCATACCTTCTATATTTGTGTAATGCAAGGAAGCAATTTTAATTTGGCCCCATGGTTTAGTAGACATAGAAGAAATTGTAAAGGAAACAAACTGTTAAGCACCTTCTCCCACTCCCCAGATTACTTTGTTGACTAGAATATAAACACTTTGAGAGTAAAGGATATTTCATTTTTTCTTTTTGCATCTGTAGCACAAGGTGGAACCTATAGTGGGCACTTATAAATGCTTGCAGATTGAACAATCATCTAATCCTATCTCCTCTTCCCCCAGCCCACTTTTTCCTAGTAGATTGTGGATAGGAAATAAGGAGGAATTGGTGCTGCTGTCTAGGGTCCTGCTCTATGTCCAGACATGGAAAAGCAAAAACAATGAAAGAAAGAGACTGAACTGTCTTCTGACCTTCTGACTAGTCAGTGGGGCTTCACAGTGGTTGCTAGCACAGTTCCACTCTGTCCTTATGTCTGCAGTGTCTTGGTCTTACCTCTGCTCCAGGGTTTCCACCTCTCTAGTCTACTCTGCAAAAGTCTTTCTCAACTGTTCCCCAGCTGTTTCTGGCTTAGGCTGTGGCAGTGATCAGCAGCTGGATGTAGCCACATGGCTTTTTGGCATCTTTCCATTTCCCCCTCTCTCCTCTGGTACCTCAATCAGATAGCAAGCTAAGTCCTTCTCAAGGTCATGGAAGGCAAAAAAAAAAAGCAAAGAGAAAGGACTCTGATGTGCATCTGTACATAAAACTTCACCCTGTCCCATGATCCACCATAGGGAGTAATCCTTTTTTTGGTTATAAGTTCAGGTACTTCATCTTCCAATGTCTTGCTGACTTGGATTTCTTTATAGTTACCCTTAAGGCTCCATTAGCTTCTATAGAGATAAAATGAGTGGAAAGCCCTGCTATACATGCATTTTACAGATGAGGAAACAGAGGCTTAGAAAGTTTAACATTTGCCCAGACTCATACAGCTAGTGAGTGTCCTTCATTCCTGATTCTAAGCCCAGCTCTCTTTCAGTACTTGAGATTATTGAAACACATTTAATAATGAGTTTAGTAAATAAACAACTTAATGATGAAAATATATTTATAGAGTGCTTTAATATTTGCAAAGCCCTTTAGCTATGTTATCTTGTTACATACTCACAACAACCTTATATCCCCATTTTACGGATGAGGAAATAGAGGTTCCAAGACTTTAAGTGAATTGCCGATGGTCACTCATCTGGAAAGAGTCACAGGTGGGATATGAACTAAAATCTCTCCTGTCTCCATCAAGCTGTGCCTCTCTAGAAGGAAATACTATCTAACCTTTGACCTTTGATATATTATAAGGTGATTCATTTTCAGCAGGAAGGTGACAATTTTACTTGCAGTGTTTATGCAGCAAAGCTGTGATTCATTTTACAATGCACCAATTTTCATTTAGTTATTGGTACCTCAAAGGATAATTATTATTTACTTAATTAAGTGCTAAGTGCTATGCAGTGGCAGGATAATTAAATAGACCACATACTTACAAAGTAACTACAGTATTTGGGGTGGGGTGGGATGGGGTGGGAAGGTTTGTTTGAAAGGAATTAATTTTAATGCTAACTATTCCAAGACCTAATATGAATAATATGAAATTATCTTTAGAAAAATGGCAAATGTACTAGGGTTTTATAGTAATACCTGAATTTTAACCCTAAAGAAGTGACTCTGAAGGTAGAAGCTGAGCTTTTTTTTGTCAGACTATTGAAGGACTGGGCTTTTTGCTCTAATGTGGATAGGATACAGAATGATATATATAAAGCTGGAAGGGACCTTAGAAGTCACCTAGTTCAGTCTTCTCATTTTACGGATGAGGAGCCAGAGACCCAGAGAGATTTAGTGATTTGTTCAAAGCTACTCAGGTAGGACTCGGCAGCCAGGATTCAAAGCAGGTTATGTGACTTCAAATGTGATACATACAAGAGCCCTTTGGGGAAAAGACTTACTTCATCACTAGCATCATTACTTCCAATTTGAAAAGCAAATACATCTTTCTGTAAAGAGAACATGCTTTTAACTTGAGTAGAAGAGGTCAGTTGGTACCTTGTCAAACATGTGGCCTGCAGGCCACATATGAACCACAACGTTTCTGAAGGCAGCTCAAACCACATTAAAATATAATCGGGAAATAGTTAAAAAACAAATAAAAGCACAATGAAACATAGATTGTATTACATTTAAAAACTAAGCAAATATGTGCCTTTATGTATAGTTTAGTGCCCCCCCAATCTCTATTTCAATTTGACACCTTTTACTTGTTCCTTCAGAAATACGTGGAAGTCCAGCTTTAGAAGGCGCAGTAGGTTTCCCATCCCATGTCCACATATTAAGATAGCAGGATTCTTGTTTTTTTTTTTTTCTGTTTCAAATGGGACCAAAATTCATTTGCTTTGAAGAAATTAGATAAAGAAATATTAATTAAACTGATAATCAGTTACTATAATTTTTACTTGAATCCTTCAAAGGTCTGTTATTTAATCAGTTGTGAGAATTTTATCTGCTGAAGAAGATTATAATACCCCTGCACACCTTAGTAGATGGTTTTATGAATTGTTGAAGTTTAAAAAAAATCATTATCTGATGGCCAGCTTTTTGGTGATAGCTTTGGCAAGGGAGACAATGGACAATAGACAATTAGAATTATTATTATTATTAATTATCATAATAAGAATTTGTTAGTACATATTATATATACACATATGTATACATGCATGTGCATATATGTGCAAGTAATAATGATAAAAATAGTAATAAGCATCTATTTAACACTTAATTTGTGCCAGGCACTTTACAATTATTATCTCATTTGATCTTCACCACAGCTCTGAGAGGTAGGTGCTACTGCTACTGTTAATCTCCATTTTACAGATGAGGACACTGAGGCAGACTAGGTTAAATGACTTCCCCAGAGTCACAGGACTAGTAGGTGTCTGAGGCAGTATTTGAAATCAGGTCTTCCTGATGTCAGTTCAAGCACTTTCTCCACTGTACCACCATACCCTTGGGCACCTACTTAAAGTCTTCCAGTTTTGGAAAGAGCTGCTAGAAATTGCATTCTATTGAAAAAGTGCTTGAGAACCTAAGCAAGAACTTTAACCCAATCTTTTTCTTTTCCAAGCCGAGACCTGTGATTTCATTGGCATAGGCTCAGAAACTCCCTGTTCCCATCTAGATAGTTGACTGTCCTTCAACTTACAGTCTCAGCTCATTGCCTGTGCTCAGTCACACAAGCTAGCATGGATCAAGGATGTCCTGACCCTAAAATGTGTTCTCCACCCACTACACTATGCTGCCTCTTGAATATTTTCTTGCCGGCTGCTTTTAAGCCCATTCCATACTGAATCATCATCATTCAATGACTCCTACCTGACTTTCTGCAGGGCAACTAGGGGCCAGACCAGGAGTCAGGAAGACATGAATTCAGATCTGGCCTCAGATGCTTACTAGCTGTGTGACCCTGAGTAAGTCACTTAACCCTCTTTGCCTCAGTTTCCTCATCTGTAAAATGAACTGGAAAAGGAAATGGCAAACCATTGCAGTATCTCTGCCAAAAAAACCTCGAATGAGGTCACAAAGAATCAGACATGACAAACAGCTGAACAACAAAAAACCCTAATGTTCTGGTCTTCACATTATTCCCTCTCCCATGCTCTCTGGGCCAACCAAACTGTACCTTGTAACTGAAGTTCTATCTCTTGTTACCAACCCTTTCCATGAGCAGTCCCCCATGTGAACCTCCTCCTTCTCACTTCTACTTCATATGTTTCTTTCCAAACACCGCTACAGGAGCCACTACTGTCATAGCATCTACTTTCCTAAAGCACAGGTCCTATCATATCATCTTCCTAGTCAGTAAACTCCAATGGCTTCCTTTTGTCTCCAGGAGAAAATAGAAGAGCCTTTGTTTGGCATTAAACTAGCCCCTTCCTACATTTCCAGTCTCCTTATACTATTCTCCCATCACTTTCTCTTTGATCCAGTGACAGTGGCCTCCTGGTTATCTCATGAATAAGACACTCCATCTTTTGGCTCCAGGCATTCTCTCCGGCTATCCTCCAAGCCTCCTCCACATTGGCTACTGACCTCACTGTCTTCCTTTAAGTCCCAATGAAAATCCAACTTTCTACAGGAAGCCTTCTTAATTCTAGTGCCTTCACCCCCCTTGTCAATTATTTCCTCTCTATTGTGTATATAGCCTTGGTATCTCTCCAGTTGGATTGTAAGTTCTTTGCGGGCAGAAGCTGTCTTTTGCCTCTTTTTGTATTCCCTTAAACTTTGCACAGTACTTAGTGCTTAATGCCTAGTAGGTACTTAGTAGGTGCTTAATAAATGTTTATTGATTGATATTTGTATTTACAATACTTAGCACATAATAGGCACTATCTTCTTTAGTATGTTCATTTGACTTGTTTTTTTTCCCCTTCTGCCTTTTTGGGTCTTTGTTTATCTGCTTGTCAACTAATTTTATACTTAGAGTTTCTGCCTTGGACTTTAGGTCTTTCAGCCTTTCTCTTGTATTGCTGATAGCTTGAATTTGATTTCCCTCCTTATTTGTTTGCTGCTTCCCTATTCCACTGCTGCACAAAACCTTCTGAGCCTTAGTGGTATCTCTGCCCTGAAAGATCTAGGCACCATATTCAGGTCCCTATACAGTGTAAGTTCTAGTTAATCTCCTTTGGCTCAAGGCATGCAAGCTCTTTTCCTTCTATTCAGTTTTGCTTTGCCCAATCTTCCATATCCCTTCCCCAGTTAAATCAAGTCAAGAAGCACTTATTAAGTACCTACTATGTGCCAGGCATTGTGCTGAGTTCTGAGGATGCAAATGCAATGAATTCAATAATCCCTACTCTCAAGAAGCTTGCTCTCCATTTCCTGTCTGTGGCTCAGAAGAGTAGGGATCTACCACTGCCAGTTGTGGAGAACAAGGAAGGAGTGAGTTGAGGCTGACTCATTACCTCACTCATAGAGGAACCAGACATAGATCTCTACAGCAACATTCTGGAGCACAGACCTTCAAGGTTATTTATACTGGCTCCACTGATGGTCGGGATGCTGATTTGTGAGTCAACGTAATGAAATTTTTGATGTGATTTCATGAGGTTTTTATCTTGTATTAGTGCTTCTGTCTTCTCTTGTGGATTCAACTTCAGTCAGAATGCATGTCATGCCCATTTTTGGGTCATTGAGATGTGCCAACAATTCCACCATATTTCTCATGTAATCCTAAAATCTTTTTTGATTGTAAAATATCTCAATTCTCTTACCCAAAAGAATGCAGAAATTAACCAACTGAAATCTATTTTCTCATCATTTCTGCTTTGATACACAGATTTGTGAATATGTTTCTTAGTAAGACCAAGTGTGGGCTGAGGTTAAGGGAGCTTCTGGTTAGTAGAATAGCATATCCTGGATCACCTACTAGGTTAGTCACAATTCTCATTCTTCTGAGATCTTGGTGTTGCATGGTTCATTGTCACAGAGATTTATCAGGAAAATATTGATGTTAGAGATAGGTAGATCTTTGCAGTAGTGGGGAATATGGGATTATGTGTTACACAATGTCCAAAATGCATTCTAGCCCAGTCTTTTCCTTCAATTAAATTCCTGTTGAAGTGATTTAATAATAGAGAGAAGAAAGATGATGAAGAAAAGAAAAAAAGAGGAGGAAAAGAAGCAAGAAGTTGAAAAGAGATGAGAAGTAGAAATGTAGAAGTGAGAATTCTAATCAATTTGTCACTTGCCACTGGATAGAATGGAGGTTAGCATTCACAAAGCCACTTATTTCATGTGTATTTGTTCAATGAGCATGAAGAGAATGTGAATGAATGGCAATATACCATTGAAAACCCCAGAGACCTGTAGAGTGATGTAAATTCTTTCTTTTAAAAAAATTAGATGTCTAATCTATTAAGTGGAAGGACACAGAAATGCAATTTTATCCTTTTTAGAAGCCAGATATGTGGTTACTGGATGGGTAAGCCTTATAATAGGAGAAGGTTTCAGGTTAGACAGACTTGTCGACAGGAGCTTGTTTCTCTTGTCTGGCTTTACTAGGGAAGGTATAACAAGTGCACGCTCAGTGAAAAATGTCAAATAAAAATATCAAACAATAAACCATGTTTTTGTTTTATATTTGCTCGATGTTAATTCTCCACCATACCTCTAGTGTGGTTTCGAGAATCACAAGCTATCTTTTAGGGAAGGAGATAATTAGGGTTAAGAAAATCTTATTAAATTTTAATGGCTCAGAACCATCCTAATGGTTGAAGAAGAAATATTTTATTTATCCAAATATCTTATTAAGATGAGAAATAAAATAAGTATCACAGAGGACATTTAATGAGGCTTTAGGAAAAGTTTACCTGCGTGTGTCATTGGATTCTTAAGGCATGTGTGGCATATACTGTAAATTTACTGCTAGGTTTCTTGGATGAGTAATTTGTATTTATATAATACACTCCGAAACTTTGAAAAATTTGTATTTTTATCTCTGGAAATTCTATGAATATAGATTGGAACCACTTTAGGCCTTCTCATCAGAATGAAGTCTTCCTTATGTAACCTTTGGGAATAGACTTATGCCTCACATAAACTGGATTCAATTCTAGGGCCTCAGACTCCAAGAAAATTAGCTCCTCTCTTTAACTCATTAGCCCCACTTGGAGTTATTCCAGTAACACCTACAAAATAAATTTTAGATATAGCGTGTATCCAGATTTTCCCAAGTGTCGTTGACTGGATCCCCAGTTCTCACATAGTCAGTGAACAATATGGGTATTTGGAATGGGAGAGCATTTATTTAGCCCCATTTGTTGTTGGGTTATTTCAGTTGTGTCTGACTCTTTGTGACCCAATTTGGGGTTTTCTTGGCAAACTGTAGTGGTTCGCCATTTCCTTCTCTCGCTCATTTTGCAAGTGAGGAAAGTGAGGCAAAGAGCATTAAGTGACTTGCCCAGGGTCACGCAGCTAGTAAGTGTCTGAGGCCAGCTTTGAACTGGGGTCTTACCTGACTATAGGCCCAGTGTTCTATCCACCGAGTCACCTAGATGGCCATTTATCCCCACAGAAAAAACTTAAGCTTAAGACTTTAAGGGCTCAGAGGAGTCCTTAAACTGATGAAGAGACAAAGCTTTCAAATAACTCATCTTCTCTCTGCCATCTCGCTTCTCTCCAAAGGAAAGGCAACTTGTGCTTGCTGTTGAGGCAACCTTCTGTCCTTTTCCCTCAAAGTTTGAGGCAGCCTCTTTCAATTTCATACTGCCATAATGTGGTAAGGGCTGATGAGCAAACAGTCCCTTTCACTGAATCTGTGCAGTCTGAGTAACTAATTGTCAAGATACTATATAGGGAACTATGTAAACTCTCTTTCTCCCCCCAAGGAAATATTTTTCTAGAAGGTCCAGTGTTCAAACTCCCAAACTCAAACCTGGGATTATACACAGTTCCCAAAGCAAGAAAAGTCCAGAAAATTTCTTTTCTTTGTCTAGAAAGCTAAGATTCTGGGATCATACTGCCTAGGAAATAGAGAAGTTTCCCCTGTCCCTTATTGTATTCCACAAGGGAAAAGATAGAGAGTCCTGAAGAATGAGAACCCTTGAGATGGTGACCAGGTTGAGGAAGGATGACTGATGAACAGTCAGTTAATTATTAGGAGCTCTCTATCCCATCAGCAAAGTACTCTTGGACATTCCACATTCCTTAAGAGAGGTGCCCTTCAGTCACCTCCAAATAATGACTCTGGTCTTCTGATTTCATTAAATTGGTTGGGGAGCTACTCATATTGACCAGGGTTGCTCCTTGAACTGCTCCACTTTATGCAACGTATAAATCCTCCATTGTTCTGGAGACTTTTCTTGGTTCTTTTAGCATGTGGGGTGGATAGAAAGGGAGTACCAGAGGATCACTCAGGCTTCTTTACATAACCAGCCAATGTCCTTTCTTGATCTTACAAATTCTTTGTTTCTGGAATGACTTCCTTGTTTATCTTTGTCTTTTCTTTTAGTATCCCATATTTCCTTCAAAGCACTTCCTAATGAGGCCTACCCTAATTCTTTCCACTCCCAGTTGATCATGCTCTCTTCCTCCTGAAATTACTTTGTATGTACCAAATTTGTACTTTAGGTCTCCTGATCTGATAGGTCAGCTTTTTCCTTTTCTTACCCTGGCCTTTTTGTCTAGTTTCATGCCATGCACATATTTTTTGTGGTCTTTTCCAGCTCCCCTTTATGTTATATTTTTTCCCATTATAATGTAAGATATCTGAAGGGTACACACGAACTGCCTTGCTTGCTTGAGTTTCTATTTCCAGTGTTTAGCTTAGTGCCTGGTACACATAATAAATGCTCGCTCTCTCTCTCTCTCTCTCTCTCTCTCTCTCTCTCTCTCTTCTCTCTCTCTTTCTCTCTCTCTCCCTCCCTCCCTCTCTCTCTCTCTCTCTCTCTCTCTCTCTCTCTCACACACACACACACACACACACACACACACACACTTATGCCTATTTTCTATCTTATCCATATCTTTCTATATCTCCATTCATCCATCTACACCCTTCAGTAGAATGGTAAGCCCTTTGAGGGCAGCAACTCTTTCATTTTTGTCTTTATATATCAAACACTTAGTACAGTAAATTCTTAAATACTTGTTGAATTGAATTGAACTTAACTGGTGCCAATTTCTGAGCATGTACTTGTTAGTAACATTTCTTTGTGTTTTGGATTACTGGCTATTTTAATTGCTTAATAATTACATTTTAAATTGTAAACTTGACATTTAAAAATAATGAATGGATAAAAAATGCTTATCAAATTTGTTTTAAAATAGAAACTGATTTGGATATTTGGAGGCAATAGGGTAATCAGCTCTTGTGGGGCTTTTTTATGGAATGGCAGACTCTAATATTGTCATTGTAATTTACATTTTCAAAGTCATTTGCAAGCTGTGAAATGTTGTTAGTCAAAGTCAGACTACATTTTAAATTGTTAAAAATAGAAGGATTTAATGAAAAGAGGAATAGACCTTTAGCTATGATGGTGATAGCATTATACCATGACCACTTGAGCAGACTTCATAATGAACAGCAACACTGCTGTCTCAAGGAGGAGATGCCTGTTTTGTTTTTGTTCTGATACCCAACATATCCATATTGTATTGACTGGTAGCACTTAACAGTAACAGAAAGGGAAAAAATGACGCAGGTCTTAGAAATTACCTTGGCAAATCACTCACTTATTTCAATAATGCAGTTCAATCCAATTCAAGAAGCATTTGCTATTAAGCACCTACTATGTGCTAGTTAGGCATGGGGGGGAGGGGGGAGAAGAATACAAAGACAAAAGGGAACACAAAGTTTCTACATTCGTGGAGCTTATTGCCTCCTTTTGGAGAGAAATTGCCAATGGAGAGAAAAAGGCTAAATGGAAGTTTCCACGTAAGAGTTAGATAATGTTGTTACCAAAGTGAAGACTATTCCCTAATGAAATTATTTGGAAAATTTTCCTATGCAAGAATATGATGAAGACTGGCAATATCCACGATTTCACCTACCTTTGAGATAAAAGTCCTGGGCATAATTTAGCAGTCAAACTTTCCTTCTGACTTGGGCCCAATGACTTTCATTGACAAAAGCTAATCCATCCTGCAAATTTAATTGGGTGTGTGGCTGCTCTCCCTTTAACATTTGTCCTGTACAGCTGTTACTTTGATGACAGAGGCCTAACTGCCACTAACACCGACTAGTAGCAACTGGGGCTTTTACCAGGCAGTTAATTTGCAAAAAGCCAAGAATGAACATTTTTTTTTCCTATTTATGTAGCACAATGATTCTTTAGCAAAAAGAAACCTGCATTGATGAATAATTGAAATCCCAGTTTCCCTGCAAGTCTATAATCACGTGCCCTATAGAGACTGAAGTACATTCTGCTGTGAGCATTGTGCAGGAGATTAGTAGCTCCTTGGTGGCAAGGCTGATATAACAGTGTGAATTGCACTTTTAATTTGTCTTCCCATCTGACAGAGCATCTAATTATACTTTATAAAATCTGTTTTAAATTATGCTTTAAAAAAACCCTACCCTTCCATTGAAAGATATTTATGCAAAAGGTAAAGATTAAATAAATGTTTAAAATCATATCTTCCAAATCCTTTTTGATGAAACCATCCATTCTTTGGCATTTGAAGGATAATATGCATTTTATTCACAGCCATCTTATTTACAATTAAACTAAGTCATTGTTTCTACAATGTTTAGCTGGAAAAATAAGAGATATTTCTTCTAATTGTGAAGTGACAGAATTTCAATAATTAGCCTATGTATCTGAGAATCAGAAGACATTCAGTAGCCCCTTCCTCCCTCACCCCCAACAGCCTCTTTTCCCACTTCAAAACTTTAGATGGAGTAGTGAGTAGAACATGGATTTTTTTTTTATTAATTGTACAAAGACTTAAAACACTGAATTGCTCATCTTCAAATGAAAATAGGTTACATTTCTTTTTCTCCCATTGTCAGTCTTTTTGTGAGACTGTCTCTGCCCTAATTGTCAATAATGTAGTTAACATAATGGCTGATCTATTTGCCAGGGCATTATTAGCTTTCCATAGTATAATGCATGTTCAAGTTACTTTTTTCTCTTTTCTTGGTGACAGTATTTTTATTACAGAGTTCTTATTACTGTAATAAAGGAGTCTTTCCCAGACATATGATGTTTTGTATTAACATTACTAACCAGACTGTAAAATGATGGATCAGGTTTTTGTTATGGAGACTTATGTTAACCTAATTGAATCAATGCTTTTCAAGGAAATCAGACTGTTGGTGGATTTGCAACATATCTATATTAATGTGCATGTCCTTTGTTATGATGATTTCCCTCCTAGTTCTTTAGCATCATGCAAGTTAAAGATTCTTGGAATAGCAAAGTTTGGGATAACTGTGGTATCCAGCGAATTTAGATTTACACATAATCTGTTGGACAAAAGTAACTGACCCAGGGCATTTTATTAACTGTGGCTTTGGTCTGTCTTTGGCATGTGTATAAACATAATTATTTACTATGTACTTGTAAGGAGGAAGAACAACTCTTCTTTTATGCTGATATTGAAATAAAACAACTTCTCTCAATCTATTTGCTCTGTTATATTGTCTTCCTCCGAAAATGAAATATAACAGCTTCTGAGGGTAGCATGTACTACCTCATTTACTAGCCCGTATACATATGAGAAGGAAGTATGAAGATAAATATGATTTAATCTACTGATGGTGAGTGAAGACTTTGAGTAGCTAAGGAAAATAATCATCTCAAAAGTATGGGTAATAAAGTTGTGATCTTGAGTTTCTGTGCAAGGCTCATGGTAGCCTTATCTTGTCCCCTGCCCCTTAAATCTGATTCTTGATGAGTTGTGATCTCATTGTCATGATTAAATTATTGTCTGCCATATATTTGTCTTGTTGTTGTTCGGTCATTTTCAGTTCTGTCGGAGTCTTTGTGACCCCATTTGGGGTTTTCTTTGGCTGAGATACTAGAGTCTTTTACCATTTTCTTTTCCAGCTCATTTTACAGATGAAGAAACTGAGGCAAACAAAGTTAAATGATTGGACCAGGGTCACACAGCTAGTAACTGTCTGAGGCCAGATTTGAACCCAGGAAGAGAAGTCTTCCTGATTCCAGGCCCAGCACTCCATCCACTGTGGGCACTCCTAATCTACCTTTTGACAGGTTGACTGCTGCTGCCCAATTGCTTTTTCTAAACTTCTTCTTGGTGGCAATAAGTTCTATTCCTTTCCACCCACCAGTTTATTCATCATTATGTCTCTGATCTTTCTAAAGAGTCTTTTCCCCTCCCATTTCAGATTACACCTCTACTCTAGGTACCTGTTGCACTTCTAGCTTCTTCAAGCTATTGAATCTATGTTGACAAAAAAAAATTCCTTTGCATCCATCCCCGTTGTACTTGGGGATGCAGAAGCTATCCTGTTTTCCACCCTCATCCTTCTCTTACTCTGATCATCCAATTATTCCTACCAAGCTTTTCAAGGGTACCTATTCTTCCAAAATTCCACTCCTTTTCAGTTCCTAGTACAGAATTTACCTACTATATTCCTTCCATTGGGCAGTTAGGTGGCATAGTAGATAGCGCACCTGGCTTGAAATCAGGAAGAGTCATCTTCGTGAAGATACTTACTAGCTGTGTGATCCTGGGCAAGTCACTTAACCCCATTTGCCTCAGTCTCCTCATTTGTAAATGAGCCGGAGAAGGAAATGGCAAACCACTCCAGGATCTTTGCCAAGAAATCTCCAAGCGGGGACATGAAGAGTCAGATATGACTGAAACGACTGAATAACAACAAAATTCCTTCCAATGTCTTGTTCACATTTAGTCACCTTTGTTTTTGTTCTCCAGTTCTCTTATTTCTCCCTGCCCCGCACTTGAAGATTGATGCTCCTAATAAAATGGAACAAAATAGGACATATCATCATTGCTTTTAGCACTTTCTTGCTACTTACCTTTCGTATTAGCATTGGCAGAGCAAGTAACCTGGTAGTCTAGGCCAGGGGTGAGGAACCTGCTGCCTTGAGGCCACATGTGGCCTTCTAGGTCCTCGGGTGTGGCCTTTTGACTACGTCCAAGTTTTACAGAATAAATCCTTTTATTAAAGGGATTTGTTCTGTGAAGTTTGGATTTGGTCAAAGGGCTGTACTTCAGGTCCCAGAGGGCCACATGTGGCCTGGAGGCTGCAGGTTCCCCACCCCTGCTAGTCTAGGCTCATAATCTCATTCCTTTCTGCATGATACCCAGTCCATCACCAAACTGTGAAAAGGAGGGATAAATTCAGTTTATTCTCCATAATAGTGGCAGGATTGGGGCAGCTAGGTGGTGCAGTGGATAGAGCACTGGCCCTGAAGTCAGGAGGACCTGAGTTCAAATCCAGCCTCAGACCAAACACTTGACACTAGTTGTATGACCCTGGGCAATTCATTTAACCCCAATTGCCTAACCCCCCCCAAAAAAAAACATAGTAGTGGCAGGATTTATCAATCTTTGTGGAATTCTCACATCTAGAGGATCAGTAAAACTCTGTACTTAGTTCCTTATATTCCAAAGCAAATGGTTAGAGAATTATTTAAATTCAGGTAAATTATTCAGGTAAATTATTTAAAGCCACTGGAGGGAACTCCCAAATTATATTTTGATTTTATAATTTTTGGCTATATAATTATACAGTTTTATTGATTATATAATTTTACATATTATATAATTTTAAAGTAAGAAATAAAGTTTATCTCTTATATTTCACTTATACAATGTTAGGCCCTCAACGTGGGAGGACTGGAAATAAATTAATCTAATATAGACTTTCAAGCTGATCCCCTTAATAAATGCTTGGTAACTAAATACACCCTAGATGTCTTCTATCTGCACCTTTGCTCACACTCTTTCTATGCTCAGAATCTTCTCTTTGCTCCTCTCCTTTAATCCAAATCTTACTTTCTTCAAGGTGTCACTCATTTCCTTCCCACAGCCTTCCTCAATCAATGTAGCTCTCTTTGATCTCTCTATGAACTGTTAAAACATTTATTGTCTGCTTCAGTTATCTTGGCATATAATTAGACAAGGTGTTACCCTTGTGTTTGAACATTTTCAAGTGTTAGCCTAAGTCTTAACTCCGTTGAAAGTATAAGCAACCGTAAAGGGAGGGACTATCTCATAAATCAACAGCCCCCAATGATGCTTAGGTATTTAGTTTAATTGCTTATTGGATGAATGAAGATGACTGACATGTTTTGAGAGAAGTGTGTGTGTGTGTGTGTGTGTGTGTGTGTGTGTGTGTGTATTTGTGACTTCTGAGTTCATAGGACTCATGGATTTGACTTAATAGTTGGCTCAGGCCTTAAATCACTCCAAGCTCTTCATTTTACAGATTCAGAAAGTGAGGTCAAGAAAGATGAGCTGCCTCTAGCAATACAGGCTGGAGAAATGATCTTGTGTTTGAAAGAGTTTGCCTTCTAGTGTAATAGAAAAAATACTTGGACTTGAATGAGGAGGTCTATAGTCTTGTTTCTGCAATTGTGACCTTGTGACCTTGGGCAAGTCACTTGATTTCTCTGGGCCACACACCCTTATCTGTCAAAGGAGGGGCTGAAGTAGATGAGGATTCTAGTCTTCGAGTTTAAATGTGAGTGCAGCATACCTTCACTAAAGTTATTTCCTAAAGAAGTGGTAATTGCTGATCGTCGGGGGGAAAGGGTAAGCTATGGCCTTCTCCCAACTCCTGTTCCTGCTCCCCATAGCACCTGTTAAGGCCCAAGGCAGGAATATTTAGAATTTAATCAGCTAGATTGGTGTTTGACATTCTAAATGTACTGAATTCATTTCATTAGCTCCATGGACAAGCTATACTAGTCTTTTAAACTCCCCCATCCAAGCCCAGCTATCACTAATACTAAAAAATCACTAGTTTATTATTAGGGGCTCTTTAAAATCAGGTTCCATGTAAATGACTTGAGAGTTAGGAAGAAACATTCTTTACAGTAAATTTGTCAGTGAACCAGTTTTCTGAAATCAAAGATTCATAGGATCATGGTTTGAGAGTTGGAAGGGACCTCAGAGGTCATATAGGCCAACACCCTCATTTTAAAGATGAGGAAAAAGAGGTCCAAGATCATACAGGCAGTAAGCAGCAATATAGGGATTTTAACTCAGTTCCCATGATTCTAAGCTTAGAATTTTAAGTTCAATGCTGTAATGAATGTCCACATAATTACTATTTATTTATCTATTCAATAAATCTTCATTGAACCCATAGCACTTCATAATAGCAGTTATGTAAATATAGGCCACCACAAGGGGCAGCCTGCTATAGCAGAAAGGATACTAGATGCGTTCAGGAGTATCTAGGTTCAGATCCTGCCTCGAACATTTGCTAGCTGTATGACCGTAGGTAGTTTATTTAGTTTCTCTATGCCTCAAGTTTTTCATCTGTAAAATCTGGATTAGATGGCCTCTAAGATCCCTTCAGGTTCTAAGTCCATCATCATCATCATCATCATCATCATAGCGAATATTTATAAAGCATCTACTTGTTCATCCTTCATTCTCAAAGTGGACTGTGACATCAGGGAGGTGATGCCATGACTGGCAAGGGAATTGGATTTAAGTGAGGGAGGGCTATGCAAAGTCACCAGCCTCACTCTGTCCTGAGCCATCCAGGTCCAGTGACAAGATAAAGATCAGGACAACTGGAGATGGCCCTGGATGCAGTGGGGAAACTTGGCCTTTTTAAGCTAAGGCCTTTAACAGTTTTCAGTTTGACTGAGGCAAAACCCATTCAATGACTAAGGCTAGGTAAGAAATGAGGCAGAAAATGGCCTCTTTATCTAGCCCCCCAAAAAACCAAAATCAGTCTGAGAGGGGAAGACCTAAAGGTTTCTGGCCAAAACAGATACAATTACTATTTCAATGATCAAGTGGGGCTTGGCCTGGGACTTATTGCTGGCCAATCAATGAGGCACTTACAGTTATTATCACATTGATCCTCACAACAACCCTGAGAGGTGCTATTATCCCCATTTTAAAGATCTTGAAACAAAGGCAAACAGAAGTTAAGTAACTTGCCCAGGGTCACACAGTAAGTTTATGAGGCTGAATCTGAACTCAGGTCTTCCTGATTCCAGGCCCAACACTCTATCCACTGTGCCACCTTGCTGCTTCATCACTGATGACAAGCAAAATATGTGTGGAAAAGGGTAGCAAGATGAACTTCAGTATCACCTATAAGTCATGTATGCCCTGTACTTTGGGGGCCCTTCTGTCCCTTATATAATCTCTTCTTTAAACAGACTGAGCAAACCTCAAAAATTGATTGATTTTGTTCTGTGATATGGGACCAAATCTATGCGATCCTCATCACAGCCTTTATACGTACTGGCCTATGAATTGTGTAAAGGAGGAGGGAGATGGAGGTACCAGAACTCATTCTTCCTAAAACAGTCCCTCAGGCTTTTTAGACCAGGCAAGGCTAGCTAACTCTCTTCCAGTCCTAGCACTAACTCTCCATACCAATCACTGAATTGTTCTCTTTCTGCAAACTCACTGTTCTAACTCTTTCTACTCTCCCTGGATCACTGCTTCGTCAAATACATGAAATCCTTTCAACTCCAAAATGACTTTTACTCATACCTCTATCTTTTTGTTTCAAGCTCCCCCAGAGCAATTTATAATAGCCAACAACAGCCCTGAAGCTAGTTCTGGAGGTCCTTAAAAATGCCTGGGGAAAGGCTTAAGGAACAAGGAATAGCTCGGGCACTCTGTAGCCTCAGGCACACAGCTTTTCCCCCTTTTCAACCTCTTCTATCTCTGATACATGTTGAGAGTTGAGATAATTGCAGTTAGATTTGGGATACGGACAGGGTAGATGGAACATGGGGCAGGGAATGCTAATTTTAAGAAACCTACTCCTTCTATTCCTTGTTGTCTTACCTGCTTCTTGCTTCTCTCTCCATTTAATCAGAGGCTCTTAACCTAAGGTCTGTGGATAGATTTCATGGGGTCTGTGAACTTGGGAAACAGTTACATCTTTGTTTTCACTAGGTTCTACCCAAAACAAAGCATTTCCTTTAATTATTCAAAAGATTCTTCTGTGATCCATAGGCTTCACCAAACTACCAAAGGAGTCTATGAGCAAAAAAAAAAAAGTTAAGAAGCTCTGAACTATTTTTACAAAACTAAGAGTCATCTTCCTTGAACATTATTTTCATAATTTCATTACTTTCTCAGAATGCTGCTGTGGTTTCCTATTGCTTTCTTTTTTCCGTCAAATTTAAATCCCTATTTTTGGACATCAAAGTCTTCCACTAATTGCTTCCTCCCTAGTTCAGCTCATTCCATTTATTTCTTATAGTACCTGGCCTGAATTCTCACTCTTATCCAATAAATCGGCTTTCTTTCTCAACACTCACCTTCATATAACTAAGTCATCCCAAACAGACATATTCCATCTAAAATTGAACCAATGCAGCCATACTCTGCATTCAAGCCCAAGGACCCTGTTTGCTGATCCATGGACACAACATTGCATCTCCTCCAGTGCCTTTGCATAGACTGCTTCCCTTTCCTGAAATGCTCTCCCTCCTCGTCTTTGCCTCTAGGAATACCTAACTCCATTCAAGGCTCCCTGCTAGTGTTACCTCCTATATGAGGGTTAGCTTAAGCCTTCCAGCTATTAGTGTTTCCTTTTCTTAAAATTACTTCATGTTTCCTTGACATATATTTTGTCTTTACTTGTGTGTGTTTTTGTTATTTCCTGCAGTAGTGTGTAAGTTCCTTGAAAGTAAATACTGGTATCCTACTTAGTGCCTAGCATAGTTACTGGCACACAGTGGGTACCTGATTAACTCTTGTGGAATTGACAAGTCTCAAAGAGCAGGATGAAGTGCTATGAGCATCCTGAGCTGGAGGAGATCATTTCTGGCTTGGGGGAGGGAGGAGAGAAAGGGAAATAAGGGAAGACTAGAAGGAAAAAAAAAGCCTTTGAGCCTGGAATAGGACATCTCAGCAAGTGGATTAGACAAAATGACAAATAAGGATTTCATTCTACATGTATTAAATTGCATATGGCAATCACTGATTGGCAAAACTGATTGTGTGACCTTTTGACACATACTGGCTGTGTGACTCTGGGCAAGTCACCTATCCTTTCAATGATTCACCCAACCCTCCAAGACAACAAATTGCAGAATTAGTCCCTATCTGCATGGGTGGAGGGAAGTTCTTCATGAAGAATTCCCTATATCTTTGGAATCACAGGTTCATACCAAAAGAAAATGACAGTCATACAACACAGCATTTCCTTTAAGTCTCAAATAAAATCCCATCTTCTACCAGAAGCGATCCCAACCCCTCTTAATTCTATCATCTTCCCTCACTTACTTATTTCCTATTTATCGTGTGTATAGATTGTTTCTATGTATTTGTTTACTTATCTTCCTAATTAGATTGTAAGCTCCTTGAGGACAGGGACTTTTTAACTTCTTTTTGTATCCCAAGTGTTTAGCACAATGTTTGGTCCATATTATATGCTTAATAAATGTTTATTGACTGACAAACACTTCAGGTCACTAAGCAATAGTCTATGCAAGGGAGATATATAGGCAGAAAAGCAGGACAGGGTTAACCAGTTCTGCCTTTCTTTTCCAGTTTTTTTTTTTGTACTTCCACTTAATATAGCATTAATATAATTATCAAACTTAGGCCTCTTAGTGCAGTAGATAGAGTATTGGACCTGGAGTCAGGAAAATCTGTGTTTAAATATGTTCTTAGATGCTTATTGCTGTATGATCCTAGTCAAGTCACTTTACCTCTGCCTCTCTGTTTCCTTATCTGTAGAATGAGGATAATAATAGCACCATCTTAAAAAAAAACCCAAAAACAACATAAGCTTTTTCTTTCCATTAAGCATCTTAATGTCACAATAGAGTGATGAGAAAACAATAATAAAAACATATCTTTCTAATCTCTGCAAATAATCTCCCAGCTTTGTTGTAAGGATAAAATTAAATAATATTTGTAAAGGGCTTTACGAGCCTAAAAGTGGTATAAAGTACTATCGTTATTTTTAATAAGCCAACGCAGTGTCGAAAAAATATAGTACGACACTATTCATCCTTCAGTCAATCAAGTGAAGCCATTCTTACCCTTTCCATTCCCTGTAATTTGACTCCCTCGCCCTTAAGGGTCTTCTCTGTCCCTAGCTTCACAACCCTTTCCCTCCTATCTTAGCTGATCCACTCTCTCTGAGCCTCCAATCCCAATTTCTCCCTAATTTATAACATTTTCTTTATGGTACTAATTATCCTCTGTAATGTTGCTCACCTAGCACCATGCTTTTGTGGAACTAATGCACAATATTAAATGGGATTGTCTCCTTACTCTTCTCTGACAAAACTACACTTGAGAATTACTCTACCTATAAAGCCTTTCTGGTATAGCTATAATTGACTTCTTTCTCATTTCTCTAATTAAAAGAAGGGAATAACATTCTATGGCCAGGTCTCAACATTTTTTTTAATATCATGTACCTCTTTGGAAGTTTCGTGAAGCATATTCTCAGAATAACATTTTAAAATCTATGATTACAGTTTTTAAAATCTTGTGCTTAGAGTTTATTTTTATAACTGCTTTACAATAGGGTAAAAATATACATACTTAACATTTATGTAAACTGTGGTGTGAAATTTTATAGTTTACTTTTAAAAATCACTATATTTCAATAAGAAATTAAAGTCAGCAATTCTTTAAAAAAATAAAGAAAATGCTCAATATCATTACAGGTTCCTGAAAATAAAGATGTAATCCCCCCCCTTCCCAAGTTCGTAGATCCCCTGTAATTTATCTTTAGACTTTTAGTCTAAAAATCTTTATTCTCCGGTATGACACCCTTATAAACTTCCCTTTTGGGAATACAGATGACTTAGACCTATGTATTCCTGAATAGCCATGGTTTGTTGTATGTATTGGAGCACCATTGTAATGTCATTTGCTAGATAACAGAATTCATTAAAAGGTAGGTGTTGTGAATGTAATCCAATGGGCCTTACTTTCTGAAGTGCTCAAAATGTTTTATAACGTATTCTCGCTGGTAAGGCAATTCTACAGCCTAATGCTGAGACTCCAATCTCTTTGTATGTGGTTCCCATGCTTGCCTTTGTATATTCATCTTCTGTCTCTCCTTTTGGATTTGAAAGTCTTTGAAGCAGGAACTATGCCTTTTATATACTTTCTCAATCTTGGCAGCATTGAGCAATAGTGGGTGCTCTGAAAATTGTGACTGAGTGACTCCTGGTTTTGTTTTCTGTAGATATCTCAATTCATCATCTTACCTATGTCTCTCCTGGCTTTCCTCCTCATAACACCATGATTATTTGTTGCTTGTCACATTCTGAACTGCAACGATGCTTCTATGCACAATGCTTTGAGTAGTTCAAGGAGTTGATTCAACTTTAAATTCAATTTCCAGCATCTTGTCATTATCACAGATTGAAAGGACAAGGCTTCTGTGTCATTGCTTTTTGATGTAATACATTGAAATGTTTTGAATATATTCTATTCAGAGTGATAGCAAGCAGTACAATTCCATCTGAAAAATTTAACCTATTTTGTTTCATGGAACAAGGCTGGCTTACTAAATAGATAGTGGATGACTGTATTAAGTTGAAGTGCTTATCACAGAAATCTAAATTTTCTGCTTTTTGGAGAAATATGCCCCCCCCCCCCCTGCATTTTAGAGGAATCAGATCAAGCCAGGGACCTCACAGTTCTTAAGATATTCCTTTATAGCAAATTAGGTGGTGCAATAATGCATTGTTTCTCCACTTATGTCTTCCTCTAACACTTCATCTTGGTGTGAAAGCGATCCTGTGTTCTTGAAGGCAATGTTAGGAGAGTGCCAGCTAGCATTAATATATGGGCCTTTTCATGTTATGTGTGCCTTTAATGTAGGACTAATGAACAAATGAAATAATAAATGATTGTTAAATGTAAAAATGAATAATGAAATAAATAACAGCACACCACAGGTCAAAAAATGCCTGAACTAAAAATAGCATTTATATTTTTAAAAAAGTAATGAAGTTTTCCCTTTGCATGTTGACCATAGGCACCCACCTACATTGTCTATACTTATTCCTAGCTATGTCCTGCTTTATAAAGCATTGATCAACTTTCAAATGTTTGTTGAGAAGGGTGTTATTAAAGAAATAGCTTGGCTTAGTGGAAAGAGCACTGGAAATTTCTGAATCAGCTTGTGTGTGTGTGTGTGTGTGTGTGTGTGTGTGTGTGTGTGTGTAGTCAAAACATCAATTAAAGCAATAGGCAATATTTACATTAAATTAGAAGAAAGGATAAGAATAAGGATGAGAAGAAATGGCATGAAATTATAGTAACTCCAAAATGACTTATATAAACAAGCTCTTAATGATGAAAAATGATAAAGATGTTGTATAATGGAAAGGGCACTGACTTTGTCATTCTTTCCTATGGAATTTTAAACTTGTAATGCAATCACCACAAGAAAGAAACCAAAAAGTAGAAATAAATATCTCTTCCAGCAAACAGTTTATCTGCTTGCCAAATGGAGAGGTATGGTATAAAATAGCAACATTGGTATAGAATATAAATTCACAGAACACTGTGGAGAGGGATTGTGGCAGATTATAAGCCACGCTTCCTCACAAAGGAATGAAGAGCTGTGGATAGGAACCAAGTCTGCCAGAAACTTGGCATGACATCAGTTTATTATTCAGTATCTTGGACAGGTCAGTATCTTGGACAGGTTAATATCTTGGACAGGCCAGTACATATGGACAACAAGTTGGACTCATAGTTGAATAAAAGTAGATTGGCTGGATGGTTTTTGTGAAATTGCAAAGCTGCTTTCATGAAACCAAGCTTCCTATAAAAGCAGAGGCCTATTTTTTTTTTAATATCAATATTCTACCAGCATTGTTAAATGGCAGTGAAACATGGAATACAGTCTTTGAATAATGAGAAATGGATACCTCAAAGAGGTCAATGGAAAGACATATTTGGGGTATGAGTGAGTAGCCTGCAAAATCACACAAAGGTGGAATTCTGAAGAAGAGCAGGAGAAAAAAAGATATTATCAAGAAATCACATGGCAGAAAGAAACAATAGGCTGGTCATGTGGTGAAAGTAAGGGATGGCAGATGAACAGACAGAGAGCTCCGTTGGTACATTTACAATGTCAGCAGAAAGTGAGGAAGGCTTTCAGAATGTTGAGTGGAACCATCATGGTGAACTTGAGAGTTCTTAGATGAGAATTATGTAAAATGGACAGACATGGATAGGTTGCAATCTGCATCCCTAGAGGAAACTTCTGAATAAATTAATCGAACTCCCAAATACCCTTTTGAATATGAGTATATTTCTATAGTTCTTTCAGGTTTGCAAAGAACTTCTCTTGAAATAACTCAATGAGGTAGTATTAAGTATCATTTAAGTATTTAATTTTTTAATGTAGTTATAAAATTATCTGTAATTTATAATTATTATAAACTTAATGCTATAATTTCAATATTATTAATACAGAAACTAGGGAATTGAGTCTCTGAGAAGTTGAAGGATTTATCTGGTTTTGTTTATGTATTTGGACCTGTGATTTCATTAGTGTGTGGATGTCCTAGTGAAGAAATTCCTGAACTGGTAACATCTGTCAACTGATAGTCTTAGAGAGTTTTCAGGGGACACTGAGGGCCTTGCACTTGGTCTTATAGCATATTGTTCATTATTAAACAGATAGTAAGTGTCTGAGGCAGAATTCAAACCCAAATCCCTTGACTCTAAGACCAGAGATCTACACGTTATGCCTCTAGAAAAAGCCAAGTCCTTAAGATACTTTGCAAATGTAAAGGTTTGTAGATCACAGAATCATACATTTGGAGCCAAAAGAGACCTTATCAAGTCCAAACCCTCATCTATAAGGTCAGGAAACTGAGGCACAGACCAGTTAAGTGACTTGCTCCAGGGTCACACACTTAGTAAATGTCTGAGGTGGGATTGGATCATTGGTCTTGTTGGCTACATCTAGTGTCCTAAGCTGCTTTCAAATTACATTGTTAGAGATGCAAGTTGCATCAAGCACCAGAACACTACAGGGTTTCTTTAGTCAAATCCACAGATGTGCAAAGGAGATCATCATCCTACCAGTCCAGCATAGAGATCTGGACTTGATGTCTGGAAAACTTGAGTTCAAATTCTGCCGTGGACACTTAACTAGTTGTGAGACACTGAGCAAGTTACTTCACCTCTCTTTGTCTCAGTTTTCTCCTCTGTAAAGTGGGAATAATAATAGCACCTAAGATCAAATGAAATATTTTTTCGTAACGTACTTTGTAAACTTTAAAGCACTACATAAATGTTAGCTTTGAAAGAGAAATCAAAGGAATGAAGAATTTTTGTCTAGACTATGAAATTTCACTCTTTACTAAAAAGTGGGAGATACATATAATTTCTTCTGAAGATACAGTTAGTCATTGAATTGATCAAGTGTCTGAAGTCTTTCAAAGTTCTTCTCTTTTACATTACTGTGTATATTGTATATTGTATAATTTGTTCTCCTGGTTTGGCTCACTTCACTTTGCATCAGTTCAAACAAGTCTTCTCAGGTTTCTCTGAATCCATCAAATTCATAATTTCTTGTGGTTCAATAATATTCCATTTTGTGTACCACAATCTGTTTAGTCATGCCCCAATTTATGGACTCTTTTTCTTTCCAGTTCTTTGCCGCAGAAAAAAGTGCTCCTGTAAACATTTTTGTACACATGGTGTATGCCTAGTAGTGATATCGCTGGGTCAAATGGTTTTTATACTCAGTTCACTGATTCTTTGGGTGTTGTTACAAATTGCTGTCTGGAACTGTTGGACCAATTCACAATCAGCATTCACATCAGCAGTGTATTAGTGTGCTTGAACTCTTATAACTCCTATAACCCTACCAACCATAGCCATTTTTTCTCTTTTGTCATGGTGAATCAGATGGTTGGGTATTGGAACCTTAGAGTTGTTTTAATTTGTATTTCTATTATGATTAGTGATTTAGAGCATTTTTATATGGTTGTTGATAGCTTGCATTTCTTCTTTTGGAAACTGCATGACCATATCCTTACATCACTTAACCACTGAGGAATGGCTCTTGTTCTTATACATTTCTATTAATTCCTTCTATATTTTAGATGTAGGACAGAAACTAAGACATTTGTTGCAAGGGTTTCTTTTCTATTCTACCTGTTTACTATTTTCCTTCAAGTTACAATTGTTGATTTTGAAAGTTTCAAAATTTTGCGTGTATTTTATCTTCCATGATTATATTTCCACTCCTTGTTTAATTAAAAATTCTCCCTAACCATAGTTTTAAAATGCATTTCATTCTTCTCTGCTCTAAATTCTTTATGATATGACCTTTTATATGTGGGTCATTTGTCAATTTGGAGCTTATTGTGGGATGTGGTGTTAATTGGCCAATATCTAACATTATTATTTTCCTGGTAATGCTAAATGGCTGTGAGTTGTGGAACACCACATTCAAAAGTATGGGTGACCCAAAGGGTAATGAAGAGATTCATGGTAGGTCTCTGTAATCCATGTGATCAATAATAACTTGCCAAGTGTGGTGATACATACCTGTAATCTCATATACTGGGGAGGCTGAGGCTGTTGGGTCTCTTGAGATCAGGAGTTCTGAGCTGCAGTGGGCTATGCTGATTGGGTGTCCTCAGTAAATTTAGCATTGATAAGATGAGTCCCCAGGAGCTGGGGACAAGTTTGCCTTAGGACCATGTCGAAGGTTGTGTGTGAGTCAGACCTATGAGTAGCCCCTGCTTTTCTAGCCTAGACAAGATGGGGAGACACAGTCTTGGGAAAAATAATTACATGTAAGAAATGGTATAAATATATGTTATTCATCAAAAGTGTGATCTGAAAATGACTAGGGGAGTGGTTATATATTGAGAAATAAGAATATCACTTATAAATAGGCTCAGCAATGCACAGCTATTCATTAAATGTTAGAAGAAAGTGCTTAACGTTTGAGTACATCCTGTTTGAAGGATTTGAAGGAGGACATAGCCAAGAATAACACAGGATTAAAAGTTGTTGATGGATTTCAATCACCCTTAGGGAAGGAGTTCCAAAAGTGTGAGTTACTACTATGATTAACATTCCTATTTCTATTGTTTGATTTTGAATGTAAAACCCTGCTCCTTGGCCATCTGAACACAAATATATAATAGCCTGTAGCTGATTCAGAAGCCATCAGAGGAAAGCTGAGTGCTAGCTCAAACGATCCCATTGTGAGGCTTTAATGAGGCCTTCTGGTTATTGTTAAGTAGTAATGGATCAGTACTATATCCACTGGGAGTGGGCAAGTTTATGGGTGTGCTTTGACGAGGGGGAGGATATGATGCCAGGGTAGTGTGGGTTGGAGATGTTTTAGAATACAGAGATGGTAGAGGACCAAGGTATTATGTTTGAAGGAAAGACAATGAGAGAAGGACTACCTGAATTGGTGCTGAGTCAATTCAATCATATTATGATGCTAAGAAGGGATGACTAAACTGAGACAAATGAAAGAGAAAGAAGGGATGAGAAGTCCTCTGGGGAAGAATCTTGATCAAGCTATTTGGGATATGAAAGTATAGCTCAGTCATTGTCAAAATTAGTTGATTTAAAAAAAAAGGATTCAGCAGATATAGGGGACCAGAATTGAATAGGAATAGAGTGGGCTTTATTGTTTTTGGGGAAATGATAGTAATAAACCTCTGATAAAGGCAAAGGCCTATCTTTTTTCTTTTATTTCTTGATGAAGCAATCAGGGTTAAGTGACTTGCCCAGGGTCACACAGCTAGTAAGTATCAAGTGTGTGAGATAGGATTTGAACTCAGGTCCTCCTGACTCCAAGGCCGAAGCTCTATCTACTGTGCCACCTACTTGCCCCTGTCCTATCTTTTTTAATAACAACCTTCTACCTGTATTGCTGTATGGTGGTGGAACTTGGGATACAAGCAAAAAAAAAAATGAATATGACTTAGATGGCAATGAAAAGGCAACATGGTGGGTGTGATTAGGCTGTATCATATGTTGATGATGATATTAATATTAATTAGCATTCATATAGAGCTTTGAATTTTACAAAACACTTTACAAATGTGATCTCATTTTCTTTTTACAACAACCCTGGGAAGTAGGTGCTATTATTCCCATTTTACAGATGATGAAATGAAGACAAATAGCCTTGCCAAATGTCACACAGGTAGTAAGTTCAGTGACTTACCAAGTAAGCATCTGAGGCTGGATATAAATTCAGGCCTTTCTGACTCCAAGTCCAGCCCTCTATCCACAGTGCCACCTAGATGCCTAGAATTTGAAAGAAGAGTTCTGAAGTAAAAGATAGGACCTAGAGTGTTTGACCCTGGCCAAATTTCAGTTCTCTTGGCCTCAGTTTGCTCTTCTGTAAAAATGAGGAGATTGAACTAGATGACCTCTGAGGTATGAGGTCCCTTCCTCCTCTGATATACTATGATTTGAAAACCAATAACAGTATTAATAATGATATCAATGTAAAATCATAATGCAAATTCAAATTTGATAGAAAGATTTCAAGAGTGACATTGTATGAATATTGTCAACAGAACTTTTTGGTTCTTCCTTCAAAGTTAATTTTTTCACAATACATAGCCACCTGTAGGAACTTCTTTTGAAATCAAAGGAACTATAAAAATGCTTGGGGTACACACAAAAAGTATAAGAAATTGGGGAAGGGGAAGGAAGTTTTCCCTGTGGCTTGAATTTCCCCAAATTGGACAATGATTCCAAATGCCCTAATAAGGTTTTGGTTCTGCAGTGTGTAGATGATAGCTCATGTTTTTATAGCATTTTAAGGTGTCTAAAACCCCTGACAGAGATCACCTAATTGAATCCTCACAATAGCCCTGTTAAGTGGGTGATGTTATCATCATCAATTTACAGATGAGTAAACTGAGGCCACCAAATGTTAAGTGACTTACCCAGGGCCATACAGCTATTAGGTATCCCAGGCAGGATTTTAACCCAGGTTTCCTTACTTTAGTGCCTTATCTGCTATACCATACTACCTCTATATCATAGATACGGGGGAAAGGAAGATCTAGATTCAAATCCTGTCTCCACTGCTTGCTAGTTATAGGACCACTGGCAAACCACCTGATTTATCTGTATCTCATTGTCCTCATATGTAAGTTGAGGATGAAATTACCTAGAATGTCTACCTCACAGTGGTGTTTTGGGGTTCAAATGAGATTCCATATAGGAAGTACTTTGCAAAATTTCAAGCACTATGTAATTGTCAGCTATTATTTAGTTGACATTGTCTCTGCATCCATTCACATTTGTTTTAAAGCAGAGGTGATGTCTTCTATGACAGAAAAATGTAGTGGATAAAGATATGTTGTGGATAGAGATAGAATCTTGGGAGTTAGGAGCTTACCATCTTAACTTCTAACTCTAACAATGACTCACCTTGTACGCTCTGTAAAATGAGGATGGTAACACTGTCTACCTACTTAGGTCATAGGAGTGTCATGAAATTTAATTAGCTAATGGTTATAAAGTGGTTTGAAGAAAACTCCTGCCAGTACAGTGTTATTAGCTAATACATAAAGAGTTTGTCCATGAAATCTGGATAACTGTCAAGTAATTAAAGGCGAATACACTGTAGATGCTCATATATGACTTCCATTAGTGTTCATCAGAGTTTTCCATACCCATTGAAGAAATAGCAGATCCCATACTGCTCTGTAATGGTTCTTGGAAAATTCTTGCACTCCCCTTTTGAAATCACGTTTGCCATCTGCTTACGGAATTGTTGAGATGGCTGCCTATGAACTTAGCAATTAAATGTGCTAATACAGTAGCAGGGGAAAATGGTTTCACACCTGTTTAACAACAACAACAACAACAACAACAACAACAACACAACAAACAACAAGAATTTAGCCACCACCAAACAGAAAGAAATACCATCTGGTTTTCTGTGAAAACAAGTCTTCAGATGCTTTAAAAAATGCAAGATGAGGTTCTTTTCTTCTCTCTGAGAAAAATTAAGTTTGTGTGTGAAAAATTCAGCCAACTGGTTCTTGAATATCTTAAATGAATGGTGTTCTCTAGTTTTTTTTGTGTGTGTGTAGGAAGAAAAGGGAGAGGGAAAGGGATCATTGAAAGAGGCACAGGCTCATTTTTTAATATAAAATCAAGGAGATTCTTTGGCCATTTGTGATAGCCCAAACCCAGTGGATATATGTTATATGGATCTGTTTCACTTTAAGAAAATTCAGGCAATGATAATTCAAATTTAGAAAATACATAAAGAAATAAGATCATAGAATGCCAATGAGATCATACAATTCTGGAGCTAAAGAAGATCTGAAATTTAATTTTGTCCAGCCTCCTCAGTTTGCAGGCCAGGAAACTGTATCCCAGAGAAGGAAAATTACTTACCTACAATCATCACATTGCTAGCTAATGGTAGAATTGAGACAGAACACAGCTATCCTAACACAGTAATCTTCTTTTCCCAAAAGGATCCATTTTGTGTGTTCTTAAAACAGCAAGCTATTTTAATTCATTTAAAATTTGATCTGATTTTCTAAAAAAATTGATAATTTTTAAAAGAATTCAGTTAAGTAAGAAGCTAAGACCTTAATAGGGTTTTAGAAAAATTAGATTTGATAGCTCTATGAAAGAGGTTCTTAACCCTTTTGTGTGTGTGTGCATGCATGCATATGTGTGTGTGTGTGTGTGTGTGTGTGTGATGGACATCTCTGACAGTGTGGTGAAGCCTATAGATATTTCTCAGAAAAAAAAGTTTTTAAATATATGAAATGAAATACATAGCATTACAAAGGAAACTAACTATATACATACATACATACATACATACATATGTATGTGTGTGTATATATGTATATGAAGTACCTGAACCCCAGGTTAAGAATTATGCATCTATAACAGCTACTAAATGGTAATTGAAAGGAATATATGTATATCCCAGATGTATATGGCATCTTTACAAAAACTAACAATGTACTAAGGTATTAAAGACTCATAAACAATTGCAGAAAAACAGAAATATTAAACACATTCTTTACTGACAACAACTCAATAAAATTATAACTAACAAAGTTTTGAAGAACAATTCAAACTTAAAAGGAAATTTAAAATATTAATCCTACTAGATTGGTGGATAAAAGAACAAATTGTAGAAAGAATGTATAATTTCAATGAAAAAACAATTAGTTTACCAAAACTTTTGTGATGTAACCAAAACAATCTTTATAGGAAAATTTATATCTCTAAACACTTTTATCAACAGAAGAAAAAAAATAGCAAGTCAATGAAATCAGTCAGGAAGCTTTAAAAAAAATGAAAAAGCAACAAAATAAATTCCTCAACCAGATTAGAAAAAGAGAAATCCTAAAAAACCCAAGAAGGATATAAACAAAATTAAATAACACATTGAATTGATGTATAAAAGTAGCAACTATTTAAACAAAAATAATAAAACAGATAAATTACTACTTTGAATCACAGAGAAAGGGCAAAGTGTTATTATAAGAAATGAAAAAAATACATTCACAATAAAGAGGAAATAAAGGAAATCATTAGAAATTGCTTTGCCTAATTATATACCAATGAAACTGATGCCTTAAACAAAATGGGTGAATATTTACAAAAACACAAATACCCAGACTAACAGAATAAGAACTAAAAATTTAAATAAACTAATCTCAGTAAAAGGATTCAAAAAAGTAATAAAGGAAAAGGAATAAACCCAGGACCACATGGATTTCTATGTAAAATTTTCAAACATTTAAAGAACGATGAATTCCAGCATTACATAAATGGCTTACAAAATTCAGGAAAGAAGAGATTCTAACCAAATCCTTCTGAAACAGGTATGGTCCTGACAACTAAACCAGTCAGAGAGAAAATGGAAAAAGTAAACTATAGACCGGAGCTGGGGAACCTGTGGCCTCCAGGCTACATGTGGCCTTCTAGGTCCTGGGTGCAACCTTTTGACTTAGTCCAAGTTTTACAGAACAAATCCCTTTATTAAGGGGACTTTTTCTGTGTAATTTGTATTCAGTCCAAGGGCCATACTTGAGGACCTAGAGTGCCACAAGTGGCCTCGAGGCTGCAGGTTCTCCACCCCTGCTATATGCCAATAATCTTAATTAATATCAAACCATAATGAAGAAAATGTTAAAAGAAATGTTAACACACACCAAATGATTGTACACTATTATGTTATTGGATTTATATTAGGAATGCAGAGTTGGGTCAATATTAGGAAACACATAAACATATTTGACCATATATCTCAGGAAAAAAAAATCATAAGATTATATAAATAGATTTAGAAAAAGCTTTTGACAAAATGCAACAACTTTTAATGTTAAAAAGATTAAAGAGCACAGGTATAAATAGACACAAGTGTGAGAGTCAGGTAAAGGTTAAATTTCCACAGAGAAAGAGAATAATGCAGAGATTTAAAGAACAATAGCTCTGGGCTTAGCCAATAAAAAGTAAGTTGATGGTTCCAAGAAGACCCCAAAATCAAGATAAGGGTCCAGCCAGCTCAGACCAGTTAGGGTCAACCTGAGGACACCTGAAAAATGTTAGTGCACCTGCTTAATGAACTTCATTACTATTATCTGATACACCCGCATAAAATTAGAGCCTCATTAATGAGTCATGGGACATATGACCAAGGGAGGGGGAACATACTTGAGCATATCAAGGGGAAACATGTAAAGAAAGATGTAACCTGGGAAGGGATGGACTAATCCAGGCCTGTGAGGTTTCCTGCAGAATTCAACTGCATAAAAGCACACTTGCCCTTGCACTCAGGCTCCACCGGGTGGAGGCCGCTTGTGGCCAGAAATGTCTAAATCCTCTGGACTTTCTCTGTAATAAATTTTCTTGATACTAAATTTTTGGTGTCAAGCACATTGCTAACATAAGGCAGAGTTTTATTTAAAACCAGATCTAGCGTAATCTGTAATGAGAAATGTTAGAGTTTTGAGTAAGAGAATGGATAAAGCAAGGGTGCCCATTGTCACCACTATTATCTGATATGTTCCTGAAATTCTAACTCTAGCTATTAGGACCAGAAAAAAAAGTGAATAAATAAATATAGACAATGAGGAAACAAAACGATCAATTTGTGAACAATATGAGAGTTAGAGAACCCTAGAGATACAACTAAAATTAACTGAAGCAATAACATTAGCAAAGTAGCAGGATAGAAAGTAAACCCACAAAACAATCAGCTTTCCATATGTTGCCAACAAGACCTGGCAAGCAGAGATAGAAAATATAAAAGTCCTTTCAAACTAACTACAGAATATATAAATATCTGGATGTCTAGCTACCAAAACTCAGACAAGAATTATACTAATACAGCTAAAAAAACCCCAAAACCAAACCTCTTTACAGATATAAATTTAGACCCAAATAATTGAAGAGATATTAAGCACTCAAGGTTGGGCTGAAATAATAAAAATGACAATACTACACAAAATAATTACAGATTCAGTAACATACTAGTCAAAGTACCTAGGGTTATTTTATAGAATCAAAAATACAAATAGTAGCAAAATTCATTCAGAGAAAAAAAATTAAGAATCTTCAGATAAACAATGAAAAAGTAGGAAGGAAGGAGGCCCAACAGTACTAAATTTGAAAGTATTAATTATCAAAAACTTTTTGGTATTGACTAAAACATAAGAAATATCGATCAATGAAATAGATTAGCTACAAGACCTAGAAGCAATCAAACATGATAGCATTGTGCTCAGTAAACCAAAAGACTTCAGTTACAGAAGAACTCATGATGCTACCAAAATTTCTAGGCAAGCTGGAAAAGTCTGACAGAAATTAGATTTAGGCAAATAATCATACCGAATGCCAGATTATGGTTGAAATGGCTACAACATCTAGAGATTAAAAGTCATATGAATTAGAAGAACAGAAAAGGAGGTATTTCATAAATCAGTGAATCAGTCAGGAAACTTAAAGCTTTAAAAAGCAACAAATAAACTCCTTCAAACACATACAAAAAAAGAAATTCTAAAAATAATTGACTAATGAAGGGATAGTGGGGATCTCAGGAAATAAAATGGTCAGTTTTGATGGCACAAAATCAAAAAGTTTCTGCACAAACAAAATCAGCAGTTAGAAGTAGAAGCAAACAAGTTAACTGAAGAAAGGTCTTTTACCTCTGAAAAAGGTCCAATGTCCACATTATATAGGGAATTGATTCAAATATGTAAGAACAAGAATCATTCTCCAACAGATAAAATGGTCAGAGAATGTGAAAAGGTGTTTCTCAAAAGAATAAAGGCCTGTGCTTCTCAAAAGAATAAAGAATTAAAAACTGTCAACAACCTTTTTTTTCTTGAACAGGACCATGATGTCAGGGAGGTGATCCCATGACATGCAAGTGAATTAGATTTAAGTGAGAGAGAACTGTACAGATTCACTTTCTTTCCCCAAAACCATCTGGGTCCTGTGGCCAGATATGGATCAGGACAACTAGAGATGGCCCAGGATGCCTTAGGGAATCTTGACGTTTTCAAGCTAAGGTCTTCAACAGGTCTCAGTTTGACTGAGGCTAAACCCATTCCACAATTAGAGGTTTAATAAGAAAAAAGGCAGAGAATAGCCTATTCACCTCTTCCAAAAAACAAAGGAACAAATAAACAGACAAATGCGACTGGGAGGGAAAGATCCTCAGGGTTTTTGGCGAAAACAGAAACAATTGCAATTTACGTTCATTCTGAGCCAATCTGGGCCCAAAGAATGGCCAAGTAGGGCTTGTCCTAGGATTTATGGTTGGTCAATCAGTGAGAGCAAGAGTAATTTGTGGTTAAAAAAAAGATTTCAGAGAATAAGGTTTTCATTCCCTTTTGGCAGAGGGCTCCTCAGTAAGGTGTAATACCCTACATGGACCAAGGGAAAGGAAAGAAGAAAAAGGAAGGAAGGAAGGATGAAGAAAGAAATAAATCATGCATTCTTTCTTTCTTTGTTAAAATCACTAATAATAAAAGAAATACAAATTTAAAAAATTCAGAGGTTCTTACCTCATCCTTATTAGAATGGAGAGATGGCAAGAAAGGAAAATTACAATTCTTAGAGGTCATGAGTGAAGATTGGCACACTAATTCCCTGTTAGAATAGAAAAAATGGTCCAACCATTCTAGAAAGCAATTAGATACTAATTGGGGATCCAAATTAACTAAATTATCTATACATACACTTTAACCCAGTGATACCACCGCTATGCTAATAGCACAAAGAAATCAAAGAAAGAGGAGAAGGACCCACATGTATTAAAAACAAAACAAAACAAAACAAAATGTAGAGCAACACTTTTTATCATAGCAAGAAATGGAAACAAGATGGGTATCCACAACTTGGGGAATAGCTAAAAAATTATGGAATATGAAAGCAATATAAAATTTTGCTTTAAGGAATGACAAAACAAGTTTCAGAGAAGTTTTGGGCAACTTATGTGCATTGATTCATAATGAGATGAACAGAACCATAACAGTTTCTATAATGATTATTTAAGATTTAAGAACTAGAAGCAATTCTAACTTTAGGAATACTGACAGTGAATAAATCATGTTTCGTGACAAACTAGAGGTACAGAATGATTTGCATATTTTCAGACATAGACAATGTATGGATTTGTTTCGTGTGATTATAGTTATTTGATACATGGGAGATCCTTTAAAATTTTTTTTCTTTTTTTGGCAATTGGGGTTAAGTGACTTGCCCAGGGTCACACAGTTAGTAAGTGTCAGGTGTTTGGTCTAAGGTCAAATTTGAACCCAGGTCCTCCTGACTTTAGCGCCGGTGCTCCACTGTGCCACCTAGCTGCCCCTAAAAAATCTTTTGAAGGAAGGGATAGTTGAAGGAACTGGGAAGTTGTGGTGGTGACACAAATAAAGGGAAAAAAAGAAAAGAAAATCAATGAATAATCAAAATACACAGAAGAAAGCAGAAAGTAGTTCAGAGGGAGACACAGACAAATAAGGCAGCACTGGAATTGCTATGATAAGTATGAAATATATGTATAATACCTCAACTGTACATAGACCTCCCCCCCCCAAGACAAGCTATATATAACAGAAGTTCATAGTTTCACACATAATCCCATTTTTGTTTTTCTGAGCATATTGAAATGCTCATGGTTGATACTTATCAACTTCATAATAAAAATGATTAAAAAAAAAACCCTGTTGTATGTAGTGAGACATACCTACACAGTAGATGAAGCTGCCCTTAGGAAATAAATTATCCTAGTAAACTCAACTGTTAATCTACTTTCCCCTTCAAAATTCTATGTTTTTATTTCCTTTGACATAGAAAGCAATCCCTGCTGGTCAGAAATAATGAATATAATAATAATAATAATAATAATAATAATAATAATAACTTTTAAAAAATGTATATTTTTATCTATTTCATTAAACATTTTCCAAATACAAGTAAAAACTTTTTAATGATCTATAGAAAAAATTTGAGTTACAAAATTTCTCCCTCCTTCCTGCACCTTCCCCCTCCTTGAGAAGGCAAATGATTTGAGATCAATTGTACATGTGAAGTAATGCAAGATATATTTCTATATTAGCCATATTGCAAAAGAAAAAAACAGACAAAAATAAAACAAAAAATAAAGAAAATTTTAAAAAGTATGCTTCAATCTGCATTTGGAGTTCATCAGTTCTCTCTTTAGAGGTGTATATCATTGGTCATTATGGGTCCTTTGGAATTGTCTTGGATCATTGCCTTGATTAGAGTGGCTAAGTCATTCATAACTGATCATTCTTACAGTAGTGCTGTTATTGTGGACAATGCTCTTTTGCTTCTGCTCACTTTACTTTGTACAATTTCATATAAGTCTTCCCAGATTTTTCTGAAACCATCCTGTTCACCATTTCTTATAGCACAATAGCATTCCATCACAATCACATGCCACAATTTGTTTAGCCTTTCCCTAGATGATGGGTATTCTTTTGATTTCCAGTTCTTTGCCACCACAAAAAGAGCTGCTATAAATATTTTTGTACAAATAATCCTTCCCCCTTTCCTTTGATCTTTGGGATAAAGACCTAGTAGTGGTATTGCTGAGTCAAAGGGTGTTCACAGTTTTATAACTCTTTGGGTATAGTTCCAAATTATTCTCTGGAGTGGTTGGGCTAGTTCACAACTCCACCAACAATGCATTGGTGCCCCAAGTTTTTCCACATCCCTTCCAGTATTTGTCATTTTCCTTTTCTGTCATGTTAGCCGATCTGATAGGTGTGAGGTGGCATCTCAGAATTGTTTTAATTTGCATATCTCTAATCAGTAGTGATTTAGAGCATTTTTTTCACAGTAACTATTGGTAGCTTTGATTCACATCCTTTGACCAAATAATAGCTTTAAGATTTGCAAAGCACTTTACATATTTAGCTGCTAGGTGACAGTGGTCATCATGACCTCTCGAGCTGTCAGTCATTCATTGAGTCAGCACTGATTGAGTTGCTTCTCACACCTCAATCTCTCTTCTTTTTTGACATTTCCCAAGCTAAAGTCAAGATTTTAGGGCAGAAGAAAGAAAGAAATGTCAGCTGCCTTGTTTTGTTTATACCCATATTCACCGCAGTAGGGTTCTAATAGGTTCTTGGGTTCTAGAGGTATCAAATGCCAGAGATTATCCGTTTTCTCTCTCCTGTAAATTGTTCTCTGTTGTAATGATTGGCTTATTAATTTTGCTTTGGCAGCGTTAACTTGGGTTGTAAAGGCAAATCTTAACCTCCCTCCTTCCTTCCCCCACTGGGAGATTAGATAGCAAAATTCCTGACACATAGTAGGTACTTAATAGATGCTAGCTGACTGCCTGACTGACTCTATGGATTTTGTCTTCCCTCACTTTTCAATCTTGTGATTAGCGTTGCAGTGTTAGCACAGATTTAAATGGCCACTTACATTTTAATACATAGAAATACCGTGACACAATGTTTAAGCCTGAAAGAAAGAAATGGAAGTTTTAGAAGAAGAGTAATGCTGTAGCTTCAAGGCAGAAAGGAAAATTAAGCATGGCCTGGATGGGGTCATGTAAAGCATGGGAATAACCTGTGGTGTGCTGGAGCCAGGTCCTACTGGCTATCAAGAGCCATTGTTCAGTTTTCATTGTGAGCATTGAAAAATGCGCTGAAATCAGCACATGCTACAAACCAGGGCTTGATCAACTGTTTCACTGACTGTCTAGAGTTAAGAAAATGATGGAGAACATTTTAATAATGTGGATTAAATGTAAAGTGTGAAATGGTCATATATAACCAGCTCCTGGAGAGCTGCTTGTTAAAATGTTACTGGCACACACCTGGAAATAACCTAGTTAATTAGAAGGCAGATCCACTGCAGGACTGGCCAGTCCTGAAAGTCTGTTCCTGGGGAGCTTCAATGACTCACACCATTAATTTCAATACCCAGTGGTATAGTTCAGTATATAGGCTCCCAATGGGACACGTCTGTGACCTTAAGTCTCTGCCATTCTCCACTTGTCAGCTGGGTCACAGTCCTTTTCTTTCGCCATGCTCCTCTGATCTTACCACATTCTCCTTCTTCTATTCACCAGTCACCTTCTAGGTCAGGGTCAGACAATAACAGAAGCCAACAAACAAAAACAGGGTGAAACAGGTTTTGGTCATTTTGTCTGAAAAAAAATCCCTGCAGCTTAGAGAGCTGAGGAAAGGGGGCTTGCCTGATGGCAAGCCCATTTTGGGGGAGCTCCAAAACAGACTGGTTACATGTGCATTATCTTGTATGATACTGACAATAGCTTTGGGAAACAGGTCATGCTATTATCTTTGTTTTACAGATGAGGAACCTGTGCTCTGAGAGTGAGTACAATTCTAATGTATCATACCTAGAAACAGTCTTCTTGGATTTCCCAGCTTCATCTTTTTTTCTTATGTGTGACATTTTTTTCCTGCTCTTGCTGCCTCCCACCTCAGGGCTGAATGCCATCCTTATTCTTTGTGTATTGACACATGCACATAGAGAAAGCTCCCATTCCTTCAGCACTTGGCCAGCTTTTAAGAGGTATAAAATAAATGAAGTCTTCCTAATCATAAATCTTGTGTCTGATTTGATGTCTTTGTGTATCTCAACACATTCTAAAATAGAGCTTTTTTTGAGGAAAAATATATATGGAGTAAAAATATCCATTGCTTTTAATGCAATGGATAGGCTGTGACTGATTCTCCAGATGTAAAGTAGTGTATTATTGTTAAGAATGTTTGCACTTCCTACTCCTCACCAGACCAACCCCTCACTTAATAGTGAAGAAAAATACAAATAAATGATGAACATGAAAGCTACAAGGAATATGCATTCCATAGGGAGTGATTGGCAGCACCTAATACGCCCAAAGAAAAGCAGGATCAGATCTACATTTTACTTGTTCTTACCCCACAATGTAACTTTTCTTGAAATGACACCCTCATTGAATGGTTGCTATTCAATCCTATACTCTGATTTGAAAGTTTGTGCTACCCTGTAGTTATTTCACATTGGACTCTTTGTGACAAATACCTACAATCCAACTGAAATAAACACCTTTTGGAAAACACAAGCTAGCTAGGAGTATTATGATAAAAATTTATTTCTTGGGCTCCCCCTGCCCAGCTGTATTTAGTAATAATTTACTCCAACAAATTTTGAGTTTTGTTTATTATGCAAGTTATCAGTTTGGCTAGGTGTTGAGAGAGATTGAAAGAGGAATAAAAGATGACCCCGATCCACACAGAGTTTATACTCAGCTAATAGGGAGTGTGTACAAAGAGTAGCAATAGAAAATGGAGTGCCAATGGGCTTAGGAGAGGTATAAGCCAAATGCTAGAAAAGTTCAAGGCTTGGGGAGCATATTTTGCATCTGAGGAGATCAAGGAAGGACACAAGGAGAGGATGACATTTGCTTTGTGAGCAGGGCACAAATGTAGTACTAGGTCAGAGCCCTCAACCAAGTGTGTTATAAGCATATAATTCCCAACAAATGGAAGGTAGTTCATTCTCAGGGTCATACATTGCTTAGGTCTTTCTTATTTTCTTTGATGTATGTGAATGTTTTGTGCTTTAGAAAGGGCAGATGATGAAGAGGGCTGAAAAGATAGGAAGGACAGAGGGAACAAAGCCAAACCTGACTGATAGCATTTTACTGTAGCTTTATGTCTAGGTCCAGGATGACAAATTGTGCCGAAAGATATGATCCCTTCCCATCAAAATTTTTTTTTCTACTTTGAATTCACATTTCACCTGATAGATTTCTCTCACTCAAGTAAAGTTTACTCCTAGTAAGAATAGGTCTATGCTAGACAGAACAAAATAGATTGTTTAAAAAAAATTGGTCTTGCTTTCTGCACCATTTCACTTGAGTCCCTTTTCTATATTTCCAAATTTACTGGAGAAATGATCTCAAAAATCTCATTTTGGGTGCCAAAGCAGATAATGAATTTCTGTACTTCTCTACATATGCAAAAAGGAGAAAAAGTATTATTCTAAGAAGCACAGATAAATTTCTCATATTTTCTGATTTCTTGTATAAACATTCTATGGCTTTAAATACTCAAGAATTGCTCTGGCAATAAATGTGATCATCGAGGTTACCCCTCAGGAACCATGGTGATAGGCACTTGCTAAGAACATAGATAAACAGATAAAAAGGTCAAACTTCTGTTATTTTCTGTAAATTGTTCAGTACAAGGATTCTTTTTCTTTTTTTTGAAAGCCTGACAGCTGCCAATGGTCAACCTATTGTAAACTCTAAAAGGTGCCTTGTTTCGACCCTAAGTAGGTAACCTGCACAGCATTAGCCACCTGGAGTAGAGCAAATGCTTTTCTGGGCGTGGGGCTCTCTACTTAATTTCCTAAATTTGGCTTTTAGAAAATGAGAAAGAAAAGCCTGTCAGGAGCAAAATGAGAAGCAGTATGGGATAGTATATAGAAGTAGAGTCTGGGAGTAAGAAGTCTAGCACCTGACACATGCTACTGGCTATTTTAACTTCTCACTATTCCTGGTTAGTGTCTCAGAGAAAGCTGCCAATCTGTATTAATGGAGTGAATTTCTGCATTGGGGGTTACTTCTGCTGGTGAAATCACAGGCCTAAATTAAAAAAAAAGTGTGGGGATGGGTAGAGGGACAAAATAAATTAGAGCTAACTCTGTGGTATTAAAGCTTGTTTGTAAGGTCTTTTAAAGGGGAATTGCAAAATCTAAGAATTAGAATACTCTCAAAAATGATTTAGTCCAGTCTCCTACCCAGTGGATGGATCTTGTTTCTAACATCTGTAATAAGATGTGGTTGTCTAGCTTTTTCTTGAATACCTCTATTGAAAAAGCCCTCACTACCTCAGGAGGCAGCAACCCATTTCATGAGTGACAGCTGTCATCGTTCAGTACAAGAATTCTTTTTCTTTTGAAAGCCTGACAGCTGCCAATGGCCAACCTATTGTAAACTCTAAAAGGTGCCTTGTTTTGATCCCAAGTAGGTAACCTGCACACCATTCAGGAATATGTATGAATTGTGGAAGAGGTCACATAAAGGGAACACAAGTGCCCAGGCACATGGCAGAGAAGTGGTGAGAAAGACCTATGATGTAGCAGGATTATCACATAGCGTCTTCTAATGATTTTGTATTGCTCCATCTGGGCCTGTCCCCTTCTGGTCTCACGGCTACTGCTCTACAGGTTCTAGGGTTAATGCTGGTCAGTGCCAAGCATTTGTCCAAAGGGGATGAAATTGTGAAACTTCTCCACCTTCTGACTTTATCTGTAGTCCTTCACTGAGATGTTCCTTCTTCCTCTTAAGAGGAAGAGTGGTTTCTTCCCTATCTCTTTGAAAGTTCAGAGGCCTTAACTATAGCTCTTTTAGAAAGGTAAGGTCTTCCTTCACGCACCTATTCTTTGGGTTATAGAGAAAAAAATCTTTACCAGTTACCAGGGGAAAGTGTCAATCTTCAGTCTTTTCTTGTCTTTCAGTCTTGTTAGTTTTTTCTTCTCTAAAAGGAAGGGGGAGGGGGAGGGTGCTTTTATTATGTTTTTGTGGCACCAAGCAAGAAAGACTTGCTGGAGTTTGAGCTGTACCCTGCACTTATAAGATCATTTTATATCTTTTTAGAAAACCAAATCCTATTCTTTAACACATGTATCTGTTCATTTTCCCTATCTCCCTTTTGCTTCGGAAATCTCTATGCTCAATTGGAATAATAGATGAAAATACCTCATGTGCTCTCAGGGCCTTCACTTTGTTTTCCAGGACTTCATAGGCCTGCGATATGCTTTCTAGTTTTCTATTCCTTAAAAAGAAATCTGGGTTGAAAACCACAAGATATCTTGTGAGGTTTCAGTGATCAAAATTTGCATTCCTTTGGGCAGAGCAAACCCAAATCACTCTGCTCTCACTCTTATTGATTGGCTAGCAATAGGTCCCAGCCCAACCCTTATTTGGTCTTTGTGCTCTGATGGCTAGGAGTGAGTGTAGATAACATTTGTTTCAGTTTTGGCCAGAAACCCTGAGGGTCTTACCCTCCCAGATTGATTTTTTTTTTGAGTAGGTAAAAGAGGTCATTCTTTGCCTCATTTCTTACCTAGCCTTAATCACCAAATGGGTGTTCCCTCAGACAAACCTAGACCTGGAAAGACCTTGCTTAAAAAGGCCCAGATCTCCAGTTATGCTCATCTTTATCTTGCCAATGGACCCTGGAGGAGAGAGTAAGGCTGGTGACTTTCCATAGCCCTTCCTCACTTAAATTCAATGCACTTGCAAGTCATAGCATCATGTTATGGTCCTGATGTCATGGTCCTCTTCAAGAATGAAGGACAAACCACTACCACCACCACCACCACCACCACCACAAGTGTTTTATTCTCCACCTGATTTACCAGAAATGGGAAATGGCTGGTGTTCTTAGCAGACTATTAGTGATCTCTTTTCATGCTGAAAGGTCACAGAATACATTCTCCATAAATATTATACTCCTTAATGATTATACTGGGGCAGGTAGGTGGCACAGTAGATAGAGCACCCAGACTGGAAGTTAGGCAGTCCCAAGTTCAAATCCGGCCTCAGATACTTACTGGCTGTGTGATGCGGGGCAAGTCACTTGACCTTCTTTCTCTCGGTTTCCTCACCTGCAAAACAATCTAGAGAAGGAAATGGCAAACCACTTCAGTATCTTTGTCAAGAATACACCAAATGGGGTCATGAAGAGTCAGACTTGACTGAAACATACCAAACCACAAAATGATCACGTCAGCGTACAAAAGTGACAATGCCAAGTCATAATCCCCGTGACAGATTTTATATTCACTGGGGCTAATAATAACTTTCCTCACACTTATTGGTGGCTGTGGATGCTTCTGGTTCCTTGGAGCTTGGGATGCTGCTTCTCCCACTGAAGGCCCAGATTTGCTCTAAAGCATGAGCCCTTACCCTCTTTTATACTATGGACATAGAAATTAGTGAAGCCTGTGGACCCTTTCTCAGCATAATGTTTTAAAATATATAGAATAAATAAATAATCAAATAAAATGAATAAAAAACAAAATACATATTGAAATCATGATGAAATTTTTTTTTTCCTCATCCAAGTCCATGGACCACTTGAAATCTATCCCTGTGGTCTCCAGGCTAAAAATTCCTGCCTTAGACTTTCTTTTGTATTCTTTTCTCCTTTCCATCTAGTTTTTCACTCAGCAACCTTTTAGTGCTGGCTTCACATCTCCTTTGCTTACTCTGTTTCCTTCCTGACTCTTTTTTTGCATTATTCCTTAAACACTAAATGATTTCTTCTTCATGTCTTTTTTGAGAAGCAAGCAAAAGAAAGAATTTACTGATGGAGAAACAAATACAGAAAGGGTAGACAATTTTCTCTAAGGTCACAGATGTTCTATGGAGGAGTATGGAATAGAGTAGATTTTTAAAAAATCTATTATCTATCTGCCTGTCAAGCCCCCTACCTATATATTTATACAGTAGTACTTGGTTCATTTAAACAAGTGGGTGATTAGCAATAGCTAAAACCAGAAAAAGGGATGGAGAGGAGGGGAAAAAAATCCCTTCCCTTATTAGTCTGTATTTTTTACCACCCAACAATCAAACCTGCCAGGCTCGTGGTTGATTGCTAGTCTAGAGGAAGTAATTGTTAATATTTATGTAGTCCATAATGCTTACTCTCTGCTACTTTTTGCCTTTCTTTTCCTCATGTATTAATTATGTGAAATTTAAAAGCTTCTATGATGAGATGGATTTTTGCATCTTACTAAACAAATCTGACTGGAACCTCAGATACTAACTAGAGCAAAGAGTTTCCATAATAGGTGGTTGAAAAACAGATCCCCTTTTCTTAGCCCATTTGTGGATGCTAGGAGGTGGATGGAAGTTATTTTGGCATATAGGTTTCTATTGCTATTTTAAATCTTTTTTTCCCATAGTTTTAGTTACTTACTAAATGCCTGAAGAAAGTCTAAGTTGAGATTATCAAATCCTCTTTCCTTTGAGGTGTGTCTATACGTGTAAATATATATACAACAACATTCACTATATATACATGTATACAGTGAATATGATGGGTTAAGGTGAGACTATACATACATGGGTATGCTCTGATAAAAAGAGTGCTGGCTTTAGAGACAATACACACTTTCATTTAAACTTCTTCTATTTACTAGTTTTGTGACTATGGGCAAGGCACTTAAACTTTCTAAATTTCAGTTTCCTTATCTGCAAAATGGGACAATAAATATTACTTTTCTCATAAAAGCTGTTGGGAGGCTCAAATTAGACAATGTTTATACAATATTTTGCAGGCCTTTAAGTAGTTTATAAATGCATGGTTTGATCATTACAGGGACAAGGAATAGATCTGTGATTTTATTAATATAAAGAACTCCCAGGAGAGGAAATTCTCTCTACCAAAGTAGGTAAGCACTTTTTCTGTAACTTAGCTTCTTAGAGAGTTGCCCAGACTAGATGATTGAGAGGAGGTCAGAGGTCGGTCTGTATCAAATGTGGGATTTGAATTCAAGTCTTCCTCATCAGCTTGCTATTCACTAAGCTATGCTTTCTCTCAGTAACATTAACAATAATTATATACCCATACATATTATACACACATACATATAATAACTAGCATTTATATAGCACAGCATTTTGTGGCTTGCAAAGTGCTTTCCATAGGTTATTTCACTTGATCCTCACGCGCAAAAATACCCTGGTGGCTATTATTATTTTCATTTTACAGATGAGGAAACTGAGGCTGAGAGATGGTAAGTGACTTGCCCAGGATCATAGAACTATTAAATCTCTGAGGAAGGATTTGAACTCAGGTCTAATGCCAAGATCAGCACTCTATGTACTAGGAACCTAGCTACCTCCTATATACAGATAGACACACCCATGCATGTTACAAACATGACACACTACATATTTGATATGCACGTGTAGCGTGAAGTTGCATAAAATGCACCAGAGTGCATACATGTTCACGTACACATACCTATATGTACATGCACCTGCCAATATTTCTATATGACCACTCTGTTAATACATGTGTTTATATAATGTGTGTATATGTGTTATATAAACATATTTATATATATATATGTATATATACATATATGTGTGTGTGTGTGTGTGTGTGTGTGTGTGTGTGTGTGAACACATAAATAAGTGTATGTGTCTTAAGAGGGACTAGTCAATAAGCACTTTGTCTGGAAGGCCTAATGGTATACAATTGAGGGAAATACCCTGTTCTCCAATCCACAGAATTTTCAGGTATTCTAAGAAATGGACTTTTGAATTGAGGTACTAGAGCGTGTGCATTCAAAAGTCACTAACCAAAGTGTGCCTCTCTTTTTCCTGACTGGCTGAGTCTGAGTGGAGGGGCTAGGAATTCTGTAAGTCCCTTGTGCAGGGTGGGGTGGTCTCTGAAGCTGAGACCGGCAGGGTGGGGCCCTTCTGCTCCTCATTATTAGTCACTTTGAGAAGCAGATTCAACAGATGTATAGAGTTCAAGGTCAAACTCATTATTTCATAGTCCCTCTCCTCTCCCACATTACATACACACATAGAAAGAGACATTATATATGTATGTATATACATATATGTATATGTCTACATGTGTGTATGCATATATACGTATGTCTCTGTGTGTATGTGTATACACACACACACGTCTGTGCGTGTATATGTGCATTTTCTAATATTGAAAGTTGTGTCTTACATGTGTGAGCAAAGAAGGTGGACAAGGCCAGTGATCCCATGCCCAAAGAGAAGTGGCCACTTCAAATGGGAGCAGGAAAGCAGCAATGGAAAGCCAGCCAGAGCCTTCTTGCTATATCATACTAGCAGCTCAGTCTAACAGCAGGCAGGTAGATTTGGAGGCCAGTGGGCAGCAGAATAACTCAGAGCAATGATTCTGAAACTTTTCCATAGCTGTAGAACCCTTTGGTTTAAAAAAAAAACTTTGCTAGAGCCCTCATCATAAAATCCTCTGAAATTATTATTTTAATGCCTGTTAACAAACAGTATAGGGTTAAAAAAAATCCAAAACAGAAACTTGGGATGTTTTAGGGTCCTTGCTGCACAGTTTGAGAAACACTGCCTTAGAGCACAGGTAAATGATGTCCTTAATTCTGAAAACCATCCATGGAGTTGTAGAATATAACTAACAACTTTCCCAGGTATCCTTCCCTAGCAGAAGTGACAGGTATTATTTCAGAATGCTGTAGTATAGTCTGATATCCTGGGTTTTCATACTCCCATTTGGAAATTTTTTATCAAGAGGGATGATAATGGTGGAGAGGAGAGAAGATGATTTGTGTGTTTGTATGTATGTATGTTTTGATCCAATTTTAGAGTTTTCTCCCTATTGCAAATAAGGAAAGCTACAAATAAGCAGGAGAAAGCCATATTTAAATAGGAAGGGGTCTCTGTCAATATCAGGAGAACTAGTTTTTATTCCTATAACCTTGGAACAAGTCACTTTCCTCCACTTGGACTTAGTTTCTTCATGTATAGAATGAGGAGGTTGCATAAGGTGACCTCTGAAGGACTTTCCAGCTCTGAATCATATGATTCTATGATTATGACCCTAGTAGGATTCTTTCTGTAAATCTTAACTTTCTTTGTTGATTCTGAACCATCTTGGATATTTGGTGCCTATTTATGCATGGCCTAGGATCGTTTCTGTCTCTCATTCTAACAGATCCCATTAGACTATGTTGATATACCTCTTTCTTAATGGTCCCTGATAGTTTTGATTCAGGCAGAATATTCCGTCCCACACAATGGTAGAAATAGGGAAATATAGGCTCAGAGAGAATGAGATCTCAGCTCTGGAGAAAGGAAGGAAAGCATGCCATTGCCTGTGTTCTGTCTAATGTCCTTTTCCACCCAGCAACTCATTCAAAGTTAGGCTGTTTTGTTTGGCAACAAAAGGATCAAGACCAGGGGGTGACTGAGGGCTTAATAAATGCTTGTTTACTTGACTTGATTTAGAAATGCCACTGTTACCTGTCCCAGCCCTGGATGTTTTGTCTTCCCAATTCCTCAGTCATGTACTACTGAAATGAAATCATGGTGAAATATGGCAACCTCAAAATATAATTCAATTCGACCAGGTACATATTTATGTAATTTAAGCACTTACTAAAAGCAAGATGAAAGGCTATGTAATGTAATAGATGGAGAATTATCGTTAAAGTCTGGAAGACATAGATTTAACTGTCTGGGTAACTCAGTGCAAGTCCCTTAACCCCTATCTGCCTCAGTTTCTTCATTTGTAAAAAAGAGATAATAATACTGTCTACTTCCTCAGGTTTGTCGTGAGGATCAAATGAGATATTTGAAGAATGCTTTGCAAACCTTAAAGTGCTATGTGAATACTAGCCTGTGATTATTATTTTAATGAGTCAATCAGATATTTTTATTATTTTTGTTTATTCTTTAAATCCTTTGAGGAAAATCTTATGCTTCTTTTTTTCTGTATCGGAATGAGAAATACCCTGTGGAATTTAGACCATTTTTACTTTAGGAAATCTTGGTAAGGTTAAATAAATTCCACAATGAAAGTGATTCAATTTCAAGAATCTGAGGTGCTGATACATTGGATGGAGTTTGAAATTGGCCTGGCACAGCACATCAGCTGCTTGGTAAGGCATTTATAAACTCATAAATCAACAGATAAATGATTTCCTTGATTCTAGGATTATAATGGCATTTTGGTCTGGTGATTTTCAAAGAATTAGAGCATGGTGAGGTTTTTTGGATGAGCTATTATAAAAGTGGTTGATCCTAATGAATTTCTATCAATAGAGAAACAGCTTGTGTTTCTGGGAATGGAAGTTTAAATAATTCTGATTTTAAAAAAATCTTGGCCCCATTGTCTCACAATTATTTTTGGATAATGTTGTCAGATACCAGAAATTATAAAAATAAAATGATTTTTCATGGAATTGAGATGTTTTTAGGGCAATTGTACTATAATGATACTTTGTGTTTTATAAGTAGCATTTCATGAGCCTATTTCTCATCCTAAAAAGCTGATGGTGCTATACAACTGCTAATTAGCTAATTTATACCCCAGTGACTCTCCTAGTTAATGCCTCCGATTTCCACTAAGTAGGTTGAATTGTCAAACTTCTTACCTATCCTGGAGCACCTATGCTTCATCTTCCCCAGGAAATGCATTCCTGAAAAGCTGTGTGTCAATAGAATCATACTTCAAAGGCAGGAGCAAAGCCAGGCATTTAAAGAAAACTTGTGGTGGAGGAGGGAAGGAAGCCTTTGGAAACTGATGAATTCTCTTATAAAATTCACAATCACTCTTTCATTTGTGGTTTTGTATACTCAGTGGCAATAGTAGTCAACTGGAGCAAAGCTTCTTAAAGCAAAGCACAGCTGTACTTTGTACTAGGCCTGTACTGCACCTGCCCAGTGTGGGGCATCGAGGTGGAATCAGGATACAGTGGGAAGAGTGGGTGGGGAGAGTAGGGCTAGACAGAGAGATCTAGTATGTAATAGATACTTCAGAGGGGAAGTTCTAGTTTCTGGTCTAACAGTTGAAAGGTACTGCAGGGCTAGAGTCTCAGAAAAGCTTGGCTTTATTGTTATTTTTAACTGTATTATTACATGAAGTGTCCTTGCAATAATAGTTCACATTTATATAGTATTTCAAGGTTTACAAAAAGTTTTTCACCTTTTAAAAGTCTGTAAGCATCTTCATTTTTATTATCACCCTTTTATAGATGAGGAAAATAAGACTCAAAAAACTCAAGTCACTTACCTAGGGTCATACAGTTAATAAATGTGGAAGCTACATTTCCAATTTAGGACTCATCTGGACTCTGAGTCCTATATACTTTCCACTAGCCAATGCTGTTTTTTGGTTGAATATCTAGCGTTGTTCAGTTGTGCCTAACTCTTTGTGACCCCATTTGGGGTTTTCTTGGTAAAGATACTGGAGTAGTTTGCCATTTCCTTTTCCAGCTCATTTTACAGATGAATAAACTGAGGCAAACAGGGTTAAGTGAATTACTCAGAGTCACACAGCTAGTGTCTGAGGTCAGATCTGAATTCATGAAGATGAGTACTTCTGATTCCAAGCTCAGTGCTCTATCATGGCATCCAGTGCTATCCTGGCACACTGCCTAGCTGCCTTTGGGGACCTACAACTGCCCTAGGGTACAAGTTTCAATTAGGACAAGAATTTATGACCTCTTATAGTTAATAGCTTTCCTAAGGATAGCTCTAGAACTTCAGAGCACCACTTGGGAAGGCAGTAAGATGATCATTCTCAATCACCATGTAACTAATCAACAAAACAATAGCTGAACCTAACTTCTGGAGGCAGAGCTAGTGTGACCCTCCAGTCTGCTGCTCAGATGAGAGTCCCTGGTGTGATGTTGCTTGACATTTTGGATTTACTTGGGGCTGCAAAAACCATTGATCTTTTTTTTTTTTAACTTTAGAAATTTCATATTGCATCTCATAAACAAGAGATATTAATTACTTTAGGAGATACAGTGAAAATGAGGTTAGGCTTAATATATTATCTTAAGTAAGATGGTGATCTTGCATAAAGTGGTTACCAAATGAGGCAGAATTAATTTGCTTTATGTGTTCCGTGTGCTAATCAAAATGGTGTGCCTGTTGTTCTCTGCCCCGATACTCCTTCCACTTTTCATGCCAGGAATGCTTTTCTTTCCCACCTTTTGGAATTCTTAGCCTCTTCAAGGCCCAATTCAAGCGCTACCTTTTTTTAAGAGGTCTTTCCTGATTTTCTCAGGTGTCTCAGCACCCCTCTTCCCTCATCATTTTGTGTGTATGTACACACACACACACACATATAATACACACAAATATATGTATGTATGTATATTATGTATGTGTATATAGGTGTATACATACCTATATAATTGTATGTGTTTACGTTGTGTATATATATATATATATATATATACACACACACACACACACATATGTACATACATATACACAAATACAAATACACACACACATATATATATTTGAAGGAAAAGGCTTTCTTTCTTTGGTCTTTGCATCTCTAGTACCTAGCCCAATTCTTGGCTTATTTTAAGTGCTTAATAAATGCTTATTGATTTATTCCTTGAAAGTCTGACCAAGTTGGAAAGCCTTCAATATGGATCCAGTAATAGACAGTTCTCCTGTCTTCCCAGTGCCCAGATAATGTGCTTTCATCACTAGGTTGGCTAGAGAAAGATGGTTGTTTTCAGTCACATGTAGAGTTGTTATGGCCGAAGAATACATAGAGAAGCTGTGATCTGTTCCAGTAGAGGGAAGACCCACAGTAATGAAATCATACGTCTTTAAGGTATTGAAGAATATTTTAAACCAACGGGGGTTAGAGATAGGGAATGGAACTGTGATTTCAATGGTATTAGGGAACACCTGGATGATTAAACTCTCTCTACTAATGCAGCCCTCCAACGTCTCCGCAATTTATAATTTTAGAGTTGCCTAGCATGCTGAAGAGTTAAATGGCCCAAGGTCCACACAGCTAGTATGTGTCAAAAGGGGGACTTGAACCCAGCTTCCCCTTTTTCTGAGGCTAATGCTTATCTGCAACACTGCATTTAAAACCATGTGATAAACTTGTGTAGGCCTAAATCTTGAATTGTACAAGTTGAATGCCAATATGCAACTCTAAGTTGCTAAATAATCATAGTTTAGGGAATTAAGATTGTACTAGGTTGCTTTTTCCCTCATCTTCCACATGTGTAGAGAATTTGTGCGACTCTAGTAATCACAGCTCATACAATGCTTTCCAGTCTCATCGGCTGCCTGCCTGCCCTGATCTCAGGAGACAGTGGCGTATATAATCCAGGCAAGCCTTAGAATCAGTAAGGTTTGAATTGTTAGCCAGCTATAACCCAGCAGAGCATCTACCCTACAAAATAATTTCCCATGGACCATCATCAATTGTTAAAGGATTGGCTCTTTGTCTGGGAAAGGGAAAGATTTGGGAGGGCTGGAGGAGTCTTTTGGGGATAGGTCAGTCAGAGGGCTTACTGAACAGTGAAGGAGTTCTGCTCTAGGGAATGTCTGAGGACCTGAGAGAGCTAGGAGGGGTGTGGCCTCTATCTTTTCTTCTGGTTTGGCTGTCACTATTTATTTTTCATTCTGCTCTGTCCAGGTTACTAAGCTCTCAACTTAAGAAAGCCTCCAATAGTGCCGCATTGACTAAAGGTTCATATTCCCCCCCCATCCCCCACCCCCGCCCAAAGTAATTTTAAAAATAATTGCAACATAAGTAGAAAGGAAAATAACATTACTTCATGTGCATACCATTTCCCTACCTCTTACCCTTAAGGATGTTTTCTGTTTTAGGACTGGTCTAAACATTAAATAATAATGAATTTCCAAGGACCCTTCATAAAATCATACCAAAGAAAAAGAAATCTACAGATGTGTTGATTTAAAATGAAATCATTTTATTACTTATTTGAAAAAAAAACAATTTTATTTTAAAATAAAAATCTATTTAAAATGAAGCACATTTTATTTATAAATCTTTCCCATACGTTCATATCTCTGTGCATTTATATTTCTCTATGGTAGCTAGCTATTACTAATTTGGATAAGGAACTGCATTTTCTGCTATTAAATTTCACTTTAAAACGAGTCAGTGATTTATACAATTATTTGGTGTGGTTAGGAGGAAGGGAGGTATGAGGTGAAGGGAAAATTTATTCATAGATGTAAAATTTGTAAGGAATGCAAACATTCATGAACGAGAATTATCTTCAGATATATCCCTGCAGTCAGGCAAAAGCAAGGTATACTGAATTTTGATTATCTTTTGAAATTTCCAGGCACATACCTGATAAAAAATGGCTGTGCCGTATATTACTTTCTTTGAGTCCAGAATATTTCTCAAAGTAGATAATTCATCTGATAAAGTTGCTTTATAAACCCTCTGTGCATTTTAAAACACAGAACCCTTGTAATAGTGTAAAAACTCCAGTCACCAACAAGGATGGATAGAACTACCAGAGTCAAACTGTACCTCCCAATCCTGATATTAAAAAAAGAGAAATCTATTTTATTGCGGTTTTTGAAAATGCTGGCTGAATCAGAGCAGATCCAAGGTTTTGTAGATTGTCTAGAGTTTTAACAAAAGACCTGGGGCAAGCTGCAGCACGTATATAGATTCCAAGTTCAGAGCTTTCATGCAACGTTGTTTATTCCTGAAAGGCATTAAAGGTATCCAATTTCACAGCAGCTGACCAATGCTAACAGCTCAGATGGCGGAAGATCAGGGACTGTACCCACTTCATTGCCTTCGGTTTGAAGTAGGCGTCTTATTATATTTGCATCTCAAATTAAAGAAATGTTTTTCATAGATCAGATCAAAAACAAAGCACTTCAGGTTTTCAAGGCGACCTAAAAAGCATGCACCATGAGGATTAATTTGGGCGCACTCATAGTAAGGATTAATTACCAGTGCCAGAATCAATCAGACATATCAGGTCAGTGTAGGCCAGCTTACAATTTAAAAATAAATGGTTCTATACTGCCGTCACAGAGACATGAATAGAAAGCTACAGATATTTATGATTTTGATTAGGCTGATGGTGACATGTAGAGCAGAAATAAATTATTGAATAGCATCATTTCTTCAGCTATGATGACATGGAGTGCAGTGTGAAATGTATTATCTATCACTTGCTTGTCTGTCTGCCCTGTCAAGTCTACCAGCCATCAGTACAGTACCTTGGCCCATCCGCATTGGGGGGGAGGGGGAGTGGCTTCTTAGAGGCAAGGAGGTGATGCTGTGGCTAAAGCAATGTACCTGGAGCCAGGGAGACCTGAGTTCAAATCCAGCCTCAGACACTTCCTGGCTGGGTGACCCTGAGTAAATCTCTTGACATTTCTGAGTACCAGTTTCCTCATTTGTGGGGCTAAATGATGTCTATGATCTCTTCCAGCTTAAAACTTTATCTATGATAATGGGATCTGACCTGTCTTCCACAGGAAGCCTTTCCCAACTCCTCTCAATTCTAGTCTCTTTCCTCTCTTAATTATTTAGCTTATTTGTACATATTTGTTTGCTTGCTGTCTCCCCCATTAGATTGTGAGCTCCTTGAGAGCAGGGACTGTTTCTTGCCTTTTTTGTATCCCCAGCTCTTAATTCAGTGCCTGGAATATAGTAGGTGTTTAGAAAATGTTTATTGTCTGATTGACATGTTAAATGTCAAGAAATTCTAAGGATCATGGAATCTAGAATTGGAGATCCTTCAGTTCAAGCCTCTCACTTTACAGAAGAAGTAACTGAGACCCAGAGGTCAAGTTAGAACTTTAAGGACATGTAGTCAGTAAGCAGAAGCTTCTTGCCCCATGTGAAACCTATCTGTCCTGGTACCCTCACTTCTGTAACTGTCCTGGCTTGCTGAAGAAAACAACACACACACACACACACACACACCCCTGGGTTCTAGTTTTGGCCATTTCAATGATTGTTATAGGATTGTTTTGGGGACTTGGAAAGTATTATTTATTATAAAGAATATGATTTACAAGTTTCTCTCTACAAGTCCAGGAGATTATTTTATTGGAATATGATCCGACAAACTCATGAAAATTTTGGCTTGTGTTTGCACTATTAGCCAATAATTAGTTAAGTACAGGCCTTAAGTAAGTGACTTTGCCATGGAGTCTCTGTGAGGTTTATGATCGGGGCTGTGGATCACTGAAGTACATTCCAGATTCCAGATTCCAGATTCATCTGTGATCTAGTGATGTGAGTACTCCATTCCTGTGATTGCAACTGATCCAAACCTGTCCATCTTGTATGATGCCCATCGATAGCTTCTCATCAAGCCAACACAGAAGGGTGGCACAAAGTGTTGGGAATTTCTTTGTTAATATCCTGACATTTCAGGGTATCAGCCGAGCGTGAAGGCTGTCATCTCTGGAATTTTTGCCTTGGGGTGCTGCTGTCCTGATCACTGACTGTCTTTCTGGGCTTACTTTTTCAATGCTTCATTTCACTCCCCCACCATTTTCTTGACAGTCTTGCCAACTGTGCCAGAAACCATAGCATTTTTGGTTTTAACTCTTTCATCTCCGGAACTTCTGTTCTGTGACTCCCATACTCCCCATTGGAGAATTCTCTCTTTATTTGCTCTTTCAAGAGGGCTTCAGCTATGGTTCCCTTCATTACCTACCCATCTTCTCAAGAACCTTGTTGACACCTTTTCCAGCACTCCAGTTCTGGAACCCTAATCAAATGAACTCTTTCAATGTCTCTGGAGGGGGCTTATCAATATACTCCCCTGAGGTCCTATATGTCATTCACACCTCCATGTATTATCTCTCCCATTAGAATGTAAACATCTTGAGGGCAAGGACCATTTCCATTTTTGTTTTTTATTCCCAGAACTCAGCATGGTGTTGGAGTAGCAAAAGCTTCATAAATACTTTTTCATTCGTTCATTCATTCTTTGTCTTTTACTCTTGACCTAAACATCTTTTTTTTTTCTTCCTGGCAATATATTTCTCTGCTGACGTTCTTCATACCACTTCTGCTGTAAATTTCTCATTTATAATGTGTTGCACCGATTTATACCCATCCTGTTCTTGTTGGTATTCGACAGATCAGAACTCTTATTTTATTAGTTAGTTAACAGTCATTTATTAGTGTATTAGAGTCATGTATGTAGGATCTAATACTAAAACTATAGGAGGATTCAAAAGGGGTGTGTGTGTGTGTGTGTGTGTGTGTGTGTGTGTGTGTGTGTGTGTGATGGCAGTAGGAGGAGGTGGGAACAAATTGACAATTGTAAAAAAGACAGATAACATACTGAATATATGTCTTTAATTCAGCTACATAGGGCATATTTTTACGGTTGTACAATATTTCTGATTACCATAGTGCCATTCTTATAGGCGGTATTAAAACAATGTTAATAATGACATTAAGACATCATAGTTCCTTATGAGCCAGTTATATTATGGGATGAACATTTTATTTCTAAGTCCCATGTCATAGGAGATGGAAGTGAAGTTCCTCTAATAAGATTCTGGATTTTTGACTTTTCTTCTTCCATGGACTCTCATTGTTGGGATTTCCAGGGCTGAGTTACCTATCACTCATCTAATTCTTCTAGACTGATGAAAAGAACCTGATTGGAATTCACTGTTTCTATGTATTACCCATCAAGTAAAGGTAAAATTTCTCTAAGTTATCTAATGAATCAGTTGAAGGGATAGTCCCAGGCAGGATGTCAACTTGCAAACCTCTTTCTGAGATAATGGTTTACTTGCACTGATTTTCCTGAGAGCCATTTGCAAATGCATAAAATAAAAATACCACTTGTGTGTTGGTATATAAATATGACTTCAACTCTCATGTGCATTTTGCAAAACCCTATAAATGATCAGTCTATTCTTAGGCAATTGTTTAGTTTAGCCAATTTACTATTAGTGTGACATAGTGGATAGAAAGTGTTGAACTCCAATAAATTACAGTCTGTTTTAAGAAAGAGACAAATGAAATTAGAGTTCATATGTCCACTCTAATTTCTCTTAATCTGGCTTGACATGCATTGTATGGGAGTTACGGTTCAGAACTAGGCCTTCCTAAGGGGGCCAGTCCAGAACTGGCTCGATTTGGGATTTGGGGATATATATATATATATATATATATATATATATATATATATATATATATATACATAAACATAAATACCTTCTCAACAGGGGTTGCTATCAATCTTCCATCTTTCCAGAGCATCCCCAGCCTTGTTCAGTCTAAGTAGAAGAATCTGTCTCCACCCAAGCCTGAGTAGGATAAAATCAATTCAGGCTTACGTTGAGTTTAACCAGGATAAGAAGATTCAATGCAATCTCATTATTAGTAATGTCCTTCTGAAGGATTTTGGAGCAGAAAGCTGTGGACGAGAGCTCTGAAGCTCCAAGATAGAAAAAAAAATCATTTTTCACAAGAGCTGTCCTTGAAGCCAGGAAGATATGTGTTCAAGTCCTGCCCTTGACACACACTGGCCATATTACCTCTCAGTGTTTCAGGTAACTGTCTAAAACTATAAGTCTCATAGAAGGTGTTGATCTGTACTGAAAGAGGAAATTTTCCTCAGGAAGGAGTTCCTTAAAACAATGAAATCACAAGTCTACTTCTTAACTACTATTATATCTAGAGACGGAATTGATTTTCTTTTTCACCATTATTGACCCATATAAGTATGACGTGTCAGAGTCCTAGTTGGCAAGAAGAGTAGGAAGGGATAGCAAAAGTCACCAGAAATCTCTACAGGGTTAATAATGTCTGGCAGGTCAAAATTTAGAGAGCTATCACTTTGCCTTCCAGGGTATATAGAAGGGAAGTCTAGCCAAGAAAAGAAGCCAATTTCATGAATTATTTTTATATTCATTTTATACTTGTGGCATGATATATTTTCTAAGTGCATCATGATTACTTTTTTTTTTATTAGTTATTAGCTCAATTCCCAAGGAAATGTAAAGAAAGGGAAGGAGGCTGGGTAGATAAGCTTATGACTATATGCCATTGGTCAGAAATGAATCATAAAGCTTCCATTTTAAAAGGATGTTTTGAATCCAACTTAATGAACATACACCGCAGAAAGGAAAAAACAGTTGTATGACTGATCCGGTGTGTAATCTAAAATAGACCAAATCATTGAGGAGGCCGTGGGATTGACTTTCTTACAACCTTACATTAAAAAGCAAACCAAACAGCCAACCAAACCAAGTTCAGAACACATTTCACAGAACTCTAAAGCCAAAAAGGACCTTAGAAGGGAGTGCACAAGATGCTGTGGAAAGCAGTGGATTCACTGTCAGAATACCTGGGTTGGAATCCTGAGTCTGCCATGCACTACCTATGTAACTCTGTAATCACTTTATCTTTCTGAGCCTCAGTTTCCTCATCTGCTAGATAAAGGGGTTAGGATAGATGACCTCTAAGGTTCCTTCCAGTTGTAAATTTATGACTTGAAATGAAAAGTCATTCAATTACATTTCATCAATCTTTATTTTAGATATGAGAAGACATATCTAGAGAGGTTGGGGCATATCCTTTAGGTCACACTGCTTTGTTAGCAGCAGAGCCAGTATACTAGAACCACGATCAGGTAATCTTTCTGACACCTATACTCCCTCAAGGAATTTAAGCAAGTTTCAAGGAAAAAGAAATCTTTTAAAAATATAATATTTTATTTTTCTCCTATTACATGTTGAAACAATTTTAAACATTTTTTTTAAATTTTGAGTTCCAAATTATAACCTCCCTCCCTCCCTTCCCCCTTCCCTGATGTTATAAGTAATCCAATATGTTATACATGTGTAATCATGTAAAACATTTCCATATTGGTCAGAAAAAAACCCCCAAACATCTTTATGACATGAAATTAAAAGTAGTTTGATTCAACATCCTCATTGCCCGTATCTGAAGACATATTCAGAAAAGTTAGAGGATATTCTTTAGGTCACACAGTTAGTTAATAGCAGAGCCAATACTCTCGAGTCATCTATGAGTTACAACATATAGTCTACCGTTAGGGTCTTCTGCATGACTATATCCACACTCAGAGTGCTAGCTCTTCCAAATGAATTTTCGTTGTTGGTAAGAAACCCTAAATTCATTATATCCACAGATCCAAGATATGAAGTTTTAGGCAGTCCTGTCGACAGATTTGAATCATGCCTCAGATACTAGTTATATAATCCTAGGAAACTCACAACCCTTTTGTGCCTCAGTTTCCTCATCTGTAAAAGGATAGAGTTGGACTTGATGGCTTCTGCGGTCCCTTTCAGCTCTAAATCTCTGATCCTGTAACTTCTGTGAGCTTAGGATCTTCTGTATGATATATTCTTTTTGCTCGTCTTTTTGCTCATTAGTGGTGGTTGTCAAGGATCTGTGGGGTATAAACAGTTCAGGGTTGAGATGAATCCATCCTAATAAGGACTTTGGAACACAGGGAAGATGAAGAGTAAGGAGGATAATCCTAGCTGGCAGGTGCTGGTACTGGGGAGAGAGCTGTGGTGTGTGTGTGGGGGGAATGATCTGTGGTGGGATTAACATGACATTTATCTATTAAGGACAATGCATTTGATATTACTAGGAGAGTAATGTAACTATCCCTGACTCATGAAAGAATCGATTATGTTGCTCCAGATAACTAATCTTCAGTACTGTTGGGAACAGGTGTATTGGGTAATAGTCAGGCTTAGGACTTTTCAATGTTTTCCCATTCAAACTGCTAAAGGCTTAATTCCCTGGGTCTGTATCAAAGCAGGTATCTCTCAATTGTTTCAGTAACCACTGTCATGGCATAGGACTTAATGGTAAATTCATTTTGGGCTAGGATTGATTCTAACAAGTTGGCATAAACCCTAAAGTCTAATATCACTAGGAATGATAATATCCAAAGTTTGAATTTGGATATTGAAATTCAAGAAGAGATGTGTTGTGGAATAGGATAGGACAATTAGTTATTCTGTGATTGTCTCCCGCTTGAGTGAAACACTCTGGCCTACGTATCCAACTCCTCCTTGCCTCCATATTCCAGAGGGTCTTATAAGAGAATGGTAGTGGGAAAAAAAAGAGAGAGAATGATAGTGGGCCTGCACTTCAGGTATGTCTATGCTCATGTTTCCAGATGAGCATGAGTTGAACTTAATCATCATGGGGTAGCCAAACTTTCCAGATATACATCCATCAAGATGGAAGCATTATATGATAAATCCTGACTTTGGATTCAGAAGAAATCTACTGTGGCCCCATGCTTCTTCTGAAGATGTTCCATCTGCTCATTAACAATCTTGACTCTAAGAGTCTCTTTGGGTTCCTGAAGGAAGTTGTCCATCGCATGGTTGGTACAATGGGGAGAGTACTGATTTACTCTCTGTAGTCATAGGATATGGATTCAAATTCTGGTTCTGCCACTTATTACCCATGTGACCTTAAGCAATTCACTCAATTTCTTCTTCTTCTGTTCTCCTCTTCCAGCTCTAAATATATAAACCCATGATAATTCTACTAATACATATTCATATAGCATTTTAAGTTCTAAAAAGCATTTTCTTAACAGTCCGGTGAGATAGGAAAGATAAGTATTGCTATCCATTTTTTACAGATGAAGAAACTGAGTTTTAGAGTTGGAAGTAATTTGTCCATAGCCACATAACTTGTAACTGTCACATGTGGGATTTGAACCATTGATTTCCATGTTTAATTCTAGTATACTGGGTTGAAGGAGGAGGTATCCCAACAGGTAGACTGCCCTGTTAGGTAGGGTAAAACAAAAGCCACCTTGTCATGACTCGTGGAACAGTTGTCCATGAAAGACTTGTATTGAGTCAGCAAGCTTAGGATGAGAGGAGAGTGGATCTTCTCCCTAGTGGAAAAGTCTGAGGGAAAAAATACATGTGCTGTCTGTGGGTAGGATGTATGACTCAAGTCCTTCAGCCAGAAGTTTGCTTCCCACAGGGTGACAAGAACACTTCCAATCATCACCAGCCTGTGGGAAAACTTCTCCAACTTTTGGAACCTGCATAGTTTCAGGAATCTTCTCCAGAAGGACATGCAGAATGGTTCTTCCATGATAGGCAATTTGTGTGGTCAGACAATTCTATTGTATAAGGGAATAGAAGTGGGGGAGCAAGAAGTGGCTGATCAGTGCTGGCAGTCATGGCAATCAGGTTCTTGGGTAAAAAGTGGCAGGAACCTAATGGGGATCTGTGCAAACATAAAACAAAGGCCACGCTGGGTCAGAGTGCCAAATTACAAGTGGTTGAGGCAGCCAGGCAGTGTGTTGGATAGAAGATAGAGCACTGGAGTCCACATCTGGAAAGCCTGAATTCAAATCTTGCCTCAGATACTTACTAGTTATGTGACTCTGGGTAAGTCACTTAAGCTTTCTGTACCTCAGTTTCCTTACATGCGAAAAGAGGCTAGCTGGCATAGAATAAGGAAAAGACAGTAGCTTTATTTGTTCAGAGTAGAGCTAACATCTATATAGTCCTTTAAGATTTGTAAGATACTTTGCAGATACCTCATTTGATCCTCACAACAATCCTGGGAAGAGGGTGCTATTATTAACCCCATTTTACAGATGAGGAAACTGAGGCAGGCAGCGGTTAAGTGACTTACCCAAGAGTCATATAGGTAGTAAATGTCTGAGGCAGGATTTGAAACCAAGTCTTCCAGACTCAAATTCTAACATTATCCATTGTGTCATTTAGCTACTATGATCCTGAGTTAGAGGTGGGATGCCATGCACAGAGGTGGATATTCGGTTTTATACATACATTACCAGATCAAGAGACAAGATGAACATAATTCTAGTGTTCTGACTAGTTGACTTAATTTGCCCCCTTGAAATTCTTCCCTTTGGTCATTACAGAGTTTATTTTCCATCCCAGCTTGTTCTGACGGGCAGAAGCTGTCTGTGTTCTTCCTTGTTCTGAAGTATCAGAGGGAGACCTCAAGCCATGGCCTGATATTACAAGGTTGATGGTAGCCTTTTACCAACTCAGTTACTGCATGTTATGGCCTGGAACTATGAGAATGGGCAAGTCAGGCTCTCCACGTCTTGCTAGAAGGAAGACACATTAATGAGAAAAATGATCAGGCACTGTCCGAGGAACTTGACTTATTACTTATCTTATTGTTAATAATAATTAATGCTAGCATTTATTTAGCATTTTAAAGTTTGCAAAGTACTTTACATATATTATCTCATTTGATCCTCCCCAAAACCCTGGGAAGTAAGTGCTATGTCTTTTTGCTCATCTAGCATGTCCAATTAGTTGGCAAAATTTTTTCCATCCTATTGCTATCCCTGAAATCAAGTCCTCATTCCCTTTCACTTGGACTATTGCAATATCCTCCTAATTGGTCCTTTCCCCCTCCTCCCGCCCCATTTCATCCTAATTAATCTTCCTAATGTTCAGCTCTGTTTATATCACTTCACTGATTCAAAAAGTGTCAGTGGTTCCCCATTGTCAGGCGAATAGAACCCATACTCCTAAATCTGACCTTTAAAGCACACCCCTATACCTTCTATGACTATACCTTACCTATCCAGCCTTGTTTCACACCATCCCCCCTTTCATTTACTCTATGCTTCAGTCAAGTTGAGCTACCACGTTTGCTGACTTTGTGTCTTGCTCACATCATTATCTATGTTTATACTGATCCCTTACCTACTCATCACCATCTGTTGACATGGCAATATTCAAAATACAGTTCATACTTCCCCCATGAAGTCCCTTTAATAGTCTACTAAGGTGGGGAATCTGTGGCTTTGAGGCCATATGTGGCCTTCTAGGTCCTTGGGTGCAGCGTTTTGACTGAGTCCAAGTTTTACAGAACAAATACTTTTATTAAGGAAGTTTGTTCTGTGAAGTTTGGATTCAGTCAAAGGGCTGCAAGGCTGCAGGTTCACCACCCCTGGAGCCAGCAGTGATCTTTTCTTCTCCTCCCACACCTCCTATTTTAATTTATAGATATTTTGTGTGTTTTTGTTGTCATTCAGTTGTTTCAGTTGTGTACAACTCTTTGTGACCCCATTTAAGGTTTTCTTGGCAAAGATACTTGGAGTGGTTTGCCATTTCCTTCTTCAGCTCGTTTTACAGATGATGAAATTGAGGCAAAGAGGGTTAAGTGACTTGCCCAGGATCACACAGCTAGTAAGTGTCTGAGGCAAGATTTGAACTCAGGAAGATGAATCTTCCTGGCCCTCTATGTGCTATTGTGCCCCCTATCTGCCCCAGATTTTTTGTGTACCTGTCATTATTTCTACTGGAGGTCTTTTCATATTCCCTCAATTATTAGTGTCCTTCAGCCCCATTTGCTCTTTGCATCACAGGATCATAGATCAGGGATGGAAGAAAACTCAAGGGCAATCTAGGCTAACCCTTTCATTTTACAGATAGGAAGGTAAAATCTATAGAGAATAAGTGACTTGTCTATGGACACACAGGTTAAAAATGGTGAGCCAAGATTCAGATTCCAAGTTTGAATTCCAAGTTCAGTGGAAAAAGTTACTGTCTGTCATTTATATACATGGTACCACCCTTTTAAGAGGCCTTTCCTGGTTCTCCCGTTTTCTAGTGCCCTGAAGTCACTGTATATTAATATATAGTCTGCATTTACTTATTTGTAAGCATTTTGGAGACCCCCTTTTAGAGTGTAAGCTTCTGGAGGGCAGAGACTGTATCACTTCAAAAAAACACCTTTTTGTTGTTGTAAGTTTAGCAAATATCAATATACACGAGCATTTCAAAATACAAACAAACAAAAAGAATTATATATTATAGTGGGAACTTCCGTAACATAAAATTTATTTTAAAAAACCCCAGCAAGTTTATATTACATTTGAAATGACAGTAACGAAGCTGTCCTGCTGGTTTATGTACTCCTCTGAGCTTCCCTCTGCTCTTTTGTGTATGTTTTAAATGTTTCTTTGGTGTTCATTTCTTTCCTCTTCAACTTTCTTTTTTCCTTCTTTCTTTCTTTCTTTCTTTCTTTCTTTCTTTCTTTCTTTCTTTCTTTCTTTCTTTCTTTCTTTCTTTCTTTCTTTCTTTCTTTCTTTCTTTCTTTCTTTCTTTCTTCCTACCTTCCTTCCTTTCTTTTTCTCCTTCATTCTTTCTTCTCTGTCTCTTCCTCCTCCTTTTTCCTTCTCATCTTCCTCCTCCTCCTCCTCCTTTTCCTCCTCCTCCTTCTTTTCCTCCTCCTTCTCCTCCTTCTCTTCCTCCTCCTCCTCCTCCTCCTTCCTCTTCTTCTTCTTCTTCTTCTTCTTCTTCTTCTTCTTCTTCTTCTTCTTCTTCTTCTTCTTCTTCTTCTTCTTCTCCTCCTCCTCCTCCTCCTCCTCCTCCTCCTCCTCCTCTCTCTCCTCCTCCTCCTCCTCCTCCTCCTCTTCCTCCTCCTCCTCCTCCTTCTTTTCCTCCTTTTTCCTTTTCCTCCTCTACCTCTTTTCTCTTCTCCTCCTTTTCCTCCTTCACTTCCTTCTCCTTTTCCATCTTCTTATTTTTCTCTTTCTCTTCCTTTTTTTGCATCTTCTCCTAATTCTTTTCTTTCTCTTCCTTTTTCCCCCCATCTCTATCATTATCTACCAACTCTGTCTTCCACAGCATTCTTACTTTTGTATTAATATCATTAGTGCCTAGCATAATGGCTAACACATAGTACACAATTAATCAATGTACATTGATTATTAGATTATAAATTATTTGAAGGTTGGAATCTATAGTTTATTTTATTTTTTATCTCCTCCCTGGTACCTAGAATAGTGCACTAGATGTAATAGAAGCTTCAAGGGTTATTCAATGAATATTGAATGAAAATAAAATTTTGTACTCTTTTCAGAATGTTGCTACTCTTAGATCCATGAAGACAGCTTTATGCTTGATCTCACTATTCTGTTGATCTCAGCTTCCTTTTTAAAAAAATAAGACTTTCCATCAAAGAGTAATATGGTTCTTTGCTGTCACACAGCGCTGCCAGGTTCACTTGTCAACTGTCCCTCTGTGATCTTGAAAGTTCAGCTTCACTTTTCTCTCCCATGCTGGGAAGCTTCCAATGGCAGGGAATGGAAAGGGGAATCCACATGTCTCACTCTCCTTGCCTTGTGCAAATTCTTACTACTCCCAGTTGGGCATTTAGGTTAATTAGACATGAATGACAATGATGTGACTGAACTTATCATAGTTAATGTAGCTATTAAGAATACATTTCTATGCAGCATCTGTACATAATTTGGATAAGGAAGCATTAAACCTAAATGTATCCTTCCTTAATTATTTTAAAGCAAAAATGGAGAGCATTTTAGATTAATTTAAAATTTTATCTGTAATTCTGTCAATGTGAAATACAAGATTTATCTTGAACATGCACTGCACGTGTGTTGTGACACATGGCCCAGTCGTCCTTCCTCAAGAACTAGTTTTGAAAAGAAAGTAAAGCAAGGGAGAAAGTCAGAAGATAAATGAATTACCATAGGGAGAGATTAGAATTGTAAAAGTACAAAGAGGCAATAATAATGTGAAAAACTGCAAATAGGGCATACATATTTTTAAAATAAAAGGTATGAAAACCTAAAAGTCAAATTTTCCAGCTTGAGAGATAGTTACCTGCCGACTTTAAAAACTTTTACTAGATGTGTGACCCTGGGCAGGTTAATTATACTCTTTGAGACTCAGTTTCTACTCCTACTTATCTCATAGAATTATTAAGAGTGTCAAATGAAATAACAGAAATAATTTTTTTTTCAGATCCTTAATGCATTTTATAAATGTCAACTATATTATTGAGGTGAGGTGGAGCAGTGAATAGGGTGCTGGGCCTGGAGTCACCAAGTCATGAGTCCAAATCTAAATGGAGACATTTATTAGTTGTGTGACTCTGGGCAAGTCATTTGGCTGCCTCAGTTTCCTCATCTGTAAAATAAAGATAGCAATAGCACCTACCTCCCAGGGATCAAGTGAGATAATAATTGTAAACTACTTAGCACAGTGCCTGGCACATATTAACCACTATAAAATGTTAGCTATTATTATTGTTGTTGTTAATTTTATTAGTACTTCTTGAAAGCCTGCCAATTCTTAAAGGACTATATCTCCAATCGGACTTCTCCCTGGAAGCTTCCCTGCCCAGATGCAGCTAATTAGGTTAAAGTAAAATTATGTCCACTTTAAAATAGATTTTGATATTTGATTGATTGAATATACTGTAAGCAGAAGGAAATGAGTGACTCACATGGTCCAAGGCATGAGGAAAGACTCTCTGTTACCTGCCTCCCCACCTCACCTTACCCAGCCAAAATGATCTTTTCTGAAGCTGACAGGACTCTTCTCTGGGGAGACTCCTCCCATTAAAACACAAAAGTCACATTAAGTACAGCAGCTGAGTGGACCATGATGGACCACAATTTCTCAGCATTTAGTGCACATCTCTCCCACACACTTATCTCAGTGGAAAATGCATCTGTTGTTAAACTTAATGAAAATGTTTTGTTCAGCAAGATGTCTTCAGCCTGAGATTTTTATTCAGATCAGATCAATGAGATCAATTCTAAGGTAGAAAATGAAGGAAAGGGGGAGAGTGACCTGGTATCTGAGGTAATAGACTGTGAAGGACAAAGTTTGAAATTAAATCTAATGGTTTAAATGTTTCTACGATTCCCCCCCTCCCCCCATCCCAACTCTGCAGTAAGGAAATGAAACCAAAAAACTCCTCACAAAAAAAAAATTCACTCTAGATAGCTCTTCAGATAAGGGAATGAAAAAAAAAACACACCTCATCTATCACGGATGGCCATGTAATGGTAAAAAGCAGGTGTTTGGAGCTAAAATTCCTTAATGAAAACCTCTCTTGGGTCTGACCCTTCCATGTTGAATATTTTGTTTTTCTTATCATCCAATGAAATCGTCAGCTTGAATTAAAAATATAATTTCAAGAACAGCTTAGAATGGTTTATAGTTTCAAATAACTTTACTTCAAGCTAAGCTATATAAATGACAAAATTGCAGATTCACCAGCAGCTCAGGTCATTGCCAGAAACCAAGGATTAACCAAGGATTAAGTACATCTAGAGGATATCTTCAATGTATATTGTTGTTACCTTGATAGCAGTGATGGTGATGTTCTAGCCCAAGCCCAGACTTTGGTGGGAACTAACATCAGATTCTCTCTCTAAGTCCATCCTTGAGCCCCTTGGCAAAGCTGACTCTAGGCAGAGTTGTGAAGTAGGAAATGTTTGCCTTCAGCAAAGTCTCAAAACCTTAGAATGTAAGGTACTGCAGAGTAGGAATTTTATCATTCTTTATATCTGTCTCCCCAGCACTGGGCATGGTACGTAGTGGGAAACAAATATATGTTTCTTCATTAATCATTTGGCTACCAGTACTCCAACTACCTTTTGGTGACTTTCTCCTCTCATGGCAATCTGCTGTAGGCACTCAGTACCCCTGTGCTCTCCTTTCTCCCCCTATACAAACCACTTTCAGCTATCATTTGGGAAATAGGAAATAGGGACTAGACCTGAGTTTTCATTGGCATAGCAAAGTCCTGAGGAAGAAACTCCTCTGCCAGTGCAGACAGGTACCTTTCCTGCAAATTGTTGTCTTAGAGAGCTGCCAAAAGTGGCAGCATCATATATTGACTGAGAAAATCACATATCAACATTATCTATGTTCTATTGTATTTTTAATTCACTTTGTTAAATATTTCTCAATTATATTTTCACCCACTTCTGGCCCTACGCAAGAGTGTGGCAGGCCACAGTGCATGCATTTGGCAGTTATATGATTTGCCTAGGGTCATATAGCCAGGAAGTCTTGAGCCTATGTCTTCTTTGTTGTGAGGCCAGCTGTCTATCTACTGCAGCATAATGCCTTCTCATTTTGGAAATAATTCGTTAAATTAACTCATTGTAAGGTATATATGATCAATAGCAACTTACATGCCTGGCATGTAGTAGGTGCTTAATATATGCTCATTGATTGATTGATTATGCCTCTTAGGAATATTTGTATTTAAATAGGCCTCATCTACTATTGTTGCACCATAGGAGATTACTAGGAATTAGGATAGAGTTTATGGGCAGTGTCTGTAATTCACAATCTGGTGCTATAGTATTACATAAGGCCAGGCTCATTTAGATGGAGATATGAGAACCCATGGAGGGAGAAGGTGGGGAGGGTGTTGGAAAACCACAAATGGAAAGTTTTGCATTTTGTTAGGAGCAAGGGAATTCTGGAGCCAGTTTGGTGATTGTTACATTTTCAGTGTGAGCATTTACACCCCAGAAATTAGCAAATCATACAAATCAGGGTGTGATTGCTTGTTTCACTGATTGTTTAGTCTTAAGAAAGTGATGGAGAAAATGTTAGTAATTCATACTAAAATTAAAAATTTAAAACACTAAAATTAATAAATCAATTAATATTATTAATATAGATTAATTAACACAAAATTACTTAATTTAAAATATTAAAACTAAATGTGTCATTTGTACACTTTCCTCCAGAGAGCCCCTTATTAAGCTTTTACCAGCACACCCCATGTTAAGAACCACAGTTTTCAAAGAGATGGAGGGAGACAGGAAATGATAATGCAGGGCAGCATATTGATTGAATGAGTATTTATTCATTTTCCAAAGTGTCTCTCACAGCAATGCCCAGAGGATCATCATTATTATTTGGCATTTGCCATATAAAGCACTTTTAACTTTACATATACAAAAATGGGGGAGCGTTATGCATCAGTTAGTTCTTATTCATGCTACTCCCTAGAGGTACCTTAGAATCATCATTGTTCGCCAATGAGAGAGAGAGAGACAGAGAACGACAGAGAGAGAGAGAGAGACAGACAGAGAGAAAGAGAAAGACACAGAAAGAGAGAGAGAGAGAGAGAGAGAGAGAGAGAGAGAGACAGAGAGAGAGAGAGACAGACAGACAGACAGAGACAGAGACAGAGAGAGACAGAGAGACAGAAAGAGACATAGAGAGAGAGAGAGAGAGACAGACAGAGAGACAGACAGAGAGACAGAGAGAGAGACACAGAGACAGAGAGAGAGACACAGAGACAGAGAGTAGGCATGGATAGGTGAAGTAATTTTCTCAGGGTCACACATTAGTTTCCATGAGATATTCAGAATGTTAAGTGCCTTATTGTAATTCCATCCTTGACCTGTTAGATCATACTACTACCTTGTTTCTAGGATTTAAGACTGAACCGTGCTGAACTCATGAAGCACAGCACTGTATCTTCAGGCAACAGAGATCACACCACTCCTGACTCCCAAGGGTCTGGAATACTACTTATTAATATTTGTTTCACAACTCTGCTTTCCTGGTCATTTAATTGCTAAGAAAATGAATGGGGTCAGCAGTAATCGCAGCTGAAGTCCTTCATGCAAGAAAGCCCCAATCTGGTCAGAAGAACGCACAGTCCTTTCCCATATCCATCTCTAGTCAGACAGAGAAGATTAGCACAGGCTGATGACAGTGATAGGGCATCAGCCGACCTAGTCTTTTAATCCTTGTCTATAGGGTCACTTCAAATGTGGAAAAAGCTGACCTTCCTTGCTTCCTTTAAGTCCCAACTAAAATCCCCTCTTTTTCTGGAAGCCTTCCCCATCCCTGCTTAATTTTGGTGCCTTCCCTCTGTTAATTATTTCCTATTTATCCTGCTGGCAGCTAGGTGGTACAGTGGATAGGGCCCTGGGCCTGTAGTCAGGAAGACCTTAGTTCAAATGTGCATCAGACACTTAGTAGCTGTGTGACCCAGGGCAAGTCACTTAACCCTGTTTGCCTCAATTCCTTATCTGTAAATGAGCTGGAGAAGGAAATAGCAAACCACTCCAGTATCTTTGCCAAGAAAACTCCAAATGGGGTCATGGAGAATCAGACAGGACTGAAATGACTGAATAACAATTTATCCTACTGGTCTTTTGCTTTGTATATATTTGTTTGCATGTTATCTCCCCCATTAGATTGTAAGCTGCTTGAAGGCAGGAACTGTCTTTTTCATCTTTTTGTATCCTCAGTGCTTAGTACAATGCTTGGCACATAGTAGGTATTTAATAAATGTTTATTGATTGATTGAGGACACCAAGTTTCTAGTACTAGTATGCTGTTAATTTACTATGTGACTTTTGGTAAATCAACCCCCTTCCATCCTTAAGCCTCAGTTTCATTATTTGTAAAATGAGAGTCATATACAGTGCAAAGAATGTTTGATCTGGAGTCAGAGGAATTGTGTTCAAGGCCTCGCTCTGACACTACCTGTGTAAAAGTCACTTATCCCTCCTTTCCCTTCAATTTCCTCATCTCTAAATTAGAGGATTGGACTAGTTGACTACCACTAAATTCCCTTCCAGCTCTAAAGTTTTCTTGGGCAAGTTATTTAATCTCTGGACCTCAGTTTCCTTAATTATAAAATAAGGCAGTTGACAAAGATGACCTTTAAGTTCCCTCTCAGCTCTGACTCCCTGATCTGGACCTGTATTTGAAGTCTTTCCAGATGATGTCTCATTGGCCTTCAAGAACCAAGGGTCTTCTCCCTGATGAAGACTTGGAGATCTTGGGGGAAGATCTACCCTTACAACTGGACAATTTACTATGGCATCATTGTGGAAACTGAGATGAAAAGAATTTAAAATAGAATACAAGTATGCAATGACATAGTTTCTTAGCTCCAGAATGTGGAGAGTTAAACTCCATTTGCCCTACCACTCACCACTTTTGGCTTCCCCGGTCTGGGAATAGCAAGTTCTAAGGCAGATGGTGGAGCTAAGGTCTGTTCAGGGCTATGAGAAGGAATGAGCAGATCTGGACCAAGGTGAGTCTCCAGGAAGGTTCCCAGCAGCTTAGGGTAGGAGTGGAGGGAGAGAGGAAGGGAAGGAGGGAGGAAGAAACATAAGGAGGGACCTGATATTAATAGTGGTTATAAGGCTAGTACTTCCCCAAGGTAAAGCAAAAAAACCCCCAAAAACCCAAAGAAGATCTCTATCCAAATTCTTACCTAACAGAAATGTATAAAGAAAAATAATTTAACTTACCTTCCTGTCACTACCATCCTCCCCCTGGAAATCTAGAAGGACAAAACTCCAATAAATGTAATCTTTGCCAGCATCTTTACATGATATTCCGGATGTCACTCTGCAGCCAAGTGGGGAACAAGAAGGCAAATCACTGAAGTTATTTCTGCAAATCCTAAAGACAAAGAGACAATCACACTTGGCCTGTGAAACAATATACCTCCCAAAATAGAGCCCCAAACATCACTGCCAGTTTTAAGACTGATATTTACTGGCTCTGAAGAAACACAGATGGTTCATAGTTGCATGGGGAGAGGTCTGGGGAGTATTTAGCTCAACTTCAAAAGGGATGCTGATTAAGATAGGGTTTGGTTCCTCTAGTTTTGCAGCATGGGGTCTATATGCAAAAATAGAAGCTCCGTTAACTGCGCTTCAAGGCTGAGCTCCAATTCCAGCTCCTCTAAAAAGGCCCTCAAAGTGCTGCTCTGTATAATTCATGGCATCATAGCACTGCTCTTTAGAATTCCTTTAAAAATTAATCATATGTGACTGTATGGATTCTGCTGTTGTCTGGAACACTTACTCAAAGCATGGTACCATAAGAGGATACCCACACACAGATATTTTATGTGTGTGTATGTATGTGTATGTGTGTGTGTGTGTGTGTATACACACACACACAGAAACAGAGAGAGGAGATGATAGAGACAGACACAAACAGAGACAGACAGAGAAGAGAGAGAGATGGAAAGGAATTCAATGTCTTCATTTTACAGATAAAGAAAATGAGGATGACAAAGGTTAATTGACTTATCTAAAGTCACCTGGGTAGTAAGTAGTAGACTCAGAATTTGAACCCAGATCCTCTTGCTCCCAGTCTAGTAGTTTTTCTGTTTACAGAGGTAGCTAGGTATTGCAATGGATACAGTGCTGCAAGTCAGGAAGGCATGAGTTTGAATGCAGTCTCAGATATTTACTGACTATGTGACCCTGGGTAAGTCATTTAGCTTCTCTCAATCTCAGTTTTACTCATCTGTAAAATGGGGATAATAACAGCATCTACCTCCCAGGGTTGTTATGAGAATCAAGTGAGATAATAATTGTAAAGTGCTTTGCAAACCTTAAGGTGTTATATGTTAGCTTTATTATTAATACTGTGAAGTTTAAAAAATGTTATGTCCTGTCTTCACAGCTAGATTTAAATCTATTTAAGAACAACAATATTTCATAACTTCTGTCTCCAGCTTCTGCCCCCCACAGTGCCTTATTCATGCCATGTTATTCTTATTAAATAATACTATCACTGCTACTACTACTGCTATTACTAATACTTTACTATTACTTCTATTTGTACTACTACTACTACTACTACTACTACAATTACTACTACTACTTCTACTACTATTACTATTATTATTACTACTACTACCTCTACTATGACTACTACTACTACTACTACTACTACTACTACTATTCTACTACTACTACAATAATTACTACTACTATTGTAGCTGCTGCTACTACCACTTCTACAACACATTTGTTCAGCTGATTTGGGTTTGATCCACAGTATTGCAAGAACTTAGCTGGACTTTCTGAGCAAGGGTCTTAACATTGTTATTGTTCCAGCTGATCTATAATAGTTTTTTTTTTGTTTGTTTCTGGCTGACAGTGTGGTTCTAAAAAAAAAACCAAACAAACAAAACCCTGCATGTTCCTCATGGCTATGCTGAGAACCTGACTGTGAAGTGAGAAAGAGCTTGGCAAGGTTTTGTAGGAAAGAATAAGTGATATTTATAAAGTACAGGTCTTCTCACATCTCTTCCCTGCCCAAGAAGCTGTAGGGGCTCCCGTAGCTCAAGAATAAAATGAAAGAAGCATGTAGCTCTAGAATAAAATGCTAACTACTCTGTTTGGCATTTGAAGCCTTTTACAATCTGGATCCATTCTGTTTCACAGGTCATTGTAAATTACATGTCTTTATATTTTTTATGGTTCAGCCAAATTGGTCTAGCTTTTTTTTTTTTTGGCAATTGGTGATAAGTGACTTGCCCAGGGTCACACAGGTAGTAAGTGTCAAGTGTTTGGTCTGAGGCCAGATTTGAACTCAGGTCCTCCTGACTTCAAGTCCAGTGCTCTCTCCACTGTGCCACCTAGTCGCCCTGTGGTTTGGGTCTTTTTAGTACATGACACATCATCTCTCACTTCTGTGACATTGACTAGGCTGTCTCCCATAGATTGAATATATTTCCTTTCTCACCTCTATGTCTTAGAATTTCTATCTTTTTTTAAGACTCAGATCAGTTACTATATCCTATAAGCATCTCAAGCTGATCCCCAGTTGATGGTACCTTCCCCTTTCCAGAAATTACTTTGTATTTGCCTTTAATGTATTTTTTTCTTGTTATTTTTAGTGTTCATGTTGTCCCCCCCCCCCCAGTACAGTACATACTACATGAGGGCAAGGCCTGTTTCATTTTTACCTTTGTATTCCCAATACTTAGCAAAGTGCCCTGAACTTAGTAAGTGCTTAACGAATTATTGGTGAATTGAATTGAATCAATGAATTTAGAGTCAGAAGACCTGGCTTGCATTGCATCTGTTACTTTATTAACTAACTCTTGGTCAAACTGATTATTTCTTTGGCCTCAGGTCTCTTCTCTGTAAAAGGAGAGAGTTGAAATGGATCATCTCTAAGGTCCTTTCCCAGCTTCCAATCCATCAAATACTGGTTACACAAAAGGGAATAGCTACCAAACCCACTTATTTAAGCAAAATATCCAGCAGTAATTGGAGAAGTTCTACAGACTAGGATATATCAGAAAATAAACAAGAGTGAATGAACTTTTGAGAACAAAGTAAAATCTCATCTCAAATTCAGAGAAAGGCCCTGATCTCACCCAAGGGGAAATCCTCTTTTTGAATTTTCTAGGCTCACTATGCTTACTATGTTCCAGGCACTGTGCTAAGCACTGGCAATACAAAGCAAGGTAAAGACTGTCCCTTTTCTCAAGTGACTCACATTTGAATGGATTCCGTAGTACCTAGAACACTGCCTTGTACATCAGAGGGGCTCAGTATCTGAATGAATGATTACAATTCAGTAGCATGATGTATATCTATGAAGGATAATATATTCCTTGTATCTCTGGACATCATGGAGGCTGTCATTTGGGTCTCAAGATACTTTGGCATTCTGACTATTTTACAAATAGAGTCATGAAGGCATGCAGAGGTTATGACTTTAAAGTAAAAAAATGCAATTAGAATGAAATAACTCAAGATTAGCTTCCTCGCCAATGCTAGCATTGTAAGGCTATTCACTCAAGAGTTCATGATATGTGACCATCCTTCACTGCATCCATGGGATTACAAACTGTCATCTCTTATAAGTCTCTGACAGTGAAATGTAGACTCCTTCATCTGAAGCGTGCTTCCTGAAATTGCACCTTAGGGTCACTGTTGGATTACAAATTATATTTCAGATCAGAGAATAAACTGATACTGGAAAAATAAAAAGCTCGTGTTAGTTTGGTTTACATTTACAGAATGTAGGACATTTGTATTATAACAGAGGATTGTGGGGATGGAAGGGACCTTGAGAGGTCATCAGCTTCATCCCTTTACCTGTCAGTAATCCTACAAAAAAGACTTGGAGCATAGCACATGAGTATGACTCCTGTCTCTACCACTTTCTATCTGTGTACCCCTGGGTAGCTGGTTAACCTTCGTAGTCCTCAATTTTCTCATTTATAAAGTGAGAAGGTTGGAATAGAGAATCTCTTCTACATTTAAATCTTGTGATTGTTATCCATTGGATTTCCCCCATCATTCATGATTTCACACGAATGCCTGTGTCTTATGTGTGACACTGTGGATGTTTGGTCTTTGTCTCAGCTTGAGAGCAGAATTGAAGTGCAGAATCACTTTAGGATGAGACACCTTGGGCTTGCCGTAGTACTGTGCCATATCCTTTGTGGTCTCTAGGCATTTATTTCCCCATCGTGTACCTGGATGGCAATAGCAAGTCCGTAGTCTGTCATGTACTTGAGAAATCTAGGTGACTGAGCACAGAAAACCTCTGAATTTGTGATAGAGAATATCCTTTTATTTCCAAATAATTTGTCAACTATCTCAATCCCACACATATCAGTCTTATGCTTGTTTCCAACTAACTGCTATTAGGAACTAATTAAGACTTTTTTTTTTAAATGTAAGGGCAGAGCTTTGGAAAGAGACAGTTGTCAGCAACACTTTCTGCTAGAATTAAAATGTCTATTACTAGGATTCTCCAGACCCTGTCCCTTTTGAATAAGGATGATGTTTTCAGCTAAGCTTCATTTAAAAAAAACACCCAGTGTTGCTATTAGCTAGCTATGGGACCTTGAGGAAGTCTCTTTACTTTTCTGTGCTTCCATTTGTCCAACGGCAAAATGAAGAGATATCAGACTAGGTGATCTCAAAGATTCCTTCCAACTCTCACATTCCATGGTTCTATGAGAAGACATTCATCTATAAGTTTCTAAAGTGTAGACCTGTACCTATAATAGGTTACATTTTTTTTTTTTTTGGCTAGGCCATGGGGTTAAGTGACTTGCCCAGGGTCATATAGCTAGTAAGTGTCAAGTGTCTAGTCTGAGACTGGATTTGAACTCAGGTCCTCCTGACTCCAGGGCCAGTGCTCTATCCACTGCACCACCTAGCTGCCCTCAAACTGATTACACATTAAGTGATACTTGAGTCTAGACAAACTGAACACCTTGTTCTTCCTTACATGACGTTCCATCTTTTATGTCTATGTCTTTGTAGAAGCTGTTCCTCTTGCCCGGAATGTATTCCTTTACTTCTGCCTCTTCAAATTCCTGGGGAAACTTTCTGTGGAAGTCTCCTAGTCACCAGTATATGAAATAATGAGATCCCTTAAAAATAGTTGGTGATGTTAGCAAAATAACATCAAGGCTATTTTTGTATCTGTAAAATTAAGACAATGCCATATTTTCTTTTATGCAGATTATCTCTACAATGTAGATCTGGATCTCATGAAATTGGAATATTGATGCCAAGCTAATATAGTTGGGTCATTGAACCATAGTTTAAGAACTGACAATTTACTGTCATTTCATCTGTGATATTCTCTGTGTTACATTAACCAATCAACACCATTATTATAGTACCCTATTAAGTCTTGGGCTTTTGAATGGCAATATAATCTTTTGTTCTATAAGGAGAGATTATCCTTTTGAAATGGTCATAAAATAATTCCATTAAGCTCTAGGACTTTTCTTTATTGTTAAATCAGATGCACTGGTTCTTGTTGGAGACAGAAAATATTCAACTTGATCTTATTCCTAGACTGTACCAATTAATTGTCTTAAAAAGAAGACCTGGAAAATTTTTTTAAAAAGAGAATGTCTTATGAATCAGAAATCGGATAGATTCCATTCTCATTATACCAGTTATTCTTGATTCCCTCTCAGTGGTCAAAATTTTACTACAATGTTCTCAAAGATACAAAAGCAACAAAGGCTATGTTTATACTTTTTATGGAACTCAAGAATTAATGTTCTTATGAAAGTAATATCTAATTTTGTCTAAATTGTACTATATTCAGTTTTTCTTGATACTAGTTTAATTGATGTTGGCACTCAAAAGTGGTGGTTTGATTATTGTAAGTGGAATTGGATGAGAATAAGCTATTTCACATGACTGCTATCAGGCATCTCCATAGTGGCTGAAGGATGTCCCATATTGCATTCATCAGTGGGAGGCTGCTATGCTGATGACTAAGTGATTATCATGATGGGAAATGGCCTCAACCAGTTGTCTGCTTCTGAATATCACTTGTGTCCTGATAGCTGGAGAAATTCAGTTGAACTACTTCAATGTGCATTTATACAGCACCTACTTACTATGTATAGCTTACCCTATAAGGTGCTAGAAGAGCTACAAAGGAGCTCTAAGATATATCCCTTTGCCACCAGAGAGCTTACAATCTAATAGGGGAGAGAAGGAACACACACAAACAACCACAATATATAATAAAATGTGCTATGTGCATAAGAATAAAAAGAATCATCCAAAGTCTGAGGAAGGGAAGTTCATCTCCCACTTGGAGGATCAGGGGAGGCTTCATTGAGGAGGTGTCACTTAAGCTGGGCTTTGAAGGTTGCATAGGATGCCAACAGAAAGAGTACTATTGTGGCAATAGTGGGAAAAGTACTGGAATTGGAAATGTAGACAACTGGATTTGAATCTTACCTATGATACTTACAATTTGTGTGACTTAAAGCCAGTCAGGAGTGGTATAGTGGTTAGAATTCTGGACCTGGAGTCAGGAAGACCTAAGTTGAAATTTAGCCTAACTCATTTTCTAGCTATGTGACCCTTGGCAAGTCATTTAACTATTGTCTGCTTCAGTTTTCTCATCTGTAAAATGGGAATAATAATAGCACTGGCCTCCCAGGGTAGTTGTGAGGATCAGATGAGATAGTATTTGTGGAGCCCTTAGCCCAATACCTGGTACATAGTAGGTATTATATAAATACTAGCTATTATTATTTAAGCCACAACATATTTGAACCTCAGTTTTCTCATAAGAAAAATAGGGATAATAATTATAATACCTGCTTCTCAGGATTATTTGACAGAAAGTCTTTTGAAAACCCTGTATTTCCATCCCCCTCCCCCTCCTGTGATTTTATTGGCTTCGTTCAAGATTCTGCCCTCTGAGATTACTTCGTGTTTTCTACTGTATGTATCTTATATGTAATCAGACTGTGGAGGGATTTGAATATTACACTAAGGAATTGGGTTCCCCCCCACACACACCAGGCAAGAGAGAACTTTTGAAAAATGTTGAGCAGAAGATCTTTATAAAGGGTTTCTAAATTCCCTTTGTTGTCAGTATTCGCTCCTTAAATGAACTTGTATTTGCTTATCTGTGCATGTTATAGCTAGCTTTTTCCCTTCTGCCAAGTAGGATATAAGTTCCAAGAAAGTAGGGACAGTCATCTTTGTGTGTGTGTGTGTGTGTGTGTGTTATTGTTGTCTTTGCTCCCTAGCCTTGTACAAAGTAATCTTTTAAAATTTGAATATTGAATTTAAGAGGGATATCACTTTGTGCAAAAGGGATATTAAACTGTCAGGAAGGTAATGGATATATGGTAGGATGAAGAGATTTGACACCAGTTAGGAGGAGGATGTTGCCCTAATCCAGGTGGGTCACTGATATCTAATTAGAAGGAGAAAAAAATTCTTTTGTATTGGCTATCTTTTAGAGGTCCCCTTCTGCTGCCTTCTGAATCTCTTTTGTTATATTATGGTGAGGTACTCTGGGGACTTTCCCCTCCCTTGTCTGTAATTCCCTAGATATTAGTAAGACTCAAGGATCCAGTATAAAAAAGTTGGATGAAGCCCTTCTCCTTCTCCAAGTACAGTCCCCTTGGCTCAGTTCCCATCTGTTCCCATTCCCTTCCTGGATGCTATTCCCCTACCTGGGATAACCCAGAATCCTATGCTGCTCTGGGCTTCCCAACAGTCATTGGCCAGGGACATGACCTGTTCATACACTTCTTCGATAGGCAGAATTATCAAATACAGTCTTTCCATTAATACAGTGGCCCATTGGGCCCCAATAAAAAAAAATAAAAAAACCTTATAGCTGAATCCTCTTATGTGTATTGTCTCTCTTAATTAGAATGGGGACTACCTTCTTTTTCCATTTGTATCACTAGCACATAGTAAGTCTTTAATAAAATTTTCCCCCATTTATTCCTACTGTGGATCTGGGCAGATTTACTACTGTCTGTGGATCAATGTAATTAGAGCTTGAAGGGCAGTTTGCAGTTTCAGTAAGCATTTATGAAGCACATAATCTCTGGATGCAGAGATAAAATATATATAGTTCCTTTCCTCCAATAGAAAGAATGCAGTTTGTATAGAAATAAGTATGGCATAAGGTAGCATGTATCAAAGGGCAAAGGAATTTTCTTAAATGAACTGCTGCCAGAAATATGAAGAGGAAAAGACCACTTTCAGATAGAAGGATCAGAGAGGTTTTATAGGGGTGGTGGTAACTTAAGTAGGCCTTGTATGCACAGAGATGTGAGAAGCTTACCTTTCTGGCAGGTGGAATCATTATTACACAGTGGCAGGAGAGGATAGGATATGATTAGTATAATTTGGTGGGACATAATATAAGAAGGGAGATAGACAGATGAGGTTGAGTGGATAGGTTGGAATGAGCTTCTGGCTTTAACTTCAGAAATCTTAATGTGTGTGTGTGTGTGTGTGTGTGTGTGTGTGTGTGTGTTTTGGTTTTTTTTTAAATCGATCAAGATTCATGCTTTAACAAAGTCGACATGCTTAGGTTTTGTGATGACAGCTCTTCAAAAGAACAGGATATAGCTGGAGCTTCATATTTTTTTTCTAAAATTTTCTCATGTATTATTATTCTGTTGGTTGAGAAGGCAACCAGGTTAATGAGTGTTAATTACAATTGACTTTGTAGAGAAAATTTACACTTGAAATTTTTCAGCACTACCAAGAGCAAACTTTCTGCCTTGATGAGTGCAAATAAATTTTAACTCAATGCTACTATTTAGCATGCAGGGAAATTTCAGTTTCTATATTTGTCATTTTATTATTAATTGGTTCTTTAGTCAAATAGAACTTCCAAGTTTGTAGAATTTGAAATGTGAAGGCATATTTGAAAATATTTTATTTTCAATTCACAGAAAAAACCAAACATTTCCATAACATAGTACAATAAAAAAGATGGTTGCACATGAAACTGCAAATCTATCATGTACAACTTGCTATTCCCTCCAAATGTACAACAAACTTATTATATAAATTTCATTTTCTTTCTTTTTATTTCCTCTCCCCACTTCCCAAGAAAGAGTTGAGGAGGAAAAGACATATTTTTTTCAAACTCAGGGAACAATTTTCATTTTTGGGTGGCAAGAAATGATACTGGAACGTGACACAATTTAGCATTTATTTGACTAATTTTTGCCAAATTCTGATTTTGTGTGCACCATAGCCTGATACTGTCAGCTTTGCCTTGAGACAAGGTGTAGATGTTGACCATTGGATCTGCCTTCAGTTTTCTAAAAATGCCATCAAATAGTAATATATAGCATTTATGTAACATTTTAAGGTTTGCAAAGATACAAATGTCACAACAGGTAAGTATTATTATTATCTTGTGAAAGGTGATGTTGGCACATGGTTAAATGATGCATAGTCCTTTGACATCAGAGAGTTTACAAACTAGTAGAGAGGATGCATACATGAACAACCACAATACAAAATAAAATGTTCTATGTCCATAAGAATATGTAGAATTATTCAAGGTCTGAGGAAGAAAAGTTCATTTCCAACTGGGAGGATCAGGGGAGCTTCACAAGGATGTATCGTTTAAACTGCACTTTGAAGGATGTATAGGATGTCAACAGAGTAATATTGTGGTATAGTGGGAAGAGCATTGGATTTGGAGTTAGTAGATACCTGGGATTGAGTCTTATCTCTGATACTTCCTTCTATTTGTATGATTTTGAGCAAGGCAGGCAGCTAGGTAGTGCACTGGATAGAGCTCTGGACCTGGAGTCAGGAAGAACCAAGTTTAAATCCAGCTTCAGATACTTACTAACTGTGTACCATCTGATACCTAGGGCAATCATTAAGAAAGACCTCACGCCACAAACCCTGGAGCATATACCCCCATGCTAAGAGAGATAGAAATCCTGGGACAACCTTAGATCACTGGGGGAAGGACTAAGATGAAACCTGGCTGAAGTATTATAGGTGTTAACAGCATCCTCTGTGTTTCTATACCCAAATCCTTGGTTGCATCCCCCCTACCCCAGTTACAACTCTTAATTCATGGGTAGCAGTGTAGAACATGGGCATACTGAACCATATATCTTTTTTTGTTTGCTTCAGAATTTTTTTTGTTATTCTGAAATTGACAACATAAACACTTCCACATACAAAGAAGAATAGAAAATGTTTATATAGGACTCAGGTTTTTTAAAAAGTACATAATAAATTCAACTTGGTAGTTACCAAACTGTCCCACTTATGTCTCTACACTTCCTTCTGTCTCTTCTGTGCATTTGAAAATGTTTCATTTATTCTTCTCTCTCTCTCTCTCTCTGTCTCTCTTTCTCTCTCTCTGTCTCGCTCTCTGTCTCTGTCTCTGTCTCTCCCTCTGTACGTGAAGAGGAAACATCATTATCATTAACCCTAGTACTGGAATCCCTCATACAAGTTAGAGGCAGATAGGTGATGGAATGGATAGAACGTTGGACCTGGAGTCAGAAAGACCTGAGTTCAAATCCAGCCTCAGACACAAAGCTGTGTGATTCTGGGCTAGTGACTTAACCTCTGCCTGCTTCAGTTTCCTCAACTGTGATATAGGGATAATAATAGCACTAACTTCCTAGAGTGGTTGTGAGGATCAAATGGGATAACATTTGCAAAGCACTTAGCACAGTGCCTGGTACATAGTAGTAGCTATATAAGTCATTTCCTTCCTTCCTTCCTTCCTTCCTTCCTTCCTTCCTTCCTTCCTTCCTTCCTTCCTTCCTTCCTTCCTTCCTTCCTTCCTTCCTTCCTTCCTTCCTTCCTTCCTTCCTTCCTTCCTTCCTCCCTCCCTCCCTCCCTCCCTCCCTCCCTTCCTTCCTTCCTTCCTTCCTTCCTTCCTTCCTTCCTTCCTTCCTTCCTTCCTTCCTTCCTTCCTTCCTTCCCTCCTTCCTTCCTTCCTTCCTTCTTCCTCCCTTCTCTTCATTTCCTTTTCTCTTTCCTGTCTCTTTCCCTCCCCTTCTCCTTCTTCCTCTTCCCTTTTCCTTATTTCCTTCCATTTCTTCCTTTTCCTTCTTTCTTTCTTTCTTTCTTTCTTTCTTTCTTTCTTTCTTTCTTTCTTTCTTCTTCTTTCTTTCTTTCTTTCTTTCTTTCTTTCTTTCTTTCTTTCTTTCTTTCTTTCTTTCTTTCTTTCTTTCTTTCTTTCTTTCTTTCTTTCTTTCTTTTCTTTTGTGTGTTTTGCCCCTTACCCACTTTCCTGTCAGCAGGTTGAAAAGAGCTGGCAAGATAAGATTTAAAAAATCAAATAACTATCTTCCAAGAGATCATCTCTAAATTAAAAACAAATACTGCAGTCCCCCCATCTTGTGTTGCCCCCCCAATTAAACAAAGAGATTGAAACCATGATAAACTAAACCCTTTTAAGTACAAATACTAGCATGGGAAGAGCTTCAAGAATTTGAAGTGGCCTAGTAACATCAGAGGAAATGATGGGAATTGTAATCTAAGCACTTTTCAAGTGCTGTGTATTTAACTGTTGAGTTTATTGCACGTGGGCCTGGGGAATCTCTGGGCAAACTAAATATGCAGTGTTTGGAAGATTATTCAATATTTTGTTAGGTTTGTGTAAATGTAACATAATTAGAACCTGGTAGACTCTTTGAGCCTTTGACCATAGTTGGTAATTTTTTGTCACAATTTCATTAATGTTCTACTCCAGAGACATCCCTATCTCCATGTTTGGCTTTGGATGTGATCAAGGTCTTAATAGCTTAAAAAATGAGAGGAAAAAAAAAGAATTGCTATCATCTCATGCAAAGGAAACATCTTTGCAATCTTCCCATTTACCCACCAAATTGAATGTCCTGGAAATATATCAAACATAACATATCTAAAACTGAACCAATTATCATTGCCCAAACCCTCCCCTCTCCCAAATATCCCTATTTTTGTGGGCAAGCCAGGCTCCTAGGTTCATAACCTTAGCATTATCCTATGACTCTTTACTGTCCTTCACCCCATATATCCAGTAAGTTACCAAATCTTGCTATTTCTAGCTCTCAAATCAGATCCTTTCACTCCTTTCACACAGCTGCCATTTTAGATGAGTCTTTCATCACCTTTCACCTGTGTAATTGCAATGGCTTCCTCACTGATCTCAAGACTCTTCCACACTACAGTCCATCAGTGGTACACCATGAAATAATTTCCATAAGCAGGGTAAATTTCTCTCCTCCCTACGTCTGTCAAATGTCAACAAAAACCATTCACGTAATTGCTTATTGGGATTTAAAACTTACTATCATGTATAAATGCAACCAATTTTTCCATTTAGAGCTATGTATCCTTGTGAGACCAGATGCAGTATCATATCACAAGTGGATAGACACTGAGCCTTGAAGTCAGGGAACTTCGGGTTCAAACCCTGTCTTAGACACATACTGGCTGTGTTACCCTGGGCCAGTTGCTTAATTTCTCAGTGTTCTAGGCACCTCTCTAAAGTGGTAAGTTGAAGAAAAGGCACTGACCAGCATTGGTAGAAGGAGTTCCCTAACTCAGGAGTTCTCTATACCAGTGAAATCCCATATTCAGACTGTATTCCTGTCATTGTGAGGTATCATTTTTCACCCATGATAGCCATTATGACTAAGAACCCACATAAACTGTAACTCAGAACCAGACCTTTGAAATATTACATCACAAAGCATCAAATCCATTTTAAAAATAATAATGATGCATAGTCAATCCCATTAGTATAAAATTTTTATTCTATTGGTAGTTTTAAAGAATCAGAAAATGTTTTATTTGTTATCTCTTCCTTTTGAATATGAGTTACTATGTAGGTTTTGTAAAGAAGTACCTAGTATATTAGTAATATATGTATATGATTTATAAATAGTTAACTAGCATTTATAAAGCACCTTCTGTGTGCCAGGTACTATGTGAAGTTCTGGGGATACAAAGAGAGGCAAAAATAAACATATATATGGGTATACTTGCATTTTTAAAAATTATTTATTTTATTTTTAATTTATGGAATAAAACAAATATTTCCATAACATAGTAGACTAAAATAAGGTAATTGCACATGAAACTTCAATATAATAAAATTATCATGTAAATTTTTTTCTTTTTTTCCCTTCTCTGCCCCCTCCCTCCCTAGAAATGGCTACAATTAGACACATAGATGTAATATGTGTATATATATGTATACACACACACACACACACACACATATAACCATTCTGTACACCCATTTATCACCTCTTTCTCTGGATACAGATAGCATCTTCCTTCATGTGAACTTTGTAGTTAATTTGGGTATTTATACTAGTCAAAATGACTAATTTGCTCAAACTTGTTCTTAAAACAATATTGCTGTTAACTGTATGCAACTATTTCCAAAGATGATTAAGGAAAAAGGAAAAGAACCTATATATTCTAAAATATTCATAGCACCTTTCTTTGTGGTGGCAAAGAACTGGAAATTGTGGAGATACTTGTCAACTGGAGAATGGCTGAACAAGTTTCGCTATATGATTGTGATGAAATACTTCTGTGTAATAAGACATGATGAGCTCAATGATCTTAGAAAAATGTGGACAGACTGGCACAAAATAATGAAGGGTGAAATGAACAGAATCAATTTTTTAAATAACTGATAGGACTATAGGATCAAAAATGGTCTCGGGTTTGAAGACCACTGATCTAGTGGCTATATCAGTACATCTGGAAATTAGGGTTCTAACTTACCTTCTATTCCCTCTCTAGGAAAGGCACATAGGGGTGCCCTAGGCAGTAATGTAACTGTGTATTCCAGCAAACACATTTCATCTGTGGGGTTATTGTAATGTACTTTCATGGTACATATTGATCTTCAGTCTCCTTTATTCTTCCTTCTTACCCTGAGGCTTACCTCCTTTGACTTTCTCTCAATTATTTTTGAAATACCCTTGGTCAGTTTCGGAATACTCTTGGGTAAACTCCAGGACTAAGTTCTAGTCTAGTTCTGACGCTAATTATTTGTAACATCCCTGAGATACTAGGTAAAATTTGGAATGTTGAATCAGCCTCATTAAAGGAATGAAAGGTTGGGGGGGGTGTCAGAATTTTTTTTTTCAATTCTGTACCTCTAAATCAGTAGTGTCAAACTAAAATTGACACTGCAGTTGATATATTGAACTTAGAAAGTCACATATTAACATTATCTCTGTTCTATTGCATTTTTGTTTATTTTATTAAATATTTCCCTCTTACATTTTAATTTCATATCAGCTGAACTAGTGGTCATGATAAGGCTTGTGGTCTTCATATTTGACACCTCTTCTCTAGATAAGGACTGGAAAATGAAGATCAGAATCATACAATTTTAGAGCTGGGAGGGAACTCCAAGCCCATCTTGTACAACTTATACCAGATCATTGTACGGGTCCCAAACATCTTAGTGGAGTTTACTGCACTAGTGAATAGTATAGTGGGTTTAAAGACCTAGGTATAAATGATACCTCTGGCTCTAGGCAAGTCTCCTAAGCTGACAAAATCACAAATAACTCACGTCATGAAACCAGCCTGTTGTATTGGAAAGTAAATTGTACTAGGAGTTAGGAGGTATTGTTCAGTCATTGCCATCATGTCTGACTCTTCATGACCCCATTTGGGATTTTCTTGGCAAAAATACTGGAGTGATTTGCTGTTTCCTTCTCCAGCTCATTTTATGGATGAGAAAACTTGGGCAAAATGGTTAAGTGACTTGCTCAGGGTCACATAGGTAGTGAGTATCTGGGGCCAAATTTAGATTCAGGTCCTCCTGAGTCCAAAGTTGGCACTCTATCCACTGTACAACCTAGTTGCTCTAGAAACCAGGATACTTGAATTCAAATCCCAACTCTACTACCAATTAGCTATATGATTCTGGTCAAGTCAGCCTCTATGATTGTCCTGATGAAATCATAGATCTCTCATGGAAGTGGATTATGACATTTGGTGCAGTTTTGTAACTTTACTAAGATGTTGGGGACATCCAGGCAGCCTATTCTGCTTTTGGCTGGCTCTAAAGATTAAGAAGTTTTCCCCAGCGTCAAACTTGAATCTGCCTGCTGTTCTAGGTTCTGCCCTCTGGGACCAAACAGAGTGAATCTGATCACTTTTCCACATGATGGCCCTTCAAATACTTGAAGATAATTATTCAATGTTGAGTTGCTTATCTGTGTTGGGCATTCACTAAATATTTATTCAATTGAATTAGAGTGTCTTCATTTCCTCATCCATTGTTTGACTATTAAAATACACACACACACACACACACCACACACACACCATACACACACACACACGAACACTCCAATTGAAAAATGGGCTGTAGTCTAAAAAGTAGTCTCTAAATCTGTTTTGAACTCAGAATTAATTAGCTCTTGGAACAATGCTCTAAATGTTAGTCTTGGGTGAGTCCACATGAGACTATTCAACTGATTATTTAGCTAAAGTGCTATACTGCACCTTTGATATGAGAAAAAAATAGAGAAGAAACAAATTTGAAAACTAAAGTTTTTTTTTAATTTACCTTAAATGTTAGTTATTGAGAAAAGGATAAGACATAAGCATCCAAAAATGAACAGTGAAATAAGGTATGATTCCATGAAATTGTTGTCAGCAGAAAAGATGAACTGTTTACTCCTGTGTGGTTTTCTTTATTTTTATCCTAGGTATCTTGTTGGAAATGCAGCAAAGGTGAAAATTACAGTTAATCATATTGAGAAAGAAGTCTTGTTTAATCAGAATTACATTATAGACTAACCACACACAGTGGGTTTATAAGGATGCTGGAGGTCTGCAGCTGTATCATATCATTTTTAATGTAGCAATTGTAGCAAATGTAGCAATTTGACTTCAAATGCATTATTTGGTGGAGAAAACACATTCCCTAAACTTTCAAGAGGTTATAAAGTGGCTTTAGCCGTTTGATATAATGACAACCTAGGAGATAAAACTCATCAGGAGTCTTTAGACAAAAGATTAAGTTTATCAACTTTTCCAAACAATAAATACATAGAGGAAACATTACAAGGAAATATAATTAGGTGCATTTTGAAGTATTGTCAGTGCCTTAGCTATAGGAAAAATAGATGCACAGTCCCCAGAGAAACATTCTCAGGACTTAGAGAAAGAAGGAAGGGGCCTTAGAGAGAGCATTTAGTCTAATTTCTCACTTTACAGATGAGGCAACAGAGAGCCAGAGACATTAAAGTGATTTGTCATATTTAATAGGTAACAGAAACAGGATTCAAACCCGGGTCCTTTCACTACAAATCTGATGTTCTTTTCACTATACCATATAAATATACTATGTTGTCTCTGGAAGTGTCTACTAGCTTCAATTTAATCAGTCAGCCAGTCAATAAATGATTATTTTTTTAAATTTTATTTTAAAATTTTTAATTTATGAAATAAAACAAGCCTTTTCATAACATAATAGAATAATAAAAAGATGCTTACACATGAAACTGCAAATCTATTAGTACAACTTGCTATTCCTTTTAAACATATAATAAATTTATCATGTAAATTTCTCTTTTTTCTCCCCCTCCCCTGTCCTAGAAATGGCTACCAATAGACATAAATATATGTATATATGTATGTATATATATGTATATATATATTATACCTATGTATGTATATGTGTATGTGTGCATGTGTGTATGTAAAATAAACATTTATTAAACAGGCTATATGTTCCAGGCACTGTGCTAAATGCTAGTATACAAAGAAAGGCAAAAGACAGTTCCTGCCCTCAAGGGGCTCACAATTGAATTGAGGAGACAACAAGCATACTGACTTATTTAAATCTATTGTCTAACTCTGTTCTTTGTAATTTAGACTTCTGTGTTGACAGAAAATCAACCTCACTTTTGTTCTGCATTCATGGCTGTGTCTCTGTGCACACATTCTCTTTATTTGGGCTAGGTCAAATTAAGATATCCTGGTGTAAGAGAAAGAATGTTGAGTTTTGAGTCAGCCCAGCTCTTCTTCTTGCAGGACTCATATGAACTTGGCCATATTACTCAGTCTCTAAATATGTGTTCTGTTGTGGGCTCTTAAAAGAGCCTATAAATTCAGGAGCAACATTGAGGGGATACAGAGTTTTGTGGTTCCCCCTAAAACTACCCTTTGTGCCTTTGGGGTTCAGGAAGTATTTTCTCTTATTAGCCTTAGTAAGTACACCTTTCTGTTTAATGAACAAGTGTTGGGGGGCAGTTGTATTGGAACTGTTATCTTAGAATTTCTGAATTCTATGTAGGACAGGAAAAGGAGTGATCTGTAGAGACCTGTACCAGGTTTGGAAACAAAAAGGCATAGAGTACAAATACCACCTCTGATACTAGGAAAGCTACTTAAGTTGATAAAATAATAGATAACTTGTGTATGGAGGTCATGAAGCCAGTTTATTTTTTTTGAGGAGCATTTAGGAGTCAGGATACCTGGGTTCAATTCTATCACCAGCTAGATATGTGATTCTGGTCAAGTCAGCCTCTTTGCTTGCCTGATGAAATTATGGATATGTCATGGGAGTGGATCATGAAATCAACATGGATTAATGAAAAGAGCATTGTACTTGGAGTCAGAATGCTTCAGGTTATTTGCAGCTGTATTATTGTGTGTTTTGGGTAAGATAGATAGGCATATAGATAGATAGATATGGAGGAGAATGAATAAAGGGGAAGGAGGAGGGGCAAAGCAACTGGTGGGCAGGTGGAGCTGTCCAGAGACTGAACTGAATGAAGTGAGTAGCTTGCCTAGGGCCCACTTGAGAAAAAAGGAGAATGTCATTAAATCTTTCTGGGTCTTCCTTTCCCCACTTGTAAAATGAAGAATTTGGGATGGAAGATGCCTAAGATTATTTTTACAGATCTGAAAGACAATGAAAATCTCAACTTGAGTGTAGAATTGCTTATGGCATTTTTGAATCACCCTCTTCCAAACCAGAAAGAATCATGTCAAGTTTCTGTGATTTCATCAATGTAGAAAACCCCTCCTACAATCAAACAGATTATAATCTGTCTATGATTTTGTGGATAAGGTAGAGATTTGTCTGAGGTTCGAAAGGGTAAGTGATTTATTTAGGGTCACACAGCTAGTGCAAAGTTGGAGCCCAGCTCTTCCTGATTACAGGTCCTTTACATCACATTGGCTTTCTGTAAGGAAGCAAAGGAAAACAAACAAATGAACAACGCAAAACAAAAACAAAAACATTCAAATCCTGTTAGAAAAAATTATACGGTGGATCAACTACTTGGGAGAGGTAGTTTGGTATGGTGAAAAGAATACAGGACTTGGACTCCAAACCTGGGTTCAAATCCTGTTCCTGGCACTTACTGTGTTACTTAGCAGTGAGACCATGGATAAGTCACTTAGTTTCTTTGAGACAGTTTCCTTATGTATAAAATTAGGTTAATAATTCTTTAGTAACTACCCCACAAGTAAGTTGTGAGGATCAAATAAGATAATGTGTGTGCAATGCTTTGAAAACCTTGAAGAGATAAAGTAATAAGATAAAAAACTTAGAGATAAATAATAAGCCTGGCCTTACATCCTTTAAGTTTGAACCTATCCATATTCATTATTGTGTGTAACTGCATGTTTTTGGTCATTCAAATAAATGAGGAAACCATATTGTAGTATAATAATAATAATAATAATAATAATAATAATAATAAACAATCTTAGGTAGCATGCCACAGAAGGTGGATAATGTAATAGAACTAGAGGAGGAAGGGAATAAATATTTATTAAGCTTCCCTCTATGTGCCTGACACTGTGCTGAGCACTTTACAAATATTATTTCATTTGATTTATACAACAACCCCCTGAGGTAGGTATTACAGGCATTACTATTCCCCTTTTACAGATAAATGAATCATTGAATGACATTTATTAAGCATTTACGTTGTACCGAGCACTGTGCTGGGGATACAAATACAGAATCTATTTAGTCAGTCAGTCAATCAGTCAGCAATGATTTATTAAGTCCTTACTATGTACCTGGCACTATGCTAAATGCTGAGGTTTAAACCAACCAACAAACAAGCAAAGCTCCCTCAAGGAACTCACATTCTAATAGGAGAGACAACAGTCAAAGACCTATGTTCATGTAAAATATATACAGTATATATGGAATGCAATTTCAGAGGGAAGGTGTTTGAGGTGCTGGAAGTGGGCACCAGGAAAAGACTACCTGCAGAAAGTGGAATGTGAATAGAGACTTAAAGGAAGGCTAGAATGTGAAAGTGAGGGGGGGGAGAGAGAGAGAGGGAGGGAGGGAGAGAGAGAGAGAGAGAGAGAGAGAGAGAGAGAGAGAGAGAGAGAGAGAGAGAGAGAGAGAGAGAGAGAGAGGGAGGGAGAGACAGGGAGACAGAGAGAGAAAGAGAGAGGGAGGGAGAGAGGGGGGGAAAGAGGGGGGGGGGGAGAGAGAGAGAGAGAGAGAGAGAGAGAGGGGAGAGAACTCCAGGTATGATGAATATCTAAAGGGATAGAGCATGAGGCATAGCAAGTGAGCAAGCAGAGCTGAACTATAGACTATATGAAGGGGAGAAAGGTAAGAAGACCAAAAAAGTAGGAAGGGAATAGGTTGTTTTAAATGCCAAATACAAGTTTTCATATATAACACGAGGTAATAGGGAACTAATGGAGTTTATTGAGTGAGAGAATGGTGTTGTTTGACCTGCACTTTATGAAAATCACTTTGACAGTTGAGTGGAGAATAGGGAGGAAAGACTTGAAGCAAGGAGATCAATTAGAAGGCTCCTGTTCTCAAAAAGCATATACACTAATGGAAGAAAGAATACATGTAAAAGAGTGGTGATTGAGGAAGTTAAAGTTCGTGAAGTCACAAAGTTGGTGTGTGGACTAATAGGACAATCCAGTGGTCCACCCTATCTAGAGGCAATGATAGTGTTGACTTGATTGCAGTTCTCAGAGCAAGAAATCGAAAGCAAGGAAAGGGAGTTTGTGTGTGTGTGTGTGTGTGTGTGTGTGTGTGTGTGTGTGTGTGTGTGGCTGTGAGGCATAGAGGGTACCTATTGTCAGCAGTGCAGAAAATGGTCGGGGTGAAGGCAAGGATAAATAGGGGTAGCTAGGTGATGCAGTGGATATAGCACTGGCCCTGAATTCAGGAGGACCTGAGCTCAAATCCAGCCTCAGACACATAACACTTACTAGTTGTGTGACCCTGGGCAAGTCACTTAACTCCATTGCCTAGCCAAAAAAAAAAAGATGAGGATAAATGGTCACAGGAAATGCACAGCCCAGTGGCTTAGCTTCTACTGGGAAGAGGAAACTGAGTCTCAGAAAGTTTAAGCAACTTGCCAATGGACACAGAGCTGGAAGAGACTTTAGAAGCCATGTAGTCTAATCTTCTTATTCAGAGAGATGGTGAAACATTTATTAAGTTTTTACTTTGTACCAAGAACTGTGCTAGGGATACAAATACATGTCCCAGATGTTAAGTGACTTACCCAAGGTCACAGAGGTAGTGCAAATTAGAGGTGGGATTTAAACCCAGGTCTCTTGACTCCAGAATCAGTCCCTTTTCCTCTATAAAGTTTATAAACTTTATTTTGGTAATGTTTTCCTTTTGAAACAAGTATGTTTTAACTTGGAGGGAAGTTTTGAGCCATGAATGCTTGAAGTCTGTGTCTGATAAAACCCGTAGCATGAAAATGCCCCTCTCCGTCTTTGTGGTGGAGCTGTTCAGCCATGGTGCTGAGGCTGCCACTTTGGTGCTGACTCTTATATTTGTGTTTTAGCCAATGAAAATACTGAAAATGTTTTCCCTCTGCTGATACAAGTCAGCTCTGTTTCTCAGGAGAATCTGAGCATATTACAGCCAGCTTGGACCCTGTAATACATTGTCCTTCAAAGTCAAATTTCAGCCTGTCAAGGAAGTAGAGAAAATGATTTGTGACCTGAAGAGATGGAAGATTAATATTTCTGAATAGCAGTGCACTAAAGCCCTATAGCTACTTGTTCTCTCCACTATTCAAGCCTCCTTCTAGGAAAGGAGATGTTTTGCAAAAACAGTACCTTACTTTGTATTTAGAAATTTCCTCTGTGACTGCCAAGTTTTTGTTTGGCAAGGTAGAACCTAACTTTTCTTAGCCCCTTCAAACAATGTATTCTGCCAACAGAGACTTGTAGCTTAATCTCATAGCTTCATTTCATAATCAGAATTCACTTTGTGTCTTGGGGAAGCCGTGATGTATGAAGCAGAAAGAAGATTGATTTTTCATGAGCTACCTTGTACCTGGAGTAATGAGAGTGGCAAATTACTTGTTCACTGAGCAAACACGACAGGAATGTCATAGAGGGAATTTATATATATGCAAACACACAGGGGTCATAGAGGTGGTACTTTCGCAAAGTGACCTTATCTATTGGAGGAGCACTTTTAAATCTTCTTCAGTTTACACCATAAAAGCCGTGTATGTTTGCATAGAAACAAATGCTTCTAATAACAAATACAGGATTCATGATACAGCGTAGCATTAGACTGGCTGCAATATTTCCAAGTGAGAGACTTCAACTCACAGATCTTTTTTTCCTTCCTTCCTTCCTCCTTCCCTCCCTTCCTCCTCCCTCCCTTCCTCCCTCCCTCCTTCCTCCCTCCTTCCCTTCCTTCTTCCCTCCCTTCCTTCCTTCCTTCCTTCCTTCCTTCCTTCCTTCCTTCCTTCCTTCCTTCCTTCCTTCCTTCCTTCCTTCCTTCTTCTTTCTCTCTTCCTTTATTCCTTTGCTCTTTCCTTTTACCTTTCCCTACTTTCCCAATCCTTCTTTTCCCTTCCTTTCTTTGTAATCTTACTTTCATGGCCTCAATTATCCCATCTCTGCAGATGACTTCCAGATCTGTAGCCCTAGTTTTTCTCCTGAACTTTATTCCCATACCACCAACAGCTCATTGAAAATTTTCCACTGGATATCTCACAGATGCCTTAAACTCAGTATGTCCAAATAAAACTAATTATCCTTTCCCCCAAACCCACTCTTCTCCTGAACTTCCCTTTTTCTGTTCAGAGCACCATCATATATCTTGTCACATAACTTCACAACCTTGGTGTCATCCTTGATTCTTCACTCTTCCTCAACCTCGCATAGCTAATCAGTTGCCAAGTGTGAACCATCTCACCTCCTCAAAATCAATCCCATCCATCCCCTACTCTCCATTTATGCAGCCACAATCCTAGTTCAAGATCTCACCATGATTCATCCGTGATAGTTTCCTAATTGGATTCTCTGCCTCAATTTTCTCTTCTTCCCCATCTATCCCTCGCACAGTATCCAAAATCATATTCTAGCTCAAAATGTTTCAGTGATTCCCTTTTGCCTTTAGGGATAGGTACTGAACCTATAATCTTACTTGTATAATGAGTTCCTGGGTGAGGAAATTTTCTCTACCAATTCAGGTCAGCATTTCCTCTGCAACTTAAAAGTCTCAGATTTGCCTAGAACACTGAGTTGTTAAATGACCTGTCCAGGATGACATAGACAGTATCTATCAGAAGATGGACTTGATCCTGGGTTTTCCTGGTTTCTAGAACAGTTTTCTACCCATTATCTCACATTGTTTCTTGGATAAAAAATACAAACTTCTCTACTTGGCATTCAACACCCTGCACTCTAAACCTTTCTAGGCTTATTACACTTGTCTCTTTTGCTTTGTGGTAGTCAAACTGGCCTGTTTCTGTTCCTCTCATAGGACGTTTTGTCTCCAATGTGAATACTATCTCTAGTGCATGAAATGTACTCTGTTGTTTCCTTTAGAGCCCAGATCAAGTACCACGTCCTCCTTGAGGCCTTTCCTGAGATACACATCCCCAAGCAGCCACTTGTACCCCTGCCCCTAGAAATTATTTTGTATTTATTGTGTATATATGTATACACATGTATGTTTGTGCATGTACATATATGTGTGCGCACACATATATACACATCCACATGTATATTGTATATGTGCACACATACACACATATATGTATGTGGATGTATATATCTGAGTATCTTTATAAATGTATATATGTATACATATATGTGTGCATGTGTATACATACATACATACATACATACATACATGTATGTATATGTATATGTGAATTCACTTTCCGGTATACATGTTGTTTTCCAAGACTGCTATAAATTCCTTGAAAGGAGGGGCTGTTTCATTTTTGTCTCTGTATTAGTGGCTCTAGGCACAGTTCTTAGCACATAAAATCACTTAGTAATTGGTTGCTGATTGATCTCTAGCCCTAACCTCTCTATTGTCAGACATCTTTCCAACTGCCTTCTGGACATCTCTACCTGGAAATCCCAGAGGCACCCTAAGTTGAACATGCCTAAAGCAGAATTCATCATTTTTTCTATAAAACCTGTTCTTTTCCTAATGTCCATATCTCATTTAATGAAGCCCTAGGAATAACATTTATGAAATATATCCCTCTCTTCTAGCCTTACAGACATCTCTATTCTACCCTTTTTGCTTTGCGTTATTTCATAATATTTCTTTATAGATTCCATAATTGTCATCACTGGTATTTTTCTAATCTGTGATATTGATTTACTTCATTAAAAATTCTCTATTCTGGATCTTTTGGGTAGTATCCATTTTAAAAATTACAAGTACTGTTGCTGTTTGCACAGACATTTTTTTTTCAATTTTGATAATATTCTTTGAAAACAGGAAACACTTTTTGATAATAGAAATGCCAAGAAAGAGAACAAAAATCTGAAGAGTAGCTAAGCTGGACTAAATATGCAGAAGTCCATCCTAGAAGCAGCACCATTTTGAGGGCATAGAGAAACTGATTCTCAGGATATCTGGAAGAGAAAAGACCATAACCTTAGAAAAAGACATGGATGTTATTATTGTCTTAAAAAAGTGATAGAGTTCCAATGAGTAGTGAATCAAATGTTTGCTTTCTGATCTCTAGAAAGCCTTTTTAGAAAGAATCTGCACATATACTGAAGATATCACTGATAAAGGCAGGAAAAGGGAACAAGTAGGCTTTCATAATGATATTTTGCAAATAAGCTACATATTTATAGCCACACATTTGATTTCAAAATATAGAGAATGCAAGTTTGTAGGTTTTTTTGTTTATTGACTTTCAAAAGGTATGTTTTGGTAGAGCAAAGTGCTGCCTTAAAGACTCTCTTCTAATAAGCTATTTTGTTTAACAGATAACAATGGTTTTTTTTTCTTTGATGATTCTCAAATTATAAAGGTCAAATGGTTTATAAAATATGGCAATGTATGCTAATCAAAGGTATTTGCCTCTGAAATTAAAAATGTCCAGTCAGTGCCAAGTTCAAATTGAAGAGGGATTCCTTTATTTGCCCATGACATTATGTTAATTTCATTAAGCCCTACAATGTTGCAGAGCTTCCTAAATTATATTAATAAACACCCAAAAGAATTTGGCTTACCTATCCACAAGAAAAACCAATTGGATGAAGAATGTCTTTTGTCTAGATTATAATGTGCAGCCGCATGAACAACCTATGTTATTGGTTAATCAGTAAATATATCTTGGACAAACCTGGTAGATGAACAATAGGTTGGGCCTACAGTTGAACAGGAGAAGACTGGGCTGGATTATCTTTGGAAAATTGAAGAGTGCTCTTAATGAATTCAAACTTGTCACTGAAACGAAGACACAGCTTTCTAGCATTAATGTTTTTCCAGTAATGCAATATGACTCCCAAATTGTGGAATATCAGAGTTTTCACAGAATTAAAATTGAAGGTAACTCAAAGGATAATGGAGAAATGTATGGTGGGCATGAGAAACTGATGAATTATAGTAGAGAAATTCTATAAAGGATCTTATCAGAGAAGTGTATGAGTAGAAAAGAAAATGGGCCAGTCACATAATGGGAACCAGGGAAAACTGATAGCTCTTGTGCTTCATGGGTATCCATGCAAGGTCAGGTGATTTAGAGAAATGCTCCCAATTTGTTGGCTGGATATCCTGTGGAGGATTGATGGTAGGACATGCATAAGCAGCATCTAGGATGAGAAGGTATATAAGAAGGATGTGGTCTGCAACATTGAAGGGAATACTCACAATCAATGAGATCACATACCTAATAAAATATAGCCCCTCCTTCTCTCTCCCCTTGCTCCCTTTCTGTGCTTCATTTTCCCTCAAATTTTCTCCATGCTGACAGGTCAGTGTTTCCCTAGTGGAAGAAAGATTGCTAAGACCCCTAATCTCAGGATTCTAGAGGTAACCCTTGTGGGTAACTAATCCTACTAACATTATAGTTCATAAGTCCCCTATCCCACCTCAATGTATTTCTCTTAAAAAAAATCAATCATTAGTACTTAATTAGAATTAACCAAAACATTTTTTGAAAATGCAAAGGAAACTCTTACTATACCATCCATAGATCTAGATAACATTTTCCAATCTATGTATAGATAATAATAGAAATAATTTTTTTCCAGTAATCTGTAGGGAAACCAGGTAGTCGCTTAAAGTTTCAGGGAAATAAGGCACATGTATAAGGAACACAAATGACCAAAGCAACTCACAGCTCTGGAACCATCAAGATCCTCTTTTGGTCTTAGGAACTGTACATGAAGATGCTTGTTGAATGTAGCTTCTACTAAATGGAGCCGATATACACTGTGATGTTCTAACATCTCACTCCATGTGATATCTCAGATGGACAATAAGACCCATGGGGCTACTTTTCTGATGTTTTGCTTCTAAGTTGTTCCTCTGTTCAGCTCAGTCTGCTCCTTAACATCAATTCTAGTATCTGCCATTTCCAAGTTCAGACTCAGTTGATGCCTTCAACAACCTTTATCTTAAATTTGCCAAATTCTTCTCCAACTCCATTCTTTTGTATGATTGTCCTTTTCTTTTCCTACCTCTCAGTAGGTGTCAATGCAAAGAACTATCTGCTGTCTTCTCTTCTTCTCAGGAGCAAGCAGATGGCAGTAGAGAGAACTACCATTTCTCTTTGGTCAATCAAAGCTATCTGGCAACAGGTGATACCATAGAAAGAAAGGTCTTTTCTTTTATAAAGCTCTGAAGTATACATATATGCATATATGCACACACACAACCACACGTGCATATATGTGCACACATGTATATGTGAGAACATATATGTAGGAATATACATGTATATACATACATGTACATGCTTATACTACATGTCTGAAGTACATATACATTATGTAGAGATACATGCAAATATACACACATATGTGTGTATATGTATACATATATACAGAGAGAAACACATACATGCACATTCACGTGTGTGCCTATACAAATACACAGACTGAGGCATATATCTGAACAGATAAATGTGTACATTATGTTTATACATAATAAATATATTGATTCTATTTATATGGGAATACATATATTTATTCTATTTATATATCTGTGTATATATTTATTTATATTTTAAAATAAGTTTATATACACACATACACATCAGCTGGGGCTTCTCTGTGAGGGACCTAATTTCATATAGTGGTTTGTAGCCAGATCATCATCTTCTGCCACTTATCCATAATTGGGCAAAGTACATTTGTCTGATAGTCATAAAACAGTTCAGTATTCATATCTCTCCTGTTCTTAACCTCAAAATTCTCCAACCTTTCATATGCAAATAAACATATGAAGCACGAAACAGTAAACCTATGTCTTACATTCATTTCAAAGTTCAACAGATTTTGATATGCAGATGAGCTCCTGCTGTCTTGGAATACTGAAACAACCTTATTTTGGAAACTGCTTTCTCAGAAAACGGAAGGAAAATTATGTTCCAGGCAAATGAATTGTCAAGGGTTATTCCCCTTACACAAGTATTAAAAATCATACTCTCAAGTTATATTTTTCATTTTTTTGTTAGACATGACATTCTACCCTCTATTAATAAATACGATATTATAAACACACTCACAAAGTTGATCATTCATGATTATCAATGGAGGCAGCTAGGTAACACAGTGGATAGAGAACTGGGTCTAGAGTCAGAAAGATAAGTTCAAATCAGGCCTCAGATTCTTGCTATCCATGTGACTCTGGGCAAGTCACTTAACTGTTGTCTGCCTCAGTTTCCTCATCTGTAAAATGGGAATAATAATAGCACCTACCTCCAGGGTTGTTGTGAGCATCAAATGAGGTAATATTTATAAAGCACTCAGTACAGTGCCTGGTACATAGTAAATGCTATATAAATGGTAACTATTCTTATTCTTAATCACTGAATATTGCTGCTTAGTGATACACAAATTCACAGGCACTTAGTATTTTTATCATTCTCTTTCCTATACACTAGCAATTATTGTCTTTTTAACACATTTGGTGCATTCTATAAACTGCCTTGTGTTGTTAGTTGTTATGTGGCCTATCTCCCCACTTAGGTGCTAAAGTCTTTGAGAGAAGGGATTATGCCTCTTTGCTTACCTGATGCCCAACACAGTGTCATGTACACATTGTGCACTTAATTAATGCTTGGTGTTGATGATTGTTATCATGCTTTTCTTTTAAATAAAGTTGTTCGGTCAGTCAATAAACATTTTTTAAGTACCTACTGTGTTCCTGGGGCAGCTAGGTGGCCAGTGAATAGAGCACTGAACCTGGAGTCAGGAGGACCTGAATTCAAATCTAGCTTCAGATACTTGCTAGCTGTGTGACCTTGGGCAAACCACTTAAACCTGTTTGTCTCAGTTTCTTTATCTGTAAAGTGAGCTGGAGAAGGAAATGTCACTCCAATATCTTTGCCAAGAAAACCCCAAGTGAGGTCACAAAGTTTTGGACATGACTGAAATGACTGAATAACAAAACAATAACAACAACTGTATGCCAGCTGCTTTACCAAATCCTAGGGATGTGAAGAAAGGCAAAAGACAGTCCTTGCTCTCCAAGAACTCACAATCTAATGGCAGTAACTAAACAATTATGTAAGCTGTATATATGAGAAATGGAAAATGACCAACAGAAAGAAGGCATTAGAATTAAGAGGTATTAGGAAAGGCTCCCTGTACAAGCTGGGACTTTAGCTGGACCTCGAAGGAAGCTGGGGAAGCCACAAAGCAGAGGTGAGGGAAAACATCCCATGCATGGCAGAGATCCAATAAAATGCCTGGAGTTTCCAATGGAAAGAGTGTGGATTTTGAGTGAGAGGACCAGACTCTGCTATTTGTTGACAGTGTGATGTTGGGCAATTCACTTTATTTCTCTGAGTCCCAGTTTCCTAATTTGTAAAATGAGAGGGTGAACCCAATGATTTCTAAATCTCTTTTCAGTACTATATCTTGGATATCAATACTGTAATACTAGAGAATCCTTCATTTAGCACTGGAGAGATTGAGAACCGTATATCAAGTGTAAGTGAAAATGTCTTATAGAGTAGATTGGTGCTTTTTAGGGACAGTGGGAACCTGCCATAAACTCTTATGCTTATATGAATAACTTGCAAAATGTGTTTGTAAAAATGAAGAAGGCAAAATGGAGCATTTTCATAATTACTTCCACACAAAAGGAGGTGATGATGACTTCATGAATTACAATGCCCTTCTGGTTCCCAAAAAGATGTGATAGCTATTTATTAGCAGTATTTAAAACCCTCTCATTCAAAGAAGACAGTGTCCACAGTACCAGTCCTAGAGACAAAAAACAGACAAATAAACCAACTCACATAACTCAGGGGATAAACCTCTTAATTCCATTACCAGCTTTATGTATGTGTGGCTTTAGGAGAATCATGTCACCTTTTTGTACACTTTTTTTCCCTATTTGTATAATTGAGAGTCAATGGTATACATCTTCAGTCTTAGGTACAATGATGATGTCAGTGGTAATAATGGGGTAGTAGAAAAGCAATGTCTTGGGGGTCAGGAGACATAGGTTTTAGTCTTGGCTCTGCTACTAGAAATCCGTGTGACCCTGTCCCAAGTCACTTAACTTCTGTAGTATTCCAATTCCACATGAATAAAATATGGAGGATGGACTGGATCAAAACATCATATGAACATTTGTTTATATATTTGTTCTAGGGTCCCAGATTTTAGCAAAGTACCTGGCCCATAATAAGCATTTAATAATTGTTTCCTGATTGATAAGACAACAGTCATGGCTACAATAACCAATATAACATGGCCTCTAAGTTTCCATATAGCTCTGAAATTCCATAAGTCATTATATTTATATATTATAAAAATTTCAAATTACCTTCATGATTCATATTTCATTTTACTTTTATAGTCCTCTTTGAAAGTTGTCAGGAAAGCACTATTCTGTTTTACTTGTGAGGAAACTGAAGGTGATGGGCTTTCAATCTCTCAATCAACAACTGCTTCTTGAATAAATACTATGTGTTGAGCACTATGGTAAACAAAGGGGATATAAAGGAAGGCAAAAATAGTCCCTGACCTCATGAATCTTACATTCTAATGGGGAAGATGGGACAAATAAAGAAAGTACTGCAAGTTATTTACAGAGGAGATAAAAGGTAACCTCAGAGAAACAAAACTATGCAGTAATATCTATAATTAATATAAATGTAAATTATTTGCAAAGAAGCTACATTAAAAAGATTGTAAACTAGGATCAAGAATGTAGAGTTGGTTCAATTGACTGTATTAATGACAAAAACAAAATCACGGAATTATATGGATGCAAAAAATCTTTTGAAATAATAAAATACATTTTTATGTAAAAAAATTAGGAAGCAATAGGATTTGACTTTCCTTAATATAATGAATAGGATCTGTCTAAAGCCAACCATTTTTAGTGGAGAAATACTAGAAACCTTTCCAATAAGGTAATGGGTAAAGCATACACATTGTCACCATTACTATTCATTGATACTTCTAGAAGGATTATCTATGGCAGTAAGACAAGTCAGTAAGCATTGGCAAAGAAGAATCAAAATTATCACTTTTTGTAGATGACATAATTTTTTAAAATTTAGAAATCCTTAGAGATTTAACCAAAATTTGATAGAAATGTTGACTTCAGTAAAGCAGTAGGACATAAACCCACAAAAATAGTCAGCATTTTTTCACATTACTAACAAAATCCAGCAAAGAGAAGTAGAAAAAGAAATTCTACTAAAAATTACTATTGTTGTTCAAATTGTTTCAGTCATGTCTGATGCCATGTGATCCCATTTGAGTTTTCTTGGCAAAAGACACTGGAGTAGTTTGCCATTTCTTTCTCCATACCATTTTACAGACCAGAAAAGAGGCAAAAAGGGTTAAGTGACTTGCCCAAGGTCACTCACATAGCTAATAAATAAATATCTTAGGTTGAATTTGAACTCAGGAAGATCCTGACTACAGGCCCACTGTGGTACCTAGCTGCCAAATTACTATAGACTATATAACATATTTGGTAGTCCACTTACAAAGATATTGAAATTATATGATTAAAACTCCAAAACACTTTTTACAAAAGTAAAAGAAGGCAAATAATTGGAGGGGAATTATTGTTTATAGTTGGCTATGCTAATGTAATACACATCACAAAGCTACTTAATTTACAGATTCAATACCATATCAGTGAAACAACCAAGTGATTATTTTATAGAACCACACAAAATTATAACAAAATTAATCTGAAGAGACAAAAGAGTTGAAATCTCAAAGGCTATAATACCAAATTCCAAACTATAGTATGAGGAAATAATTTGCAAATCAATTTGGAACTGGTTAAAAAAAAGGGTTGATTAAGAGAACAGATTAGATACACAATAGCCAGGAAGAAATGAACATGCTATTATAGTACTTGAAAAATCCAAGGACAGAAACAACTGGGATATGAACTTACTATCTGGCAAAAATCTGCTAGAAAAATTAGAAAGCAGAGTGGGAGAAATTAGTCTTAGATCAGTACCACACACCATACACCACAGTAAATTCAAAAAGGATAAGTGGCCTCGATGTAAATGGTCATGTCATAAGCAAATGAAAGGAGAGTGTAAGGACGTCTATTTGAGAATTATGAACAGAGGAAGAGATAATCACAGGAGATAAAATAGACAATTTTGATCACATAAAATAAAAAGATTTTTCTGCAAACAAAATCAATACAATGAAAATTAATTAACTAAGGATGTATTTTGGCATCAAATTCTTTGCAAAAGGTCTGTTAAAGATAAGGATTAGACCTTTGATTTCAGTGATATAGGGAACTCCTTGGATGAGGAAACTACTTTTACCAATGTAGGTCAGCAGTTACTATGCAACTTAAAGTGTTAGAGAATTGTTTGGAAGAGTACTAGGTGATGAAGTCTCAGGCCAGGTCACACAACCAATCTCTGTTAGGAACAGAATTTGAACTTAGATCTTAATAACTTTGAGGCCAGCTCTTTTTTCATCACACAATGCTGCCTCTTATCAAAGATATATGGGTAAATAATATAAATATGTAAAAACAGGAGCTATTCCCCAATAGCCAAATAATCAAAGGATATGAGAAGGAAATTCTCCAGGTAAACAGGAAAAATGCTCCAAATCACTAATAATAAAAGAAATGCAAATTCAAACAACTCTGATATTCTTCCTCTCACATTTTTCATATTGACTAACATGACAAATAAAGAAAATAACAATTCTTGGGGAAAGCACAGAAGCAAAGATCCACTGATATACTGTTTGTGGTGTTATTAAACAGTCTAAGAATTCTGGAAATCATTTTGGATCTAGACACCAAAAGTCACTAAACTGTGCCTACTCTTTGATCCAAAAATACCTCTAGTAAGCCTAGACAACAAGGAGACCTGCGTTTGTTTAAAAAATACTTATGGCTGCACCTTTTTGTTATTGCAAAAAACTGGAGACAAAATAGTTACCTATCAATTGAAGAATGGCTGAATAATTATGGTTTATGATTGTAATATAATATTATTGTGCTGTAAGAAAAAACCATAAGTTTCAGATTTGGAGAAATCTGTGAAGACTTATGAACTGATGTAGAATGAAATGAGCAGAACCAGGACAAATATTTATTTGATGACCATAAAAACGTAAAAGAAAACAACCTTAAAAGACTAAAATAGTTTGATTAATGCAATGAACAATAATGGTTCCAGAAAAATGATGGAGAAACCTGCCTTCCACTTTCTGGTAGTGAAATGATGGACTGTGGGTACAGAATGAAATATACATTTTCAGACATAATCAAAACAGCACAAAATTATTTACTCAACTATACTTTTGTTAAAAAGAAGGCTTTGGGGCAGTTAGTTGGTGCAGTGAATAGAATTCTGGCCTTGGATTCAGGAAGACCTAAGTTCAAATCCAGCCTCAGATACTTAATACTTACTAGCTGTGTGACCCTGGGCAAGTGACTTAATCCCGATTGCCTCACAAAAAAAAGAAGGCTTTTATTCATTTTGGGGGGGGGGATTTGGAGAAAACTGGGGGAGGTAGCAATAGTGACTCAAAAATATGTAAAAGAAGATAGAAAATGCACAAAAGAGACTAGAGCAAAATTCAGAGGGAGTCATATACAAGCAAAATAATATTAGCAATACTTTGTTAAATGTGCATTAGTGAGAGTAATGAACTTTATAGAGCTGATTGAGAGTTACATTTACAATTTCTATTTCCTGGTCTTGTATGTATAAGCATTCATGATCATTGATAATTTTCTAGTGTATATTAAAAAAAACAAATTTAAAAGAAAAAAACAAAGGTTGTTTGTCCTGATATGAGTCTGGGAAAACAAGAGAAAGAGACTCAGCTGAATAGCTCGTAGGAAATTGTAAGTCTCCTTAAATACCCCAACCTTTTTATGAAAACAAAGCCCCATCTTTTTTATACCAACTTTCTACTTATAGTACTATATGGTAGAAAAAAAAACTCATGAAATTAAAAATGAATTAAAAATGAGCATCACCATAAGACAATGAGTATAAATCAATTTCAATATATAACCAATGAGGAAATTTAAAGCAAAATGAGAGTAATTTGTGGAATTGCATGATAGTAAGAGAAGATAGGTGAAGGTAGGAATGACAGTTGGAAAGCCAAAGTATTCCACAGGTACCCATGTAGACAAGGGTATGTCAGCAGACAGTAAGGATAGAATTTTGGATACATCCTCTTTGGTGAGCATGGCCAAGAGTCTTACAGGATGAACAAGCATAGGTAGGTTGTCATCTGTTTCACTGGAGGGAACTTCCACATTGCTGAGCACTTGAGTCCCTTTAATATTTAAATATAACATTGAATTCTTAATTATTTGCTGGGATGGAAGAAAATAATGATGTATATAATCTGAAGGACTGGATAAACAAAAAAGCTTTCACCTTTGACTCTATAACACATTATCTGATTCTTTTTCCTCCTTAGACATCTATCTTTCTAATTGTATTTTGTTTAATTAGGCATTTAAGCCAGTTTTCGTCATCTGTGCACATAACTAAGTTTAAAATAGAGAATCTTGGACAGAAGGGAAAAGCCAGGTTCATATTCAAAAATATTTCCATGAGTAATTCACAATATGGACAATGCTCACATATGATTAGTGAAGATTTGATTATATTCTAACTCTCCTTGTTTATAGAGTGTTATATTGGAGGTTGTCAGCAGGTGGGGTTATTAATTCTATGAAGATTATGTTTTTAGATGGATTTGCTATACGGAAAATATGGAACAAAAGACAATGAAGAACAAAGGCACACTTGCCCCTGGTATTGTACATTTCTCCTCTTTGTGTAAAATGGCATCTTCTTTGGAAGCCTGGAAATAGAACTCTTCATCTTGTACATAATTTCCCTGATACACTTATTCCTGGTTACTCTCAGAGCAAAGATAGATATTAATCATAAAGAAACAGAAGCCCCATAATCCATTCTTTAGAAGAATTATATAGGAGACACTCATAATTCATATGAGACACACATTCTAGAGATTGCTGTGAATAGGGAAATCTGCAAAGACTGACCTATCCTGAAAATAAAGACCTTTTTTTCTTTTAGCTACTCACCCATTCACTTTTTTTTTTTTAGGAAACACAACAAAGGATGCAGATTAATATTAGATCACAATGTACAGATGCAAAAATACCAAGGTTGCATAGTAGTAACATGCTATCATGCCATGGGCAGATAGAGTGACATATTGTAAATATTTAAAATCAATAAATTGCTGATCCATAGATTGTGGGGGTTTCCTATCCTGTCACTGCAGTTAGTCATACTGACATATCAGTAGGAGACATGCTTTATTAAGCATCAATTTTGATAACTGAATATTGCTCTTTGGGGTACATAATGTTCACAGGATTAGAAGAATGCTTATTGGTTCTACAAACTTAAGTTGATTAAGTGGAATTTTTGGAGAGGCTGACACAGCTCTCTTACATTTGGATGATAACCAGAGATTATGGTGGCTGGTATGTCATTTATAATACAACAGCAGAACATATATGGTTATATTTGATTATATGATTTCAGAGGAGATTACTGAAATTATTAAGATACTTGTCACTAAGTTCAGATCTTTGGCTCTATAGTTGCTTTCTGGACAGTCAGCAGTGCTGAGGTGGTCCTGCTTTAGTTTAATATGACACCTAAAAGATGGTATTATTAAAGCAGCAGTCATTCTGGTATATATTTAAAAACCTTCATTGGTTATAGAACCAAATTCTGATGTGACCTGTGAATTCATTTTGAAATAATAAAAATGTGTGGATAGGAAAAGTCTTCTTTTTTAAGCTCCCTTATTCCCTTGCCACCAGACCATCTTAACCTTAATCTATTTAAAGCATAATAATTTTACTGAAATATCTTCAAATCTGAGCCTTTTTATGTACTCAGTGCCTTTTGTCCCTACCATCTTAAAAGTCAATGGGTATCTCAGGGGTTTAATTTCTTTTTTAAAATTCATTTACTTCCACTTCACCACCAGTGGCTTTGTGATACGTTAGTAGTTAGGAAGGGAAGAAACTGGAAATTGTGAGGATCAAGAAAGGCATTAGATAGAACTTGGATTCTTAACCTTTTTTGTGTCATGGATCCCTTTGGTAGTCTGGAGAAGTCTGTGGATGTCTTCTTGTAATAATGTTTTTAAATACATGAAATAAAATAGATAGGATTACAAAAAAGACCACTTACATTGAAATAGTTATGAAAATATTAAAATAAAACATTTACAGACCTCAGGTTAAGAACTCCTTATACAAAAATTGTTTTTCAAGGAAGAGAGAGATTCTACGAGGCAGAAGTGGGGAATGATATTCTAGGCATGGGGAAATTCCAGTGCAAAGGCATAGAGATAAAAGATATAGTGTTGTGTGTGAGGCTGGATCACAAAGTGTGGTAAAGAGAATAATGTATAATGAGCTGGAAAGATATATTGGTGCTAGGTTGTGAAGGACTTTAATAGCTAAGCAAAGATGTTATTTTATTGTAAAGGCAATAGAAAACCACTAGAGTTTCTTGAGTAGGTGATTGAGATGGTAAGATGTATATTTAAAGAAAAATCACTTTGGGAACTGTATGAAAGGTAAACCGGAATGGTGAGGAGTTTGAGGCAGGGGGAAAATCAGGTGGCTGTCACAGTATAGGCAAGAAGTGATGAGGGCTAGAAGGTGATGGCTATATATGTAGAAAGAAGAGGATAGGTGCAAGAGATTAGATAGAAAAGGCAATTTTTGGCGAATAGGTATGACATTAAGGAGTTCAGTATAACAACCAGGTTACGAACCTGGAAGGCTGGAAGAATGGTGTTGCCTTTGACAGAAATTGGAATGTTTGAAAGAGGGGTGGGTTTTGGGGAAAAGATAAGGAGTTGTATATTGGATATGTTAACAGGGGAAAGAGAATGAATTGTGTATTAGATATGTTAAGTTTATGATGTCTTTAAGACATTAGGGTAATTTATTTATTATCTCTCCCTCCACTGCTCCCCTCTAATTGAACAATAATTAAAAAAAACCCCTCATAACAAATGAATATAGTCCAGAAAAACCAATTCCTACATTGTTTGTCCAGTTCAGCATTTTAAGTCTGTCAGTTCTCTCTCAGGATGAGGGCAGTGTGTTTCATTTTCTGTCCTGCAGGCTTGTGGCTTATTGGATTGATTAGAGTTCTAAAGTCTTACAAAGTTATTTTTCTCTGCATAGTTCTTGTCATTGTCTAAATTCTTTTCCTGGTTGTGCTTGCTTCACTCTACATCAGTTCACAGAAATCTTCTAGTTTCCTGTGAAATTATACATTTCTTCATTTCTTGTGGCATTATGAAAGAATGAATGAATGAAGCATTTATTAAGTGCTTAATATGTACAAAGAACTGTGCTAAGCCCTGGGGATACAAATAGAAAAGCCACTGCTGTCAAGGAGCTCTCATTTTAACAGATATTACATTAACAATCTAATAGTATTCCATTACACTTGTATACCATAATTTGTTTAGCCGTTTTTCAATAGGTGGGCATCACTTTGGTCCTTCTGTGAAAAGAGTTGCTATAAAGATATGTTTTTAAAAATACAAAATAGTTCTATTTTTTCTTTCTTTGATCTCTTTAGGATATTGACTTACTAGTGGTATAGCTGGGTTAAAGAGTATGCATTTAGTAACTTTTGTGGCCATAGTTCCAAATTGCTTTCCAGAAAGGCTGGAGTAATTTGCAGCTTCTCCACTAGTGTACTAGTGTTCCTGTTTTGTTTTGTTTTGCCCTTTAACATTTAGCCCTTCTTTAGCCCTTCTAACATTTTATGTTTCCTCTTCTGTCATTGTCAAACATTTTATGAGCAAGAGATAGAATCTCAGAGTTGCCTTAATTTACATTTCTGTGTTATTGATCTGGAGTATTTTTTAAAAATATGTTACTGATAACTTGGATTTCTTCCTTTGAAAACTGCCTGTTCATATCCTTTGACCACTTATTGGGGGATGGTTTTTAGTCTTATAATTTGAATCCCAAACAGCTTTTTAAATGGGCACAAAATCAGAAAACCTTATCCATAGTGAAATACTGTGGGGGGTTTTCTTAATCATGCTTAAAGTCAAAATAAATTCCACCCCTTAAGTTAAAATTCAATAGTTATTACCACGCTATTCCTATTATGAAAAAAATGACATCATTATTACCATTAAGAGAGGCAGTAAGGAGTAGTGGAAAGAGAGTAGTTTCAAAGCTAGAAAGACCTGGGTTTAAGCCTCACCTCTGATACATTCTGTCTGTTCCATCCTGGGCAGATTACTTAACTTCTCAATGCTCTGGGTAACTCTACAACTTTAAATGGCAGAGAAGATGCCAACCCACATTATTGTGAAGGGATTTTTCTCACCCAGAAGTTCCCTTACCACTAAAATTATAGGTCCCATCCCTATCTCCTAATTATTAAGCATTTTTAAAAAAAGAACTGTGCTTATTAATCTCCTATATGAGCATATATTGCATCTAGTTGGTGAAGCTGGACACATACATAATAAAGGGGGATGTAGGTGAACTAGCAAAGGAAAGGGACAGATAATAAGTGCTAGAGAAGGGAGAGATCATCAATACATGGTACAGTCTGTGTTACTATTACCATATATTTTGGTATGCATTCAGTGTTCACATCTGTACCTGCTTTTCTAATTTATTATTAAATAAGTCTAATATAAATATAGTTTATTATTGAAATCCATTCCTAGTAGGTTTTTTCTTTTAAATAAATTATCCACATTACCACAACTTACCCCTCCTAGATTCAGTATTACCTGGAATGAAGATTGTTAACTCAAGATTTGGCTTCTTAGCTGGGTTTGAACCTTCCCAGTGTTATTTCTTAAAATATGCTGTGTATTGTCACGGGGATTCCTCATGCCTTCCCTGACTGAAATCTAGAAAGTGGAAGGGGATAATAAGGTCAACAGGTTTTAGATAACGGCATTTAGCAAATGGCAAAAATGCCAGTGGTTTGGTCCAATTCCCTTCCTAGATATTAGAATGTAGGCTGATTCACAGTGCATTTTTTCAGGAATAGACTCAGGTAACAGAGCTTCCCATCACTACCATGGGGTGGTATTCCACAATGTAATAAATCTCACAGTTGGGAAATTTTCTTGAGATGACATAGGCAACCATGTGGCTGTTGCTGTGCGTTTTTAGTACATCCTGAAAGAGCACATCTGCTTTATAGCTAAGGAAACTAGGACAGCCACATAACCCATTGTTTACAGTGAAATATTAGGGCTTGAAAAGATAGCTTAGGAGAAGGAAAGGAAAGAGTTAATCTTATACATTTTTCCATTAAGATGGCTGTAAAGTGACAATTACATTATGCAAAAATATATATTCATAAAATGATTTTGATTCAGAAACAGAAGTCCCTGAAATTTGGGGCCCTTTAGGAATCTATAATGTCAATGGGGGAATAAACTGAAATTTAAAGGAATTGAAATTTCATTGTAAAAGACAACAAAGCATAAACAATATATTGCAGAGGTTTAAGATAGGGTATGGTTCACAACACCTACATGGCTGCTTCTTGGATTGTTAATGAGTCAAATACTCAAGTGTTTAAGCTATTACCCAAGTACTATATTAATATAGTATTGACAATACTCTCCTATTTCTAGTAAATCTACTTTATTATGGTAACTATAGTTATATGGTGCACCAAACACATATATACAGAAAACGAATATGTGTGAAATATTTTTCCATGCAAAAATACGTGTCTTCTTATCAGTGTTGTCACAGCAAATTTCCCCCAGGTGGGGAATGTTAGTTCAAGAATTCCATGAAAAACTGTACAAGAATTTTCTGACAATAACATTCCTTGGGGAAATATGAACTTGGCACAAGTATCTTTTCCTCTGAGCGTTCTGAGAGTAGATGTGTTTTCACAGAGAGCAAGCCTGCAGTAACTGGAATGTTCCCAGAGAGAGTGTCTCCTGCCACAAATATCTTTTCCTCTGGGTACTATATAGTTGTTTTGACTTTTTTTTCCTTCCTATTAATGCTTCTTTGAGTCTCGTATTTGAAATTCACATTTTCTATTCAGCTCTAGTCTTTTCATCAGGAAAGCTTCAAAGTCCTCTATTTCATTAAATATCCAGTTTCCTCCCCCCTTGATGTGTTTCTGTAGAGAGCAAGCTTGTAGTAACTGTAATGTTCTCAGAGGTGTGTCTCCAGCCACAAATATCTTGTCCACCAAGTGTTCTGAGGCTAGATATGTTTCTATAGAAAGCAAGCCTGTAGTAACTGGTGTGAAAAAGAAACTGAGAAGCTCCTCTGGGCAAAGAAACCAACCCCTACTAAGAGAAACAAAGGTGAGGCCTCGGACTGTAGCGGGCAGACTATAGACCCCACCTTTGTCCCTTCAAAAGGTTGGTTTCCTTGCCCAGAAAGGCCTCTCAACCCTCCTCCCACACTGGAATGTTCTCATAGAGTCTCTTGCCATGAGTATCTTTTCCTCTGAGTGTTCTGAGAGTACATGTGTTTCTAGAGCAAACCTGTGCAATTTGGCAGTAGGTAGGGGCCAAGAAGTTTAGGGGCTAAACTTCTTCAGGCTGCAGGTAGATTTTTAGCAGCTCATTTTCTAAGTAAAGGTATAATTAGTGATTAAACTATTTTTTGCAAATAAACCAAATTAAAAAGGGAAATTTCAATTAATATCAATGAATTACAATTATTACTTAAATTTTTTATCATGAAATCACATTAATGTTAAAAAATTGCTTTGCTAAGTGGTACAAGTTTTAATAAATTTTTCAGGTTTTCTTACTGTTTGTATTTAGTTAATGGGAGGTACTATGCTTCTTGTCAGCAATCAGTTTATCATACTCCGGAATCATGTTTGACATCTATATCTTTAGAAATCTGAAAACTAACCTTAGTAGCTGCCTCATTTTCTGAGTTTGCTTTCTTGAAAAATGTTTGTTCCACTGAGATTTTTCAACAATTTGGATGCTTTAATTTGTTTTTCATTGGTGTCCAACTTGCTTAAGTCAGGATGTTTTAATTTGAAATGGCGATAAAGATTGTATTCCTTCAGAATGGCTATTACTTCTCAGCAAATGAGGCACAATATTTGTTTCTCATGTAAGCAAACAAGTATCTATTTGTCCACTCCGGATTAAACACTGTGTGTTCTGATTCGATCTTCCATTTCTTTTTATCACCCATTTTACAAAGTAACCCCAAAAACTTTAATGTTAGAACCAAAAAATCTCCACAGCAACTGCTCATATACAAAGAATTACTGAACTGGGTGTCTGACCTAGGAGAGAGTGCCAGACACTCACGGAACTTGGAGGACAGCTGCCCAGCGAGGGCGGGGAAGAAGTTCTCATGGTTTTGCTGCTCATAGCCTCACGGGTGTCAGCTGCATTGGCATGTGGCTGCACTCACTTTGTCCGTGTTCAACACCAATAACGATCGAAAACACAGCTAAAAGATACGACTCTTGTTCCTCTCAGATTAGAGACAGACTGATGATGGTGGATTGCTTAGAGTCAAGTGACAAACAGGAGAGAGTGTGCAGTGGCAACTCAACCACCAAGTTACATATCCGGCACAATAGCCACTAGTGGAAGGAGGGTTAAGTGGGGCATGGACAAAGCACTTGTTACATCTTTACTTTCTTTCACATCCTCTACATTTTTTGTGGGCCCCCCATAGGGTGTATGTTGTACAGACCGGTTCTACATAGAGCAAGCCTGTAATAAGTAGAAGGAAATCTGAATTTGGGAGGAAGGGATAATAGGGGAGAGAGAGAAGAGGAAGAGAGAGAGAGACAGAGAGAGACAGAGAGAGAGAGAGAGAGAGAGAGAGAGAGAGAGAGAGAGAGAGAGAGACAGAGAGAGACAGAGAGACACAGAGACACAGAGACACAGAGAGAGAGATAGAGAGAGAGACACAGAGAGAGAGAGAGACCTTTATTCCATTGTATTCCATTACTTCAGGACGTTAGTCTACTTGGCTGTCCTCTCCTCAAGGGAAATATGACATTATTAAAGGCTGCATGGCTTCCTGTCCTCTCAGGTGAGAGATTGTTAGGATATGAATTTGGGTAGCAGCCACCATTTGAGTAAAGGGAAGAGGATGGATGCAAGAGATTTGAAGGTAGAAATGACATATCAGTTGATTGAATCCGTGGAGTAAGGCAGAGTCAGAAATAAAGTATAGTGATGATATTCATCTGAGTGACCAGAAGCACAGTGGTGCCCTCAAGAGAAATAGGGAAATTAAGAAGAAGGGTGTGTGTGGGTGTGTGTGTGTGTGGAGAGAGAGAGAGAGAGAGAGAGATAGTGAATTAAATTTTGTTCATGTTCCGTTTGAGATTCCCAAGGGATATTTAGTGTGAAATGTCCAGTAAGCAGGCTGGACAGATATAGCAGGGACTTCAAGAAGCAGGGTATTAGGGTCTTTGGTTCTTTTGGAGAGAGCAATTCCAGTTGAATGATGAGGTCTGAAGGCAAACTGCAAAGTGTTGCTAGAACCTGGAAGGGAGGAAGAGGAGCTACATTTTTTTTTTTCATATTGTTGCCTTTTTTTTTTTGGTAGGAGAGAAGGTTGAGACTTAAATGAAAGTTGGGAATTATCTGTGAATATCAATCATCTTAATTTTCTCCTTTACCAGTGATAATCAAAAGAAGGATTTGTATTAAAGTGTCAGGACTTTGTTTCAATGGAAGGGCTTTAGTATATTTCATATGTTAATTTAGTTAGGTTTGACTTTTATGGATGGCAAATGAATTGTCTATTGCAGATGACACCCTATGATAGCTTATTTTCTCCTTCTAATGATAATTATAGTGCATCTTCTTTATCTGGCTTGGAGAAAAAAGGCAGATTTTGTACCGTGGAAGTGGTAGAATGTGTTTTTAAAAATCTACAAACAGTAAGCTTAGTAGAGAGTTTGGAAGTGGTGTCCTGAAGCCTAAAGTGATCCCAAACTAAATGGACTCAGGCTTAATTTGGACTGACAATGCAATCTGGCTTTTTTTCCAAAGCATTTGCATGGTGTTTGCTAGTGGAGTGTGTCTTCAAATGGTGCTTTCATGTGCGCTATCTTGCTGCATCCTCCTAACGGTCTGTGAGAGAGGCAAAGCAGCGATTACTAGGCTTGGTTCAATAATACAGGTAGAATAGACTAGACTAGCAGGGGTGGGGAACCTGCAACCTCAAGGCCACATGTGACCCTCTAGGTCCTCAAGCGTGGCCCTTTGACTGAATCCAAACTTCACAGAATAAATCCCCTTAATAAAAGGATTTGTTCTATAAAACTTGGACTCAGTTAGAAGGCTCATGGCACCAGAGGAGCTGCTAACCTTAAGATTCTTAGAATAAGGACAGACAGTTCAAGTCCTCTAGGAGGCACACTTATGTCCCTGGGCAAGTAACTTCACCTCCCACAGCCATAGGCAAATCTGTAAGACTAGTGTAATAGCTGCAGATCTGCATTTACAGAGAGAGTTTCTTTAGTATGGAGCTCCCTAAACTGATGAAATTACAGGTCCAGACCTAAAATAATATTTTTTATGGTGGGAAAGCCAAGGAATGAAGAGATTTACAAATGGGATTATGCAGGGGAGTGCTGGTAAATGTTTAATAACCAGCTTTAGGGGAAAAAATGTATGCAGGACACATTTTAAGTTTAATCAGTATCATTAACATTTTCCAGTCACTTTCTCAAGTCTAAACAATTAACAAAATAAGAAACTACTCTTGGTTCTTCAGGTGTAAATGCTCACACAGATATTTAACAACCAGATTCCCCAAGCAATTGGAGCTCCTGCCTGCTCATCCCTGTTAAAAAGGTGCCTTCCCTTGGAGATAATCCCCTATGTACCCTTAATACATGTTGTCTGTATGTTGTTTCCCTCCCCCCTCCTTAAATTGTTAACTTTCTGAGAGTAGGGGCTATCTTTTGACTTTCTTTGAATCCGCAGGGACTGGCACATGTTCTTTAGTCCTTTCAGTTGTCTCCAACTCTTTGTGACCCTATTTAGACACATAGCAGTTTTTTTTGAAGCCATCGGAGTTTTAAGGGTCATGCAGCTAGTACATGTCTGAGGCCAAATTTGAACTCACGTCCTCCTGACTCCAGGGCAGGTGCTCTAGCCACTGCACCACTCAGCTGACCCATGGCAATCTTTTAATAAATGCTGGTTGACTGGGTAAAAGATGGAAGACCGGTCTCAGACTTAGGCCTTCTAACTCCAAGACCAGTGTTTGTTATATTACACCATGATTAGGAAAAATATTTTAAATGTTATCAACTTGAGATCTTGTGCTGATAATAAAAAGTAGATTTGAAACAGGGCAGGTGTTCCCTGTACATGAAGGCAGGAATTTGATTACTACCTGTGTGACCTGGGGACAGGTCACTTAAATTATCTGGACCTAAATTTTCTCATCTGTAAAATGAAAGGGTTGAACAAGACGTAAGGTCCTCTCAAGCTCTAGAATTATAAGCCTATGATCTTATGATCCTACTTAGAGATAAATGTTCCATAAGAAAGCAATTGTCCTGAAATGACAAGGATTGGTGTTTTTTTTTATTCTCAATGAGTTCATATCCTCTTGAACTGTTAGCAGAACTATGGCTTTAAGGCACTCCTTCTGGGACCCTGGTCCCAGAAATAAAATAATGATGGAGACTCCATCATCCAATTTCTTGCCATCTTCTAAGATTTGCTTTAGACAAAAATTCCTATTATTTTAGCATAGAAGCCCATATTTTTTTTGTTTGAGGTTAATATAATTCAAGAGAGTAGCTAATGTGGCAGTGAGATATAATTCTGGCAGGGGCATAATGGGTAATGGAGCTGCATTTTGTGTCTGGAAGAACAGAGTTGAAATCTTGCCTCCCTTACTCTCTGTGTGGATCACTTAACTGCACTTAGCCTCAGTTTTCTCATCTGTAAAGTGGGATAATAATAGCACTTACCACATAGTGCTGTCGTGAAGATCAAACTGGATAACGTACAGATCTTTGCAAACCTCAAAGTGCTATATAAATGCTAGCTAACATCATCATAATTATTATATAGTGGAGACTGTTGGATCTGGAGTTGCTGTCTCTGCATTCCATTCTTGATCTGCTCCTCATTAACTATGTGACCTTGGACAATTCACTCAAGTCAGTTGCCTCATCCAATGAGGAGGCAGGAAAAGACAATAGTAATTTCCATTTATATAGCACTTAAATTTTATGAAACCTTTTTGTCAGAACAATTCTCTGAAACAGGTAATGCAAATATTATCCACATTTTATAGACTGTGAAACTGAAGCTCTGAGTGATTGACTTGCTTATGATCAAAGCACTCAATCCAGTTCTTCTAACTCTAGGTCAGTCACTCATCATACTATGCCATACTACCTTTATTAAAAAAAAAATCTGAGATTGCCCTGGCTTTAAATCCTATGGCACCCTTGATTTTGCTAGAAGGGAAAGGTCAGGAAGTTTTCTTATACTTAAGAAGTTTAAGCTTTAAAGTTTTCACATGTACCCACATTGCCTTATTTAGGAAGTGAAGTACCCTCCATAAGTTTATTTTCTATGTAACCAAAACTTACCCTTTTAAGTGCCAAAATTTTAAAAACGTAAACAATTTGGGCAGAAAGCTTTCCAAAGCATATCACATATATCCTTGTCTTATTTGATAACAGGTGTTTATGCAATAGTAAGTCCATAGGTTTTGGGTAAGGGCCTGAGTCTCCCCACAAGTAAAGTAAGTAGGCTTTGCTGTACAATCTTTTTTCAGTTGTATCTGATTCTCTGTGATCCCATTTGGGGTTTTCTTGGCAACAATAGTGGAGTGGGTTGCCATTTCCTTCTCCAGCTCATTTTGTAGATGAGGAAACTGAGGCAAACAGGGTTAAGTGGCTTGCCCAGGGTCACACAGCTACTAAGTGTCTGAGGCAAGATTTGAACTCAGGAACATGAGTCTTCCTGACTCCAGGCCCAGCACTCTATCCACTGTCCCACCTGCCTGCCCCCAAGTAGATGAGCTAAGAAACATAAATATGAATAATTTTAACACGTACATAATGGAATTTACACTTTTAAGTACCATCTTTTTCCATTTTGTTTATACATCTGAATGTTTATTTTTGTTAAGAGGTGTTGCTCAGAATAGAAAATGTTTAATTTTTAAAAAGGGCTTGGGCTTCTGATAGTTACCAATGTGACACCCTTTCTACTTATCATAAGGTTTTAGGTGGCTTCTAGTCTGGACTTCTTTCCTTTTAATTGCTCTGCCAAAAGTGCAGTTTTAATGTAAAATTGAAATTCTAATCTGTAAATTTGGCATAATTATATCACCCACCTCTTAGGGTTGTGAAGATTGAATGAGGTAACAGATGTAAAGTACTTTACATACTCTAAAGTTTACGGAAATGTAACTCTTATTACAAATGCTATAATTAATGTCATTTTAATCGATATTACTGGTGATGAGGCATTTCAAAAACATTTGTTAAATGTGTGCTGCATGTAGGGTGGTTGCTATATGCAAGGTAACATTGCATGTGCTAGGACTGTGCTTTCACTGGCACAGGGAACTCCCTCTAAATTGCATATAGCAAGAACCTCTCCTTAATTTATACTCTTAGTTCCAAAACATTGAGAGGTTAAGTGATTTATCAAGGTCACATAGCTAGTATATGTCAGTTACTGAACTGAACTTAGGTTTTTCTGTCTGGCTTTCTAGCTGCTTCCCATGGTACCTCTGTATGGGTTGGAGATTTTGTTACTATTTAGTCATTCATATTTGAGTCTTTGTGACCTTGTGGACCATTGGACATCAGGCCTTTTTATTCACCACTATCTCCCATAGTCTATCCAAGTTCATGTTCTTTGCTTCATGATACTATCTATCCATCCTGTCCTCTGCCATCCCCTTCTTTTGCCTTCAATCTTTCCTAACATCTGGGTCTTTTTCAATGAGTTCTCTTTTCTCATTATGTGGCCAAAGTATTTAAGCTACAGCTTCAGTATTTGATCTCCTAGTGAATAGCCAGAATTAATTTCTTTTAAGTATTGACTGGTTTGATCTTCTTGCTGTCCAAGGGACTCTCAAAATTCCTCTCCAGCACCACAACTGAAAAGCCTTTTCAGTGGCGCTCAGCTTTCATTAGAGGCCAACTCTCAAAGCCCTACATTGTTACTGGAAAAACCACTGCTTTGACTATACGGGCTTTTGGTGACAAGGTGGTGTCTCTGCTTTTTAGTTATGCTGCAAAGATTTGCCATAGCTTCACTCTTTGCAAATGATATGATGGTATATTTAGAGAATCCTAGAGAATCAACTAAAAAACTACTTGAAATAATTAACTTTAGCAAAGTCACAGGATATAAAATAAATCCACAGAAATCATCAGCATTTCTATGTATTACCCACAAAGCTAAGCAGCAAGAGATAGAAAAATTCCATTTAAAATAACTGTGGAGTTATTTTAAATAATTTTTAAAATGTTTGGGAGTCAAGACAAACCCAGGAACTATATGAATACAATTACAAAACATTTTTTACATGAATAAAGTCAGATGTAAACAATTGGAAAAATATCAAATGCTTATGGGTAGGCTCGGCTAATATAATAAAAATGATGATTATACCTAATTTAATTTACTTGTTCAGTTCATACCAATCAAACTACCAACAATGTATTTTATAGAGCTGGAAAAAATAAAATTCATCTGGAAGAACAAAAGTCAAGACTATCAAGGAAATTAATGAAAAAAATGCAAAGGAAGTTGGCTTAGCTGTACCAGATCTAAAATTATTGTATAATGCAGCAATCATCAAAACTATTTGGTACTGGCTAAGAAATAGAGTGGTATATCAGTAAAAGAGATTAGGTACACAAGACCGAGTAGTAAATGACTACAGCAAACTATTATTTGATAAACCAAAGACTTCAGCTTCTGGGATAAGAACTCACTATTTGCCAAAAAGTGCTGGGAAAACTGGAAAATAGTATGGCAGAAACTAGGCATAGACCAACATCTCACACCATATACTAAGATAAAGTCAAAATGGGTACATATTTTAGACATAAAGGGTGATACCATAAGCAAATTAGAAGAGCTAGGACTGGTTTACCTGTCAGATCTATGGAGAAGGGAAGAATTTATGACCAAATAAGAGATAGAGAACATTATGAACTGCAAAATGAATAATTTTGATTACATTAAGTTAAAAAGGTTTTTCACAAACAAACTGATGCAAGCAAGATTAGAAGGAAAGTAGAAATCTGGGAAACAATTTTACAGCCAGTATTTCTTTTTTTTAAAATTTTTATTTAAAAAAAATTTTTTTCCATATGCTTTTGAGTTGGAAATTTTTCTCCCTTTTTCTCCCCCCCCACCCTCCCCAAGACGGCGCACAATCTGACATAGGCTTTACATTTACATTCCTATTAAACATTTTCACATAAGTGAAGTTGTAAGTAAAAATTAAAACCAATAGGAGGAACCATCAGAAAGATGAAACAAAACTCAACAGAAGGTAAAAATAAGTGAGAGCAATTCGACTTCCATAGTTCTTTCTTTGGATGTGGATAGCATTTTCCATCCCGAGGCCTCTGGAGATGTCTTAGATCCTCGTAATGCTGAGAAGGGTTCAGTTTAACATCTTAGTCATTGCATAATGGCTGTTATTGTGTACAAAGTCCTCTTGGTTCTGCTCACTTCACTCAGCATCAGACCATATAAGTCTTCCCAGGTTTTTCTGAAGTCAGCCTGTTCATCATTTCTTATAGCACAATAGTATTCCATTACATTCATATACCACAACTTGCTCAGCCATTCCCCAATTGATGGGCATCCTCTCAATTTCCAATTCTTTGCCACCACAAAAAGAGCTGCTATGAATATTTTTGTACATGGGTCCTTTTCCCATTTGTTTGATCTCTTTGGGATATAGCCCTAGAAGTGCTATTGCTGGATCAAAGGGTATGCACATTTTTGTAGCCCTTTGGCTAGTTCCAAAATTGTTCTCCAAAATGGTTGGATCATTTCACAACTCCACCAACAATGCATTAGTGTTCCAATTTTCCCACATCTTCTCCAACATTTATCATTTTCCTGTTTTGTCATGTTGGCCAATCTGATAGGTGTGATGTGGTACCTCAGAGTTGTTTTGATTTGCATTTCTCTAATCAATAATTTAGAGCATTTTTTCATATGACTATAGATGGCTTTAATTTCTTCATCTGAGAACTGTCTGTTCATATCCTTTGACCATTTATCAATTGGGGAATGGCTTGTGTTCTTATAAATTTGTCTTAATTCTCTATATATTTTAGAAATGAGGCCTTTATCAGAGAGACTGGTTGTAAAAATTCTTTCCCAATTTTCTACCTTCCTTCTAATCTTAGTTGCATTGGCTTTGTTTGTGCAAAAACTTTTCAATTTAATGTAATCAAAATTCCATTTTGCTTTTCATAATGTTCTCTATCTCCTGTTTGGTCATGAATTCTTCTGTTCTCCATAGATCTGATAGGTAAACTATTCCTTGTTCTCCCAGTTTACTTATGGTATCAGCCTTTATATCTAAGTCCTGAACCCATTTTGACTTTATTTTGGTATATGGTGTGAGATTTGGGTCTATGCCTAGTTTCTGCCATACTCTTTTCCAGTTTTCCCAGCAGTTTTTTTCAAAGAGTGGGTTCTTATCCCAGAAGCTGGGGTCTTTGGGTTTATCAAATAATAGATTACTATAGTCATTGACTACTGTGTCTTGCATATTTAACCTATTCCACTGATCCACCTCCCTATTTCTTAGCCAGTACCAAGCAGTTTTGATGATTGCTGCTTTATAATACAATTTAAGATCTGGAATTGCTAGGCCACCTTCCCCTGCATTTCTTTTCATTAGTTCCTTTGATATTCTGGACCTTTTGTTTTTCCAAATGAATCTTGTTATTATTTTTTCTTAACTCTATAAAATAATTTCTTGGTAGTTTGATTGGTATGGCACTGAATAAGTAAATTAGCTTAGGTAGGATTGTCATTTTTATTATATTAGCTCGGCCTACCCATGAGCAACTGATGTTTTTCCAATTATTTAGATCTGATTTTATTTGTGTGAAAAGTGTTTTGTAATTGTGTTCATAGAGTTCCTGGGTTTGTTTCAGGAGGTAGACTCCTAAATATTTTATAATGTCTACAGTAAGTTTAAATGGGATTTCTCTTTCTATCTCTTGCTGTTGGGCTTTGTTGGTAATATATAGAAATGCTGATGATTTATGTGGGTTTATTTTATAGCCTGCAACTTTGCTAAAGTTGTTTATTATTTCAAGTAGTTTTTTACTTGATTCTCTAGGATTCTCTAAGTATATCATCATGTCATCTGCAAAGAGTGATAGCTTTGTTTCTTCTTTGCCTATTCTAATGCCTTCAATTTCTTTTTCTTCTCTTATTGCTAAAGCTAAGGTTTCCAGTACAATATTGAATAACAGTGGTGATAATGGACATCCTTGTTTCACCCCCGATCTTATTGGAAATGCTTCTAGCCTGTCCCCATTACATATAATGCTTGCTGAAGGTTTTAGATATATGCTATTTATTATTTTAAGGAAGACTCCATTTATACCTATGCTTTCTAGTGTTTTTAATAGGAATGGGTGTTGTATTTTATCAAAAGCTTTTTCTGCATCTATTGAGATGATCATGTGGTTTCTGTTGGTTTTGTTGTTGATATGCTCAATGATGCTGATAGTTTTCCTAATATTGAACCAACCCTGCATTCCTGGTATAAATCCTACCTGGTCATAGTGTATTATTCTTGTGATAAGTTGCTGTAATCTACTTGCTATATTTTGTTTAAAATTTTTGCATCTATATTCATTAGAGAAATTGGTCTATAATTTTCTTTCTCTATTTTGACTCTTCCTGGTTTAGGTATCAACACCATATTTGTATCATAAAAAGAATTTGGTAAGACTCCTTCTTCACCTATTTTCCCAAATAGTCTATATAGTATTGGAATTAATTGTTCTTTAAATGTTTGATAGAATTCACATGTAAATCCATCTGGCCCTGGAGATTTTTTCCTAGGGAGTTCATCAATGGCTTGTTCAATTTCTTTTTCTGAGATGGGGTTATTTAAGTATTTTACTTCCTCTTCGTTAATCTGGGCAATTTATATTTTTGTAAATATGTATCCATTTCACTAAGATTGTCAAATTTGTTGGCATATAGTTGGGCAAAATAATTCCTAATTATTGTTTTAATTTCCTCTTCCTTGGTGGTAGCTTCCCTTTTCATTCTTGATACTAGTAATTTGGTTTTCTTCTTTCTTTTTTTAATTAAATTAACCAAAGGCTTATCTATTTTATTGTTTTTTCATAAAACCAGCTCTTAGTTTTATTTATTAGTTCAATAGTTTTCTTAATTTCAATTTTTTAATTTTTCCTTTGGTTTTCAATATTTCTAATTTGGTGTTTAGTTGAGGATTTTTAATTTGTTCTTTTTCTAGTTTTTTTAGTTGTATGCCCAATTCATTAATCTCCTCTTTTTCTATTTTATTTATGTAAGCATTTAGAGATATAAAACTTCCCCTAAGAACTGCTTTGCTGCATCCCATAGGTTTTGGTATGTTGTCTCATTATTGTCATTCTCTTGAATGAAATTATTGATTGTTTCTATGATTTGTTGTTTGACCCAATCATTTTTTAGGATTAGATTATTTAGTTTCCAATTATTTTTTAGTCTATCTTTCCATGGCCCTTTATTACATATAATTTTTATTGCATCATGATCTGAAAAGGATGCATTTATTATTTCTGCCTTTCTGCATTGGATTGTGAGGTTTTTATGCCCTAGTACATGGTCAATTTTTGTGTATGTGCCATGTACTGAAGAGAAAAAAATATATTCCTTTCTATCCCCATTCAGTTTTCTCCAGAGGTCTATCATACCTAACTTTTCTAATGTTCTATTCACCTCCTTAACTTCTTTCTTGTTTATTTTGTGGTTAGACTTATCTAGTGAAGAGGGGGAGGTTCAGGTCCCCCACTAGTATAGTTTTGCTGTCTATTTCTTCCTGTAACTCCCTGAACTTCTCCTGTAAGAATTTGGATGCTATACCATTTGGTGCATATAGGTTTAGTAATGATATTACTTCATTGTCTATGGTGCCTTTTAGCAGGATGTAGTTTCCTTCCTTATCTCTTTTTGATTATGTGTATTTTTGCTTTTGCTTTATCTGAGATCAGGATTGCTACCCTTGCTTTTTTTTTTTATTTCAGCTGATGCATAATATATTTTGCTCCAGCCTTTTACCTTTACCCTGTATGTGTCACTCTTTTTCAAATGTGTTTCCTGTAAACAACATATTGTAGGATTATGGTTTTTAATCCATTCTGCAATCCATTTCTGTTTTATGGGAGAGTTCATCCCATTCACATTCACAGTTATGATTACTATCTGTGCCTTTTTCTCCATCCTTTCCCCCCCATTTATGCTCTTCTTTTTCCTTTTTCCTTTCTTCCCTTCACTAGTGTTTTGCTTTTGACCACCGCCTCCTTCAGTCCCTTCCCCCTTTTCTTATCCCTCTCCCTTTTCCTCCCTTTTAGTCTTACTGCTTCTTACCTCCCTTCTTCCCCCCCTTTTCTTTCCCCCTCCCTTTTCTTTCCCCTTCTCCCTCCTACTGCCTATAGGGCAAGTTAGATTTCTATACCTAACTGATTATATTATGCCCTTCTTGAGCCTAATCTGATGAGAGTAAGGTTCAAACAATGCCGCCCCCTTCTTTCCCTCTGCTGTAATAGGATTTTGTGTGTTTTCCTGTAATGTAATTTACCCTTGTCTGCCTCCTACTTTCTCAGTACCTTTTCTAAGATTAGATTGATCCACTTATTTGGATCCATTTAACCCACTTGATTAGATTTTTTTTTATCATTACATCAAAGTCAACTAATATCCACCCTCTTTATGTATATTCCTTTAACAAGGTGTAATAACAATACAGTTCTCAAGGGTTGCAAGTCTCATATTCCCTTGTAGGGGTTTAAACAGCTCCCCCCTTATTAACAACATATTGTATCTTTCTGTCCCATTTACCTTTTTAAGTCCTTCTTGAGTCCTGTACTTGAAGATCAAATTTTTTGTTGAGCTCTGGTCTTTTTATCAGGAAAGTTTGGAAGTCTCCTATTTTGTTGAATATCCACCTCCTCCCTTGAAAAATGATGCTCATTTTTGCTGCGTAATTGATCCTTGGCTGCATTCCAAGCTCCTTTGCCTTACGGAATATCATGTTCCATGCCCTGTGGTCTTTTAATGTAGAAGCTTCAAGGCCCTGTGTAATCCTGACTGTGGCTCCATGATACTTAAATTCTTTCTTTCTGGCTGCTTGCAGCACCTTCTCTTTCATCGGGTAATTTTGGAATTTTGCTAATATATTTCTTGGCATTGTCAATTTGGGATCTCTTTCAGGTGCTGATCAGTGGATTCTTTCTATGGTTATTTTCCCTTCTGGTTCTAGACTCTGGGCAGTTTTCCTTTATGATTTCCTGAAAGATACTGTCCAGGCTCTTTTTTTCATCATGATTTTCAGGTAGTCCAATAATTTTTAAGTTGTCTCTCCTGAGTCGATTTTCCAGGTTGGTTGTTTTACCAATGAGGTATTTTACATTTTCATTGATTTTTTTTCATTTTTTTGTTTCTGTTTGACTGAGTCTTGCTCTCTCATAGAGACAATAGTTTCCATTTGTCCAATTCTAGTTTTTAACAGATTGTTTTCTTCTATTAGTTTTTGTACTTCCTTCTTCAACTGGCCAATTGTGTTTTTTAGGAACTTGTTTCTTCAGCATACTCTTCTGTTAGATTTTGTACTTCCTTCTTCAACTGGCCAATTGTATTTTTTAGGGACTTGTTTCCTTCAGCATACTCTTCTGTTAGATTTTGTACTTCCTTCTTCAACTGCCAATTGTGTTTTTTAGGGACTTGTTTTCTTCAGTGCACTCTTCTGTTAGTTTTTGTCCTTCCTTCTTCAATTGGCCAATTGTGTTTTTTAGGGACTTGTTTTCTTCAGTGTATTTTTTTTCCAACTGGCCAATTGTATTTTTGAAGGACTCTTTTACCTCTCTCATTTGACTATTAAAATTCTTCTTGAGCTCTGCTAAGAAGGCTTTTTGTCCTTCAGACCAGTTCATATTCCCTTTTGTTGTTGCAGATGTGGGTTTGTTGACAATGTTGTCCTCTTCTGAATTTCTGTCTTGATCTTCACTCTTCTCATAATATGAATCTATGGTACGTTTCTTTTTACTCATGGTGTTTCTTTATTCTCTGGTCTTTAAAGAGATTGAGCTCTCCTGCTGGGGCACAGAGGGTACTGACCCAAGGTTCTTGTGTTGGGAGCCTAGGTCTTGGTCACTGGCTTTGCGTTCTGGGACCTCTTATGCTGGGAATTGGAGGCTGTAGGTTTCTGGTAGCTCACCTGGTATTGGGTTGGAATCAGCAAGTTCGGAGCTTTAGGAAGCCTTTAGGTTGTTTTCTTCACCTCCTTTCAGATGAATGCTGCAGGGTACTTATCGGCCTGGGGCCCCTTGTTTTTGCTGAGGCACTGGGAGACCTGTTTGCTGGGCTACTGCACTGCTGCTCCTTGTCTTTCTTCTAGTTCCAGTGTTCCAGGGTTTTTTTTTTCTGGGGTGATATTTTCTGGGTTTTCAGAGGTTGATAGGGGAGAGTGAGAATGAATACCTTTTCACTCGGCCATCATGGCTCCCAGAAGCGGAAGTTACAGCCAGTATTTCTGATAAAGGCCTCATTTCTCAAATACATAGAGAACTGAGTCAAATTTATAAGAACACATTATTCCTCAGTTGGTAAATGGTTAAATGATATGAACAGGAAGTTTTTAGATGAAGAAATTGAATCTATCTATTGTCATATGAAAAAATGCTCTAAATCACTATTGATTAGAGAAATGCGAATTAAAACATCTCTGAAGTACTACCTCACACCTATCAGATTGGCAAATATGACAGAAAAGGAAAATGACAAATGTTGGAGAATATTTGGGAAAATTGGAATACTAATTTACTGCTGGTGGAGTTGTGAACTGATCTAACCATTGTGGAGAGCAATTTGGAACTATGTCCAAAAGGCTATAAAACTGTACATTCCCTTTGGTCCAGCAATACCACTACTTGATCTGTATCCCGAAGAGATCATAAAAAAGGGAAAGGAACTCACATGTACAAAAATAACTACAGCAGCTCTTTTTGTTGGGGCGAAGAATTGGAAATTCAGGGAATGGCCATCAGTTGGGGAATGGCTGAACAAATTGTGGCATATGAATATAATGGAGTACTATTGTGCTATGAGAAATGATTAGCAGGTGGATTTTAGAAAAACCTGGAAAGATTTACATGAACTGATGCTGAGTAAAGTTAGTGGAGCCAGTTGAACATTGTACACAGTAACAGTAACATTGTGTGATGATCAACTGTGATAGACTTAGCTCTTCTCAGCAACACAATGATTGAAGACAATTCCAAGAGTCATGATGGAAAATGCTATTGACATCCAAAGAAAGACCTATGGAGTCTGAATGCAAATTGAAGAATATTATTTTCACTTTTTGTTTGCTTTTACTTTCTCATGGTTTTTCCCTTCTGTTCTGATTCTTCTTTCACAACATACCTAATGTGGAAATATGTTTACGATGATTATATATGTATAATCTAAATCAAATTGCTTGCTCTCTTGGGGAGGGGGGAAAGGGAGGGAATAGGGATAAAGGAGAAGAAGAATAAATTTGGAACTCAAAACCATGTAAAAATGAATGTTGAAAACTTTTTTTACATGTAATTGGAAAAAAAACAAAATATGATTAAATGAAAAAAAAAGATTTGCCATAGCTTTTCTGCTAAGGAGCAAAAAAATGAGTCATTGTTCTATAGAGACATAACAACTATAGGGACTAGTAATTACTGAGGGCATAGCACAGTGAATATAGCACTGGGCCTGGAATCAGGAAGAATCATCTTTCTGAGTTCAAATCCAACCCCAGAGTCTTACTAGCTGTGTTGACCCTGGGCAAGTCTCTTAACCCTGTTTGCCTTGGTTTCATCAACTGGAAAAGGAAATGGCAAACCACTCCAGCATCTTTGCCAAGAAAAATCCCAAATGGGATCATGAAGAGTCAGACATGACTGAAAAATGGCTGAACAATAATAGTAAATACTGAGTTATACAAGTTATTGTATATGGAATAACTTGTTATGCAAGTTATTCAATAAAAGTTAAATTGAATAGTGATGGACTTCATGTATCACTTAAAACATAAGTCAATGTAATGATTTGTTTTGCTTAATTATGAATATTTGTTGAATGAGTTTTCTTTTTTCCAACAGGAAGAGGTGGGAAGGAGAGAAAGTAAATGCTTTTTAATTTGAAAATTAATGTTAAGAATGTAATTTTATGAAGGGGAGAGCAGGAGCTGTAATGGATCAGGAAAGGCAACATGTAGGAAGAGGCAAGTGAGCTAAGCCTTTACGTATTGATTTTAAAAGGTGAGAAGCCAATATATTCCAGACATGATAAACAGCATTTGCAAAAGTTTGGAGGTGGGAGATAAAATATTAATAACTGGAAACAGCAAGTAGGTCAGTTTGGCTGGAATGTAAGGTGCATGAGGAGGATTATTGTGAAATCAGCTTGAAAGGAAGGCAACAGCCAGATGGTATAAAGCCTTAAACTCCAAAGTGGAGTTATACTTTATCCTATAAATAGGCAAAGGAGCCTATGAAGTTTTGACAGAAAATTGAACACTATACCCATAAACTGTTATGTTATGCTTCAGAGTTAATGTGTCTGCAAAAAAACTTGACTTTTAATTTTTATGTATGTTTCTTTAAAAAAAAATTACCAGGAGATAGTAGAGGTAACTAGATGACCAGAATTATATATTTTAGGTAGGGGAAGGACAAAATTATGGTACTTAAATGAGGCTCAAGCCTTTTGGAAGCTGACCTTTAGAAACTTAGCGGAGCTTTCTTCTCTAATTCTGGCAAGCTTGGACTTTTTAATTAAACAGAATCCCAAATCAAAAGATAAATTAAATATATTAGACATTATACAGCAATTGCTTTGTCTAGAATGGATTAAAAATAGGGAATGAAAATAAAGTCTATATTCTGATGCTTCCTAAGAAAGAAATTCATAGCAATAATTGCTATTTTAGTGATAATTATTTTATTTATTTTTTCAGCCAAAGACAAGATTTATTGAAAATCTACCATATTGGCCAGACTCTTAAGGAATCTGGACATTTGTGAGCTATTGGCCAGATTATAAGAATCTGAGCATTTGGCTAGATTTTAAGAATCTGAGCACCTTAATGGAGACAAAATGTGCCTTATGTATAGAAAGACTGTGGGAGGGATCTAGGAGTGGCCAAGTAATTTGGGGTGACTAGAGGAGGGGTCTAAGGAGGATCTGGATGGCAGTGGCCAGTAAATTGTGGTGAACAGAAAGCCAGGTACCTGGACCACTTGGCCAAAGGAGAATGGAGTCTAGATAGGATTAAGGGTGGGAAGTGGCCAGGGACAATTGGGAGGTAACAGAACAGAATTGGGAGATTGGGTGTAGCCACAAATCCAGGGATTTTTCTTTTAGAGGTCCAGATCTCAAAGACTTGGTCTTTTCCTTTTAGGGGTTCAGATCCCATCCCCATCATTCCCCCCTCAAACACATTGAGGTAAGGGGCAAAAGTCTTGGGTTCTGAAACTGCTTCCTTCTGTCAAGGGGTGTAGAGTTGTCCCTGCCTTGTGGCGGTCCCGAATAGGAGGTTGATTGGAACAGAACACAGGCTGCATCTAGGGGACTATGGGTGGACATCGGCTAGTACCTGCTGTTTGCTACCAACTGTAGGTGAATAGACTGCAGTCTGGAAGACACAAATGTGGCAGAAAGGACTGCAGGGCCCAGATATAGGGAGAAGTAAAAGTGTAAGAGCCCCATTAAACTTATTTACATTTGACCTGCAGAATTAACTGTCTTGTTACTTTCTCAAAAATTTAAGTAACACTTTTGCAGGTAGACGTTTTCCACCCCTGGGTTCAATAGTCACACAAATGAATTTGCCAAGAGATTGACTTTCACTTCAATTATCACTGAAATTTTCCTCCCCAAACCAAACTGAAAATGTTTCAGACTTAATTTCAGTTGTTTGGGAGTATTGAATGACTGCACATTCAGGTCAGAACAGCAAGATCTCATACACTTGCATTGTGCTTGTATCTTTTGCTGTCTATTTGCTCTGACTACAGAAGTTTGCTATAAAAGGATAAAGCAGGGACAAAATTTAGGGCCCAAATATGACAGGATAAAACATCCTTAGCTCTGTTTGGATTCAGATAATTCACAGTTTTCCAACCATGCAGTATCAAATCCACCTTATGGCTAGATTCAGGAAGCCAGGTGGGTAACATTCCTTTTCAAAGGAACATAATGGGGAAACTGAGCCAGGAAGATCCCAGCTTAGACTGAGGCTAAAATTGTCCTCTCAGCTTTTCCCAGTGTAAATTTCCCATCAGTATCATATTCTCTCTGAGTAGCTTGTGGCATTTCTTTCAGAGATGGTGGATTATTGATTGTTTATGGATTATGATTTATCAGACAACTCAAAATAAAATCAGTTACGGTCCCACAAGCTTTTACCTCAAATGATAAGTTTCACTAATCACAGCTTAGGAAAACTCTTTCCGGGATTTACATCCCAAATTTAAATTGTCCTGGTATTTAAAAATCAAAAAACAAACAAACAAAAAACCAATTGTTAGAGAATATTTCTATATACCTGCAAATTCTCAGCAAGCCATAACCCAAACAAGTTTTTTGCCAAGTTTGCACATTAAAACAATAATCAATAATAGCCAGGTTGTTTTAGCTGTAACCAAATTATGAAAAGTTGCTTGACATAACTGCTACAAAAAGTTTACCAGTTTGAAATTTGAAAAAACCTACTACCAATCAGGTGACTTCAATTTTGTTAAATGCATTTCCAAATTACTTTACACAGGGAATTGGCACCTTATCATTAACATGTTAAAATTACAACTTTAAAAGATAGGGCTTACCCAAGTTTGGAGGATGGCTAGCTTCTTTAACTTGACCATCCCCCTTCCCTCTCTCCTCACGGCTCTTGGGGGTTGAGGTGGGGGGGGTGAGCAGGATGTGCCAAACTTGGGTGATACTTCCAGGCAGAGGTTGCCCCAGTGCACAAGGCCATTGGCAGTGGGGCCCACACTGTAGCTGCTGCCTTCTTCCTTTTGCCGTGTTGGGGAGGGCAAATTTGAAAGTAGTGGGGGGGCGGGTGAAACTCTCTTCTCCTATGAGACGGGTTAACAGAGATACCCTCTTGACTCACGGGAAGGGAGTGGGAGAAGGGAGTGACCAGGGTTGTAAGGAGGTGTTTCAAAACTCCTTAATAATCACAAAACCTCTAGAATCTTCTAAGATGTCTTTAGCTGTTCTAACTTTTCCTTGTAACCTCCATGAAGGAGGATTGAGGGAAGGGTGTAAGTAAGCCTCAGTGAACCAAAAAGCTCTAGTTTTTCCAGTTCCCTAGCGCCAAGAGAATTGACAATATTGGGCATCTGCTTCCGGATAGGGTGTCCATCTTTGTCCTCTATGCTATGGAAGGTGTACTCAGCTCCATGACCTTGAACCAAACTGGTGGACCAAGAGCCTGAAAGCGTCAGGTCGAGTGGGAGATAGCCTTGTAACTGTCTGCCTGAAAAGCATCTCCAAGCCTTCCAGGTGCTTGGAGAGTGACCCCAACTGCAGAGCAAGAAAGAGGTGGGGAGGCTTACATACCTTCTAGTCTTGGTTGATGAAGAGCTTAGAGTTAGGCAGCTTCCCTGTATGGGCCACCAAAATGTTGAGGTTTAGGGGCATAGGGGTGCTGGGACCCCAAAATCACGACACACAGGTCCTGTCTGAATGAATTTGACCCAGGCCTTCTTTCAGCCAAAGACAAGATTTATTAAGCATCTGCCACATCGGCCACTCTTAAATATGAACATTTGTGAGCTATTGGCCAGATTATAAGAATCTGATCATTTGGCTAGATTTTTATCTGATAATTATTGTAGTACGCTCAGTCAATAAGGGCTGTGAGGTTGTCATGAGTTATTAACATTCATTTTTTTGTTAATAGCACTGCTGTTTTCTCAGACATCCATCTTGAAGTCTCAGGATCTTCCTTGACACTGTAAACTTCATCCTTCATGTCCAATTGGTTCTGAAGTCCCTACTGGTTCTTTTTGTACTATTTCCCCTTCACTCTCTACTATGACCCTAGTCCAGGCCTTCACTAACTGTCACTTGGACTATTGGAACAGCCTTCTTCCCAACATGGCTACTTCAGGCTTGCCCACTTCCAATTCATCCTTCACAGTACTGTCAGATTAATCGATTTTTATGTAAACATCTGGTCATACCACTACATTGTTGGAAATCCTTCAATGGCTCAGAATCACAGAATTTTAAAGTTAAAAGAAACCTCAACAGCATCTAGTTCAACACATAGCCCAGAGGAATCCTCACTATAACAAAACTATCAACTGCTCATGAGGCCTCTGAGGACTTAATATCTTCCAAGATAATTCATCCCATTTTCAGTCAAGATGGGATTTGTTTTTTTTTTTTGCTTTTTGGTGAGGCATTTGGGGTTAAGTGACTTGCCCAGGGTTACACAGCTAGTAAGTGTCAAGTGTCTGAGGCTGGATTTGAACTCAGGTCTTTCTGATTCTACGGCTAGTGCTCTATCTACTGTGCCACCTAGCCACCCCTATTCTCTCTTTTAGATCTTAGCCCTTTCCATCATTGAACAAAGCCACCACATTCCCCTGCACCTTCTCTTCTCTAAACTAAACCACCTGAGTCCCTTCAGCTGATCCTCATGTCTTGCCACTGGACTCCAATAACTCTGGAGGAGAAAATGAGGCTGATGACTTTGCACAGCTCTGCCTCACTTAAATCCAATTCACTTGCAAGTCAAGACATCACCCTCCTGATGTCATTTTTCCTCTTCAAGAATGAAGGCTGAACAACTACAATGACAGCATCCTCTGTTTTCTTTTCAGCTTATCAATATTTTCCTCCAATTGTGTCACTTAGAATGGAATGCAAAGAATTATCACCTCTTAATTCCTGAAAGCAATGTATGTCTCTCTTAATATGTACCAAGATTGTATTAACTTTATTTGGGGAGGGGACAGTGATGAGGGGAGCTCCCACACCAACTTAACTGTTTATCATAGAAACTGCCATATAACCATGCTTCCAACATCCTGTAGTTGTGAAGCTGATTTTTAAACTTAGTTTTAAGATTTTAGATTCATCCATATCTTTCAAGGTTGTGTTGATGTCAGATTTAATGAGTATGCCATCTAAGACTTTATTAAAGTAATTGGTAAAATCTTAAACAGAACAGGGTCATAAGTAGATCCTTTGGGGGACTTCACTGGAGACTTGTGGCCAAGTTGACATTGAACCATTAATGACTTCTCTTTGAATCTGGCCATTCAGCTGGTTTCAAATCCACCTAATTGAATATCACCTAGTCCAAAGTTTTCAAACATATTCCCAAATCTGGTCTGAACCAGATTAAAATGTAATTGGGAAATATTTAACAAAATAAATTTTAAAATGTTGTTTGAAATACATAGATAATGTTATTATATGGTTTTCTAGGTCAGTATGCAGCCTGCAGGGATCCTTACCTATGATTTATGGTCTCTGTTTCTATTTGAGCTTGGCACTAGTCCATGAGTCTCCATCAATTTCACAAAAATAGAATAAGATATTTAATCAAGTGCTTCATTAAATTCTAGCTAGCCTCAATGTGTTACATTCCCTTGATCTACTAATTTTAGTAACTATTTCAAAAAAGGAAGTAAGATTGGTCCAGTATGAGACATTCTTGATAAACTAGTCTTATTTTTTATACTTACTGATTCTGTTTCAAGATGTTCACGAGCCCAGCCTTTGTTAACTGCACATTTCGTACCTGTAATGTCTGATTCGTCATCTCTACCGTTCTTTTCCCAAATCCATTTTTTTCCCTTTTGCATGTCAATTTCAGTGGGTAATAATGAGGAAAATACTACCTATACCTTCAGTTTCTTGTCCCAGACATTGCAACCTTGCATAATACTCGTTTAGTTTCTTTCAACTAGTATCATTTAGGCCTACAAGAAACACTGCATGTGGATGGCAGTCCTCTTTTTTTGAGAAATATTGGCAAGTTTCCTGTTATGTTTTAGATGTATGCCCCAGGAAGACGACAGACCTCTCTATTGTTGTTATCAGGCTGACAAATACCTGCCTCAGTGTTCCCGGAGTGGGGAATCACCAACTACGACTACCATGCTTCTTCTGCTGACCTTTAATGGGTAATCTGTCAGTGAGTGAACACATATGTGTCTTTATCATATCATTCATTGGAGGACAAGGAATCCAATTTTCTCCTTAGTGCAGCCAGCTTTTACTCTTCATTAAGAGCCTCAAATCTGTTTTGTTTGTTTGGTTTTGTTCCAGTTATAGGAATTTTCTTTTCCTTCCTTTCCTCCTCTGTTATATTTTTTCCAATCTATAGCCTCCTGACAAGGGTCAGTTTTCCCATCTTCCACCTCAGAATTCCCTTTTCCCCCCCATTGATGCCTCAATTCTATTTCCTTTGGGAACACTTCATTTCCTCTTAAAGCCTGAAGTACAGAAAGGCAGTTTTCAGGTTGCTCCACAATTCTTTTATGAGGGATACTAGCCTATATTGAGACAGGAAAAGGCATATGTGATCTCTCTTTTTAAGGTTAATGCAGTAATAATAGCAAGATAAATCCTATCTCCCATTTCTATATAGCACCTTAAAGTTCGACAATCATTTTTCTCTCAGCCTTGTGAGATTGGTAGGGCTAGTATATTCTCCATCTTGCAGATCAGGGGACCGAGACTCAGGGAGATTAAATAATTTGACCGTGGTCACATAGCTTAGTAAGTGTCAGAGTCAAAAGGGTCTAATCAAAGCCTCCTGGATCCAAGTTGCCTTCTTTTGGCCAGAAGTCAGGAAAACCTGAGTTCAAATCTGACCTCAGACATTTGTCAGCTGTGTGATCTTGTGAAAAATCACTTAACCTTTTTTTACCTCAGTTTCCTCAACTGTAAAATAAGGATAATTATAGCACCTACTTCCCAGAGTTGTGAGGATCAAATGAGATAATATTTGTAAAGCACTTAGTCTGGTGCCTGGCACATAGTAGGTGCTATATAAGTGCTTATTTCCTTGTCCCTTCCCATGTAAGGCTACCTGAGATCACATCAATTTGATATTTTTATTTTGTAGTCTCTACCTGAAAAATGAATTTCATAGAGTGATTAAGTTTATGTTTTGTTGGGCTGTTTTGCCTTGTTTTACCAAACAATTCAAACAAGCATTGCTTTTTCCTTGCAAAATCTGGATAAAGACTTTGCTTAGTCAGTGAAGACATAGTAACTTAGTGCATTCATGATTTCTGGGGAAAAAGGTTCAGAATGTGTTGCTGTTACAGTAAAAATCTGTTTTGGTTTTTAGAGGTAGCATATCTGTGGTGTGATAATTCAGACAGAGAAATGACATGAAGAATTCATATATTGAAGGAGAGAAGCTATCCATCATAGCCAAAAAATAACCTTAGAAAACTGGGAAGGAACCAGACCTGATCTAGACCAGAGGAGTCAAACACGTGGGCTGTTTTGCCAGAACCAGATTATAACATAATTGGGAAATATTTAACAAAGTAAACAAAAATACAATAAAATAATATTACGATTTAAATCAGTCCACAGACATCCTTATGTATAGATTATTGGTTCCATTCCTCTTGAGTTTGACCCTATTGCCCTGGACTGAGTCTGAACCAGATCAGAAATTCGTCATGTGTTTGTTTGAGTGACTAATGAACTACTCGTAACCTACCCTGTGATCTGGGGATGAATGAGGGACACAGATAAATGAAGAACAGGTGAGGGATGGAGGCGGACTAATATGAGAGCAAAGGTCATTTATCCAGGAGCTCCCAACTTTAGGCACCCCAAAGCTCCAGGAACAATACTATAGTGGCGCAAGCACTGGCTTGGGAAGCCAGAGGACCTCTGGTCAAATCCTGACTCTGCTGCTTATAACCTGTGTGATCTTGGGCAAGTTAATTCTCCTCTTTGATCATCAGGTCCTCATCTGTAAATTGAAGAGCCTGGACTAGAGAGCCAGTTCTAAAGGTGGGATCCATCTTGCATTATGAATATCCTTGCAATTATGACTCCTCATTGGAGAGGCTCTTATTATGATTGTGATGTTCTATGGTCTCACTTTTCCTAAATTACTTAAGGTGAGGGGGGCAAATTGAAGGATGAACGATTGGGCCACATTCTTTCCTCTCCAAGATAAATGACTACCCATCTGCTCCCTGTTTTCTGCTATGTTCCTTTTCACTTAGTTCCATATCTTTTTTTGTACAAAGTCCAGGCTTTTCAGGTATAGTTCCTAAGTTTAGTTCCTAAGAATCACATGCTTACCTCATCTCTTCTTCTCCTGAAATAACTGAGAAAACATGAGACATGCTCCACATATTGTGCAGTAGAGCTTCAAGTTATTATTTTTGCAGTAAGGAAGTTGTACCTCTCCAGTTTTGGAAGGGATTTCACTTTTGAAATGAGTTTTATGCCATGGAGAGAGTAAAAGAACCGATTGTCTCTAAAACTATGTCCTGAATGTCCCATGGTCACATGACAAATTAATGAGGAAAGGCAATTTTCTACAAGCACAATGGATTTATTTAAAGATAATTCCAATGAGTAAACATTGGAACTTATGAATGAGTTAAACATACTTGTTTGGACCATAATATTGTTGGGATAACTTCAAATTTTATTATATTTATTTCGATTATAAGCAGAACAGGTCCCTAGAGGCCAAAGGTTAAATAAGAAATAGAGGATGGCTTATCTCTTGTTCACAAGGCTGTTCCAGGAAAATTACACTTTTGATTTTCCTGATTTATCACCAGAGGAAGATTTTTAATTCTTCAGGTAAATACAGAGTCAATTTAGGAACTAAAAGCACTAAGTACTGTTGGGGTTTTTAAATGTAAAGATGTAAAACATGGGGCTGAATTTAATAATATGAAACCAAGCAAGGAGAAATATATTGTGTTTTCCCAGGTTCTAACAACACCACAAGTTTAAGATGGTAGAGGCATGGTTAGATATCAGGTTATCTGAAAAAAGATATGGAAGTTACATAGAATTCAAGTTCAAGTGAAGACAGCAGTCTGATATGACAGATGAAACAGCCAGATGTAGCCCGGGGTTTCAGTAAGAGAGGTAGAGCTTCCAGAGATAAAGAATTGATAGTCCCACTGTATTATGTCCTAGTCAGACCACATCTAGAGTATTGTGTTTCATTCTGAGTGCCATAATTTGGGAAAGATATCCATACACTGGAGAGTATCCTGAGAACGACAACTAGGATGGTGAAGCATCATGTGATATGAGGATTAATTGAAGGAATTAGGGCTCTTTATCCAGGATAAAGAGGAGTCTCTGAAGAAGCAATACTGGCTCTCTTCAAGTCTTCCTTTGAAGGGCTATCCTTTGGAAGAGGGATTAGATTTATTTTATTTGGCTCCAGGGGGTAGAAACCAGGAGCATTTGGTGGGATTTATAAAGAGATGAACATAAGCTTGAAGCCAGGAAAATTCCGATAGTTAGAGCTGTTTTAAAGGGGGACTGGCACAGGAAAGATTGGGGTCCTCCTACTTGAGGTCTTCAAGCAGAGGCCAGATGAAGACTTGTTCAAGCATATTGAAGGGGGAATTACTTTTTGTGTATATATGGGGTGGTTATTGAGATCTCTTTCAAGTCTAAAATTCTGTGATTCTATAAAAATGGATATGAAAGTGTCATCTATGTGTTTTCTTTTCTTTGCAGGATGAATAAGAGATACTTACAGAAAGCAACAAAAGGAAAGCTGCTAATAATAATATTTATTCTAACCTTGTGGGGCAAACTAGCATCTGGTGCAAACCACCATAAAGGTAAGAAATATGAGCTCCTTTTTTCAGCACCTTGTTGAAGTTGGCTCTGCTTTAAAAAAGTATGGTTCTATCTTGGGTAGTTTTTGTGATTTTCCTAGGTGCAAATTTCTCCTGAGAGTGCTCTACAAATAAAGATTCAGAAAGAGCGATTTCTAAAGTGGGTGTGTTATGGAAGGAAATGGTTATTTAATGTTTCCCGGACTGGTGCCATATCAGTTTAGCATGCCGATTCAATCCATAGGAAATTGCAACTCTGACAATTTCACTGCCATTTTCTTTTCTGGGATGGGGCAGTTGAAAAGTTAAGTTGACATGTAATAAAGATGTATCAAGGAAGATATGAGTGCTCTAGAGAAGTTCTTGACTGCAGTAGACCTCATAAAGAAGCCATCTTTAATAACATCCATTCTGCTGTGGCATGCAAATGGTTTGCCTGTCAAAGCTAACTTTTTGCACAGCCAGTCCTGAATGTCATTGCTTCCTCAATAGGAAGAAGATGAGCCTTAATTCTCAGTTCCTGAGGTGTCTATTTGTACTTCCATTCAGACACTAGCGATAATATGCTTAATATGCTGTTGCTGGCTTTGCCTTCCCAAGCCAAGCAGTGAGAGTTTTTAATCTATAGATACACATTAAACCTGAAAGGTTGTGGTAGTCAGAAGGCTACCCTTTTTCGTTTCTGGCAAGTAGGGTTGATATAGTGAATTAAAATGGGACTATTTTTGACTTATTCCCTTCACAATCAAATACTCCTAAGGTAAGAAGTCAATTTCCTGTTTTCTGAAATTTCAGTATAGTTTACCATTACCCTCAAGAATTCTACTTCCCTAATTAGAAAATCTGATTGCACCTCTCCTCATGCCCCACCCCACAAATATCACAGGTTCAGTCCCTATCCCTAACCCTATTATGTCACTTTTTGTTTCTTGGTGAAGTAATTATAATAGCTTTACTTTCAAATTCCTTTTTTTTTTAGGATAGAAAGGAAAAATTTTTGAAAATCTTATTGTTTTTCAATTAACAACTACTTATTTTCTCTCCTCGCTTTTCTCCAATTGAACAATAATGACAAAAAATAAAACCCTCTTAGCATATGCATATGTAAGTGGAACAAATTCATTGGCCAAGTCCAAACATATATGTCTTATTCTGAATCCTGAGGCCACTACCTCTCTGTCAGGAGGTGGGTAGCATGCTTCATCTTTAGTCATGTGGAATCATGGTTTGTCATTGCATTGCTCTGGAATTTACAATTTCTTGAATTCTGGTGCACTAAGCTGATTATGTGAAATTAATTACTATTGCATGGAACATTGCAATAGAGAGAGAGAGTGCGAGCAAAAGCTTATGATGGAGGGATAATCTTTGGTCAAACCTCCGTGCTTTTGCACTGTTGAATACAGATTAAATATCAAGGCAAAATTTCATTGAGGGTATTTAGGCAAAGGCTGGAGGAGTTCTTGTCAGGGATGTTTTAGTGAAGAATTCTTGTGAGTTATGGGTTGGAGGTTTCTCTCAACTGTAGAATTCTATGTTTCTGTAAAATATGTCTGTGGATGATTTGGGGGGCAAATTTATGGAAAAAAAATACTTTTACTTGTCCAGGGATATAGATTTGCTGATAAGATCTTCCCAGGTTTATGTCAGCAGACTTCTATTGAGCTTGAGAGTAGCCATCTTGTCAGAACACTGACTCATATGGTGCTTTTCTCCAAGGAGTCAGCAGAGCCCACTCACTGCAGAAGGTACTCTGCCGGTCTTGAAAAATTTGTCTGAAGGTTTTTGAATGAAGTTAGTCATCTCACGAGGGAAAGTGTTTACGTAGTTCTGCCTCATACATTACCAGAAACTGGCTCTTAAAAATGACTTTGATGTAAATCACTTAAAACTTTAAAAAAATTGCTGGAATAACTTTGCAATTTGTTGAGGCCTAGATCCTGAAAGCGTGGCACACAGTGACACAGAGAATAATCTCATGGGGAAGTCATTTAGAATTCATTTGGTAGGTTTGTTTTGTGATTTCCCCCCCCCCCCCCCCGGTTTTGTAACGGTTTTGAAATGGAGAATTACCTCCTTCTACTTAAAGGTTCTGGATAATCTGTGGTGATTTCTTTTATCTCCTGTTATTCATCCTATTGGATGTTACATTGAAGCCTCCCATTGTTGATTCTAAAATGCAAAGTGCTAGAGCTGTTTACGGTCTAAAGTTTAAATTTGAATTTAATTTAAATATGAATTATTTTGGCAAATAGGATGAACTGCTTTTTTTGTCACTTGGATCTGGCTTTTTTATAGTCATTTTTCCAGGTGCTTCAACATATATTTCATTAATGTAGACCAAACCTCATTTAAAACATTCAAATACACCATTTTTTTACTTATCAAATTTATTTATTATAATTGATACTTACCAAATATACCTTTGTTACTTATCAAATTTATTACTTATCTGATTTATTAAGCTAAAAATGGATGAGAAGTGACCTGTGGCAAATCACTCTAGATCTCAATTTCCTTACCTACAAAATGAGGGAGCTTACCTAGATATACAAAGTAATAAAGTCTTTTGTAGTTATGAAGGCTATGATATATCCACTGAAAATAGCATATTTCTTGTATATAACTTTGATGCTAGTTTAAGAGTTCTAGTTAGTGGAAAGGGATTTATAGGTCAGTATTAGTCTGGAGTATTGCCTTATGAGTATCCCTAGTTCTAGATTTGGGTGTCTGGCATGACATTCAGAGAAGAAGAATTGCTTGAAGAGTATATGTCATGGTGCATGTCTCTCCTGAGACTGGGTGAAGCAGTAGTTAGGGACCAAAGTTAAAATATGAAGGAGCAAGGTATGTGAATTTTATACTCTGCTATGCATTATTATTCAGACAATGCAGGTCCATTGGGAAAGGGGTTTCCTGTCTAGTAGTCCTAAACTTCCCTTTGAGGGACATCAAAACTAAAGAGTGATACTATGATGCTTGAACAGACTGTAAAAGGAGGTAGTCACTAGAATGCTGGGGAGAGATTGCGCTGTTGATAACCCCAAGTTTTGTTTCCTTCCAAGGGGAATCTAAGCGTGGCACTGAATATAGAAAAATGTAGGACCTTTGTGGAAAAGTCAGACTTGCCGAAGAGGAGGAAGAATTGCAATGATTGTTTATGGGTCATTAAGTCCCTTTATATGCTTTTTGCATTTGTTTCTGGGCTTCTGTAAGTTTATTGCATCTTCCAAGTTATCTAAGTGGTTGAATAAAGGCTGTCTAGAACCTGATTAATGCATTTGTTACTTTGGGTGCATTATAGAGCTGGGGATCCTGTTACCTATATTTTTGGAGACATAGACATTAACCATACAGATATATTCTGAGATTTCTGAGAGCAAAACCTAAGGGGAAAGTTGTTACTAACTGGTGGATTCCACTTTTAATTCTTTCATTATAGGAAGCAACATATTTATGCAGATTTTTAAGTATATCCTTTTATCAGAAATCCTTTTTACATAAATTCCCCTCACCAAAGTGCTCAAATTCACTATGCTTTAGATATTGGAAATCACCTTTGAAACGTGCCAGTTTAGAGTTCCTAGCTTCCTATCAAATACTTTCCTAAGCTCCAACCAAACTAAATCTTAGGAGCATAAGTGCTATAAATAGTGAATTGGTGAAAGCTTATTTTTCCCCCTAAAGTGAAGCATATAAATGCTGACTTATTCAAAAGATGTGCTACAAAGAAACCAGAAAACTAATTTTAATTGGCTAAAGACTGGTGGAAATTGTCTTCCTCAAAATAAAAGGAATGGATTAAACCCAATGGACTCTTAGATTTATGAGCAAGTTTACCAGGAGAAACAACTCTCAAAGGAAGATACTCTAAAAGAGACTGGTAGTCTCGGTGTTAGTTGAAGCAGTCTCAGACTGGATGTCTTCAGTAAATTTTCTTGTCAAAATATAAGGTCAGACGAAATTGGAGAATTCTCTAAGCAGGAAGTCATCTAATCATCTATGACTGTGACATTTAACACCTGTTGTTACACCCTAAACATGACTTCTTTTTTGGAGGAAAAAATTAAGCTTGTTCCCATGTTTAAACTCAGTAGTCTTTGCATTATTTTTATTGAAAGTCCTCTCTTTGAGACAAGTTGAAGGATAAAATTAAGGCACAGTTACACACACACACACAGACACACACACACACACACGCATGCACACATTCAAAAACATTCTAAATGATTCTCTTAAAGCATATAATTCAGGCTGTGGACCATTAGAGTTAATCAGGTAACATAAAGTAATCTTGACTTAATTTCTTAACTCTAGGAAGTCTAATTCTATTCCGGGCATTAAAAGGTTGGGGAAAACTATAAAGTAACCCCATTGTCTATTGTGCGTTTTCATTATATACCATCTTTAGTGTTATGTGACTCTTTGTGTTATTGAGAAAGTATTCTACTGCTGTAGGAGCTGGTTCTTTTAAGATGTTTGACTTCAGGATAGGCAATTCCAAGGAGTATAGCTTGTCTCCCTGTCTCTGAAGGCAATGAATTGATAATCAAAAATACTTTTTATCTTAGAAACCCAAACTTCTGGGGCTTTAATTCTGTTAGATGCTCACTAATGAAGAAATAGTAATGCATAATGATGTGAATGAGGGAAATGCCTTTTATCAGTTTCATCTTTTCTTTGATCTTTCTCAAGCCTACCTTTTAATAAATGATCATAAATATCCAATATTGTTTATTATGGAAGCAATATGGAATTGGGGATAGAGAACTGGGCTTAAAGCCCAAAAGACCTGGGTTCAGTTCCCACCTTTGATACATACTGGCAGTGTGACCCTGTGAAAGTCATTTAGTATCTCTGAGTTTTATGCCACTCTCTAAGACTAAATTAGAGACTCTGAATCTAAATTAAAAACTGAGTCTGTAAGACCAAGAGAAGGGGCTGACCTACGTTGATAGAGGGAGTTTCCTAAACTAATTAAATCACAGCTCCAGCCTCTATTCCTTTTATTTAGTATTACTATCACTATTATAATCCATAGCAATGATGAAGATGATGAAGTAATGAGGCCAGACTTTTATTTCTGACATAATAATATTTGTTACTTAGATTTTTAAAAGTCAATTAACCTTTCAGTGGCTCTGTTTTTCCCCAAAAAAGCATATCAGTGTCAGGCTAAGAAGTGACTATCGTATCCTCTGATATTTGATTTTTTTTTCCATTTTGTGGCTATTTTATATGTAACATTAATGCTTTTGGGGGGGTCTGTATAATAGGAAGATATTTAAAATTCATTAAGCATAGTTGTAAAATTCTTATAAAAGTTATCAAAATAAAATCATAAACAAGGTACAATGTTGCATATTAAATGACTGAACAAATTGGATGCTTTATTGATTTCTCTGGTAATGAACAATCTACTTTTCCAAAAAAGTTGTTCAAGTTCAAAGGTTAACAGCACCTGTTATCTGTGATGACAACCAAGTATGAGAGAATATTTCTAGAGATTAATATATTTGTCTGAAACTGATCTTATTGTTATAGTAGACATGTTCTTTGATCTTGTGTTTATAAATAGTAGGGTGTTTGGGTTTTGTTTTTGAAAGGCAGTTCTTAGAAAAAAAATCAATTCGCTAGTAATACTAGGAGCAATCTTCTCTTATGAAATGTAGAGAGTTCCAGGTATTCTAATGATTCACTAGAGAATCATAGATTCTCCATTTCCCAGGTCATATCTGAAATGCCTTTGTATTTGCAAATATGTATCTGTGGCTTTGTGAGTAACGTGATGGAGCTAGGAGAGAAAACTCTGAAAGAAGAAAAAAAGACAATCTTACTATGACACATTTGTTAGCAATCGTTAGTCACCATCATATAAGAAGTCTCTTCCTCCTCATCCTCGTCTTTGAGGGTACCTAGAATCATTGAATTTGGGAAGTAGATGGGACCTTAAAGATGAGTATGGGTCCATAGCCTTAGCACTGTAACAGACCATAGAAATTCATCTATTCCAACTCTCTCATTAATATGTTATTGTATATTAATATATAATAATATTATAAAGAAAATGAGGCCCAGAGAGGTCAGTCAGTAGGTCAGTCATTAAACAGTATTGAATATTTATTGTATGCCAGGCAGTGTGCTAAGCACTGGGGAGGGGAAGTGATTTGCACAAAGATATTGTCTGTCACTGTTGGAACTAGAACCTGGATGAGAAGACTGGCCCCCAGGATAAATATTGAGACAAATCAGATGTATTGAATTGCCCCACCCTGCTCTGATTTTTAAAAAAAAACTTGCAACAAGATTGAAAGGAAAAACTAAGCAAGATATAAATACAAAATAAAGGGCAAAGTCAAAACTATAACTTGGAATTTTGGTACCTGGGAGAAACAAAACAAAGAATGCCTTAAATTCAGTTGAGGTGGTGTTATGACAGGAACAGCTAAGCTGGGACTGCCATAATTTATTTCATAATGTTTGCTTTTGGGCTGCTTTAGCCCTTATGATACACAGACGTGTGTGTATACATACATTTCATGTAAACATAAGTATATACACTTATATGTCCATATCTCTATATGCTTATCTATGTTATATTAAATATATAGATCTAGACATGCCTATCTCTGTCTGTCTTTCTATCTATCTATCTACCTACCTATCTATCTATCTATCTATCTATCTATCTATCTATCTATCTATCTATCTGTCTGTCTGTCTGTCTGTCTGTCTGTCTGTCTGTCTGTCTGTCTGTCTCTCCGTCTGTCTGTCTGTCTGTCTATCTATCTATCTATCTATCTATCTATCTATCTATCTATCTATCTATCTATCTATCCATCTACCTATCCATCTGTCTATCAATAGAAAGAAAGGTATCTATCTATAGATAGGCATGTTTACTATTTAGGATTGTTGTCACTGCAAGTGTAACCCTAACTTTATGAATGTAAAGGAATTGACATTGCTTGCTAGAAAATGCATACGTGCATTCACAAGTTAGTAAACTGCCTACTGACCAATCATATGAAAGATTAATTAGCACTAAATAATTAATAATATTATATTATTAAGATTAACTTGTTAATTGAACCTATAACATGTTTTAAAATCTAGCAACTAGCTCAGGAGAGTTGAGTTAAATCAGAAATTTAGACCGTGAGCAAACTGAATGCACCTTTCTTCTTTGTTTTGCCCTGAGGCCTGTTAATAAGCTCATAGCAACCTGTGGGAGCAATGAGTCCCTAAGCTTTGTGAAAGTTTCTTAGAGTCCAGTTAAGGCCATGAGAATAAGCCCTTATTTCTGTGAGATTAGAACCAGTAAACTTGCCAAATTAGCAGTAGGGTAAGTCAGACTTATTCCTTTTACCCTTTCAGCCAATTTCAATACTCCAGGGTACCAAAACATGTCATATATCTTTTACGTGTTCCCCCATGCCACATCTATTTCCTCCACGACACCCTCTGAGCCTTAACTGCCTCCTCCTCTCCAGAGCTTAGCTATAGACATACATATAGAGAGATTACATGTATATATATGTGTATGAAATATATATGTGCACACATACACACATACACATGTAACATGCTTATTTATTTCCTCAACTCTATTAATAGTTGTTGCGCCCTTATTCAGAAAAGTGTTCATACCTTCCAAGGGCATAGACACTCTCTATTGGTGATTACATTCTGGGGCTTTTTTTTCCGGGGGGGGTAGGCAATGGGGTTAAGTGACTTGCCCAAAGTCACGCAACTAGTAAGTATTATATGTCTGAGGCCAAATTTGAATTCAGGTCCTCCTGAATCCAGCGCCGGTGCTATATCCACTAAGCCACCTAGCTGCCCCTTATTCTGGGCCTTCTATGACTGTATCCACTGAGGTGGGGAAAGCAATCTCCTCCTTTACCTGTAGATCTAAGATTGGAGACAAATGACACTTTGCTTCCCTACCAATCACTGCCTTGGTGAGCCAAAAAAAAAAATGGAGACTTTTCACACACACACACACACACACACACACACACACACACACACACATCGGGGATGGGATAAAAAGAGGAAGCTAGGAAGCCATATGTGTTTGTTGCAAGCCACCACAAATTAATCTTGAACAGACTTAAAGACCTGAAGCATCGCCTGTTTCCTGCCCTCCTGAGGCCTCAGTCAGTGGTAAAGAATACCCTTCAATAAATCTCATTCGGATGTGTTAGCTTATATTTAAGCTCTCTTTTTCCTTTCTGAATATGAACATTAATTTATAACAAAATCATTCATAGAGATATTTGTCACTAAATGTAAGAATTAAAATGGGTAGGAGAACATCGTTTCTTCTCATTCTAAGAAAAATAATCTGTCAGACAGAAAAAAAAGCAGCAATTTGAGAGCAGACTCTAGAACACCTTGTAGCCTTTTGCTGGGATGGCCAGAAATAAGTGGGAAGGCAAAGGAGGCATTGACCTGGAGTGGGGTTTGAGTGGGAAGGTAGTTACAGTCTCTGGTAGTTTGCTCTATTAATGAATTATTCTTGCTGCTGAGCTTAGATGCAATTGTTTATAACTAGTGAAGGACTCTCTGTGTCCTATCAGTGCCCTCCACATTTTGGTGACTTGGGACTGAATTCTAGTCCCTGCACCCTAATTTTGGCTCTGGGCTTAGTTCATATGGACTCTAGTCTCTCTCTCTCTCTCTCTCTCTCTTTTTGAGTTGCTATATTGAGCAGGCAAGTTTATGGTTGTTTTATCTGATGTCAGATACTTCACTCATGTAGTCAGGTCCATTGCATATTCAGTTGTAAAATAAATATCCAATTCTTGAGGCTAGAGAACAAAGGAGAATGTCATAATCCAATGTTACTGTAGGCTGGGGCAGACAATGCTGTTGGCTACATGCGTGCATTGCCGCTATTAGGTCAATATATGTGTGATTCATTTTATAGAATTTGGTTTTTTTTTCTGAAAAAAATTTAAATTATTATTATTGTTGTTGTTATTTTTAATAATAATAGTATTAGAATTGGAATCAGAGGACCTGGGTTTAAATTCAGGTAGCTGTGTTTCTTCATCTGTAAAATGAAATGGTTGGACTAAATGATGTCTAAGAACCTTTCTAGCTCTAATTTATGATCCTAATTAAACTTTTAAAGCATCAGACAAACCTTTTATTTGAAAATTACTGTGATAATTTTTTTTTGGTAAGGCTAAGAATCTTTTTGCAGTAATAATAGCTAACATTTATGTAGCACTTAGTATATACCAGGCATTGTGCTAAACACTTTGCAATTATTATTTCATTTGATTCTCACAACTCTAGGTGCTCTTATTATCCCTATTTTACAGTTGAGGAGATAGAGGCAAGCAGAGGTTAAGTGACCTGCCCAGGGTCACACAGCTTGTAAGGATTTGAGGTTGGATTTGAACTCAGGTCTTCCCAACTCTGGGTGCAGTGCTCTATCTGCCATGCCATCTGGCTGTTTCCTAGTTAACTATTTTGCCATTTATTAGATTTACTTCAATCAACTTGTAAATGTCATTTTTTTTCCCGTGTGTGTGCAATAGTTGTGGATGCAGGTGATCCCTATCCTCCCACTCCCTATTTGTAAACAAGCAATCACCACTTGAGGCCAATGAAGTTTAAGATATACCCTTCTGGGAATGAACTTTGATTACAGTATGTGTGAAAAAACCATCAGGTTTGGGCCTTGCTGTTAGCTCTGAGGGGTTCCTTTCAGAGTGGCTACTTTGGGTATTGGCACTGAAAATTAAGTGTCTTGATGACTGGTTCTTCCCTTCCTAATGGCAATCAACCAATTAACAAGCATTTATCAACTATTTAGTTTGTGCTAGCCATTGTATTAAGTGCTGGAGATACAGAGATAAAAATTGGCAAGTTCTTGTCCTCAAGGAGCTATCATTCTGCGGTAGAAGAGAACAGCATAAATGGGTAAATATCATATAGATACAAGGCAAAGTTTTTTTGAGTGAAAAGCTCTTACAGCTGGGAAGATCAGGGAAGGTTTGGTGTAAAAGATGGTGTTTGAAGGAAATAAGAGGTTGAGGGGAGAAGGGAGTTCAAAGCAGGGATGGGGGGTAATCAGTGCAAATGTGCAGAAAAGCAAGATGGGATATGCTGTGTGAGAAACTCAAAGATGGCCAATTTGGCTTAATTGTAGAGTGAGGGAAGGGGAGCAATTCTATGTAAAAAAAGATTGGAAAAGTAGTGGATGCCAGGACATAAAGGGCTTTAAAAGCCAAACAGAGGAATTATATTAGATTCTAGTAGCAGTAGGTTTAGGACACTATTTTCTGTCTCAAGAAAGGCATGGCCGGGGGCAGAGCCAAGATGGCAGAGTGAAAGCAGTGACTTGCTTGAGCTGTCCCCCAAACCCTTCCAAATACCTATAAAAATGGCTCTAAACAAATTCTAAAGCAGCAGAACCCATAAAAAGGCAAAGTGAAACAAATATCCAGCCTAAGACAACCTAAGACACCGGGCTGGGAAGGAGCACAGTTTGGAGTGGGCTAGCAGGCATCACCAAATCTGGAGCAGGTCTCAGAGGACTGAATTTTGGGCACCTGTGGTGGTTCCCAGAACTCTCAACCCAGGAACACCAAAGATAACTTAGAAGGTCAGTGGGAAAAGTCTGTGTCTGCAGCGAGAGAGAGAAACTGCGGTGGGGTCCCAGGCCAGTCCCCAAGCCTGACCCTGGGGTGGCGGCTGTATACTGAGCTTCTGGCCCACAGACTGAGGGGAAATTAAGTGGCTGATCAGAGGGTATTGCAGGGATCTCTTTGCTGGTGCAGGATTCTTTTGCTTTGCCTGTGCTTGGATCTTGGTCACAGTTATGGGTGGCGGTCCTGGGGTGAGGAGGAGCACTGGCGTGGTGGAGCTTGTAGTGGTAGTAAATTGGGAATCCTCCTCACAATTCCAAGACAGAAAAGAGTGCTTGTGGTCACTCACAGACCAGAGCACAGGCCAGGAAAGGAATAAACACCTTGCCCTTGTCATAGCACCTTGGAAGAACTGAAAATTTACAGGTCCCTAGAAGTATCTCTGAAAATAGCTGCACAAAATTCCTGAGCTTGGACAGTATATTCTCCACATTGGAAACAGACCCCTACCTTAACAAAGAGTTTATAACTCAAGTAATTGGCTGGGATCATGAGCAAGCAGTGCAAAAAGGGTCAGACTATATTATCTTACTTTGGTGACAAAGAAGATCAACCAGAAGAAGACAACAAAACCAAAACTCCTACATCCAAAGCCTCCAAGAAAAGTAAGAATTGGTCCCAGGCCATGGAAGAGCTCAAAAAGAATTTTGAGAAGCAAACAAGAGAAGTAGAGGAAAAACTGAGACTGATGCAAGAAAATCGTGAAAAACAAGTCAACAGCTTGCTGAAGGAGACCCCCCAAAATAATGAAGAAAATAAACCTTAAAAAATAGCCTAACCCAAATGGCAAAAGAGGTCCAAAAAAGCCAGAGGAGAAGAATGCCCTAAAAAGCAAAATTGGCCAAATGGAAAAGGAAGCCCAAAAGCTTACAGAAGAAAATGTTTCCTTAAAAATTAGAATACAGCAATTGGAAGCTAGTGACTTTATGAGAAATCAAGACACTGTAAAACAAATCCAAATCAATGAAAAATTAGAAAACAATGTGAAATATCTCACTGGAAAAACAACTGACCTGGAAGATAGATCCAGGAGAGAGAATTTAAAAATGATTGGACTATCTGAAAGCCATGATCAAAAAAAGAGCCTAGACATCGTCTTTCAAGAAATTATCAAGGAAAATTGCCCTGATATTTTAGAACCAGAGGGCAAAATAGAAATTGAAAGAATCCACTGATCTACTCCTGAAAGAGATCCCCAAAGGAAAACTCCTAGGAATATTGGAACCAAATTCCAGAATTCCCAGATCAAGGAGAAAATATTTGCAAGCAGCCAGAAAGAAACAATTCAAGTATTGTGGAAACACAATCAGGATAACACAAGATTTAGCAGCTTCTACATTAAGGGACCAGAAGGCATGGACTCTAATATTTGGAGGGCAAAGGACATAGGATTACAACCAAGGATAACCTATCCAGCAAAACTGAGTATAATCCTTCAGGTCAAAAAAATGGTCTTTCAGTGAAATAGGGGACTTTCAAGCATTCTTGATGAAAAGACCAGAACTGAATAGAAAATTTGACTTTCAAATCAAGACTCAAGTGAAACATGAAGAGGTAAACAGGAAAGAGAAATCGTAAGAGACTTATTAAGGTTGAACTGTTCACATTCCTGCATGGAAAGATGATATTTGTAACTTGTGAGTCTTTTGTCAGTATTAGGGTAGTGGGAGGGAAAATTATATGTAGATAGATAGATAGATAGATAGATAGATAGATAGATAGATAGATAAATGGCACAGGATGAGTTGAAGAGAAAGGCATGATATCTGGAGAATAAAATTAAGGGGTGACAGAGGATTATACTGGGAGAAGAAGAAAGGGAGAAGTAGAATGGGGTAAATTATCTCACATGAAACAGACAAGAAAAGGTTTTTACAGTGGAGGGGAAATGGGGGAAGGTGAGAGAGAATGAGTAAATCTTATTCTCATATAATTTGGCTTAAGGAGGAAATAGCATACACAATTGGGTATGGAAATCTACCTTACCCTACAGGAAAATAAGGGGGGAAGGGGACAAGAGAGCAGGGGGATGATAGAGGGGAGGGCAGATTGGGGGAAGGAATAATCAGAAGCAAACACTTCTAAGGAGGGACAGGGTCAAAAGAAAGAATAGAATAAATGGGGAGTGGGATAGGATGAAGGGAAATATACTTAGTTTTTCATAACATGACTACTATGGAAGTGTTTTGCATGACTATACATCTATAATCCATATTGAGTTGCTTGCTTTTTCAATGAGGGTGGGTGGGGAGGGAGGAAGGGAGAAAATTTGTAACCCAAAGTTTTAAAAACACATGTTAAAAATTGTTTATAAAAAAAGAATACTATAAATTGATTGAAATTACAATAAAAAATTTTTAAAAAAAGAAAGGCATGCCCTATGGAGGACCTAGGTGACATAATACATGGAGTGCTAGAACTGAAGTTAGGAAGATGAGTTCCAAATATGGCTTTAGACATGGAGATAATAATAGCAACTACCTCCCAGGGTCATTGAAAGAATCAAATGAGATGATATGTTATAATTAAGAATGAATAATAATAGTAATTAGTATTAGTAGTATATGTCTCCAAGGAAGCAGATTTACTTTTGAGACATCTGCTTATCTTTATGTCTGTACTCTTGGAGGGATCTGGGGATTTGGAGTTGTGTTCTAAATTAGTCCAATTACTGGGGGGATGAAGGCTGACAAAAAAAAATGAACTCATATTAGCCTTTCTCTAGGCTTGATCCCTCACTCTTTGGGTTTGGAAGGCCCACTTATATTCAGCCCAGGGCTCCCACATGCACCTCACCAAATATCTGGAATGACGACCAGATTGTTATTTGTCCTTCATTTCAAAGAGCACCAATGACATCACAGGGTAATGTCTTAACTCAGAGGTGAATTCGATTTAAGTGAGGCAGAGCTGCATAGAATCACCAGCCTCACTTTCTTCCAGTCATTAAAGTCCAGTGGCAAAATAAAAGTCAGTATGACAGGGATGCAGTGGATGATGTCTTTGATGTCTGACAAAGCTCTAAGCTCTCCACGACACCTGCTTCAGCCACTTTCGTGGCCATTGGAACAAATTGTTCTCATCTGCCCATTCTGTGTCTTCACATGCTTGGGGTAGACATCCTCCTAACTCACCAATGGGTTCAAGGCCTGTCAGTTTTCCTCAACCTGGGACGTAGTTAGGTGGCTCAGTTGAGCCTGAAGTCAAGGGGACCTGAGTTGAAACCTGGCCTCGGACACTTACTAGCTGTGTGATCCCAGGCAAGTCACCTAACCCTGTTTATTTTAATCTACTGCAGAAGGAAATGACACACTCCAGTATCTTTGCCAAGAAAACCACATGGATAGTTATGGTCCATGGGGTCATGAAGCGTTGGACATGACCAAACAACACCAATGGCCTGAGTAGGCCTCTAGATAGATCAACAAAATGGAGAGGACATAAGAGAAAGATAAGTAAGCTTCTCCATCCAGTCTAGAATTACAAAAAAAGAAAGCCAGAAAGCAGCACAGGCTGGTAGGGAGGAAGCCTGTACATATTCCATCCAGTAAATGGGTCTGAAGCCTGTGAATGGTGGGAAGGAAGTCCCTCCTGGGAAGCCAGCACAAGCTCCATTAAGTGGGTCTAATGTTTGACAATGTTGTTAGAGGTTTTGTTCCAGGGCAACCAGCAGGGGATCTGATGAACATGCCTGAAGCTGGATCCCATCCTTGGTCTGTCAGAAGAGAAGTTAGAATGTATCTTGCCTTCACAGGTCACTGTACAGGGAGAGAAGAACTGCTTGTACATTCCTTGGAGTGCTGGGAGACAAGGCTAAGTCAGCTCTTGGTAACCTGCACCATAGGGTTTTGTAGGAGGTCTGAAACTAAGGCCATCTTCAAAATCCAATGAGGACCTGTCAATATTACAGCAGTTGATGGAAGTCCCTCCTGATTGGGAATTGCACAAGAAGAAGGAAGAAGAGATGGGTCAAGGCAAGTTCTTATTATATTGGACCAACAGGAAATGGTAACTAGGGATTCCTGGCTGTTTGTCTTCATATGTGGGATATATCAGGAACCTCATCCAGAAGGGAATTGGCAATGATATCCGGTCTACAGAGGAAATAGAACAAAACAGAACCTACTTAACCCATCCAAGAGTGTTGGAACTTGGCCCTGGCACAAAGTCCCAATTGAGGAACTAAAACTGGTAAAACTGGAAAAAAATGAATAAATAGAAGAAAGTATCAAATATAATGAAGAAATGCCATGGTCATAAGAAGTCCAAACGATAAGCCCAGAAGAAAAGAAACTCACAAGTAGAATATTAGAAAAAAATAACAACTTGGCTCACATAAACTGCAAGAGAAGATGGAAGAAATGAAGAAGTAATTATAAGTGAAATTAAAGCACTAGAAGAGAAAAAAAATGGAAGGAAAATAAATAGCTTAGAGCCAAGGTGGAAAACTTTACCCACATTTTGAACACCCTGAAAAATAGAATGGAACAAGCAGAACTCAATGACCTCACAAGACAACACAGAAGAATAAAATTAAAGGATTAAAATAGGGATGGGGAACCTGCAGCCTTGTGGCCACATGTGGCCCTCTAGGTCCTTGGGTGCTGCCTTTTGACTAAGTCCAAGTTTTACAGAACAAATCCTTTTATTAAAGGAATTTGTTCTGTGAAATTTGGATTCAAAGGGCTGCACTTGAGGACCTAGAGGGCCACATGTGGCCTTGAGGCCATGAGTTCCCCACCCCTGGATTAATCAAAGGAAGGAAATCAATGAACTAAAACAGATTTGGAGAAATAATTTAAGAATCATAACTGAAAGCCATAACAAAGCAAAAAACCCTGTATAACACATTTTAAGAAATCACAAAAAACAAAACATTCCATATCTATTGGAACCATAGGATAAAGTGAAAATAGAAAGAATCCGCTGATCAATCTACAAAATAAATCTCACACTGAAAGGACTTCAGAGTGTCATAGTAAAAATCTAGAGTTTCCGAGTCAAACAAATGGCAATTCAAGCAGCCAGAAACAAACAAACAAACAAATCAAGTTTCAAAGAAACACAGAATCACATAGTACTTGATAATAACTACTTTTAAGAAGAGGAAATCTTGGAGTCCAATATTCCAGAAGGTGAAAGATAAAACCTTAAAACTAAATATATCCTTTTCTCTAAGGTTGAACATAAACCTATAAGGGAAAATGGATTTTTAGTAGAATGGATAGAGAACTTCGAATCATTTCAAAGAGCAAAATTGAATAGAAACTTTGAAATACAAGCACAGGATTCAAGAGAAACATAGAAAGGTAAATAATTTGAGCAAATAGAAGGGTTTAAATCATGATAAAGAGTTTACAGTTTAACAGAGGGAGAAGAAATGAGTGTTCCTTTAGAACCTTATTGTCTGTAAATGTAACAGAGGGAGCTATATCATATATAAATGCAGGGCTTAGATGTGGGTTTGTTTCATTTTGTTGTTTTGAGAGAGGAAAGAAAAGGGGGGGGCAACATATTAGGGAAGAAGGAGGAAGAATTTACTATTTCCCATAATTTGAATATGCCAAGAAGAGTGGGTAGCAAAGTGGCATAGTGGGTAAAACACCAATCCTGAAATCAAGAAGATTCATCTTCCTGAGTTCAAATCTGGTCTTAGACACTTGTTGGCTATGTGACTCTGGGCAAGTCACTTAACCCTGTTTGCCTCGGTTTCCCCATCCATAAAATAAGTTAGAGAAGGCAATGGCAAACTACTCCAGTATCTTTGCCAAGAAAACCCCAAATGGGGTCACAAAGAACGAGACATGACTGAAAAATGACTCAACGTCAACAAAAAGAAGAGTATGTGAACATAGAAGAAAGGGTCGGGGCATGCCATAAGCTTCACTGTCATCTAAAATAAACAAGGGAGGACTAAACACACACACACACACACACATACATACATACATACACACACACAGTGTTTGATAGAGAAATACATTGTGATCAATAGAAAAATTAGTGGAGAGGAAGTAGAGAGGGATAAAAAGAAGGGCCCAGTTTGGAACAAGTAGTCACAAGCAAAACAAACTTCCTTCCTTTCTTTTTTTTACTTTTAGGCAATTGGGGTTAAGTGACTTGCCCAGGGTCACACAGCTAGTGTCAAGTGTTTGTTCTGAGGCTGGATTTGAACTCAGGTCCTCCTGACTTCAGGGCCGGTGCTCTATCCACTGTGCCACCTAGCTGCCCCAACAAACTTCTTTGCAGAGGGTATCTTGTAGAGGGGATGAAAACAGAAAAGAGTAAGAACCAGAGTGTTTGGACTTGGTGAAGAGAAGAGGGTAGAAGAGTAGGAACAGACTGCTTCAATTATATATTACTAACATTTTTCAGATTCCTTCTTTTTTTCCCTCTGTCTTGCTTTTAAAAGAGGAGCCTGGTGGGGGGCAGGGGAGTAAAAGAGAAAAAAAGTGTAAGAGGATATGATGAAACATAATAAATAATTAACAATCAAAACTATGACAATGAGAAGCATATCATGTAGTGGCCAGTGAGGTGGTCTTGAAGCTAGGAAGACCCAGGTTTAAAACCTGCCCTTCGTGTCCTGCCTGATGTACACTTGTTTTGTGGTCCAGTTCATTTAAACTCTTAAAAATTTGAACAACTTTTCAACCACTATAAGTTGCAGTGAAGGTTCTGAAGTAGAGGGTGTTTTCTTTCCTGGAAATTCCCCATACCAGTTAAATCAATGGAATGAATTCACACACAAAATAAAGGAAGTTAGCAACATGGATTAGAAAAGGGCTTCTTAAACTTTTTACACTTGGGACCCCTTCAGCACTTCTTAATGAATGTTGTGATCCACAGTTTAAGAAGTGCTAGATTACAAAACAGAATACAATGTGTTGTTTATAAGAAATGCACTCGAAACAGAGGGTCTCAGAGTTAAAATGAGAGTTTTAGGGAAGAATTGAATTTGCTTGAGAAGATTTTTAAAAATCGGGGTTAGGAATCATGATTTCAAACAAGGCAACAGTAAAAATAGGCATGGTTAAAAGAGGAAAAGGTATAAAACTACATTATACCATAGATAATGAAATAATATCAATATTTAATATCTGCAGACTGAATTGCATAGCATTTGAATATTTGGGTTGTGAAATTACAGGGGAAAATATGTAATAATTAAGGCAGCTGTGTTCCTAACACTAGCTTCTTAGCCCTCACTACTATGCTTTCCCTGGACAATCAGGCTCAATTAGTTCATTAACAAAGGCATTTATTCAAATGGCATAGCAAGAAGAGTAATTATAAGCATTTCCTTCCCTGGTGTGCTGGTGTGCTCAGGGAAGCCCACTGTTAAAATTTCATTTATACTTTGGAAATTATCAAGTGCTACAAATCAGGGCTGGATTTATTATTTTGAGATTGTCTAGACTTAAGAAAGTGATGGAGAAAATATAAATAATGCATTCAACTTAAAAGTGGGTTGTGTACTTTCTGTTTTTTAGAGAATTAGCTATAAAACATTTACAAGCATACCCCTGATTTCCTCCCTATATGAGAGGCGCACCATCCCACAAATGCACCCAGAGTCTGAGGATGGGAGATAATGGTCATGGACTTAAAAAAGGATTGTAGCCAGTCATATGCTTATGTGGTTAAGGTAACTCCAAATTCTGGAACTTCACAGCATCAGTGTTCTTTCTCTCTCCAGAGGGTGTTCTTTGACATTTGTATTGGGGTGTGGTGTGAATGATGGATGAATTGTTCCACTTTTCAGCTGGCTTCTCACAGAACCGATGGCTCAGCACGTCTAGGGCATGGTGTCTCAGCTGGATGGGCCAATCTGTTTCTGGGCTGGGTCAGGCACTGTGCTGGCTCTCTACCACGTTCAGCTGCTGCTTGGCAGTACTTGCGAGACAGTTGTGGGCAGGCCATTCTGCTGCTGGGCAACCACTACCCTGCTCTGTTGGGCAGGTGGTTCAGCTGCTGGGCTATTTTAACATTGCAGCATCTGTGCTGGATGGGTTGATTACTGTCTTCAGCTGGAGCTTGATTATACTTTTTTCAGCTGGAGTACTACAGAGTTCTTTTAGCCAGGGCAATGACTCTTATTTTAGCATTGGAAGAAGCCTCTTCCCTGACTCCCAGAGCTCTGCTCTGAGGGTGCTTGTCATCTCCAGGAAGAAGATAAGAGAAGTTGTTTTTTTTTTTTCCGGTTGTGTCCAGCTCTCCATGACCCTGTGGACCATACTGTCCAAGGGGTTTTCTTGGCAAAAATACTGGAGTGGTTTGCCATTTCCTTCTTCAGTGGATTAAGGCAAACAGAGGTTAACTTATTTGTCCACGGTCTTATAGCTAGTATGTATTTTGCATCTGAAGGCTTTTGTGTTTTGGCCTAGTTGTTTTGTACAAGTCTAACTGGGACACCTTCTCTTATACTAACAAAACCCAGAAGTCTGAAGCTGGATTTGAACTCAGGTCTTCCTGACTCCAGGCCCAGAGCTCTATTAACTGAGTCATATAGTTGGAAGAAGTTTATCTTCTTCTATTCAACATTGTTCAGTAAAATGTTTCAGTTTAGTCAGACTTACCTCCCTTCCTTATGTGGAATGGCTCTTAAGCAGAAGAGTGACTAGGGATAAAGATGTGAAGGCAATTTATGTCCTGGCGGCAAGTTCATTGTCTTCTTTACTTGCAATTGAACTATTCATCCCTCCTATCCTTTCTGAGGAATATCTATTTTACATCCCAGGCTTCTGTGTTTTGGCCTAGTTTTTTGTACAAGTTTAACTGGGGCACCCTTCTCTTATACTTACAAAATCCAGAAGTAAGAGATAGAAAAAGAAATTCTTTTCAAAATAGCTACAGAATATATAAAATATTTGGAAGTCTACCTACCATGACACAGGCAAGAATTATATGACTATAAGTACAAATAAATATTTACAAAAAATATAGAAAAATAGAGGAATTAAAAGATTGTATTTGGGTCATGTTAATATAATAAAAATTATAATACTCCAAGATTAATTTGGAAATTTAGTGCAATACCAATCGAACTACCAAAGAGTTACTTCATAGAGTTATAAAAAATATTTTAAAAATCAATATAGAGTAATAAAGACCAAGAATCTCAATGGAAATAATGAAAAAGAGTAGATGAATAAAAGAAAATAAAATAGTGCCAGAATTCAAACTACACTACAAAATAGTGCTTACCACAAGTATTTGGTGATAGTTTAAATTTTTTTAAAAAGCTGATCAGTAGAACACAAGTTACATAAGTTACATAAGACCTTGAAGCAATTGAAAATTGTAGCATACTGTTTGATAAGCTCAAGGATTCTGAGCACTGGGAAAAGGACTTTTACGATTTGGCCAAAACAGCTTGGAAAACTGGAAAGTAATCCAGTAGAAATGAGGTTTATTTCAACATCTTGTACTGTATACCACCAGACCTTCCAATAGATATATGAACTAAATATAAAAATTCATGTCATAAACAAATTAGAGGAGGAAAGGAGATACTTTTTTCAACCAAGAGAAGATATCTTGACTATGCAAAAAGGTTAACAGGAAAAAATAATTTTGATTTTATGAAATCAAATAGAAAAATTTATGCACAAGCAAAATTAGAAGGGAAACAGTTTACTGTTTGTAGCAAACCTTTTTGATAAAGATTGGGTATCTGAATTTTTTAGGAAATTGATTAAATATGTAGGAATAAGAGTCATTCACCAATAAGTAAATGGTCGGAGGAAATGTACAGGCAATTTTCAAAAGAATAAAGACATATTTTTAAAAAGTATTCCAAATAAGTAACAGTAAGAGAAATTCAAATTAAAATAAACTGAGGTTCCATCTCACACCCACAAGGTTGGCAATGATGAGAAAAAAAGAAAATGACAATTATTGGAAGGTTGGTGACAGTACAGGGACAGTAATGTACTGTTAGCGGATATGTAAGTGATTCAAATTTTTTGGAAAGCAATTAAAATTATATTCTTAAATTCAGTAAACTATGAATACTCTTTGAATCAGCAATACCTTTTCTAGGCATATATCCCAAAGAAATAAAGAAAAAGGGAAAGGACCTATAGGCAAACAAATATTTATAGCAACATTCCTTCTTGTAGCAAAGGACTGGAAACAAATTGAATGTCCCTCAATTGGGGAATGGTGAACAAGTCATATTACAGGAACATAGATAGAATATTGTTGTTCTTGTTTGTCCTTCATTCTCAAAGAGGGCCATGGCATCATTATTGCAGCTTATAGAAAGATGAAAAGGACAGATTCAGAGAATTTTGGTGGGACGTGTATAAAGTAATACAGAGTGAGGTGAACAAAACTGAGAGAAGAATCCTATATAATCGCTATGACATGGTAAAGAAAAACAACTTTAAAAGTTTAAAAATGATGATTAATGCAGTCACCAAACAGAATTGCAGAAAACTAGTAATGAATCATGCTTTCTACCTCTTGGCAGAGAGATGATGGCTTAGAGGTGTCAGATAAGATATATTTTTAGATAAGGACAATGTGTGGATTTGTTTTTTCTTCACTATACTAATTTGTTACAAAGGAAGGCTTTTTTGAGAAAGGAGAAGGAGAATGGGGGAGGAGACAATGGAGAAGTAACAGTATGAAAAGAAAGAAGGTAAAAAGGAAGGAGGAGAAAGAAAGAAATAATAGAAAGCAAGGAAAGAAGGAAATAGCATTAACAATGCCTTTTAAATAAATACACAGAATATAATAGAAGAAAGTTCATAAGGGGATATGGTAGAGATTCACAATGTCATATTAAATCCATTCCCTCCCTACTTTGTTCATATTTCTTGATATTCATCTGTTTTCTAAGAATAATAATAAAAGACATAAATGAACAAATCTGCTCTCTACTGTGAATCCCCAAACATTGATATATGGCATGTATCTTCCCATTTTCTGGATATATTCAGATATAATAGAGTTCCTCTTCCAAATCCTATAAACTTTCTTTCTTGGAATAGCATTTTGATTGTTTGGATAATGTTATTTGAATTAGTAGACCTAATTAGATTTATGTTTAAGTAGAGTTTTAACCTTTCCAGCCCAAGCATATCAGTATCCAAATTTCCTGGACTCAATTTCCTTTGATTACACTTAAATTCCTTCCTCTCCTCCTTGAAAATACTTTGTGTTTCATGAGTGTTTACTTCTCACTACTTCACAGTTGGATACATAGAAAAGTACACACACTTATTCAGACACAACAAAAACCAAATGGGATATGAAAAGCCCATCAATACTTTGAAAAAAAGAAATCCAGAGCGAAGTCTAGATTGGTGAGTCAGAGAGTGTAGGTCAGTGAGAAAGAAGAAGGGGTTATAGATTGTCTTGTGTGGGCAAATAAGATGTGTGGGAAAGAATGATAAAAGAATGAAAATCAATTAATGAGAGCACAAGTGTTCAAGTCAGTAGTCAGAGGGTGGGAGAGAGGTTATTAACCATACTAAATGAAACAAAGTTGTTTTAAATAATCCCTCTGGTGAATTAACTTGAATATTTAATTTTATTGTGAGAGATATCATGGTTTATTAGATGGATCTTTCTTGGTAGCTAGAAGAAATCAGTTCAAAGTCTTCCCTTTGATACATATTGCCTCTGTGACCTAGAGAAAGTGACTTAGCCTCTTATTCTCCAGGCAACTCTAAGATTATAAATTGCACAGAGAAGTTGGTGACTGGCACTGTAGACAGTTTCTTCCCCTGGGTGTTCTCTGTATCAAATATTTCCAGGTTCAGTCCCTATGCCAGTTCAATTTTTACTAATGTGATGACTTGGATTTCGCCCTCTTACCTTGGTTTCAATATTTATTAAAATGTACCTCTTTAAGAGGGAAATGAAATACCTCTTACCAGAATATCACTATGCCATCTACAGTATTATATTGAATAGGACAACACAGAAAGTTAGAATTTGGGTGCTTATTTAATTACTTACCAAAGCTTCATTTTAATGGAAATAATTTTCAAGCTCTGTAGATAAGGACAAGAACACTGATCAAGCACATTACTGCATTGTGTAATGCTTCTTTATTACCTTTGCCTCCAATGTCTCTACCTGAATGTGTTTTGGGATTATGATCTCATTTCTGCACATGCAGAGCTCTCCAACGAGTTATAAATGAGCATGAAATTGTTATCAGGATTGGAAATGCTAACATAACCTTGGGAAGGGTGCCATTGGGATGATTCTATTTTCTCAGTCTCTTTCAGCAGGATTTTCTGTGCTTGAACTCATAGCTGAGGAAGACCAATTGGAAATGGAGCGACCCATTTATTTGCCCTAACTGAAGGAGGATAGATTGAGCCAGATTTTTTTCTAGTAAATGTGACAAAGCAAATGTGCTGAAGTATAAATGTGCTACTTGAGTATAAGCACGGTATTTATGATGTGTTAATAAAGGTAGGATACTTTCCTATCAATCTAGTATGCCCCAAATGCACAAGCAAGAAAATCCAGTGGGACAAGTGGAGTGTCTTGAGGATATTTCTACTGGTGAATCTAAATAATTAATTTTCCTATCAGGGGGCTTAACAGAGGGAATATATGCATACATATATGAATATATACAAAATACAAGATATTTTGGGGGGCAAGGCCCTAGCAGCTGTGTGTGGGGGGCATCAGGAGAGGCTTCATGTAGAAGGAGGTGCTTGACATGAGCTTTGAAAGAAACTAGGAATTCTAAGTGGTAGAAATGAGGAAGGAGTGCATTTCAGGAATGTGGGATAACTTGTATAAAGTCACAGAGACAGAAGATGGAGCATTATATATGAAGAAGAGCAAGAAGACAAGTTTGAGTACATAGAGAGTGCATGAAGAGGAATAAAGTATAATAGAGGAACTAGGTGGCACAGTGGATAGATTGCTGGGCCTAGAGTGAAGAACACTCTTTCTGGCTCAGACCAGCTGTGTGACCCTGGGCAAGTCACTTAGCCCTGTTTATCTCAGTTTCCTTATCTGTAAAATGAGCTGGAGAAGGAAATGACAAACCACTCCAGTATCTCTGCCAAGAAAACCACAAATGGGGTCATGAAGAGTCAGACACGTCTAAAAAGTATAATCAGCCTGGGAAAGTAAATTGGAACCACATTGTGAAGGGCTTTAAGCAACAAACATTATAATTATAATTGACCCTAGAGGTAACAAGGAGTCAAAGAGTGAAATGGTCAGACCTGCATTTTAGGAAAATCATTTGGGCAGCTGTGTGGATGATGAATTGAAGGAGGAAGAAACTTGACCCAGAAAAAATCATCTAAGAGAGGATTACAGTTGTCTAGGTGAGAGGTGACTGTGTGAATGGAAAAGAGGGGATAAAAGCATGTAACACATTTGTCATTTCCAGGATATTTTGTATAACAGTTTCCTGATTCCAATACTTGTTAAAATGTCCAATCATGATTGTTTTCATTTCAGCAAGCATTTCTTAAGCAGCTTTTATGAGTAGAACATTGTTCTAGGAGTATGTTTGTGTGAGATACAAAATTTGAACAATAAATTTAATAAATAACTAATGAGACCTTGGTCTCTTGGAGTTTATGAGCTAATAGAAGTATTCAATGCAATTTTTGGGCAAGGCAAAGCAGTTTAGATTTGTGAATTCACTTGTGTAGGAAAAACTTGTGAAGAAATTCCCTCTACTAAAGAAGATCAGCAGCTGCTCTTCAGCTTAGACTCTGAGTAAATTTTTTTGGGCACTAAGAGGTTAAATGACTTGCCCAAGGTCATGTAGCTAATATATATTTGAGTTGGGACTTAAATTCAGATCCTTCTGACTGTAAATTTAGTCTTTTATCTAAAATAGCAAATCACACTTTAATGCAATTCAACTTCACAAACAATTGGGAGACAAAACGATGTTAGTTAAATGCTATGAAAGAGCAAAGGATCATAACTAGCTTTGGAAAGTAAGGCTTGTAATACAAGCAGAATATCAGCAGTCAGAGATGGATGAGAAAGACATAGCAGATATAGGGAATGGTATGAGCAAAGCCCTAGAGACTGGACAATGAAGAAGAACATGCATATAGAATGGCAAATAATCCTTTCTTGAGTATCTTGCATATGGAAGGAAATCCTATGTAATAATGGTGGAAAGAGAGGGTAGTGTTAGATTGTGAGAAGAGTTTGACTACAATACTAAGGAGTCTGAACTTAATAGGCAAGAAGGAGCCATTGAAAGGTTTTGAGTTGAGGCAAACATGTGATAAAATCTGTGCAAAAGGAAGATTAACAGTATGCTGGTATGAAGAATAGATGGAGGAAGGCAAAAGTGGAAGTAGGAAGACTGGTGGGAAGAGGTTATTACAATATTCTAGGCAAGTAAAATCTATCAATATCCTCAATGATAACAAATCTTCTTTGAGAGTGGAATTGATTTTGGAGACATCTAATGGTAATTTAGAGCCAGTCATTGAATAAGGTTGGTAATCAAAGTAGATAATATTATTTTTGGTCAGACATTAGCTGCCACTATACAATTATGAGACTAATTTATTAGCATGAATTATTTATTATATTATTTATTAATTTGGGAGGCAATATCAAAAGAGGAATTTTATGTCTGGGTCAGTCACTGGAAAAGTGGATAGCTTCCACCTGGATATATGAATTTTTATACTCTTGGTTTTAAACCATTGATGTATATAACCAATCATTACTTCAATAGGATTGGGACTGTTTTGTTTTTGCCATTATAATCCCACAATCCAGCAATATTTTTATGTAAGCATATAATAAATGTTTCTTGAATTGAATTTATATGCAATCCCCAGCTTAGCATTCTCTTGTGGAAATGCATTGGGAACATGAGATTCAGGAAGTGACTATGTCAGGTGAGGGATATTTTTACCCAGAGTTCCCAAGGGCCTCTAATATTAAACTTTAGGTGCTTCAAGAAGGAAAAGAAAGTATACGACTGTGAAATAAAGGAGATCAGGAAACCATGCTGGTTGTCAGACCAGGATTGAGATTGTGTCATGCCCTCTTTACATAGGGAGCTAAATATATGTCTAGGTCCATGAGTTTGGTTCTGCAAATGGAGTGATGGCCACCAGTCATTTACTTAGTTCCTACATAGATAATACAGGATGGAGTCCTGGTTAGACCACTAGCATGGCTCCCTCACTTCCTTCTTTGACTTTCTCCTCCCCTTTGTGGTAAGCCTTCTTTTTCTTTTTGTGAATTTTATTAATTTATTTTGATTTATCAATAATCACTTCCTTATGCTTTTGAATTTTTCCCCCCTCCTCCCTATCAGTCTCCCCAAGGTGGCGCACAATCTGATATAGGCTATACATTTACATTGCTATTAAACATATTTTCACATTAGTGATGTTGTAAGTAAAAATTAAAACCAATAGGAGAAACCATCAGAAAGAGGAAACAAAACTCAATAGAAGAGAAAAAAAATAGCAATTGATCTTCCATAGTTCTTTCTTTGGATGTGGACAGCATTTTCCATCACAAGGCCTCTGGAGATGTCTTAGATCCTTGTATTGCTGGAAAGGGTTAAGTTTATCAATATTAGTCACTGTACGACGTGGCTGGTATCATGTACAATGTTCTCTTGGTTCTGCTCATTTCACTCAGCCTCAGACCATACAAGTCTTTCCAGGTTTTTCTGAAGTCAGTGTTCATTATCTCTTATAGCACGATAGTATTCTATTACATTCATATGCCACAACTTGCTCAGCCAATCCCCAGTTGATGGGCATCTTCTCAATTTCCAATTCTTTGCCATGTGGTAAGCCTTCTAAGCCTTCTTTATGAAGGTACCTCAAATTCATTATCAGGGAAACTTGAGAACTCTGGATTAAAATGTCTGCTTGTGTGCAATAGTGAAATCCTGCCTCTTAAGTTGCCACCAAAACACTTATTAAAATAGAGAATTGGAGATTACATGTAGTTAAACCTTGTGCATACCATAGTGCCTCTAGTACACATAGGGACCTAAGTAAGGAAAGAAGACTTGGGGAAAAATAACAAGTTTACTGTTGGACATGGTGAGTTTGACTTGCTGATGAAATATCCAGGTGAAGGTTTCAAAAGTTTAATTGGTTATAGAAATAACCCTTCCCTGTAACCTTAATAATTATGGCATTATATTTAATAGAAAATCTTTATAGACTGTATTTTGGGGAAAATTCTTGAAAAGCATGTGAAAAACTCAGCTTGATTGTGAGCTCTTAGAATGAGTAAAACCCAGGAAGTTGGACTCTTTTTTGGATAGAGAGATGATTGCAAATGTATCATGGAGTTCTGAGGGCTGAGGCACTGAAATGGAATTTGACTAGATTTCAATCTTATCAAAACTGCCTTGAGAATGTTGTAAGAAACCACTTAGAAATTTAGAATTATTCTTCGCAGTGGAGATAGTTGTCACTCCATGTCAAAGATTTAAATCTCAAGCCTTATTGGCTGCTGATTGGTTAAAATGTGAAGACAGATTCATGTGGTCTTTTCATTGTACCCCATTAGAGTGGAAAGGTGCAAAGATTATTGAATGAACAATGACATATTTCAGGTTTATTCTTACGTCTTATTGTTTTGTATTTATTTCTTATTCTTGTCATGCTATCTGCCCTACTAAACTTCAGTTTTATATAAATGTTAATAATAGCTAACAATAATAATATTTACATAGCACTTTAAGGTTTGCAAAGCACTTTATAAATATCATTTCATTTTATCCTCACAAAAACCATGGGACAAAGGTGTTATTATCATCCTTATTTTATAGATGAGGTAACATATAGCGAATGACTTGCCCAACGTCACATAGGAAACTGGATTTGAACTCAAATCTTCTTGACTCCATTTCAATCTCTATCAGTTAAGCTCTATCTACTGTACCATCTAACTGCCTCACAATCTATTTCTAATAACAATAATCATTTAAAAAAAAAACCCTAATGCCTAAAGCAGTCTGTACACTGTTCCTTTCCTTGTGGTGAGCCTTGTACTGTGTGTTCATGAAGGAATGAGTGTTCTTCGAGTAAGTCATAGACTCTATAAAAGAAGCTTAAAAGGTAATTAGTCTAATTTTCTCCCAATTCAAGTACCCCTCCTATAACACCCTTGAGAGATGATCATTCAGTCTGTTTGAACATTTCCAGTGATAAGGAACCAAGTATTTAATGAAATGTTGTTCAGTTGTTTTTCAGTCACATCCAACTCTTTGTGACCTCATTTGGATTTTTTTTTTTGGTAAAGATACTGGAGTGGTTTGCCATTCCTTTTCCAGGTCATTTTACAGATGAGGAAACTGAGGCAAACAGGGTTAAGTGACTTGCCAAGAATCACACAGCCAGCAAGTATCACATAGCCACAAGGCCAGATTTGAACTCAGGAAGAGTCTTTTTCACTCCAGACTGGCACTCTATATGCTGTGCCACCTAACTGCCTCACCCCACCTCATTCAATTTAATGAAATAGCCCCTTTAATGTCAAAATACTTGGAAGTTCTTCCTTATATGAAACAATGGTTATGCTCTTTAGTAACTTTCAATAAATGATCCTAGGTCTTCTCTCTCTAGAGTAACCTAAATTTAAGTTTTCTTTAACCTGACAGATCATCATTCTGACTCTTCTCTAGATAGTATATTTCCTGTTCCTCCAACCTTTCCTTGTGACTTTAAAACATTTTTTTAAATATTTAGATACTTTAATATTTAGATTCATCAATATCCAAGATATCCTTCAATGGAGATGCAACTTTTGTTCTTAAATTCCCCTCTTTATATGAGCCACAGCACAGTGTGCTGGCATGTAGTAGGCTCTTAATAAATGCTTATTGACTGACTGAGTGAAAATTTAATATAATAATCTAGATGTGGTCAGCAAGGAGTACATTGAGGGCATGCCTTACTATGATCAGTACTCCATTGTCCTGTTGAAATAACCTAGGATTGCAATATCCTTAACACTCCTGGCTCATATCAAGCTTGAATTTAAAAAGTCCCCAGAACTCAATTAACTTGAATTAAAAGTTCCCAGAACATTTTCTTATGTGAACCTTATGATTGATTATATTAAACTTAAGCACAGGATTACATAGTTATCTTTTTAAATTTCATCTTATTGGTTTGGGATTAATATTTCAGTTTATTGAAATAATTGTGAATCTTGATTTTGTCACCTTTACCTGGATTTTCCTCAGATATTCAGGGATCCTGATAATTCAGAAGTTTAATAAAAAATTAGGTCAGATATTTAGATTTCCAAATGCATTTTTCCAAGTTTGAGTGAGTAATTTAGTTCAAATCCTGGAAAATTTTATTCAATTTGGTATGGTAGAAAGAATACTATATTTAGAGTTAGAGGGCCTATTTTCAAATCCTGCCACTCACACATTACCTGTATGACCTTGGGCAAATCACATAAGTTCATTGGGTTTCATTTTCCTCACCTGTCAAATGGAGGGGATAGATTAACTAGCTTGTAAGGAAGATCCTATCTAAATCTCTGATCTTCATCAGACACTGAGTTCATCTGAACTTAGTATAAGGATCCTCAAAACTCCTTGTAAGTGAAAATCCCTCAAGACTGACTAAGCATTAAGGTTTTAGATTGGCCTTCAATTTCCTCCTACAGATTTATTCATTCAATTGTGTGGTGCTTTCAAATGTCAGATGGAATTGTAAAAGGTTTTGCACCTGACATTTTCAAGAGCAGTGGGGTTCAATTTGAATATTTTTCAAGAATGCTTTTCCCTGAAATGGCCTTTATGAGCTAAATTTGATGGCAATTGAATTTGGCCATTTGACCTCCTCAAGTCAGAAACAAGTGGCCCCATGTTGGGGCAGTTCTTGGCTTACATATGTATTGAGACACATCTATTTTCTTTATCCCACATATCTTTGTACACACGAAGTATTGATGTGCAGAATATCCAGTTGGTCGATAAGCATTTATCAAGTATTTACTATGTGCCAGGCACTGGGCTACTTGCTGGTGACACCAAGAAAGGAAAAACAAAATGAGATTCCTGCATCTATCTCAATGGGGCAAACAACGTCCAAACAATCATGTACATAGAAGATATTTACAGTGAAATTGGAAGGTAATGTCAGAGGGAAAGCAGAAGATGGAGGTGGAGATGGGGGCTGGAAAAGACATCCTGTACAAGGTACTGCTTGAACTAAGTCTTGAAGGAAGCCAGGAAACCCAGAATTGGAGGTGATAGAGGACAGCATTCCAGAAATGGATGAAAGCTTGTGCAAAGACATGGAATCACTGAACAGAGTTTTATGTTCAAGGAGCAGAGAGAGGGCAGTGAATTCCATGGTCAAAAGAGATTTGTCTTCTAAGTATCTTTGGAACCATGAGTTTTGAAGGGTTTCTCCTTGAATATATCCATCTTTCAGAATTCTCTGGTACTTTTCATGCAGTTTGAATAATTTCCTGGTATAGACAAACTAGGGATTGAAATGTTGCTTCCCACCCTGCTTCTCCCTCCCTAGCTAGCTCATTTCTTTCTGTCTCCCAATTCTTACTTATTCCATCACTTATTTAGTTATCCATTGTGAAGTTACTATATCTGTCCCAATTTCTTCCTCCACTGAGAGTGGAATCTCAGAAACACATTCTTAGACATGAATCCATAGCTTAGCTTGAGAACAGTTCAGAGATATCCAGTCCCCAGGAACTTGACCAGTTCAGGATCCATGTATGAAGTTCATCTTTCATCTTCACACAGGCATACCTTGAATGAAATCCTTCCTTACCTCCATCCCTTGAATCCCTACTTTATCTCAAATAACTCAGGTTCCCCATCCTACATGAGGCTTTTTTTTTTCTTGTCCCTCTAATTGCTAGTATCTTTCCCTTGCCAAAATAACATGTGTTTACTTTAAATATATTTTATATTTAGAGGAAGTTTGTGGTAGTAGATAAAGAACTGGCCTCGAAGTCAAGAAGATATAGGTTCAAGTCACACTTCTAATATTCACTGGTTATGCTACCATAGGCAAGTCACTTCACATCTCAGTGCCCCAGGCAACCCTCTAAGATATTTTGTGCTGGGTTTTACCATTGGTGATGCACAGCTGCTTTGGGTAGGAAGCAAAACCTTTTTTTGTATGAACCCTGTTCTAGCTATTCCTAAGCCATATTGTCTTCATGCAAATTATTATTTTTTTTAAATGCAAGTGTAGAACTTTGCATCTATCTCTCTGGCCTCTCTTCTGGAATCTTGTATGGTTTCCTACCTTCTTTCTTGCCTTGACCATTGACACATATATTACTCTCACTATTAACCTCATTAATATTTCTCACCTTAGCCAATATTTTTGGGCGTGTGTGTGTGTGTGTGTGTGTGTGTGTGTGTGTGTGTGTGTGTCTTGGCTCAAGACAAAGAGACTGACAGACACACACACACACATTTTGTCTTCATTGTCCACTTCCAGCTATGATCCCAGTAATATGTTTAAAAAAGGAATGGAATTTAAGCCCTCCAGAGAGAATACATAGTGATGGTTTCTTTTCTTCCTTCCACTAGGAGGGGTGTAGAAAGGGAAGGCATGAAAATGTTCAAAGTAGTAAAACAAAAGTTTCACTAAAATTTCGTGGGGTATTACTTCAATATTAAAAAGAATGGATTTAGTTGGGATTTTCATTAGAAACGAAGAAAATGCTTTACTCATGTGTATCAAATGATCTTGTCTTGTACCTGAGACCTTTTAAAGTCCATTAAGACTATCAAAAAAGAAGAAAATCATCATAAGACTCACTGTTGGTCTTATATGATTTCTTCTGTGACCCTCGAAGAAATTAGGATTCTGAAGGGACACTTGTTTCTTCTCCTATATTAGAATATAGACATTTCATGATGGTATTCCCTTTCTCAGATGTATTTATCTCTTTAGGTTTCTTTTGACTCCAGTCTACATGTCAAAGTTTCTACTCAACTCTGGTCTTTTCTTGAGGAATGTATGAAAGTCCTCTGGAATTTCATTACAGGTGTATTTTTTTCCCCTGGGTTACATTGTCTTGTAGGGTAAGTTATTACTGGTTTTAAACTTTTATCTTTTACCTTTCAGACTATCTGATTTCAAGATTTTCTCTTCTTTAGAGTAGTTATTGTTAAGTCTTATGAGTTGCTGATTGGTTCTTTGGTACTTGAACTATTTTTTTGGGGGGCTGAATACTATGCTTTTTTCTTTTACTTATAACTTTTGGATTTTGGCAATGACCTTCCTGAATATTATCATCTGGGGGTTCTCTTCAGAAGATAATCAATAGATTATTCATTTTCTCTTTCTTCTCTCTGTTTTCATGTGGTCTGTTTTCATTTATTAAATGTTGAAGTTTTTTGAATTATTTTGGTCTTTGTTGAGTCTGATGATCTTTACATAATCTTTCAACTGTTTCCAAGGGCAATTGTTTTTGATAGCATATAGCATATATTTTCATCTATGTTTTCAATCTTGATTTTTTCCTAATATTTCTTGTTGTCTCATGGACACACCAAGTTCTCTTTGTTTCATTCTACTTTTTAATGAATCAGTTAGAGGAGGCTAGGTGGTACAGTAGTAGATAGAACAATGGACCTGGAGTCAGGAAGACTTGTATTCAAATCCAGCCTCATACATATTAGCTGTATTACCCTGAGAAAGTCACTTAACTTCTGTTTTCTTTGGTTGCCTCAACTGTAAAGGGAGGATAATAACAGTACCTAGGCCTCCCGGGGTTATGGTGAGGATAAAATGACATAATATTTATAAAGCCCTTAACACAGTGCCTGGCCCATAGTAGGTGCTTAATAAGTACTTCCTTTCTTTTACTTGGGTAAAATTTTCCATCTTCTCTTCTAAGCTGTTTATTTTCTTTCTAATTCTTTCCTCCAGAGCTCATATTTCACTTATAATTTCATTTTTATTTCTTGCTTCATTTCTTGTGCAACTTTTGTAGTCCTTTTGGCCAAACCCTTTTCTTTCTGAGTCTCTGATTGTATTTGTTGTGGCTATTGTTTTCTTTTGGGTAATCTCTTAGATAGTCTTGACTTATATTTTTTCTTCCTGCATTTTGATATTTTCCTCTACTTATTCCTCTCTCCGGCCTCAGTTGCTCATTTGGGACTTTGCGTCAAGATGAGACTCTGCTCCCTCTCACATTTTTGGATGAGGTAACCAGACCTTGTTTGGTACGGATCTATGGTTTTTTTTTTGGCTCCTACACAATGGCTTCTACATCCCCTGAAGTTCTGGGCTCGAAAGCTGGCAGGTTTAGAGACCCCTGGATAGTCAAAGTCATAGTGCTGTGGTCTTCAGGGCTCTTTGGAGCATCAGAGTGGTGTAGATTTCTAGTATGTCTTGGTAGAGTGCATTTGGTTCCAACCAGTCTCCATGGTCAGAGCATTTCAAGTTTCCAACATCCTAGGGCCACTCAGGATTTACACTCCCTGAGGGCAAGGTACTGTAGACTTCAGTTGCCCCTGGATTGTCTCTGCTCAAATGCTAGCAGGCTCCTAGCTTGATTTCCTGTGCTTGCACTGGCTTCTTTGCCAGGGCCCTTTTTTCCAGTGCCTACATGCTTCTGGAGTCCTTTTTGTGCAATCCTAGACTAATGACTGAGTTTACTATTATTGTTCTTTGTATTTCTTGGTCATTATTCAATATGATGCCATTTAAAAATATTTGCTAAAATATATGTGGGAGAATAGGCTTGTCTATGATTTTTCACCATTTAATTGGAATGTTTTCCTAAAATTCATATTTCTGGATTTAATATATGAGTAAAAATAATACTTATTACAATTTTTAGGTGAATAGTTATTTCAAAAGAAAGAAAGGAACACTTTAGGAAGTCAACAAAGATACTAATCACCAGCTTTGCCAATTCACAGATATTCCCTCTTCTCCTGCCTTGGAAATAATAGTAGGAGAAAATAAAAGTAAAATATATCAAACTGTCCCTGAGTCAGCATGTTGACTGCAAGTCATATCTAGGATATTATTTGTTAAGTCACCCACAAGATGCAGAAAATAGATTCTAGACTGAAGTCTGAAATGCTTTCTTCTGTAGGCAATCAGGAGATGAATAAGTGTTTAGGGAGAGGGTCAGGATATAGGCAAAAGTATCTGAGAAAAGGAAGAAGGAGGAAAGATTCACATCCTAGGAAAACAATAAAGGAAATAAGGCTGGAAAAGGAATCATGTTCTAAGAGCCCAGTTTATAGATAATGAGAAACAGGAGGCAAATATTTGAACATGGCTTAAATTCATACTCTGATATTGTTCAACATCTGGTAGAAAGGAAGAAGCTTGACAAAGCTAAGGGAAAAAGAGAAGGCAAGATGATGCAATATAATGATAAATAAACAAGTAAATAATCAAAATAATAATAGCTAACACTTATATAGTGCTTACTATGTGTCAGGCACTGTGCTAAGTATCATCATTATCATCATTATTATCAGCAGCAGCAGCTAGAATTTATAATAGTTCTTTAAGGTAAGCAGAGTGCTTTTACATATTTATCTCCTTTGATCCTTACAACAATTTTGAGTGGTAGATGCTATTATTATTTCCATTTTACAGATGAGGAAGCTGAGGATGAGAGATTAAGTGACTTGACAAAAGTTCTGCAGCTAGTAAATGACTGAGGTAGGATTCAAACCCAGGTCTTTCTGATTCCAAATTCAGGGCTCTGTGCAATGTGCCACCTAGCTGCCTACATAAATGAAGAGACTTTGATTTAAATAATGATTACTTATGTCAGTCACCTTTGATTAGATTAACAACAAAATTTTTTTATATTAATAACATATATTAATAGGTCCTGGAGTCAGCATTGTAAGGGGTCTTAGATGTCATCTAGTCCATACCTCCTCATTTTACAAATGAGGAAACTGAGATGTAAAGAAGTTCGGTGACTTGCCCTGGTTGCATAGTGGTGGAGCCAGGATATGAGCCAAGTTTTTCTTCAGGCCTTACAGACTTTCCAATGCAACATGCTGCCTCTCATAAAGGAAGCTAATTTGGAAATAGGGCTCTCTTTAAATGCTGACTCTTATTGGCCCAATTTGGGGTTTTCTTGGCAAAAGTTCTGGAGTGGTTTGCCATTTCCTTCTCCAGCTCATTTTACAGATGAGGAAACTGAGGCAAACAAGTTTAAGTGATTTGCCCAGGGGCACACAGCTAGTAGGTGTCTGAGGCTAGATTTGAACTCAAGAAAGATGAATCTTCCTAACTCCAGGTCTGACACTCTATCTACTATGACACTTAGCTGCCCTTTTAAAATAAGGGCGTTGCACTATATAACATCACTAGATGTACATTGGTGTTAAAAGGATGAGCTTTAACTGTTTTAGGACATTGACCCTGGTCCAACAAAGCCATTTTTAGAATAATTTGAGGAAAAAAATGTTAAGCTATTTTTAGTTATGCCAGGGTGAAAAATGTTCCTGTTTTCTGCTTTAAAGGCAATTTCACAATTTTGGCACACAGTGGGTTCAAAAACCAGCTGAGCTTTGAAGTGCTGACATCCCCTGTATGTCAGCTGTTAGCATATTTGGAGGCTGAATTAAAAATAACCAAGTCATTTACTTTTAGAGAAATCTCACTATGAAACGTATAGGGAACATTTTAATAGGCAGCAGCTTTCACATTTCCCAGCAAGGCTCAGTACATTGTAATTTACAGTGTGTACAGGTGAATGAATGTGTGAGATAACAGAGATATCTCTTCCTTGCCAATCTCACATTCTGGCCTGGCTTTTCAGCTTGCTCTGGTTTTTGTTGTTGTTGTTGTTGTTGTTTTTTGTTTTTATTGCTCCTGTTCTGGTTCTTTTCTCTGATAATATCTTTGTGTCCCTCATAGTATCCTTTACAGTGTTCTTGCACAAAGTGCTTTCAATACATTTTGGTTGAATAAGTAATATGTGCTCCCAGTGGGATAGTTTGGTCTTCTCTTCTCCAAGGCTAGATTGAAGTCCATTCCTCACCTGTACTCAATGACATTCCTCTTCTAGTGTAAACTTGGTTGTATATCTTTTGAAGGTTACAGAGTAAAAGATGAGGATAGGTTATTGGGGATGTACTTAAGTATTTAGAGGAAAATCTCATTTTTCACTTCCTTCTACAACTATAAACAGACCTTTCAGTCAGTCTTTTCACTTCTATACATAGCTATCATGGAGACAGCCAGGCCACACACATATGTGTTTCAACATGGTGATCAACAACTCTCTTCTTTGTGGATTCTCTGCAAGTAACAGGGTATAAAACCTAGGGGGTGAGAGAATCATTTCTCAGAATGGTGCATTTGTTATTCCCTGTAATTAAGTATTGGATCCACATTTGGGCTTTAAAAATCTATTAGTATTTATGCTTTTAATCCTGGACTCTTGTCAAAGTGATCCCTGTAATATAAATAAGAGACAGATAGAGCTCCAGTCCTGGAGTAAGGAAGACTAATTTTCCTGATGGTCAAATCTGGACTCAGACACTTAGTAGCTATATGACCCAGGATTAAGTCACTTAATCCTGTTTACCTCAGTTTCCTCATCTGTAAAATGAGCTGGAGAAGAAAATGGCAAACCACTCCAGAACTTTTGCCCAGAAAACCCCAAAAGAGGTCACCAAGAGCCAGATAATACTGAAACAACTGAACAACAACAAAAATCATTCCCAAATATTGAAAGAAAAGAAAGATACAAATAAATGTTGTCAGATGGCACCATATCGTACCTATACTATTAGTACTCTATTACTAGAACTAATAACTACTATTACTAGAACTACTTACTATTACTATTACTACTGCTATTATTAAAACTAATAACTACTACTACTAGTACTAGAACTACTACCAAATGCTACTACTATAACTACTAACTACTGCTACTACTACTAGAACTACTACCTACTACTACTATAATTACTAACTACTACTGCTGCTACTACTAGAACAACTATTACTACTACTACTGCTACTGCTGCTGCTACCAGAACTACTTACTACTACTACTATGATTTCTGCTGCTGCTGCTACTACTACTACACCACACACACACACACACACACACACACACCATATACAAAATGTGTGCTCTTAAGCGTACATTGACAAATGCCTAAAATATTAAAATGGTAGTCTCCAACTCGTGTTATACTCTTGCAGGGGGTTGATGCCTCTTGCATGAAACATGAAAACATTTTGTGGACTATTTCACTTCAGGTTGGCATTGTTGGAATGATGCCTTGAGGTCCATCCTTTTTTTTTTTTTTTGCTTTTAGGCAATTGGGGTTAAGTGACTTGCCCAGGGTCACACAGTTAGTAAGTGTCAAGTGTTTAGTCTGAGGCCAGATTTGAACTCAGGTCCTCCTGACTTCAGGGCTGGTGCTCTATCCACTGCACCATCTAGCTGCCCCAAGGTCCATGCTTTCTAAAAAGTAAAAGAATACTGGAGCTCTCCTTCCTGTTAGGGGTCAGCTTCTCCAAGGCAAATGGAGCAGCAGAAAACTCATCCTTCTTTCAGTCAGCCTTCATTGAAGAACCTAAAATCTCTTCATGTAGTCACTGGGCTTAAGTCCATCTTTCATGACCTTTGTTGGGCCCAAAAGACATGAATCAGAACTGGTGGCGAGCACCCTTAGATTAATAGGCCCACATAGACAAATACCTGTTCTTATTAACATGTGCAAGGAGCTGCCATAGCTTGAGGGAGTGCAAGTGAAGGAGGCTTTCCTCCCCATCTCCTCCCTTCCCCTCATGGAGGAAATCCAAAAGAGAGTTGTTAGAATCCCTCAAGCCTCACGTTAGAAGGGAGGAAGAAGAGAAAAAAATAGTTGTGTCTCTGTAGATTAGTCTACTTATGGGGGAGGGAGTATCTTCCTGATCAAATGAACATTCCTGCGGCCCTGTACCCCTGTTGCTCTCACAGGGATTATGGGATTTTTGTATCAGTCCAAGGTCCCTTAGCACGGAGCATCAGGATCCCTGGAAGTGGACAGAGAGAGCTTAGCTCAGTTCCACAATGCTCCGTGAAGTAGGATTAGTTCCTATTATTCTGTTACACATTAGTTGGATTAGAGCAATATAAAACGAAGGACTATGTAGTCCTATACAGGCCAAAGGTGAAGGTCATCACAGACAGCTTCATGGAAGAAATGTCATTTAGGTTGGACTCCCTGGTTGCCTTTTCTCCTTTCTCATCTACTTCATAGGTTGGTTATGAAATAGGGAACCAATAAATATTCTACAAATTAGAGCTAAGAGACATAATTACAAAGTGCTTACAAGTCACTTGAAAATTACTGTGTAATCATAGATTTTGACAGCGGAAGTAACCTTTGATTCATACAGCCTGATTTCCTCTGATAGTTTAGGAAACTGAGGACTGGAAAGGCTGGGACTTGCTCAAGGTCACACAGGTAGTAAGTATCAGAACTATGGTATAACATCGGGCTTTGTGAGTCTTTCCATTGTGCCTTGCTGCCTCAAAATAAAAATTAAGTCCTAGAGATTCTGTGAATTGAACCCAGTATATAATTGAAAAGTCAATTTAATAAGAATGATAATTTTACCCTAGAATTGTAGTGACATAGGAGATCCTTTAATCTCACTTTCTTATTTAAAATTATTATTTTTTTCAATTAATATGCATTTGTTTTCTTTTGCTCCTACCCTCTACCCCCATTGGAAAAGAATATGCAAATGTGCAAAATGTGCAAAAATGCACAGTTAAGCAAAACGAACTCCACATTGGCTATGTCCAAAAATGTACGTCTCAGCCTCACTTTCAGGGAGCTGTCAACTAAAATTCCAGAAAGTTGTTTTGGGTGTTGTCCATTAAGCTTTTTTTGGAGTCCCCACATCACTACTAAACTGAGTATAATACACAGAGGCCACAAAGACCTAATAAAATACAGGGAGAAATTTTAGCCAATTATTGATTTACTGTGAAACTAATAACTAGTGCAAGATCAGAGAAGGTCATTTTTCTCATCTATAAAATGGATTTATAGCTCCACCTCATTTCCCAGGTTGGGTACAAGGATAAACTCATTGATTGGACAATATTTTCAAAATGTAAACCCCTCTGAATCCAAACCTACCCAACTCCTATAAATCATAGGAAATTCAAGTTGGCGAATCCTTAGAGATTACTTAGTCTAGCTACCCTAATTTACAGAGGAGGGAACAAATAACCTGGCGAGGTTGAATCACCTTCCCAATATCCCAGAGCTAGATTGGAGCAGACTGACTTTAGTGCTTCAAAACCCCATAATTTCATCAGGCTATGTTCTGATAAAGATAACAAGTGGGTAGTTTTCAGCAGTGCTTGTAGTCAGCTATCCTTTACCCTGTGGCCAACCTGGTAATGAACCTCTCTGAAGTTAACTAGTCTTCTCAGACAATAGAGTATGTTAGGTGCACACTTCTCAAATTGGTATGGTCTGCCTAAAGTTTAATCACCTCCATGCCACATTGAAGGGAAGGATTGAGTGGAGAAAGTAACAGGAATGAGACTAAAATCTCCTGACTCAGACTCCAGGGCCCTTTCCTTATTATGCTTCCCATGATGAAAGTGTGCTATTTCCCATCATTCTCCTGGACCCAGAATTCCCTGTGGAATAAGATTATTGAGATAGATTCAGACATAGAACACAAATAAAACTTTGAAATTTTGGCGTCGAAGCACAGGATTAGTCCTACTTTTGGTGTGTGTGTGTGTGTGTGTGTGTGTGTGTGTGTGTGTGTGTGTAAGGGGGAGGCGAGGAATGTCAGGTGAAAGGGATATACTATATATCATGATGCAGAGGAGGGACATGAGAGGACATGATGGGGTCCTTGGTGTAATTAGATGTCTCACACTTCAATGGATCTGGAATCCTATCATTGCAGCTAAGACCTCCAAGGATGCAGATTATAACCCATCAGTTCCTGGCCATGCTACGCATCTCTTGTTCATGTTCTCCCCATAAATTCATCACAGAGGCTTTACGTAATGTGCTGGGTATCTATCTTGTGCTCTTTACGTGATGAGGATACCAATGGAACATACAGGCTATGTACACTGTTTCTCTCATGTGACCAGTTCATCTTTTTAAATCATTCATTCCTTTGATAACATTATTTTCACCGTTTTTCCTAAGCAACTCCCTATTTGTAAAGTGTTGTAGACTCATCAGACCCACTACGTGCCTCCACATTGCCCACTGGATGATCCTCAACATTAGTTCTTCAGGCACTATAGTATTCTATCGCTCACAATCATACATTATCAGAGATGGACCTTTGTTTTGGGGAGAAGCTTATAGCTACTAAAATAACTTTATAATTTTACAAAGTTAAACAGCTTTTTCTCTTTTTCCTGTTCAGTTCTGGGTCTAACTCATCATTCATTTTCAGACACATATACGTGTGTGTGTGTGTGTGTATGTACATACACATGTATACACATACATATATGTATATATTTATAAGCACATGTATATGTATACACACATGTGCATATATACTTATATGTATATATGCATAAATGCATGTATGCATATAAATGCAAGAGTTCTGCATATATTTTTATGTGTTAGACACATATATATGTATGCATAGTTAAACATTTCTATCTATATATTAATAGAAGAATTTTGCAGTCTGTAGTCAACTGCATATTGTAATCTGCACAGTAGACATTCCTCAACCATTATGTGGATGGTTATGCTGAATTCTTTTAAATGTTTAAGATGCCTCATCATGAAGTTTAATTGGTATTTTTCTGAACTATTCAAATCAAACATTCGTATCATTAATGAAGATGAAATAACGAAGGAAGGGCATTCATCAATGGCATGGCTTGAGTAGCTATTGATAAGAAAAGCTTGTTATGAGAAGCACATGAATGATGCTGAAAATTGTAAGTGCAGCATATTGTGTTGTAGACACCGCTGCCTCTTACAACATTGCATTTCAGGGAGGGTAACACTGGCTGAAACTATGGGCGTGTCCATTGCACCACTCAGCTGCTATCTTAGGCAAATCTTGTTCTGTGCTTTCTGGTGTGGGTGAGAGACTTCAAGAATGGCTTATGTTTGTTTCTCTCCATGTTAACATCATTTTAGATTCTGAGTAAACAATAAGGATAATTGTCAAACCACAGATTTGGCCCAGGTTTTGTGTTTTTTGTTTTTAAGACATAAAATGTATAATGATTATGGAATTGAATACTTTTCACGGGGAAAGTTTCTTTCCAGATGTTGGTGAATTTATGAAATTTAATAAAATTGGGTGAAAATGGGCAGCAAAAAATGCCTTCCGGGACATTTGTCAGATTCACAGTCTAAATTCATGAAATGAAAACCAGAAGCTGTTCTGAGCTGTAGTCATTATGTAATAGATAGTAAACATGTGTTTCCGATGAGTGAATAGTTAGCAAATTAGGCATCTGGAAGAAGTGGGATTTTGGATTCCTAATTGCATAATTCACCCCTGAACATCTGCCAGAAGTGAAAGAGGAATGAACGATAGATAACACAGAGTGTGAGAAAAGAGACAAGCTGATTAGTAGGGAAGGGTGATGCAGCACAAGTATCTAACATCAGGCCTCTCCTATGGTTTTACTATCTGATACTTTCTCTTAAATGGTCCAGGAACTTCCTCAGAAGTCATCTTTTAAAAATTAACATAAAAGGTGTTTTAGGGACACACGGTTTGAGCCATTTCCAAGAAACAGAATTAAATTTCCTCATTTTTTTTTTGTAGTTTTCTCTGAGATATAATTTCTTAATCAATCAAGACTCTAGTCCTGGGGTGGGGAACCTGTGGCCCTCTAGGTCCTCAAGTGTGGCCCTTTGACTGACTCCAAACTTCACAGAACAAATCCCCTTAATAAAAGGATTTGTTCTGTAAAACTTGGACTCAGTCAAAAGGCCATACCCAAGGACCTAGAAGGCCACGTGTGGCCTCAAAGTCACAGATTCTCCACCCCTGCAGTTTCCAAGGCACTAAATGGGTTGAAAGGAGTAGGACATTTTTAATTGTGGAACAAATTATATTTGGGGCTATCACAATTTTTCACATAAATTTAAAAAGTCTTAGCTTTTGAAAGATATCTTACCATCTTATATTTATTAATGTCATCTTTTCTTTATCTGAACTGATCTTATTCCTTCCTATTATTTTCCTTATCACTTGATCAAGAGAATGTATAAATCATCCATAGGTTGTATGTGCGGAAAACACCTGAAGAAGTGCCTTGTGAAAAAAAATTCTCCATGAAAGCAATGCATCAGTACAAATGGTAAGAGAAGTTGGTTGGTAGTTAGGAGAGCCATTTCTGTTGTGAATAACTTCTATGTCTTTAGACTAAATCTGGTCATATTCCTAGTCTGGGTTTTGGAAGTTATATTTGATGAAAGTAAAGGGGAGCTAGCCAAGTATATATTTCAGAGCAAAGTTTGAACACTTACTAAAGGCTAAAAAGGATAAGTGGAAGAATTAGGGCTTTATTAGTTTTAATTTTATTTATTTTATTCTGGACTTGAATAAAACAAGCATTTCCATAACATAGTAGAACAGAAAAAAAAGATAATTGTACAGATAAATAGACAAGATCAACTGACTGAAGGGCTTTTGGATTTTAAGTTCCTTAACAATAGGGCTTATGCAATTTTTATCTTCATATCTTCTGTAGCACTTAAAATTATATTTTAACTATAGTAGGTTCTTAAATATTTGTTGAATGAGTTTAACAAAGTACCTAGTACACAGTAGGTACTTAATAAATTTTAATTGACTGACTGAGCATGATGTGGGCCATATCTGATGAAGCATCATGCTTCTAGGAAGTTTTTAGGCGATATAATATCAGATCACAAGGGAAACCAGAGAATGCATACCTTTGCGATGATAGTAATGGGCATGGCTAACAATGAATGAAAATAAGAAGCAGGAGAAACTGTATGACAGAGGTGTCTTTATTATCATAGATGTAATTTAAAATGTTTGAGAACAAGGGCTAGAGAAGATGAAAAGATATGTCTCCGTGAAAGTTTATGTAGAAGGGAGGGGGGTGAGGGAGGAATGGGGTTCAGTCCAGGAAACTACAGAACTGTAGTTTGTGGAAGAGGTAAATTGAACTGTCAGTATGTCATTTGGGGGTGGCTGATTTATTTTTCTTTTTTGCTGCTTATATTTGTCAGTATTATTGCTTTTTGTCAAGATTCATTCATTGTTGCTTTATGTGGCAGGCCGGCATTGTAGTGAATCTGCATCAGAATTCAAAAGTTATAGGATTCATCTTCAAAGGCACAGGCCTACCCCATTGCCACAGGTACAGTTAAAACAAATCTCTGAAGGAGAATCTCTAAGGTGAAATGAAGAAAATACAATCTTGAACTTTTTTTTTTTCTGAAGTCTAGAAACTCTAGATTCTTAATATTTAAGAGAGCCCAGAATCTCATATTTGAAAGGGATCTCACAGGTCATCTGGTTCAAACCAAGAAGAAATGGCACATCTACTCTACAAGCTATGCCATGGTCATTCAGCTTTTGCTTCAAAATCCTTCATGGAGAGGGAATCCACTGACTTTGAAGACAGCCCATTCTGCTCTCAGTTTTAGGATATTTTCCCTTTATGTTAAACCAAAAATTGCTTCTCTAAATTCTCTCCCCATTACTCATAGTTCAGTTCTCTTTCTCTTTTTAAAATTTTTATTTATTTTATTAATTCAGTTCTCAGGGGCCCCTCAGAACAACTGTAATCCCTCTTCCAGATGACAGCCTTTCAAATACTTGCAGATAGTATATCTCCCATATAGCTTCTCTTCTCCAGGCTGCTAAATGTCTCCAATTCTTCCAGTCTTTCCTGTTGTGGAATGGTTTTAAAGTTCTTCACCATTGCTAGTTGTTCTCTGGCCTATCCACATCCTCCTCCTACCTTTCCCTCCCCTCCTCTCCTCTCCCCCCCATTCTCCCCTTCTCCCTTCTCCTCTCCTCTCTTCTCTTCTCCTGTCCTCTCCTCACATGATCAGATGTATTGTTTTAGGAAAATCACTTTAGTGATTTAATGGAGGATGGATTGGAATAGGGAGAGACTCGAAGCAGGCAGACCCACCAGCAGGCTATTGCAGGAATCAAGAAATGAGGAGATGAAAGCATGAACAGAGTGGTGGTAGTGTCAGAGGAGAGAAGGGGGCATATTTGAGAGATGTGGTAAAGGTGAATTAGAAAGACTTTGGTGCCAGCTTGAATGTGGGTGGGTGGGGTGGGAGGGCAGTGAGAGAGTGTGGAATCCAGGATGACTCAAGGGTTGTGAGCCTGAGGACCTGGGAGAATGATGTTGCCCTCTACAATATTAGGGAAGGTAGGAGGAGGGGAGGGTTTAGGAGAAAAATAATTAGTTCTATTTTGGATATATTGAGTTTAAGATATCTACTGGACACCCAGTTTGGGATGTCTGAAAGTCAGTTGAAGATGTAAGATTGGAGGACCAGAGAGAGATTGGGGTAGGAAAGGTAAATTTGAGAATCATTAGCATAGAGATGGTAATTAAATCCATGAGCGCTGATGAGGTCACAAGGTGAAGTGGTATAGAGGGAGAAGAGAAGAGGATCCAGAACAGAATCGTGAAGGACACCTACAGTAGAGAGGGAATGATCTGGAGAAGGATCTCGTAAAGGAGACAGAGAAGAAGTGGTCAGATTAGAAGGAGGAAGACCAGGAGAGAGTGGTGTCCTGAAAACCTAGAGAGGAAAGGGCACTGTGGATATAATCTGACCAGAGCAGGATACAATGGAATCCTGGTATTACCTTCATAGTCCTGATTATAAAGTCTCTCTTATGCAATCAAAGGTCATATGGACTTATTTTTCATCTGGATGGCACAATGGATACATAGGACAAGGGACTTGGAGTTAGGAAGAACTGAATTTGGATCTCGCCTCAGACACTAGCTGTGTGACTCAGGGCAAATCACTTTACCTTTCATTGTCTCAGTTTCCCTCATCTGTAAAATGAGGATAATAAGAACAGGGGGTTGTTGTGAGGATCAAATAAGTTAACATATGTAAATCACTTTACAAACCTTAAAGTACTAAATAACTACTAGTTATTTTTATTATTCCTCTAAATCCTCAGATCTTTATCGGACAAACTGCTATCTGGTAATACCTTCTTCATCTTATAACTGTGAAGCTGCTTTTTTGAGTCCAAATGAATGATTTTTATTTATTCCTATGTAATTTCATCTTATTAGATTCTGCCCACTATTCTCAAGCTTTCCTGACATTCAACTTGCTAGTTATTCCACCAAACTTTGAGTCATCTGTTTATTTGCTAAGCATTCCATTCTTGTCTTTGCCCAAATCATTGATAAAAATCATGATAAGTACAAGACCCAGCACATATCTCCGGGGCTCAGCACAGAAGAATTTCTACTGTTGACTCCAGATAATTAATTACTACTCTTTGCATTCAGCCATACAACAAGTTTGAGCTATCATTTTGTTCATCTCTCTCTCTCTCTCTCTCTCTGTTACTCCATCTCCTCTTCTCTCCTGTCCTCTCCTCTCCCTTCCCCTCCCCACCTCCTTCTCCTCCTCCTCCTCCTCTTCTCCTCTCCTCCTCCTCCTCCTCCTCCTCTTCTTCTTCCCTGCTCTTTGTCTCTCTTGCTCCCTTTGCACTCATTTTCTCTCCCCTCTTCTCTCCCTTCTCTCTTCTCTTTTCTTCTGTTCTCCTCTCCTCCTCTCTCTCTCTCTCTCTCTCTCTCTCTCTCTCTCTCTCTCTCTCTCTCTCTCTCTCTCTCTTCTCTTCTTCTTCTTCTTCTCTTCTTCTCTGTCTTTCTCTTTCTCTCTCTCTCTCTCTGTGTCTGTCTCTCTCTTAATTTTTTTCCTATCAGAATAGTAGTATGAAAGACTTTGTTAAGTGTTTTGTTAAAATCTAGGTTACCATTATATACAGCACAACCTGACCTAAACCTTTTCTTCCCTTTCACAGCTACCACTGTAATTAAAGATCTTACACCCTCTTTTCTGGATTAATACAATAGCCTCCTCATTGGTTTTCTTCTCTCCTTTCTCCCCATTCCAATCCGTCTTCTCCTCAACTGCCAAAATGATTTTCCCAAAGCACAAGTCTGGGCGTGTCCCTCCTCTTGGACTCATTAAACTCCAGTGGCTCCCTATTACCTCCAGGATCAAATACAAAATCTTCTATTTGGCTTTCACAGCCTGGTCCTAATCTACTTTTCAGTTTCCTTACACTTCCACGTAGTCTCTGATACAGTGACACTGGCTTTCTTGCCATCCATCTTTTGTTGCTGGGCCCTTCTGTGGGCTGTCTCTCTGACTGGAATAAACCCCTTGATTATCACCATTTCATAGAATGTAAGGCTCAGCTCAAGTGCGACTTTCTACGTGAATTTTTCTTCACTCCCCTAGCTGCTAGTGTCCTTCCTGCTAATAAATCATCTTGTATTGATTTTTAATATATCTAAATAATAATAATAATAGCTAACATTTATATAGCACTGACTATGTACCAGGAACTATGCTAAGTGCTTCAAAATTATTATTTCATTTGATCCTCACAACAACCCTGGAGGTAAGTGGTATTATGATCACCATTTTACAGATGAAACTGAGGCAAACAGAGATTTAGTGACTTGCCTAGGGTCCCATAGCTAGTAAGGGTTTGAGGTAGGATTTGAACTTAAGTCTTCCTGACTCTAGCCCCAGTGCTCCATTCATTATACTACTGAGCTGTCTAATATGTATGAATTGCCTCTGCTGGCTAAACTGTAAGCTCCCTGAGAGCAAGGGATGTTTCATTTCTGTCTTTGCATCCCTATAGCCAAGCATGATGTTGGCACATAGTAGGTGCTTGTTGGCTGATGGACCATTATCCACTGGAATCTTTTACTATGGTGAAGAAAACTTTATAGACAGTCTTAGTAGTACTTTATTATACCTACAATGTGCTAACAATCCAGTGGTATTAATATGATACTATCTTATTCATTCATTGCTTTCTGTGTTTGTATTTTGCCTCCCTAATGAGATTGTAACCTGTTTGTGGGCTAAGGTCTTGTCTTCCTCTTTTGTTTCTCGATAGTGCTAGGTACATAGTATTAGATGCTCAATAATCTTTATTTGTGGATCGATTGATGTAAAAGCCTAGGTAAGTCAACAAGTCAGAAAGCTTTCATTAGGTAGTTATTGTGTGTCAGGGATTGTGCTAAGGGCTGGGAATACCAATACAAGCAGAAAGACCATCCTTGATATCAAGCAAAGCTTACATTCTAATGAGGGAAGTTAATACACCAAAGGGAACTATAGGGCAGGAGGAGGGGCTTCCAAAGAAGGCATGGCAGACAAAGTCTTGAGAGTCAAGAGTGGAATGTAGAAAGCAGTGAAAATATGGCTGGTCAGGTATTTTCCTAAAACTGGAAGTTCTGGGAGGAATAAGCCAATCAGAGCTATGGACCACAGGGGATGAGTGTTACCATCTATCCTTTCTGAATCATACATATCAGAGATGGATATTATATTTTCGTAATCTAATTCCTTAATGATGAAAAATTGTCTTAACTCTGAACTAAATTTCCTAAACAATTAAATTTCCAATGTCTTATCAATAGCACTTCTTAGCTTTAGGACTGCAGGTACTTATTTCTTTCCTCTAAGCTGAAACACATACCCCAAGTTCATTGGAAAGAAATGACATATGTCTTGATTTATTCTGCTGCCTGGGCAAAGTTTTGTATCATTTAAAATAGTGACTTCCATTGACACACATGCCTTTTTAAGGAGGGGGCTCAAGGCTCTCAAAGAACCTTTGATCATAACATTTCCTGATATACAGAAGAGCAACATAGGAAGAATGTGCTTTTGGCTTGCACTTTCATGTTCTTTTAATCAAGAGAGTCATATACAATACAGTAGTTTTCAAATAGCTGCTGCAGCCATAAGACATAGGATACTTTTCTATATTTACACATCACAGACAAAAGAACTGAGTAACTTCCTTCCATTTTTTTTGTTTTCAGTCACATCTGCAAATCCCCATTGCAGCCATCATCATTAACATAATCTTAGATAATGATGGAAAATTGCATAGTTAAGAGTATAAATAACATTAAAAAAATTTTTTTTTATTTTTAGGCAATTGGGGTTAAGTGACTTTCCCAGGGGCACCCAGCTAGTGTCTGAGGCCAAATTTGAACCCAGGAAGATGAGTCTTCCTGATTCTAGTCCTGGTACTTTATCCACTGAGGCATCTAGCTGACTCAAAAGTGAGTACTTTTTAAGATACATACCCATATACTTATATACATACATACATATATCTATATCTATATCTATATCTATACATAGATATAGATATACACACACATATGCATCTATGTAGACATATACACTAGGTGGTGCTGCTCTGTTGTGTCTGATTCTTCACAACCTCATTTGGGTTTTTCTTGGCAAAGATAGTGGAATGGTTTGCCATTTCCTTTTCTTGCTCCTTTTATAGATGAGGAAACTGAGGCAAACAGGGTTAAGTGACTTGCCCAGGGTCACACAGCTAGTAAGTATCTGAGGTAAGATTTGAACTTATGAAGATGAGTCTTCTGACCTGGTACTTTATCCACTAAGCCACCTAGCCGTTGTACTCCTCTCTACCCCCACCATGGTAGTATTCATAATTTATCTTGGACTATTCTTGACTCCTACCATAAATCCCTCTCAGAGGACCCATTCAGTGTGCTGGGGTCCTTTCTCCAGGTCAATTCTTATCGCAAGACTACCAGTGCAGGACATCTACCAGTTATTTCTCTTTCTCCCTATGCAGCTGGGTCACCTGCTCTTCTGATCATATATCTCTTAAATGGTATATTCTATACCACTTCTTACACATAATTAGTCACTGGTAATGTGCTACAGACTATTTATTACTCCATTAGCTTCTCCACTTTTCTTTGGGTGATTCACTAGTTTCATTCTTTGGAGAATGGTATTGTAGACTTCAGTGTCATATAGCATCACTGAATGAATATCAGTGTTAAAAATGTGGGGTTTTGTTTTTAATATGTTTGAAGTCATTAAAAATACATACAATTTCCCAAACACAATCCATCCTACTCTGTTATTTCCATACAATTCAATTTAATCATTCAACAAGTATTTATTAAGTGTTTATTTTGTAGGATGGGGATATAATGTAAAAATTAAAACAAAACTAGTCTTTACCCATGAGGGGCTTCTATGGGGGTGGGAGAGTAAAAACAACATACATACAGAAAAGGAAATATAAAATGTATTCAAAGGAATACAAAGCAATTTTAATGGGAGTGGGGCAAAGAGCATTAATCACTAGTGGAAAAGGAAGTGACAAGCTACATTTGTACTGAGTCCTGAAGAGAACTTGAGATTCTAAGTGGTGGCAGTGAGGAGGGAAAAATTTGGAGAATGAAGGATGGGCTGTGAAATACATAAAGGTGAGAGATAAAATGTCATGGTATGTCACGACCATGGATTTAAAAGTGAAGGGAGCACAGGAGCAATCTAGCCCAACCATCGCAATTTAGAGATTAGGAAACTGAGGTACAGGGAGTTTGTGATACACACACACACACACACACACACACACACACACACACACACACACATGTATGTATATACATATATGTATGTATGTGTATATATGCACATATACACATACATGTAAGCACACATGCAAACACATATACATGCATATATATACAGAAAGAGGAGATATATACATATATAGCGTATGTGTTTATATATGCACATACATATATACATATATAGGCATATATGTACATATGTGCCTATATACACACACACAGAGGAAATGTCTCTATATAGATAATTATATTTCTAAATATCTAATTTTCTATTTATTTCCTGCTATTTACCTTTTTTTAGAGTGGGTGGGGATTTTTTCTCTCTTTTCCACTATTGGCCATGACATCTAGCAGCAGAGCTACTTGCCCAGAAGGAGACAATCTATGTAGAATCTGGAGATTCAGTTCAAGAGAATACTATGAATAGTTAAGAGCATAGAGAATCACAAGAGAACAAGTCCTGGAAAGAAGGATTTGAGTTTTAGTGCAACTCTGCTAGGAGACAAAGGACAGCTCTGTAGCACAGTAGATGGAGATCAGGGCCTGGAGTCAGGAAGACCTTCAAATCTGTCCTCAGACACTTATCATCTGTGTGACCCTGGACAAATATGAATAGTATGGATTTTGCATCTTTGAAATACTGTTTGCCTAGCAATTCATCTAGAGCACTTTATGGGAACTTGCCCATGTCCATTAAAAACAAACAAACAAATAAACAAAAACCTTTTGAGAGATCTTGCCTCATTTTGGCATAATTCTAAATAGCTTGTCTGAGATGCTTCTGGACTGTAGATACATAGATAAAGGTTTGCCAGATGGCAAAAACAAACAAGCAAACAAAAAACAAGTAATCAACTTCAAGTAGTTGATTAATTTTTGGTAGGAACCCTATTCCCCTTTGAGATTTTCTGAGTTTTTTGATTTCTCCTTAAACTAATCTTTTTGTCCTACTGAGTGTGTGTTTAGACATTTTGATCTATTTAATAGAGATCTATTATGGAAATTTTGAATGACCTGCATTATTCAGAATCTATTGGCAATTCTTTTGTTTATACCTTTGGTTGGAATACCCTGTGGATTACAGAGATCCAAAGTAATGTTCACCCTAAGGACTGACTTCAGTCTGTGAGCATGTGTCCAGGGAAGAGAGGCCCTTAGTAGAAGAGGGGGAGAGCAAGCACTCCAGGGCCCAATCGATGTGTATTGTTACACAAACATCAAGACAAGGCAGTTTGGTTTCTCTCCTGAAAGATAAGTAGATAACTGCTAGTCAACCTTAGGTTCCTAATCACTGTGGAAACAAGCCCATATGTTCTGAAACTCTGAGGGACTGTGCTTCCCCTCTGATTTTATTTTATTTTCATATGTGTATATGTATATATATATATATATATATATATATATATATATGTATGTAATCTTTGGTTTTGGAAAGGTCTTTGTAAGCATCAAGACAAGCAGCAACCTATGAAATTTTTAAAAATAAATGATATCTGCTTGTTAACATTGAATTTGTTGAATAAGTTCATAATCATGAATTTGGAAGTGAGTATAATCTCCAGGTCCTACCACATGGTAGGTCTCTATCTTTGTGGAAGGAGGATAATTTCTGAATTGTTTGTGTGTCCATGAGACATGTCTATAAGACATGGTCTTCTTCATCTTGTTTTTCTTCTTCTTTTCACCACAGTTAATTTGCTGGCCACACTAAATATTTAAGTATGGAGAGAGTATAAAGGGTGATGGTACAATATTTGAACCCTCCTCTATCCCAGTTGGTGTAGTTGCAAGATATGATGAGAGGTTAATGTGTTAAAATGGTGTCAATGCAATGGTATCCCCTTAAAAATAATGAATACCTCTCTCGTTGACTTGGAAGGAAATAAAATCATTAAATGAAAAAAAATCATCACTGTCTTAAAAAAGCTAAGCTCTGGAGACAGGCATCTCTGTCAGAAGCTGGCAGTCAGGGAAAAATTTGTTATTTAGTCACTCAGTCACATGTGACTCTTTGTGAGCCCATCGACCACTAGTATGCCAGGCCCTTCTATCCTCCATTGTCTCCTGAAGTCTGTCCAAGTTCATGTTCATTGTTTTCATGACACAACCAGAGAAAATGTCTTTCCTTTTTAGTATACCATCTATATTTTATATATTTAGCATACTTTCCATATCTTTCCTTCCAAGGACCAAGTATCCTGATTTCATGACTGCATTTGCTGTCTACAGTGATCTTTGACCCCAAGAATTTAAAATCTGACACTGCTTCCATTTCTTCTTCTATTTGCCAGGAATTGATGGGACCAGTTGTCAAGATCTTAGATTTTTTAAAAAAAATTAACCTTTAAACCAACCTTTACACTCTTTTCTTTTCCCCTTATCAAGAAGCTTCTTAATTCTTCATTTTCTGCTTTCAGAAAATGTATCATTTGTATATCTAAGATTATTGCTATTTCTCCCAGCAACCTTAATTCTAGCCTTTGATTTGTCCAACACAGCACTTCTCATGATGTACTTTGCATACAAGTTAAATAAATAAGGTGACAAGATACAGCTTTGCTGTATTCCTTTTCCAATCTTAAACCAATCGATTGTTTCATCCAGTTCCAACTGTTGCTTTTTGACCTACATAGAGGCTCCTCAATAGACAAGTAAGATGATCTAGTATGCCCATCTGTTTGAGGATTTGAAGCATTTTGTTGTGATCCACATAGTCAAAGGCTTTAGTGTAGTCAACGAAGCAGAAGTTGATGTTCTTTTGGAACTCCCTTACTTTTTCCATAATCAAACACTGGCAGTTTGGTCTCTAGTTCCTCTGCCTCTTCAAAAACCAACCTACTCTTCTGGTAATTCTCAGTTCACATATTGCTAAAGCCTAGCTTGTGGAGTCTTAAGTATAGCTTTTCTAGCATGTGAAAAAAGTGCAGTTGTTTAGAAATTTGAACATTCCTTGGCATTGCCCTTCTTTAGAATTGGTACATAAACTGATCTTTTCCAATCTAGTGGCCACTGTTGAGTTTTCCAAATTTGCTGGCATATCAAGTACGACACTTTAACAGCATCATCTTTTAGGATTTTAAATAGCGCAACTAGAATTCCATCACTTCCACTATACCTATTGTTAACAATGCTCCCTAAGGCCCACTTGACTTCATTCTCCAGAATGTCTGACTCTGGATCAGTAACCATATCATTATAGTTATCAGTGATGTTAAGATCTTTCTTGTATAGTTCTTTCATGTATCCTTGCCGCCTTTTCTTAATCTCTTCTACTTCTGTTAAGTCATTACCATTTTGTCTTTTATCATGCTCATTTTTACATAAAATATTCCCTTGATATCTCTAATTTTCTTGAAGAGGTCTCATCTTGTCTTCCCATTCTATTGTTTTCTTCTATTTCTTTGCATTGCTCATTCTCTTCTTCATTCTTTTCTCTCCCTGATATTCTCTGAAATTCTGCATTCAGTTGTGTACAAACCCCAGTAGTGCTTTTCTCATCCTTTTATTGACTATAATGGTACTCCAGTTCTTCTAAGGGATTCCTGCCCACAGTAGTATATGTAATGATCACCTGAATTAAATCCACCCATTCCTGTCTAAGTTATTGACACCTGAGATATCTCCATTAAATCTTTTTACCTCCAGCTTGACCACATCCACTTTACCTTGCAAACAGGGGTAAGTGACTTGCCCAGGGTCACACAGCTAATGAGTGTCTGAGGCTCAATTTGAACTTGGGTCCTCCTGACTCCAGGCCAAATTCTCTATCCACTGGTCTATCTAGCTTACCCCCAGGGAAGAATGCAGCTCTTCATCTCCTGGGGGAGGCCAGAAGATTTTTTTCTCTCTAACCACTGACATGGTGTCTAGTTATATAGAGTTTCCCAACAGGACACACTCCATCCAGAAGTAGGAGAGTAAATTCAAGAGACTTTGATACACATTTGAGGGATCAAAGCTATGCCCTCCAGAGAATGATAAAGAAAAGCAATTATTCAAATCTGGTAGTAATTTCAAGGAGCATCAGCCCTGGCAGCAGAAAAAAAGAGCTATGGACTCAGGAGAGAATTATACTTGAAAATCGAGAGTTTAGTTTTCTGGGTACTCCACTAAGATAAAAAGGACTTTGGGGTCCTAAATAGTCTTGGCCACATTTGTTCCTTACATGTGTGCCTCACTACCATCATACAAATGATATATTTGTAAAAGTACTTAACACGGTACCTACACCTACATAAATGTTTATTCCTTTCTCTTCCCTTCTCCATTTGTACCAAGTCTTACCATGGATACTGTGTATATTTGTGAGGGTGTCCCAGATTTATGGATGATTGTTTTGTAGCTATATATACTGTGTTCCTCAGTGAGGGTATTGCATACATATAATATAATATAAGGCTACAGCTTTAATTAAATGCCTGTTATGACCAAGGCACCATACTAGGTGCTGGGAACCCAAAAGCAGAAATGAAATAGCCCCTGACCAAAAATGCACATACTATCTGGATGGAATGCAACATGTACCCAGGAAAGTAGAGACATGATAATCTGAGGAGGGAGAGGACACTCATAACTGAGCATGATTTGTAAACGCTTTGCATTGGACATGACACCTAAGAATAATTTTGAAGGAAATGATGCATTCTAAGATGTAAGGCTTAGGAGGGAGTGTATTCTAGTCATATGGGATAGCACTTGCAAAATTATGGAGACTGAAAATGGAAAGTCAAGTTTGGGAATAACTCATAGTTGAGCTTTGTTAGAGCAACATAGAATGCATGATCAGTACTAATAGGAGATAAGTCTAGATAAGTAGGTGGGAACCAGATTGCATGCATCTTTAAGAATTAGTGTGAACAGTTTGTATTTTTTTAATCTAAAGACAATAGGAAGCCATTCAGGGTATTTGAGCTGGGAAGTGACATGGAAGACTTGTGGATTTTCTTTTTTCGGTTTTGACATATAATTACATTGGTGTAGGAAACCCCTGATGAGTAAAAGTGTCTCTATCAGTAAAGTTTTACAACTGTTCTTAGGGAGTTCTTTGGGGACATTGTAAGGTTAAAAGCCTTTTCCAGGGTCACACAGTTAGTATGAGTCAGAGGCAGGGCTTGAACCTATTCTTCCTAACTCAAAGGCTGGCTTATAATCCACTATGCAAACTTGTCTCCTGTCCTGTGTTTTAGGACTGCTGTTGTGGCAGTCACATACATAGAGGATGGATTGGATAAAAGAGAAATTGGAAAAAAAGAGAGAACCAATTAGTTGATTATGTATATTCACACAATTAGTCCAAAAAATAATCTATTTAGGAAATCTCCCTTCTGAAATGAAAGATGTTTTAACTTTTGATTTCATGGTGTTTAATACGAATGTGGATTCAACTCAGTGTGCAGTAATTTTCTTATATCAAGCTGCCATTCATGCTTAGATGAGCCAACTCACCTTTTTTGTGTTGGGGATCATAAATGCAGAAAGAACAGATAAAAAAATAGGTATAATTTACTCCCAACTGCCAACATATCTATCTTAATCATCCACTGTTATGTTTGAGCAGTGATTTAAAGGGGAATTTAATTTGATTTTGTCTGTTACTCAGTAATAAGAGTAAAGCACCTACATTTAAATAATTTGACATCTATAACCCAGAGTGATAAATCTTAGAAAACTCAAAGTAGATGGCTAATATTTCAACAATACATTATGTCTCCATGGAGGAATAAGTGGGAATTGTCACTTTGAAAAGTGGGCTTTAATGTCATAGTGGAATGAGTACTGTAGATCAGGACCACAGAAAACTTTGCTAATAATTAGCTGTTTCACTTTAAGCACAAGTCACTTAACTCTCTGGATCTAATTTTTCTCATCTACAAAACAAGAGAATTGGGTCAACATATTCTGTGCTTCCTTCCAACTCTGAAGGCCAATGATCTTGTGATTTTGGTCAGACAACTAAAAAAATAAATAAAACCCCAGAATTTAAACATTCAATTATCTAGAGCATTCAGAGGTTTGGTGATTTATCCAGGGTGACACAGCTGATTACTATGTTTCAGAGGTAGAATTGAACCCAGGTCTTCCTGACTTGATGTTGACTGTCTATCCACTACACCCTAAATGCTGTTTGTACCCTCACAGTTTTTCTTGACATATGTAGTAGGATGAAAAATAAAAGTACTATTGGTCTTATAAAGTCACCACTTGGTGATTTTATTTTTCAAATATTTCAAATCCAGGTATGAGTATTATTGCCCCATAACCCCAAATTGTTTTCTGAGAAAAGCCAAAGATGAACATATTCCAAATTCTTATTTGTTGATGTGGCCAATAGCATTCAAATTTAATTATAATGTTGTTCCCAGGAACTATACTTGAGAAAACATATTTTGGGTCTTTGCTATTTCTTACATAAGGCGATGTAGGACACAATTTAGTATTATGTGTAGTAGCTACAGCTTGAGACTTGGCATCATAAAGATTTATATGCCATCACAGATACTTGCTAGCTGTATTATCTTGTGTGAAATTACTACCACTCTAGGCCTCAGTTTCCTCAACTATAAGTTGGAAATGATAATAGCAACCATTTTCAGTGTTGTTATTTATTCTTGAAGAGAACCCATGACACAATCATTTCATGAGATAATGAGATAATGTGTGGCAAGTGCTTTGCAAACATCTGAAGTGTTATATAAATGCTAGTTACAGCCAATATTATTGAACAAATGTTTTCAAAATTTCAGATACCTTCTTTTTTTTAATTGTATTTTATTAATTTATTTTGATTTATCAACAACCACTTCCATATGCTTTTGAGGTTAAAATTTTTCTCCCCTTCCTCCCCACTACCCTCCCCAAGACGGCACACAATCTGATATAGGCTATACGTTTACATTCCTATTAAGCATATTTTCACATTAGTGAAGTTATAAATAAAAATTAAAACCAATAGGAGGAACCATCAGAAAGAGGAAACAAAACTCAATAGAAGAAAGAAAAAAAAGATAGTTCATCCCATTCACATTCACAGTTATGATTACTGTGTCTTTTTCTCCATCCTTTTTTCCCCGTTTATGCTTTCTTTCTCCTTTCCCCCACAACTAGTGTTTTGCTTTTGACTACCACCTCCTTCAATCTCTCCTCCCTTCTATTATCCCTTTCCCTTTTCTACCCCTTTACCCTTACTGCTTCTTCCCTTCTATCCCCCCTCCTCCCTTTTCTTTCCCCTTTTCCCTCCTACTGCTTATAAGGCAAATTAGATTTCTATACCTAACTGATTATGTTATTCCCTTCCTGAGCCTAATCTGATGACAGCAAGGTTCAAACAATGCTCACCCCCCTCCCTTCTTTCCCTCTGCTGTAATAGGATTTTCTGTCTTTTTCTCTAATGTAATTTACCCTTGCCTGCCTCCTCTTTTCTCAATACATTTTCTAAGATCAGACTAATCCACTTATTTGGATCCATTTAACCCATTCAATTAGATTTTTTTTTATCATTACATCAAAATCAACTAATATCCACCCCCTTTACGTATAATATGGTGTAATAACAATACAGTTCCCAAGAGTTGCAAGTGTCATCTTCCTTTGTAAGGATGTAAACAGTGCTCCCTTATTAACAGCATATTGTATCTTTCTGTCCCATTTTGTCTTTTTATATCTTTCTTGAATCTTGTACTTGAAGATAAAATTTTTTGTTGATCTCTGGTCTTTTTATCAGGGAGGTTTGGAAGTCCCCTAGTTCATTGAATATCAGTCTCCTCCCTTGAAAAATCATGTTCGTTTATGCAGGGTAGTTGATCCTTGGCTGCAATCCAAGCTCCTTTGCCTTGCAGAATTTCATGTTCCACGCCCTGTGGTCTTTTAATGCAGAAGCTGCAAGGTCCTGTGTAATCCTGATTGTGGTTCCATGATATTTACATTGTTTCTTTCTGGCTGCTTGCAGCACCTTCTCTTTCATCTGGTAATTTTGAAATTTTGCCATTATATTCCTTGGCATTGTCAATTTGGGATCTCTTTCAGGTGGTGAGCGGTGTATTCTTTCTATGGTTATTTTCCCTTCTGGTTCTAGGACTTCAGGGCAGTTTTCCTTTATGATTTCCTGAAAGATACTGTCCAGGCTCTTTTTTTCATCATGATTTTCAGGTAGTCCAATAATTTTTAAATTGTCTCTCCTGGATCGATTTTCCAGGTTGGTTGTTTTACCAGTGAGGTATTTTACATTTTCATCTATTTTTTCATTTTTTTGTTTCTGTTTGACTGATTCTTGCTCTCTCATAGAGTCATTAGTTTCCATTTGTCCAATTCTAGTTTTTAACAGATTGTTTTCTTCTGTTAGTTTTTGTACTTCCTTCTCCAATTGGCCAACTGTGTTTTTTAGGGACTTGTTTTCTTCAGTGTACTTTTTTTCCAATTGGCCAATTGTATTTTTTAAGGACTCTTCTACCTCTCTCATTAGACTTTTAAAATCCTTCTTGAGCTCTTCTAAGAAGGCTTTTTGGGCTTCAGACCAGTTCATATTCCCTTTTGATGTTGCAGATGTGGGTTCATTGACAATGTTGTCCTCTTCAGAATTTCTATCTTGATCTTCACTCTTCTCATAATATGAATCTATGGTGTGTTTCTTTTTACTCATGGTATCTTTATTCCCTGTCCTTTAAAGAGATTGAGCTCTCCTGCTGGGAAACAGAGGGCACTGACCCAAGCTTCTTGTGTTGGGAGCCTAGGTCTTGGTCACTGGCTTTGTGTGCTGGGGCCACTTATGTTGGCAGTTGGAAGCTGTAGGGTTCTGGCAGCTTACCTCATGTTGGGCTGGAATCAGCAAGGCTGGAACTTTCAGGCAATTCTAGTTTGCCTGCTTTTCCTTTCCTTTAGCTTTTTTCAGCTCCTTTTAGATGGGTGCTGCAGGGTGTTTATCTGCCTGGGGCCCCTTGTGATGCTGCATTCCTTGTTTCTGCTAATGCACTGGGAGATTGCTTTATAGTAGAGTGCCGAAGCACCTGGTGGTTTTCTAAGCTGGCTTCCACTGGTTCCCGCACCCTCACTGAGGCACTGGGTGTTGGTGTTTGCCTGCTCTACCACCTGGGCTTGAGGATCTCCTGGTTGACAGTTGAAGGCTGTAGGTTCTGACAGCTTACCTGGTGTTGGGTTGGAATCAGCAAGATTGGGACTTTAAGAAGACTCTAGGTTGCTTTCTTCAGCTCCTTTCAGATGAGTGCCGCAGGGTACTTATCTGCCTGGGGCCCTTTGTAGTGCTGCTTCCCTTATTTTTGCTGAGGCACTGGGAGACCCATGGGCTGCTGCACGGCTGTTCCCCATCTTTCTTCTAGTTCAGCTGTTCCAGAGTTTCTTTTTTCTGGGGTGATATTTTCAGAGGTTAATAGGGAAGGGTGATAGCGACTATCTTTTTTACTCCGCCATCTTAGATACCTTCTTTGATAAGAAATTCATGAAGATCTACTTGGTATGGCTTCCAGCCATCTCTCTCTCTCTCTCTCTCTCTCTCTCTCTCTCTCTCTCTCTCTCTCTCTCAGTATGCATTCATTCTCCATTCAAATGTAAGCTTCTGGAGGGTAGGATCCATTTCACTTTTTCTTTGTTTCTCCATCATTTAGAAGTGTATGGCACATAATAAATACTTGTTGATCGAATGTCAAAAGGTTTGATTAATGTTTTTGGTTTTGCATTAGAGATATTTCTTTAATTTTTTTGATGTTCATTCATTTCAATCAACTCTTCATGACAATTTGCAGTTTTCTTGGCAAAGATACTACAGTGGCTTGTCATTTCCTTCTTCAACTCATTTCTTTAACATATCCCTCATAAAATACTTCTTTGTAATAACAACAACAATGGCAAAGTTATTTAAAACCAACCAACACAGTGACTGAATCTGTCTGAGTATAAATACTCTTTATTTGTAGACCTCTTCCTGCCTTTCTCCTCTCCCATCTTTGACAAGATGCATTTCATTATGATTTTTCTGAGGTCGTTTAGTCCTTGCCATTTACCCAACTTTGGCTACCTTTTAGTATTTTTTTCTTCTGCTGCTGCTTCCACTTATTTTGTGCCATTATTAAAGTCCATATTAATAGCTATAGGCATCTCTGTGGCTATAGGATGTTATGGTTCACATAATGAAAGATATGTTCCCAAGATCTGTTGACTCAAGGCTTAATCCCTTTATTCATGCTGTTATGTTTCATGAAAAAGGAGTAGGTTGGTATTGCTACATCAGATAAGGGAAGGAGGAAATTGCATACAATTTCCTACTTCTTTTAGATGAATATTATCCCTTTAAATTCAACACAAATATAGCTCTAGTGTCATGCTTATATAGTTCTCTGCATAGCTCTCATTATATCAACATCATCAGAAAACAAGGACAAAGAATAATAAAAAAGAAGCATTACCAGCCATGTTGGGCACTCTCAGCTTCTATCTTCATTAGATTGTTAGTAAATCCAAAAGACATTGTTAAGCAAGAAAAAAATAAATATATTCAGTATAAATTAAGGCAAGTTGAAACCTGAAAATGTTCTCACATTTTGTGGTGGTATAGTAAAATTGGATGTTTTCATGCTTGTTACCTGAAGCAAGCTATGTTATTGCATCTCATTGGTATGGAATGTTTGTTTTGGTTACTCTCAGGGACTGCTTTTTAGACTTCTCAATTGTTAATATGTTTTGACACAAAGTAATTTCCTTTTGATTGGTGGTTAACTGTTAAAGTTTCAAAATACATTTCATCTTCCTTCTGTCCATTTTATCAAGAAAATATCTCCTGTATTATTTGTAATGATTTCACTGAAGAGCTATAAAATAAATTCTGCTTTGCTGTTTCTAACCTAAGCATCAATTAATGTAAAATCTACACTATTTCTACATGTAAACTATAGTTAAAAGGAAATTTTCTAAAGCTGTTTAAAAAGAGAATAATAATAGTAATTATCCTACATGTTTCCTATGTTTTATTATCCTTTTGCTGTATTTAGTTGCCACATTTCAGGTCTGAGTATTGCAAGTATGTCATATCTAAATCAATATATTATGAACTGTTTTAGAAATCTGTAGGTTGAATATTTGACTTTGGGCTCTACCTGGCCTTTTTTTTTGTTTATTTATATACAAAAGACTTTTATTTTATTATATTATTTATATACAAAGCTTTCTTTTCTCTTTTCTTCACTATTTCTCATCCTCGTCCTCCTCCTCGTCCTTGTCCTCCTTGTCTTCCTCCCCTCCCCCTCCTCCTCCTCCTCCTCTTTCTCCTCTCCTCTCTTTCTCCTCCTCCTCCTCTTCCTCCTCCTCCTCCCCCTCCTCCTCCTCCTCCTTCTCCTCCTCCTCCTCCTCCTCTTTCTCCTCCTCCTCCTCTTTCTCCTCCTCCTCCTCCTCTTTTTCCTCCTCCTCCTCCTCCTCCTCCTCCTCCTCCTCCTCCTCCTCCTTCTTCTTCTTCTTCTTCTTCTTCTTCTTCTTCTCTTCCTCCTCCTCCTTCACTTATATGCTATATCATATGTTAATTATTCTATATTTATTATATCATGTAATAGCTTATCTCTCATCTTATCTCATCTTATCTTTCTGCAATGCCAAACTATGTAGAATCCAATATCCTTATATAGTGGAATGCCTCATTGCCTTTTGCTGATAATTTCCTATGTATGAGTTGTTCTTGATCATTCTTCAAAAGTAGGATGTTATCTAAATTTTTAATCTTTCTTAATGATCAGTGTTGTGCTATAAATGCACACTGCTTATTTGATCTGTTATGTTTTTTAAACATACCTCCGTGCTTTAATTGATATGAGATGTGGGTATTCCTTCTGTCAGTGCACCCGAAGTATCTCATTCAAAACTTCTAACACTAAGAAATACATGTTTGCCTTCTTTTACAAATTCTGGAGGATCTACCTTATATGCATCATCAATCCATGTCATGTAGTGATATTAGATTTCACTGACACCAGTGGAATGTTCTAATATCCTTTTTTCTTGACACATGACAGCTCCACCTTTTATGATCATACATTTACTTGACAATATCTCTGATGCTATTTATTTAGTGCAGACCATCACTGACAATGTATGGCTCCTTGTTTTTTCTTAACATGCAACTTTCTGTTGCCCTTTAGGTCCCCTACAACTTCAATTCTTCTGCGATTTTGGTATCACAAGCTTCTCAACCATAAATAATTACTGGGCAAATTTTATGTAGAAAAGATGGGACTTTTTTTTGGGGGGGGGTTCTGCGTAGAAGCTTTGTATCACTAAGAAAAAAAACCCTGTCACTTCTCAAATAATATTTTCTGTTATCCAGATTTATTGCCTATGTCAACCTTATCCCCACACTGAAAGCTAGAATGTGCTCATCTGAACATGTGTATACCAATCTTGATTTCATTATAGATCAAGAAGGAGCTCTAAAGTCTTTAGATTTAAAATCCTGGAACCAGATTTCCAGTTCTCAATCCAAGATTTCTCCCAATTATTTCTAGGGAAAATGTTAAGCAATTGTCCTTTCCTCAGTTCCTTTGGACAGGTGCTGGGGGAGGCTTGTCAGCTGAAAGAATTTAAGATTCCTGAAATTAAAGCCAAGAGAGCAAGGAAGACAGAAATCACAAGTTGGAACTTCTTTGACTATGGCAGCCTCTTGACAGACATGCTTATACGTATTTATTCTTATTGATGTATATTTGAAGGTATAATTTATCATTTGCTTGCTTCATTAATAATGAATTAGATGCTCATGTAAATTGCTTGTTAAAGACTAATGATTTTTGAAAGGGAAATGCGATTCGTAAAAATCTTCAAGGAGCTATTTTCCCGCTGGCCAATTTACTAGTGCTTTCACCTGGACAGAAACATTGCAGCTCTGACTTGAACACTGACATTATGGTTCAGTAAAGTTCAAAATGATCAGTATTTCAGCCTTGAGTCTTTGAACATGCATTTGGAATACTGTACTATTTAAGAGGTGTTTTGATGTTTTTGTTATTGTTAATGTTTGTGAAATCTACAACCTGGGGGGTTTCTGAGGTTAGTCATTGAGTGAACTGGTGCTGTATGCTTTTCCTTCATACATACATATATATACATATATATATATATATATATATATATGTTTAAGTATGTATATATACACACATTCATGTATATGCTTATATATTCACATCACATATGTTTAAATAGAGCTGTGAGCTCACTGATAAGGGCATTTCCATGAGTTGGGGTGGGGGGATTTTGCTAGGGTGTTCCTTGCTTTCTCCTGACTTGGTGAAGATACCAAAGTCTTCTTATTGAAGCCTACATGGTTTTGATGACATCCATAATCCTTTTTACTTTTTTACTGTATGTTACACCCAAGTCATAATCACCATGTTCCTCTCCAAAAAATCTATAAGAAATAATACTTACTTCAAAAGATCCATGATTTCATTGCTGTTGTTACTTTTTCCACTGACACAGATGCAAATCACACATCATCTTTTACTATTTACCATTACATCATTCCATTACTATTGAAGTGACTTCCTAATTGGTTTCCTTGCATCTGGTCTCTTCCTTTTCTAATCCATACTCCACAGAGCAACCAAATTTGGTGCACATCTATGGTGGAATGACTGCTCAAGCCATGGCATAGAAATAAAATATTGTTATGCCATAAGAAATGACAACCGTGAAGTATTCAGAGAAACTTGGGAAAACTTGAATAAACTGATGAACTTGAGAAGATTTTACAAAATGATTATAGCATTGGAAAAACTTCAGAACTCTGATAAAATTAGTTAAAAATCATGGGTTGGGATGAATGATTGTGAAGCACGCCTCCTGCCTCTTGACATGGTGGTGGCAGCCTACAAGTGTATAATAAGACATATATTTTCAAGCTTGCTCAGTGTTTTGAATTGTTTGTTTGGTGATATCTGTTTCTTATGAAAGAAGGCTGTATTGGGAGAGAAGAGTAAGTGGAAAGTGACAGTTCTGTAGAGGGAAAAGGACAATGCTAAAACATTAAAATAATCAGTGGTCTTAAATGGCAACGTACGGAACATTATGAAATGACAAAGTAGTGTTTTGTTTGATTACTAGCTGTTACTATCTTCTAATCAGATTAAAAAAATAATATGACATGTTGAAATTAATCAATTTTCCACCTTCCTGATACCCTTACTGTGGTTTCATTATGTATCCTATTTATTCTAGCATTGTATCAGCATTAGGCCTGATGTGCATCCCTATTTTTTTAAAGCACTGCTTAAAATGAATTACATTTTGTATATGGAGGCAGGAGGGGGTAATCTATTAGACAGTAACTCTATGCAGGAGAGTTCAGGGAATTAGTGTTGATGGTCTACCTCTGTCTCCCATTGTCATTCTGCCAACTAAGCCTTAGCTGTAACTACAATCATGGAGAGGGCCTTGACTTCTGTGGAAGTTGAGATAACCTATTCAAAAAACACACTCTTCCTTGTGCCAATGGACTGATTGAATAAAATTAGCCTGTGTAAACCCAGGAGGCTGAAGTCAGATGGCTGAAAACTGTCCAGATGTAGAGTTTCTACATGGAGTACTCCATCTGTGGTTTTATGTTTTCTACAGATTTTGTGCCCAGCTGGGATGAGGCCAATTTGCCATGTTATTTCAACAAACCTTTCCCTGACTCAGTGAAGATAAATCCATCCTGCAATCTATTGTAACAGGGAATCAGGGCTCTGGGAATATTTGGGGCTTAATTTTACTGGGTCATTGGTGAGCTGATCCCTAGAGAATGCTTACATCTTAGTTTTACTTGATTTTTTTCCAAGGGGGCAAAAGTCTTCCCTCACAGATGGCTATAACTGGTGGCTGGCAGACAAGCTGATGAATGAGATTTTTTTCCCCAACGGCATCATGCAGTAGAGTACACTTGGCAGGGTGACTATGGCCAACCATTCATTAACTCTGCTTTTAAAGGCTACTAGGGATGCTGTTGGCACACAACGTCACATGAACTCTGCTTACCATCCTTTATCCACTTGGACTAAATAGGTTAATTGCACAGTAGAAGTAGTCCTTCAAGCATAGCTGGGCTAACATCTGTGGGATAAACACTTGTCAAGAACTGTTCTTGTGATTTCAAAACTACTTTGTAGCGGGGAGGAGTAATAACCCATTTGAGTGTGAATTGTTACATTTGTTGTTAGAGATTATCAAGGTGCAATGACCCTTGTTGTCCAGGACTTCCCACATGTGTTAGACAAAAATGTTCTTTTGAAATATATATTCATGTTAAAATTTATAGTTAGTTTCAGATTTACAATAACTGTACCCTTTCCCATAACCCCAGAACAAAGGGATGATGTAGATGAGGAATTCTTTACCTTCTTGGTGTCATGGTTCTCTTTGACAATCTGGTGAAGCCTATGAATCCTTTCTCAGAATACTTTTTAAAGCTATAATTAAAGCATATGCTATATTACAGTTAGTGGTGGATGAAAATAAAGATGTATATTTCCCCCATTAAAGTTCATGTATCCCCTGAAATCACTCTGTGGATCCCTTGTAGACTCCAGGTTAAGAAGCCCTGCAACATTCAAGATGTCTATTTAGATTTTAGATTTCAGGGGACCTATAAATTGGATGTGAAATAACAACTTTATTTTTATTTTCAGTAACCACTAAATGAAATTTAGCATTTCCTTACATTTTTAAAAATATTAATTTGAGAAAGATTCCATAATCTTTACTTCACTTCTGCTACAGGAGCTTATGACCCCCAAAAGAATTTAGAATCAGTGGTTTAGTGGATATAATGCTAGTCCTGGAATCAAGAAGACCTGTGTTCAAATCCTGCTCACATGCTTACTATCTCACCCTAGGCAAGTCATTTAATCATTCCCAGCCTATTCCCTTTTTATGTGAAATGGGAATAATATTAGCACCTATTCCACAGTGTTGTTATGAGCATTGAATGAAATAATACATCTCAAATGCATTACAAAACTAAAATAAAGCACTTTATATCTGTTTATTATTATTGTAATTTATTATGTTGTTTTTTGTTATTGTTTCAAAGTTGATCAGTGCTAAATTTAGGCCAAATTGAAGGAAATTACTATTTTTAAAGTATATTTCTCTGCTTTTGACTCTCCAGATTCACTTCCATGTTTTGGGTGGCATTTCACTGCTGACTATCTATCTCTCTGTACCGTTGGCCCCTTTTTCCATTGCTGAGTTCCTCCCTGAATTTCCATTTTGGGGAAGGGCCTGGGCTGGCCATCCTTCGTTCCTCTTAGGCTGTGCTTCTGATCACATGGCCCTTACCACCATGCCTCAGCCTCCTTCTTCCTTTAGAACTTCTCTCAATGCCTGGAATACTCTGTGTTCCTTTTGGCCCCCTTTCCCCATTGTTGAGTTACTCTCAGGGCCTCCACCATCTGCCTGGGTGGGTATCTCCCCCAACCCTAATTTTTGACTCCTTTTCTGTATTATCTTCTCTTATAAGAAGTTCCTTCTGGACAAAAACTATCTCTTTTTGCTTCTATTTACATCCACGATGCTTAGCGCAGTGTGTGACACTTGGGAAGTGCTTAATAAACACTCATTGCCTGCTGACTGCCCACCATACTCACCTCAGGACGTAACTGGGACAACTAGCTGGATTTATAGATGTTAACTCTGCTGTGACAGACACAATGTGGTGTAGTGGAAAGAGTGGGAAACAAGAGCTTAATTCAAATCCTGGCTTTGACACTTACTAGCTGTGCAGCCATAGGCATTATTTCAGTTAGCTATCTGTTAGAGATGTGTTGCTCAACTCCAGGCACCTCCTCCCAGAGGTCTTTCATGATTGCATCATTGTTGGTCCCCTGCTTACATAACTTTGGATTTATTTTGTGTGTATTTTTATTTACTTATTTATGAATATGTTATAATACCATCTCCTTGAAGGACCCCAGCTCTTTTGTATTTGTATCCATAGAGTCTTAACACCATGTCTGATGGATGATTGATGGTGATTGATGGATGCTTGGTGATTGATTGATCAATTGATTTCTTTCAGTGTGGGAAAATCCCATACTGACAAACTCACCCGTATTTTGACTATTCATCTGACCATGTGCCTATTTATTTTAAACTAAGGTACTATGGCAAAAGTAGTAGCAATTGTGGATTTCAGATTTCTTCAAAACTTCAGCACTTCAGATGAATTGTGACTTGATTATTTTGAGCTCTGACACAGAAATCCCATTGTTGATGCTTTGAGCAACCACGAGTTTGGAGGAACAGCAACAACCAGGGATCCTTACCTGATGACCGGTTTTCTGGGTGACAAATCTCTCCAAACTTAGCTGGTCTGGTCCACAGGTAACAGACCCAAAGTCTCTCACTGGGCTTGTATACTTGAAGTCTTTCTGCCTCGGTTAGGCTAACTTGACAGGCTGAGTTTTCTACTGGAACAAACCTTTAAATGAGTCAGTTAACTAGCATTTATTAAGAGCCCATTATGTATTAGGCATTGTGCTAAGCACTGAGAATACAAAAAAAGGCAAAAAAATAAAACAACCCACCCGCCCCAAAAAAAACACTCCCTGGTGTCAAAGGGCTTACCATTTAACTGAGAAGCTTACAGTTTAGAAAAACACTGTATGTCATCAGAATAAAACATTAATGGAGTAAGATGTTATCATTTTAAATTCCATTTTATTTTTCTCTGATTACACATTAAAACAGGTTTTTTTTACATTTCAATTTTTGAGTTCCAAATTCTATCTCTCTTCCCTCCCTGAGATAGTAAGGAATCAGATATAGGTTATACATATGCAATAATATATAACATTTCCATATTAGTCATTTTGTTTAAACAAAAAGAATGAAAGAAAGAAAGTTAAAAAGTACCATGCTTCAGTCTGTATTCAAACAATACCAGTTCTTTCTCTGGAGGTGGATAGAATGCTTCATCATTAGTCCTTTAGGATTGTCTTGGATCATTGAATGCTAAGTCATTTACAATTCTTTGTTGTACAATATTGTATACCATGTTCATCTTAATAACACTTTAAAAAACTGTAATGTTCACCTTAAGCCCAAATTTCCCTGGTTGTAATTTAGGTAACTTTCAAATATGTATCAACCCTTTATGTTCTGGTGACCATAACACACTGGTGACATAAACAAATTAATCTACTTTCTAATACATAAAATCAATTTAGGCATTAGAAGGGCAATCTGGCCCCTTTGGAATTGAATAAAATACTGGAACATGCTCACTAGCATGTTGATTTCTTGTGTTATACTTGATTCCTTTGCAACAATATCCAAATCTCAGAGTTTTGAAGAATAAAAATAAAGGCATTAATCTATTCAAAAGAACTTGAGTGTGCATTTTTAGGCAGACCTTTCCTTTGTTGGATCAACAAGGCTTGATGAACTTTAAATGGTTGCCTTGGAAATTCAGAACAGCATTTTAGTCTCATTCTTGCTTGTTAGAATTTTATTTTGCTGCATCTTAGGGAAATTTTATTTCTCTCTTGTTTCCAATTTCCATATATTCTCTCATTTCTGAATGTTCCCCACCCCCATTTCTCCTGCTAATTCTTACCAATTTCCCAGTGAGTGTTTTTCACTTATGGCTTTGAGAAGCAATTTAGGTATGTGTGAGGCGTTCATTCTCTCTTCTGTCTAAGACCAAATTGGGCCTTCTCACTGCAGCATTGGGAATAAGGGCTCCTTGGGTCTGAGGGGTTTAACAGTGAGATGTCCTCTGTTTCTCTTACTCATTTCATTTTCTTCATTTGGCAGCAAATGCTTCTCCAATTTAGTAATTATGCAGCAAACCTGAATCCACACTTGTATTTATGTACAAGACATACATGGTTATAGATAAATATATATAAATATAGCCCGATAAATATGGCTATAGATAAATAATAATTTATAATGTAACATAATTTATAACACTTTAGAATTTGCTAAGCACTATATATAAACACATGTATGTATATACATAAATACACATATATGCATATCATTTAATTTTGTTCTCACGACAACTCTGATAGCTGCTATTATTATCACCATTTTAAAGATGAGGTAACTGAGGTGGTTAGGTAATAAGCATTTACTAAATACCTCCTAGGAACTGGGCACACGGTGCCACTGGGGTTACAAAAAGAGGCAAAAAACAGACTCAACGAGATCACAGTCTGATGAGGCAGGCAACAGGTAAACAAATATGTACAAATAAGCTACATAAAGGATAAATAGGAAATAATTAATGGAGGGAAGAAGCATTGGGAAAGATTTCCTGTAGAAGGTGAGTTTTTAGTTGAGTTTTGAAGGAAACCACAGAAGCTAGGAGGTAGAGATGAGGAGGGAGACCATCCCAGATATGAGAGACCAGCAGAAAAAATACTCAGAGACAAAAGATGGAGGGTTTGGTTTTTGGGACATCAAGGAGGCTAGTAGTATCACTGGATGGAAGAATAAGTGTGGGAAGGTATAATGTGTAACAACAGTAGGAAGAACGGAGGGGACTAGGTTATGAAGGGCTTTGAAAACTGAGGATTTTGTAGTTGATCCAGAGGCAATAGGGAGCCACTGAAGTTTATTGAGTAGGGAGATGACGTGTTGGACCTGTGCCACCTTAGTGCCAGGACTGTGGATTATAGTGGGGAGATACTTGAAGCAAGCACACTTAATAGCAGACTATTAAAATAATCCAGGAATGAGGAGATAAGATTCTATACCAGGTGTTGGCCCTATCAGAGAAGAGGATGGGACCTATTTGAGAGATGTCGCAAAGGGGAAATCTTCAGGCCTTGGCCACAGATTGGATATTGGAGGCAAGAGCTAGTGAAGAGTCGGTTGGAAGTCTGAGGGACTAGGAGAATGGTGTTGCCCTCTACAGTAATAGGGAAACTTGGAGGGTTCAAGAGGAGAGATGATGAATTCCATTTTGGATATGTTGAGTCTAAGACGCTTATTGGATGTCCAATTCAAGATATCTGAAAAGGAGATAGAGAAGTGAGACTGGTGCTTCAGCAAAGAGATCAAAGAAGGATAGATAGGTTTGAGATAATTCTAAATCCATGAGAGCTGATGAGATTGCCCAGTGAAATAGTGCAGAAGGAGAAGAGAAGAGGGCCCAGTACAGAACCCTGGAGGGGACGTGGATCTGGATGAGGCTCCATAAAAAGAAATTGAGGAATGTTCTGATAAGCGATAGGCAGACAAGAGTTGTGTTGAGAGTTAAGTTAAGCCCAGAATCACACAGCTAAGTAAGTGTTTAAGGTGGGATTCAAGCTCACTTCTTCCTGACTCCAAATCCATTACTCTAGCCACTAGGCTATCTAACTGCCTGGCTTATTAAAGATTGCCCTGCATAGCAAACCAAGGCCCCAGGAGAGCTGGAGAAAAGAACAGGATGCTTTAGTCTTCCAAGTCCATGTCTGAATGGAAGGGGTTTTATGACAGTTCCAAATATGGCTTCTGTTGAGGAATGATCTCAACTCTGATGTGTGTTAGAGATTTTCTCCCCTTCTCAGGGGTTCTAGGATGGTGAGTGGTGGAAGCAATGTGTTATTTTCTCCTACTTCCAGATTTATCTTATAATCATGTATATATGTGTTTATGCTTGCATATATTCTATAGCAAGCAGTATTCACTCATTTATATTCTAGGAGTTTAGAAGTTGCAGTGTATATAGAACAGGGTCTGGTAAGGGGGAGTAGGGAGGGAAGAGACATTTAAACGCTTCATATGTACCTTGCACTATGGTTTTAGTTACAAAATTCTAAGAAGCAGAATCATATCCTTATGCCTCTGAAAGGGATGTAGATCTTCAAAGACCAAATTTGGAAAGTACAACAGAGATTAAAGGTCCATTGGCCTTGGGTTAAGTGACTAGCCCAGGGTCACATAACTAGTAATTGTCTGAAGCCAAATTTGAACTTAAGTCTTCCTGACTCCAGGCCCAGAGCTCTATCCATTGTACCATGTAGCAGTTAGGAAGACCTGAATTCAAATGCAGCCTCAGATACTTCCTACCTTTTTGATTCTGGGTAAGTTCTTAATCTCTGTGTGCCTCGGTTTCTTCAACTGTAGCCTGTGGATAATAATACCATTTACCCTCAGAGGGTTGTTGTGAGGAACAAATGACAAAATATTTGTAATGTGCTTATCACAGTCCCAGGGGCACAGAAGGTGCTTAATAAATGTTTGTTGCCTCCCAACTCCCCTTTACCAGACCCTGTCCTAGAGAAAATAGGAATTTGGTAGTTATTTTTAAATATTCCTCACCCATTCTCATCTTATCAGTTATATCAGACAAAAATCTCATCCCTTCTTGATTTTCCTTTTGCCTTGAACATAGCAATAAAAAATCTTTTAAAATAATCATTAGCATTTTTTAAATCTATGGCTTTTATTGGCCTAACCACCAAGTAGTGCTAGTAAGGAGGCAGGCCTAGCTATCAATCACCTCAGCCTGGGGCCATATTTGAGCATGCCAGGGGAATTCATTCCCTTAGCATGAGGAAGGCTGCCTGGCAACTCACTCTCCTTTGGGGACATGGCTTTTGTATCAGATCCAGCCCATGATACCTTCTAGGGAAAGGAAAAATGACTGTTCCTCCTTCCTTGGTCCCAGAGTGAAGTTATACTAGCTGGTAATACCCCTAAAGGGAATCATTTGAGAGTATACTTGATCTCACGTTATTTAAAACTTGTTTCTCCCTCTCTTTTTGATTCTGGGTTTTTAAGGCCTCCATCCGCTCTACCCCCAAACCTTAGCTCAGCAGGACTAAATATCTCTCTTGAAAGAGAATCTATTTCCTACCTGCACTCTAAATACAATACACAGTTTAGGATTTCTGTTTGCCCAACTGGATTGTATCCTATGATAAAACCTTAAACATAAAAGTAAATATTTAGGGGAAAGAACAATACTTCCATATCCCCAGCTGCTCTTTTCAAATAGCCTGAGGCTGAACAGGAAACTAAAGTGAGTAAATAACACAGAGTATGTGCATCTCTTCCCTTAAATAGATGGAAGGGATGGGAAGAATGAGGCACTGCCTTCCTCTTGAATCACATTTGCTCTTCCCTGTTCAGACTTAATCCATTCAAAATTCTCCCCCAGGTTGCCCATTGCTACCCACTCAGGAATCATCGCTTCCTTCATGCTATGATTGACTAGCAATTCATGATGGCGCCAATCCTCTATTTCTCTTCTGCTACTTACTTGTGTAGGCTTCCTGTTTCTCCTTCCCCCAAACTGAGCACACAATAGGCAATAATATTGAATGAATGCATGCATGTATGAATGAATGAACACATTCCTCTCCCTTCATGTTCTGTGATGTTCAAGTGAATATCTCCTTTATGTACCCTCATTTTATGAATGTATGTCAATGTTCTATGGACAATTAGGTGAGTGTTGTTTTTCCATCCTATCTGACTCTTCATGATCTCATTTGGGGTTTTCTTGGCAAAGATACTAGAGTGGTTTGCCATTTCCTTCTCCAGCTCATTTTTGCTTTTTAAAGATGAGGGAACCATGGCAAAAAGGTTAAGTGACTTGCCCAGAGTCACACAACTAGTAAGTGTCTGAGGCTAGATTTGAACTCAGAAAGATAAGTCTTCTGGACTCCAAGCCCAGCACTCTATCAACTGTACTACCTAGCTGTTCAGGTGAGCATAAAGAGTTTATTCACAGGATTTGGCTTCTTGGATCTTAGTGTGGCACATAGGAATACAGGGCTGCACTCCAGGCCTGGAATTCCTTCCCCCACTGCAATTGATTCCTCTGGATGAGGTGCTCTATTACTCTCATAAGCTATAGCCTATCAAATTTCAGTAGTTCTTATTAGGCCATAACAATCACTTCAAGTTAAAATTTCTGGTTTGGTATGTTTACCAGTCATACAGGACTCAGAGGTATCATTTCTACTCATCATCATTCTGAGCATTGTTGGGAATTACTGAACACTTTATTGACTTTCTTCTTCCTACCTGCTGCCCTCTGTGTTATCTGGTTTAGCAACTGGATCTGGTCACATTTATCCCTCTCATCCTGTGTAGTTTAAAGTCTCTTAATCAGATCGGCCAGTCTCCTGCCAAATGCATTCTTCCTTTCAATAGTTAATCATACTCCATTCCTGGTCCAGAACCTTGATTCTTACATTCTATGTCATGACCCAAGAAGGCAAATCCTGTGAACAAATCCTCTTTACTCTGCTATGCTACCCTCTTGTGTCACCCACAGTGCACTGAACTGTTCTGATAGAATCATAGTATTTATAGTTGGAAAGGACAGCAAAGATCATCTAACCCAATTTCCTCATAGTATAGGTTAGGAAACTGAGGCCCAGGGGATTTAATTGACTTTAGCAAGTGCACAAAGGTAAGAAACAAGTCCATAATTTGAACCTTGTTTCTCTGACTTCAGATTTCATTCTCTTTTCATTATACTGTGGTGTGTTCCCTGTGCTTTCCTATTTGGATGGCCCAAATATCTTCTTCTTAATGACAAGGAATCTTATGAAGGGGGTCCCCTACTGTTCTGGGACTTCATGTATTTAACACAGCATGATTCTCAAAAACCTCTGAAGGGCCATGTCATCTACAAGGAATCTGTTTTCTGTAAAGCCCCTTTCAGCTCTGAATTAATCTATAAACATTTATTAAGCACAAGATTTGATATGCAAATTAGTATTAGATTGACCTCTACTCTGGTCTACAATTATCCTTGGCTTCCCTCCCACCTCGGTGGGGCCTCTCAATTGCCCTATTCTTACTTAAAACATTCTCTTACCTGGGCAGTTAAGCAGGATTGACAAATAAAATTTATCTACCCATCTCTAAATTAACTGTTGGTAAATGCCTTGAAATGTAACATTAAATTATGGAAACATCTAAAGGGCATACTTTGTTTTCTTTAAAGGAATGGATCTCTCTAAAAAATGAGCATGAGGATAGAGACCATATGCAAGTTCTTTGGGGATCCTTGGTTGTTTTGCTTTGAAGTTTTACACACTGTTTACTTAAAGAACTAAAATGAGTTATGCTTGTACCTGCAAAGTGACACAGATTCAAAGAATAGGTATATTTAGCCTACAGAGGAAACTCAGGGGGTCATGATAACTATTCCCAAGTACCTTAGGGCTGATTTCTGGAAGAGGAGTTATACTTTCTCTGTTTGGCCCCAGAGGGCAGAACTCATAGCAATAAATAGGTGAAAGTTGCAAAGAAGCAAATTAAGAAACTCTTCCTAACAATCAGAGTTATCCGGAAGTGGATAGCTGACTCTGGAATTAGTGGGCTCTTTCTCTCTGGTGGTACTCACGTGTGGACTGGATGACCACTTTTGGAGAATCATGTTTTGGAGAATTTTTTTTAAGGCATAGTGAGGTCTTTTTCAACTCAGAAATTCTGTCACTTTGTAATGGACCTTTTTCACAATCCCCTTCCTGAGATTTTGTTTTCCTATTTATTGGGTCCATAGACACACACATTATGGCACTGGGGTGAAATGAAGCAAATTCTGTGACAGTGAAAGACAGTATAGAACAGATGATTTCATTCGTGCTTATTTTATTTGTGCTAGGACTGGCTGCTGTCAAGGTGTTAATTTTGTTATCACAAACTCAAAACAAATACATATACATGCACATATATATATATACATATATGCACTAATACATGTATATGTGTATACATATATGTGTGTGTATATATACACATATATACACATACATACATATATGTATATATATATACATATATATACATATACATATACATACATACATATATATGTAATGTTTATGTGTGTGTGTGTGTGTGTGTGTGTATTTCCACAACTGTGGAATTCAATCCTATTCAGATATTTCCCATTTTACAAAGTAGTATTACAGGATCATGAAATCTGAAAACTGGAAGGGACCTAATTGACCAGTTAGTCCAATCCCTACTGGAAAAGGATCCCTACTATAAAATACCTGAGAAATGATCATGCAGACTCTGTTGGAATACCTCCTTCTTCTTCTAGATAATAACCTTTTAACGTTTAAAGGCAGCTCTCATGAGATCCCTGAGTCCTTTTTAGACTAAACATCCCTAATTCCTTCAGCTGCTCCATATGTAACATGGCTGTAAGGCTACTCCCTATCCTTTGTACCCTTCTTGGAGCCTCTCTCCAGCTTATCAAAACATCTTTCAACCATGGTGCCCAGAACTGAAAATAGCCAAATGAAGTCTGACAAGGACAGAGTACAGTGGGTCTATTTGCTTCTTATTCCTGGAAAAGATGAGTTGTGTATAAGATGAATAGTTGTTTTAGGGGATTTCACTAGAATAAAGCAGAGACTTTGATATCAATGGATATGATTTGAATACTGATTTTGCTATATGTGTTAATCACTTAACCTTTCCAGCCCTCAGTTTCATATAAAATCAGGATTATACAAATTATGTGGTCCCTTCCAGCTTTGTGTCTATGACCCTGTGATCCCATTGATTTGTGTTACAATTTGAGACATGGATTATATTAATTTTTGTTAATCTTTAATTGATAATGGCATAAGGCTTCAGGTTCTATTTCTCTGCTGCTGTCCAAGTCATTAATGTTCTGTAAACAAACATTTGAAGGAATTAAGTTCACTTTTACTTAAAATAACCCTATAATGTATCCTTTTATAAAGGATGGTATATTAGAACTTAGAAATCATCTAATTTAAAATTTTACAGATGGGAAGCGAATTGACAGGATTACAAAGGTAGTAAGTCACATGTTTTGAATCCAGCTAATCTAGTGATTTGAACCTAGGTCTTCCAGTTCTGAATCCAATGCTCTTTCCCCTAAATCACACGCCCTCTCATCTCCCATCACAGGGCCTCTCATTTGTTGGCTTATTGATATATTGACAACTTAAGATTTTTAAGTGTATGTAAATTTCTTTTGGTCCGTTTCTGAGAACTTATGGAAAACTCTTTCTGTTTCAATTTACATTTCATTCTTCCAGTGGTAATGCATATCCACTAAACAACAAAATAGGCGATGTTGGGCCACTTATCTCTATTTCTGCTGAAATGGTTGGGTCTTTGGTTGGTCTGACCAAGGGTCTAGACTTTCAGTTGTCAGTTTGTGCTCCAAGCTGATTCATTCATTTTGTTGGATGGGCAATCTAGATCAGGGGTTCTTAACCTGGGGTTTACAGTCAGTGAACTTGAATGGGAAAAAAAAAACCACTTTATTTCAATATAATTGGTTTGCTTTGTAATCCTGTGCATTTTATGCATTAAAAATTATTTTGTGGTGTCCATGGTCTTCACCAGACTGCTAAAGGGGGTCCATGACACACAAAACAGAGTATTCTTTTCCCTATTCTTTCTTACCATCCACAAAGCAGCAGAAGGAAGTCTTAGATATAAAATACCCAAGCTAAGTTCTTATCTCCTAGACTTTGAAGCTATGTGAGCTAGGCAAGTGGCAATCTTTTGGGAGATCTTTCAGTTCCTTCAACTGGAAAATGGGGATATTGTTATTTGAATTTACCTTGTAGGGTTATTATGAACTAAGCACTCCAAATTTCAATTACCTCAATCCTTTAATGGAGCTTCAACCTCATTGATGTGGAGAACTCTCCACAGGGATACAGATTGCAATTTATCTGTATCTTTTCATCCCATACAACCTTGACCGATGTCTTCTTGAAAACTTTCCGTAAAGGATTTACCCCACATGCCTTTTCTGTAGTTTATTGAAAATTTAATTAATACCAGTATAGTTCTTAGACTGTCCATCTCATGGGGCTGACTCATAGAATTAGGGTTAGAAAAGAAACCTCAAAGGTCATATAGTCCCCTTCACTTTCCATATGAGGAAAGTGTAGCCAGGGGGAATTAAGTGACATGCCCAAGATCACAGGGGGTGACACAGCTCTTTGTTGCTCACTCTTGCTATATAATCAGGCGAGCTTCTTTTCCGGTTATGTATGTCCTTGATGACGTCTTTCATGCCACATCTCTGGGTAGGTCATCCTTGCTAATATGCTGCAGCCTATTTTAACCTAATATGTATTTTTCCACTTTTAAACTTATTTTTTCAATTAATGAGTACTATGAGTATTAATGAGTATCTTCCCTCCCATAGGAGGGGGAAAGGAAAACAAAGTACCATCTGTAATCCCATTCCCTTTTTGGTTATTTATTATAATTTACTTCAAATTACACTGACCATATAAATGAATAATCACTTCCTTGTAATATGATTATTTGTGTATATGGCATCTCCTCTTCAAGCTTGTTTATACTTCCTGTTAAAATGAACAGGTGGTAACTTAATAAGCAATGGAGAATGTAATCTATTACTTTAATGATACCTTTGGACACTTCAGATTTTGCAATATTTCTTGACTTGATTTATAGATGTATTTTTGTGGACATTCTGTTTAGTAAAAGATTCATGTTTTTGTCAAGGTTGGTACTTTCTTTTCTGATGTAAGACCAACCTCCTCCATATCTTAGTAATCAATATCCATGAGTTGCTGTAGCCAAAGAATATTCATCATCTGTTGGCCAACCTTCTGGTGAGGAGCTTCTTTGTATTGTTTAAACTGGTTTTCTAGAGACAAATCCCATACCCCTTACTATAACAAGATTAGAGTGTATGACCTATCAGAATTTATATTTTACTGGGTTCTCTTTAAGAACTTCAGGTTGCTTCTATGTTTTTATTGGTCACTATCTTCTACTTAGGTGGAATGTTAAATTCTATTTTTTCTTGGGGTGGGGTATAACTATGTTTTCACTAGCATTGGGAATATCCAGTATGAAATCTTCTTCTATGGCTACAGGTCTGCAAACCAGTCTAACTTAGACTTAGTTTTATAGTTGTCTGGGAGCACAGAGTTGATAATTAAGCTGTTCATGATCACACAGCAAGGATGTATCAGATACAATCCTTGGACCCAATTTTTTCAGAGTCTAAAGTTAGTACCTATTTACTGTGTGATACTACTTCTTGTGAAGGTCTATACTATGTAGAAATAAAAGCAATCTCATCGTATTATATCATATTAGACATTACTGAGTCCATATTAGATTGACCTAGCCTATCTAAAATGGACATATTAGAGATATAGATTAACTATTAAGTCCTTCCAGCATTAAATATTTAGTTCCATCAGCCTCTTGACCTATAAGTGTTCAGGGGTTGCATATGCTAATATTTACTCATTTTAGAAAAATCTTTTATCTGTTGAGCACGGCTATTCACTTTTTGCAAGTATAACATGTTGTATTTATTTGAGCCTTAGTAATTTTTAGAAGGATAGATTTTAAGACTTGGAAGAGATCTAAGATCATCCAGTCCAACCTCTTTATTTTACAGTTGGTCAACTTCACATAACCTGGGGGAGGTCTGGAATTAGAATTTGTGTCCCTATCTTCCAGGTCATTGCTCTTTAATACTTTATGCTTCTTCCTTTAACAAACTCCAGTTCTCAAAATTTCTTCCAAGGACCATAAAAAGATGTACATTTTATAGCACACAATTAGCCAAAATGCCCATAGTATTTTCTGTGCCACTGAGTTGAGCAGAAATCTCCTTTGTCATTGAAATTTGTTGTAAATTTTATTAGTCCTGTCTTACTAAGTACAGTACAGTGAACATAATTTACTATTTCTCCAATGAATTGAGGATTTTAAGCACTTCTGGGTGATTATTCTGAACATCAATTCTCACTATACAGTATTGTGGACGTATTTGTCAAAAGGGCAGGGAATCATACTTGATGTGTCTTGTGCCCAAGGTAATAATAATAATAATAATAATAGCTAACATTTATATAGCATTCACTATGTGCCAGGCACTATGCTAAGAGCTTTACAATTATTATCTCGTTTGATCCTCTCAACAAATCCTGGAGGTGGGTATTACTGGTATCTCCATTTTATAGATAAAGAAACTGAGAAAATATAAGTTAAGTGACTTGCCCAGGGTCACAGAGCTAGTAAGTATCTGAGGTCAAATTTGAACTCAGATCTTCCTAACTTGAGGCACAGAGTTCTATCCACTGTGCCATATAGCTGCCCATTTAATAGGTTTTTTTCCTTTAAATCCCTAGCATAAGTGGGCTTTTTTCCTCTTTTACCTAAAAGTATAATGCAAATAAGTCCCAGTTGAGAGTTTCAGTTAATTTTTTCCAGTAAAAATAGTGGGATGTTAAAGGATTATTGTCACCCATTCTTTAGTGATGTAGTCTTTTTATTCCTTGGGGTTCCATGTTTCTCTGTGAAAATATCAACATGGTTTAAGTAGTTGTCTTTGGAAGACTGACATTGACTTTTGGTTATTTTTGTCCCTATTTTGGCTTCATACATCACTCTATCCTTAAGAGACATAAACAACCATTTTATTTAATTAGATAGTGTTTGTATAAAAGCCTAAAATTTTCTCTTTTTGATGAACAAAAATGAGAAATTAGCTGCTTAAAGTTTTGGTTTCAGCACTTTCCCACCCCACCCCTCTTCAAAATGATTCACAGCCACCTAAATCCACTAACTAGCTTGCATTTCAGATGCCTATTGGTGCATGGAGGTGAAGCTTTATTTTTCCTTGGAAGGTATAATCCAGAGTCTCCAGAGAGCTAGTCAAGCTGGGTAAAACTATTAAATAGAAGTGTATGGAGACAAACAAAATTTCTGAATCAATGAGACAAATCAGAATACAAATCAGAACAGAAATTGAATAGAGAGGAAACTGAGTAGGAACAAATTCACAATCCAATGTTAAATTTACTCTCCAACACAGCTCAGCTGTCAAATCTCATTTCTTTTTACTTGCATATCATGTCAACACAATTAAGTGTGTATCTTTTAAACTGTAAAATGGACATAACTTTTTTTTTCGAACAGCTGCACATAGCATGCATAATATTATAAACATCTTGCATATTCATTGTATATTTTAGGATCATGGAATCATAGACTGTTTGAGATATAAGATTCCTTAGAGATATTCTAGTCAGAGAGATCATAGTTATAGTGAAAGCTTCCAAGAATAGTGTTGTTAGGCTGAGAGATTTGTGTTTGTTTACAAGGCACTGTGGAGCTACTGAAACTTCTGAGTAGGGGGAGTTTCAGGGCTAGGCTTTTACCTTAGGATGACTAGTTTGGCAGCTGTTTGAAGAACTGAGTGGAGAGGGGAGAGACTGGAAACTGAAAAGTTGACTAGAAAAATATTACAGTAATGCAGGTGAGAAGTGATACAGTCTTGAACTAGGATGGTAGCTATGTAAGTGGAGAGGTGTTGGGTCTGAGAGATATATAAATAGAGTTTACTGGACTTGGCAACTGTTTGGATTTGAGGAATGAGGGAAAGGGAAGAATTAAGGATGATTTTGGGGGTAATTAACTTTGGTGCATGGGAGGAGGGGCTTATATTCAATAGCAAAAATACATTTAGAGGAAGGATGAGTTTGGGGAGGGCAAATAAATTTTGGTTTGCACATGTTGAGTTTGCCATGTTAATGAGACATTCACCTGGACTGGAAATAGGGCAGGAAATTCTACTTGGATATAGAGATTTGTGTAGATGCAATCATAAACTCATGGGAATGGATGAGGTTCCTAAGGAGTAAATAGAGTCAATGAAGGACCAGCGTAGCCCCTTGAACGTAGGAGGCCCATCTTTCTATATTGATTCCAGAAATCTCACATTATTTCTTTTTCTATATTTCCCCTAGAATCATAGATTTAGAGGTGGAAGGAGTAAAGATTTAGGCCTAGAAAGCACCTAAGCCAATCTGCTCATTTTATAGATTAGGAAACTGAAGTCCCAGAGAGAAGTGATTTGCCCAAGATCGAATAGAGTAGAGAATCAAATCCAGATCCTCTTAATTAAAATTCAGGGCTGTTTCTATTGTATACAGCTCTACATTCTAGGTAGCCAGACCTTCATTGTGCCTCTCAAACATGGCATCCATCTCATAGAGACACTTCCCACCTTGTCCCCCTTGCCTTGGATGAATTCTCTTTTTTCCTCTGCTGCTTTTTTAGTTTAGTGAACTCTTAATTTTCAAATTTTATTCTATTTGTTTTTCTTTGTACATGTTGAACTCTTTCTGCAATGGTCCCTCCACAGCCCAGTAGAATTTAAGCTCCCTGAAGTCAGGCCTGGTCTTTTATCCCTATCATCTAGCACAATGCCTTGCACGCAGTAGATCCTTAAGAATGCTTACTGAATTAAATTAATTGACTCTATATAACATAATATAGAAATATAGGACATTAGATTTTGAGTTATAAAAGGACTTAAAGGCCCCCAGTCTAACACCTTCATTTTGTAGATCAGGAAACTGAAGCTCAGAGGTTTGTGACTTACCTGTGGTCACAAAAATAGTACCAGGGACAGTATTTGAACCCAAGTTTTCCTGATTCGAAATCCAGTATCTTATCCACCAAAGGAGGTTGTCTTTACCATGATAATATTTAAATACTGTGCTAATGTAAATCTAGGACCTTTCATAGGATCATGGATTTTTGTACTGGTAATAAGTAGTGAAACATGGATTTGATTCCAGATCTAAAATAACACTATAAATATAAATAAATAAAATAAACGAAAAATAAAATAAAAATAATTAAATAAAATTTAAATATATAAAATATAAAATAGCACCCACCCTCCATTTTCCCCCTTTCCTTGTCCCAGATGGAGATGGAATATAGAGTCACAGATTTAGATCTGAGAGGGACCTAATAGGTCAGGCAGTTCAACTCTTTTATTTTACATATTAGGAAACTGAGGCCAAAGAGATTAAGAGGATTTGCCCAGGTAAGACAGGTTGTAAGTGTCAAGACCTGCCATTCCAGAATTCTTTCCTGTATTTTACATTGAAGTCTTTATATGAACAAACCTATTCAGCAGGCCTTTTTTTAAATGGGAAACTCCTTTAATATGAAATGAATATGAAAAAATAAAGAAAAACAAAATACATACCACAAAAGACATTGATTTGAAATAATTTTCCAGTGACATGTTTTTAGAACTTGCTGCCAGAACCAATTATATATCTTTCTGAAAATGTTTCATTTAAGAATTTAAAGTCCTGATTTAAGAGACAGCCAATTAAGGCCAGAACTCCATGCCACAGCACCAGTGCTGGGGAATTAATGCTATAATGTCAAAAAGGCAGCAGTTGTAGCTGGGTCAAATTTTGTATCCCTGGTTCATGGGAATTTAATAAAAAATGTCTGAGGTGTTTGTTTACATACACAGTCAAGAACACTTTACATTGTGATCCTGAATCTTTTGGAGGAAAACAAAAAACTTTTCAGTTTGGGAATTTTGACTTGAAGGAATTATTTATTCTTTTTCATTTAAATCTTCTCCAAGAGGCCTTACATTCCAATATGATGCTAACTGTTCATCTGTGAAGCCTATTTTGTTCATCTGGAAGGCCCTACTATTTGAATGGTTAATTCATCATATGCTGTGTCTCATATATATATGTATAAAGAAACTTTGGACTTCCTACCCTCATTAACATTTTAAAGCAAAACTACTGGAGTTAGTTTTAGCTTCCTATCTTCACTATTATATAAACAGTTACCATGTGCCAAGTGGTTTATATGTAGTAACAGCCTTTGTTTTAGGATTTCATTTGTCTTTATCCTCAGTCTGTGTAACATAAGGCATAGATTACTTTCCCCTGACTTCACCAAATTCCAAATTTACTAGACAAACTGAGGTGTCTTCTTCTTCTTCTTCTTCTTCTTCTTCTTCTTCTTCTTCTTCTTCTTCTTCTTCTGCTGCTGCTGCTTCTTCTGCTGCTGCTGCTGCTTCTGCTTCTGTTTCTGCTTCTTCAGTCATGGAAAGAAGCCCAGGCCCTGTGTATTCATTTCTCCATTTCTTTCTCATCCATGCTTCATGGAAGTTAATTTAGAAATGTAATAGGAAATACACCTGAAAAGAGTGAGGATAGAGTGAGATGGGATAATGACTGGGTAGCTGAGAGGTAGATCTCACATGAAGTGTCATTACTAGGGGTAAGAGTGGAGGAGGGGGCCAGAGAAAGTTTATTGGGACCCTTGGAATTTTCTCTGCTGCTGAAGGGATGGGTGGATGGTGAAGAAGGGATGGTGGGCAAGGGGTTTGAAATTGAGGATGAAAAAACGTGCTCCCAGACAAAGCTAACTTTGTGACTGTATAGAGAGTAGCCCATTTGGTCTGGAGCAGTCAGGAGAGAGGAAAATGCCCTCTACATTTTGGTGACTTAGGAAAAAGGCTTTGTCACTCAAACTTATTGCTCTAAGTTGATTATAGTATAATAACTACTGGTACTTATACAGCGCTTTAAGTTTTATAGATTTTATTACATATCCCTTGATCCTCACAACAACCTTGTGAGACAGGTGTTATTATTATCCCCATTTGACAGATGAGGAAACTGAAGCTAAGAGAAACTAAGTGACTTGTTGAGGATCATACAGCTAGCCAGCGTCGGAGGCAAGATTCAAAATCAGCTCTTCCTGACTCTGAGTCTTACTCAGGTCAAGGCACTGAGTCACATAGCTGCTTATATAAAATTTGAAAGCTGCCTTTCATATTACTTTGTAAGAAGTTAGTGGCATATTGAATTGTTCTAGTAAAGCTTGATTGGTTCCTTTGGAAACTGGATAGTGTATGCTATGATTGGTTTAGAAAGTGTTTTCCTCACAGAACCTTATGCAAATGCTATTGCTCCCATTTTCCCAGCTAAGAAATTGAGGCTCAGAGAGGTTACAGTGGCTTACACACAGCCACACAGCTAGTAAAATGTCAGGGATTTGCACCTAGGCCTTCTGACTCTAAGTGCTACTTCTACTTTAGTCTACCCAGGTGGAGCAGTGAATAGAGTGGCAGGCTTGGAGTCAGAAAGACTCTTCTTCCTGAATTCACATATGGCCTCAGATACTTACTGTGTGACCCTAGGCAAGTCATTTAACCTTGATTGCCTCAGTTTTCCTTATATGTAAAATGAGCTGGAGAAAGAAATGGCAAACCACTCCCAGTATCTTAGCAAAGAAAATTACAAATGGTGTCACAACTGAAATGACTGAACTGAATCTCTCTTAAATGTATGTATGTGTACATAAATGTGTATGTGTGCATAAGTGTGTGTATATATGAGCACTTGTGTTTGTGTGTGTGTGTGTGTGTATACAACTAAAGGTGGCAGGGGAATTTTACCTTCTACCTAGTCACTATATAATTTCCAGCAGCCAAGATTTTGGTTAATTTGAAATAATTATGCAACAACGTGACAACTTGGAATCCTGAAGCAAATTAAGGTTTTTAAAGCACTCTGCTGAAAGGTAGGTAGTACGTGTGATATTATCATAATCTCACAGATGGAGCACCTTAGGCCTGAAGTCATGATGTGACTTTAAAGTCAAATGGATGGCTGCCTGTCAATCAATAGTCAATAAACATTTATTAAGTGCCCACTATGTGGTAGTAAGCTTTGTGCTAAGTGCTGGAAATCAAGTATGAAAAAGACAGTCCCTGCCCTCAAAGAGCTTGCAATCTAATAGAGGAAAACAGCACTCAAAAGGAAGCTGAAAAGAGGGGATTGGGAAGTATCCAGCACAAGGGCATGATTAAGAAGTCAAAGAAGTTCAAAATGAGTGCAGCCGGGTGGGAAATGAGGAGATGTCTGAGGAGATGTGTGGATAGTGGTAGAAACCCCACCCTCCTCAAAAAAAAGTTCCTTTAGATAGATCTTTAAACATCTTTAACGCCTGTCATGTTTATGTTGGAACTCTCCACAAATGAAAAACTTAAAGTATTGCTGTGATTAAGCCTACTGCATTGGAAGGGGCAGATAGTAAGTGATTTCCTCTCTACTCTAGTGGTATATCCAATGGTGACTGTCCAGGGAGTGGTCACTAGTCTGTTTCCTTCTTGCATGAGTATGTGTGCAGAGAGATAGAGGTGGGAAGTTAGTACAAATGCAAAATGTACTTACGACCTTTTCTTTAAAGGTCATGGTATGGTAAAAAGTAAGTGAAATCTGCAGATTGGCCATTTGTTGGGTTTCCCATTGAATGGTTTATCTTGGAAAACAAAACAAAACAAAACAAACATTAAGCATTCAATTTCTTGAAGATACTGGAAGGTATTTATGGAACACTGTGTTTTCAGGAGTGTGTGTATGCATGTGTGTGCGTGTGTGAATCTGGCCTTTTCATTTCATGTCTTATTTCAGAGGAGAGTTACTTTGGGGAAGAAGTGCTGAAAAAAAAAGTAGAGCATTGAAGGAAAATAATATGTTGATTTTTGAGTTCAACAGAAAGGTGTGAAAAAAAGTTACTCAAGGTACTTATTATGCAAGTACATATATTTTTGATGGTCCCTTACAATGCTTCTATATTTCAGATTGCTCTAACTGTTCACTGGACTGTTTCCACTAATTCCTCTTGCTTCACCAAGTATTTACTGACAGAGATAGTACTATTACAGTTAGAAAAGAAATCAAATTTGCATTAGCAAGTTAGCATCATTGTGATTCTAGTTTCATGCATGACAGATTCTATATATAGAGCTATATTTAATGTATTTCTAATTAGCAGGGGGGAGACGTGCTAAGTTGCCTTGACGTGTCATCTGCCTTCTCTCTTTGTTTTTGTTTGCTCAGCTCACCATGTTAAAACTGGAACCTGTGAGGTGGTGGCGCTCCATAGATGTTGTAATAAGAACAAGATAGAAGAAAGGTCACAGACGGTCAAGTGTTCATGCTTCCCAGGGCAGGTGGCAGGCACCACTCGAGCTGCTCCTTCTTGTGTTGATGGTGCGATTTCTTCAATTGTTTCATTAAATCTCTCTCTCTCTCTCTCTCTCTCTTCTCTCTCTCTCTCTCTCTCTCTCTCTCTCTCTCTCTCTCTCTTTCTTTCCCTCCCTCCCCTCCCCCAAATCGATACCAAACATTCTGGTGATTTAAAATAATATTGGCCTGGAGTAGGGGGGTGGGGCAGAGAATTAGGACTAAGGGGGAAAAGAACCTCTATGCTCTGGGATGATTCTATAGGTAAGACTTAGAACAAGATCTTTTTTATTACTTCAGAAATCCAATCCTACAAATAGATGTGAAAGTCCTGATAGTCATTTCTGTTTCTTAGTGAATGATATTTAATTGACATTCTGATATATTTTGCTCAGCAGTACACATGCTCTTTATTTTGGTTGACATTTTATTGAAATCCAGGCAGGAAAGAATGTAAAAAAATGGGAAGGAAGCAATGAAATTAATGATTTGATATTACTTTACTAAAAATTAAATTCAAGAAATTCTTTTAAGAATTTAAATGAAAGTTCCTTCATTCTCAATAAATTTTACCTCATTGATTTTTTGGGAGACAAATCAACATCTTATCTAAGCAGAGGTCTTATATGATAACTGAATAAAACCTTCAATGTGATTGTTACTTTTAAATACAGAATTTTAACATAATATTATAAAGAATTTAAATGCCTGTCTGGGCATTTTTCAGATTATATGGTGCTGGATTTTGCCTATGGTATAATATTAATGTTATACCAGCTCAGAGCTTCAGTTCATTTGTGGGGAATTCTGTATTCATTCTAAAATGGAAATAGTGCTTCCTGTTAGTGTGTTTGATGTCTAGGAGATTGTAAACAGTGTCAAGAAATAAATTTGGTAAGCAAATCTGAGTATATCCAGGATCCCTTTGGCTAAAATCAAGAGACTTCTCTCAAAACCCAGAATATCCAGTAAGGAATGGAAATCATGCTTCTTTTCATCCCCTTCCCTTCCCTTACTCCCCATCCCTTACTCCCCATCCCTTGTAGTTTTGCTTCAATACCATAAGAAATAATCAACAGGGAAGAAAATAGTGACTTGATTTTTTTCCCCCTTCCTGAAGCTTCAATAGTGGAGCAGAAATGGTGGTGTCATATGCAGCCATGTCTTGAAGGAGAGGAATGTAAAGTTCTTCCGGATCGGAAAGGGTGGAGTTGTTCCTCGGGAAATAAAGTGAAGACGACGAGGGTAGGTACAAGCCTGGTCTTGGCACTTAATGTGGTACATAACTTGACTGATAAAATGGGAAGTATGTACAATCAAATCCAAGTGTCATTTTAGGTGTGTATTTTGCTTTAGAATTGTACTCATTAGTTGGTCCTGGATTTGTTAAATGCCCACTATTCCTTCAGAGGCAGTGATACAAGACAGGGCTAGTTAGAAGGGCCTGTCTTGGGTCTGGAAAGGCCTGGGATCAATCCTGCCTCTGACTTAGCCTAGCTGTGTGACCATGAACACTAAACCTCTTAGTGTTGCAGGAAATTCTATAGGATATGAAGTTGCAGACAAGTTGCTAATCTGCCTCAGTGGAAGGAGTTTCCGTATTGGGAGTTCCCTGTGCCAACAAAATCATTGGTCTGAACTAAAAAATAAAATCTCTTATCTCACGAGAGACTGATTAGAAACTGTCGGGAACTACCTGTTAATGTCCTGAAAGGGTAACCCAACCCCTTGTCCTTCCAAGGTAGATTAAATTGGGTAACAAAAATTTGTTCTGCCTATGTCAGTCCTTGAGATCTTAAAAACCAAGGCTCTTCCAGTTTTATGTGACTATATTGATTATCTGGATTGTCTAGTTAAAGTTTTCCCAATAATAAAGGTGATTAAATGCTGAAATAGATTCTTAAGGGAGGTTTGAGAATGTTGAGATCAGTAAAATGATAATAAATTCTCTTTGGATCACGATCTTTTTAAGCTTGTGCAAAGAAGCACCCATGACAAATAATGATTAATAATTAACCTAACCTCTTGATAGCAGACTTGAATTTCATGAACCTGAATGTGAAAACCCTGACAGTGTTGTGCATGGTGAGGGTTGAAAGAATTTGAATTCTGTTTCATCAAATCTGCTGATGAAAATTTTAATACCCAATGAGCCTCTAAAGCCTGGATTCTTAATCTTATTTTGTGTGTGCTGTGGACCCCTTTGGTGGTGAAGTCTATGGACCCCTTCCCAAAATAATATCTTTAAATACTTAAAGTATGTAGGATTACAAAGGAAACCAATTATATAGAAATAAAGATTTTTTTTCAAATTCAAGTGCACAGACCCCTTGAATTCTTTCTGTGAACCCCTTGAGTTCTGTGGAACCTGCATTAAAAAATCAAACAAACCTTGCATCAAAAGGTATACTTAGAGGTTGGGTAGAATTAGGCTCCTTGATAAGAGCCAAGTGATTAGGAAAATGTTATTAATTATTTTATTATATTTAATGAGAGGAAAAGAGGCAAATGAAACCCACACCAAAACAAAATCTCTACAACAACTGGAAGCTGGCAAAGTTGCAGTAGTTTTTTTGACAAAGGTAATGCCCTGACAAAGACTGGCTTGCCTTACTAGTTCCTAGCTAGACCTATGATTCCATCTCTCCTAATGATATATTATTGCATATGCTACCTAAAACTAGACTGAAGGGACCAACTAGCAAGTGTAATCAAATTAACATTTTGTCAAAGTAGTCTTGACTCTGTGACCTGTTGGCTAAAGGCCAACAAATCTTTCTAAAATTTGTGCAATGTCCCTCATCCATGGAAGCATGGTCAATTAACTAGAATAACTGTATTACCCAGTAAGGTAACACTGGTTACTTTAAAATATTCTGATAATGCTAGATTATTTTTATGATAAACTATATTAACAATATTGAAGTTTCTCATTCTCTCAATAGTTAAATCTTATTTCAAAAAGGCATATATACAAATTCACCCAACCTCTTCCATTAAGATTCAAAACCAAATCAAAAACAATTCTGTTATCTACCTTTGAATATTAAACCTTTGTTTACTTTGGCAGGTAAGAAGTAGGCTATTTCTGCAGAATGTTGATAATGAGATTAATTATAATTAGTTAGCATTACTTTTTCATTAAAAAGCACTAGGGATAATACAACTTTCCAAAGTGCCATTGATATAAAATAGATAGCTTCAAAAAGATCTTTAGATTTGTTCTAGAATTATTATAATTGTTTGACCTTAATTCTCATAGCAAATTGCCTTTGAAATGAGTCCATTGTTGCCAGTCTTTGAGTCTCAAAGGACATGTCCTGTCCCCATTTCTCAAAGAGTTGATAACTTAATGAAAGGAGATGCTTGAAAGATTGAGGGCATAGGTGCAGAGGGGCTCAGCCCACTTATTTCATTCTGACATGCCTAAGTCTCAGTCAGAGTTGATACTCTGAACACAGGCATGTTGGATGTAACTCATTATCTTTTCTCTTCTTTCAGCATTGCAATCTGCCCAGTCCTCTAACTTGAAAAAGAAAGAAAAGTCTCATTTATCATTAGGAAAAAGGAGATGAGAATGAAACATTATGCAAGTAAAATATGCTATTACCATTTTTTGTCATTCCTAAGACAAAGAAAGCAGTATTGATGGAGAGATGTGGTTATTTTATTTTGAAAGGAAACAGTGGTTAGGAAAGAAAGATATTCAATAATTACAGTTAGTCCATCAGTCAAAGTAAACTAGGCCAGGAAAATTTCTTTGGGACTAGTTGGGAGGAAGTGTTTTTTTCAGAAATGGAAGGGCATTGTTGGAAAAGGACAAAAATGGCACTTGACTCCATAGAACATGAGAACAATGTTAGATTATCCTCTGGGTATTTATTGTCGATATGATAGTACTATCAGGCAGAAATAGAATCTCAGTAGCATATTAGTGGCAACAATTTCACAAAGAAAAAAATCTTATCATTTTTATTGTCATCAGTTTCTTTCCCCTGTGCTTTTCCCATATAAGGTAGTTGTCCTAGTGGTGATGAGAAAGAGCAGGCAGATTTTATATGGCAGGGATCCAACCACCAATAAGAATGGCTGGAAGTTAAGCATAAAGTAGTAGAATAGCTGTTCTCAGCCAAAAAGCAGTTGTGTTTCTTGAGCACAAAAGGTAGGCCTTGTGAAATGATCTCTATTGGAAAAATGGCATGAGAAATGATTAAAATTTGGAATAATATATGCACACTCTGGACTATAATTGTACATCTCCAGTCTGGAACTTTCCAATGGGCCTAATGTTCAAGAAACACAGTTGGCCAAAAACAGGAGCAGCTGAGCTGAGTTGGCTCTTAGCAAAGGCCAGCAGTACCCTTCTGGTACTGAACATTTAGAGTATACGGAGATGGGCCATGCTGGTTGTGCTAATCATATCCTCTCTTGCGCTCTATTCTGGGCCCAAAAGAAAGCTTCTATTTCTCCCTGCCTCACTTTTCTATCTCTCTGTCTCTGCCTGCCTCTATCCTTCTGCCTCTCTCTCTCTGACTAGTCCCTTTCTTATCTCTCTCTCTCCTCTCTTACAGATCTCTCCTCTCCTCCTCCTCCTCCTCCTCCTCCTCCTCCTCCTCCTCCTCCTCCCTCCTCCTCCTCCTCCTCCTCCTCCTCCTCCTCCTCCTCCTCCTCCTCCTCCTCCTCCTCCTCCTCCTCCTCCTTCTTCTTCTCTTCTTCTTCTTTTCTTCTTCTCTTCTTCTTCTTCTTCTTCTTCTTCTTCTTCTTCTTCTTCTTCTTCTTCTTCTTCTTCTTCTTCTTCTTCTTCTCTCCCTCCGTCCCTCTCTGTCTCTCTTCCATTATGAAAACAAAAAGGCAAAAAAAATGTAAATTAAAAAAAAAACTTTGTGAGACATTTTTATTTTGGGTACATAGTCTCCCTAAGACAACTACTACTTTTTTTATAAGAAGAAAGAAAAAAATAATGAAAAGCTTTCTGGCTTCTCACATTCCGAGATAAATAATGAACTTTTCAAAGAGTCATTAATAAAATAATACTTTTTTAGTGGGAAAGAGCATATAATTATATGCTAATTATGTAATTTAAAAGTAGCAAGGGGAAAAGGTGCTGTAAAGCTTGTAAGCTTTGAGAGAATTATTTTTTTAATCATAACATTGTAAAGAATCATAAGAAAAATCAGGCCTAGAATCACATCTTTTAATGTTAAGATATATATATTTTCCTAGTGGAACATCTGATTGAAGAAGTCAAGACATAGTCTCCCTTTATAATTCAGTGTTTTTTTGTCATTTGAGAAGGACACTAAATTCCATGTTGGCTGTGCTCATTTAGGTTAATTCAATCTCTTTTAAATCTGAAGAAAGATACATGTGGCTCTTTCCTATACAAGAACCAATGTTTTCATTTTGTATAGTTTTAGATTTCCTTCAACCATTGTATGTCCCAGGTGCACTGACTCTATTATCCTTAACAAGAAGTTTCTTAGTTGGTCTCTTTTATAAAATACAGTTCTTTTGCTTTTTCTTCATTGAACTTTCAGATCTCTAGGGCAGGGAACTCTCTAATCCCCCAAAGTTCCTGTTTAAAAATAATGATTTTCACAGAGAGGAAAAAAAAACAGGTTACTTTCATTTTTCCTTTACTCCCAATAAATGAATGAGAATCAGTACCTAAGATGAATTAACGAATCTCTTCTATGCAGAAAAATGAGCCAAAACGTTGCCATCTTTACAGTGCAGGAACTATGAGCATTGCATAGTCAGATATAATCTTCATTCTTCACAGGTAAACAGTATTTATGAAAAGTGAAAATTTACTCATTTTCCATCAGTCCTTTCTATGACATTGTTTTCCCTTTACAAAACCAGGACATTAAAGTCACAGAATTCACATATTCATTGACCTCTTCGTCTTGTAAACTTGTAGCTCCTGTTAAGATCAGCTCAGTTGCTTCTTCCTAAATGATGCTCCTTTAGATTCCCTCACCTGAACCTCTCCCTCCCATTGTTAGTGATGAGATCTACCCTTCATGGAATTTATTTGTATTTACTTTGGATATACTTCATATTCACTTGAATGGGTACATGTTATATCTTTCAAATAGAATGGAAGCTCCTTGAGGGAGGGGGCAGTTTTGTTATTGTCCTTTTATTCATAGTGACTAACACAGTGCCTTGCACATAGTAGACATGTACTAAATGCTTGCAGTGTTGATTTTTTTTAAAGTGCCTGTCGTGTGCATATCTCCATGCTAGTACTGTCTAGATGACAAAATTTAGATAAGAGGCTGGCTTTGCCTTCCCAGAACCTACAGTATAACAAGGGAGGTAAGATACAAACACAGATAGTACTATAGTGTAAAATGTTCCATAAGTGTATAAACAAAGTACAATTAGGTTCAAAAGGCAAGATCATGACTGAGAGATTGAGGAAAGCGCAATATGGCAGGTGGCCTTTGGATAGGCTTTTTTTAAAAGACTGATTGGGTCTTCCTGTCTCACCCAGATTATAAGTGCCAGGACCACTCTCACCACCCAAATGGCACTTGGTTGGGCATAGGAGCTTCGGCCTACTCCATTTCTGATTTGTGCCAGTTTGCCCTTCCTAAGACAACCTAGTGCCTCATCCCTTTCCCTTACCATGTTAATTTATTAATTAATGTGGACGCCAGATCGGTGGTAGCTCAGAACTGTTCAGCTCAAGAGATCCACCAGCCCTAGCTGTCCTGGTAGCAAGGATTGCAAGTGTGAACCAGTTTGTCTGGCTTTGGTAGGGCTTCAAAAGGTTGGCCGAGAATTCAGCAGTGGGGATCTGGAAAGGACCTTAGAGATAATTTTTCCCAACCACCAAGGAATTTTATAGAACTCAATGACATTTACTTTTTTTACTTTATCAATATACATCTTTGCAACTGAGTTATTTGCAAAAAAGATGAATTTAGCAATACCAACCTCCATCTCTTTAATGATCTTAGGTTTACAAAGTGTTTCCTGACAACAGCCCTCTATGATTATACTAGTGTTATTGTCCCCACTTTACAGATAGGGAAATTAAGGCTGAACAAAGTCAAGTGATCTGCTGAGACTTGAACCCTGATTTCTCCCAGCTCCTGGCCCAGCACCCATTGTGCTACCACATTGCTTCACAAAATAGTAAGGGTGATAAATTTCTCCATTCCAATGCAGGGTAACCTTGAAATCTCTTGAGTTATCTTTATGTACTCATTATAAAACAGAGATGTAATAGTTGCTTTGTGGATATGTACCTCTAGCCATCCTCATTAATTCTGTCTCCTATATCAGTTGTTACCTTCTCTGATACCAGGACTCAGTAATTCAGTGCCATCAGGGAGGCTCCTGGTTTGACCTTGAGCAAAGTCACTTAACCTTTGTTTGCCTTAGTTTCTTCAGCTGTAAAATGGGGATAATAATAGCATCTGTCTCTTAGGGTTGTGAAAATTAAATGAGACAATATTTGTAAAGTGCGTAGTATAGTGCCTGTCACAAAATAAGCACTCTATAAATGCTAGCTATTATTACTGTTATTATTAGCATAGGCAAGGGAGAAAGGGAGATACAGAAAAGGAAAGGGAAATAAAGAAGAGTCAGAGGATAGAAGAAAAGGGAGAAAGATGGAGAAGAGAAGTGTTCAAAAGGAAAGTGGTCCCAATTAATTCACTTGCCACAACATGGCCTCAGTTTTCTATTCTTCTGTTAAATGCCACATTAAATCTTTTTTCGACTATGGTTGTGCATTATATAAGAATTTCCCAATCACTGCTATATATAGCACTGGGCTTAGAATCTGGATTTGGACTGGAGTCTTGATTGGCATTTATTCAATGTGTGACCTTGAGCAAGTTAGTTCTCTTCTCCAGATGCCAATTTCCTCATCTGTAAGATGAAGGGGTTAATTTAAATGGTTTGTAGGTTTTTCTCTAGGTGTAACATTATATAATTCTTTGAATAATGTCATCCCTACTTCAACATCCATTCCCTTTGTTCTCTTGGCCTCTTTTCCAATGGAATACAAAACAGAATCCTGATCAATTAGGCCAGAATATCTCCATACTCATTAGAGGCTTCAGACCCTGATGTCTTCATAGGGTCTACTCTTCCATGGAAGTAATTGCTAGGCTTAGTGACAAGGCAATAAAAGATGGAGTAAAAGACTATACTGAATACAGACTTTCAGATTTTAATTTTATGGTTTCCTCACGAACCTAAGAAATAAAATGAACAAAACCTTGTAAAGATGAACTTCATGAAAGAGAAAATTCATAGTGAACAACTTTGGCTTAATTTCTAGTAAGTAAAGTTCATTTAACTCAGCAAAATCATAATTATAGTACAGAATATACTTTTAAAAAAATTCCATCAGTGGTTTTGATTAATAATTTTATCACCAAATCACATGGAGGAGACTTCAGTGACCACGTTTAACCTCCTTATTTTACAGACAAGGACACCTAAGCCCAGATAGGTTACGTGATTTATCCAGGGTTCCACAAGTAATAAATAATAAGTAATAAATATCCACAAGTAATAAGTAATAGGATTTAAATACTGACCTTGACACATGACCCAGTATTATTTCCACTGTACCATGTTGTTTCTTTATTGTAATAAGTATGAATGGAGCTTTTGAACTTTTGAAACACGTATTGTAGGTAGGCTTCAGATTCAGGAATGAGAAGGATACTTTTGGAAAAACAATTTGAAAAAAAAAAAGATAAATAATATAAATCAATCTGAAGAATAGCCAAGTCCCTGAGGTCAGAATAAGGCATCATGAAGAGACACTGGTAGAAGACCTGAATTATTCAGAGTTGTTGTTTTGGCCCTCTGTTAAGATGGAAGTGAGCTGTCTGGGCCTATGCATTCAGAAAACATTATTTACCAAAGTAGCATGTCTAATCTAGTATTTCTAATTAGAAGAGCTACTTACTTAGATGATAACAATTTTACAGTCCTAGGAGTGTATAGTTGTGTGGCACTTCCAGGAAAGAGAAGCTATTTTAGAAATTATCAGAAAGGGTATATTTTCCAAATTTGGCCCTAGTTTGTATGGTTAAAAATGGAGAGTAAGCAGCACATGCATGCCTTTATAAGCCTACATAAAATTAGGTGGTCTGTGATTGAGCCAGGTGCTAATGTGTACGTAATACTCTGTATACTATATTTGTAGCCTTGTAATAGACCGAAAGTGAGTGCAGAGTTGGAAAGAAAGTTTAATTAGTTTAGTTTGGTTAAATGTGGCATGCATTGGCCATATTACTTAGAAAATTTCATGGACAATTTCCAGGGTTTCTCTTACATATGGACACCCTAAATGCTGTTTTTTATGAGGACCAGGAGAGTCCAAGATGCCTCATGAAATTATTTTCCCTGTCAGCTGGCTAATGCCTGAAATTTCATTTGAGACTCATTCCTTTAGCTCAAAACTCTAATTTATGTGAAAACACAAGGATCCAAGGATGCAGCAATACAATTGTCTACCTTTAGTCACTCAAATGACTGACTGATTGGTTGAATGGGTAATAATGCATTTGCCCATTTTCAGTCATTTGGGCAGAATTAATAGAAATATAGGGAGTAGGAGTAGATCTGTGATTTTATTATTATAGGGAGCCTTGTGGTTGAAGAAACTATCACTACCAATTGAGGTTGTCTCCTCTGCCACTTACAGTCTTAAAGACTTGCTGAGAGTACCAGCTTTCTCAGAGTCACCCTGCCAGTATGTGTCAGATGAAGACTTTGAAACCAGGTCTTCTCGGCTCTGAGGCCTGCTCTTTATCCATATTACACCACCCTGTCTCAGTCTAAAATAGGGAAAGTGATCATCTCATTATACTCTGTGTCAGTCAGACTCTCTTCATCTGGAATAGTGTTCTAAGTTTTGGCCACCACAATTTAAGACAGTCTTGACAGGTTAGAGGTATCTACAAGTTCACTAAAATGGTAAGGACTTTATAAACCGTATCATAAGGGAAGCTGTTGAACACAGAAAGGAAATTTAATTTGAAGAAGAAAACACTGATAACTTTTGTTATCGGGAGGGTACAGTTAGACCTAAGGAATCAAAATTATAGTGACTGATTTTGCTTTAGGATGTTAAAAAACCAAACCAAAACATTTATTTTTTAAAAATTATAGTTGTCCAATAAGTGACTTCTCTTTTGAAGTAGTTCCTTCCCATTGTAAATATTAAAGTGAAATCTGTGAAAAAAAATTATTATATCAATTGGACAATTGAACTGGGTGATTTCCAAGTTCCCTTCCACTTCCAAGATTCTCTGAATCTGTGATTTATAACTTAGTGTGCATAAATTGCATCTAACAATGAATATATTTGCCTAATGACTTGCAAACCTAATGAAAAAGGCTTTACAATAAAAAGGATGGGAGAGGGAAAAAGTTGCCTATGTATATCCACCAACTTAGAAATCATACAGAATGGCTGCAGTGAGGAAAGAAGAAAAGCAGTTGAGACACGCAGTTCACAGAAGATAAAATCCAAGAAAAAAAGCAGCAGTCAAACGCATGGCCTCAATGTCTATCTATATACAAAGGTCCAAAGTTTAGGCAATAAACCAGAAGAACTAACAATAAAGACACAAGCAGGGAAATTTAACCTAAGTATTGATGAGACTCGATGAGGTGAACTCCATATGTGGAACATGACTGGGTCTGGCTATATCTTATTCCAAGAAGTAAGATAGTTAAAAGGGCAATGTTCAAATATTAAGCAAGCATGAAATTGGATGAAGATCAATAGAGATTTTGTCAGTAGAACATACTAGAGACCACCTGGACAGAAAGAAGAAATAGATCATTTTAGGAAAGAGATCATAAACCTAGTTCAGAGGCATAACAGAGTAATTATGAGGGGTTTCAATTATCTAGATATCTATTGGAGCTCTTTCCCTGCCCAAAACAGAGCAGTTACTTCTTGCTTTGTCCTCCATCCTTAAAGAGGACCATGACATCAGGGAGGTGATGCCATGACATGCAAGTGAATTGGATTTAAGTGAGGGAGGGATGTGCAAAGTTGCCAACCTCACTTTCTCCTCCAGGGCCATCTGAGTCCAGTGGCCAGATATAGATAGGACAACTGGACATGACCCAGGATGCAGTAGGGGATCTTGGCCTTCTCAAGCTGAGGTCTTTGACAGGACTCAGTTTGACTTAGGAACCGCCCATTCAGTGATTAAAGCTTAATAAGAAATGAAGCAGAGAATGGCCTCTTTACCTAGTTAAAAAAAAAATCAATATGAGAAGGGAAGACCCTCAGGGTTTCTGGCCAAAACAGGAAGAATTGCTATCTACATTCATTCTGAGCCAATCAGGGCCCAAACAATGACGAAGTAGGGCTTGGCCTGGGATGTCTTGTTAGCCAATCAATGAGAGTCAGAGTGATTTGGGGTTAAGGCTGATCTTTGAGAAAGAAAAAAAAGTTTCAGAGATTAAAATTTACAGTCCCCTTAGGCAGAGCACCCACAGGTAAGGCTGTGAGACCTAGGTCTAAAGCAGAAGTGTCAATCCCAAAACAGATTAAAATGTAATTAGGAAATATTTAAGAAAATAAAAATCCAATAAAACATAGATAATGTTAATCTATGGTTTTCTCAGTCAATATGTGGTCTTCAGGGATCTTTATGTATGGTTTAGTGGCTCCTGTTTCTATTTGAGTTTGATAGCACTGGTCTATAAGCAACCACCTTGTCTATGTAAGCCTCAAGTCCAAGCAAAGTAGACATATGGCTACTTTTGGTCCTTGATATGTTTCAGTTCATTTCTCCAAGGGGCACATCTCTTGGGCATGTGTAGCTGCACATGGACGTGTAATGCCATATCCAGGGATCTCCATCCCTCATATGACACACCAAAAATTGTCTTGGTCTCTGTTTTTACACCTGGAGGAACTCTGCTCCTAAGATTCTTTTTAACTCACTACCATTTCAAGATTGAGGCTGTAGAAGGATTGGGCCATCATGGTTGATTAAGACTGTGAAAAGGGGACTGGTTTAATAGATGTGTTTAGAAGATACACACACACACACACACACACACACACACACACACACACACACACCAGGTAATCAAAGATGAATATAAAAACATGGCAGATGGGACAGCTACCCCTGAAGTCAGGAGGACCTGAGTTCAAATCTGGCCTCAGACCAAACACTTGACACTTACTAGCTGCGTGACCCTGGGCAAGTCACTTAATCCCAATTGCCTAAAAACCAACCAAACAAAAACAAAACAAAACAAAAAAAACATGGAAGAGGCCTGCAAAACTAAGTAGTATCAGGAGTAATAATGTTTAGAATGAACCAAGACTTTAAAATGACAGAAACAAAGTGGGGTCTCTACTGCTTTTTGTGGTAGAGGAGTGTCAAAGAGGACTACACTTTGAGGTAGATGATAACTGAATGATAATTAAAGAATAACTGAAAACAGAGAGTAGGCAAAGTCGCTCAATTCTTTAACTTCTGGTTGGCTTCCTTGCCAAGGAGCATCATCTTTGCACTAGAAATGTCAGGTAAATAAATTTCTGAGATAAGTAAGGAGATAGGAAAGGCATGTAGCTGCCCTTGATGAATTCACTTCACTTGGTTTTGATGAAATCCATGCTAGGGTACAAAAAGAATTGGCAGATATAATTGTAGAGCTACTACTAGTGATATTTGAAAGGCTTGGAGAAACAAAAAGTTATTTAGAGGGTGGGGAGGAGAAGGAAGGTGAAGGTAACAAACATTTATAAAGAACCTACTATGTGTCAGGCAGTGTGCTAAGTGCTTTATAAATATTATCTCATTTGATCTTCATAGCAGCCATGGGAGGGAGGTGCTATTATCTTTATTTTACAGATGAGGAAAGTAGGGCAGAGGTTTTTCTTTTGTTTCTCGTCAAGGGTCACAACTAATAAACATCTGATGCTGAATTTGAACCCAAGTCTTCTCAACTGGTGGTCCAGATCTTTATCCGCTGTGCAATGTTGCTGGATTTCTAACCTAGTAGTTTTAATCAAAAGAATTGTCTTTTCAGTTGGTGGTAATTTACAACTCTGGGATTACATGTCTTGACACTGGTCAGGTAGCACTTCCAGGAAGTACATGCCTCAGGATCTGTTGAGTTTTCCTTCTTTAAAGGTCTTCAAGCAGAGGCTGAATAATCACTTGGTGGTTATAGTATACTGGGAATTTTGGGGGGCATATAGATTGGACTAGTTGCCTACTGATATGCGTTGTAAATCTTAAAGTTTTAGACTCTGTAATTTTAAATCCTTTACTACATAAGAATTTGATAAGAGGGAGGGGAAGCACTAGGTGTCTGAATAGGAAACAACAAAAAAACTTTTGGAAAGTTTTTCCTTAAATTGAGCCAAATTCTGCCTCTGTGTAATTACAGCCCACTCTTCCTACCCTCTTTTATAAAAAACAAGGCTAATCCTCTTCTATATGATGACCATATATGCATATATATGTACACACATTTTATATATATATATATATATATATATATGTGTGTGTGTGTGTACACACATTATATATATGCACACACATATATCTATATCTATATCTATCTATCATCTATCTATCTATCTATCTATCTATCTATCTATCTATCTATCTACGTAGTAGACAGATAGATGAAATAGTGGATAGTGCACTGGGCCTGGAGTCAGAAAGATCTGAGTTCAAATCCAGCTTCAGACACATTCTAGCTCTTTGACCCTGTACAAGTCACTTAACATTTGTCTTTCACAGTTTCCTTATCTTTAAAATGAGGATAATTATAGACCGACCTTCCCAGTCACTTAACCACTTTCTGTGTCAGTTTACTTATCTGTCAAGTAGGGATAATAATGGCCACTACCTTCCATGGTTGTTTTGAGGGCAAAATGAGATCGTTGTAAAGTATTTTGTGAATGTAAAAGCAATATAGAAATGGTAGCTATTACTATAATTATACTTTAAGACTGTTATTATGTTACCTTAAAGATAATTTCTTCAAGCAAAATATTATCTACTTCTTCAATTGATCTTCACACTGTATGGTTTCTAGTCTTTTCACCCCTCCAGTGATGTTCATTGGAATATTATTCAATCTCTTTACAATGAGAGAGTTAGAACCAAATCAAAAAGTTTAGATATGATCTGACCAGGCCACAGTATAACAGAACTATGATTTCCCTTGTTCTGAATATGATTTCTATATTAATATAGCCTAAGATTTTGTCAGCTTTTTTATCTGCCATGTTGTATTGTTGACTAATATTGAGCTTAGAATTTATGAAAATCCCTGTTTTTTCACATAAAATGTTTAGCTGCATTCTTTTGGGGATGGGAAGAATCTAATTTATAACACCTAGTGACAAGTAATCTTTCTGTCCAGTTGGACCAGTGTGAGTGAGATGATCAGTTCCTCTAGTCTGCAAAGTTTGCACAATAGTGATATGCTTCTGTTTTACTTAGCAGATAAATTACATAATATACAAACTTAGATGCTACTGGTTCCACTTTTCTTTAATGATACCTTCAAGGATACCAGTTCCGTAGCTATCAGATCCAAGTAGGGGGAGACATGGCTGATTTTTGCCCCCTGATATGTGTCGCTTCATTTCCTGAGGGGGCACATCTCCTGGGCATATAGCTGAATATGGTACCATGATATATGGTACCACATCCACAGAGTAGAATCACCAAGACTGTCTTGGTTTCCTTGCTATTATACCTTGAGTGACCCTGTTTCTCCAGCTTTAAATTTACTTCCACTTTAAGGTCTAGGATTTGGAGGGATGGAGCCATCACAGTTGGTTGAGATTGTGAAAATGGGCTGGCCTGCCCTGTGTTCTGCTTTGCAGTTTATAACATACATCACACATATGGGGCTTATGTCTTCATATGGGAACTCCTTTCACATTCACACTTATCTCTATGCAGCAATCTTCCTGCAACAAACTCAGAATTACAAAAAGGAAACAAAATCATCACCGATATTTGACATAATAATTTAACAGTGGACAAAACATGTATGTCATTACTTTAGGGGTATACTTCTTATAGTTATATCATACATATGATAATTCATAGTGACCTACACCTTTGGACTAGCATTTTGCCACCAATAAATGTCTACCCCATAAGTCTTAAATTAACTCATTCTAATTACCTTGACAAAAAATATGTTTATATTTGTGAGATGAATTTCCAGTATCAACATGAAACTTTATCTTATCAGGAGTATTTGTTTATGTTATAACTAAACTGTGGCAATAAGCTAATGTTCTGTGAGTGGTACATTAGTACAGACAGGCCGTTCCCAACCTAATAATTTATTTATTGTACAGATAAACATTAAGGGCTGCTAGTTCTCATTAGGGAGTGATAGCACATCCAAAAATGCTTTTTGGAAAACCTCAAAGGGGAAATGTGAACATGATGATTTACCCTTCTGGCAACTCTATTTTCTGGGGTGTGGCTACGATATTAATACATGTTAATACACATATACAGATGCATGAACACACAGAAATAAGTGTAGGCATAATTTCAATGCTAACCAAAAATCATTACTTTGGAATCCTCACTCTTAAATATTGGTGGGTTTTAAGTAGCCCAGGAATGATGGGATAGATGCTGTTTAAACTACTAAATTTTATTCCATTACAATCTGCAAAGTAGCCCACCATAATCTGTTCTTTTTTTTTTTTTTTACAGCATTTCTACTGCTACAGAAAAATATCGGCTAATTTAAAATGGAATTTTATACTTATTAATATTTAAATAAGAGCAACGAATCTGTATCTACTTAATAGGATTAACATAACTCCATTTCAAGAAGCCACATTTATTGTGGCAAAAATTACACATTCCATAACTCTTCCAAACCTATGTTAATCCCAAATTGTGATAATTCATTGATGCTATTTAAAATGAAAGCACTCAGCATGCTAGTCTTCTTTTCAATGTGTACTTATTAAAACCAACTAAATAAATTAAGCACTTGGGCAAGGGCAGGTTAATATTTTTTTCCCCCTTAGTTCAATGTTATCTGTATAGTACAGTTAGGTCTTGATTACTGTGAATAAGGAATGTCGTGAAATGATGGTACTATTTGAACTTACACAACATATTTACTGTTGGCTGGAACCAATTACCATATTTTATATAGTTATAACTTCAAACAGTATAAATTTGAATACATAGGGCCCTTTCATGGGATCTGTCATTTGCACCAACTGGGACCTAGCTATAGAGACTTAGCATGTGCCTATTGAATTGGATGCATGATTTTAAATTGATTTCAAAATCTGTATTATTTTTTTATTTTAAATTAAATTAAATTTTAAAATCTAGATTATTTTATGTAAAGAATTGGGGCCCAGGGTTAAATTTGATTAGATTATTTTCATTCTCTACCCTCCCCAAAACTTCTGGCATTTAAAAAATTAATATTTTGTGTTAATTAACAGTACTAATTATTTTTTCTTTTGAATGTCATATACTATATGTGGCAAAGTCAGCTATTCTTTGGAATGTCATTTAGGGTGATTTAAGGACATAAAAACCCTAAATTGAAATTAAGAAAAATTTCATTATCTAAACTAACTCATTAAAATTTATTTAAGATATGTGATACTTTTTGAATATTAATTATTCTCAATAGAGGAAGTGGAAGGAGTGCCGGGCCTGGAGTCAGGAAAGCCTGAGTTCAAATCTGGCCTCAGACACATACTAGCTGTGTGACCCTTGGCAAGTCATCTCTGTGTGCCTCAGTTTCCTCAACTGTAAAATGGGCATAATTAACAACACTTACCTCCCAGGTGAGAATCAAATGAGATAACACATGTAAAAACAAGGACACAGTACGTGGCACATAGTAGGCATTATATAAATGCCTATTCTCATCCCCTTTATCTTTTATTCCATTAAACTAAATGGGCACAAAGTAAACAGTGAGGCAGATGATATTTACATAATTCAGCAATTAATTAGCAGTGAAAATAATTCCCAGTTAAACAGTAAATGAATCAGACAATGTATTTTGAAAATAGTTTGTTATATATATGTACATATTTAAGTATACAATATACCTAGGAGATAAATGTGTGCTTTTTATTATGGCCATATACTGTAATCTTCATAGCCTTTAGCACTTTAGTAGAATTTGAACTTTATAAGTTAAAGATGTTACCTACGTGAGGAATATTATTATTTCAAAGAAAAATGGAAATAAATTCATAGTTTATGAAAGAGTAAGTATTTAAACTTTAAGCATATTCCACTCCCATTTCTGGTACTTAACACCTGTTTGCCTTAAGACAAGTCATATAATCTCTTTGGGCCTCAGTTTCAACATCTATAAAATTAAAGACTTAGAAAGGAAGGGAATAAGCATTATGCCTACTGTATTCCAGGCACTGTGCTAAGCATTGTACACATATTATCTCATTTGCTCTTATAACAGCCCTACAGGGTAGCTGTTGTTATTGTCCTTGTTTTACAGTTGATTGTGGAAACTTAGTAAAAGAGAGGTTAAGTGACTTGCCCAGGGTCACACAGCTAATAAATGTCTGAAACTGGATTTGAACTCAGGTCTTTCAGGCTCCAGGCATCGTGCTCTATTTCCTGGGACAGCTAACTATGTCAGCTATATCTATACATACACCCATGCATCCATAGATATACATACATGTGTACATACCTAGAAATACACATATACATATATTATATATGAATATACATAAATATACACATATGTGCATATTAAGAGATCAGAGCCTAGAACCTTGAGATCTTCTTTATAATTTACAAAGTTGGAGGAGGAAGAGGACAGCCAAGGCAGTATAATGTTCTAGAAACAAGAGTAGAGTTATCAAAGGCGAGGACGTACATATGCAGCAATGCCTTTTTGTATGCAAAATTGGGATTATATTTTGCTGTGTATAGCATCAGTCTTATCAATCTTTGGGGGGAAGGAGAGAGACAGACAGACAGAGAAAAAGATTGAGAAGCAGAGAGAGACACAGAGAGACAGAGACAGACAGACAAACACAGAAAGAGAGACGGGGGAGAGAGACAGGGAGACAGACAGAGAGAAAGATAGAGAAGCAGAGAGAGACACAGAGAGACAGAGACAGACAGACAAACACAGAGAGAGAGACGGGGGTAGACAGACAGGGAGACAGACAGACAGACAGAGAGAAAGATAGAGAAGCAGAGACACGAAGAGACAGAAGACAAACACAGAAAGAGAGACAGGGGGAGACAGACAGAGAGAGAGAGAGAGAGAGAGAGAGAGAGAGAGAGAGAGAGAGAGAGAGAGAGAGATTTGTAACTGTAAATATTCAGATATTCAGTATGAGGATGGGGGTGCTCTCATTTTTGAGTTGTACCAACCTTAAATGTATTTGTCAGGTGCATTTCATTGCAGCAAGTTTAGTCTGGGATATCTTAGCTGCCTTGAGAAATCATATTGAACAGGAGAAGGACAGTTGTCTCTACTAAATATTCCAGGCAAAACCCTTCCTGGAGGGTAGGAGCACATTTAAAAAAATGAAGCTAATTTCTAACTGAAATGTTAGCTGTAATATATATGCCAAGATCAACTCTGATCTATGCATTTGGGCATTTCTTACATCCCAAGGGGCTAGCCTAATACTAATTAAAGCATCACACTGTAGCATTATCTTCTCCTTTTATTATTTTCATGAGTTTATCTTATTTGAAAAAATCAGGCCATTTCCAAATGTGAATAAATTTGAATATCAGAGGCTCAAATGTGAATCTGAATGTCAAGACCCATGCAAATCCATAATGTCAAATTTTGAAACCAGAGAATCATGGGAATAATCAAATAAATTAAATATGGAGGAAGTGACCTGTTAGGTCAGCTAATTGCTCCTCTTACTTGTTCAGGGTGAGGCCATACACTTATCTATTTTTTTCCTTCTATTCTTCTTTCCTACCCAGACACTTGTCAGTCTTCCATCTTTCACCCAAGAAACAGGAGTGTGGAACAAACCAACTGTAAAATGAGTGGATTAGACTAGATGACCTTTAACATTCTTTCACTTCTAAATCTGTGAACCTATGATGCTATAATTATTCCTTTACATGACAAAAAGGTATATCTGAGTTCAAAGGATATTTTTCTTGGGAAGATTTTCTGCAAGATAAGTTAGTGCAACGTTATTTGATGAGGGTGAGAGTACAGTTATCCCCCCCCCCCCAATCACGACGTTCCCCATCATGGTTTTGATATATTGTGGGTCAGTATAAGAAATTAAATGACAATTTTTTGGGAGTTTTGCGGAAGCTGCAGATGACACATGACGGCCAGCAGACAACACATAAAAAGTTTAAAAACTCAGAAATGCATAAAATATATGTATAGTATTATGTAATATCAATATATTTTGTCTTTTAATACCATAACAATTCAGGCTTCTTCTCTGGTACAAAGGGAGGGCCAATAAATTTTATGTGGATTTTCCAGACTGTGGGGGTTCTGTGCACCTAACCCATGCAATGAGGAAGGGGTAAAAATGTACTAGCAACTGGAGGCTCAGGGAAGGTTTCATGAAAGGGGTATGACTTCAGAGCTAGGTGGTGCCAGCGTACACAGAGCGCTGGTTCTGGAATCTGGAAGGTCTGAGTTCAAATATGGCCTTAGAGACTTACTGGCTGTGTAATCCTGGGCCAGTCACTTAAACCATGTCTGCCTCAGTTTCCTTATCTGTAAAATGGGGATAATAATAGCACCTTATTCCACAGGCTTGTTGTAAGGATAAAATAAGATAAGATTTGTAAAGTGCTCTTGCAAACTTTAACAAACTATATAAATGATAATGAATAGTGGGTAGGTAGAGAATACAGATACAGATGATAGAGAAGTGTTGTATTTCTTCAGCTGTCCTATGATTTTATTTTATTCTAAAATCCATCAAATTCTTGAGCTTAATATTCAGGTTTAAAAAGCAATATATTCCCAGCTAAATGGTGCAAATATGGAAATAAACCATGTAAGCCACCTTAATAATTGGTTCATCAATGAACTTGGTTTGGAGCAACCACACACATGAAGTAGACTACCTGTAGTAAATAGAAACAATAGAATCTGCTATGCCATGATGTTTTTGCTTCAGCCACATTGCTATCATATTCATTCATTTCAGCATCAATAGAGGAAAGATGGAACAATATAGGATTTGAGGTCAGAGGACTTTGATTCAAATCCCACTCTGTCATTTACTACCTAGGTGACCTTGGGTAACCCTAGGTGATCCTGACACTCTCAGGACCTCAGATTCCTTGCCTGTTAAATGAGGGGTTGTACTAGTTTTCTAAGGTCCTTTCCATCTCTAAATATAGGATCCAATGCAAAATATCTAAAAAGGAAGGAAGAAATTCTTCCAGTAATAAATGCTTATTAGACTTTCCATTATTAAAATTTTTAATCATCTTTTATCTTCAATTTTGTGTAGCAAAGCTTCCTTTATGTTACTTAATTTACACAATCCACATAAGTGCAACCACAATCACCTAGTATTTCTTAGAAGCTCCTCAATTCTATGAAACTTGAATCAATGGTGTTTTGATAACTCTGAGGTCCTTTAGGAAACTGTGAGTGGGCTGCCTCTCAATATCTATATGATGCCACTCTTTTACCATACATGTTCAGTGCAATGTCCCCTCCTGTCTTAGAATTGATGGTATTTATATTCTGTACTATATTCTTTTTCACAATTTTTAACTTTTTTCTCACCAACTCTAAGTAAGGGTCATTGTTATTCTTGTACCAAATGTTATCAAAATTGCTATGTTTTAACCAATGTCTGTGGGTATTTAGGCTTTGCAGATAGTGAAGTAATATTTTGAGATCGACAAAAATTCAGTTGGCCATTTTGCTCTGAAGTATATAAAGAGTTTCCCATGATGTACTTTTGTGGGGTGGGTGGGGTAAAGGACATTATTTTTGCTGGTAAAAAAGAAATACTTTGTCACTTTATACTTGTTTCTCTAAAGTAAAAATGTCCCCTTTCCTCAAGATTTGTTATGTGTAAATAACATTTGAACAGTAGAGTACCTGACATGTGTTTATTCCTTAGGCAAACGTGTAAAACTCTTCAAGTTCCGAATGGAGAAGTAGAAAGAGGAGGTTTCTGCTGTGCCTGATGACAATTTTTGATTATTCCACACACAAAATAACACTCTGGCTCCACGTTATAGCACTAGTTGTGATGAATCCTAGTGTTGGTCGGATTCTAAGGAAGGGCCAGAAGTTTCGTTGAGTCAAAACCACTCCAGAAATGTGCTCCTGTCCTGGTTTATTTCTCACAAAGCAGCAGGTGTGTACACCATCTTCAAAGGATTAACTGTGACATCCTCTTTATCATAGCGCCTGCTAGTGTTCCAGGCACCCCTGCTTTCTAAGGGTCCCGTGGTTCATTTGATGAAGCTTTAGGGAAAGAGGGTCAAAGGGCAAGGAACCCTCTTACTGAGCAAAAAAGGAAATACTTGGCTACCTACAGGGATTCCTTTCTTTGGAAAATTGCTTTACATTTTCTGCTCTGAAAGGAACAGAAGAGGACTGACCTTGCTCTACTCTGTGAACTCAATTGGTCACCAAAAGCCAGTTTGTAATCCTTGGTCCATTCAATTAGACATCTCATACCATCAGTTGCAATTTCTCTGTATCCTGCTTTTTCAAAGGCTAAATAATGGGTGACACAGGCTATAAGGGTGTCTTCCTTGGTCTCTGTCAGTGCTGAAAACATCTATTAACTCAGGAAAATAGTGTGAAATGAATTAAGCCATCTGATTCTCTGCCTTGAATGTGAACATAATCCTCTGGATTTCTATTTAATCTTTGTCAACTAAATGAAGATTGTGTTTTGACCCAATCAAATCCCACAGGCTCAGCTGAGATTTTCCCAACACTAAAACGAATGACTGCACCTCAATATGTAGGCGATTAGAAATTAATAGGACCACAGATTCAGAGCTAAGAGGGTACCTTAGAAGTTATTTAGTCCAACTCTTTCATTTTAAAGATGAAGAAATTGAGGCACAGAGATATTAAATGACTTCCTTAATGTCACTTGAATAATAAGTGACAAAAATGGACTTTGAACCTATTTCCTTTTATTTAAAATCTGGTGCTCTTTGCACTGTACTATACTGCCCCCCATCTAAATTTATAATCCTACATGGAGCTGGCTGAATGGTCCTGGATCCTAGTTAAAACTAGATTGGAAGACGGTTGCCAAGAATTATTTTTATTAACTCAATAGATCATACTCTCTCCAGACATCCAAAGCAGTCGTGTCAATTTGCAAATAGAAAAAAAAAAAAGGCCACTAATCCATACATAAGGATCCCTTCAGGCTGCCTGTTGAGTTAGTTTTAAAATGTGATATCTATGTTTTATGGTATTTTAAAATTTATTTTGTTAAATATTTCCCAATTACATTTTTATCTGGTTCAGCAGCAGCTGAGAATATTGTGGACCCCTTGCTGCATGTTTGACGCCTCTGATCTAAACCAATTCAATGGCATTCAAATTAAATCAATAAGCATTTATTAGCACTGTCCTAGGTTCTAGAGGTACAAAGCTCAAAAGGAAACAATTTCTGTCTGCAGGGACATTCTACTGGACATAACTAAGTAAATAAAAACCATATATTAAGCAGTAAAGCAGCACCTTCTCTTAGCAATCCAAAAAGACTTTTTCTTGGACTTAGTCTCCCTCCTCCCTCCATCTTTTCTTCCTGTTAATGCTATCCTCATTTCTCAGACAAAGTAAGAAGTGGGTTCTTTAGGGGGTATAGCATTTTTGACTAGACATAGAATCTACTTGCAGTGGGGGGAAAAAGATGAGGTGGGGATGTGTCTGGGTGTAGAGATATGATGATGGCAGAAACCTGAAAGAGGCCATCATCTCCCATTTCTCCCCTAAAAATTAGAATTGGATATTTTTTTAAAAAAAAGTAAATCTGCTACCCGATTTATCATGTAAAGTGAATCCCAACTGAATCCTCTCAGAGGCTCTCATTTAAAATGTGAGAAGTGTACTGGTATGCAAAGTCAATATCTGAGAAATTGACCCAGATTCCCTAAAGGGCTTTTGGTTTAGTTATTCTGATGCTTCTGCAAAAGTGTTCTTTAATCCCATCATACTCTGATCCAGTCAGCTTTCTTTGTTCACCGTGAAAAAAAACAGGAGGAACACATAGTGGGGGTCAGAATAGCAGAAGAAAAGCCTCAACTTTCTTCCTCTGACTCCCAGAGGAATTTATGAGCCACAGAGAAAGAGCTTAGGAAAAGTTGTTTTGCTAATATTGAAAGTCATCCAAAGAGAATCAGTTCCTCTGCTCTAGAGGGCATGAATGTGCCTAAGTGGTGATGCAAATTGTCATCTGCTTTCATGACTCATGCAGAAGAGTTGGTGGTGGGCATGCTGTACTACTGCTTTCAAAGTTCCAAGAAACAACACAAGTCCATCTGTTCAAGAGATTCATTACCAGCCCAAATTTTCTTTTGCCGAGTGCAGGAAGCTGCTGAAAGCTGTTGACAGATTTTCATGTCTGTGGCAATATCTCACACTAGACTGGTGTTCTAATATAATTATTATAATAATTATTATTTTTGGTGAGGTAAGCAGGGTTAAGTGATTTGCCCAGGTCACATAGCTAGTAAGTTCCAAGTGTCTCAGACTGTATTTGAACTCAGGTCCTCCTGACTCCAAGGCCAGAGCTCTATCTACTGCTTCACCTAGCTACCCCTTCTAATATAATTATTAAGTTTTTCTTTTTCTGAGTACTATGTGATAGCTATTATTTCAGTGAGTTTAGGTTCTGGCCCAATCAGAATAAAAACTAAGGATCATGAGACTTCAGAAAGACTGTGTGTTTCTAAAGCTAGAAAGGACATTAGGGATTTTATCTAACCTGTTTGATAGTTGATGAAAATAAGATCTAGAAAGGTTTGGTAACTCAGTCAAGGACACATGAGTAGTTAACAGAAGATTATAGAACTGGAACCAAGTCTTCAGGAAGATGGTTACCAAGTGTTACCAAGTGGTTATCAAGTTAATATTTCAACATATGTATATATGTGTGTATATATATGTGTATATACATATATACACACATATGTGTATATATGTATGCATACATATGTGTATATATGCATACATATACACACATACATATGTATATATGTGTATGTGTGTATATGTATATATAATACACACACACATTTTTTATATATATATAAAAATTCACAGCTCAGATAGGGAAGTGAAGGGGATAAGCATTTACAGAGTGCCTGTGCCAGCTATGTGCCAGGTATTGTTACTAAGTACTTTACAAATATCATCTGGATTATCTCTCAGGAACCCTGTAAGGTAAATGTTATTATTATCTTCATTTTACAGTTGAGAAAACTGAAGCAAATGAAAGTTAAGTAACTTCCACAGCTAGTAGTCTAAAAGCTGTTTAGAAAAAGCTTATCCCCGTACTCAGTACCCCAGAGTTTTCAAGGCTATTTCCGCTAATGCTGTGTCTGCATTCCAAAAATTGAATGGTATATGGAATCATGATAATATCTGATATTTCTATACCACTTTTAAGTCCTACCAAGTGCTCTTGAAACAATCTCATTTAATCCTTATAATAGCATTGTGAGGTAGGTATTACAGAGAATTTTATCTCTGCCTGACAGATAAGGCAGTGAAGCTGAAAGAACTTAAGTCACTGGCCACAGTCACTTAAGTAAGTAATTGGTGTAAAAAAGTAGTAAGTGTCAGAGACTAGATTTGAACATAGGTCTTTGCTGCTTCCAAGTTTAGCAGTTTCTTATGTATGTCACATTAAGAGGTGGGAGAAACCATGTAAGTTACCTGATCCAACCTTCTGACCAACATCTGACCTACCTCTTCAACACATCTTGTAAGTGGACATTTGGGCTGTTCACATGCCTCCTCCATATATGAAGAGTTCTCTAGAATATATATTTAGAATAGAGGGGAAAAAGCATTGTTTGTAGGAAGAAAGTTCACTGCATCAAGGAGATCTTCCCCCTTGGTGCACATGGCAGATTTCTGTTTCTTGGTCCTGATATCTCTTTATGTTGTGTACTTATTTGTACACACACACACACACACACCCCATGCACATTTATTATATATAGTATGTGTGTGCACGTGATATTATACACATATATGTATATGTGAATACATATATATCATATGTGTGTATATATACATATATATATACAGCTACAGAGCAGTGTCATACAGGGGCAAGAGGGTGTGTATTTGGAGTCAGAAAATTGGGGTTCAAATTCTAGTTGTTTTGCTTACCATATTGTGACCTTGGGCAAATCAGTTCATCTCCCCAGGCCTCAGTTTCACCATCTGTAAAATGAGAGGCCTGAATTAGATGACCTCTAAGTTCCCTCACAACTTAAAAGTGTATGATACTATAACCCTACCATACACATTCACGAGATTGTTAGCAGCAAATATTCTTCCAATAGCCAAAGGCCATTTGTGCCACTGAATATTTACAGAAAAGATATGAGAATGATTGGCATTTTATTTAGTGGAAATCTTAGCCAAAGAATTAAAACAAGTGCCCTCTGGTGTCCCAATTGTTAAAATAAATGGTTGTTCTAACCTTGTCCTATTAGTTGTTTTGGGCAAGGAGACAAAATTATAGGATAAAACCCAGTAATTTCCTGAGTTGTCTGGAAATGCTTCTGATATCTTGAAGACATATATGTATACATGTATATATGTATATATATATACACACATATATGACAGAAATAGGTATATGCTTATTCATAAAGTTATTAATTTGTCATTTTCCTCTAGCATAATTCTCCTTCTAACACAATAGTGATTAAATGTGCACAAAGATTTCCAGGTCAGTTCTTAGAAGTTTACCCAGTTAAATGAATATATTCATTTCATGTTGTTAATATTTCATTCCATAAGATGCCTTGAAATAAAATAAGTGAGTAGTGAGTTCATATACAGTTGGTCCCAACCTCACAGTATCCTCCCTCCAGCTTCAGTGATAAAGTCATCTTCTGCGGAGTAATTATGCTTTAACTGTACCTTTGGTACCCAGAAGGTGAACTAAGAGTTTAATCCATTGTGCTTTTAACAGCCAAGTGAAAAAATACATTAGCATTAAAAGAACAATCAGTCTAAAAATGAACAAGTTCATTCAAACCAACACTTAGAAGAGTGAAGATTCAGTTTCTTCCCCACCCTTTTATGAAGTGAAAGTTACATTTCAGATGAACTGTGTATTGAAAGATTTATTTGAACTCATTTCCCCCCATTTGGAATGTGGATTGTCTCTGAGGAATTCAGCAATTGAAAACAAACTATTGATAAACCTTACAGGGGTCCCATACAAATATTGGAACAAATACCCTGCCATGTTGCTACCCTAATGAAGATTGAATATACAGCCCAAGTTTAAAGGTTTATGCAAATTTAATAAGTATTTTAGTGAAAATATAACTGACTCCTTATCAAATCAATTTCAATATCTATAGTTCCTTTTCTCCTCTCTAATGCATATGCACGGATCAAATTCATATCTATAAGAATATGGGAATTATTCACTGGGTCCTCATAAGGAGGGTTTTTATGATCAAATTGGGGAAAGAATATATCTTTTGCACATTAGATCAATCTGGTGGGATGAAAATCTACATAAACGAAGTAGATATTTCACTTTTCTGGTTGCTTTGATTAATGGATTAATTGGTTCAAGGACTCAGTTCCCCAAACTCTTATCCCTCCTCCCCAAATAGTTTATGGCTATAAATGAATACATTTTCTAGGAATAGAAAATAGCAAACACAAAGCAAACATCCAGGCAGCTATTAGTAAGGAATTTAGCAAAAGTTGAGATGACTTTGTTATGGACATAATTACCACTTTCATGCCAAAGTAATGAGTATAATGTATGGATTTCCTATATCAGGGGTGGGGAGCCTTGTTCTGTGAAGTTTGGATTCAGTCAAAGGGCCACACTTGAGGACCTAAAGGGCCACATATGGCCTCCACAGCACAGGCTATATTTCTAAGTGAGAGGTAGCATGACTTAATGCATAAAGAACTAATCTTAAAGCCAGCCTGGGGTCAAGTTCTGCCAATGATCCTGAGCAAGTCATCTAACATTTCAGTGCTCTAAATAGCTTTCTAATACCGGTAATCTCGACCTTCTTTGTGTCATGGAGTCCTTTGGTAGTCTGGAGAAGACTAAGAACCTCTTCTCAGAATAATGTTTTTAAATGCACAAAATAAAATACATAGGATTACAAAGGAAACTCATTATTCTAAAATATGGCTATCAAAATATTAACAAAAAAACAACAACAACAAGACAAGTTCATGAACTCCAGGTAAAAAATCCTTCTCTAAGACTTCAATGGCAGAGAAGGTGCTGAACTACATTGGTAGAGGAGTTTTCCTAATTCAGGAATTCCATATATCAATTAAATTCACAGCTCAGTTTCCATCTCTGAGATACAAAGTCTGTTTTTAGATGACTTGTTTTTCCTTCATTCTGAAGAAGACCAAAGACATTAATTAGGAGGGTGATATCTTTACTTGCAAGTAAATTGGATCTGAGTGAGGTAGGGCTGTGCAAAGTTATCACCTAGAGTCTAGGATTCCTAGACTTAGAATAAATAGAATAGAATAGAATAGAATAGAATAGAATAGAATAGAATAGAATAGAATAGAATAGAATAGAATAGAATAGAATAGAATTAAAAAAAGGCAGACAGTCAACACATATTTACTAAGCACCTATTGTGTTCCAGGCACTGTGGTGAGTGCTGGAGATACAAAGAAAGGTAAAAGAAAGTGCCAGCTCCTAAGGAATTCACAGTCTAATGGGAGAGGGCAGAGAGGAGAAAGCAGTTTTCAAAGTGCAGAGTTGTATACTAAGCAAGAATAGTCAGATGTTTGATAATAAATATGTAGTCATAAAATGCTACAATTGTCATAAAACAATGAGCAATTTGGACCATCTAATAATAACATGGCATTACAACATAAATATTATGTATAACACTATTGGTGGCAGAGGGAAGATTCATCATACTGTAGTGGAGAGACAATCAGCATTAGCCTGAGAGAAACCTGGGTTCAAATTCAGTCTCTGATATGTACTGGCTGAGTGACCTTGGACAAACTTAACCTCTGAATATCTCAAGCAATTTGCTTAGACTCTTAAGTTGTAGAACAGTTGCTGATCTGCATTGGTAGAGGGAATATAATCACCAGAAGTTCCTATATCAATGAAATTATAGGTTTAGATCCTATCTCCTCCACCTCTGGGGGAAAAACAAAAACAAAGAAACACTACCACCACCTAAAACTATACTAATATAAAACCTTTGTTTTTTGATTAGCAAGAAAAAATATGTTCATAGAAAGAATGTGAAATTATCTTCCAATTGATTTAGAAAACCTCAATGTTTGCAAAGAAATGAGAGGAAAGATGCAGCAAGCATTCAATGTTTTCCCTTCTTAGCAGGAGTGCATTGTTTGAGAGTGAAAGTGAATTGTAGAATTGGTAAAGATGCATTTTAGAGTTTCTACTCATTTTATAGAGACTATATTGTTATCTAGGAAGGGGGTAGGTGGGAATGATCACTAATGGGATTTTCTTCCCTCCTCAATTTACCTACAAATTCAGAGAATATTCAAACAAAATTATGCCAGGTGACACCTTTAAAAACAAACAATCAAATGAAAATTGCATTGAGTTCTATGTTTTATTTTGAATTTTCTCATGGGATTTTTGCCATTTACCTTTTTGTTTTCTCAATTTCAGTTGGTTAAAAGATTCATGGAACTTGAACTTCCATCAAACTTTTTTTTAAAATATATTAATTTTTTTCAGGGCTTGAAAAATGCACTAGAATAAATAATTTATTGAAAGTCTTTTGAAACCTTAAAACATTAATTCAGCTCTTAAAAAAGCTAGCAGATTAGCTCCTTTTTTCCTGGCAGGTCATTCCCTGTATCATTTTATGCTTTTGTCTGGAGCAACAAACGTTATTATTTTTCCCTTTGCATGTTCTCTGCAGCAGACCATTTTCTAAAACCAGAAGGGTTGATGTGCAGCACACACAAGGAAGATTTACACAAAAAAGAACAGCTGTGTAAAATATTGCCTTAGGGAAGGGAAATTTACTGAGCTGGTGATTATAGTGTATGAAGCTCAAGGCATAACAATAACAATCTGAGTACCATTTCTCTCCCTCATGCAGTGCAGTATTTTATCTCTTGCCCTCAGAACCAGAAGACAGTCTGTATTCATGGTAGCAAGTGCTATTCTCTCTCTCTCTCTCTCTCTCTCTCTCTCTTCTCTCTCTCTCTCTCTCTCTCTCTCTCTCTTTTTGTGAATCCCATTTTATTGCAGCCTTCTGTTTTCTGTTACTGAAAACTTCCAGGAAAATCCTTCATGAAGGTAAAACTTCTAATATTTGGCCTATGCCCAAAGTAATGTTTTGAAGGCTAAGAGATTAAGAAATCAGGTCAGTGGTTTTGAGTCGTGATAATGTGGCAACACTCATTTTAATATTAAAATCTTACTTTTGACTAGTAGTGATTTTAAAATGGTTCACAGTCTCAATATTACTCCAGTAACCCAGCCTAGAAGGAGGTCTCAAATTTATATTGACAAAAAGTGAGGGAGGTATTTAAAATTTTATTTTCTTAAAATCCCTGACTTCAAGCTTATATTTGTTTTTGGATAAATAGATGGGACAAAGCTTTTACTTCTTATTGAATGAATAGATGGGACATAAGGAAAAGGTACTGGGGAAACCCTTACATTTAATCTTTCTTTTTAAAAAAACTATAAATGTGTTTTGTTTTTTGCATTCCATACCTTCATAGATTACTATCACATCATGAGAAGTCTCTTGTAACAAAGTAAAAGTGTTAAGTAAAATTAATCATACACCTAAATTTATTATTTTTTTTCAAAGTTTTACTGGTGTGATTTGTTTTTATATTCCATACATTTGCAACTTGCTCTCACTTCATGAGAGATCTCTTGTAATAAAGTAGAATAATTAAGTATAATTAATCAGAAACCTGCATTTATTTTTTTTGGGGGGGTATTTGATATTTTGGAGAAATTGTGGCGTGGAAAATTCTCTCCACCAACACAGATCAGCAGCTCATCTGTAACGTAAATCCTTAGAGTGGTCTGAGGCATTGAGAGTTCCAATGACTTGTCCATGGTTACATAGTTACTAAATGCCAGAAGCAAGCATTGAAACCACTTTTTTTTTTTACACCAAGGCCAGTTCTGTATCCAGTACGCAGTACTGATGCTCATATTTAACACATTGCTTTTGAAATGTTAAGTACTACCTTGAGTGTGCATATAAAAATGTTTAATTTGTGTATTTTTTTTTTGGTCTGGATTAGTCATTTCATTGATATAGGAAACTCCTTCTACTAATACAGAGTAGTATCTCATCTATTTTAGAGTCTAAAGCACTGAAAGGTTAAATTTCATGTCCATGATTAGAAAGTTAGCTTATAACAGAGATAGAACTTTAACCCAGATCTTCTTGACCACAAGGCTTATCCTCTATACAATATATTACTTTGTCTCTCCATTATCCAGAATAATCTTTTCTGTGTTAGAAGAATTGTTTTGTTTTAGAATTACCAACGCTCTGAATGTGAAGGCTACATCTAGGATTTTGGCTGATAGATGCATGATTTACTTATGCTGGATTGAAAATGAAGACTCATTGGCTGGTGTTTATCTCTGTTCCATAACTATCTATCCTCTCTGTAAAATATATTTATTAGAGTGTCTCTTATTTATTCCTTTTGCCTCTCATTCAATTTAGTAAATCTTGCTTTTAAAAATAGGCTGCCCTCCCTCATGTGAAGTTTGATTATTATTTTAAAATATACATGAAAAACACACCCACTTTCACTCACACTAAGAATGATTTATCTCTCTCACCCTTACCATATCTAATATGCTAGAGAGTCTTTGATTAAGCAGATAAATTGTCTCTACTTGGAACAGGAATAGAGAGAATAATGTCAATTACCACTTTCTTCTGCTCCCAAGGCAGAAAAATAACATGTTCCTGTATGGTGTAAATAAAATATTTGATAGAAATTACAGATAAAATGCAGCACATCTTACCTTATTGATTACCTAACCTATAATTCTGTGCTTTAAATTGGAAAATCAAATTCTTTGAGTATTATATTAAGGAAAACCAAATAAATTGATAACTGAGGGAGTCACAATTTGGCTTTTCGTAAGCAACATGGAGCCAATCTCCATCAGAGATGGAGGGCTAATCAAAGTATATGGTATTTGCCATCATAAGAAGGCCTGGAGGTCAAAATTCCATTCTACTTTTGCTCAGGATGGTCTCCATGGCTAAATGATTCCATTCCCCCTTTCTTTCAATTCCAACATCACATACAAGCCTAATTTAGGGATATGTGACACCCTTCTAGCATTTTCTAATTTTCCCCTATATTAAAGGAGAATGTTCTGAAAAGGTAGTTCTGAAAATTTGAACAATTACACTGACTGTTTACTATGAAGAGTCTCAACCAGAAAGTGATAACTTTAGATTTATATCAGTAGTTAACAACCACTAGAAGTCTCTTAAAACTTTCCTGTCGAATTATGTGAATCTTCAAATTCAGTCCTTAAAGTCCTACTGAGATCAACCCAGGAGCAATTCCATCATAATTGTATAGAATGAGTACACGAAGTATTAAAGGATAGGGTAAGGGATGGGAATCATTTTGTTGAAACAACATGAAAAGCTGGAGAAAAATATACAACTCCGTATGTTGCTATAGGTAATCAACATTTCCCCTCTCTGTCCTTTAACTGTCACTTTTCTATCTCAATACAACTGATAAAAACAAGTGAGCCACCATACTTTTTCAGCAAATATTTCTGAATGTCAAAATTGTATATGACCTGTCCCTCAGATGGCCCTTTTCAAGTCCTGGTATGCAAGTATTTCTGTGATTTCACTGTCAATATAGAAGTAGAGGGAAGACATTTTGAATATGTTAGTAACAGTTTTCTTTCTAATGACTAAAAATAAGTTGACTTGCTTTATAACCAACTGCATCAGTAAAATATAGATCACAGTTTCATTTCTTTCTTTTTAAGCATTAGTCTAGACTAGCATTGGAAAATTCAAAGTTTTGGACTGTACCTTTAATTGCTTTTTATTAATATTTCTGTCCTATATATTTAGCAAACTTTTTTTGGCCAATGACAAAGTTTTAATCCTAAAGGAAAATGATGTATCTCCAAAATAAAAAAAAAAGAGAGAGAACCAGACATCCTATTTAGTGATAATTATTGGAATCAGAATGTCAGAGTTGGCAAGGACCTTAAGGATCAGCTGGTCTAATATCTTTCTTTTATAGATGAGAAAACTGAGACCTAGAAAGAGGAAGAGACTTATCCAAGGTCACACAGCTATTAAGTGAGAAAACCAATATTGAAGCCTAGATCTTCTAATTCTAAAGCTGGAATTCTCTTCACAGCATCTTGTTTGTTCTCATATTCCTTCCACAAAGTCTTGTTCCTCTCTGACATCATAAAAAAGGATGAAGCTGCTAATTGTAAACATAGACACATCAGAAATATTTCTCCTATACATGATATATATGATATACACACACACTATAAATGTGCATATATGTATATATAATATGCCTATGCTTCAGTTTTAATCTCTACCCTCTCCCGACATAGTTTTCATGTTTTAAGATCTATATAGGTATAGGTAGTCTGTGAAATATTCCTTCTAATTGCCTCTAACTATGTGGTTCATGTGTTTTGAATCTGCTTGAATAATTCTACTTTAGTCAAGTTTATGAAAACCTCTGGATACTGTGAAGAATGGGGTAAACATTCACTCCCATGCATAAATATTTTTCTTCTAAAATTCTGCTGTTCATCTTTTTGAATTATTAAAAAGTGTGAAAATATAGTTAAGACCAAATAGGGGACTGTAGAAGGTAAAAGCACTTCAAGAATGAAGGAATGAGGGCTGTAGTTTGAAATGCTCCCTCTTTTAGGGAGCAGGCAAAAATAGAGCAGTAATTCAGCATGGCTTCCTCTATTGGCAACAGTGGGGAAAGTCTAGGAGCCTTCAAAAAGAAGCTATATGTCCAGATAACATTCATTATACGGAATGCAATATGTTTAGAATTTCTATTTCCCATACTCATTTTTAGTGTGATGTGATAGTGGAAGAAGGTTGCAAAACCATCTAGTAGATCCTGACAATGTTAGGACAGCCAAGTCCAATCATTTGGGCCAAAGTTAGGGTCATCTGAATGACTGAGAAAGATTCTTGCCCACTTTGACTCTGGAGATAGTCTAGTTACAATGTGAAATGAATATCTTGAAGAGAGCATTTCCCCCGTATGGTTCCATATCCTTTAGGCTTACGGAACTGGTTTGAAAGAGAAACTTTCAGAACTTTGAACCCCATGTCCATGCATACTCTCTATCCCTCTCCCATCTCAATAATGCTGGTTTTATATTGTGTTCAGTTTCTTAAAGGCCGTTGCTTACTGATGAAATGCTGATCATGTTTTCTTTTTCCTTTGCAGGTAACCCATTAGCTAAGGATAAATCAAGCCTAAGGCTGAGAACATTAAACATACCCATGTCTGGAATGAATTGCTGATACCAACCACAAGGAAGCTTTTTATACTGTGGAGAGTATACCCTTTGGTACCATACTCACATTCTTCCCAATGGGATTCTTGGCTTGCAGTTAACAACCCTTTGAGATCACAACTTCTACAAAGTCAACCATGAACTTCTGTGGGTTGTAAAGCTCTCAATGAGGTTAGATTGTTAAAACCTGTAAACTGCACACGTTAGAAGAATTTAAAGTTGCAGTCCAAGCAGTTGGTATGCTTGAAGATGATGGAAGAGACACTAAACTCTTGGATTCTTGGCTCCAGATGTGACTGCTTTTCTAGTTTCTAAAAGTGGTCTATGAAACACTGGCTGGTCTACATTCCTGGGCCCTGTGTTTCATTGACTGGCAGGACTGCACACAGCTTTAATAATATTTCTTCTGTAGAACTTGTCCTCTGGCATGGCATACCTTTGGACTTATTGATTTGTATTCTAATGTTGGAGCTCTCAAAGCCTACGTATTTTAACATCTTAAAGTTGCTTTTGTTATAGGAATGGAAATATATATCTATTGTTAATGATGATTGTTGGCAAGTAATAGTTATCTGATACATCAATCATATAAAAATGTGTAGACAAGCTGACATCTTTCCTTCCCCGAGGCAAATGGACTCCTCTAGCTCCTTGTCAATTAAATAAGTAGTAGTCAGAGCTGGAGTACCATTTTCATTATAAGGTATTTTGTACCTTTAGAACATTTCCTTTCAGATTTCTTTTTTTTTTCCCTCCCCCAAAGTGTGTTATGTGCTTTGGTTCCTTATTGTGCCATTCTTCCCCCAATTTACACCAATCAGAAATAAGCAGTCACTCATATTAAGTAATCCTGATTTTTAAAAAATTGCCAGGGATGCATGCCAGTTTTATAATGCTGAACTTAGATAATGTTCATTTACAACTCCTTTTACTTTTCCTTTCTCTCTTTTCTTCTTTTCTTTTTCGAAAGACCGTCTCTGACTTGAACAAAATGGTGATCTGGATGCTTATGTATTTGTCTGCTAAATCTCTCTGTTGATAGAGGAAAGGGTTCACTTCTCCCAGTCTCCAATTCACAAATATTTGCTTACAGTTATCCAACTCAAACCATTTCTTAGGCCAGCACTTCTTCCCCCCTGCATTTTAGTGGCTAGCTTTTGAATTTGTGATTTGCTGTTCCATAAAAAATCTTCTAAATATTTAAAAAGCCTTAAACATCTATGAACTTGTTTTCTAAGTTATTACGGAATGTATAATTTTATACTTCATTTACTATATTCCACTTGTAACATGGAAGCAGAGGAGAATGGACATTGCCTTCCTGTTCTGTACCAATTCTACTACGTGATACTGCAGGTGGGAATGAAGAGAAGGGTGGTACTTCAGTACTTTTAGTTTGTAAACAAACATGAAGATTGTACAGATGCGGGCCTATTGAAAATAATTGTGTGGGCAAGCTCATTCAAGCAGCTGGCATGAGGCATCAATATGCTGGAGAAGCAGGGAAATCTTTTTATTTTTACAACTCATTGACATGGCCAATTAGACATCAATTGGGTTCCATGATGGATGTGCACCCTGGAGTGCTTTGATAATTCACTATATGCAACATTATTCCAAGACCAATTCATTACCTCTGCTGTTTTATTGTGCAGGAGAGGTAAAATGTAACAATTATTGGAAGCTAAATTGGAGACGTAGACTTATAGCATCTTACTGAAGAATATTGCACACCATCAACATTTCTAGGGAAAGAGATGTGTGTCTGCCTCCATTTTAATTAGGAGTTGTTACCAGAACCAGCTAGCTGGCTCTGAATGCCTTTTCCAATAAACTGGGCAGAAAGGCATGGGGGTTGGAAAGGGAGAACATCTTTTGAGGGATCAACTTTTTTTTTTTTTGAAACAATGCAAAGTGAAGACTATGTTATTTTGTAGGCTATGCATTTGGCCCCGATTTGATCTTAATTCTGCATCTTGCTTCTCCATATTGTTTCCTTTGGCTCTTCTTGAAACCAACACTGGAAATTCTGTATTATATACAAGTGTAACACATGCATATCAATAGGTGAAAATAAATGGACTTTCAGATATTCTAATTAGATTATCCCCAGTAGATTAATGTTGTGAACTATTCAGAAAAAGTGAATAAAATTGTGATATAAAATTGACTCCCCTTCTTGGGTATATACTTGGGAGATATATTTTCTCTTCTTTTATTCTAACAATGTTTCTGTGTCTAATAATAGCTAGCTTTTTTATAGGCCTTGAAGGTTAGCAAAATGCTTGACAAATATTATCTCATTTTATCCTCACAGCCAGCATGGGAGGCAGATGTTATTATTATCTCCATTTTACAGATGAGGAAACTGAAGCAGAGAGAGGTTATAAGTGACTTGCCCAGTGTCACACTGCTAGTAAATGTCTAAGGCTAGATTAGAAGTCAGGTCTTTCTGACTCTGAGTCCAGTGCTCTATCCACTGTGCCACCTAGCTGCCTCTTGCTGTTTCTACCCAGGAAATTTTCTATGTTAACATCATTCTTGGCATAATTATTTAATGAGTTTCTAAATGAAAGTCCATGGCAAGTTCTGTCACCTCCATAGGTTTATGATGTTTAATTTGCTATTTTTTTTTGTGTGTGTGAAGCAATTAGGGCTAAGTGACTTGCCCAGAGTCACTCAGCTGGTAAGTGTCAAGTGGTCTGAGGCTAGATTTGAACTCAGGTCCTCTTGACTCTAGGCCTAGTGCTCTATCCACTGTGCCACCTAGCTGCCCCCCACCCAGAACATTTTATTTTTTTCTTTTTAAAAGAATTTTTATTTTAGACAATTTGCCATTTTCTAAAGAAACAGTTTGAGTAAATTTAGCACTGTCCTTCTAGGTCCACCTCTCTCAGCAATGAGAATGATGTATTGTTACCCAAAACATGTAGTATAAATTTTTCTTTGAAAATGGCTTAAGATGCTATTGTAGTTATGTAAGTTGGCCTATGGGAAGAAAGATGCAACGTATCAAATACATGTGTAACTGTGGTCTTTTTAAAAACGACCTGCTAGCTATCCATTAAAGAAAGCCACAGTAGCTAGCTTCTCTGATTAAAATATAGGGTACTAAGACGTTGATTTCTGAGAATCCTATTGAAGTTTATAGTTTCTACATTTTTCATATAAGACCATGACAGCTTTATTTTCAATAGAAGTCTATTGCCAAAATACAGTGTTTGTTACCTGCTTTTTCCTTAGATGATATCTCCCAAGTGCTCAGATCTGCTATTTATTTTTAGATGGGTTGGTAGAGAAGAACTGGAAAACCACCCCAGGGTTTCAAAGGGAAACTGATTAGTATTCATCATCCTCATTCAGTAGACTTCTTGTTGGAGCTAAATGTAATCATACACAATTATGACTTGTGATAATAAGGAGTAGATAATATAGTTATTAACTGGTGCTCTTTTTTCTACTCGAAGTTCATTTTGTTGATGCCTTTTCTCTTTACATCATAATCATTCATAGGAAGAAAAAAAAGCCCTATCCTTCCCTATCTTTCTTGTGTGAAAGGAAGACAATTAAGCAAAAATATCTGATATGGTGATCACATTGGACAACATACCCAACATTTCCTACTAGTGGTCCTCTACCTTTCTACCATGAGTAAGGAGTATATTTCATTATCTGTTTTCCAGCATCTTCACAGATTTTAAAAGTCTTTTCATTTATATTACTATAGCCAATTCTTCAGTTTGGCTAATTTCACTCTGCATCAGTTAAAACAGCTGTTCCCATTTTAGTATGAATTTCTCTTATTCATAATTTCTTACTTATAATATTCCAGTATATTCACATATATTTCCCTCCCTCCCTTCCTTCCTTCCTTCCTTCCTTCCTTCCTTCCTTCCTTCCTTCCTTCCTTCCTTCCTTCCTTCCTTCCTTCCTTCCTTCCTTCCTTCCTTCCTTCCTTCCTTTTTTCCTTCTTTTTTTCCTTCCTTTTTTCCTTCTTTCCTTTCGGAAGCAATTGGGGTTAACCAGGGTCACAGAGCTAATAAGTATCTGAGGTCACATTTGAACTCAGATCTTTCTGACTCCAGGGCCAGTGCTCTATCAATTGTACTGCTCCTTCCCACATTATATTCCAAATATATAATTTTTTAAGTCATTCCCCAATTGATGGGCACCTTCTTTATTTCCAGTTCATTTCCACGACAGTAAAGAGTGTTTGATTCTTTTGGTAAATATGGGGTGTCCCAAAAGTCTTGGTACACTTTTAAGCTTTAATAGCTTAAGCTCTTTTTAACAATTTTAAGACTTCTGGGACACTTCAATTTGAACTTGCAGATTGTGTTCCCCAAGGAGATGACTACCACAGGTTCAAGGTACTCTATGATCTTCCTTCCTATAGGTCACTACCCATGCATTTACGTTTATAGTTAGCAAGAGGCCATGTTTGTTTCAAAACAAACATATTTTCTATGATGGCATCATCAGAACAGTAGCTACAGACCATTCCCCCTAAATCAGTAGCATGCCCATCTGCAAATAAATACACACAGTGTCTGTGGGAAGAGTGAACACACCCCTAGATTTCACTAGTAGAGAGACTCTACTGTGGTCTAGGTGACTCATGCTTCAGGATACTGCAGGTTCTTTCTCTTCTCATGGTTTCCTCATGCTGATACCCCTGAGCATAATGCTTCTGCTGGGCTTACTGCTCCACTGAGCTCCCTGGACTTACTTTCTCCTGGGTATGTGATATCCTAGTGGGCAAGGAAGTTTATTGCAAGATGCCATCATGAGGGAAAGCGGAACAACCTATTTCCTCTATCCCTAAAAGAGGAGTCATTTCCTCTCCAGAAATGTTTTCCTCTTCTTTAGATGTGTCTCTTCCTGAATGCCAGATATCATATCCCTCAGAGATATCTCTTTCCTTGCCCTTTCCCAAGAGCAGGAGTTCTTAATTTTTTTAAAAACTGGATCTTCTCATTGGACCTCATTAACTACTACTACTACCACCACCACCACCCCCTTCACCACCCTATTCTCTAGAAGTTAATCTAATTATCTTTGCAACTCACACTCTGGGGCCCAGTAGTCTCTTGATTTCTAAATGATTACAAATTTACCTAGTTCACTATATCAAATTGGGACCAGACTTTCATGGCAAACCATCTTTTACCTTCCCACACCACCTAATCATCCCCCTAGGTCATCTTTATTATATGTCTGATGTTGCACTTCTCCCCCCCACTTCCTCCTCCTATCCCTTTCCTACCCTAATTGTCCCATTTGACAACATAATTTTTTGTTATCTTATCAGTCACAATTGGAATTCCTGCTTTTTGAAATTTGACTGAAACATAAAAGATTGTGTCTTATCATTTTCATCCTATAAGTCTGTAAGTTTTCAATGTATTTTCCATATTCAGGAAATTTTAAAAATAAATTCCTCAACTCTTTTTATTTTAATGGGAGGATTTAATCCAATAACATTGAAGATTATAACTATTAAATTTATGCTTTCTTCCATTAAGTATATGTGCAAACTTTCCTATTCTCTCAAGTCTGGAATTAATCTCTGTGGTTTGTCTTGCTTACACTAAACTCAGCCTAGATCCCTCTCCCTATTTACCTTTCCTCTAGCCCAATTCAATGATCATTCAATTCACTTTTATATTTTTCTGCCTCTCTGTGTTTGTGTGTGGTGTCTTTTTCTGTCTGTCTCTATCTCTCTCTGCCTTTGTCTCTATTTCTGTCTCTGTCTCTTTGAATTTTTCATTTATCCTTTCCCAGTTTATGTGTGTATTCTGTTTTCCCAATGCACCAACCACATCCTTTTTTCTACTTTATTTATGTCACTAATTATAACCCCTTTTCCAAGATAGTTGTTTTCTTTCTGCCCACCTCTCTTATTCTCTATGCTTTTAGGATACTGTATGCCTGGGATTCTTAACCCTTATTTTGTGTGTGTTCTGGATTCCTTTGTCAGTGTGGTGAAGCTTATAGACTCCTTCTCAAAAGGTTTCTAAATGCATAAAATAAAATACATAGGATTACAAAATCCACCAATAATATTGAGATAGAGTTATAGAAACAAACAAAAAAAAGTTTGTTGACCCCAGATTAAGAACTCTTCCTAAAGGATATATTTAGAATAAGGTCAATTTTTGATTGAGGCAGCGGGTTGTGATGAGAAATATTCTATAACTCTAGTCTGGGGGAAATCTTGCTGTTCTTTGCTCTTTCTTTGGTTATCTCTTTGGATGACATGCCATCCTTTCTTTGTACCTGTGAATCCCTGTTCAGCTCTCTCAGAGTCATGTTTTTCTGGGATCTCAAAAATTCCCTCCATCTTAGTGGAAGTTATTAGCAAAAGGCATGACCCTGTTTTGGAGAAGCTGATCTTTAAAGTGTCTAAAACCATTTCTCTATGCCCCCATAACTGGAAAAATTCTCTGTATGTTTCACCCCTTTTCTTCTCTATGTTGTCATTTCATACTGGCACTCATTCACTGCTTTTTGAGTCCTTTTTTGACTCCTCCCTTGTAATCTGCACCCCATCCTCTCCCTCAGCCTATATCCTAATAACTTTAAAGGCAGGGAAAATCTTTTCAACCACCTCTTGGGTTGAGTCCTGGCCAGTCTTTACTTTGGTACCATGCTTTCCTATCTATGCAGAACTCCTCTGTATTGTCCTATCGCCTATAATACTAGTGAAGGAAGGGGATTTTTTTTTTTTTTACAAACTACATATTCATGTCTTCCATTTGTTCTTCTTTTCTTATTTATTTTTTAAACAAATTGATGGTCTCCTTGCCCTGTCAATGGGGCAGGTAGGTGGGGTCTATAGTCAGGAGGATCTGAGTTCAAATCTGTTTTTTTTTTTTTTTTTGTTTTTTGGCTAGGCAGTGGGATTAAGTGACTTGTCCAGGGTCACACAGCTATTAAGTATCAAGTGTCTGAGTCTGGATTTGAACTCAAATCCTCATGATTCCAGGGCTGGTGCTCTATCCACTGCACAACCTGAGTTCAAATCTGGCCTTAGACATTACTAGCTATGTGATCCTGGGTGGAACAATGTCTGCCTCTATTTCCTCAACTGTAAAATGGGGACAATAATAATAATATCTTCCTCCTAGAGTTGCTGTGAGGAAGGGAAGGAAAAAAGGGTTTAATCAGTGCCTACTGTGTGCAAGACTGTGGTAAGTGCTTTACAAATATCTCACATCTCAAATCAGACAAACATATGTGAAGACTAGATAAGTATCTCATAGCTTAAATGAGATATTTGTAAAGTGCTAAACACAATGCTTGTCACATAGTAGGTGCCATATAAATTCTCATTTCCTTCCTTCCATGTCTCTCAGCTGAGAAAGTTGTTTTTCTTTTTTAAATAGAAAATCAAAAAGATTTTCTCCCTACTACATCGAGGTCTTTGTTTAGTCCTAGTCACCTGAAAAAAAAAACCAGCCCAATTATTTTCTTGGCTTTGTGAAATTATTTTACTTTTGATCAGTCTGCATGTTAAATACGCTGATAATGTCTGGATTCTTCTGAAGAACTGATTTGAATTCTTGTCTTTTGCTAGAGTTCAATTATTTTCTATATGCTTCGGATCGCTCTTGCAGTGTATGTCATTTTTAGGTGTTGGCTGTTCTTCTTCACTCTTCAGAATATCATAGTCTATTTTTCCTTTGATTTCTTGTCAAGCTTTGGTAACTTGCTACTCCGATTTGCTGCTCCCAGCAAGGTAAAGATTTTGCCTTTTCCTTTTCTCCCCCCTTGCTGCCTACAAAATGTATTCTTCAATGTTATATTTCTGGAGCTTAACTGTGATGTTTCTCAGGTCAACTTGGAGTTTCTTCCTGTTTTGTGGACTCTACTGATCCACACTTTGCTATCCATTTCTAATATTTGAGGGCATTTTTTTTCTGTATATTTTTTTGAAATAGGGCTTTGATTTTCTTTTTTATTTTTATCTGGAAGCCAGATAATCCTCAGATTTTCTTTTGAAATTACTGTAAAGTTAAATATTTTTGTTTTATATAATTCTCATGCATTCTTCCAATCTTAATTTAAAAAAAATTCTTTCATTATTTTTCTGCCTTTGTGTTCTTGCATACCAACTTTGTCGTTTTAATCATTTAAGAATATATGTCTTTTGTTCAGGATTTTCTAGTCTGGTTAGATTTGCTGATTTCTTCAAGTATTCTAATTTCTCTCCTCTGTTTCTTCTATATTTTCATTTAATGCTTTGATTTCTCTTGTGAACTATTCTAGGGTGTCTTGAAATGTCTCTATTACCATTTCACGGTGCTTTGCAAAATTGTCATATTATTTTCCTCTTCCACAGGAAATTTCAACTCAGTTTCCTTTCTTGGGAAATAACAGTCCTCAATTATTTATTTGTTTTTCCTTTTTCATCTTTTGTCTGTCTTAATGATTTTCCTGATTTTTTTTGAATCCTTGTTGTAAATATCACTTACCCTTTTCACAAATCCTTTCCCTTCTCAAAGCTTGTACTGCTGTGCCCCACTTCCAGTCCTTCATGCCTGTTCTCTATTCTCTCAGGCAAGGGTGATGAACCTGTGGCCTTGAGGCCACTTGTGGCCCTCTAGGTCCTCAAGTGTGGCCCTTTGACAGAATCCTAACCTTGAAGTTTGCAAAAGAGCCACACTTGAGGACCTAGAGGGCCACATGTGGCCTCGAGGCTGCAAGTGCCACACCCCTGTCTCAGACTATTGGGTGTTAGATGAGGGTTCTGTCCCTCGAGCAGTAGGAGTAACCAGTTATGTCAATGTTGCTAGATGTCTCTAAGAAACTGCTGCAGTTGGGCCTATCATGCGCCTCTATCAAGCCCACTCTTTTGGGCGTCACTTACTTTGTGAGACTAAATTTTTTTTTTAGACCCTAGAGTTACATCTGGGTGTGGTGGGTCTCACAGGACGTTGTTTTTGGTGGAGGAAAGAGGAACTCTGAAACACATTTACCCCTCATTCCCTTCCCCTTCCCCTCACTCCTTCTCTTGGCTACCTGTTTCTTCTTTCTCTTTATTAAATAGCTGTATCTGGTGCTGCACTTCAGGATTCCTCCCTATGACCCAATCACACAATTTGCTTCTCAGGATAAAGAACATAAATTGCTTTGTAATCCCAAAGTGCTGGATAAATAGCTGCCTTTAATCTATGACACATAGAGGGGAAACATCAGGTTTCTCTTTCAGTTTTTGTTTTGAAGATTAATAGTCTTATTCAACAAGTTACTGTATTCATTAAACAAATATTTATTGAATCCTCTACTAGGCATTTGGGCAGCTAGATGGCGCAGTGGGTAGAGTGCTGGGCCTGGAGTTAGGAAAACTCATCTTCTTGGTTCAAATCAGGCCTCAGATTTGCTGCCATCTGTTTTTCATTCTCAAAGAAGACCACGACATCAGGGAGGTGATGCCATGACATGCAAGTGAATTAGATTGAAGTGAGGGAGGGCTATGCAAAGTTACCAGCCTCACTTTCTCCTCCAGAGCCATCTGGGTCCAGTGGTCAGATATGGATCAGGACAAACAGAGAAGGTCCAGGATGCAGTGGAGGACCTTGGCCTTTTTAAGCTAAGGTCTTTAACAGGCCTCAGTTTGACTGAGACAGCACACATTCAGTGTTTAAGGCTTAATAAGAAATGAGACAAAGAATGGCCTCTAAAAAGAAAAAGAAAATAAGTCTGGGAGGGGAAGAACTTCAGGATTTCTGGCCAAAACAGAAACAATTGTCACTTACATTCATTCTGACCCAATCAGGTCCCAAACAATGAGCTAGTAGGACTTGGCCTGAGACCTATTGTTGGCCAATCAATGACAGCCAGAGTGAGTTGGGGTTCAGGCTGGTCTTTAAGAGAAAAAAAATGTTTCAGAAAGAAAGAGAGAAAGAAAGAAAGCAAGCCGTGTTGCCCAACAGGAAGTTTGGTCCCGAGTGGGCAGTCCTTCCCTGTTCATAGAACTTGCTCTTTGCCCTTCATTCTCAAGAGGACCGTGACAGCAGGGAGGTGATGAAATCCAATTCATTTGCATGGCCTTAGACACTTACTGGGGAAGTCACCTAACCCTGTTTGCCTCAGTTTCTTTTCTGTAACATGAGTTGGAAAAGGAAATGACAAAGCACTTTAGTATTTTTGCTAAGAAAATCCCAAATGGGTCATGAAGAGTCAGACATAACTGAAATGACTTAACAACAATAAAAACTACCAGGCGTAGTGAGGGATCAAAGGAAATTATGATGTGTTCCTGTCCTTATGGGGTGTATAGTTTACTAGAGGAAGTGATATTTATAGAAATAGTGAGTAAAAGATTATGGGATAATAGAAAGTCAAACTTAGAAGGGATCATAGAACTCATCTTGTTGAAAGCTTTCACCTTACAGATGAGAAAACTGAGGTCTAGAAAAGAGAAATGATTTCCCCAAAGTCTCATAGATAATTAATAAAGCAGACATTAGAAGCAAGGTTCTGTGATTCCAAATCTTGTTATTCAATTGTGTCTGACTCTTCATGATCCCATTTAAGATTTTCTTGGCAAGAATACTGGGGTGATTGGCCATTTCCTTGTTCGTTCAGCTCATTTTACAGATTAGGAAATTGGGACAAAAAGGGCTCAGTGACTTGTAAGTAAGTATCTATCCATAGCTAGTAAGTATCTGAGGCCAGATTTGAACTCAGGAAGATGAGACTTTTTGATTGTAAGGTCAGTGCTCTGTCTGCTGTACCTCCTAGCTGTCCTGATTCCAAATCTAGCCACTTAGTGTACTCCATGTACCAGGTAAATGTATATTTTTTTCAGAAGAAGGAGCTTTCACTGTTGGTATGGGGAATCAGGTATGGCTTTCGTGGAGGATTCAGTATATGTCAATCCCTAACAAATGGGTAGGAATCAAACAAACAAAGCTGGGGAAGGAAGGGTCGTCCAGAGGGACTGAAGAAATTTAGAGGCTGGAAAATTCATGACAGTCTCAGGATACAGCAAAAAATCTGATTTGGGAGGAGCACTGAGTATGTGCAGGTCTGCAGTAGCAGATTCTCATGAAAACGTAAATCAGCATGAGGCCAGATTCAGGATGTCCTTGTATTCTAGACAGTTTGGAATCAGGCAGGCAAGACAGAGCCATTGAAGGGTTTTTAGGAGAATGGTGGCAATATATATTAATCAGAGTTATGATTTAGTGTGATCAGTTTGCTAAAATGAAATTTTTGATTTTCATTTCCATACTCAGCGCATCAAATTGTGTGTGTGTCTTAGCCCGTCTCGCTGATGTGAAATTCATGATGTGTGCCTTTTGTGTCTGAACATTTTTGTGCACATATTCATATTCGTGTAGAAACTACGTAGTCATATTGAGTAGAGACTCATTGTTACTAATTGACTGTCTTAGTCTTCATGTTCAGAGGACATGAGGCTGTTTGCCAAAAGCAGGTAAATGGAGCATGCTTTTCCTTTGTAGAGCAAATGCTCTCTCTCTTTTTCATTTCTTTCTTTCTTTCTGGTTTTGTTGCCGGTAGTAAAATCTCTTGATCTGTGCATCAGAAATGCCACCGTTAAACAATCCAATGGGATTAAACTGCCCTTCGTAATTCTAGGCCTGCTAAAAGTAAAAAGAGTAGTACCTTATCACGGCTGTCAGTCCTGACAGTTTCCTTCTTTTCATGGAAAACTTGCATTCATTCTTTGATGGCGTTAGGAAATGAACCCAAACGATAATTTTCAAAGTCATTTATGGTGGAGTTCACAAAAGAGATCTGTTGTCACTTTTAATAGTCAACCATTCTAAGTATGTCACTGAAAATGCCCCCTAAGCTGACCCTTTAAAAATGCTTGTTTCCTATGTACTCTTTCCTCTTTTCTATAAGAAGTGATATTGGAAATATTTGAATTCTCTGCAGTTTCATCATGTTGACACCTGTCCGCATCTTTGAAAGTTAAATATTTCTAGTGGAGGAACAATTTCCAGTAATAGATCTAATAATCCCACAAGAATCTCCTTTGACCCACCTCACTTCAACCTGGGCTAAACATTTGGCCTTTCCTCTCACAGTGGCCAGTTACAAATGACTCCAATTTAGTGGTAGGGATTTAATATGACCCATGTTTCCCCTTTAGAGGTCTCATTATTAGAAACTATTTCAGCGAGTGCTGTTAAGGGTGTTACAAAGGAAAAGTTATTAGATCTTTCTGTCTCTTGTAGGTTTACTGGGAAAGAGAGGGTAAGGATGGATTGTAGGTAATTACTTCACAGGTAGCTTAAAAAATCCAATTACAAGATTTCTAATTCAAATAGTCAATATTAGCAACAAAAAGGAACAGACATTGGATTTTCCCATTATCATAAAATGCCATTCTACAGAATTCAGTATGGAAAATGTGTCTTTGGGGGTTTAGTTCCAGAAGGGCTTAGTTATAACACATACTCACTTGTAATCCATCCCAGGCACAGATTCTGAGGTCAGCATTAAAATGAAGCTCTGGTGTACAGTCACTTAATTTCAGGGATTGCTTCACTAAACAATAAACCAAACTTAAACGGAGTGGATTCGGATGTATCATGTCACTTTTGTTCATAGTCAGCTCCATCAGATGTCAATCCATAAATGAGAATGCAGACAGGATGTCTTTCAAATGAGAGGAAATTCTTCCTGAATGACAGATCTTATCTTAGCATTCTTTTTGTTTCATTTGACTTATAGTTTTGGAATTTTTAAAAAACAAAATAATGTAATGGAAATCAGAGAATCTTGCTTCTGTGGCTGGCTTTGCTCCTGACATGTCTTCCAAGTCAGTAATATTGGGTAGCCATAGTTTTCTCATCTGTAAAATAGAAATAATAGTACTTATCCTGCAAAGTGACAAAGGGAGGGAATAGAAATTGTAAAGAAAGAGATTGCCATTTTAGGCTTTGGACTACAAACTCAATAGGAGTCAATGGTTTGTCATGGCAGCCCCAAGAAGTAATATTATCCATTAAGAGAGATATAGTATATTGAATTAGGGAAGATAGGCTCACTGTATGCTGTTTTGACCTCATTTTTAGGCATGGGTATTAAAGTTACAGCTCACAGCAAGTGACAGCAAAACTCTGGAGTGGCCTGAACCAGATTAAAATGTAAATGGAAAACATTCAACAAAATAAATAAAAATGCAATACAAATTAGATAATGTTAATTTATGATTTTCTCTGTCAATATGTGGCCCCAGGGATCCATTTCTATTTGAATTCGATACCTTTCCTCTAGAGTACTATGTTCCGTTTTAGACATTGAACATAATACTCTAGATCAAAGGTGTTGAATGATACATTGGACCACGACCAGAAGGAAGCAGTCAGGATAGAAGACTGGAGGTAATTCTATTGGAACATCATTTGAAGAAACTGAAGATGTTTAGAAAGTCTATGAGACCTATCCTGAAGTATTGAAAAGGCTGTCACATGGCAGAGGTGTGACAATATTTTGTTTGACACCAGAGAGTAGGACTGGGAACAACAGATGGAAGTTACCAAGAAGCAACCTTGAAGTCGATGTAAAGACAAACTGCTTAACCTTAGACCTGTCTAAAAATGGAAGGTGTTGCCTTTGGAAATGGTAGCTTCCTTATCACTGGGGGACTTCAAGCAGAAATTGGGTTAACATTTGCCAGTAACTTTATACAGGGATTTCTTATTTAAGTACTGGCACTATATGTTCTTTGGGCTCTGTTCCAACGATGAGATTCCATGACTCTGTGAGGGTTAGGAAGGAATGTTTGAATGAATGAACAAATGAATGAAAAAAGACTTTATGAAGTGTTTTCTATTTGCCAAGCACTGTGCTGAACAATGGGGATACAAATACGAAATCCTTGCCCCAATAACTTTAGATTTTAATAGGAAGAGAGAGTCAATGCAGGGTGTTTTGGTCTGGGAAGTCACAAGGATGCAAGGAGAACAAACAGGGGAATTGGTTGATGCTCCCTATCCAGTCACAGCGATAGTGTATATTTGGCATAGTTCCAAAGCTGGAAACAACACGGAAGGAAGGGTTGAGGGTAGATGGCAGTGTCCAATGTTTCAGAGGTTGCCGTGGCAGGCATGGAGTATGATAGGAAAATGGCAGCTATGGAAAGAAAGCTATCTCTGGAAGAAAGCTACTGTGACAGTTCAAGGACTGTCACATATTTGAACGTAGTCTGTTGGATAAGAGCACAGGATTGGGATTCAATAGGCCAGAATTGAAATATTTGCTCTGTCACTGATGTGCTATATGGTTTTAGATGATGCTATGCTATATGGTTTAGTAGCCCTGAGTTTCATTTTTCTTTATTGAAAATTTTGCCTTCTTTACAGAGGCAGCTGGAGGTCCAGTAGATACAGCACTCAGCCTAGAGTCAGGAAGTCCTGAGTTCAGATGTGGTCTCGGACACTAGCTAGCTGTGTGATCCTAGGCAAATCATTTCACTTTTGTGTGCCTCAGTTCTCTAAACTGTAAAATGGGGATAATAACAGCTCCTACCCTCCAGGATTGTTGTGAGGTTTAAATGAGATATTTGCTTAAAAAAACTCTTAGCACAATGCCTGGCACGTGGTAAGTGCTATATAAATGTCATAACTCCCTTTTACTGTGAAATGAAAACAAAACCTTCTTCAACTACCCGAAAGATTTACTGTGAGGGTCAAATGAGCTAAGACATATGAAAAATCTTTGAAAAATTATGATTCAAATGTTAAACGAATTAATTTTATAACTTTATTGAAACATACTAAGGTAATTATATTCCTCAGTGTATTGTCTGAAAATTCACAAAGAACTACTTCCAATAAGGAGAAATATTTTACTTGAAAAACATTTTTAATTAAAAAATTATTTTATACCCCAGCATTTACCAGATTTAATACTGATTCCTGTATCAATCAGAATATTTTGCATAAGTATTAACTGAGTAATTTCATATTTATGTCCTCCCTCATGAATTTGGAACAAGAGCCTTTTACTTCCTGTGTAAGGGCAGCATCAAAAAATAAGGCAGTTTCAATTGAGAAATAAAATTTAAAGCCCCCTAAATCTTCTGTTCTTGGGATAAGGTTTTCCTCAGGAATATACCTAAAGTGGTATGTGGGAAAGAAAATAAACTAGTAAACTTAACAGGCAATAGTGGTAAGCAATTGATTATAGCAATGTGTTAATCAGGTCATAGTCATGGGTTCAATCAATCATAAAATCAAAAGTATTAACTAAGCATCCACTACATGCTAGGTGCTATTCTAGGTACTGGGGATGCAAAATCCAAAGGAACAGAGTCCCTGCATTCTAGGACCTTACATAATAACCTATAAATATATATATGCATATGCACACGTATGAAGTAGATTCAAGGTAAACTTGAAGGGGAAGATCACTAGGAGCTCAAAGAATTGGGAAAGGTCTGAAGAAAGTGGTATTTGAACATAGTCTTAAAGGAAACCAAGGCAGAGGTTGGGAGTGAGGGCTTTCCAGGCTTGAAGGTCTAGGGACAGGAGGAATATTATGTGCAAATAACAGCAAGTAGGTCCATATGACCCATATGTAGGGTCTATGGAGGGAAGTGATGTGCAGTGACTCAAAAAGTAGGATAGGGTTAGGTTATGAAAATTTTTAAATGTGAAATATACATTTATATTTAATCCTAAGAAGTAATAGGGAGTCACCAGGTTTGATTGAGTAAGGGGTGGCCTGGTCAGATCTGTGCTTTAGGAAAATCACTTTGACAGTGATAAGAGGATGGAATAGAGAGGGGAGAGACTTTAGACAAAGAAACTAAGACAGAGGCTCTTGCAATAGCCCAGGGAAGAGGTGATAAGGGAGTGAACTAGGGTGAAGACTGTGTAAGTAAATGGAAATTGAGGTAGACAAGATATGTCATAGATAGAGAAATGAGAAGTTTCGTCAACTGATTGGATATGTGGGGTGAGTGTGAGGAATTGAAGACAGTATCTTTGTAACTGGAAGGGTGGTGGTGACCTTAAGAGTAATAAGGAAGTTCAGAGAAGGACTGGGGCTGGGGAAAAAAGAAACTGAATTTTTGGGGGGTATAGTGAATTTGAGATGCCTAAAGGATAAAAAAATATTCAGTCTTTATATATCCATTTGATAATTGTAATCAAGTTGACTTCTTTCCATAATCACAGCTTCTAGACTAACCCTGATCATGTGGTTGGTTAGTGACAAGGGAGAGTGGATAAGAGAATGCATTTGAATTATTTTAAACCTAACATCACAAATACAAAAATAACTGAAACTCCATATCTCTCTGATGAAGGTAGTGTGGAAAGAGCATTGGAATTGGAGTCAGAAGATAGCTTCTAGACATGTTTCTGATATTCGCTAGCTATGTTACTGTGGGCTTCTTAAATTGTCATCTATAAGATAAGAATAATACCACTTCCACCATCTAGATCCATAGGGTTGTTATCAAGGACAAATGAAATCATGTTCCCCTGGTGGTGAAACTGTGCTTGCTATTAGACTTTGCATTGCTGCTGCCTTTCCCTCAACTAAATTTGCTATCCCTCCCCCCAACTAAGACATTTTGAGCATAGATTAATAGAAACATAATGCCCAGACTGAGGAATGTCATAGTTTTGCCTAATTTCTTCTTAGTTAGCCTACCTCTTGAAGGAGAATTATCTACAATTCTGGGTGTTACACTTTATTTTTATTTATGTATTTATTTTTATTTTATTAATTTATTTTGATTTATCAACAATCACTTCCATATGCTTTTGAGTTTAAATTTTTCTCCAAATTCCTCCCCACCATCCTTCTCAAGATGGCGTACAATCAGATATAGTCTATGCATTTACATTCCTATTAAACATATTTTCACATTAGTGATATTGTAAGTAAAAATGAAGACTAATAGGAGGAACCATCAGAAAGAGGAAACAAAACTCAACAGAAGAGAAAAAAAAAGATAGCAATTCAACTTCCATAGTTCTTTCTTTGGATGTGGATAGCATTTTCCATCATGAGGCCTCTGGAGATGTGTTAGATCCTTGTATTGCTGAGAAGGGTTCAGTTTATCAATATTAGTCATCACACAACGTAGCTGTTATTGTGTACAAAGTTCTCTTGGTTCTGCTCACTTCACTCAGCATCAGACCATAGAAGTCTTTCCAGGTTTTTCTGAACTCAGCCTGCTCATCATTTCTTATAGCACAGTAGTATTCCATTACATTCATATACCACAACTTGCTCAGCCATACCCCAATTGATGGGCATCCTCTCAATTTCCAATTCTTTGCCACCACAAAAAGAGCTGCTATGAATATTTTTGTACATGTGGGTCCTTTTCCCATTTGTTTGATTTCTTTGGGCTATAGCCCTAGAAGTGCTATTGCTAGGTCAAAGGGTATGCACATTTTTATAGCCCTTTGGGCATAGTTCCAAATTGTTCTCCAAAATGGTTGGATCATTTCACCACTCCACCAACAATGCATTAGTGGTTCCAATTTTCCCACATCTTGTCCAATGTTTATTGTTTTCCTGTTTTATCATGTTGGCCAATCTGATAGATGTGATTGGGTGTTACACTTTAAAGAGGTCAATACCAAGCTGGTATATATAGAAAAGAGAGAAATCAGGAGATTCCTAAGATAATAGATTTAGAGTTAGAATGGATTTTACTAGTCACCTAGTCCAGCCTCTTTATTTTAAAGATGAGAAAACTGATTAAATTTAAAAAAAAATCAACAGGCATTTGTTAGGTTCCTGCTTGTGTGTCAGGCACTGTGCTAAATACTGGGGATACAAAGAAAGACAAAATGAGTGCCTTGTTCAGGGTTACCCAACTTGTAAAAGTCTGAAAGGAGAATTTGAAGCCAGGTCTACTTGACCTCAAGTCCAGCACACTAACCACCATGCTTTGAGGGCTCAACACCATGTGGTATGAGTATCCGTCAAAGGAACAAGAGATATATAGCCCAGGAGAAGATTTAGAAGGAATCATAATTGTATTAAAATACTTGAAAGATTGTCACGTAGAAGAGCAATTCAATTTGTTTCAGAGGACAGAACTACATGAAATGAGTAGAAGTTAGAGATAGGCAGGTTTTGGATTGACACCTATCCCGGAAAGCTTGACATTTGCCCTGTCATTGGCCTCCCTCCCTGCCAAGCATAGCATCCTCTGGACCAAAATTCCAAAGCCTTCCCCACTTCTCTCTGTCTCTGTCTCTCTTTGTCTCTGTCTCTGTCTTTCTGTCTGTCTCTCTCCCTCCCTCGTTCCCTCCCCCTCACTCATTGAATCCACTCAACTTTGGAACACTTCCTAGGAGTAAAAATATCTTGACTGGAGAGTGAATGCAAGCTCACCTAATCAATTGGTTAATCAATCCAGAAGTATTTATTAAGCGTCTACCTTATGCTTGCATAAGGCAGGCATTAGGGATAACAGTACAAAAAATCAAACCATTCGAAATCACGATGAGCTTGCTTTCTAATACGGCAGGCAAGCACAGATTAACATACATATCATAAAGGTAAAGTTAAATTAAAACCTATGCAAAATAGGAAAATAAGGTAGTTTGAGAGGAAAGGTACTAGAAGCCAAATGTATCAGAAAAGGCTTGAGATGCATCTTAAATCAAGAGAGGGACTCTGAAGTGGAGGTAAGGAGGGATGTATCTCTGCGGTCTGCCTCAGACCATCTTTCCCATCTATTCATTCTAGACATCTTGCCTTTGACCCTGTCCCTTCCTACCTCTTGTCTGTCACCTTTGGCTGTGGGAATGGTAATCAAATCAATGTAACCACTGCTTGTTGCTTCTGGAAAGGGTATGACCATCAATTGTATCATGGTTCTGCTCACCGTTCCTGTGACTTCTTAGACAAAAGCTCCCTTCCATGGCCATACCTCTCCTACACAGGTTCATTCTATACAAATGAAAGCACCCTGAAGTCATGGATTGTCTCACTTTTACATTATTATTACCATCATTATTTTAAATATGATTCCCATTGCTAAACACATAGTATCATAGGATGGGACAGGGCTATAGTTCTATTATATTAAGGCGCCCTTGATAAGGAAGAGCCTGTGCAGTGCTGCACCTTCTCTGCAATGCATAGTCTTGGATTGTTTCCTGAGGCACTGACAGGTTAAGTGATTTGCCAAGAGTCACATAGCTGGTCAGAGAGCAGATTTCAACCCAGGTCCCTTTTACTCCAAGGCAGGTTCTCTACTTTTCCATGCTGTCACTTATTGAATGCTTTTTCATTCATTCAATGAGAGGGGACAACGTCCTAACGTGTAGAAGTGGAATTCCAAAGTAGAACGTACTTTCAAGGTAGGCACTGAGTCCTCCATTTTTCATCAAATGGAGGCATAGATGGCCACTTGCAGAGATGTTGTAGAGTGAAAGATCCTGTTTGGATTGTACAACCTCTAAAGTACTTACAACCTAGGGATTCTGTGATTCTGACTTCGCATAGTGTCACTCTACTCCTGAGCAACTATCATCCTCAAAATGCTTGGGACATTAAGTAATTAGAAACATGAAATATGTCTTAAATGATAATGTGTAAGAGGTTCCTAGAAATAGGGGTATTAATCAGTCATATCAGCATCACCTTTGGGAGGGTATTTCCTTAGTATTAAGAAAATATCTTTGAGAACTGAGATATATTGGCTATGTCAAGAACACCAGAAAGAGTTTGCTCAAATTTGGACAGTTAATATTTTTGCCTGGACACCCCCTCCCACTGTCAGTTCAGAGATGCTAAAAGAATAGTCCAAGTTGTATATCAGAGTACACAGTGGAACTTACAGGTGGAGATAATGATTTGTTCTAACACCCACAATCAGGTAGTCCCTAACATTCTGCCTAGGAATCATGGCAAAAGAACTTGAAAACAGCATCTCCATATTCCCCAATTGCTGAGAATATTCCTCAGACAGATTTTCTTGTCATCCTTCATATGTAGGAGCTCATTAGACACCTAGAGGAAGAACATATGGAGGGAGAAGATGCTGATATTGGTAGAAAATGATGGATAATTGATAGCATATTTATATTCTAAAAGGCCTCACAGTAAACAGTTTACAAGAGCAGATGAGATACTTGCTTCTTTTTCACTCTATCATGGATCAGATAGTCACATAATTCTCACGGCTATGAATAAAACACATTTTCAATTTTCATAATGTTTACCAGTTGCATGGCCAAAGAGAAATTGTTTTGCCTAATGTTTTCATATTAAATCTCAGTTAGCAGATTCTATGAAGTTCATTTACAGGAAAAAAAGAAGGAACTCTTTAGGAAAATCCCATTGAACCTTTATAGCAGTGAAATATTGAATGAACATTTTCCTTTCAAATATGTGGAGATTTCCAACTTTATGTATTCTTTATTTTATTTTGATATTACTTAAAATAGGCATAGTGTATATGTATATATGTGTGTGCACACATATATGTAGGTGTGTATACATAATACACATATATAATATATGTGTATATCCATACTTTGTCCCATATACAAAGAGGTGATTAAAATTAAATGTTTTCTTTTCTTGGCTAAATGGCCAGCTGTCTGAGCCCACCAAGCATTTCTCCTCATACAAATCAATCAAACTAAAAGCGTTCAAATGCAATTAATTATTTTTCCCTTACCGAGGTTTGACATAATCGTTAGTGCTTGTTCACTTTGCAAATTGGGTTAGCTGTCCATTATTATCATGCATCTGTAGAGTTAGTGCTCTATTTGATGGCTGGCAACCTTGTTTGCCAGAGTTAAGGGCATCTTCAATTCCTAGCCATGTTTTCTACTTCTTTTTTTTTTGTGGTTGTTGTTGAGTTACTGGCTTTCTGAGTGTGATGATTGTTGTGGTTGTGGTCTCTCATGGAATAAACCTAATTAATGTATGAAACCAATTTAAATCGTCCATGGAATCAGTCTAATTTGGGGTGCAGATACATTCTATTATTTAGTCTTTAATAAAATGCTCTGCCTTGGTCCTGGCATTGGGGACAGAGGTTCTATGTTTAAATCCTTCTTTTACCATTTCTACCAGTGTGAACAAGGGCAGGTCCTCAGTTTCTTCATCTGTAAAATGAGGTTGGAATAGATGGCCTCTAAGATCCCTTTGAATTTGAATATATGATCCTTCCAGTAAAGAGAAAATATTAAGAAAGACAACAGCTGAGACAGTAGCATAGGGGAATGAATTGGGGTCATTTAATCACATAATGTTTTAAAATCAAATGTTAAGTGAAATTTGGAAATGCCGAATGCTTACAGAATCTTAGTTAAAGTAAGAGTCACTTTTCTTTACCATTAGTGTCCTTTTGGGGGGGGCAGTTACAGGTTTGGATGTTTTTGTTTGTTTTTTATTTTAATCAGCTAATCTCTCAGACTCAGTTTCTTATTTGTAAAATGAGGATAACAATTATACTTTTATTCTCTGAGCTCATATGGATTGGGTTTAACCCAGAAAATTGCTTTCTAAATATCGTTGGCTCATTCTGCTGCCACTTATCATTTTGTTTGAGAACATTAGTATCTAAAAGGGCCCTCTGTAAACACTCAGGCTGAAATAAGATACTCAATGTAGGATTGGTTTTATTTAATCTGGAAGCAAATGTAAAAAAATGTTTTGTTTAGTCTGTAAACAGCCCACACAATGATCTTTCCCTTTCTGGTGGGTCTCTGTCTTCCCTAGAGACCTGTATACAGTTTAAGATCTGGTATATATTATGGAATCATAGATTTAAAGCTGAAAGGGGCTTTAGAGAACCTTTTATTTTGCAGATGAAGAAACTGAGAGCCAGAGAGATTATGCCTTGCCCAAAGTTACACAGAACCCTACTTTGAATCTAGGTCCCCTTTAAACTGGATGTTCCTTCTATTACACTGCCAACACAGTGTTTTATCTTAGTTGTTACCTAAAGAACTTGGGGTTGTTGGGAGTCAAGCAATTCTCCTGGGTACCATTTTCCCATTGGATTTAGACAGTCCATTTGATTCATGGTACCAGTGAAGGAATAAATCCAGTCTAATCTCCTATATTCTACTTCTCTGTTGTTCTATTTTTTTTAATTCCCTTTGCATTTCCATCTAGCAAAAGCTTATTATTCTTCCATCCTCTCCCTCAGGAGGATATCTCTGGAGCTTTGGGTGTTCTTTCCCTCAGGAGTACTCCTCTTTGTTCTGCACCTTTTATGTTCTTCATCTGAAATTATTTTCTCATTACAAATGGTTCCCTGGGGTTGTGTGTTTCCCTGGAAGGTGCACTTGCCTGTGAAGTCCTCTCTCCAGGGAACTGAGATCACATCTACATGTAGCCATTTCCCAAATTTCTCTGCTTCTCTCTCCATGTCTCTATCATTGTCTTGCTTTCAAAGGTGTAGCTAGGGGGTTCCTAGGATCATAGATTTAGAGGCAGAAGCAAGAGTGTGCTGGAAATGGCTGAAGATAGTAAATTTTAAAATTTTCAGTGTATTTGCACCTTGGAAATTGACTACAAGTTATTGGCTACAAGTGGCTACAAATTATAGTTTTGTCAGTTGACTAGACTTAAGAAAGTGATGGAGGAAATATTAATGATGCATATAAAACTTCAAAATGTGTCATTCTCCAAAGAACTGGTTGCTAGACATCCATCAGCATACCACTGGCTGGAAGAGACCTTACAGACCATTAATTCTAACCTCCTCATTTTTAAAATGGGAAAATGGAAGCACACTGAAGTTAAACGACTATGGCCTGGGTCATTTGGCTAGTATCTGAGATTGGACTTGAATCCATGGCTTCCTAATTCCAAATCCAGAGCCCTATCCATTAACACACAAAGAATGTAAACTTAAGTCAGTACTAGGACGAAGGCTTCCTTAGTGGGGCATGGAGGACTTAGGACAAGGGGAGTTTATACTTTATCCCTCCATTAAAGTTTAGAGTGACCCAGCTCATGAAAGAGAAAACAAATCAGAGTATGTCGATGGAGATGGATTCCCCTGTCCAGATTACTGGAGGTATCTGGGTCTCACAATCAAGCTGCATTTTCAGCAGGAGATGCTGAAGACTTCTGGCCTACCTCTTCATTAAACGTCCATCAATCAGGGTTGATTTTCACTTGTCAGGGATATTCCCTTTCAAAAAATATTTAAGGATTTTAGGCTTTGCATGTTTTTCCAAGTTTACGGAAAGAAACCACTGACTATCAATTTATTGATTGGTGGCTAGCCTAATTATTAGATTGATGAAAAGATGCAAAAGAAAGAGATCTTACTTATGTTCTATCATATGCCCAGACATAATATTAGTTACATATCTCACAGGAGTGATGTGAGCAAAATATGTCTCACAAAAATACAAGTTATTATTATTGTATTTGTGAATACTTCTTTCTTTATATTGTCTAGAGCTAGGCAAATAACCCAGGAATGGAAAATTCAGTCAGTCATATTCCCTGTGGGTTGTCTCAGCTCTGAGTAAGCAGAAAGACAGATGGCTCTAAGTCTTAACCATATAGGGATAAAACCAAATTGCCCAGAAGTTTCAAAGAGGCAAATTTTGGCTTGATTTCAGGTAAATTAACTTCTTCACAATTAGAATTGTCCCATCAGGAAATTAACTTCTTCACAATTAGAATTGTCCCAAAGTGGAATGGAGTGCCTTAAGAGGTGGCATTCCCAGTCCTTGGACATCTTCAAAAAGAGCCTAGATGACATTATTCAGTGATGTAACAGTGAGTGAATGAGTGAGTGAATGAAGAAATGAATGAAAATGTGTTTACCATGTACTAAGCTCTGGGAACAGAAATTAAAAAATGAAACAGTCCCTTCTATAAGTGAGCTGTGATATAATAGAGGCTATTATTACAATGTAATTGAGGAAGACAATTCATATCAATGAGTTCAGTCTATGAAGAAGATAGAAAGGCCTGGAAGTCCTAAGGACACAATAGCAATTCAGCTAATCATGAATAAGAATCTGAAGTGCATCTTGGCAGGGCAGATGATAAGGTCTAGAGGACTTTAGGATGCAGTTGTATGGCAGACACCAAGGCCTGATGGTTCTTCACGTAAGTGAAAAACTTATAGTTGGTGACAACTCATCTAAGTGGTGTCAATAGCTAGGTTGACTTGAGCTGACCTTTCCAGTTGTATGTGGGTAGACCTAGGTTGGGGGAGAGTGAAACTCCGCAAAGTGGAAGATTGCTACACTAGCAGTTCTTCTTGAAATACTGCCCCATAGGGTATGGGCAGCCCAGGAGTCCTTGGTATAGGAGTGAAGGAAGACCAGAGAAAAGGAAACCTCACTGGAAGTTTTATCCCCACTGGGTCTCAGAGCAGAATCAGTGAAGGGAAAGGCAAGGGGAAAGGCACCCTTATAGAACGATTCCTCTTATCTATAAATTGGACAAGATGGCCACTGAGATCCCTTCCAATGCTCAAGCTCTGTGAGTTTGTGATTTTTTTAGTCTGTCATCCTCACCCATTACCTTTTAACCTGACCACAGGTCTAAACATCAGCCAGATTTAAATGGCTCCACTGGCCCGATAGGGATTATGATTGTTATCTAGAGGAAGTAGAGGAGAAATGAGAATTATTTTATTAAGGATTGCAAGGTCAAAGGAAGAATAATATCTAAATAATAATAGAGGGGCCCATCACCAATCTATGGCTATATCTAAATTAAAAAATAAAGTGTACAATGGAGGGCATTTCCTGATAATAAGTCAGTTCAAATCAGTGTTTCTTGGCTCAAAACATGCAGGGAATTATTTTTATTGCCCCACTTGCTTTGCAGATTTAGGCATAGGCTAGTGCATTCTTAAATAAATACTTTGTTCAGAACTTTAAGAAATTCAGAAAACCCTTTGTCTAACGAAAAAAGAATTCATTGTTTGGTACGTGAAGGCCTGGCTATATTGTGTCAGGTGAAACAATGCCCGAGGGAGACTAACATGGTAAATGACTTCCCATTAAAAGATGGCTGGGTTTACAATTTATAGCACAGCATATAGAAGCAAAAGGGTAACAGAAGATTAAAAAATTGCCAGGCTAAACTTTGGATCTATCATATTATACATGGACATAAGGATTTAATGGATTTTCATTTCATCACTTCCTGTTAATCTGCACTTGGTTCCCCATAAGACAATGCTATATACAATTGACTGTTCTCAGGTGTGATCGGAACATAGGTAATTAAATGTTTTAGTTTGTTTACAGTTGCCACATGTATAAAACCAAGATAGTCCAGTTTTTAATTCTACCATTATCATAACCCTTCTTCTCTAGCTTCATCTCTTTTTGTTCCCTCTTCTCTATCTCCACGGCCATCTCCCTGTTAAAGGACCCCAGCCAGATCTTACTGTCAGCGGAAGGGTAAAATAAATCAGGCCAACTTGCTAGCCTATCCTCAACACCCCACTCCTTCCTGATTTCAGATTCTACTAGTATCTTCCCTTCCTCTCTTGGCAGGCAATAATCCTTTCAGAACCCTCATTGTGGAGCAGATTTGGCATCTCATGCCAGTACGAGATACTTCATTCTTCAGTGAGTAAGGAGTTATCAACTACACTCCTTCTAATAAAATCCAGGGAGAGACAAGAAAACAACTTTATATAAACAAGATATGCACAAGATAAATTGGACATAACCAACAGAGGAAAGGGACTAGCATTAGAGGGGATTAGGAAAGGTTTCTTCTAGAAGGTGAGTTTTAGCTGGCATTTGAAGGAAATCAGGAGATAGAGATGAGGAGGGAGAAAATTATAGGTGTGGAGAAAGTGAAATATACAGAATCAGGAGATGGAGTATCTAATGTATCCTCCAGGAAAATATTTTTTTATGCATAGATTTGGTGGTATCATTACTTTGCTCAAAAAGCTTTAATAATGCCATATAGCCTCCCTAAGAAGTCAAGAAACTTGCCAAATGACAGATAGCTGATTAATAGAGAAGTAAGTGCATATATATGTATGTATGTGTATTTGTGGATAGATGGGGATATCATGACTACAAGCCCAGTGTCCTTTCCATTACACCATGCTCATGTAAGAATTTATCTTGTGCTTCTCTTCTACATATCTATATCTATATCTGTTATCTATATATACATTCCTCCCCTCCCCCAAGTATACTACGAGCTACAAGAAGACAGACTTCAGGATTTATCCTAACTCTTAGTTTTTGCGTGCAGCACAGTGTTCAACTCACAATTGGCTATATATAAATATTTGTTGAATTAAATCTAGATAAAATAATTAAAATAATATCTCATATTAATAAGAGTAGTAGTAATGAGAGCTTTTATAGAAGTTAAAGATTTACAATATGAGATTGATAGATAGAAATAGTTCATTGCTAGATACAGACACACCTGGCCACAAATGTATATATGTATATGTGCACTAAATCCAAATCACTTGCAAGTCATTACCCTCCTGATGTCATTGGTTTTCTTTGAGAATGAAAGATGAACAAAAATATTATAAGTAGATAGATAGATAGCTGAAGTCCCTCTCTGCTACTCAGATTTCATTCTTCCTTTGGGTTTGTGGCCCTTAATAATTCTCATTTTTCCTCTAGTTCCTTCAGTTAACAATGCCATGAAAATAAGTAGATACTCATGAAGATGATCTTAAGCCACTGAAAGATCCTGAATCTTCTTCTGAATTACCAAAAGAAGATGAAATTATGTGCAGAAAAGTTTTAATCTTAGGTACATATTGTTAAATAGGTATATAATGTTAGGTATACATATACATATACATGTATAAGTCAATTATGAATACCTGTAAGTATATATGTATATGTATTTGTGAATATATTAACAAATGGATGTATACACAGCATCTTCTGGAATTCTATGAACTAGACATTCTAGTAAATAAGCTGCATTTTCTGCACATCTATAATTCTATGATAATGAAGCAGATACTAATGAAGATGACCTTAAGGCACTGAAAGATCCTGAATCTCCTTCTGACTCGTCAAAACACACACACACACACACACACACACACACACACACACACACACGCACACGCACACCCACACCCACACACCCTAACATTAAAACTACAGGTGTGTGTGTGTGTGTGTGTGTATACACATACATACACACACACATACACACATATATGTATGTATGCGTGTATATATGTATATATATACACACATATACACACACATATATAATAGTTAACATTAAAACTATAGGTGTATATACATGTATAGGCATATATTAGGTGTATTTGTATATACACACTCATATATATATATGTATATATATAATAAAAAGTTTACTGTATATAATTTCATCTTCTTTTGATGATTCAGGAGGAAATTCAGGATCTTTCAGTGCCTTAGGGTCATCTTCATGAGTATCTATTTAGTGTCATAGTAATATAGATGTGTAGAAAATGCCACTTATTTGCTAGAATATCCTGTTCATAGAATGACAGAAAATACTCTGTGAGTATATCATTTGTAAATATATTTACAATGGATGGGAAAGAGAAGTAATGACAGTGAATAAGAGTTTTCTTTTATGTTAGATAATAAACTATCTTGTAGATATTTCTATTCATATGCATAGGTGTGGTGGAAAAGAACAATTCAATCCTAATGGGCTCTTTCACCTGTACAAATGAAGGTCAACACCACCTTTGGGTTTTAGTCTCAGTCAACTGGGGACCTTCTGCCTCAGGCTTTTGGACAGGAAAAAAACATCTGATTTCTGAATAGGTGCTTTTCCACAGAGCAGATTGTCTCACTGCTATCCTACTATACAGAAGTAGGACTATGCCTGTAGCTTTGGCTGGACTATTTGTTGCTGAAGTTACCAGTGTTCCTCCTCCAACTTTTCTAAACTCTCCACAAAATTCATTTGGCATCAATGTCATTCTCAAATGTAGAATTTGAGGCCAGTCAGAGTTTAATTTGATTTTTGAATAATAATCCCTCAGACTCTGTAAGCCTAATACATTATCTCAGGAACACATTAAACTTTATTAAATTTGGGAGAAAAAACTGCTTGGTGGGTAATAAACATTAAATCTTATAGTTCTAATTTTTTGGGAAAAGTCTCTATTCATTGTGGGACCATACGGCATTTCCTATGTGGAGTTTAATTGTCAATAAAAATGAAAAGGCAATGTAATAATTTGTGTTCATGTAGCTGAAGCTGGACTTTTGCCCAGAATAATGATATAAACTCTTCAATTCGTCTACAGTTTTTTTTAAACCTTAAATAGGTGTGTGTGTGTCTGTGTGTGTGTGACAGAGAGAGAGAGAGAGTGAGAGAGAGAGAGAGAGAGAGAGAGAGAGAGAGAGAGAGAGAGAGATTTTAATAACAGTAAAGTCAAGTACTTCCATTTTGATAATAGTAAAGTCAAATACTTCTATTTCTTGGAGTGAAGGGAAAAGAAAAACCAAAGACTATGTTAACACAGGCAATTTTTTTTAAATTTTATTAATTTATTTTGATTTATCAACAATCACTTCCATATGCTTTTGAGTTAAAAATTTTTCTCCCCCTTCCTCCCCCCTACCCTCCCCAAGACAGCGGACAGTCTGATACAGGCTTTACATTTACATACCCATTAAACATATTTTCACATTAGTGAAGTTGTAAGTAAAAATTAAAACCAATAGGAGAAACCATCAGAAAGATGAAACAAAACTCAACAGAAGGTAAAAATAAGTGATAGCAATTGACTTCCATAGTTCTTTCTTTGGATGTGGACAGCATTTTCCATCCCAAGGCCTCTGGCGATGTCTTAGATCCTCGTAATGCTGAGAAGGGTTCAGTTTAACAATCTTAGTCATTGCATAACGTGGCTGTTATTGTGTACAAAGTCCTCTTGGTTCTGCTCACTTCACTCAGCATCAGACCATATGTCTTTCCAGGTTTTTCTGAACTCAGCCTGTTCATCATTTCTTATAGCACAATAGTCCATTATATTCATACACCACAACTTGCTCAGCCATTCCCCAGTTGATGGGCATCCTCTCAATTTCCAATTCTTTGTCACCACAAAAAGAGCTGCTATGAATATTTTTGTACATGTGGGTCCTTTTCCCATTTGTTTGATCTCTTTGGGATATAGCCCTAGAAGTGCTATTGCTGGATCAAAGGGTATGCACATTTTTGTAGCCCTTTGGGCATAGTTCCAAATTGTTCTCCAAAATGGTTGGATCATTTCACAACTCCACCAACAATGTATTAGTGTTCCAATTTTCCCACATCTTCTCCAACATTTATCATTTTCCTGTTTTGTCATGTTGGCCAATCTGATAGGTGTGATGTGGTACCTCAGAGTTGTTTTGATTTGCATTTCTCTAATCAATAATGATTTAGAGCATTTTTTCATATGACTATAGATGGCTTTAATTTCTTCATCTGAGAACTGTCTGTTCATATCCTTTGACCATTTATCAATTGGGGAATGGCTTGTGTTCTTATAAATTTGTCTTAATTCTCTATATATTTTAGAAATGAGGCCTTTATCAGAGAGACTGGTTGTAAAAATTCTTTCCCAATTTTCTACCTTCCTTCTAATCTTAGTTGCATTGGCTTTGTTTGTGCAAAAACTTTTCAATTTAATGTAATCAAAATTATCCATTTTGCTTTTCATAATGTTCTCTATCTCCTGTTTGGTCATGAATTCTTCTGTTCTCCATAGATCTGATAGGTAAACTATTCCTTGTTCTCCCAGTTTACTTATGGTATCAGCCTTTATATCTAAGTCATGAACCCATTTTGACTTTATTTTGGTATATGGTGTGAGATTTGGGTCTATGCCTAGTTTCTGCCATACTCTTTTCCAGTTTTCCCAGCAGTTTTTTTCAAAGAGTGGGTTCTTATCCCAGAAGCTGGGGTCTTTGGGTTTATCAAATAATAGATTACTATAGTCATTGACTACTGTGTCTTGCATATTTAACCTATTCCACTGATCCACCTCCCTATTTCTTAGCCAGTACCAAGCAGTTTTGATGATTGCTGCTTTATAATACAATTTAAGATCTGGAATTGCTAGGCCACCTTCCCCTGCATTTCTTTTCATTAGTTCCTTTGATATTCTGGACCTTTTGTTTTTCCAAATGAATCTTGTTATTATTTTTTCTAACTCTATAAAATAATTTTTTGGTAGTTTGATTGGTATGGCACTGAATAAGTAAATTAGCTTAGGTAGGATTGTCATTTTTATTATATTAGCTCGGCCTACCCATGAGCAACTGATGTTTTTCCAATTATTTAGATCTGATTTTATTTGTGTGAAAAGTGTTTTGTAATTGTGTTCATAGAGTTCCTGGGTTTGTTTCGGAGGTAGACTCCTAAATATTTTATAATGTCTACAGTAAGTTTAAATGGGATTTCTCTTTCTATCTCTTGCTGTTGGGCTTTGTTGGTAATATATAGAAATGCTGATGATTTATGTGGGTTTATTTTATAGCCTGCAACTTTGCTAAAGTTGTTTATTATTTCAAGTAGTTTTTTACTTGATTCTCTAGGATTCTCTAAGTATATCATCATGTCATCTGCAAAGAGTGATAGCTTTGTTTCTTCTTTGCCTATTCTAATGCCTTCAATTTCTTTTTCTTCTCTTATTGCTAAAGCTAAGGTTTCCAGTACAATATTGAATAACAGTGGTGATAATGGACATCCTTGTTTCACCCCGATCTTATTGGAAATGCTTCTAGCCTGTCCCCATTACATATAATGCTTGCTGAAGGTTTTAGATAATGCTTATTTTAAGGAAGACTCCATTTATACCTATGCTTTCTAGTGTTTTTAATAGGAATGGGTGTTGTATTTTATCAAAAGCTTTTTCTGCATCTATTGAGATGATCATGTGGTTTCTGTTGGTTTTGTTGTTGATATGCTCAATGATGCTGATAGTTTTCCTAATATTGAACCAACCCTGCATTCCTGGTATAAATCCTACCTGGTCATAGTGTATTATTCTTGTGATAAGTTGCTGCAATCTACTTGCTAGTATTTTGTTTAAAATTTTTGCATCTATATTCATTAGAGAAATTGGTCTATAATTTTCTTTCTCTATTTTGACTCTTCCTGGTTTAGGTATCAACACCATATTTGTATCATAAAAAGAATTTGGTAAGACTCCTTCTTCACCTATTTTCCCAAATAGTCTATATAGTATTGGAATTAATTGTTCTTTAAATGTTTGATAGAATTCGCATGTAAATCCATCTGGCCCTGGAGATTTTTTCCTAGGGAGTTCATCAATGGCTTGTTCAATTTCTTTTTCTGAGATGGGGTTATTTAAGTATTTTACTTCCTCTTGTTAATCTGGGCAATTTATATTTTTGTAAATATGTATCCATTTCACTAAGATTGTCAAATTTGTTGGCATATAGTTGGGCAAAATAATTCCTAATTATTGTTTTAATTTCCTCTTCCTTGGTGGTAGCTTCACCCTTTTCATTCTTGATACTAGTAATTTGGTTTTTTCTTTCTTTCTTTTTTTAATTAAATTAACCAAAGGCTTATCTATTTTATTGTTTTTTCATAAAACCAGCTCTTAGTTTTATTTATTAGTTCAATAGTTTTCTTAATTTCAATTTTATTAATTTTTCCTTTGGTTTTCAATATTTCTAATTTGGTGTTTAGTTGAGGATTTTTAATTTGTTCTTTTTCTAGTTTTTTTAGTTGTATGCCCAATTCATTAATCTCCTCTTTTTCTATTTTATTTATGTAAGCATTTAGAGATATAAAACTTCCCCTAAGAACTGCTTTGCTGCATCCCATAGGTTTTGGTATGTTGTCTCATTATTGTCATTCTCTTGAATGAAATTATTGATTGTTTCTATGATTTGTTGTTTGACCCAATCATTTTTTAGGATTAGATTATTTAGTTTCCAATTATTTTTTAGTCTATCTTTCCATGGCCCTTTATTACATATAATTTTTATTGCATCATGATCTGAAAAGGATGCATTTAATATTTCTGCCTTTCTGCATTGGATTGTGAGGTTTTTATGCCCTAGTACATGGTCAATTTTTGTGTATGTGCCATGTACTGCAGAAAAAAGTATTTCTTTCTACCCCATTCAGTTTTCTCCAGAGGTTTCTATCATAACTTTTCTAATGTTCTATTCACCTCCTTAACTTCTTTCTTGTTTATTTTGTGGTTAGACTTATCTAGTGCCGAGAGGGGGAGGTTCAGGTCCCCCACTAGTATAGTTTTGCTGTCTATTTCTTCCTGTAACTCCCTGAACTTCTCCTGTAAGAATTTGGATGCTATACCATTTGGTGCATATATATTTAGTAATGATATTACTTCATTGTCTATGGTGCCTTTTAGCAGGATGTAGTTTCCTTCCTTATCTCTTTTGATTAGATCTATTTTTGCTTTTGCTTTGTCTGAGATCAGGATTGCTACCCCTGCTTTTTTTTTCAGCTGATGCATAATATATTCTGCTCCAGCCTTTTACCTTTACCCTGTATGTGTCACTCTTTTTCAAATGTGTTTCCTGTAAACAACATATTGTAGGATTATGGTTTTTAATCCATTCTGCAATCCATTTCTGTTTTATGGGAGAGTTCATCCCATTCACATTCACAGTTATGATTACTATCTGTGTCTTTTTCTCCATCCTTTTCCCCCACATTTATGCTTTTCTTTCTCCTTTTTCCTTTCCCCCTTCACTAGTGTTTTGCTTTTGACCACCGCCTCCTTCAGTCCCTTCCCCTTTTATTATCCCTTTCCCTTTTCTTCCCTTTAGTCTTACTGCTTCTTCCTCCCTTCTTCCCCCTTTTTTTCCCCCTCCTTTTCCCTTTTCTTTCCTTTTCCTACTGCCTATAGGGCAAGTTAGATTTCTATACCTAACTGATTTATTATGCCCTTCTTGAGCCAAATCTGATGAGAGTAAGGTTCAAACAATGCTCCCCCCCTTCTTTCCCTCTGCTGTAATAGGATTTTGTGTCTTTTCCTGTAACGTAATTTACCCTTGTCTGCCTCCTCCTTTCAGTACATTTTCTAAGATCAGATTGATCCACTTATTTGGATCCATTTAACCCACTTGATTAGATTTTTTTTATCATTACATCAAAGTCAACTAATATCCACCCTCTTTATGTATACTCCTTTAACAAGGTGTAATAACAATACAGTTCTCAAGGGTTGCAAGTCTCATATTCCCTTGTAGGGGTTTAAACAGCCCCCCCTTATTAACAACATATTGTATCCTTCTGTCCCATTTACCTTTTTAAGTCCTTCTTGAGTCCTGTACTTGAAGATCAAATTTTTTTTGAGCTCTGGTCTTTTTATCAGGAAAGTTTGGAAGTCTCCTATTTTGTTGAATATCCACCTCCTCCCTTGAAAAATGATGCTCATTTTTGCTGGGTAATTGATCCTTGGCTGCATTCCAAGCTCCTTTGCCTTACAGAATATCATGTTCCATGCCCTGTGGTCTTTTAATGTAGAAGCTGCAAGGTCCTGTGTAATCCTGACTGTGGTTCCATGATATTTAAATTGTTTCTTTCTGGCTGCTTGCAGCACCTTCTCTTTCATCTGGTAATTTTGGAATTTTGCTATTATATTCTTGGCATTGTCAATTTGGGATCTCTTTCAGGTGGTGATCAGTGGATTCTTTCTATGGTTATTTTCCCTTCTGGTTCTAGGACTTCTGGGCAGTTTTCCTTTATGATTTCCTGAAAGATACTGTCCAGGCTCTTTTTTTCATCATGATTTTCAGGTAGTCCAATAATTTTTAAATTGTCTCTCCTGAGTTGATTTTCCAGGTCGGTTGTTTTACTGATGAGGTATTTTACATTTTCATTATTTTTTTCATTTTTTTGTTTCTGTTTGACTGATTCTTGCTCTCTCATAGAGACATTAGTTTCCATTTGTCCAATTCTAGTTTTTAACAGATTGTTTTCTTCTGTTAGTTTTTGTACTTCCTTCTTCAACTGGCCAATTGTGTTTTTTAGGGACTTGTTTTCTTCAGTGTACTCTTCTGTTAGTTTTTGTCCTTCCTTCTTCAATTGGCCAATTGTGTTTTTTAGGGACTTGTTTTATTCAGTGTATATTTTTTTCCAATTGGCCAATTGTATTTTTGAAGGACTCTTCTACCTCTCTCATTTGACTATTAAAATCCTTCTTGAGCTGTTCTAAGAAGGCTTTTTGGGCTTCAGACCAGTTCATATTCCCTTTTGTTGTTGCTGACAATGTTGTCCTCTTCAGAATTTCTGTCTTGATCTTCACTCTTCTCATAATATGAATCTATGGTACATTTCTTTTTACTCATGGTGTTTTTTTTATTCCCTGGCCTTTAAAGAGATTGAGCTCTCCTGCTGGGGCACAGAGGGTACTGACCCAAGGTTCTTGTGTTGGGAGCCTAGGTCTTGGTCACTGGCTTCAATGAACACAGTCACCAAAACTTCCTCTTTACCTCTCCTTCTCATCTTATGTTGTGCTTAGATCACCTCTACTCTCTCCTCTTTCAGTCTACTCTCTGAAGACTAGATGAAGAGGTGGCCTTTCTGCTTGCCAAGGTCAACATGTACTTTTGATGCCATCTCTTTTCATCTTCTCCAGGAGACGGTCCCCACCATCATTTCCACTCTCTTGTGAATCTTCAATCTTTCTTTAGCTATTGGTGTATGAATAATTCTTTCACATTTTGTAAAAATCCTTACTAGATCCTACCAAGCCTACTGGCTGTTGTCCTATATTTCACCTCTTCTTGGATAAACTCCTTGAAAAATTTCTCTACATTCAATACCTCCACTTCCTTTCCTCTTATTATCTTCTAAATTTTTTTCAATCTGGTTCTGCACCTCACATTTAACTAAAATTCCTCTCTCCAAAGGTACCGTTAATCTCTTACTTGCCAAGTCTAATAATAGTCATTTCTCAATGACCTTTCTGTAATATTTGATAGCATTGGGGCAGCTAGGTGCGCAGTAGATAGAGCTCTGGCCTTGGAGTCTGGAGGACCTGAGTTCAAATCTGACCTCAGACACTTGAAACTTACTAGCTGTGTGACCCTGGGGGCAAGTCACTTAACCTCGATTGCTATATTTGGTACCATTGATCTATTTATCCCTATTCTTTTCCTAGACACTTTTTCCTCTATGCATTTTCATGATTTTAATATCTCTTTGTTTTCTTCATTTTTGTTTGAATGCTTCTTCTCAGTGTCCTTTGATGGATCTTCATCCAGGTTATGCCCTGGTGTCTCTCAATGCCCTATCATAAGCACTCTTGTATTTTCTTGTTATCTTTTTTTGTTTGGTGATCTCATTAGCTCCCATGATTTAAATTATCAGCTCTATGCAGCTGATCCCCAAAAGTAGGCATAAGTCCTTGACTCTCTCCTGATGTCTAATCCCACAATATCAACTGCCTATGGAAATTTCACACTGCATATCCCATAGCTTTCTCAAACCCAGCATGGACAAAGCAATATTCACCTTTTTCTGAAAACCTAGTCTTCTAAAGTTATTACTGTTGAGGGGGCCCTCAATCATCTAGGCTTGTAGTCGGTATCATGCTAGTCTCCCAAATCTCACTTCACATACCCAATCAGTTAGTAATCTCACTTTTGTCAAATATTTGTTGATTTAGTTACTGATATAGGGAAGAATAAATACTCAGTCCTCAAAGAGATCACAAATTTTTCTTAACAGATCTCACAAGGCAGAAGAATTTTAACCAATGTCTGATAAAAACAGAATACTATGGACTCCTAGTGTATGGAACCACAACAAGAAATTCCAGAATGGTTAAAAAGGGAAGTAAAATCCATGAGAATAAATTGGGAATTAATATAGTTTGGAATTTATAGTTGTCTAGACAGAATTTAAAGCTCAGATAAGGAAAAATTAAACCCATAATAGAAAGTTATGCTAAAGTTATGCTATGATTTGGAGTACAAAAATAAGTAGTGAAAGCAAATCTGCCATAAGTGGAGTAAAAGACAACAATGTAAACACAAAAAGTCTGATTTCTATACATACCAAATTGAATAACTTTGAAGGCAGTGTGTTTAAAGGTAACAAGGATCATAGATATTTGAAAATATGAAATCCTGAACTCGTATTATAATTCAGGAAATCATGAAATAAAACTGTCCAGAAATTCTGAAAGAAGAAAAGAAAGTACAATTTGAAAGAATCTATAGATTATCTCCTGAAAAACAAAAGCAAAAAATAAAAACCTGTACTTTAAAGTTCAATGAACATAATGGTTAAATGTAACAATTTCAATGATAAACAATACATTTTGTAATGGCCCAAGGGAAAGACCTCAAAATACAAAGTAAAAAAAAAATTCTATATCATTCTGCACCCATGAAAAACTATTGAGTGGAGTAGAGAATTTATTCCACAAAGCAAAGAAGCTCAAGCTATAACCCAAAATGGCGTACTCTAAAAACCTGAGCAAGGTGGATGTTCAATGAGAGGCATTTGAGACATTCTTACAAAAATTTGAAAAAAAAATACATGCAAATACATGAGCAGAATATTCAAATTATAAACATAAAATAATAACCCAGAAAAACAAAAATAGAATAATTACCCAGGAAAAATTATTAAATGAATTACCTTAAATTTCAAGGTTATTGAGAGAGGAAAGAGAGAAAAGACTAATTGGGGGTAGAGGAGGATTATATATATATATATATATATATATATATATATATATATGTATATGTATATATGTATGATATATATATATGTATATATGTATAATATATATGTATAATATATATATGTATAATATATATACACACACACACACATATAGAGAGAGAGAGAAAGAGAGAGACAGAAAGACACACAGAGAGAGACAGAGACAGAGAGACAGGGAGAAAAAGAGAGACAGGGAGACAGAGACAGAGACAGAGACAGGCAATAGAAAACCTATGGGTTAAAACAAGAAGAACACCACCAACAACAAAGAGGTGTCATTAAGAATATAAAAAGTGCACACAAGGCTGCAGGTGTAAATGGAACTTTAAAAAATGGGTGAATTGAAGGTCGAGAAGCTTGACCAAAGCATAACGCCACACCCCCTATATAGGTGAATGCATGTATTTTAGTGAAGCAAAGCTGAAGAGTGGGAGAAAGCATTGATGGGAAGAAGAAAACTGTAGGAGAGAAGGAGGGTGTGATAAACTTTTACGAAGCCCATAGATGACCCATATAGTGATAATGACTCATACAGTTTCTTGGCAAGAAGAAGGGATACAGGAAAATGGAACAGCACAAGGAGAGAGTTAAGTCTAGGGGAATGAAAGTGAAAACGTCCATCCACTGTTGAGGAGGGGCAGGAGCTTGCCGGTTAGTAAACATTTAGCAAATGGCTACCCAAAAATGCACAACACAGTTTTAAGTTTAATCTATATTATTTGAATTTTCTAAATTGCTTTGTTAAGTCTAGAAAATCAACAAGGTTTGATGATTTCTGAGGCAAGGCGTCAATGTTCACACTGAAAATGTTACAATCAGCTTTCATGAGCCAGTGTGAGCTGGCTCCAGCATGGCACTGGGGGGGGGTTCCACTGAAGAGCACTCCTTTGGGGAAATAGGTGTGTGCCTGCAATGGGAGAAGGGACTGTCATAATGGGTTTAATGTGAAGGTAATTTATGCAGTCAGAGACCTCCTTCTTCCAATAAGTATTTTGCTTCTAAAGACATCATCCTGTCCCAGGAGAAGAAAAGCAAGAGCTGCTGAGGATTGTTGGCATCCAGAATGATAGGGAGGGTGAATAGGCTCAGAGATGGATTAGCACTGGACATTGAGAACAGTCTTAGAGAGTGCAAGGATTTGAATTCGATTACATGGTTTGGGACAATAAACACCACATGATACTGCTACTATACAATATTACTTCCCTAATTAAATGACACACTCAAGAATTAGGGACAGCTGAAAAAAAGGGATGATGGAGCACAATCAATAAAAAAAATAATAACAGATATTTTGATTAGAAAATGGAGTTCAAACCTAATATTTCAGAAATTTTAATCTCATGAGGACCTGACACATTTTCAGATAGTGAAGGGGACCAACATTGAGTCCCAGGGAGTGGTGAGGTTAAAGAAGGGATAAACAAGGATACTGATCATGACTCAGAGAATAACATTTCAGAATAGACTAGAAGGTAAGAAAATTAATAAAAAGAACAAAGGAAAGAAAAATTTCTTACAAAAAGATTTGGGAAAAGAACCCTAATGAACATAAGAATTCAGAGAGAAGTGAAGATTTTGAAATAACTACTTAACTGAGAGGCAAAAGAGAAAGGGCATAAAAGGGGGGATAGTTAATTTAAAAATGAAAAATAATAAAAGATTTAAATAAAACTCACCAACTATGGAAAGTGTTGATGAACTCTCTCTCCTGGTTTTTCTCCTACCTATCTGATAGCTTTCTCTCTGTCTCTTTTTCTGGATCCTAGTCAAGATCATTCATTCTAACTGTAGGTGTGTTTTGGGGTTCCATCATGGGCTCTCTTTTCTTCTCCCTCTATACTACTTCACTTGGTAATCTTATCAGCTCCCATGGATTTAATGACCATCTCTATACTGATGATTTTCAAATCTACCTTTTCTGTCCCAATCTCTCTTACTGAACTCCATTCTCACATCTCTGCTGCCTTTCTAATGTTTTGACTTGGGTGTCCAGTAAGCATCTTAAACTCAATATACCCCCAAAAGAACTCATTATCTTTCCCCCTAAACCCTTCCTTGCTCCTATTTTATTACTGTAGGGGGAAATTCCACAAAGCAAATTCTCCCAGTCCCTCAGGTTTACAAGGAATTATCCTGGATTCCTCACTATTTCTTCTATATACCCTCCCCCAACATAATCTGTTGCCAAGGCATTTTGATTTTACCTTTGTAACATCTCTTTCCCCCTTCTCTTCCCTGATACTGCCACCACTGGAGCAGGCCCTCATCGCCTCACACCTAGATATTACAATAGCCTGCTACTGGGTTTGTCTGCCTCAAATCTCTCCCCACTCCAGCCCATCCTCCATTTAGCTATTAAGGTGATTCTTCTAAAATATAGGAGTGATCATGATACCTCTCTACTCAATAATCTCCAGTGACTCCATATCTCCTCCAAGAACAAATACAAAATTCTCTGAGATTCAAAGCTCTTCATAATCTACTTTTCCATTCTTTTTACACCTTATTCCCTGACAGGGATTCTTTAATCCAGTCCCATCAGCCTCTTGGACATTATGGGAACAAGATACTCCATCTCTCAGCTCTAGGCATTCTCTCTGGCTGTCCCTCATGCTTAGAATGCTCTACCTTCTCCACTCTAACTAGTGACCTGGCTGGCTTCCCTTTCAGTCCCAACTAAAATCTCACCTTCTACAGGAAGCTTTCTCCAACTCCTCTTAATTCCAGTGCCTTGCTGTTGTTAATTATTTCATATTTATCCTGCATGTAGCATGTTTTGTCTATGTTTATTTGCATGTTGTCTACTCCATTAGATTGTAAGCTCCTCAGCTCACTGACAGCCGTCCGTGCATGTCACCACCACAGGCAGTTGAGTGGGGAGAGAGAACTAAGAGAAGGTTGGCTCAATGGTGACATGTCTACAAGTGAGCAGGATGTAAGAAGGAGAGGCCAAGTGGAAGTATGACTATCCTATGACAGATGGGCAGTTACAGAACAAGCTAGATGAGTTCTGGGACATAGCACCAAGCCTTTGAAGGCCGAAAGGAGATCTGCAATGCATTACATGCAGCTGCCTTTGCAGTGGAGGCTAATGATCATGAGCTAGCTAAGGCTATCCTGGATAGAACTAGCAACATTCTACCCCACGGTTCTCTGATCAAGTATTATGTAGAGCTAGGCAGTTGTTATCAGTTCCATGTCTACTGCTTGGCACTGCCAGTCAACTTACTTCTAGAGTGCAATGAGGATGATGGTGTGGAACCTCCAGAACCAACCCCCAGTATATGGCACACATTCCCTCTTAAGGTGCGCCTGTCCAGGACAAGGACTTGAGGCTCACTGCCAGTCTGTAAATACAGTTGGGAAGCTTACGAAGCAGCTGCACACCCAGGAAGGCATCGAGCCTTCATGCCAGTGGTGTTTTTTCTCATTGGTGGAACTTACCTACTGATTGCATGCAGTTATAGGAGACCAAGATCCAGAAGGATTTTGTCATCCAAGTTATCATCTACCAGTCCCTGATACCCCAGGACTGACACTCCCAGAGGAAGGTCAAGGAAAAGGGCTCCTTTTTTCCAGGGCAATTCTTTCACCTGGAGCACCAGGTTTACCCTCTCCTGTTGCCCTTGAGTACTCTTGTCTTCTCCAGGGGATAACTTCCTTTGTGGCTGCTTTGTTGGCAGTGAAGGAACACTGCTAAGTGTGTCTGGGGTTACTTGATAAAGGACTCTAAGAAGCAGTGCTGCTACATACAAACCCCCAGAATATTTTTTTTCCTGATCCTGATTCAAGAAATGCAGAGGATTGATGATTTCTCCTAGATTAACAAGGTGGCCTTCTAGCTACACTTCTCCCATGTCAGATTAGGGAAAATCACTTCTGGCTAAAAGGTTAGCAACCCCATGGCCCATTTGGACCCCAGATATATTTAGACTGGTGCTTTAGGCTGTGCTTACTACCAGATTTTTCCTCAGGGTCAGAAGCAGTGTTTGCCTCTCCAACCCCATCTCTGTTGTGGGCATAGTGCCAGTACCCTAACAGGGAAGGAGACCAAAAGTGAGACCCAGGAAGTGGTAAGAATTGGTGAGGGTGATCACCTTATTCCCTGTCCTGGCACAGTTGGCAAGAATGAGGTTGTATGGCAACAATGTCGACAGCTGTTCCAGAACACTCCTGGACAAGCTCATCTTTCCAGATAAAACCCTGACATGGCTATGTCTAGGCTGGTTGTGTTTCCCATGGCAGGTCCTTGTGTACAGAAATATTTGTATATTTATCAATACTTTATCAAGACTTTTGCTCCTTAAAAAAAAAAGATTGCAAGGTCCTTAAGGGCAAGAACTGTCTTTTCCCTCTTTTTGTATCCCTAGTGCTTAGTACAATGTCTGGCACATAGCAGGCACTTAATAAATGTTTATTGAACGATGAACAGGAGAGCCCAGTGTGTGTTGGGAAACACAGGCTATGTAAATACACTGCATTATAATCAGGTAAAGAAATTTAACATTAGAAAATAAATTGACAAAAAGAGAAGAGATTTAAAAAATAATTCTGAGAAAATATTGAGATAAAAGAAAGAAATGGCAGAAAACACAAACCTTCATTTGTAATTTTAAATAAGAATGGAAAAAAATATCTAAGAAATGAAAATTGTAGAATGGGTAAGGAAACAAAAGGTCATAATCTGTCGTTTAAAAGAAATTTATCTAAAAAAGAAAAATATACTAGAATCAAAATGAGAAGCTGGAATAAAATTTAATATCCATCAGGCAATACCACAAAGCAGGAATTGAAATAATACCGTCGAAGTAAATGTAAAATTACTCAAAATTGAATAAAGAATTTTGATCATGTGAAATTAAAAAATGCTTCATAAATTGAATTCAGTTAGAATAAAAGGGCAACAATTGACTGAGAGAAAAATTAAATATTTCCAATAAAAATCTGATATCCAAGACATAATAGATAGATAATAAAAATATTTGAGACTAAAATACATCCCATGACAGATGGTATAAAAGGATATGGACAAATACTTTTCAAAAGAAGAATTACAAACTATTAGCCAATGAAAATGCTCCAAATTATTAATAATTTAAAAAGCCCTAAAATACAAACAACTGCTGTTTCACATTACACCCAACAAATTGGAAAAAATGATAAAGATGGAAATATTCAATATTGAAAGGGCTGTGGGAATACAGGTATATTAAATTAATTATTGGCCCCCACACTATGAATTGTTTCTTCCATTCTGGAAAGCAATCTGCAATTTTTCTGCTCTCTCCAGCCTCCTTCTTTCTCTTCTTCCTTCTCATTATCTTATGATTCCAATAGTTGCACAATTGGGTATAAGATAAAGTGAGTGACTAAAATGTCCACACCCTTTTACTTGCAGATTATATAGGTAGTTATGTACCTCCAAGGATGCCAAGGATGCCAAAAAGAAATGAACATGCTTAGAGGTTTTCTGGTTGCAAAGAACTGGAAACACAGTAAGTATTCATCAATTGAAGAGTGGCAAAATAAATTGTGGGCTGTGAATGTAATGAAATATTACTATACTGTAAGAAATTTTGACTATGATAGATACTGAGAAGACTAGGAGGATTTAGAACTGATGCAAAGTGAAATTAATAGAACCAAGAAAGCATACATATACACACATGCATATACAAACATATATGTGTACACATAAAACTACATATACAGATAATAGGATATGCATATATGCATATATACACATTATATATAATATATTTATATATGTATATAAACATATATACATACATATGCATATACACAACTACAATAAAGTGAGTGGAAAAAATTTTTTTAAATGCTGTGAAATTAAAATGATAAAGTTTGGTTCTCAAAAAAAAAAGACATGAAAAATCACTTCCACTTCTTGGCAGAGCAGGTTACTATGAATATATGTTAGACTTTTTAATATGTTGGAAATTAACTTTTCTCCCTTATTTTTTATTATTTGTTATAAGGAATGGGGAGAACAGAAAGGGTGTATTGTGAAATGTAGATGATGTGAAAACAAAGGGCATTATTACAAATTTATTTTTTAAAAAAGACAGAAATGCAAATCATCCTGTTGCCAAAATCTTCAACTGCAGTTCTCAGGTCAAAAAAAATTTTTTTATTGCAGATGTGTCTGTATTTATTGTATCTGAGAGTGTGTCAGACTCCTCTAGAAGCTTTTCTTTCTTGGTTTGTCTCAAAGTTTGAATGTTATTAAATGCATTTGGCCCAGAATAGATATAAACTCATTCAGCTCATTTACAATAAAGAGCTCTGGTGCCTTTCAGCTACTTTTCCCAGTCATAGGATTGTCAAGGTGACCTAAACGGCTGCTTCGATTACATAGCAGTGCCACCATTTATTTAACTATTAGAGTGATGGAAAGCTTTCAGCCTTGCTATTTATGAAGGATGACATTTTAAGAGAGAGAAACCTTGCAAAAGGGATGCAAGAGAATATCACATTAATAAGTTAAGGAAAAGAAACCCAGAATTACCATGAAAAGAGAAAAAAGTCCAAGTGTTTAGGAATGCTAGGGAATCACAAGAAGCCAACTCTCCTTACTGAGCATTGGCTCATTAATAAGTACTACCTGGAACTGCGTTTGTCCTCTCTCCAGCTATTTTGTTAGGGAGGCAAAGTAGCTGCCGTATTCTGTGGCTCACATCTCAAAGGTATTTCACTGTGCCCTTCAAAATAAACAAATAATGAAGCCTTTTAGAATTGTTTTCATGTGGTGTTTAACTTGAAATACAATGCAGTTAGAGATGACATTTGGAATGGACTAATACATTTTGTTAAATGGCAATTTCAATAAGTTGTATAAGCTTCATTACCAATTTCCTGAGCAGAGTAAGTTTCCAATGTTTTGTTCATCAGTCACCACTGAAAAATTTTGGGAAACACAATTTTCAAAGTGCTGCTGAAGCAGACATGCTTACAAGTTCAAATGTAAATAAAAGGCACAAGGGAACTAGAGAAGGTAGTATTTTTTTTTCATAATGCCTGTGTAACTCATGGTGCCTTGCAGGCATGGAGATGTCTGATGGAGATGCATGATAGATTATGGAGTTATTGGGGCAAAATCAAATCTCTTGGATTGCTATTATGAGGATAAGAACAGAGACACTAGGGATTGCTTTCAAGTTGGGAAGAGGAGCTAGAATCACCTTTGTAGGTGCTTCTAGGCACTTCTTTTAGACAAGTGGTTTTTTACAGAATGAAAGTATCTTAGAGTAGGAAAGGACCTTAGAGGCCATTAAGACTTACTTCTATAATATTGTCAACTCAATAATAAAGCTATGTTATTTTTACCTAAACATTCCCCACTTTTATTTCTTTGCTCACTGTATAAGCAAGTGAGTGATGTTAATGGGCGGAGATTGTTGTTGCCAGTAATTGGGTGAAGAGAGGGACAAAGGGCTTAACTGTTGGGAACGGTTCACTGATACAGACACAATTTTATTTGCCTTTAAAACTTACTTTCTCAAAAGTTGCATAGTATCCACACCTGTAATTTTAAAAAGTGCATATGGATGACATTAAAGAAATTCTTTATAATGTTTGGAATATTTTCATTAGTATGTGACTATCTTGTTAAAACAATGACCAAAAAAAAAATAAGATCTCTAGGTTGGCAGCTTTTTGTTTATTACCTGAGTGTCAAAGTGGAAAAAAAATAAATAAAGGTTCTAATGTTTAAAATGTAGGTTAGAGGCAGACAATCCATTCCTTAAAATGCATCTTGCACCTTGTATAATCTTTGTTTGCCTTCTCTTTACTCCCTAGTTATTCCCTGGTTTGATAAGCCTTAAAACTCAGAGAATTGTGAGTTTACAACAAAGCATTTTGGTGCTCTTAATTGGTAGGACGAGGCCAAGGAGATTTTATTTACCCTAAAGGAGACAAAGCTGCCATACTCTGAAGACGTACTGACATGAAGGGTGGCAGTGTCCAGAAAAGCAAGTGTCACCATCTCGTCGTTTCCTATCCTGGCTGGGTTAGGGCAAAGTAAACTCCCTTTTACAAATGTTCAATGACTGGCTTAGAAGTGCCTCCCTTTGTCCCAACATTGACACCTGGAAATTAATCAACTAATCCTTTATTTTTACATTTTATTCTCTTTTCCCCTTTCATCACAGCTCTTTCCAAGTATACCTCCTCTACCCCTCTTTTGTAAGAACAAGAACAAAATGACAGTTAAGCAAAACTGACCAAGTCTGACACATGTAACAACATTCCCCTCCCATCATTCCCCACATTTCTCATCAGAAGAGGAAAGTATGTTTGAGCAGATGATCACATCATTGGGACTGAGATTGGTGAATGCAATGAATAGGAGGATGTCAGATGCCTTTCAGCATTATTTTAATGTGCATTCTCATACTCAGTATATCTATCATTCTATTATACCTAACACACAACCTGCCCAGAGGTATCTGAAATGGGCTTTTGGTGGACAGTCATTAAATCCATCCATTAAATGACATGAAAGAAAGGACCACTTTCAGAAAACTCAGTAGTGAAATTTGATGCGGTAATTTGGAATCTAAAGAAACTTTGTTTTGTTAGGTTACCATTAGGCATAAGAGGCTTAAGAAAAAGAAGGGAAGAGAAGAATAAATTAATGACTTCAAAGCAAAAATGTTAAGTGAAGGGAAATTGTCATCCATGATAGTGAACTTAGAAAGGGGGCGGGGGGAAAGCTGGCTGTATTTCATGACAATGCAAAGGCTATGAAATTCATGTAGCCTTGTTTTAGAAAATTGTTATTCAATCCTACGTTTTGAAAACAGTTCTGAGCAAGCTCATTATCATATTAAAGAAACAATGGCTACTGCAGGATGGTGAAAGGAAATCTATTTCATTTTACAGGATACAACAATGTTAGTGCTTAGACACGTTAGAAAGAACTGCTTCATTAGGAATACATTTTTAATAGCCACAGCACTTCCCCACCTTTTAAAAACAGAGGAAGGGTGAAATTTGGGAATCAGGCATCATTGATTTCAGGCTCTCTAAAAGAAGTCAGCCAATATTTAGGCTGGGAATAATCCTATTTTTTTGTCCTAATGTTCAAGTCCTAATGTCCTAATGGTTACATCTGAAATCTGTGCAAAACTTGAGTCAGTGAATCAGCTGATATAATCTTGCAACCCAGCTGAAGATCATTAAAAGAAGGGTAGTGTGGTATAGAAATGCCATGTTGGAGACCTGGTGCTAGCATCAGGAGGGACTACATCCAGGTCCTGCACTTCTGACACATGTGACCATGGCACAGTCATCTGTCCTCTCTCAAGCTCACTTTACTCTCTGCAAAAATGGGGATGCTATTATGTACCTCATAGGGCTATGGTGAGGAAGAAATGGAATAATGTATGTAAAGCCCTTTGCAAACTTTAAGGAGCCATATAATTGTAACCCATTATCATCTATTTATAAGTGACTTTTATATCACACTTTCTATCAACAAAATTATTTCATTAATAATTCATTTCTCATATTATTTATTTATGCACTGGTGTTTATCCAGGGACAGAATGAGGCAAAGTTGTGACATAGGTAATGGATGTGTTTCTTTCAGCATCTGTTACCTCTCACTGCGTATGTTTGAGACTCCCCATTTAAGTCTTTTTTTCCTCAGGTATGGTCCCATGCCCTAGACTCCCTGCACTATATCTCAATGCTTTTTGACAACTGTTGCTGTTGGAAAGAATTTATGAATTAATTAACACAAAAATATCAGTGACTGTTGGTCTAATGTTGGTCTATACTTCATATAAATCAAATTTAAAAAAACAGACTAATATGAAAAATAAGTGAATCCAGGCTTCTCATTATGAGATCTGATGTCTAAAATCATGATAATTCCATGAGAAAGACAGTGTAGAGAAGGAGATAAAGTATTATTATTCAATCGAGATGCTCCAGACTCTAAAGAAGAAGGTATCAGTATAGGAAGATAAGTGGTATTTTCCTTACTAATTGTGCATCCTTCCCAAAGAGCCTTTTTATTTTGACAGAGGGATCATAATACAAATGGATGAATCTCGAATAGTAAAACGTAGGTAGTGGTGCACCTGCCTCTCCAACAGCCAAAAAATTAAGCATAATGGCTTTTTTAATTTAATCTGCATTATTAAAATTTTCTCCATCACTTTCTTAAATTTAGAAAACCAACAAAACAATACATTAAGCTCTGATTTGTTAAGTTTACCAGTTTTCAAGGTGTACATATTAACACTGAAAATTTAACATTCATCTCTAATGAGCCAGTTCGAATTGTCTACAGTACACTTCTGAGTTTAGGTGTCAGTAATAAAGTTGTGAGACAGGTTGACTTAGGCAGCCCTCCCAGTTACTCCACACAAATGACTCCTCCTCTCACATACTTGTAAGTGTGGTCCTGGAGGGCAGGGGTGAAAAAAAGATAAATATTTTCTTGTAATCATTGGTAGGAACTACATTGGTTCCAAATAGGCATTCATTGGGAAGGGAAGGGAAGGGAAGGGAAAGGTGGTGACACTTATGGCATTGACAAAAGGTGGCAATTCACCCTGTAATGGTTTGACTAACTCTACATCATGAGATAATGTGTAGAGGAGAGAAAAGGCCTCCTCTTCAGGAAGCTGGAAAGAGTCAAAAAATTAAAAGTTGTACTTTTCCAGATGTCCCAGCAGGGACATCTTCTGGAGAAGTATCTTGTACATAATTTCCTTTTATAACTATTTAAGCTCCATATGCTTGATTTGCAGTTGTTAGAGATATTTGCTTTTAGATGATGTGTTTTGTCCCTCAAGAAAACCCAGAGTCATTTAAGAGTAAGAAAACTTCACAGATCATTTCACCATTAAAATCCAGTCATTGCCTGGTTTTTCCAGCTGTAAAATAAGTTTTGAATAACCTGCAAAGACCCTGAACATAACAGTCTCTAGACCAAATTGCATTAAAGCACATAATCTGTAGTTGTTAATGTAGCTGGGATTTGTAGGAGGAATATACAAGTACATTTTGGTGAAATTGTGCCATTTGGACTTTGTGGCTGGTCTATTTCCCTGCTATAATTACATCCAAACTGTAGGCATATTGCCTGGGAATGATTGTGCTTGAACTATTTGTAATTACAGGTAGTAAGTCCATGGGTACTTGGGGCTCAATTCTGTTAAAAATCATTACAAAATAAAGAATGTTTGCTTGATACATGGTATAGTGCTGGTACATGATTGGGGTGAGTGCCCATGGTTAGTCTTATGGAAACAATAAAGCTGGCTCATAGGAGAGATTTCCAGTAAAGATGGTGAAATGGAATATAACAGCTGAGACCAGTTGTCCAAAACTAGCAATAGATAGAGGGGCAGAGCTATTTAATTCTAATACAGTATCCTTTCTCTGAAGCACACAGACTGGCCAGCCTCATGACTCTTTCTCCTGATTACTCCAGTTGATCATGGAGATAATTGGACAAGATTCCATATAGATCTATTTATGTTTCCCCATAAGCTGTATTTATGTTACATGTGGACATATACAACAATTGGTTGGTTGTCCTTCGTGCTCAAAGAGGACCAAAATGATGTCACTACTTTGTGGTCAAGGAATAGCATGTCCAATTGTGGCTGATCAGACCAAGACAGGTTCAGAAGGCTCTACTACAGGTTAAACACAATTAATCCACATGAACATCTGGAGTGCAGATGTCTCTAAAATTTGTGCATCTCATATTTCTTTTGAGCTACTGCAATTCTGCTTTGCTTATAGAAACAATAAAGCAGTGACTTCTTTGATGTGAGCATGCTATTCAGGGCAGTTCTGTGTCAGTCTCTAATGTCTCACAATTAATTCCAAAGTTCTTCAGAGAGAAGTGTCCTTGAATTGTTTCTTCTGCCCTCCATGTGAGTTCTTGCTTTGTGTGAATTCTCTACAAAACAGTCTTTTAGCAAACATATTTAGCAATTGAACAACATGGCCGGCTCATTGGAGTTGCACTCTCTACAGTAGGGCTTGAATACTTGGCAACTCACCTCAAGAAAAGACCTTGGTGTCCAATACCTCATCCTGCCAGGTGACCTTCAGAATCTTCCTAAGACAATTCAAATGGAAGTGATTCCATTTCCTGGCATGACACTGGTAGATTATCCATATTTCACAGGCATACAACAATGAGGTCAGTATAATGGCTCTGTAGACCTTCAGTTTGGTAGGCAGCCTAATACCTCTCTCTTCCACACTTTCCTTCAGAGACTTTCAAACACTGAGTTAACTCTGGTAATGGATTCATCAACCTCAACATTTTTGTGTACATCCCTGGAAAGTATACTGCCAAGATAAGTGAACTTACCCACAGCATTCAAAAGTTCTCCATTTGCAGTAACTGATAGCTCTACATATGGATGGTGTGGTGTGCTGGCTGGTGGAGAACCTTTGTTGTCTTGGTGTTAATTGTCAGGCCAAAATTAGCACAAGTAATAAAGAATCAATCTATGCTCTGTTGCATTTCAGCTTCAGAGGCTACATTGAGTGAACAATCATCTGCGAACAAAAAGTCGCATACCAGTTGTCCCTCCACTTTAGCCTTTTCAAGTTAAGTAATTTATTATCAGTGTGGTAGCTGACCTTGATGTCATTTTCATCCTTATTGAAGGCATCTGACAATGTTACTGAAAACCTTATACTACAAAGCATGGGAGCAAGCACGCAGCCTGCTTCACTCCATTGGTGACTGGGAAAGCATGAGAGAATCTTCCATTATCCAGAACCTGAACAAGCATAATGCTGCGAAAGGGTGTACAACTTCTCTAGGTAACCAAATTTTCCTGTACTGTTCCACGAGTCCTCATGATTGACAGCATAAAAGGCATTGGTCAGACTGATGAACAACGTGTACTGACCTCTGTTCTACTCCTGGCATTTTTCCTGGAGTTGTTGGGAAGTAAACACCAATATGATCATTCCTCAGACCTTTCTGAAGCCATACTGGCTCTCAGGTAGGTGACCATATTGCAGGTGAAGGACCAACCTATTAAGGAGGACTCTGGAAAGAATGTTGCCAGTAGTGACTAAGAGAGAGGTCCTCCCTGTGATTGTCACAGGACATCCTATTTCCTTTTCCTTTATAGAGATGGATAATAGAGGCATCCTTGAACTTCTAGGGAATAACCTCTTGCCATACAACCCAGAAGATTTCGGTCAGCTTTTTATATTAACAGTGGATTCCTGTCTTGTAAATCTCAGCTGGAACAGAATCAGCACCAGGTGTTTTGCCACATGAAGTGAAACTAATGGCATTCAGGTAAGCAGAGGTAGAGGTGCCTAGGGCCCTCTGAGAAGCCTAAAGAAGAACAATCATCAATATCCTTGTGAGGTCTATCATTGCTTCAGGAAGTAACAAAGCCAATTCCTAGGTGTTACTAGATGAGAAGAATGTGACTGTGAAAATGGAACTGGTGCTTCTATTGGTGCAACAAATGATAAAGGCAGAAGCCTGGCCTTAAGTCTGAAGTTAGGTCCTGGTTTCAGCACTTAGTCCAGCTCTCTGTAAAAGGACAGGGTTGCAGAAGAAGAGGGGAAGAGGAACCAGAGAGCAGTCACACCATCTAGAACTGTGGCATAACAATATAAATTGCATACAGACTACAAAAGAGACAAGAGTAGGACCAAGATAACCTATTCAAGAGTGGAAGGGTGGGACAAAAAATCCATTGTTGGCTCCAAGTCTCAAATCAGGAACTGAGGTTGAAGGTATGAGTGAACAGAAGAAAACTCTCAGTACAATTAAAAAAAAAGCTATGTTTTAAGGTATGTCTAAGAGATAAAATCAGAAGGAAAAAAGTAATTTTATAGTAACTACAAGTAGAAGCTCAGAAAAATGCATATCTTGGCCACAAGGACACCAAGAGTAGATAGAATAAATGAATCAAATAATTAAAATCAAATAATTAAAAATGAAACAAAATTAGAGCTCTTGAGGGAAAAAATGGAAGAAAAATAAATAGCTCATAATAGAAAGGGAAAAACATAACCTAAGTAGTGTATCCCTGAAAAACTGAATGAGCAAAAAGAACTCAAGAACTCAATGAGAAAAAAAGAAATATTAGAATAAAGTCTAATGACTGAAAAAGTAGGTGAACAAGTGAAGTATTTATTATGAAAATAGCTGACCTGGAAAATAGAATGAGTAGTATAATTTAATAATCATAATCTTCCTGAAAACTATAACCAAACAAAAAACTTGGATACTATATTGATGAAATTAAAAAAAAACATGTTAGAGAGCAAAGTAAAAATAAATAAATTAATAATTATTTAATCAAATACTTTATTAATTTAATTTAATTTAAATGAGAGTTACATAAATGATAATTTCTTAATTAAATTTTAAAAAAAGAATCTAGCAGCAAACTTCTGAAAGAAATCCCAAAATAAAAAGACCTAGGTAGGTCATGGCCAAAATCCAAAGATTCTAGATGCTAGGTCAAATTTTTAAAAAATTACTATAAGCAGTCAGGGGAAAACAAAATAATTTCAAGTGTCAGAGATCATAGTTACAGAAAAGATTTCTGAAAGTACAGTAAATTTAAAAAAAATCTAGAGACACTGTGTTCTAGGGATCAGCAAACGATGGTCCAAGGTTCAAATCTAGACTGTCTATTTTATTAAAAAAACAAAACAAAACATAAAAAAAATCCTTAGCTCATGGCTATACAAAAGCAGGCAGAAAGCTGGAGATGGCCCTATGAGCTGTAGTTTGCTAACCCCTGCAATATTTTAAAATGCAAAAATTAAGCTTACCAAAAAAATCCTTTAAAAAGACCTGTGGTTAATATTACAAGGAAATAAATGTACCTTTAATAAGATTAAAAAGAAAAAAAAACTTCCAATCTGATTTTAAAGTTGATAGTGTGTTTGAAATTCAAAAATGGAAGATAAGAGAAACATGGAAAAGCAAATATATTTCAGTAATTGGAAGGGGCTAAATGGTAATGAAGGGCTTAGATTGTAATAAGAGTAGAAGAGACAAAGGTCTCCTCAGAATTCTACAGTGTTCTAGGTTCACAGAGGATATAAAGAGAGACAAATACAAGGTTTTGTCATAGTTCTGTTGGTTTTAAAAGAGGAAAGAGAAGGAAGGAGAAAAGAATTCAATTGGGAAGAAATTAGGTAGAAGGCTGTAAGGCTTACTATTTTTCCATAAATGGTATATATGAGAATATGCAAACATGGAGAAAGGGGCGGAGGTAGAAGGCATCTCATGAACTTTCTATTATCTGAATCAGCAAAGAAGAGTTAAATACACACATACAGGAACAAATCTTAAATAAACTCCCAAGGGGGGCAGAAGGCACAACTTATTTCAATTTACTTAAATTGTTGATTTCTATTTTTTTGGTATTTATTTAGTTATCAATTTTTCCTATTCCTTTTTACTCTCAGCATCCCCTAGGTCATTAGACTTTTTGATATACAATACTTGAGCTCACTATTTTACTTAGATTTTATGTTATTGCCTCTTCACCTGAGATTCACTCTTAGAAATATCAATTCATGGTGGAAGTAATGTTGAATGAATACAGTGCTGCATAGATGTTATGCTGTGCATAAAATCACGCAGCCCAAGTTCTTCCCCTGTCTCCTCTTATGTTCACAGATTCTCCATTCCAAGGCTATACTGCTCCTTTTGTTCTATTTCACCACACCTCCCAATACTCTTTGAGCTAGCTGCCCTTAGGAACTCATGCGTCTCTTTTACTAGGGCAGAAAATTGTCTGTAATTCTAAATATATTTCAGAGAAAGTAGTTCAAAAATGTACAAACTTTTCATAGACAATGCTCATTGCAAGGTCCCCATTTTCTGCTTCCTCTCCATTGGTAATATTCTTCATTGTTAACACATTTTTACTATTTCCCTGTTCCCAGCCCTTCACCCTCTTCTACTTCCTAACCCTTATTTCACAGCCACCTGCTTACTCACTGTCAATAGAAATCACGACTTGGTTCAGCTGAATTATCCATTCACCTCTGCCTTCTATTTATCTTCTCCCTTTTAATATATCCTTCTATCACCAAATAAAGATCTTAAACAATCCAATCTCAGAAAAGGAAGTTGAATTAGCTGTAAAGGGATTACCAAAAGAAAAAACAAAACAAAACACAGCAAAAACTCTTTGTCTAGATGAATTTACAGAAGAAATCTCAAATTTTCATTGAACAATTAATACCTGTGCTATAGAAATTATTTATAAAAAATGAGAAATTGCTTTACCAAATTCCTTTTATGAGATGTAGATCTAATAACTAAATCAGGTAAGGATAAAACAAGTAAAGGTAACAATAGAACTTAATTATTAATGATAATTGATTCAGAACTTTAAAATAAAATATTGGCAAAAAGACTATAGCAATTTATACCATAAAATTTTATTATGTTAAAGTCGTATTCACACCAGAGGTATAAAGATGATTCAGTATTGGGAAAATAATTGATATAATTAACCACATTAAAAGCATTCCAAACCACACAATTTTATGGATGCAGGAATAAAGCCTTTGACAAAGTACAATATGTACTTACGCTAAAATCTCTACAAAGTATAATAGGATTTTTTTTCATAATATGATAAAAAAAATCCATCTAAAACTGAAAGCCAGCCTTATATGTCATGAGAAAACATTTGAAGCTTTAAAAATACATAAAAGAGCAAAGCAACTTTGCCCCATTTCCCCACTGTTATTTGACATAGTCCTTGAAATGTTAGCAATAGCAGTAAGCAAGATGAAAAAATTATAAGGCTAAAGATAGACAAAGAAGAGTCAATTATATAATTTGAGAGCTGGAAGGGACCTGAGTGGTCATATGGTACAACATATACCTTAAAAGAATGTCCACTATGATATACTATTTCCAAATAAATAAGTAGTTAAAGAATATGAACAAGCATTTGTCCTTAACAGAAGAATCACAAATTATTTTAAAATACATTTACTTTTAAAATTCTGAACTTAACAGTCACTAAATAAAATGGCCATTTCCACATACATAGCAGAATAAGAAGAAAGATTGTACATGGAACTGCGGATCTATAATATATACAGGTTGCTTTTTCTTTTAAAATATATAATAAACACAACCTGTGGCTTTCAAAGCAAACAAACCTGTGACTGTTTTTGAACTTCTGTTACCTTCTGTGCATTAAGAAAAAAGTGACTCAATGATACTCCCTTCTCCTCTCTTTTTTCTTTCTTTCTTCTTTTTTCCCCCCTACTACTCCCATTTCCTTATCCTCATTGAAAAGGGAAAAACCAAAAAGAAAAGAATAAAGCTCTTGCAACAAACATGAATAGTGAAGCAAAACAAATACCTATATCGGCCGCGTCTGAAAATGTTGTCTTATTCTTCATTTTAAATTGTTAAGAGGCGGGTAGAATACTTCATCATCAGTCCTCTGGAATTATGATCAGTCATGACATTGATCAGAACTTTCAAGTCTTGCAAAGTAATTTTTTCTTTATAATTACATTGCTATTGCATAAATTCTTCTCCTGCTTTTGCTCACTTTACTCTGCATCTGTTCCCATAAATCTTCCCAGTTTTCTCTGAAGTCATCCCTTTCTTAATCTTTTGTGGCATAATAATATTCCATTCCAGGGCAGCTAGGTGGTGCAGTGGATAGAGCATCAGCCCGGAAGTCAGGAGTTCAAATCCAGCCTCAGACCCAACACTCGGCACTTACTAACTGTGTGACCCTGGGCAAGTCACTTAACCCCACTTGCCTAAAAAAAAATAATATTCCATTCCACCGATGTTCAGAGTTCTCTAGGATTGGCATCCCTTTTGTTTTCAAGTTTTTTTGCCACTACAAAAAGAGTTGCTATAAATATTTTTATACATAATGATTCTTTTCTTCTTTCATTGATCGCTTTGGGGTATAGGCCTAGAAGTAGTTACTACTAGGTCAAAAGATATGCACAGTTTAGTGACTTTTGGGGCACAGTTTCAAACTGCTTTCCAGAATGGCTGTAATTATAGGAAGATAATGGAGTGTTAGAACCTAGAAGAGCACAGATTCCATGCAAATATCCTAGTATAGCTCAAAAAATTTCCTTGAAGGAATAGTGATAAAGAAAACCAAGGAGAATCTGTCATTCACTCCATCTAGTTCAGGACTATAAACAAAGAGGGCAAGAATTCTGCAGAAGCTTTGAGCAGAGAGAAACCAGGTTAGATGTAAGGCAAAGTTCACAAGCAGACTGGTGTCACAACAGGAGATAAAGCCAGGCCAGAGCCCAGCACAAGGCAGGCCTGGAGCTATGTCTGTGTCTGGAGACAGGACCAGACCAGCACAGGGCTGACCCGGAAACTTAAGCATCACATATAACACAGTAACATCAGCAAGCAGGACAGGGTGCCCCATTAGAAGCAGGTGGAGGGATCAGAACACTTCCCAATGGGTGTCCAAGACCCCACAGGAAATGAAATTTTCACCTCTGCAACTAAATTCCTTTCAAACATTATATAATTGACTGAATTGGTGGCCATTTGTTCCATTGTTTGATGACTGATCTAGAAATGACGTATCAGGTTGGATATAGAGTCTCAGGCTGATTACAGGAAGAGCCTTGATGTTGTAAGTCTTTTTCTTCAGAGATTAATAAAGTGGAGGGAAGAATATTAGGTTGCATTGAAAGAGAGTTTGGTTAACACAGGGCAGGAACGATGTAGTAAAGAAATAGGCAACTAAAGTAGGTTGTAGAATCTCCATTCCTGTGAGATTTTTAAAATCAGGATCAACAGTTAACTGTATTATATATTTTAGAAGCTGACCTGGTAAAAGTAGGGACCTGGCCTGATGACTTCCTAAAAATCTTTTCTTATTTTATAATTCTGCTGACAGGCATATCATAAAATATGAAAGATTTCATATTTCTACTGTATATTAGATTTTTTGTCTCATCATTTTTCTTTGAGAATCATTTTATACCTGTAATTTTTTCCCCAAAGACTGCTAGTTTTCTTCAATTCTATTAGAAGTGGGATTTATTAACTGTGGTATACAAACAATTCTTTCTCACTTGAATGAACTATTTTCAATCCATTTCTCAGTTAAGGCTCTTTAAGACCACATTAGTTAATATTATATATGAATATACACATATGTATATTGTATATATGTATTATATCTATATATTTATATATATATATATATATATATATATATACATACATAGATTGGCATTTGAAAGTGAATGTCTCTTTTTTAAATTGGAATTAGGATGTATACCCCCCCTTCTATTTTTCCATCATAAATGGTACTTGATACTTAGAACCATGTCTTCAGTTCTCCTGTGGCCTAAGTATCATTTTGATATATGAGCGATGGTGGAGATTTGTTCAAAGCAGCTGGGGGTGAAACCTGGGCATGAAGTGATTTGATATGCTTTGGGTATGTTCATATTATGATGCCAGTTAATCTTAGTGCTAGCTGCCATTTTGGGGAGCTTGGCTAGAAAGAGAGGACAATAAATGTAGAAAAAGCAATAGCCAGGAAAAACAATGTGCTTGGAACCCATTCCCACAACATGAAGGGAAGATACTTTGGAAGACTGGTCCTTTACTGTTGCCCAAGTACTCTTCCTAACTACTGATGAATGATGACAGTCTGTGGAAAGGGATGTTCCTATTGAAAAACATCAATGTATTGTCATGGGTCCACTGATTTAGCTCTTCTACAGGCTTGTTTACAGAAGGCACATAAACCCACATCCTCCTCACATTGTGACCCAGCTTAGATTCGTATGTTAATTTCCAGAATTCTGTGGTTAGTGTTGGCCTTCCATCAGAAAGCACATATTCTATCATCACAAATCTGTACTCTCAGCCCACTTCAACTCTTGCTAATTTAATTGTTTATAGTCATTTAAGCTCAAGGGATGATATAAGAGTGGCTGGTCTAAATGAATTTTTTTGTTGAATTGCTTTCCAATTTTCAAACAATTCTTGGGAAATAGATAATCCTCCCCAAAGAAGTTTCTGGTCTTAGGTTTTCTAAATACAGGTTTATTGAGTGTGATAGTTTCAGACTTTTGTTTGTTAGTTTGTTCCACTGATTTACTTCTATATTTTGTTTTTAAATCTAATATCACCCCCCCAATTACTACTCTACAATATACTTTGAGGTCTGGTAGTAATCTTCTATCTAACTTTTTACTATTTCTCATTATTTCCCTTGATATTCTGGACTTTTCTATAATTTCGTGGTTTAAAAATTTCATCACAAAGTCATCAGTCATTTTGTTCTATAGAATATTTTCTCTCTCTTGTTTCTGCATGCTTTAAATACTAAGCTATCTGTCTCAAAATGTATTTGATAAGGTGATTTCTCAATTATTAAGAATATGTTGTGGATCATTGATAAAAAGTGATTCTCCAGTATGTACCAAAATACTTAAAGCAGCACTTTTTATGAGAGCAAAGAACTGGAAATAAAGTAGATGCCCATCGATTGAGAAATATTCAAATAAATTGTGGTACATTAATGTAATAGCAAATTACTGTGCTGTAAGAAATGATGAATGTGATGATTATGGAGAAGGATGGAAAGATCTACATGAACTGATGTAGAATGCTTTAAAGAGAATGATGTGGTGGGTGAGTTAAGTTCTACAGCTTTTTGCCATAAAATAGTATAGTGAAGGCAGGGACAGATTGTGCTAGTAGGACAGCAGTGGTATCAAGGAAATTGCTGAGTATTTACTAGAACTCCAACGTCTTTTAGATCACATGGTCCAAGCTGATTTTCTTTAAACATCCATCTTCTAAAGAATTAATTCTTTAAAGCTTGTGATACTAAAAAGGTAATTAATAATCACATGCAGTTACAAAGAATTATTACCAGTGTAGTAAACATCAGTGTGTAAAGATGTTTCTATTTCCTGATTTTATATTTTTTATTATAACCTACAATTAATTATGACTTCTTCATGATATAGGTATATACATTGATTGCATGCAGGGAGGAGTATAGTGGGGGATGTCTATGAATAGGAGAGAATTCACAAAATTAAAACCAGGGTAGATAGTAGAATCCGTGTCCAGAATTTTAGGGTTTTTTTTTTTCCAGATTAGGAATTCTAAGCTATAATCATGAGAATCTTATGATTTTGATTATGAACAACTGTTTTGCAAACTTCCTAAATGGCTGACCTAAACTACACACAAGTCTTTTTCCCTTTTGTTCTGGGCTAAGAAGAGTAAGACTGTCATTTTGCTTTCTGCGACTAGACTGAGGCAAGTGCATCATATTTCCCCATTCACTTCTACTGCTCCTCTGCCCTGTTTCTCCTTGTGGTTAGGGTCAAGGGCAGAGACTATGGAGTGAGGAGAGGTAAGTGTGACTGGACCTGGCCAGTAACTTCTTAAGTTCTCTTATGGGCAAGAGCCAAAAGAGTGGACAATACCTTGTAGTCTTTTTATTTCTTGTATAGTCAAACCTTAACAGACAGGTTCACTTGGTGAATAACCAAGTGCCTATGGGTTGTCTTGTCTATTAACATGGAGTATTGACCACCTCCTCCTAGTAGAATGTAATCTCCTTGAGGACAGGAACTATAATTTTTGTTTTTGTAACTTGATCACCTAGCTGCCATATTTGGCACAAAATGTCTATTTAATAAATGCTTGCCAAATTGTTGAATTGTCTCGAAGCAAGTCACTTAACTTTTATTTTGTCAAATAAGAATTATAACAGCTTCCTACTAGGTGAGATTCTGATTCTTGGCAATCAATGCTATGATATTATGTGTGGAATTTTTATGAAACCAGTTGATAAGAGAATAATTCAAATTTCTGGGCATTCCCTAAAAAATTAGAAATTACTCTTCTTTTTTTTTTTGTTTTTAGGCAATTGGGGTTAAGTGACTTGCCCAGGGTCACACAGCTAGTAAGTGTCAAGTGTTTGGTCTGAGGCCAGATTTGAACTCAGGTCCTCCTGACTTCAGGGTCAGTGCTCTATTCACTGCGCCACCCAGCTGCCCCCAAATAATATCTAAAGGCCATTTTTTTTTTGTTTTTTGGTGAGGCAATCAGGGTTAAGTGACTTGCTCAGGGTCACACAGCTAGCAAGTGTCAAGGCTGGATTTGAACTCAGCTCCTCCTGAGTCCAAGGCCGGATCTTTATCCACTGTACCACCTAGCTGCCCCTAGAAATTACTCTTTTAAGGAGACGCCAATGAGTAATCAATAAGTAGAAAACATGCTTCCTAAGACCTGCTGTTTTGTTCCCACCAAAATATGCTTCCTTCCTAGCCTTCCCCTTTTTGATATGCAACTCTACAGTTCCTTTTGTTTCTTGGACTAGAAAACTTGGAATTATCTTTCACTTTCCTTTTTTCATCTCCTGCATCTAATCTGTCACTACATTCTATCACTCTTCATTTGAGATGCCTTTTCAATTTTCACTTTCCTTTTCAATCCTACTGTCATTCACTTAGTTCAGGCTTGAAGTTTAGGTTCCTAGCTAGGCAGTGATGTTGATTCTATATCATTCTTTCTAATTTATAGTTTGTGGATTATAGTGATTTTTAAATCTTAATGTTTTATGTAAATGCTTTGATGTTGATAATGCTTCCAAAGAAGAATTGGACTCGTCTTCCAAAAGCAAATGTCTACTTCGGCTACATTAAATCTAAACTCCTCTATCTGGCTTCTGGGGAACTCTCTTATCTAGCCCCACTCTTTCAACCAAGTTTCATTTTGCATTACTCCTTAAAGCAGTATAGTGGAAAATCAACTAGACTTTGGAGGGATAGGTCCTGGGTTTGAAAATTAGCTCTGCCATTTATGAGCTTCATGACCTTGGGGAAGTCACCAAATCTTTCCAATATTCAATTTCCTCAACTACATTTTGGGTGTGATAACATTTGTGTTATTCTTCTCATAGGATTGTTGTGGGAATCATACAGGAAAATCAATGTGAAAGTGCTTTGTGATAATGAATTGCTGTCTAAATGTGAGGTATTATTTTTATGTAGCTACTAAAGTTTGCATATAGTATGTACTTTAAAAGTATTCAGTGGTACAAGTGTGGTGGCACACACCTGTAATATAAGCTGCCAAAGAGGAAGAGATTGGCATAACTCGTGTTTAGGAGTTCTCAGTTGCAGTGGGCTGTGCCAATCTGGTATCTGAATTAAATTGAGCATTAGAAGGAAGATCCTAAGGGAGCAGGGGGCCGCCAGACTGTCTAAGAAAGGGTCAAACTGGCTCAGATCAGAAATGGGGTAGGTCAAAGTTCCTATACTTATTAGTAGTGGGATTGGGCTTGTGAATAGTCCCTGCTCTTCCAGCCTGAGAAAGGCTGGGAGAATCAGTCTTTAACATAGAGGAAGTCATCAAAGTCTTAGTGTAGTTTTAAGTTTTAATAACTTAACATGTACCAAGATTCAGGGGTAGAGACACTCTATATAAACATATATTTTCTCTCTCTCTCTCTCTCTCTCTCTCTCTCTCTCTCTCTCTCTCTCTCATACACATCCATATTTGTGCTATAATACACACTTAAATATGTGGACTGATGGTGAAAAGCATTGCATACTCAGTTTTACTGGGTAGGTGATTCTTGGTTGTAATCCTACCTCCTTTGCCCTCCAGAATATTATATTCCATGCCCTCCTGTCCTTAATGTAGAAGCTGCTAAATCTTGTGTTATCCTGATTGTGTTTCCACAATACTTGAATTGTTTCTTTCTGGCTGCTTGCAATATTTTCTCCATGACCTGGGAACTCTGGAATTTGGCTACAATATTCCTAGGAGTTTTCCTTTGGGGATCTCTTTCAGAAGGTGATTGGTGGATTCTTTCAATTTCTATTTTACCCTCTGATTCTAAAATATCAGGGAATTTTTCCTTGATGATTTCTTAACAGATGATGTCTAGGCTCTTTTTTTGATCATGGCTTTCAGACAGTCCAATAATTTTTAAATGATCTCTCCTGGACCTGTTTTCCAGGTCAGTTGTTTTTCCAGTGAGATATTTCACATTGTCTTCTATTTTTTTTCATTCTTTTGGATTTATTTTACAGTGTCTTGATTTCTCATAAAGTCACTAGCTTCCAATTGCTCCATTCTAATTTTTAAGGAAGTATTTTCTTCAGTGAGCTTTTGGACTTCATTTTCCATCTGATCAATTCTGCTTTTTAAGGCATTCTTCTCCTCATTGGCTTTTTGGACCTCTTTTGCCATTTGGGTCAGGCTATTTTTTAAGGTGTTATTTTCTTCAGTATTTTTTTGGGTCTCCTTTAGCAAGCTATTGACCAATTTTTCATGATTTTCTTGCATCACTCTCATTTCTCTTCCCAGTTTTTCCTCTACTTCTCTTACTTGCTTCTCAAAATCCCATTTGAGCTCTTCCATGGCCTAGGACTGATTCCTATTTTTCTTGGAGGCTTTGGATGTAGGAGCTTTGACTTTGTTGTCTTCTTCTGGTTGTATATTTTGATCTTCTTTGTCACCAAAGTAAGATTCTATGGTCTGACTTTTTTTGTGTGTTTGTTTGTTCATGATCCTGGCCAATTACTTGAGTTATAAACTCTTTGTTAAGGTAGGGGTCTGCTTCCAGTGTGAAGAATGTACTGTCCGAAGCTTCAGGGGTTTTGTGCAGCTGTTTTCAGAGATACTGCTAGAGACCTGTAAACTTTCAGTTCTTCCAAGGTGGTATGATCAAAGGTGAGGTGTTTTCTCCTTTCCTGGACTGCTCTGGTCTATGAATGACTACAAGCACTCTTTTATGCCTTGGAACTGTGAAGAGGATTTTCTCTGGACCACCATTACAAGCTCCACCATCCACAAGCGCTCCTCATCACCTCAGGACCACCACCCTGAACTGCAACCCAGATCCAAGCACATACAAAGCAAGAGAATCCTGCACCAGCAAAGAGATTCCTGCAATCTCCCTCTCATCTCTTATGTCTCCTTTTCCCCCCTGCATTACTGGCCCACATCCTTTTCTACTCATCCATTATCTCCACTACTATCCAGGATATATATCGTATACTATTTCTTGCCAGTTATTGTTGATCATATGTTCTAGCCTACTATATGTCTCTGAATGAGACCAAGGGGTGACATATTCTAATAACTTAGGAATAAAATGGAAAATATTTTTGATTTTAAACCTTATTCCTCACATACAACAGGTAGACAACAAATCTGAATCAAGAATGCCAAGGTATTAGTTCATTTGCATTCCAACTCACATGATTGGTCATTCCAGTTAATTTATTCTGAGCAGCTTGAGCTCTCTGAGCAGACAGGCTGCTGTGTTGCATTTCATTATTTTGCCCACTTTTGATGTTCTCCCTCAAAGCAGAGCCTTAATAGAGAGTCCTTAGCTAAGCTAAGCTGTTATCTAGGCCTTGTTAACTTCATGGATGTAGCCCACTAACATTTATGTTCATCTAGGATGGGTTATGAAAATATCTGTAAATGAATAAGTTAGTAGGGGTTTTCTCTGGGTAATGACTAGAGAAACAGACATTCATCAAAAAACAGGTCAGAAATACATACAGATTTTATTTAGAAGTACAAGTAATATGCATAATAAAATGTACCATTGTAGCATGTTATTATCATTCCATATCAGTTTAATTGGGGTAAAAGAAATTAAAATTGTAGTAGGCTTTTTTTTTTCTTTCCTCTTGTGGGTATATAAATATTATTTTATACAAATGTGAAATAAGCAGATTAACTTCTGCTTCAGAGACTATGGTCACTGTTACTCTATCTTTAAGGGGAAGAGGATCTTGGGGAAAGCAGTGGTTTAGCCGTCATTCTGGAGGGGCAATTTTTTGAGATAAGAGATAAAGGACTAGGAGTACCTCTTTCTCAGCCAATTCTTCTATCCTTCTGGCACTGGTGACCCACCAAAGTTAAACTTCTTGAGCTGCTCTTATGAGTTTGAAGTGCTAATGCTTTTGTTATGCTGATTGCTACTACTTGCTTCTATTTTTATACAAACTTGTGCAAAGGCTGTACATATAGCCAAAATGTGCAGCTATTGATTCTCAGGTTTTTGCTTATAGGATCCTACCAATACTTTAAATAATTTGAAAAAAGTTTGCATTAATGATGACATTCTAAGTATAGTTGTAAGATCTAGACATACCAGAGCCATGTTGTAAACCTTCATGTTGACATCAATAACTTTCTTGGAAATTTGTTGCTCATTAGTTCAGTCATGTCTGACTTTTTGTGACCCCATGGAACATAGCATATGTTCCCTTCTAAACTCCACTCTCTCATGAAGTCTGTCCAAGTTCGTGTTCTTTGCTTCCCTGATAGTATCCATCCATTCCATCCTCTGCCATCTCCTTCCCTTTTGCTTTCAATTATCCCCAACATCAGGGTCTTTTCCAATGAGTCCCGTCTTCTCATTGTATGGCCCCAGTATTTAAGCTTCAGCTTCATTATTTGTCCTTCCAATGAATAGCCTGAACTAATTTCTTTACGTATTCACTGATTTGATCTTGCAAAGGAACTCTCAAAAGTCTCCAGCACAATTTGAAAGCACCAATTCTGTGGCACTCAGCTCTCCTTATAATCCAACTCTCTTAACCGCGTATTATTACTGGAAAAACCATAGCTTTGATTATGTTTACCTTTGTCAGCACGGTAATATCTCTGATTTTAGTATGCTGTCCAGATTTGCTATATCTTTCCTTCCAAGGAGCAAGCATCTTTTAATTCTTGTAAAAATTCAAGGTTATTTTGATACATTCAAAATATAGGTAGTGTTATTTGATCCATAAATTCCTAGTCCTTCCATAGTCAGTAAAAGTATTTGCCTCAAATATTTCTCATAAAATGATTGAGATATTATAGTCACTCAGAAACTACCATCCTGTAAATCAGTCAGTGCATGTCAAAATTAACAAGTTTCATCTTCACTTTGGTATGGGATCCTATGAGTCTAAATGGGCTAGACCTTCAAACAATTGGTGATGAGGCCATCCTTATTGTTTTTTGGAGCTTGAATGATTGCTTTCTCTTGCCCCATATTTGTTTCCTGATGCTGATTCTTTAAAAATTCAGCTTCTCACACACCAGTTTTTCATCCCTCTTTAAGGTACATTTATCACTTGTGTGTTCATGTAAACCACAGCTATAACAGAAAATAAATCTGGTTCTCTATTAGAAATGTGCTAGTGGTGATTTTGCTTCAAATTGTGGTGTCCTCTGTTCTCTTGGTCTTTCATTTTCACAAACAGTATGATACTGTTTGATGTTTCATCTTTTGATGGGTCTCTCTAAACTTTTGTCTTCAAATCTCTGTCATCAGTGTGAGTCTCTCACTTTGCTTTTGTAGTACATGCACAAGATTCTGGGGAGCTACTCAAAACTGAAGCTGGGGTTAAAATAACAGGAACATTTCTTATGACCTCTAATCTTAGCTCATTTTCCAGTGCTATATACTACTACTACTGCTGCTACTACTATTACTACTAGTACTGCTGCTGCTATTACAACTACTGCTACTACTATTACTGCTAGTACTGCTACTGCTACTACTACCTATTACTATCTTCTACTACTGGCTAGCACTTATAGAGAGTATTAAGCTTTACCAAATGTTTTCCTATTATATATACATACACATGTATGTGTATATACATATATATGTGTACACACACATACACATATGACCTCATGTCATCCCTATAGCCCTGTGAGGTAAATGTTATTATTTTATAGATGAGGAAACTGAAGCTGAGAGAGTGACTTCCCCAGGGTCACACAGCTACTAAGTGTCTGAAATGAGATTGAAATGCAGGTCTTTCTGACTGTATGTTCATCAATCTATCCATCGTGCCACATAGCTTGTTTGAAATAATTTCATTAAGTGCTGGTATGTGAAATTCAGGAATATAGTGAAAAAGTATTATAAGCTCACTCTATATTTGAATCATAAACAATTACTTCAATTAATTGCCCCGACACTGAAATAATTTAATTAAATTTGACACACATTTATTAAGCATTTAATACAAGCTCAACATTGTTGTAGATACTGGGGTTATAAAGGGCTTACATTTATTAGGAAGAAACAATATATAAGGCAGATAAATAACTGCAATACATATATAAAAGAAATAAAAGCTTTTTTTGGGTAGAGGGGAGAAATTATAGCTGTTGGAATCAGGAAAAAGCCTATCTCCCTCCTCTAGGGAGCTAAGTGCTCAAAATAGTGATTATGGGGAGAGAGATCATTTCATGCATGAAGTGGGGTTGGGAATACTGCCTGTGCGAAGATTCAGAGGCTGGAGATGGAATAGTATGTTTTGGGAACACTGAGTAGACTAGTTAGAAAAATAGGCTTTATGCTTTTAGGGAGTACTAAGTAAGCCATCATTGCCAGGCAACATAGTAGCTTAATGTTACGAAAATGCTACTCGTAGAGTCGAGGACCTGAGTTCAAATTCAGACTTAGATACTAGCTGTGTGACTTAACTTCTGTCTGCCTCAGTTCCCTCAGCTATAAAATAAGGATAATAAAAGCACCTATCCCTCAAGGTTGTTGTGAGGATGGAGTGTGATAACAGTTCTAAGTGCTTGGCATAGTTCTTGGCATGTAGTAGGTGCTTAATAAATGCTTATTCTCTCCCTCCCCCATACCACAGGGACTTTATCAGACACTGCCACCTACTTGATCTTATTTCACCAAGCAGAAGTTACTAGCTGTCCTCTTAGGTTCAATGAGTGCCTGAGTTTAGACTAGAATGAGTTAGGTTTGGGTGGCAGAGTACTTTCTAAGTCTGGTATTTGACTTCTGTGTCTTCTCCCTTTAAGATGAATTACCTATACTGATAGGGCTGTTTTAATTAAGTACTGTTAATCTTGAAATGACTGAGGATGGAAAAAGGATGATTAAATCAACATCTGAAATAAGATATCAGAAACACCACCCAAATATTAATAATCCCTTGGAGGAGATGGCATTGTGTGGAACACTTCCCCCTCTGCCTCCTGGGATTACTGAGGTGGTGCCATGAGATCATTAAAGGAAAAAAGGGTTTGGACTTTGGTTTCACTCTGCTGGCTTGTTAAAAGGAAGGCCAGAGTCTGTGTTCTTATCCAGTGTTTAATGAGCTGTATGTCTATAATTGGGGGTAGAAAAAAAAGGTACAAAATGTACCTGTAAAGTTATATTAGTGAGTTATTAGCTACTTGAAACAGTTGCACAGAGCACAGTGAACTCAAATCAATGGGATGATACACTTAGCAAAAGGCCTTTTATATGGAAGGCAATCCTGAAGCATAATTGCTAATAAAAGATCTATTAATGCCTTAAAATATGTTAACAAGTTCATTCAAGGGAGCTGGTGAATGAGTAGGTGATAATTAGGAAATCAGAGGTTAGAATGGTACTAGAAATTCTAGACCTAGCCGCAGAAAGTGTCCTTTGACTACCCACTAGTATGCCACAGGCTTGGTGTATGAGCTCATTTATATTTGGTGAATTTAGAAATCTATTTTAAGGAGCATATAAATTAACATATCCTTTTTTTCTGCACTTTCTGCACTCAGTATGGTTTCAGAATCTCCAATGCGGTGGCTAGTGGAGCAGAGTGTCAAGGTGGGCTCGCAAGAGGGTGTGTGTGTGTGTGTGTGTGTGTGGTGTGTGTGTGTGTGTGTGTGTGTGTGTGTTTGCCTCGACTGTGACAGAGGGTCTTCAGAGCAACATGAGCTCCCACACATCACCCAGCTTGATCCTGAAGAGCTTTTGTAGCTGACTGCTTTCGAAAACTCTGCAGGAGAGCTCTGAGCTTGCTTCCCAGCTGTGCAGGCTTGAGTAAGAACGAGACTTATGCAACATCACTTTAACCTCACTAATTCATTCACTGCAGAGTCCATCTTTCTCTATTTCTTTCATCTTCTTCTACTCTGTAGAGAAGGGCCCTAGATTAAAAAAATTAACAATGAAAAACCAATTAAAAATAAACAAACACAAAACAGATATATCATCATGATGAAGGAGATAGGAGTGTTCGAGGCAGATGGAGCAGACAGGATGTGGAATATGAGATATAATGCAAGATGTGACCAGCCAGAAAGTGTTCAAGAAGACTATGCAGATCATGCATTGAAGCCCCCCACTGTGGCCTTATCTGTATGCATTCACAAAGCACCTTGCAGTACCTGACATTCCAGAACAGCTCTTCCCTTCCCCCTTCCCTGTTCCCTTTGCTTATCTGTATGGACTATGTGACATTCCAGAGCAGCGCTCCCCCTTCCCTCTCTTGTTCCCCCTTTCAATTTTCTTAAACTGTAGTAGCTCTCCCCTTTCCCCCATCCTGTCAAAATATATATAGACCAGCCACATAACCCGGTTCAGTGTTCCATCTCCCATGGGGATCAAGGCCTATCGGTACTCTGTCTCCTCTATAAGCGAGGCCCACTGGGCACTCCGGCCTTTATTAAGGAATAGAGTCCACTGGGTACATCACCCCAATAAATGCCTTTACTTAACTTGAAGATGGTTGGAGCAAATTCCTTCAAGAAAATGCTGTATCAAATATGCCTAATCCTCATCAATCACACCTCATGGCCCCCCCCCCCGCCAAAATCAGCTCAGTGATTGTTTTTTCACTAACCTTAAATCATTGAGTATTTGAACAATATAAATAACAAAAATTTAAAAATCCTTGTGCTAAACCATCAGGACAGAAATTTAATGTTTTTTTTTCACCCTCTTGGCTGCTTCATATTTTCTCTTTATGGTCTATGACTTGCCTTTCCTTTAGTTTCTACACCTAAATTATTTAATTTAACTGCAAAGTCAGCTTTCCCCCAGTATTGTCACCTGATTCATTGGCATCTCTTGTTGGTTATATTATTCTTATTTTAAATCTAAAAAAAAAAATGAACACAAGACTCATGTTCACTCTTGAATAAAGGAAGGGGTGATAATGACTTCCTCCACCAACATGGCATTTTGATTTGTCTCGAGGGAAAGGTGGTGGCTTTAATTTCCCATTTCATCTCTTTCCATAAACTATTAAGCCACTCTTTGAACTCCCAACTCTGAACATTGTTGCATGTTATAGAGTGAGTGAAGGGACCACTCAGATAATGAGATGATGAGATCAAGAGAGGGTAATGTATATAAAGTACTTTGTAAGCTTTAAACCATTATGTGAAGGCCAGATAATAATAATAACAATAGGAATAATAATAATAATAATAATAATGATAGAGGCATAGTAATAGGAGGAGGAGGAGGAGAAGGAGCAGGAGAAGGAAGAGAAGGAGGAAGAGAAATAATTATGGTCATAGCAGTAGTATTAGGTAGTTGTAGCAATAAAAGTAGTAGTAGTAGTAGTAGTGGCATCAGTAGTAGTAGTGAAGTTAAGATGATATAAGGAGAAAAACAAAGCAGAGAACAAAAGAAAAATTCTCCATCAATCAAAAACTATATTACAGTGGCCAGAGAAGAAGAGATCCAAGGAGAAAGAAAACACCAGAAAAGGATGGATATGGCATGTATTTTTTTTTTGTAATCTATATGCCTGAAAGTGGTTCAGCACAATGAAAATACAAGTTAACTCAAATACAAAATGAACAGTTTGGTCATTATTAATATAACAGATAAATGCAAAAATTACATTACTGCTAGTCTCAGAGCAAAATTGGAGAAAGGTGGGGTGGGCTGGATAAGATCCATGATCATTGCCTGAAATGCTAGTCAGTGGATTATTAGTAAAGTGTTTTGTAATCTTCTATGATTAACCCTACTTTTCTTAACAGAACACATTACTGCTTCTATCACAAGAGGAAAACAGCCATTAAAGCTTAAAATTTCTATAAGATTTTTGGAACATTGTGTGTATTTATGTCTATATCTGTAGCTGTATGTATATATATGTGACTGTATCTGTATCTGTTCATAGATATAGGCACCCCCCCATATATATATATACATGCATATACATACAAGAAAGCAACATATTATTGAGGTGCACAAAGGGTATCCCCCAAAATCCTGGTGTTGCAAAAAGAGCAACTCATTGTTGATTCAGTAATTATTGAACAAGTTGTCTGAAAGTTCCATGACATTTATATTGCCTTTATTGATTACTGCAAAGCCTTTGAGTCAGTTCCACACTCATGGCTCATTTATGCTATGCAAATATATAAAACAGACCCAAGTATAATGAGAATGTTAGAACATTTGATGTTTATCTGAAAATCTGTTCACTACGTAAGACACTCTGACAACGCAGGAATGTCACAGACACTTTACAGTTGTGCAGCAAAGTGGATGGAGTGCTGAAGTTGGAGTCGGAAGAATTGAGCATAAATCTTGCTTCAGGTGGTTGCAAGCTGTGTGACCCTCTCTGTTTCCATTTTCTTGTCTTCAAAATGAGGAGACTGGACTTGAGGAATCATAGGTTCCTTTTAACTCTAAATCTGTGATTGTGTGATATATGTGCCATCTTTCAAGGGCACAGGCCAAGTATGTTTCGATTCTGGCTAGTTTCAAACTATATCTCCTAAATTGAACTATATGTGGTTTTCAATTTAAAGAGAAAGCCATATTAAAATATCTTATTATCACCAAGTTATATGGTTCCAATGAAAAATACATTCAATATTTTCATCTTCTCATGGAATCTCTTTCTTTCTTTCTTTCTTTCTTTCTTTCTTTCTTTCTTTCTTTCTTTCTTTCTTTCTTTCTTTCTTTCTTTCTTTCTTTCTTTCTTTCTTTCTTTCTTTCTTTTTTTTTTGTCTAGGCAATGGGGTTAAGTTACTTGCCCAGGATCACACAGCTAGTAAGTGTTATGTGTCTGAGGCTGGACTTGAACTCAGGTCCTCCTGAATTCAGGGAGGGTACTCTATCCACTGTGTCACCTAGCCACCCCATAATGGAATCATTTTGAAATGATATCAAAATGTTATTTGGACTTGACAAGTACAACGTTCTTAACGTATGCCAAGGATAAAAAAATGAGTCAGAAGGTTAAAATGAACCAATGGAGATGCCAACAAAAACCTTGGTCTCCAAGCAAGGCACATTAAGCACTGACCAATTCTCTGTCTTCTTTGCTCAGTTTCTATTGACATCATAGCCTCTAACAGTGAAGGTCCCCAAAGGCTCTGGCCTGGATAGAGTCTGCTCTTCTCCCTCTATATTATTTCACTTAGTAATCTCATCAGCTCCAACGGTTTCAAATATCATCTTTATATAGATAATTCTCAGTTCCATCTGTCTAGTCTTAACAGCTTGCCTGACCCCCAATCTCAAATCCCCAGTTGCCTTTCAGACATTTTTGCTGTTTGTGCTGTTGGACATATCTTAAACTCCATATATGCAAAACAGAACTCATTGAATTTCATCCCAAACCATCCCACTGTTTGGATATGGGAAATAAGAAAGAACAAGCCATCAAGGATCACACCTAGGTTGCAAACCTGGGTTATTAGAAAGATGTTACACTTTCTGCAAAATGTAAACATCTTGAAAGTAGTGACTTAATTTTTATCTTTAGATCCTCACACCTTAAATGCAATTGCAATGTCTATAACAGTAGACACTTGAAAAATGTTTGCTTATGGAGCTTACAATTTCTTGACAAAGCTTGTAAGACATTTGCAGTGGGAAACCTCTAATGGTATCAGTGCCAAACAAGTGGTGCAATAAATGCAGAAGGAAGAGATTACTGAGGTCTGAAGTGACTTCCTGGAAAAAAGACTTCCTGGAAAAAAAAATCACTTTGATCTAGGGCTCTCTAAATAATGAGCATTGTTCAAAGTTCACTTTTATGGCTTCTGACTGCATCATTGTATCAGCAAGGCTTAGTGCAAAGAGGATTAGCCTTGATCTTGAGAAGACCTAGGTTCAGATTCTGCCTCTGAAACACACTAGCTGTGGAACAAGAGCAAGTCACTTAAATCTCAGTGCCCAAGTTAGAGCTGAGTTCTGTATCAGGTAGAAGGAAGTCCCCTATACTGATGAAATTACAGGTATAGATGAAAAAAACAAAATTTAAAAAAAAAAACAACAAAAATCAGTGTTCTCTCAGTCTAGTTTGGCTATTTTCTTTCCAAATCCTGACTTGTCTTGTTCTTTCTTTTCAACGATTTATTGTTTTAGGCTTATAATTATAATGCTTTAAAAAATAATCTAACTACTTTTTCAATTTTATTTTCATAAACATATTTCTTTGCTCTCTTCCTGGCTGTCAATTAGGTTTAGAACAGTTTTCCTTTCAACTGACAGGCTGACACTCTGTAAACAAAGAAAAGGCTTAGACTAACAAGGAGGGAGTCCTTGGAGGAGAAAACATTTTTTATGGAGGAGAAAAACATAAAAGCTACTTAACATTCTTTCATTAAAAGGGTGGGTCTAATATGAGAATTTAAATGTTGTTTACAAATTGTGGTTCTAGGAATACCCCAATGGAAATATCATGGTGACAAGCAAAGTCTATACATATGGTGGATTCTGACTATTGGATAATAAAAGCCTTTGAGATCATGGTTCATGGGGTTCTATTGAAGGAATTATCGTGAAGGAGAGAAGGCTTGGGAGGGGGATGGGCATGATAGTTGTGTTGCAGTATTCGAAGGACTATTTTATGGAAGAGGCATTAGAATTGTCCTGCTTAGTACCTGAAAGCAGAATGAGGAGCAGTGTCTGGGAATTAGAGGGAGGCAGATTTAAGTGTGATGGAAACAAAAACAAAAACAAACTTCTTTAACTTTTAGAACCATACTGAAAATGGGCTATTTCAGCATATAGTGAGCTTCCCCTCATAGAGGTATTCATTGATTACTATCTGTTGGATATGTTGCACAAAGAATTCGTGGTCAGCTCTCATTTTGGAGTTAATGACCACTGAGGTTGATGTTCTGTGCTTCTTAATATTGTATGTCAGCTAAGGACAACAAAAATTTGATTTTGTTAACCAGTTACAAATAGAGATTGGACCTGTGATTTCACGATATAGGGAATTGACATATAAGGAAATTGTCTCTCCCAATGCTTACCTGTGCCTTCTCTGAAATTTTTAACTTAGGAGTTTGTCTAGGGGTACTGAGAGATTAAGAGACTTTTGCCCAGGGTGACAAGGCCAGTAGGTGTTAAGAGGCAGAGCTAGGAGCCAGGTTTTCCTGGTTTTGTGACCAGTTCTCTAGACACTAGAGGATACTGCTCATGGAAATTAAATTAAAATGAGGCTTTTTGTTTTTCAAAGAGAATCTGATTCTTTCACTGTTGGCCAATTATTGAGCCTAGGGGGCAATGATAAAAGATGTTCCATGGAATTAATAGATTTAGGACTAGAAAGGATCATGCAAGGCCATGGAGTCCAACTGCATGATTTTGCAGAAGAAACTGGAGTCTAGAAAGGTTCTATATTGCCCAGAGTCACGTCCGAGGGAGGATTCAAACTCAAATTTTCCTGACTCTGGAGCCACCATACATTACCCATTATGTACTTAGCTGCCTTAGAGTTTGGCACCTTCTTTATACAGTACAATGTGTTAGGGGAGTTACGGAGTTTAGATGAGATAAATCCTTGCCCTCAGAGAAGTTAGGTATAGTCATTTTATCATAGAGGTAAGCCACAAACACAGATAGCTATAACTACAGTACGGCTGATGCTTCTTTAGAGAGTTATAAAACAAAATCATATGTCAATAGTCAATAAACATTTATTAAGTGCCTACTATGTGTCAGCACTGTACCAAGTTCTGGGAATGCAAATAAAGTCAAAAGACAATTCCTGCCCTCAAGGAGCTCAGAATATACTGGGGGAAGACAACAGAGAAAAAGAAATTGAAAAAAAGGTTGGAGATGAAAAAAAAACCCAAAAAAGAAAAAAGGTTGGAGATGGAGGGGAGGGAAGGTATTCAGTTCCCTCCCCTCCCTGTCTCCAATCCAATGAAGAAGTTCTAGAGCCAGGTAAGAAATGTTGAAGTGTCTGGCCAGGATTGCCTCTTCAAATAGAGGATCTGAGATGAGCTCTTTGATTTCTACCTTCTTCCATCAGAGGGAAGGATGTGCCTAAGAGACAGGGGTTATTGAAGAAGCATGAGTTTCAAAGTTTCTTTGATTTTATAAAAAGATCACTTTTTAGAGAAAATGGTATAGTCTAAATGAGTAGCAAGGTGGGAAATGAAGCTTGATATGCGAAATTTAAGGAGGTTATTTACTGGCAAGTTCACTTTCTTGGAAGAGATAGCATCTACATTGTACTTCACGTAATGGGGGATCCAAGCCTGGTGCATTTGCTTAAGATTCTTTTCATTAGTTGAGAGAATAATAACTCACTGCTCCATGTCTGCATAGGGAATGGAGTTGGTTGGAACTTGGAAGAAGAGGGATCTTTTTTCTGACTTTTGTCTTGGAAAGAGGACACAGGAGGTTCTAGGCCCTCTTTAGAGAGAGACCTCTGGAGTGAAAAAAGACTTTAGGTAGAAACAGATTGTAGAGGCGCATCCAATGCCTAGATACGAACCTGATTTCCAACTTGCCTCCCTCAATATTTTGGGGAATTCCTCTTGGATAAGGTCAAACACTGACTCTCTGTTGAGCTGACCTGTCTTGCTCATAAGTGGAAAAACTTATTAACTCTGTGAATTGTCTAGCACATTCAAATCTACAGCTCTGATTTATATTTAGAACTGGTGTGGATAAAAGGGTTTATTCACATTGATATTTGTGTTAGTCTTCATGTAATTAGAAATTGTTGGAAAGGAACTCAAGCCTTCAAATATAGCTTGGGCCACTCCTTCCCTTTTAAGGGACAATGGCCAGAACTCTAAGAATCATTTCCCTAGATGAACAATAATAAGGCCAGGGAGTTGGGGGCAGAAGTATATAGATTTAATTCTTGTTTGGCTTCCCTTCTCTGAGGAGAGTGGCCAGCCTAGTGGTTCAAATGTGCTTTCTTTCATACAGAGATCAATTATCATTGGAAGGGAGTATATAAGACTCCAAAAATACCTATTCATGCCTCCTTGTAAGTTGCATTTACAAAAACTCATCTGGACATATTCATAATCTACATGGACCACAGGCACCTTGCATTTAAAAATCCAATATGAATATGAATTGTATGAGCAAAACCTAGGAGAAATGGGAGCAAGGAATTTTTTGGGGTAGAAGGAGTGGTTGTGCAGAGGACAATTTAGTTTTAAACAAAAGGGAATAATGTATGATAAGATTAGAAAAGTAAGGGTACTTGACCAGGATCTACAGGTCCATATAAACCTTACATGCTAGCTCCCCAAACTGATTGATAATATCATTCTTCACTGTTCAGGATTCCCCAGAGAGATTTCTGTTCCCTAGGTCAAATGCATGACTGCCAGGATCCCTCCAATCTAATGATCTCGAAGCACCATAGACATTATTAGTAATAACAAATAACTCCTCACTATAAAATTATGCTACAGATTGATATGGCATCACCATGCCATCATACATACATACACACCTGTTCATATGTATGTCAATATGTACATGCCTGTATGCCAGTAAACAAATACGTACTTATCTATGAATATGTATGTCTATCTAATCACCACAGAGTAACCTTTGGGAATAAAAGACAAGGATGCAAGGAGATGTAAATGACTGTGAGAGTGAAAGGAAGAGGAACCCAATTTATCAGCTGTAGGTATGCTCAGAGTTTGTAGTTCGTGGGACTGGGTGGAAGCCAGATAATTTTGAGGTCTTAGTGGACAGCCCATACAAATGTGTCAGATCTGTGTGGTGGTTTATAGGATATCAGTGCTGATATCTTTAGACTTCTGCTTGCTTCACCTGCCTCCTATTCCTGAGCCTAATCCAAAGAGACTCACATTGCTCCAGTTGAAAGGGCTGTAGCTGTTGTCCCTTTTCTTGGAGCAGCACCAGCAGCTTTGGGCTGGACTGCTGGAGTTGGCATTCCTCCCTTCTTGGTTTCTGGGGGTAGGAAGTAAATGAGTTAAAGTGCTCAAGGTGCTAAAAATAAACCACTTATGGAAAATTAACTGGTAATTACTATATCATTTTCTGACTCTCAAATATTAGCAAAAAGTGATTCTAATTAAGAGGAATTTAATATATACAAATGGCTTGAGTTTTTACATTTTGATTCAATTTAATGAATGATTCTGTCAGCTAGCAAGTTGAAAGAGCAGAACTCAATTGTAATTCAAAGTAGAAAGTGAGAGAAGAATGTTTAAGTAAGTCACCCAAGGGCAAACTAGTCATTCCCAGAACCAGAGGAGAAATAGATTTTCCTAACTCTATCTTTTATATTTTTGGTTTAAGGCAGTAAGATGATTGCTTGGTGGTCTATGGGGTAATTTGCTCTTTTTGACTTCTTTCCCCCCTGTCCCCAACACACGCATGTGTACCCCCACTCACACATACATACACTCATACTTTTTGGGACATATTTGAAATTTCAGGACTAGGTTGCTTCCAGAAAAGGAAAAAAAAAAGATCCTTGAATAGCCCAGGACAAGTGAGCAGCTGAGATCATTTGCAAATTCTGCCTCCATAAACTACGGACACTCAGTAGAATGCCAGCCTGCAATGGGAGAGGCTTATCTTTCTCTGGTCTTTGTGAGACTGGCCTTAGAATCTGGAGCATTTATATTCTAAGAATGACAAAGAGAGATGGGTTGTCTCCAAGTAAGACTTATTTGACAGTGGAGAAGCACTTTATCAGCTGTCTTGACCTGATGTTCTTCCTCTTTTAACATTTTGCTAATGTGAGGAACCTCTGGTAACAAAGCCAGGTAAATGATATATGTGTTGTTTCCCATTATCTCAGATGCCTCAGACACTGCGGACATTCTTGGTATGGGTTATAGGAATCTGGGGCACAATGACAAAGTAGAAGGGAGCCTCTGATAAGTCTCTAATTCAGGTTCAATAGCAGGATCATATCTAATTAATCATTTGTATCCTTCTTAGGGACACAGCCTGATGAGGTCTCAGCCATGACAGACGTAGGTCTGCCAGGTTCAATTCTACCCAAATTCTCTCTCATCATCTGCTGATGGGAAAAGTCAGCTATTCAATGGGTAAGGAACACTGTTCAGGTGTGGAGGTAAAAGGTTAACAAGAAAGGTTTCAACAACAATTTGGTTAAACAGACACATGTCACAAAGGAGATAGGACTAGAGTGGTCTGCTCTCTCTAGAGACTGCCTTGTAGACTTGCTTGATGACAGTTAGCCTGGGCTTCTGTAAAGAGGTTATTTCACCCTGCTTTTTGATCAGTTGGGATACTCAGGCAAACTGCAACACTGAGAAGTAACCCAAATTGGTTATTGGTGTTCCCTTCCTCTTACCTCTCCTCCCTCAGCTCATTTTCTCTGTCTTCTTTCTTCCTACCTCTATGTTCCCCTAGGGCTAAAATTCTGGTTCCTATGAAAGGGCATGGGGGTGGGGGTAGGGGGCAATGTGGGGGGTGGGGTGGGGGGGAATCAGTGGACCGGTCAGTGGGGTTGGAGTCAGGAAAACCTGAGTTCAAATCTGGGCTCATGTATATACTGGCTTTTTGACTGTGGGCAAGACGTTTAACCTCTTTTTGCTTCAGTCTCCTGAACTGTAAAATGGGATTGATGATAGCACCTACCTGCCAGGGTTGTTTTGAGGATCAAAGGGCATGATAATTATTATAAAGTGCCTGGCACATAGTAACAGCTATATAAATGTTAACCTTTATTGTTGTTACTCCTGTATCCTATTTTTGTAGGTGTCATAGGTCCATGGAAGGCATTAGTTGATAAAGCATTAAGCTTAGCATTGCCCTTCCTAAGGGAATTTGTATTTTTATTGGGGAGCCAAAGCCATGCCAACAGGATGGGGAGCTAGGTACATAAGTAGGGTCAGGAACCTACTTGTCAAACACATCTTACTTGAGACCATCTCTCTTTGTCATTCTTAGAATGTATATGCTCTAGGGCAGGAGTGGGGAACCTGTGACCTCAAGGCCACATGTGGCCCTCTAGGTCCTCAAGTGCAGCCCTTTAACAGAATACAGACTTCACAGAACAAATCACCTTAATAAAAGGATTTGTTTTGTAAAACTTGGACTCAGTCAAAAGCCAGTATCCAAGGACTTAGAGGGCCACATGTGGCCTTGAGGCAATAGATTCCACCCCCCTCTCTAGGGCACAGATGGCTGCCTACTTGACCAATGTGTGAGGCTGACTTTAGTGATTCTCATTTTATACATGTAATTTTGTGTTTGGAAGAATTCACTATCTGTGTCCAATCAGTAAATGTCTATTAATTGATTGATAGATTGATGCTTCTTTTTTGAGGGAGAGGGGAAATGGTCCTGTGATGTCATTGACACAGGGAACTCCCAGTAAGACAAATCCCTCTACTAATGCATATGCTCTGCATCTTGTAGATAGAGCTAAGAGGTTAAATATTTGCCAGGGTTACACAGTCAGTATCTATGAGAGGCAGGAGCAGAACTTAGATCTGAGGCCACCTTTGTATCCTGCTTGTCAGGTCACGTCTTTACTTCCCTTTCAGTCACCAAAGTCTTGGTTTCAATGCTATGATTATTATGGTTCACATTTATATAACACGTTATAGGAATGATGTGATTTCACCAGTGTGAGGATTCCCTACACCAACAGAGAACTTAGTACTTCATGATTTAGTAGGTAAGTCTTAAAGAGTTACCTGAGGATGCACGGGTTAAATGACTTGCTCAATGTCACACAAATAGTAAGGGTCATAGTTTACCAAAAATATTTTTATTGAAACAGCTCTGTGAGGTGGCTGGTATAAGCAACAACATACCCATTTTATAGATGAAGCTCAGGGAGGTTAGGACAACTAGGTGGAAGAATGGATAGAGTGCCAGGCCAGGAGTCAGGAAGACTCATCTTCATGAGTTTAAATCTGGCCTCAGACACTTACTTGCTGTGTGACCCTGGGCAAGTCACTTAACCCAGTTTGCCTCAGTTTCCTTATCTGTAAAATGAGCTGGAGAAGGAAAGGCAAACCACTCCAGCATCCTTGCCAAGAAAACTCCAAATGGGCTGATGAAGAGTTAGACATGACTGAAATGACTAAACAACAAAAACAGCCACAGCAGGGAAGTCACGTATACTGCCTGTAGTTACAAAGACGGTAAATGGTAGAACCAAGGCTAGGAGTCAGGACTTTTGGCTCCCATTCTCGGGCTCTTTTCACTATACGATGCTGCCCTCTCCAGTGCTATGTAGCAAAGGGGTTCTCATCCTTAACTCTTTCCCCTAAATTCTCAAGCATTTCCTCCAGGCCAAACAAACTCTGTAGACCAAAAATCACTGACAGATTGCATCCCTGCACTCCAGAATTTGAAATAGATTTCCAATTTGTTCAGGTCTGGGGCTGCCGTCCCCAACAGATAAGCAGCTTTGTGACAAAGAGTGGAGGGGAAGTGCTCAATCATAAACATTTACTAAAGGCATCTGTGCCTGTGACAGTGGTTTTCTTGAACAAAATACAAGGCACCTGACTAATAAATTGCTCTTGGACGGTTCCTCGGCAGACATATAACAGCATGCTTGCTGTTTGTCCACCCCAAGGAAGATCATTATCTTCTATTACCTTTTGTGTGGCCAGCGAAACCTAGATTACTAGACAGGCTTTCTGAGGCATGACAATAAGTCCTGAATTCACAGACTTATGGTGCTTTACCTCTGAGTGCTGCAAGCAATTGACATATTAATAAACCATTAAAACATTTCTCTGAGGGAGTTTAATGTAATGACTATTCAATATATGTCTCTCAGTTGTGCAAAGATATCTCTTAGCTGGTGACAACAGTACACCATAATTATAAAGTTAAGTGATGTTCCCTTTTATTTTTAGCTTTAATCCATATCAAACACAATTGCCGTTTTTTACAAATCACTTAAAAGATCTTCTGCCTCCATTTTATTTAACCCTCTACATCTGTTTAATTTTTTTTTTTACCTTGAAATAGCATAATTCTACTCTATTCCCTTCAGTTTTGAGCACTATTTCTTCTTGGTTCATTCTTCCCTATTGATGTCTATACTTAGGAAAACAATCTCTTGATATTGTTAGTGAACCTTGTTCCATTGACACGTTCTACAATTTAATGAAAGTTACAAGAGTCTCATAAAGTTAGAATTCTTTGATTTTTGGCAATAGTGTATCTTGGCAGAGTGTAGCCAACAACTCACAATCATATAAATTCATTTTTGAAAACGGGAGTTTAATCATGATCTCAGAAGACCGACAATAAAGAATGCTGTTCACTTCCTAATAGAGAGGTGATGAACTAATGTGAAGAATGAGACAGATTTTTAGATACTGCTAATACGGGAATTTGTTCTGTGTGATTACACATATTTGTTACAAGTGTTTTATTTTATTTTTATTTTTTCCAGTGGAGGAAGGGAGCATGGAAGGGAGAAAAATAAGTGCTTGAAAATTGGAAAAAAATAATGATAAAAGAAAATGTGGCTTTAAAATTATCAAGACTACAGAGCTAACATATGCATTTTAATTGTATTACGCTGCCAGACACTGATAGTTTTGTTGGGGTTGGTATTTGTTCTCTTTTTACCTTTTAAAAAAAAATTATCCCAGAGGTGCCACCTTTCTAACATGGCCTTAATCAAGGCCATGTTACCCTAACCACAGGTTTAATAGGAATGTGGGCAACCAGGTAGAACCAGTCACTTCCCCCAGAGGAAAACAATGAATTTTTTTTTAGAGGAGCCCCAATGCTACCTTCCTAAGATATCAGTTCAGCAGGCAGATGTACCAATCTGGGTCATTACTACGGCTTTGAGATGTTTTGAACGAGCCACCTATAAGCAGCATGCATACACCACTCAACAATGTGCTTTTCTTTCCTCCTTCAAATTTCTTTTGAAAATTCACATGAAAGAAAGATGTGGTTCCTATTTTCTATTTTTAGAAAATAGGTTTCTATTTTAGGTTTCTATTTTAAAAGATAAGTTGCAGAGTTAATAAACTTCCATTTTGAGCAGGCTTATAGGCAATTTTATTAGTTTTTCCAGTTCTCATTGCCATCTCAAACTCACATTGTATCCAATGATTTATTTTCAAGTAATTTATACACACATGTGTATACAAATACGTACATATATACATGTATGCATATCCATGCATATATCCATGCATATGTAGGTATATATAAAACATTAAAATACACATATGAATATATACATATGCACATATCTACATACACATATATACACATATAAATAAATATACATGTATATATGCATACACCTGCACATATACATATGTCTATAACTATACACATACATACATATATACACACATACATATACACACACATATATATCAGATAGGTAGATAGATGGATAGATTGATAGATAGATAGATAGATAGATAGATAGATAGATAGATAGATAGATAGGTATTCATATCAATTGTCCCTGCCAGGCACAGTTCTAACATCATCATGACTTCCCAAGAAAGTACTTTCCTTTAGTATGGCCAATTTGCTTTTTATTCTCATACATGGCTTGGCAATAATCACCTTTAATCCATTGGTTATAATATTGCTGCTCATTTTGAATATGCTACTTTATTTTCTCCATCAATCTATGTTTTTGATTAAATTAAATTATTTTGATTTCTTTTTTCCTCCATGTCTTTTTTCTTTATGTCCCTTCAGTTTGTATGTATTCGATTTATTTTAAGCCAATATGTGTGATGTGTGTCATAGGAGTATCAGATCACAGGATCGTAGATTTAGAGCTGGAATAAACCAAATAGGGCATGCAGTTAAATTCTTTTATTACTCAGAGAAGGAAACTGAATCTTAGAGAGGTTAAATGATTCACCCAAGGTCATACAGGCAACAAGTAGTGGAGCTGAGATTCAAACCCAGATCCTCCATTACTCCTTTTTCACTACATTATATCTTCTCTTCCCTTCCCTTCCCTTCCCTTCCCTTCCCTCCCTTCCCTTCCCTTCCCTTTCCCCTTCCCTTCCCTTCCCTTCCCTTCCCTTCCCTTCCCTTCCCTTCCCTTCCCTTCCCTTCCCTTCCCTTCCCTTCCCTTCCCTTCCCTTCCCTTCCCTTCCCTTCCCTTCCCTTCCCTTCCCTTCCCTTCCCTTCCCTTCCCTTCCCTTCCCTTCCCTTCTCTTCCCTTCCCTTCTCTTCTCTTCTCTTCTCTTCTCTTCTCTTCTCTTCTCTTCTCTTCTCTTCTCTTCTCTTCTCTTCTCTTCTCTTCTCTTCTCTTCTCTTCTCTTCTCTTCTCTTCTCTTCTCTTCTCTTCTCTTCTCTTCTCTTCTCTTCTCTTCTCTTCTCTTCTCTTCTCTTCTCTTCTCCTATTCTAGTCTATTCTGGTCTACTTCTATTCCTATTCCTATTCTATTCTACTCCCATCTGCTCTGCTTCTATTCCATCCCATCCCATCCCAACCCATCCCATCCCATCCCATCCCATCCCATCCCATCCCATCCTGTTCCAGCCTATTCTATTCTACTTTTATTCTATTCTATTAATTCTATTCTGGTCTACTCTACCCCTATTCTGTTCTATGCCTATTCTTTTCCTATTCCTATTCTATTTTGTTCTGCTCTTTAAGGAAATTAGCTTTGGTAAGTATGTGGAGGACAAATTGAAATGGGAGAGATTTGAGGCAGAGAAACCAATTAGGAGAATATTATATTAATCCAGGTGAGTGGTAATAAGGAGATGAACTTTAGTCATGTCTGTGTGAGTGGAGAGAAAGGATGACAGATGTAAAGGTAGAAATGGCAGCACTTGGATGGATTGCATATGTTGGGTGGAGAATGGCACGTTGAGTATAATATCAAGGTTATAAACTGGGAAATTCGAATAATGGTGGTGCCTTCAAGATAAATAGGGAAGTTTAGAAGAGATGTAAATTTTGGGGTAAAAGATAATATTTTGGACATGTTGAGATGCTTCTGGGACATCATTTTAAATATCCCGTGGGCAGTTGGTGATGTGGGGCTGGAGTTTAGGTGACCAAAGGGCTCTAAATGCCTCTAAGTTTAATGATCACCTCTATGCTGATGACTCATCTTCCTGAGTTCAAATCTGGCCTCAGGAATTTACTAGCTATGTGACCTTGGGAAGTCACTGAACTCTGTTTGTCTCAGTTTCCTAAACTGTAAAATGAGCTGGAGAAGAAAATGGCAAATCACTCTAGTATCTTTGCTAAGAAAATCGCTAAAGGGGACATGAAGAGTTGGACATGACTGAAACAACTTTAAAAACAATAATTGGGAATGGAGGAAAGTGAAATCAGAGCAAGGGTAAGGGCCTGAAAATGTGCTGAGGAGTAAAGGAGAGAGAAACAACCATTTATTTATTAAGTGCCTACTATGTGCCAGGCACTTCAATAAGCACTTGAGAAATATTAAATTACTTGATTCTCACAGCTAGTTGTGGTAGATGGCATTATTACCCCCACCTTACAGCTGAAGAAACTGAGGTCACAGTGAAAGCAGAGAACAGATTTAGGAAAAGTGTGTCATAGAGAGAGATGGAATAATACAGCAGTAGATTATGGCCAAAGAGTATAATGTCAGGGTTATTAAAAAAAAAAAAGCTAACGGTGAGATTCAGGATATGCTGAAAATTGTGGATTGCTTAGGTATTGTGAAGGAATAGGTCATGAGATTTGAGAAAATTGGGGAACTGGAAAATTAGATTGGGGTAGCAACATGAATGTGGAAGTCATCAGGGAGGAGAAAAAGATAGTGAATAAGTTTCTGAACTCTTTGATAAAAGATGAAGGATGACCTGGAAGCTTATAGATAATAGCTATCACAATTTACATAGGGTATACAATTTTAATGAGTGAACTTCCAGTGAGAAAGTAGTGATAATTATATTGACAAAGGTAGCGACTGGAAGTGACCAGCAATGGAGACCACAAAATATTCTCATTATCCATCCCTCCACCATCATTGGGTCAGGGGGTATAAGAGAAGGTCCAACCATTGCTGAAGAGGATGGCTAGGGATTCAGAGTCATTTTGGGAAAAACAGATCTAAGTGAGAGTAAATTGATAGAAGAAGCATAAGCAAGAGTTTCAGAATTAAGCAAAGTTTGTTCATTATGGAATGAGGATTCCAGACTGAATGGTGAAAAGGATGTGTAGTATTTGTGTGCAGGTATGGTTGGGCTAAGATTGAGGAGGATAAGGATCAGAGAAGGAGAAGTTAAGGTTTGGAATATCCAATATCTCTGCCAAGAAAACCCAAGAAAACTCGTGAAGAGTCGGAAATGACTGAAACAACTGAACAACAAAAGCTAGTGATAAAGTAATACAGGGTTAAGGAAAGTAACAGATATTGGGAGGTTGTTAGCCATAGGGGCAGTAGTTGCATGAGAGATGAGTTGTAATTCTCACAGTTTTCAACCACCACAGTAAATGTTTCGAAGTAAAGCCAAGAGGCCCTGGGCCCTGGTCACTTCTTGCTACTCATGGCTGGCTGAAGGAAGGGCTATGTTTTGAGAATGAAAGAGGATACTGGGTCTGGCAAAGGATCATTAGTTCTTGGTCATATACCACATACACATACGCTACATGTAATATAAACCATACTGAAAACCATAATAAGCTCATCAATAGCATCCTATGACAAGCTAACTTTAACATTTCTTTTTTTTTCCTTTTAAATAATAATTGAATCACTTGCCTTATAACAAAGCTAAAATTCAATGGATTTGGTATATCTGAAATTCATGAAGGAATTTGACATAGTATGTGATATCTTTATGGACATACTAGACAGATTTGTATTATATGTGAGTATGGTTAGAAGATTCACAAATGGTTAATTGACTGGGACCAAGGAGTGAATAAGGGCTAACAAATAAACTAACTTGATTATAGGTTTTTAGTGTCTTGCCATGAGGATCTTTCCTTGATCCTGCTTAGTTAAAAATTTATATAAATGACTTAAATGAAGTCATAAATGGTTTGCTAATGAAAGACCAGGATTAAATGAATCTAGGTGGGGTATCTATTATGTGTGACAGAATTAGAATGCAAAAGGATCTTGAGAAATTAGAAGTATGGGTTTGTACTGAACAGAATTATTAGTTCAGTGATCTTGTGATATAAGACAGATTAAAAGGCCAGGCCGACCTTCCTCCTTTTGCCTACCCCAGTTATTTGGCCAACCTCAGAAATCATAGCATTACATGGCATTGGGCATGGTAATGGTTCCGTTGCTCCAAATTAGTGATATATGGGTTAGATTAGAAGTACAAGTGAATACAGGGAATAATGGGATGTGAGAATCTTCTTACCACTCACTGTTGGGTATATTATGGGTTTTCCTTCTACCTGCTTCCTGATTCTCACTAGTAAATGTGTATTTTTTAAAGCTTTTTTTTCTTCAGAAACATAAAGGAAGCTGAAAGAATGAAAATTGCATGAGAAAATGGCCCATATGCCTCCTGTCTAAAAAAAAAATAACCCAGGGAGCAATTGCAGTATTAATCTGCTGTGCCATTTTAATAACTACAAATTGGCCTAGTTATAACTGACACAATGAAATTCTGGAACTATTAATACCAATAGAATAGAAAGATCCTGAAGACCATTTCAATGTAAATTGAAAATGTTAATAAAGTAACCACAAGGCATTTATTCTCATTGGACATTGGACATTGCTTTCCTTGTTCATTTATTAGTACTTCCTGAGAGGGGAAAAGCCCACCACAGCAGATAGTATACCTGATAAGCAATTTAAATTTATGCACTTACGAAACTAATTTGGTTAGAAACAAATTACAAATTATATACTCTTTTTAAAGGAAAAATAAAAGTTAATGCATTAAGAAATTCTTAATGACATTTCCAAGACTGCTGAACTTAAAGGTATGTTTATAATAGTCTCATTATTACAGGCTACCCAGTAGCAAATCAGAGTATTAATTAGAATACTCACCTAATACCCAATGAAAATGTAACAGCCTTAATTAGAGAGAACTTTTTTTCATCCATGCACATAAGTTGATCTTTTGCATGGCCTTTTTCTTTCAGAAAAAAAACTAAAGAAAATATGTTTTGGTCATTAGAATGAAAAAAAAAAGTGTTCATTTAATGATTTTATACTATTGCACAATTTACCCTTTAATTTTGTTTTGTAAAATTTAAATAAACAAGAGTTAAAATTATCTAGGAAGCAATTAGATATTAATGGGTTAGAAACCATTTAAAACCCACAGGTTAAACATCCGAGACTTGTTCTATGTAGGGAATTGAATTTTGGATTCATCCTACTTTTTTTATCAGTACATGAATGTATAGCAATATACTTTATTGAGGATGAAGTTGGGGAAAAATTACAAATGGATCTGATATTGACTTTTTTTTTTTAGGAAGGGGGGCAGTGCAGGGGCTAGCATGTTCATTTTCTCTTAAATCCTTCCCAACGAATTGATACTAGGTCCAAGCTTTTGACAAATTCTAATCACAAGTCAACTCATCCATATTTATGTTTCAATTTCCTTTCTTGACCTTTATGGCACTTAATGGCTGTGTTGCACATTTTGATACTTTTTCATATATTACCTTACATGCTTATCTAATTATTTCATTTAAATTTTATTTCTCAGAAATATTTTAGGCTCCTTAGAGACAGGGAATGATTTCCTATTATTTATATACATACATACATACACACATATATATATATATATATATATATATATATATACATATATATTATATACACACACACATACACACACATATATATACCCCCATATATAATATAATAAATATAATATAGTATAAATAATAACATATACATATATTAGTATATAATATATAATGATAATATATAATGATGTAATATACTAATATGTATATTGGTAACTGGCATGATGCTGAATAAAAATACATATTAAATAAATGAAACAACGGAAGAAAAAAGAAAGAAAGGAAAGAAGGAAGGGAAGGAGGGAGAGAGGTAGGAAAGAAGGAAGGAAGAAAAAGAAGAAAAGAAAGGAAGGAAGGAAAGAAGGAAGAAAAAAAGAAAGAAGGAAAGAAAGCAAGCTAAGATGGTTTCAAGTTCCATCTCTGATAGCTGAAGAAGAGGATATTGATAGGGATTTAGATTTGAATATTCCTGCTCTGACAGACACAGAACAAGAGAACAGCTAACTTTGCTAGATAAAGGTCTTTTCATGCTGTTTCTCTTGATTGTGCAGGAGGTCAACTAACTGAAAAAAGACATGACCTTGGAGCTTGAGTCGTTTAATAATGTTTGGTGGGTAATGAGGTTACCATTATCTTTGACTAGTCATGCATGACTGGACTTAAATATAATGGAATGACTGACTGTTCTACTGCTATGCTTTTTTCACCTGAATGCTATAAAGGAAGACTGGTAAAGTCAGTCTAATTGTCTCTTGTCAACTGCAGGTGGTGGTATGACTCAATTTCACATTGCCTAGGTTTGTTCAGCACTAAGTCAGCAGAAATGAAGGAAGTAGATGGTGGGAATAAATAAAGATTGGAGTTTGGTAAATGATGAGAGCAGCAATAGGGCAAGAGGATAAGATTCTCTTGAGTAGAGGTTCAAAATCTAATTGATATGATGAGTATGAGGTGATACTTCAGAGCTGCTTTAATTTATTTAAATTTTTATCTATCTATCTATCTATCTATCTATCTATCTATCTGTCTGTCTGTCTGTCTGTCTGTCTGTCTGTCTGTCTGTCTATCTATGTAGTGAGGCAACTGGGGTTAAGTGACTTGCTCAGAGTCACACAGCTAGTGATTGTTATGTGTCTCAGGCTGGATTTGAACCAGGTCCTCCTGAATCCAGGGCCAGTGCTCTATCCACTGTGCCACCTAGCTTGCCCCTGCTTTAATTTTTTAAAAATAAATTTAAATTTTATATAAATTTTATATTTTTAGCATTCATTTAAAAAATGAGTTCTGAATTCTCTCTGTCCCTCTAGCCCCTCCCCAATCCATTGAGAAGGCAAAAAAGTGATATCAATCATACATGTGAAACCATGTAAGATGTATTTTCATACTATCCGTGTGGCAAAAAAAGCAAAAAAATAAAGTGAAAAATTATTCTTCAATATGAACTTAGACTTTATCAATTCTCTCTCTGAAGGAGGATAGCATTTTTCATTATGAGTTCTTCAGAATTGTCTTGGGACATTGCACTGATCAGAAAAGGTATCTTTCACAGCTGATCATTCTTACATAATATTGCCATTAATGTATAAAATTCTCCTGGTTCTGCTCATTTCACTTGGTATTAATTCATGCAAATCTTCCCAGGTTTTGCTGAAACCATTCCTCTTGCCATTTTTTTGTATCACAATAGTATTCCATCACAATCATGCACCACAATTTTTTCAATCATTCCCCAGTTGATGGGCATCCCCTGGATTTCCAGTTCTTTGCTACCAAAAAAAAAAAGAGCAGCTGTAAATATTTTTGTACATATAGGTCTTTTTCCTTTTCCTTTAATCTCTTCGAGATATAGACCTAGTAGTGTATTGCTGGGCCGAAGAGTATGCACAGTTTTATAGCCTTGGACATAATTCCAAATTGTTCTCCAGAATGGTTAAACTAGTTAACAGCTCTGCCAATAGTGCATTAATGCCCTATTTTTTCCATATCTCCTCCAACATTTGTTATTTTCCTTTTCTGTCATTGTTAGCCAATCTGATAGTTTTGATATGGTGCTTCAGAGTTGTTCTAATCTGCCTTTTTCTAATCAATAATAATTACAAACATTTTATATGACTATAGATAGTTTTGATTTCTTTTGCAAACTGCTTGTTTATAGCCTTTAACCATTTATCAATTAAGCAATGACTCTTGTTTTTATAAATTTGGTTCAGTTTCCTATATATTTGAAAAATGAAGCCCTTATCAGAGAAATTTGTTGTAATTCCCCTACCCTCAACTTTCCTGTTTTCCTCCTAATTTTGGCTGCATTACTTTTGTTTGTGCAAAACTTCCTTAATGTCATATAATCAAAATTATCCATTTAACTTTTTATGATCCTCTTTGTTTTTTGTTTGGTCATAAACTCTTTCCTTATCCATAGATCTGACAGGTACATTTTCCCATGCTTCCCTAATTTACTTGTGCTATCACCCTTTATGTCTAAATCATTTATCCATTTTGACCTTATCTTCTTGTACAGTGTGAGATGTTAGTCTTACACCAAGAGTTCTTAATTTGAGGTTCTTGATCTTGCTTTAAAAATATTTTGATACATACATTTCAAAATAATTGGTTTCTTTTTAATTTTACATGTGTGATTTTATGAGTTTAAAAATGTTATTCTGAGAAGAGGTTCATGGGTTTAACCAGTCTTCCAAATACAACTTCCAAACACAGACTTCCCAAACCAGAATTCTCTGATGCACAAAAATGTTCAGCTGGAGTTGACTAGATGCTATGTAGTAACCAGAAATTAAATAGGAGCCACAAAGATTTCTAACTATAGGTCAAAAAAATGACTGTGAAAGATCCTTTGCTCTTGGTGTCCAAGAATCAAAGTTTAAAATAAACTACCCTTAAAACATCTCTGAACAACAGAATCTATGTGTTTCCTGGGGCAAATAATTTTCTTCTGAAGAGTAAATACTCATTTCAGTTAAGACTTGGAGACACAGACAAGTTCCCTTTATTGCAAGAAAAGTCGCTAAAGGTTGTTTTTTTTCCCTAGTTCAATAACTAGCTATGTGAAGTTTCTGACTTTCCAAATGAGAAGTAGCATTGCTCCCTCATTCTCTTATCAGAAAGGAATAACATCTCAGCTGATGCCTACAACTGAAGCCAGAAAATATAAGTAGAGAGAAACTCAACAACCCAGTGGGATTACACTTTATAATGACCATCAGAGTCCAATCAAGTAGCTGTCAGCCCTTAGCTCAGTCTGGCACATAGTAGGGGCTTAACAAATGTTTATTGATTGATTGAACATAAAGGCAGCAGGGCACTGGACTGGAGAGATAAACATAATTGCATCACACAAAGGCATTAGTGGTCCTGTGGTCCCAGGGTTGTGAGTTGTCTCCTCTCCTTCCTCCATACACATGCCTTGGTCTTAAACAATATATAATAACTAAGATAATGGAAAAACTCAACCATCTATTAAGAAATGACTCTCCAGCATAACTGGGTATTTTTTTATTGGAGGGGTTCTCTTTGAATGATATTGTGAATCAGTTGAAGATTTCTCGGATGGAGATGGGATTTCTCAATATATAAGAAATATTTCTAGGTGACTATTTGCCTTGAGGAAATTAGTAGCAGATACAGTGTATCCATATTCAGTATATTGATGTGAAGCCTAGGGAACAAAACAATTTAAAAAACACCCCAAAATAAATAATAACGAACAAACCAATCTAAAATTCCATAGCTTTGAGAGGAGTGAGGACCCTGGTGAGGGTAGAAAGAATCTAAACTTCTAGCTGAATTGATGAATATAATTGAATCAGAAACACATGGATTAACTTCTTAGCATGTGAATCCAGTACTTTTAAAGATAAACCCAAGAAGCCTGGCTTAATCAAATGTCACATTGACATTAGCAGTAACAATCTTGTTGCCCAAATGCCTTACTAGCTTCATCTGTTAGAAGAAAAGTCATAGAGGATCAATAGATTGAGTTTTAAAAGTGGAAATTATTTTCCTTCTTTGTGGTTATTGGGCATCTCAACTTTTATTAATACTTTTTTTTTGTCCTGGTAAGCATGGACAGTAGGAAATAAAAGGATGTTATTCAAGAACAATATATTTGATTCATATTGGTGTCTCCTTAGACTCCCTTTGCTCCCCTCCAAATCAAGCTAGGTATATTAGCATCTTAGATTTGCCTAACAAGTGACTGGGAAATATTGACAACAAATTTCAAACTGTTGTTATATGGAACAAGGAAAATAATCATTTTAAAGTCATATTCTTTAATTCACCTGCAGTGTAACAGAGATTATTGAGCCCTGTTACAAGCATTTTCATTGATAAAATGTATGTTTTCTATTTATATGACTTAATGGGAAGCAATAGCAGATTTGGCATGATTTAGAAATGCTCAATAGAATAAGAAATGTAGATGTTTTTAAAGGACAGAAATGTCAATTACATTTCTCGGGCCCAGAAAAGAAGATTAAATAGGAAGCACAGATTTCCACAGACATTGTTAGCAGACAAATAAGGGGAATATGGTCATTTGGGGGTATAAATGGTTATTGAACTTCTTGGTTTAACCCTCCTGCTAAAACTAGTTTTTCAAATCGCTTATGGCAAATTCTGGGTTATTTTTACAGATGTTATCTGAACATGATTTCTGAAAAAAAAAAGGGGGGGGGATGCCATAGCTTTCTTCCAAGGTCTGGCAAATTAAGCATACACACACATTTGCTATAGGAAAACTTCATTTTATATGGCAGTCACATTCTTTATGTGTGCTCTGACCATTTAGAAGGAGATTTTCATTAAAAAGGCAAGGAAGGAAGGAAGGAAGGAAAGAAAAGGAAGGAAGGAAGGAAGGAAGGAAGGAAGGAAGGAAGGAAGGAAGGAAGGAAGGAAAGAGGAAAAGAAGACAGGAAAGAAATAGAGAAGGAAGGAAAGAAGGAAGGAAGGCAGGAAAAAGGTGAGGAGCTGTAGTAGGGGTAGTAGGTAGTGGTACCAAATGAAGTGCTTAGGAATGACTGCAACCACCCTTCACTCCTTTACTTTTTCTCTTTAGTTCTAAGAAGTAAGGGCTGTTAATATGATCTGTCATTTACTTAGCAAACAGAAACTGGGTTAATATATTATTTGATCCCCAAAGGACCCTCCAGCTACCCATGAGCAGCATACCCCTGAGCCAACTGGTCCCCAGGTCCAATAGCAGTCTAGTTAGTATAGTCTATAATATACAATACTCAAACAAAAAAAATTTTCCTCAATTATCTGTAGCATTGATTTTTCCCATGGACTACCTTTACCCATACCTCCTTCCTCCCTCTCCCCCCATTTATAGATTAAACAATTAACTCTTTTTTAATTAATTAATTTTGATTTATCAACAATCACTTCTATATGCTTTTGAGTTTCAAATTTTTCTACCCCTCCCTTCCCTCTCCTTCCCCAAGACGGCACACAATCTGATATAGGTTATACATATACATTCCCATTAAACATATTTTCACATTAGTGATGTTGTAAGTAAGAATTAGAACCAATAGGAGGGAGCACCAGAAAGAGGAAACAAACTCAACAGAAGAAAAAAAATAGAAAATAGTATGCTTTGATGTGCATTCACCCTCCATAGAATAATTAACTCTTAAAGTGATTTTTAAACACACTTAGATGCCATAGAAAACAATAATTATTTTTTTAAAAGGAGGAAAGGAGGAAGGGAAGAAAGAGTAAAGGAAGGAAAGAGATTTGAAAACAAGGAAGCACTGTGAAGGCAAAGAAGGAAAAGTAAAGGAAAGGAAGAAGGGAAAGAAGGAAGGGAAAAGAATGGAATAAAGGAAAACAGAAAGAACATACAGTAAATAAGAAAAGGGCTCAATTTTCTGTTTTTGTTGCTTATAAATCTTTTGGATATCCAGAATAAAGAAAATTGAAATAGTTATAATGTTGCAGTAGGAAAAACAAAACAAAACATTGGACCCTTGGTAATTCACTTCCCTTCTGTGGTCCTCAGTTTCTTTATTTGTAAAACAAGGATGTCAGAAGAGATGGCTTCTAATGTCCATTCCATCTCTAATGTTCTATTACTCTACAATCAAATTAAAAGCTTCCATGGCCCTAAACTTCATTTTCTTTAACTACATGGGTAATTGCCTTACTTTCCTGCTTTTTATTGAGTTGTAGAAATCTTGTGGAACAAAATCAGTTAAATAGTAAGTTTTAAAATGTTTTCCTAGCCAGTTTTATATCTATTTCCTACACTAGATAGAATACACTGCAAGGCACCTTAACCTTATATAAAGATGAAATTGGAGGTTTATATCTATTAGCATGTGCATTCTCCTTTCACTTTTTCAATGGGTTTTGTAGATTCCCAATTCCCAAGAGACAGGGATTTTAGCATGACCTGGGATTCTAGCAACCAAGCAGCTAGTCTGATTTACAATTCCCAGAGCAGTGTGTACTCAGGAAATTTGTTTAAACAACTGTTTCTAAAAACAAGTTGACACCAAATTAATTGAAGCTGAAATCATCACTGATGGCTGTTGGGAATTGTGGCAAAAGCTAATTGAATTCCATGCATATCAAGACGACCTAAGAAAGATAACTATCAGACTCAAGGATCCCCAACCTTTGGACCACAAGGCTCTTTCAAGATTTCATTTTGTAGCTGTTTTAAGTTCATTTATGCAAAAATCCCCTTCTTTTCTTCTCCCCAAGTGGAAATGAATCTAGAAATTCAGAGAATAGCAGTCTACCAAAGGAGAGAAGTGTTTAAAAATGTTTGACTTGGATCCAAGACATTTGAATTTGAATCCTAACTTTTATTTGTCTAGTTCTATGCCTCTAGACAAAGTTCCTTATCTGGAAAATGGGGACATTATGCCTTATGCTTCTTACCTCACAGGGTTGTTGTAAGGCAAGTGTTTTGTGAACTTTACATTGATGTAGAACTGTCATTGATTAATGGAAGGCAGTGGGTGCCAATGTTAGATTTGGAGTTGGAGGGGTTGGGTGTGAATCCCAGCTGGCTTTGTCACCTTAGGCAAGTCCTTCATCTCTCTAGGCCTCAGTTTCCTGCTACATAAAATGAGGTTGTCAGACTAGTTGACCTCTATAAAGCTCCTTCCAACTCTCAGTCAATGGTCCTTTGATCGATTCTTTCTTAGACTGTAACTCTCTAAACTCTACAAAACATCAAAGGGCAGAAAGTTTGGGATGCCCATCATGTTTGTTTTGACTGTGAAGATTGAGATAAATAGTGAAATAGTATTCACCAATGAGGTCCTGTACCTCCTATCATCATAGTTATTTGTTAGAAACTCAGAACATTTTAGGTTCATCCCCAAAGCATTTTCCTTTTGTTTTCTCATGATATTGTAGATAAAGAAATTATTCTATCTTCTGAATGCTCAAGGATTGGAACATTCAAGCTGTTGGGTATAATTTGAGGTTCATATACTCTGAGTTTTGGAGAGAGATCTGCTATGTTTGTGTAGCCTGGAGCAGTGGCTTCCAAATATTTTTTATTATGCACCTCTATACGTAAAACTTTGTAGAGCCCACAATTGCAATACAGATATATTTGCTTAACTATAAATTGTTATTTGTTGTTCTTCAGTTGTTTCAGTCATGTCTAATTCTTTGTGACCCCATCTGGGGTTTTCTTAGTAAAGATACTGGAGTGGTTCACCATTTCTTTCTGCAACTCATTTTACAGATGAGGAAACTGAGATAAATAGTTAAGTGACTTGTCCAAGGTCACATAGCTAGTAATTGTCTGAGGCTAGATTTGAACTCATTTAAGATAAATCTTCTTGACTGCAGGCTCCACACTCTATCCTCTGCACCATTTATAAATATTTTATTGTATTTATAACTATATACGTAAATTATATATTGTCTATAATTTTAGTAATTACACACATTGTGAAACTTCAAAAATGGAAATTATAACAGACAAAATCAATATGAAATAATATTTGGTCAGAGTCAATAGTTGCTAGAGTTTATTAAGTAAAGGAATAATATTATCAGAATTGTACTTTAGAAAAAAAATCACTTTGCTATTTGGAGGATGTACTGGAATAGGGAGATATGTGAGACAGGTTGACCATTTAGTACTGGGAGAGTTAATCAAGACTTGAAGCTGAGTGGTAACTAAAAGGTCTGAAACAATAGTGTGCAAGTAGAAAGAAAAGGGGGAGGGGGACTGATGTGAGATGTGAAGACAGAAACAAAATTTTGCTTCTGATCAGATATATGGATATGTATGGGGAAAATAAGAAATCAAAAACGAGAATGAGGTGGTGAAATCCTGGGTAATTAGGAAGATGGTGATGTTTTTGACTGTATAAAGGAAGTTTGGAAGATGGGTAATTTTAGGGAAAATATTATAATATAATAATATATGTGATCTATATCACAATTCATCCACGCTTACTCATTTTGTCTGACTTAGTCTGTTCCATTAGGAATGTAAATTTGTGAGTTAGAGCTCTTATGTCTTCTAAATGCCTTCTGGAGGACACCTGCCATAGTCAGCCAACTATCTACTTTATGCTATTGTCGTCATCATCATCACCATCATCACCATCATTACCATCATCATCATCATTGTCAATCATCCTTCTCACTGTCATTGTCATCATCATCATTACTGTCATCATCATATCAATAGCAATGATATTAATATTTAACATTTATTAATAACTAACATTTAATACAATATGTGAGAAGTAGCATGCCAAAGTAGTGAGGGTAGCCTTAAAGCCAGGAAGACCTGGGTTCAAGTTTATATTAACCTCTCAGTCCTCTAGACCAGGGCTTCTTAAACTTTTTGCACTAGCAACCCCTTTTCCCATTTGCAGTGTTCCTTAGCATTGAGGACATTGAGGCATGGCCTGAGGACATGCACAGTGCAAAGTGTGCACGCTTTGTGTTCAGAACCAAGGCTGCAGTGAAGTTATTTGATGCAACATAGGCAAGCCCTGCCAGAAACGACTTTGGATTCATTACATGTTTGATTTTCAATTAATTTTTGATCGTTGTACATTCAGAAACCTTTTACTGTTGCCAAATTTTTCACGACCCCATACAGGGTCATGACCCACACTTTAAGAAGCATTACTCTAGACAATTCTCTAAGATCCTAAGTCAAAAAAGATATCCATCTACGTTACTAGAGGGAGTTTGCTCACCTGGGAATTCCTTATACCTACCAAATTACAGATTCATTTCTCATCCCTAACATTTATCTCTAAATTTTAAGGTTTACAAGGCATTTTTTATATGTTATCCCACTTGACCATAGTGAAATGAAGATAAATATTATCTTCATTTGTTCACAGTAATTTTTGTTCATAGTAATATTTTAAGATAGCATCTTTATTCAGTGCTATGCCAGGCATAGTAATAAATGCTAGAGATACAAACACAAATGAGAAAGACAATTCTGTTTTTTTGTTTTTGTTTTTTTTTAGGCAATTGGGGTTAAGTGACTTGCCCAGGGTCACACAGCTAGTAAGTGTCAAGTGTTTGGTTTGAGGCCGGATGTGAACTCAGGTACCCCTGACTTCAGAGCTGGTGCTCTATCCACTGTGCCACCTAGCCGCCCCTGTGAGAAAGATAATTCTGACCCACAGGGAGCTTACATTATGAGGGAAGATGACACAAAGGGTAACTGAAGGTGGGGAGGCATGGTATCATCTTGGGAATGATGTGGCAAGTGAGGAGGAGGAGTGTTCTGGAGAGAGTGAGAGGGAGGTGATGCATCATGGCTGGGGTACTTCCTAAAATAGTGGTCTTGGAGAAGGACAAGTGGAGGTGGCCTCAGGACAGAGGTTTCTTAAAGTGGCAATGTGACAAGTGAGGACGAAGAGGAGGATTCTAAATATATTAACTTTATGCCTCTTTTATAGGACAGGGGAAACAGATCATTATCATAATCATACCTAGCATTTATAAAGTACTTTAAGTTTACAAATCACTTAAAATATCTCATTTTATCTTCATAACAATCCTAAGAGAGGATTACCCTCTACTATTATTCCCATTTTACAGATGCTATTATTATCCCCATTTTACAGCTGAAGAAACTGAGGTAGACTTTGTTAAGTGACTTGTTCAGGGTCACATAGCTAGTTCAATGTCTGAGACCCGATTTGGACTCAGGTCTTCCTGATTCAAAGGACAGAGAGGTGGCACAGTGAATAGAGCACAGAGCCTGGAGTCAGGAAGACCTGAGTTCAAATCTGGCCTCATGCATTAAGTATTACTGCTCTTTCTGATTATTCTGTCTTGGGAAACAGGGCAAGAATGATCACATTACGAGCCATAGCCCTCATTACCCAAGCTGGACTCAGATTATAAAAACAGCCCCCCTCTAGTATGTTTATGCAAAGTTTGAGGAGAAAAATGGAAAAGACATGACAAGAGAGAAAGAGAAAGAAATTGACAAGGTAGAAGAAAGTATTGATAGGAGAAATTTCAGAAAGAATTAAAAAAGAAACTGATAATGGCTTCTGATAAGGAGATGAAGTTGCAGCAGCACAGATGTACTGTTTATCCTTCTACAATCCTGATACACTTGATCTCACTCCAGAAGGATTTATCTTTAAAGGACTGAGGAGGGATTGTGCATGCATGTTGCGTTCAACCATAGTAGACTTTGTTCTCGCTGTTTCTGGGACCTGAACCTATTTCTATTAAGGGTTTGCTGAGTTTATTGTTTTTTAGTGACTGTTGATTCTTGATCCTGTCTTAGGGTCAAAAGGTCCTTTTCTGAGTTACTGAAATCAATTCTGTACAGCCAACAGTGATTAAGCTCTTACTGTGTCCAAGGAGGCAACTCTCAGATTACAGGTTGGAGAACCGTCACTGGAAGCTCCCTAGATCATGAAATTAGAGGTCCAGTCCGAACAATGTGAAAGACATTTGGGATATCAATGTAGCTCAGATACCACTAGGCTGAGGACTTTGGGGATAGTGATGCCTATCAATCCTTATTTACTTTATCTCTTGGTTTACTCAGGTTCAGCTCAGGGAGACTGATACTGCAATAGGATAAGTATTATCATAATTTTTGACTCTTTACGCCCCCCCTTCCCCACCCCCAACCCCCAGCACAAGGTACCTAGAGTATTAGCAAGAATCAGATATGGAACAGGAGTTTTATTCCCACTCAGAAAAGGTAATGCTAAGCAACAAAGAATTATTAAAACAAAATCTATTAATGTGTTATTCCTAGTACAACTCACAGAGAGGCTAATAGTCAAGCCTTATTGGGATATTTGCAGTTTCTTTTTAGGTCCGCTAATTAGCTATTTTATGTCGTGGCCTAATAAGTGCCAAGTAGAATTTTTCTTCCCGGTGGTGTCTTTCTGTATCTGTGTCTCTAACCCTTTTTGTGTCTATCTGTCTATCTGTTTGTCTCTTTCCCTTTCTTTCTAACTCTTTCCCTTTCCTCAATTCTGCTGTCTCAAATGCTCTGCTAATCCCTTGCTTGGGTGTCAGGGAAGGGGACAATGCCAGCTGCCTTTTCAGATCTCACAAGGCCATGTACCTCATTAAAGAAGATACAAAATTGAGGTACCCATCCCAGGCACAGGCTCATTTGCCTAGGAAGCATGAATTCACAGTTTGTGGTCAGGTTGAAGTCTGCTTCCTTGTTGCCATGAATAGAGGACATGAAGAGTGGAGATTGCCCATATATTATACCCAAAGAGTTCCAGTTCAGCAGTCAATTAAAAGATTTTCACCACTACCTAGTAACATCCCCTAAGTTATCATGGCCTACAGGAAGCAGTAGGGAATATCTGCATATACTTTGAAATACATTTATGGGGGATGTTTTGGAGGGGAGACTGTATCTTGAATACTGGAAGCAGCTTCCTACCCTATGTGCTTAACTGGAATGCCAACTGAGAATTGTCCAAGGTAGGGTTGTGTGTGGTGCTGTGCAAAGATGCCAAAAAGCAGAAGCCCTGCCCTCAAGGAGCTTACAGTATTATAGAAAGGGGTATGGCAAACAGAAATAGCTATGGTTCAAATAAGAAAATAGTAAGTGTCAAGAATAATAACTTATTTTCAATAAAAGGGTTGCACAAAATTTGAGGAAAGAAAATACTTCCTCCTGGGTGATGTGGGGTAAGGATGGGGGTGTGTTCCAATGAAGATTCCCTGGATAAGGTAGCATCTGTGTTGGGCCTGGAAGAGAAGAAGGGATTTCAACATATCCAGATGTTTGGGGCTGGGGAGGAATCGGTCAATAGAAAAGCTTGATTTGGGAAATAGTTCTGAGCAAAAGCACCAAGATAGAAAAATGTAGACAGAATGGGGACAGTGTGTATTAATCTTTGGCTACCGTGTGAGGACTTGAAGTAGAATAATGTAAGATAAGACTAGAAAGGTAGATTGGAGCCTGATTGTGCAGAGCTTTTAATAGCCTTGAATTAGTTTCTTCTGTATTTTATAGGTGAAGGGAAGCTCCTGAAGATTTTCGAGTCTGACAGTGATTCTATCAGAGAGATATATTTGGAAAATTACCAGGGCAGCAATGTGAGAGATAGATTGGAGAGGAGATAGACAAGAAGGAAGAGCAGTTAGGAAGGCATTTTGTATTTGTCCAGAAATAATGATAACTTGAACAAGGGTGGTTATAGTGGAAGTGGAAAGGAGGGAACTGATGAGAGTTTTTCAGAATAGAATTGATAGCACATTGCAGTGAACTGAAAGTGGGGTTGGGTTTGTCTGGGGTGTGGAGGGATGATGAGGTCAGTTTAGCCTTGATCTCTACTCTTGGATTACCCTAATGCCCTGTGGAGTAAGGCAATATGTCTGTATAGGTCACACTTACTTTATGACATGAATTTGTAAAGCAGATTACAGCCTGTGGAAGATAATCAAATGTACAAGTCCCTCCTCCAAAATCCCCCAAACTGTCTACTTAGCACTCTAATTTTAAGCTCATAGTAATAGTGGTAGAAGAGGCTAAAATCCACAATATATTTTTCTTCCCTTCTCCTCAACTCATATCTCTTAGACACCCTTTGCCACTATTTTACATAATGAGGTAACCTTTCTCCTTTCCAAACTCCCTCTGCATATCCATACCGTCACACCCTCTGCCATCCCCATTCCCTCATTCATCTTCAATCTCTCCCTGTCCACTAGCTGCCTTGGTACTTGGACATCTGGGAGGGGGAAGATGCCAGATGACTTTTGAAATCTCACAAGGCTGTGTACCACATTAAAGAAGACACAAATTGGAAGTGCTCATCCCAGGCACAGGCTTGTTTGCACACGGAATATGTCCATATCTCTCCCATCTTCAGAAAAAAAATCCTTACTTAAGCCATCCATCGCTGCTAGCTATCATTGTATCTCTCATCTCCCTTTTGTGGCTGAACTCCCTAAGAAGGCTTTCTATAATTGGCATCTCTATTTCCTTTCCGCAACTTGTTTTTTTTTTTAGCTCTCTACAATCTAACTTTTGACTTCATCATTCAACCAAAACTCCTCTCTCCAAAGTTACTTAAAATCTCTTAATTGCCAATCTAATGGACTTTTCTCAATCTTCATCTTTCTTGACCTCTCTGCAGCCTTTGATGCTGTTTATCACCCTTGGTAATCTTTTCTCTCTAGGTTTTTGTGACACTTTTCTGGTTCTCCTACTACTTATCTGATGGCTCCTTCTCAGTCTTCTTTGCTGGATCCTCATCCAGGACACGGCCACTAACCGTAGGTATCCCACACATCTTTGTCATGGACTCTCTTCTTTTTACCCTCTATATTATTTCACATGGTAATCTCATCAGCTCCCATAGATTCAATTCCCATCTCTATGCTAATGATAGCTACTTATCCCACTTTTATATCTCTGCTGACCTCCAGTCTCCCATCTCTAACTATCTATTGGATATCTTGAACTGGATATCCAGCAGACATCTTAAATTCAATATGTACAAAGCTGAACTCATTATGTTTCCTCTCAAACTATCTTCCCTTCCCAACTTCCCTATTACTAGTAAGATTACCACCATCCTTCCAGTCTTTCAGGCTGACAACCTAGGTGTCATCCTTAAATTCTCAGGCTTTCTCACTCCCACCTTCCTCATACTTAATCTGTTGCCAAGGACTACCCATTTTTACCTTTGTAACATCTCATGAATATGCCCCTTTCCTCTGACACTGCTATCACCCTGGTGCAAGTACTCATTACCTTATTCCTGGACTATTATAATAGCCTCCTAATTGGTCTGCATGCCATAGGTCTCTCCTCATTCCAGTCCATCCTTTATTCAGCCACTGAAATGATCTTCCCAAAGTGCAGTTATCGACATGGCATCTCTTCTACCCTCCCCCACTGTCCTATTACCTGCAGTTACCTCCAGGATTAAATATAAAACACTGTTTGGCATTCAAAACCCTTTATAACCTGTTCTCATCCTTGATCCATCTTTCCAGTCTTCTTACACCTTTACTCCTCCACATGGCCTTTGATCCAGTGACACGGCTTCCTTGTAGTTCCTCAAAAAAGACACGCCATCTCTTGAGTGGGCATTGTCATTGGCTGTCCTCTATGCCTAGAATCCTCTCCCTCCTCATCTCTACCTCCTTGCTTCCCTGGCTTCTTTCAAGTCCCAGCTAAAATCTCACTAACTGTCGGAAGCCTTTCCTGTTGTCCCTTAATTCTGGTGCCTTCCCCCTGTTGACTATTTCCAATTCATTCTATACATAGATTGTTTGTACATACTTACTTGCAGATTATCTCTATCATTAGACTATGAGCTCCTTGAAAACAGGGATTACCTTTTTTTTTTTTTGGTTTTTCTTTGTAACCCCAACGATTAGCCCAGTGCCTGGCACATTAATCAATGTTTATTGCCAGACTGACATATTGTCCCTGGTACTCAAAGTGAAAGTGGAAGTGGAATTATTTCCTGACAAAATAATTTCTTCCACCAACATGTGATACCAAATGAATGTGGGAGAGGAGCAGAGATCAGCCTTGGTATAAGGAGAATAACATTGCCTAATATTGTGATTTGAGAGGGTTGAAATCCTTACCCTTGTCTAAATATCTCCCACTTGCCCTGACAAGAATGTTGGAAATTTCTACTTTTTATAGTCCTTTGAGTAAAAAAAAAAGTCTTATTTAAAATATATAGATGTTTGGGGGATTAGGAGCAGCAACTTAAGTCATGATCAGCTGTTAATAGCTCAGGTAAAATTAGTAGAGAATGTAAAGTACTTTAAATTTCTATGTAAGTGGCCGTTAGTATCACCAATAATACTAATCAAATGCACCACAGGACTTGTGGGAATAGGACACAGGGCAGATTGGGTTTTGGTGGGGAAGGTTCAGAGAATAATATTAGAGGTAGGCAGGACCTCGAAGAGTCACCAAAGTGTAAGTAATTAAATAAGATTATTAGGCTTGGAATGAGAAAACCTAGGATCCAACCTTATTAGCCCTGGAACTTTGGCATGAGAAAGTGATTTTACCTCCCCTAGTCATATTTTCCTTAGTTGTGAAATACATGTTTTTAGCATTTTGTTGTAGTGATCAAATAACATATGAGGTCTGTGAAGTTGTTTTGTTCCAACCATCTTTCGATATCATCACTCGACCAAAACTTCTCTCTCTGAAGGGAGGTTAAGTGATTTTCCCCCAAGTCATACAGGTAATTTTTAGAATTCAAACTCAGGTCCTCTGAATCAAGCATCTTATTAACTTGCCACAGTGGAAGAGTCAGTCAGTCAACAAACATTTTTTATGATTTAATATTTTATTTCCCCCCAATTACATGTAAAAAGAATTTTAACATTCAAAAAATGTTTGAGGTCCAAATTCTCTATTTCTCTTCCTTTTTTCTTCCCCCTCCTCTGAAAAGGCAAGAAATTTGATAATGGTTATGTATGCGCAGTCATGTAAAACATTTCCATGTGACTCATGTTGTGAAAGAAAACACAGAACAAAAACACACACACACACACACACACACAAGAAAAATAAAGAATGTAAAGAAAAAGTATGCTTCAATCTATATTCAGATGCCATGAGTTCTCTCTCTAGAGATGGATAGCATTTTTCATCAAAGTTATTTGGGATTGTCTCAGATCACTGTACTGATCAGAATAGCTAAGTCGTTCACAATTGATCATCATACAACTTTGCTGTTATAGCTTACAATGTTCTGCTGGTTCTACTCATTTCACTTTGCATCAGTTCATGTATTACAAGGTTTCTTTTGAGAGAATCCTGCTTGTCATTTCTTAGAGTGCAATCAATGAATATTTACTAAATGTCAACCATGTGCCAGGCACTGTGCTAAGTTCTGGGGATACAAAAAAAAAAAGGCAAAAGACAGTCTTGGCCCTGAACAACTCACACTGTAATGGAGGAGACAAAAAGCCAAAAATACATGTACAAAGCAAGCTATATACTGGATGAATAGGAAATAATTAAAAGCAGGAAGGCATTAGAATTGAGAGGCAGCTGGATGGTGCAATGGATAGAGTACCTGACCTGCAGTCAGGAAGACTCATCTTTCTGAGTTCAAATCTAGCCTTAGACACTTACTAGCTGTGGAATCCTTTGCAAGTCACTTTACCCTGTCTACCTCAGTTTCCTCATCTGTAAAATGAACTGGAGAAGGAAATCCTAAACCATTCCATTATCTTTGCCAAGAAAACCCCAAATGGGGTATTGAAGAATCAGACAGGACTGAAATGTCTGAACAACATTAGAATTAAAAGGTTGGGAAAGATTTCCTGCAGAAGGTGGAATTTTTAGTTGGGACTTGAATCAAGCCAAGAAGATCAGTAGGTGGAGGTAAGGAAGAGAGCATTCCAGCACCTGGGATGGACAGAAAAAATACCTGGAGACAAGAGATGGAGTGTCTTGTGCAAGGAACAGCCAGGAGGCCAGTGTCACTGGATTGATGAGTAAAAAGAAGTAGAGTGTAAGAAGACTGGAAAGGTAGGAAAAGGCTAAGTTATGAAGGACTTTGAATGCATTACTGAAGATTTTGTATTTGTTTCAGGAGGCAATAGGGAGCCACTGGAGTTTATTGAGTAGGAGGTTGGCATGGTCAGTCTTATGCTTTAGCAAAATCACTTTGGTGGCTGACTGAAGGATGGGCTGGAGTGGGGAGATACTTGAGGTAGGCAGACTCACCAGTAGGGTATTGCAATAGTACATGTGTAAACCTTCAGTGAGGACAAAAATGACATCAAGGTCAGCTACCACACTAATGATGTTATTAAACTTGAAAAGGCTACAAGCCAAGACTAAAGTGGAGGGAGAGTTGGTGTATGTTTTTTTTTTTTGTTCGCAGATGATTGTGTGATTGTGTACTGAATGCAGCCTCTAAAACTGAGATGCCACAAAGTATGAATTGATCTCTGCTTCTTGTGCTAATTTTGGCCTAACAATTCACACCAAGAAAACAGGTGCTCCATCAGCCTGCACCACAGCATCCATATGTGAAACCATCAGTTACAGCAAATGTAGAAATTTTGAATACTAGGATAAGTTTACTTGCCCTGGCAGTATACTTTCCAGGGATGTCCACGTGAGGTAGATGCACAAATTGCCAGAGCTAGCTCAGTGTTTGGGAGGCTCCAAAGAAAAGTGTGGGAGAGAAGAGGTATTCGACTGGCTACCAAACTTAAGGTCTACAGAGCCACTGTCCTAACTTCATTGTTGTATGCCTGTGAAACCCAGATCATCTACCAGTGTCATGCCAGGAAACTGAGTCACTTCCACTTGAATTATCTTAGAATGATTCTGAAGATCACTTGGCAAGACAAGGTATCAGACACTGAGGTCCTTTCTCAAGCTAATCTCCCAAGTATTCAAACTCTACTACAGAGATCACAACTTTGATGGGCTGGCCACATTGTTCAAATGCCACATATACATTTGCCTAAAAGACCATTTTTCAGAGAACTTGTGCAATGCAGGCATTCACATGGTGGTAAGAAGAAGTGATCTCCCTGAAGAACTTTGGAATCAATTGCGACACTGGCATTAGAGGCACTGGCATAGGACTGCTCAGCATGGTGTGCTCACATCAAAGAAGGCTCTGTGCTCTATGAGCAAAACAGAATTGTAGTAACTCAAATGAAACAGGAGATGCACAAATTTAAAGACATCTCCGCTCCAAATGTTCACATGTACTGTGTGTGCTTGAGCTGTGTTAAAGTCTTCCAAGCTCACATTGAGCTGATCAGCCATAGTGGGACGCACTGTAGCTTGACTCTAACATTTCATTTTGGTCCTCTTTGAGAAAGACAACTACCAACCAACCAATGAAGGACTGTATCAGAGGGAAGAAGCCCTGATTTCTGAAAAATTTGACGGGAAAAAAGGGGATTCCACTCTCCCACTACCTTCATTGTTACCTGCAGATCCCATGAAATTCACTTGAGGATTCTTTCTAATAAACTGCAGTCATTAGAGGGTCTCTGATGTAGCTGAGACACTGGCTATCTGGTGGAAGGGAGTAAGAGGGCCTTCTAAAGGAGAGGAGATTAGGAATTGAATTAGGGTGGGGGTAAGACTGAAGACAAACTTCATTTCCTCCCCAATTTTGCCTGGCGAAGGCCCTTGGAAAGGAGATTAATGTAATTGGGGTGAGTCTTTGGCTTCTTTTCTCTCCTTAAACAAGGCAAATTTAAGACTTTGTATTTTGGAATTACTTGGTATTTGGCAGCCCCAGAGCTCTGCAGATTACTTATTCCTGAAGAAAAGAATCACAATGTAGTGAGGAGGGGAAACACAAACGTTTTTGTTTGAGTATGAAACAGCCTGTGTGCCAAATGGGAACAGACGCTAAAAAGAATTATAGCTGCACATGTGCTTTCTGGGACATAATAGGGTTGGCATATTTAGTAAATCGGAAAAAAAAATAAATACGGCTTCAACTCCATTATAGAGCAGCTGTGGCTATTTATTAAACTGCTCAGCTTGTAGGACTTCTTTAGTTTTAATGTTTTATATTTGTTATCATATGAAGTATTTGTTTTTTTCCCTAAGCTTCTATCCCCAATTATGCACACACACACACACACACACACACACACACACACTCACCGCACATGCAGAGTCCCTTTATTTCCCCTTTCCCCCAAACCTGGAAGGCTCTCTTTCCTCTTTACCTCCTGATTTTCCTGGTTACTTTCAAGTCCCAGCTAAAATCCCACTTTGTGCAGGAAGTATTTCCTAATTTCTCATAATTCTAATGCATTTTCTCTCTTGATTATTTGCAATTTATCCTGCATGTAGCTTGTATATAGCACATATTTCTTTGTTGTCTCCCTGATAAGATTGTGAGTTTCCTCAGAGTGGGAGCCCTCTCTTTCCTTTTTTATATTTCAGACACTTATCATAGAGTTTAGCACATTAATGCTGTTCAGTCACATCTGACTCTTTGTGACCCCATAGCATAGACCAGGTGTGGGGAACCTGTGGCTTTCAGGCCATAGACCATTCTGTCCATGGGGTTTTCTTGGCAAAAATACTGGAGTAGTTTGCCATTTCTTTCTCCAATGGATTAAGGCAAACAGAGGCTAAATGTCATGCCCAGGATCACAAAGCTTTTAAGTGTTCTGAGGGCAGATTTGAACTCAGGTCCTCTTGATTCCAAGCTCAGCGCTTTATGCCCTGAGCCATCTAGTAGCATAGTAGATTTAATAAATGTTTGTTGATTATTTCCTCTTCTGTAAAATGGAGACAGTAATTTAACTGGATTACCTCTCTCATCTAGATGTTGTGAAACTCTAATGAGATAATTTACATGAAGAGATTTTTTTTAGATTGTTTATTGAATAATATATTTGGGTAAAAGAGAATATATCCATGGCCTATTTTTCAATCACAGTATCATTCAATATTATGTTTGATGAAATAAGGGTGGGAAGGAATAGAAAAAAAAAGATTATTGTGAAAGAAATTTGTGCTTCTGTGAGGGGGAGAATAGCCTGGCTGATTCTAAGTTAAAAACATCAAAATTCTTTGTTTAATTGGGGTATTAACTGAAGCAAAATGAATTTGGTGTTAACACAGCTCTACATGTATACCATATACGTATGTATGTACATGCACACATATACACACATCATACACACAGCACACATATGTATACATAAATGCACACAGAAAGCCTTCCTATGTAGCCAATTATGGAAAAAAATATACCTTCTGTTATTTTAGTCCCTTTTAGTCCCCGATGATCATGAACAATGTGATTCTCTTGCTTCCTATAATTTCTTTCTCCTTAGCCTCCCTTTTAATGCGAGAAGTAAGCTTGAAAACCTCTACCCTCCTCCATGAAATTACATCACTATGATTTGAATTGTCCGCAGACTCCAACCAGGTAGTTCTGTATTCCATTCCTCGCAATAAATATCATGTTCAAAATGGAATCAACTCCCCCTGGGAACAGTGGCTGCATTATTCGTTAGGAATCTGCATACTGGTAGGTAGGTTATTATAGACCTATTTTCCCCTTGTTTCTTAGTACTTTCAAGCCCTGAAGCACTTCTGTGATTTCTTGAAACTCTCTTTAAAAGTTGCCACCTTTTAATTCAGTATGAAAAATGAATTGCTTTTCATATCCTCCTCAAATGAAATATTTTAATGAACTAATCCTTATGCCCCTACAGGATGCCTTAGCATAATTTTTCAACACTTTTCCTTGTTTGGCACATACAGAATGGCACAGACACTGGAGAGCTGTCATGGTCTTTAGCAATTTAATTTACAGTTCTGGAATTCACCCAGTCGACCATAGTGGTTATAAAGTGAACTGAGTGAATTACAGTATGGCAGCAAAAGTAATCTATGTGGTATAATAGGCAGAAGCAGTGGGGAATATTAAAGGGCTGAATTTCTACGATCAGTTAAAATGTCTTGCATTAGCAGATATCACTTATGTCATCGTTGATACCTCGATTGTAATGTAGTTATTTTAATGCTCTAAGTCATTAATAATTTGTGAAAATTGAGTGCCGGCATGAATTTATAACTGCCTAGATTTATTAATGGCAATGTGTATATATGTGTGTGTGTGTGTGTGTGTATGTGTGTGTGTATGTATATACACATATGTACATATACACACATACACACATATATATACATATATATATATACATATATATATATATATATATATACACACACACACACACACACATACATAAATTTGAATACGGGCAAGTCAGACACAGTTTAGTCAGATCCAATGTGATTTTAGAAGAAACCTTAAAAATAAAAACTTAATTTGTCCCATTCAATTCTGTGATACCTGGTAGAAAAAAAAAAAAGAAGAAAGATCAAGAATGTGGTACCCAAGCAGTAACAAAGGATCAAGGGATTATAATGAGATTGATGTATGAAAGATTGAAAGAACCAGAGTCAGCCTGATAGTTATTTATTGCTAGGACCTTAGGGGCACTGGCTAGGTTTCTCCCAGTAGAATGTAAGCTTCTCGAAGGTTTGGACTATTTCTTTTTTTGTCTTTGGCACCTAAAGTGACTTGCATGTTGTAGGCACTTAAATATGTGTTGAATTTGAAAAAAAAATTTTTTTCTTCAGGGGATAATACAATAAATATAATATAATATTATAATATATAATGTAATTTATTTTATATATAATATATAATATAATAAAGTTTACAAAGCACTTCACATTTATTACCACCTTTGATTCTCACAGTAACCTTGTCAGGTATGGGACATTATTCTTCCTATTTCATGGATGAGGAAACCTAGGCAATAACATGTTAGATGACTCTTTTTAAAGAATGGACTCTAATGGACTCTAAGCTTGCTTCTTGTTTTCTTGTTTTCCAATGTGTTGCCAATTCTTTCATTAGAAATTGATTTGGCAAAGTATCACTCTTTTTCCTGAAGTTCTTATTTAAAATGAAAATATTACATGTATGGTTAACTCATTAGAGCCCTTGGTGTGTAAACATTTGTAAGATCGTTTTCCTCTTGAATAGGAAGCTCTAAGGAAACTGAAAGATCATATAGTGAAGTGTGATAAATGAAAAGTCCAAGAAATGAAAAGTCTGAGAGATGCAGTTTCTGGGTAATTAATAATCAATTTATTATTATGGCTAGCAAATAATTAATAAGTTGATGTTGGTGGCTTTGTCTCATAAGCCAAAAACCCCTGCTGAAGAACACGGAATGTTTAAAAAGTCTTTGGAAAAGGGAGTGTACCTGAGGATAAAAATCAACTCTGATTAGTTAACAATCAATGAGGGGGTGGACATATTACTAAGGAGACGGGCAAAAAGTCTCCAGTTCCTCCTGCTGAGAACATGATCCGATCATGAGACTCAGGCACTTCTAACAATTTGGACGAAAGAATCCATTTCTACCCACACCACTCTGGTTGGTTTTTGCCTTCATAAGCTGGGTCACACTAAATTCTAATGGAAAGTTCCAAGGACAAGGGCTTATTTCCTGAGGGCAAGAACTTGCTAGACTGTGTTCTGTTTGTAAGGTCTTCTAGCTGAGTGATGTATTTATTGCCAAATCGAAGATCCTGCTCCCCCAAACCCTCACCAGACCTTTATCCTCTGGAGAAAAGACAAAATTAATTCTGGTGAGTTCTTGGCTTTTTCTGCCACTATTAATGCTCCTTCCTCCATGAAAGTTATTTGTCTGTCCTCTAAGTTCTCATAATACTTTGCCTGGTTGTTCCCTTCTCGTTTATTATATTTTCCCTTGAATCATAATTATTTTTGCACATGTGTTTCCTTCTCCTACCTTTATTACCCTCCACCTTAAAGATTTTAAACTTGAGAGCAAAGTCATTGTAATATCCATTTATCTGGAGCACTAAAATGGAATTCTTCCGCATAGAATATGGATAATAAAAATTTGCTGAGTCAAGGTAATACTTAAGTTGTTTTTCAGGAAGAATTGAGAGCACCACTTAAATCCTAGTCCTACTAAGACTACTCTGTTACCAATATATTAAGAGGAGGACCTGAGTAATCTGAATTTCAATGAAAACAATATAAATCAGGACAATTTTAAAATGATGGGATAGTCATTTCAATAACAGCTTGAATTTGGTAACTGCTTTCATCCAACCAGAGTTGGCACAGAAAATAGAAATAATATAAAATAAAAGATTTTGGACCTGAGTCCAAATACCAGCTATGCTCCTTACTGTCCATTTCACCTTAAATAAGTCATTTAATTTCCTCTGTTTCTTCATCTGCAAAGTAAGGGGATTGAGATAATAGCAATAAATAATATAATAATGTATCATTATATATTATATAACATGTTAATAAAACCTAGCCTATATAACCTATATGTATGTGTGTGTATATAGATTATATAGGCTAGATTTTATCATATCATATATATGTGTATATATATATGTATATATATATCACTTTAAGTTTTACAAAGTGCTTTTACATACATTATCTCATTTGATCCTCACAATAATCTTATAGGGTAAGTGATATTATTACTCCCATTTTACAGATGAGAATACAGAATGAGAGAGGTTAAGGGAAGTACCCAGGGTCACAAAGCTGAAGTCTGAGGAAGAATTCAAGATTAGGTCTTCTTAACCTCTGATTCTGAGCTGCCAAGATCTAATTTTATGGTACTAAGCTTTTAATATTGAAAGACTGTCACCTAGAAGTGGGTTTGAACTTCTTTGGGTTGGCCCCAGAGGGGAAAACTAAGCATGAATTTAAAATTGAATAGAGGCACCTTTAGCCTACGGAAAATTTGCCAAACAATTTGAGGTATAGCAAAGTGGAATGAGCCATGCTAGGCATTGGTGGGTTTCCCAGTTTGGAAGCCTTTAAATAAAGGCTGAATGATCATTTCATGGATATGCTGGAGAAGGAATTCTCTTTCAGTTCCAGGTTGGCCTAGATTGCCTATAAGATCCCTTCCGGCCCTGAAATTCTATGACTCAACTAAAGTCTGCTGACTCTGGCTCAAAAATGAAATGGGACTCTCCAACCTGTTTCAGCTGATGTTGCTTACAAGAAGTTTTGGAAACTACAAGTGGTGTTCAGTGAAACTGAAACATCATGTATTAATTATTAGGTGCAGAAATACAGCTCAAGAAGCTGTTTTTCATATCCTATGGCTTTGATTTCACCAACCTCCCCCCCTTAAAGTTTTACTGAATTGTTATAAAGGATAAGATGGCCTATATCTTAGGCAGGATGAAATAGTTTTGCTCCAAGAAAAAAAGAAACAGGTGGCATGACAAAACAATTTTTCCTTTCATATTTCAATTATTCAAAAGTGCTTTTGAAAGATGCTGCCTATCTTGTAAAAAGGAGTTTACACGGTGAGGGAAGAAACTAAATGAGTTGGGGAAAAGCAGGTTAAAATGCTTAAGGGATTTTTTTATTACATCTGAAAGATTTTTAATTAGTTATTTATAATCTTTATGGGCTAGAACTTGCTCTACATTCCAACTCTCCCTTTTCCATAAAATTTTTCCAATTATTTTAAAACTGGGCTTGTTTCTCTGCTATTTCCCTCATGTTGAAAGACATTTAAAACATTTTATTGAATTAAAAATGTCTGTTGGGAGTTTTAGAGCAATACATTCAGTTAATAATTTCATAAGGTTTAATGTACTTTCTAATGCACTAAATCTTAAACATTCATTAAATCTAACATTTGCAACCATCAACAATTTTTTTTAAATGCTTCATACCTACTAAGCTATAATCTTCATTTGGATTACGGAGAGGAAGGAAGCAAAATAGAGAGGTACGCAGTCTGTTCTCAAACAGTTTTTATTCTAGTTGGAAAGACTAGACACTAAGAAATAGGGCACAACACTCAGAGTCAAGAACTGAGTTCAAATCCAGTCTCAGCCATTTAATAGCTATGTGACCTTGAACAAATTACTTTGACTCTGTCTGCCTCAGTTTCCTCATTTATGAAAAGGGGTTAATAACAACACTTACCTCCTGTGATTGTTGTAAGGATTAAATTAGATGATATTTGCAAAGCATTTTGCAACCCTTGAAGTGCTATGTAAATACTTCCTCCTTCTCCTCCTCATCCTCCTCCTATTACAACTACTACTATCACTACTACTACTATTACTAAAGTAGAAAATTACCTGTGATGAATGCCACATGACTTATATAGATAAAAGCATGATGAGGTTTGGTAGAGAAAGAGGTTTATCTTATTTGAGAAGTTGGAAAAAGAATCTCATCATGTGCTTGAAAAGATTTCACCTAAAACAAAGAATAAATTTTGAAAAGAGAAAAAACCAAATGCCCCTCCCCCCCAAAAACAAACAAAAAAGAAAGCAGAGCTAAAGTAATCTCCCAAAGTTTTTCATTTTCTCCTCTTTTAATATAACTTTTCATCTTTCTTTTCTAGCTTTTTTTTTGTTTTCACAATTGAACATCTGATTATACTAGCAGGTTCTATCTATGATATTAAGATATGATTTTTGCTATAACATGGGGGGGGTCAGTTAATTTGTTGAATAGGGCAGCTAGGTGGCAGAGGGAATACAGCACCAATCTTAGAGTCAGGAAGACCCATCTTCCTGAATTAAAATCTGGTCTCAGACATTTACTAACTACGTGACCTTGGGCAAGTCACTTAACCCTATTTGCCTCATTTTCCTCATCTGTAAAATGAGCTGGAAGAGGGAATAGTAAACCACTCTCTTATCTTTGCCAAGAAAACCCCAAACAGGGTCACAGAAAGTCATGTATGACTGAAACAACTGACCAACAACTTATTGAATGATCATCTTTCTTATATGTGCTAACCTATATTTCCTAGGTCATAAAATATAAATTGGTTGCATATTTAAATTATACCGTGGCAGCTGTAATTCAATCAGATTAGCTGTAATAAGGATGAGTGTAAATTGCCACATCATGGCTTCAACAAGGGTGATTCGGTACATGCAGAGAGCAGAAATAAGCAAAATGTCCACTGTGCCCACCATGTGAGCCTGAGTTTCATTTTTCAGTTCTTTCCTCCTGACATGAGAAATGAGATGGCGACCGAGGCATTTATAGAGATGAGGTTGTTATGTGTGCTTCATTTTATAAGGAGGTTCATTATTATATTGTTAAGGATTAGTCTCTTTTTCATGTTTAGACATGTAGTGCTATTATTGTGAATGTTTACATCTCTTTACCCAAAAAGATGTTGTCTGCTTTTCTCTTTCTTTATCTTCACAGAAACATTTCTTTCAGGGTCTCAGACAGCTAAACACACACACACACACACACACACACACACACACACACACACACACACACACCCCCTTGAACTGGTTTAAAGAAATAGCTGTAGAGTACAGTACTTCACAAGGATGTTAGACAAAAACAGCTCTCACAAGTTGCTTGCAATTGTTTTCTATACTGTTTTGTGCTTATGATCACAAATACTGCAAACAGCACATCTCTCTTTTAATAGGTTAATGATTATTAGACTGGATTATTAATAGACTAACGATTATTGAGACACACTATGTGAGGTAAGATATTACAAATGCCTTTATATAGCTCTCCCAAACAGAGTTTCTCGAATGCAGTTACTGACCCTCTGCAATGCTTTGAGGAGCAAGTAATGCCTCTTCCACCAGAATTTGAGGCTCAATTCTGCTATTACCAAATGTGCTGAGCACAGGAGTGGATCCTTCTGTGAGCAGTCACTGATGATAAATGTGGGAGTCGGCTTGGGTCCCATTTCCAATTACCTGTGGTCTCCCAGATGTTTTGAGATTTTTTGAAACTTTGTACATTTTTTCCCCCGTACTGAATCCCTAGTCCATGATCTTAGGGTTGAGCCTGGAGCTGATGAAACATGTATAAGTTAAACATGTCTTCTATGACCACACATGATGAATATTATCATTCAGAGCCATAACTAGGGCAAGCAGGCTTTGTCCCAGGGTAAGGATATGAAGTGGCAATGGTGGGACAGCTAAGAGGCACACATCCTTGTCATGGCTATTGCTGTCACTGTGCCTGGCCATGAAATTCCCTGCTATTCTGGACTATTGTGCAGTACAATCGCCCCTAGGCTGTCATATCCAGGGTCCTGTGACTAAACTGTTCCTCTCTTGGGGCTTGTATTGTTCCCTAATTTCTATAGGGAAAAGGCCAGCAGTATCAAAATAGAATACAAATGAGTCCCATGTCATGTATATATTGATTTAGAATACTACCAATCAATATTTAAATATGTTTTGTATTTTCATTAATTTTGTTCAACAATTCACCATTATATTTTAATCTGGTTCCTGCTATTGCCATACTCAGGAGTCCTGAGTTTGATACCTCTCACGAGAAAAACATTTTTTTTTTCTATTCCTGGAATGACCACAGCCACAGATGGTCCCCTGTACTATTGTCATCCTGTTTATTCCTCCCCTCAAATATTTTTGCTTTTTTCTTCACAAAAAAGAAATCCATCCATTCATTGCAGCCGAACTCATCATAGAAATTTAGAGCTGGAGGAAACTTACAGGCCACTTTGTTTAACTGCCTCATTTTTAATTTGAGGGAACTGAGACCCAAGAAATGAAATGACTTGCCCAAGGACTTACCCAACATTAATGGTAGACTCAGGATTCAAAAGTAGGTCTCCCACCTTCCAATTAGTGTACTTTCCATTTTGTCATGTGCTGATTATTATGAAGTCAGTCCCATTAACCATTTTGAATGAATAAACATGACATGACCTTAATGCTTACCCTGGTGTCTGACACATGATCCAGCAAGTAATAAATATTTATTGATGACTCTGAACTTGTACCTATTTAAGTAAAGTGCAGCCTTTGGTAATGATAAAGAAGAAAAAAAACCCAAACACCCAAATCCATTATCTCAATTTGGTATTTTCCTCAAATCATTAAATCAATTGCTTCAACTTTCTTCTTCCTTTTTATTATGCTCATCACAGGCAGCTTGGGACTGATGCAGTCTGATAGCTTCTTGTGGTCAGATTTCGGCCATAGAAATTTCACTGCAACAGTTCAAGCAGCTGGTTCAAATCTACTTGTATATCTTGTCTGTCTTGCTCACAGGGCTCTATCTTTCTTCTTCCATCCCACTGCAGCCCCATTTAGCTCTGGATACCTAGAGGGAATTTTCCAAGTTTAGGCCCAAGATAGGCAGGCCTATCTGCCTTGTCTTAAGGCCACAGCTGACCTCCAAAAGGGGATTGCTTTTAATAGGATCTGTTTCTGTACTTTTTCATTCCAGCTGGAGCACTGACCTATGCCAGAAGCTCCTCTGCCCAGTGGCCTGCCCCAGATTGATACGGTTCTTGACCTGTTCCACTCCATTTCCTGAGTTGCGGTAGTGATAGACTCTATTTCCATAACCTTAGGAATTTTGACATGACAAATAGGAAATTGGAATGGCAGGCTCTTTCTATAATGATTGCATTTCCCAAAACAATTCTCAAACATTACTACTCAGCTATTAGCAGTGTCTTTCTTACTAACAATGAAAGCATATTATAGTGGAATGTCTGAATATTTCCTTTCAAGAGCCCTTTACATTCAAACAATCATTCCTCTTGGACCTGTGCAGTGATGAGTGATGGCAATTGATTTTTTGTTTTTTGGCTATTTAATCCTCTTATTTTTCTTTATAGTCCTTTATAACATTTTCATGAATGGGAAGATCAATGGAATTTTGTGAAATATTTGGAAAGGCTCAAGTGAATGGAGCTCTAATGGAATCCATTCCCTGAACGGCAGCTGGTTAAAAAGCTGTGAAGATGTTTAAAGATTAGAGGGGAGCTTTTTTTTTTTAAAGGCTAACCCAGGGAAAAGATTCTTGTCGTTCTGAGTGAATACCTGGGAAACTAGGATAATGATGGCACCCATTATGAGAGATGTCAAATTCAAAATTTAGTTTTAAAACTTTCCTTTTTCTTTCTATGTAAGGAGGAAAAAGGATGACAATGCTAAAAATCTCTTTTTTAAACTTGTTTTTAAGGTCTGTTGATTATGGAGTTATAAAAACTGAGTTCAAGTCCCAGCTTTTCTACTTGTTAAATGTAACTTTTAACTTTACATCTCTAACAGTCAGTTTCTTCATCTGCAAAATGAGGATAATAACATCTGTATAACCTAGCCCACAATTTGGAAATTAAATGAGATAAGAAGGTACACAAACCATTTTGAAACTGGAGAATTCTGTATAAATTTGAGTTATTATCCTTTTTGAAGATAATTGCAGTGTAGCAAAATGACAACATAGACATGTTGTCTACTTCAGTATGATGCTATTATAGGCAAAACCATTATAGTTTCTAAATATCTATATATAGGAATTGGCTCTAACTCAATGATATTGTTTCTAGTGATTTCAGAATAGACATTCTTCTTAAATCTTTTTAGTTTGGAATGTGATATTCCATAAGGCAAAGGAGCTTGGATTATAACCAAGGATCAACTAGTCAGCAAAAATGAGCATGATCTTTCAGGGGAGGAGATGGATATTCAACAAAATAGGGGACTTCCAAACCTTCCCGATAAAAAGGACCAGAGCTCAACAGAAAATTTGATCTTCAAATACAAGACTCAAGAGAGACATAAAAAGGTAAATAGGACAGAAAGAAACAATGACATTTTATTAATAAGGACAAACTGTTTACATCTCTACAAGGGAAGATGACATTTGTAACTCTTGAGAACTGTATTGTTATTATACCATGTTAAAGAGGTATACACAGAGGGGTTGAGTATAAGTTGACTTTGATGTAATGATAAAAATAAAATCTAATCAAGTAGATTAAATGGATCCAAGTAATTGGATTAATCTGATCTAAGAAAATGTATTGAGAAAAAAGGAAAGGAGGAGACAAAGGTAAATTACTTAACAGGAAAAGGCACAAAAACCTATTACAGTAGAGGGAAAGAGAGGGAGGTGAGCATTGTTTAAACTTTACTCTTATCAGATTCGGCTCAAGAAGGGAATAACAATCAGTTAGGTATAGAAATCTAACTTGCCCTATAGGCAGTAGGAGGGAAAAGGAAAAGGGGAAAGAAAAGGGAGAGGGGATAGAAAGTCAGAAAGAGTAAAGGAGAAGAAAAGGGAAGGGGCTAATAGAAGGGAGGCAGGACTGAGGGAGGCAGTGGTCAAAAGCAAAACACTAGTGAGGAGGGAAAGGGAGAAAGGAGAAAGAAATGCATAAACAAGGGGGAAATAGGATGGAGAAAAAGGCACAGATAATAAACATAACTGTGAATGTGAATGGGATGAACTTACCCATAAAAAGGAAGTGGATAGCAGAATGGGTTAAAAAATATAATCCTACAATATGTTGTTTACAGGAAACACATTTGAAACAGAGCAACACAGACCGGGTAAAGGTAAAAGGCTGGAGTAGAATATATTATGCTTTAGCTGAAGAAAAATAAGCAGGGGTAGCAATCCTGATCTCAGACAAAGCAAAAGCAAAAATAGATTTAATCAAAAGAGATAAGGAAGGAAACTACATCCTGCTAAAAGGCACCATAGACAATGAAGTAATATCATTACTAAACATATATGCACCAAATGGTATAGCATCCAAATTCTTAGAGGAGAATTCAGGGAGTTACAGGAAGAAATAGACAGCAAAACTATACTAGTGGGGGACCTGAACCTCCCCCTCTCTGCACTAGATAAGTCTAACCACAAAATAAACAAGAAAGAAGTTAAGGAGGTGAATAGAACATTAGAAAAGTTAGGTATGATAGACCTCTGGAGAAAACTGAATGGGGATAGAAAGGAATATACTTTTTTCTCAGTACATGGCACATACACAAAAATTGACCATGTACTAGGGCATAAAAACCTCACAATCCAATGCAGAAAGGCAGAAATATTAAATGCATCCTTTTCAGATCATGATGCAATAAAAATTATATGTAATAAAGGGCCATGGAAAGATAGACTAAAAAATAATTGGAAACTAAATAATCTAATCCTAAAAAATGATGGTCAAACTACATATCATAGAAACAATAACTTCATTCAAGAAAATGACAATAATGAGACAACATAGCAAAACTTATGGGATGCAGTGAAAGCAGTTCTTAGGGAATGTTTTATACCTCTAAATGCTTACATGGATAAAATAGAAAAAGAGGAGATCAATGAATTGGCATACAACTAAAAAAACTAGAAAAAGAACAAATTAAAAATCCTCAATTGAACACCAAATTAGAAATATTGAAAACAAAAGCAGAAATTAATAAAATTGAAATTAAGAAAACTATTGAATTAATAAAAATAAGAGCTGATTTTATGAAAAAACCAATAAAATAGATAAAGCTTTGGTTAATTTAATAAAAAAAAAAAAGAAGAAAGCCCAATTACCAGTATCAAATGTGAAAAGAGTGAAGCCACCACAAAGGAAGAGGAAATGAAAACAATGATTAGGAAATTTTTGCCCAACTGTATGCCAAACAAATTTGACAATCTTAGTGAAATCGATACATATTTACAAAAATATAAATTGCTGAGGTTAACATAAGAGGAAGTAAAATACTTAGATAACCCCATCTCAGAAAAAGAAATCGAACAAGCCATTGATGAACACCTTAGGAAAAAATCTCCAGGGCCAGATGGCTTTAAAGGAAAATTCTATCAAACATTTAAAGAACAATTATTTCCAAGACTATGTAGACTATTTGGGAAAATAGGTGAAGGAGTCTTACCAAATTCTTTTTATGATACAAATATAGTACTGATACCTAAGCCAGGATGAGTCAAAAACAGAGAAAGAAAATTGTAGACCAATTTCCCTAATGAATAGAGATGAAAATTTTTAAATAAAATATTAGCAAATAGATTACAGCAATTTATCACAAGAATAATACACTATGACCAGGTAGGATTTGTACCAGGAATGCAGGGCTAGTTCAATATTAGGAGAACTATCAGCATAATTGATCATATCAATAAGAAAACTAACAGAAAACACATGATCATCTCAACAGACGCAGAAAAAGCTTTTGACAAATTACAACACCTATTCTTATTAAAAACACTGGAGAGCATAGAAATAAATGGAGTCTTCCTTAAAATAATAAGTAGCATCTACCTAAAACCTTCAGCAAGCATCATATGGAATGGGGACAAGTTAGAAGCATTTGCAATAAAATTGGAAGTGAAATGAGAATGTGTATTATCACCACTATTGTTCAGTATCATACTGGAAATGTTAGCTTTAACAGTAAGAGAAGAAAAAGAAATTGAAGGTATTAGAATAGGCAAAGAAGAAACAAAGCTATCACCCTTTGGAAAAATATCACTTGCCCATGGGTAGGCCAAGATATTATAATAAAAATGACAGTTCTACCTAAGCTAATTTACTTATTCAGTGCCATACCAATCAAACTACCAAAAAAATTATTTTATAGAACTAGAAAAAATAATAACATGATTCATTTGGAATAACAAAAGGTCCAGAATATCAAGGGGACTAATGAAAAGGAATGCAGGGGAAGGTGGTCTAGCCATTCCAGATCTTAAATTGTATTATAAAGCAGCAATCATCAAAACTGCTTGGTGCTGGCTAAGAAATAGAGTGGTGAATCTGTGGAAAAGGTTAAGTATGCAAGACATAGTAGTCATAGACAATAGTAATCTACTGTTTGATAAACCCAATGACCCCAGCTTCTGGGATAAGAATTCACTATTTGACAAAAACTGCTGGAAAAACTGGAAAAGAGTATGGCAGAAAATAGGCATAGACCCAAATCTCACACCATATACCAAAATAAAGTCAAAATGGGTTCATGATTTAGATATAAAGGCTGACATTGTAAATAAAATGGGAGAGCAAGGGATAGTTTACCTATCAGATTTATGGAGGATGGAAGAATTCATGACCAAACAGGAGATAGAGAACATTACAAAGTGCATAATGGATAACTTTGATTACATTAAATTGAAAAGGTTTTGCACAAACAAAGCCAATGCAACCAAGATTAGAAGGAAGGTAGAAAATTGGGAAAGAATTTTTACAACCAGTCTTTCTGATAAGGGCCTCATTTCTAAAATACATAGAGAATTAAGTCAAATTTATAAGAATACAAGTCATTCCCCAATTAATAAATGGTCAAATGATACGAACAGGCAGTTCTCAGATGAAGAAATCAAAGCCATCTATAGTCATATATATGCTCTAAATCACTATTGATTAGAGAAATGCAAATCAAAACAGCTCTGAAGTACCACATCACACCTATCAGATTGGCCAGCATGACAAAACAGGAAAATGATAAATGTTGGAGAAGATGTGGGAAAATTGGAAACTAATGCATTGTTGGAGGAGTTATGAAATGATGCAACCATCTTGGAGAGCAATTTGGACTATAAAAATGTGCATACCCTTTGACCCAACAATAGTACTTCTAAGGCTGTATCCCAAAGAGATCATACAAATGGGTAAAGGGTACATATGTATAAAAATATTTGTAGCAGTTCTTTTTGTGGTGGCAAAGAACTGGAAATTGAGAGGATGCACATCGATTAGGGAATGGCTAAACAAGTTGTGCTGTATGAATGTAATGGAATACTATTGTGCTATAAGAAATGATAAGCAGGCAAACTTCAGAAAAACCTGGAAAGTCTTATATGATCCAATGCTGAGTGAAGCGAGCAGAACCATGAGAGCATTGTACACAGTAACAGCCACATTGTGTGATGACTGACATTAATAGACTTAGCCCTTCTCAGCAATGCAAGGATCTAAGACGTTTCCAAAGGCCTCCGGATGGAAAATGCTATCCACATCCAAAGAAAGAACTATGGAGTTTGAATGCAGATTGAAGCATACTATTTGCTATTTGTTTTCTTTTGTTGTGTTTTGTTTTCTCTTTCTGGTGGCTCCTGCTATTGGTTCTAATTTTTCCTTACAACATTACTAATGTGAAAATATGTTTAATAGGAATGTGTATGTATCGCCTATATCAGATTGCACACTATCTTGGGGAGGGAGGTGGGAAGGGAAGTGGAGAAAAATTTAAATCTCAAAAGCTTATGAAAGTGATTGTTGATAAATCAAAATAAATTAATGAAAAAAAAATCTTTTCAGTTAAATTATTTGATATCCACTCAAGTGGCATCAAGTTGCCTTAGTTGAGGGATGATGAGCATCCCTTTAATGTCTAATTCTTTGCCCCCACCAAAAAAGAAAAAAACAGGGCATTTGTAAATATTATTGTACATATAGATATTTTACCTTTTTATCTGATCTCTTTGAAATACAGACCTAGTAGTGGTATTGCTGTATCAAAGGATATACAAAGTTTTAGAGCCCTTCAGGCATCATTCCAAATTATTTTCCAACAGTTCATTAATGTACCTGTTTTCCCTCATTTCCTCTAGCATTTTTCATTTTGGATAGGTGTAAGGTGGTGCCTCAGAGTTGTTTCAATTTTCCTTTATCTAATCAATAGTGATTTATAGTATTTTTTCATTATGACTGCAGATAGCTATGATTTCTTTTTATGGAAACTGCTTGTTCATATACTTCGACCATTTATCAATTGAAGAATGACTTCTAGCTTATCTCTATTATAGATAATGCTTGCTGGTGGTTTTAGACAAATACTTCTTATCATTTTAAGGAAATTTACATTTATTTCTATGCTCTCTAGTGTTTTTAATAAAAATGGGTGTTGCATTTTGTCAAAAAGATTTTTCCTGTATCTATTGAGATAATCTTGTCATTTCTGTTAGTTTTGTTATCAATATGGTCAATTATGCTGATAGCTATCCTAATATTGAAACTGCCCTGCATTCCTGGTATAAATCCCACCTGATCATAGTGTATGATTCATGTAATATAGTGCTACAATCTCCTTGCTATATTTTGTTTAAAGTTTTTGCATCGATATTCATCAAGGAAATTCGTCAATAGTTTTCTTTCTCTGTTTTAACTCTTCATGATTTGGAAATCAGCACCACATTTGTGTCATAAAAAAAGAATTTGTGATTATGTCTTCTTTTGAAAACTCCTTGTTCATGTCTTTTGACCATTTATCAATTGGGGATTCTCTTCACCTCCTTAGTTTCTTTCTGGTTTATTTATTTATTTATTTTTGTTGGATTTATCAAGTTCTGAGAGAGGCAGTTGAGGTCCCTACTTTTGCTATTTATTTCTTCCTGTAACTTATTTAACTTCTCCTTTAAGAATTTGGATGGTATAACACTTGGTGCATATATGTTTAGTATTGACTTCATTGTCTATGGTACCTTTTAGCAATACTTAGTTTCCTTCCTTATCTCTTTTAATTTGATCTATTTTTGCTTTTACTTTGCCTGAGATCAGGATTGCTGCCCCTGCTTTTTTTTTTTTACTTCAGAGGAGGTGTGTCTCTTTGCTTCACGTGTGTTTCTTGTAAGCAACATATTGTAGGATTCTGTTTTTTGATCTGTTCTGCAGTCTACTTCCATTTTGTGGAGAGTTCAACCCATTCACAGTCACAGTTATTATTACTAACTGTGTATTTCCCTCCATCCTATTTTTCCTCCTCTTTGTCCTCTCTGTCCTTTCACCCTTTCCCTCTGCACCCTTTGTTTACTACCTCTCCTGATCTGCCCTCCCTTCTGTCATTCTCCCCACCTTACTTAATCTCCTCCCCGCCTACTTTTTTGTTGGGCAAGATAAATTTCCATACTCAAATGATTGTGTATATCATTCCCTCTTTGAGCCGATTCTGATGATAGAGAGGTTCAAGTGATGCCCACTGTTCACCCTCCTCTTTTTACCTCCACTTTAATAGGCATTTTGTGCCTCTTCATGTGAAACAATTTCCCCCATTCTACCTATCATTTCCTTCTGCACCCAGTGTACTCCTCTTTTTTCTTCCCTTAATTAATTTTTATGTCATTACCCATACCCTCTATGTATATTTCTTCTAACAATATAATTAGTGATACAATTCTTTAGAATTATGAGTATCATCTTCCCACATAGGGATGTCAACTGTTTAGCCCTATTGAATCCCTTATGTTTTCTTTTTCCTTTTTACCTTTTTATGCTTCTCTTCAGTCTTGATATTGGAAATCATTTTTTAAAATTCAGTTTTGGGAGCTTGAAATTCTTCTATTTCAATAACCATTTTTTTTCTCTTGAAGTATTATGCTCTGTTTTGCTAGGTAGGTGATTTTTGGTTGCAGTCCTAGGTCCTTTGACTTTTGGAATATCATGTTCCATGACTTCTGATCCTTTAAAGTTGTAGCTACTAAGTCCTATATAATTCTGATTGTGGGTCCCCAATATCTGAATTGTTTCTTTCTGGCTGCTTATAATATTTTTTAACTGACTCGATACTTCTGAAATTTGGCAACAATGTTCCTTGGAGTTTTAATTTTGGGATCTCTTCCTAGAGATGATTGGTAGATTCTTTCAATGTCTATTTTGCTTTCTCATTACAGGATATCAAGAGAATTTTCTTTGATAATTTCTTGAAGTATGATGAATATGTCTCTGTCTCTATTTTTATCATTTTCTAGAATATCATGTTTGATCTTCAGTTGTTTCAGTCATGTCTGACTCTTCATGATCCCATTTGGGGTTTTCTTGGCAAAGATACTAGAATGGTTTGCCATTTACTTCTCCAGTTCATTTTACAGATGATGAAACTGAGGAACACAAAGTTAAATGACTTGCCTAGGGTCACACAGCTAGTAGATGTCTTAGGCCCACTTTGAACCCAAGAAGATGAATCTTCTTGACTCCAGGCCAGGCACTCTATCCACTGTGCCACCTAGCTGTCCTAGAATATCATACTCCAATTTTAAGAATCAAGTATATATACTCAAAGTAACTTTTTTTCTGAATCTGTCATTTTCCCAATCTAAACTTGCTGTGACCCTCTTGGGGAAAAAAAACCCCACAACAATATAAATGAGTCCCCTGTATACAAAGATTGAATGTGAGTTTTGGCTACCTGTCTACTTAACTTAGCATACATGACCATATGTTGTCAAATGCTATAGCTCTTCATAGTTTTATGCTTTTTTTTGTGACAATCTGTCATAGTACTTTATTTTTTAAAATTTCTAATTGTCCATGAACATGACTCATTTGATCTTACTCATGCAAGTGATTGTGACAAATTGGTGGTGGTGAAATTATTTTCTATGTTCCTCATCAGAATTATTTTAGGCATAAGGAAGAAAAATCTCTGCCTGTTTTGTCAAGCATCCCAATGTCTAATTTCCATTTTTCCCAGCTCAATATTGAATATATTATGGAGGCATTGCCTTTATTTTAATATGGTCTTTACAATCAAGGCTTTCCGGTTTACCTTTCTAGTGAGTTCATTAAGAGTTTCCCATATAATAAGCTGATTTTTCTTCATCGTAACCTAGATGGCACCAGCCACATGTTTTGCCTCTCAGTACATTAGAGAGAATTAATCAGTTATTTGTTCTTTTTTGAGTGGCCAGTATGTGACCAATATTATGCTGCATACTGTAAGGGACACAATTCATGGCCCCTGCTCTTAAGCAACTTAAAATTCCCTTGTTGGACAAAACTTCACATGAAACAAGTAGAGAAGTAAATGACAATTTACTTCTCTAACTAATGAAACTGCAAATGAAACAATGTAGACTATATGTGTAAAAAGAGATCAGGGAGGTATAAAAAAATCACTGGTGTTTGGATGCTAGAATGCATCATTAAAGAAGTGGACCTTGAATAGTGAGAAGGAGTTGAAGTGAAGGGCATATTGGGCTAGGGCCAAAGCAAGAACAAAGGCTTAGTGGAGGAAAACTCCCAGGACACTGTAGTAATAGTACTAGCCCATTACCTTAGTGTGGAGAACAAATTGACTTAAGTAGGAATTTTCTTATTGAGGAGTAATGGGGAATTTGTTCAGGTTGGCAAGGTGGGATCAGAAAAAGTTCTCACATTTTGGGTGAAATGGAGCCTCATTCATCTTTCAAAAATACTGGTGCTGATAGTTGTTGGTTGATTAAAGAACCTTGACTTTTGCCTATTTAAGAATAGTAGAAGTAATATGGTCAATACATGCCAACTTGACTTAAAAGCTCCCTGTGATGGAATATGTGCTAAGCTGGCAAATTCTCATTCACTTTATAGCATGTATCTCTCCTTCATTAGCCAGTACCAAGTAGTTTTGATGATTGATGCTTTCTAATACAATTTAAGATCTGGTATGTCTAGGCCACCTTCCCTAGCATTTCTTTTCATTAATTCCCTTGATATTCTGGACCTTTTGTTCTTCCAGATGAATTTTGTTATTATTTTTCTAGCTCTATAAAATAGTTCTTGGTAGAATGATTGGTATGGCACTGAACAAGTAAATTAATTTAGGTAGATTTGCCATTTTTATTATATTAGTTCAGCCTACCCATGAACAACTGATGTTTTTCCAATTATTTAGATCTGACTTTATTTTATGTGAAGTGTTTTTAATTGTGTTTGTATAATTCCTGGATTTATTTTGGCAGGTAGATTCCCAAATATTTTATAATGCCTACAGTAACTATCAAGTCAGTTAAAATGCTTATAAAATTGCTTATAATGGAATTTGTCTATCTCTTCCTGTTGGGCTTTGTTAGTAATGTATAGAAATGGCAATGATTTATGTGGGTTTACTTTATATCATGCAACTTTGCTAAATTTGTTACTTCTATTAGTTTTTCACTTTATTTTCTAGGATTCTCTAAGTATATCTTCATATCATCTTCAAAGAATGATAGATTTGTTTGTTCTTTGCCTATTCTAATTCCTTCGATTTCTTTTTCTTCTCTTATTGCTAAAGCTAACATTTTCTAGTATTGAATAACAGTGGTGATAACGGAGATTCTTGTTTCACCCCCAGACTTATTGGAAATGTTTCTAGCTTATCCTCATTACATATCATGCTTGCTGAAGATTTTGGGTAGATGCTACTTACCATTTTAAGGAAGACTCCATTTATTTCTATGCTCTCCAGTGTTTTTAATAGGAATGGGTGTTGTAATTCATCAAAAGCTTTTTCTGCATCTATTGAGATGATCTTGTGTTTTCTGTTAGTTTTGTTATTGATATGATCAATTACGCTGATAGTTTTCCTAATATTGAACTAGCCCTGCATTCCTGGTACAAATCCTACCTGGTCATAGTGTATTATTCTCTTGATAAGTTGCTATAATCATTTTGCTAATATTTTATTAAAATTTTTGCATCTATATTCATTAGGGAAATTGGTCTATAGTTTTCTTTCTCTTTTTTAACTCTTCCTAGTTTAGATATCAGTGCCAGTGCCATATTTATATCATAAGAAGAATTTGGTAGGATTCCTTCACCTAGTTTCCCAAATAGTCTATACAGTATTGGAATTAACTGGTCTTTAAATGTTTGATAGAATTCACTTGTAAATCTGTCTGGCCCTGGAGATTTTTTCCTAAGGAGTTAATTGATGGCTTGTTCAATTTCTTTTTCTGAAATGGAGTTATTTAAGCATTTTATTTCATCTTCTGTTAATCTGGTTAATTTATATTTTTGTAAATATTTATCCATTTCACTAAGATGGTCAAATTTATTGGCATACAGTTGGGCAAAATAGCTCCTAATTATTGTTTTAATTTACTCTTCAATGGTGATAAATTCACCTTTTTCATTTTTAATACTGGTAATTTGATTTTCTTCTTTTTTTTTAAATCAAATTAACCAAAAGTTTATCTATTTTATATGTTTTTAAAAAATAAAACCAGCTCTTACTTTTACTTATTAGTTTAATAGTTTCCTTAATTTCAATTTTATTAATCTTTCCTTTGGTTTTCAATACTTCCAATTTTGTATTTAATTGGGGGTTTTCCATTTGTTCTTTTTCTAGCTTTTTTAGTTGCATGCCCAGTTCATTGATCTCCACCTTCTCCATTTTATTCATGTAAGCATTTAGAGATACAAAACTTTCCCTAAGAACCACTTTTGCTGCATCCTATAAGTTTTGGTACCTTGTTTCTTTATTGTTATTCTCTGGTGTGAAGTTATTGATTATTTATATGATTTAGTGTTTGACCCACTCATTCTTTAGGATTATATTATTTAGTTTCCAATTTTTTTTTGCCTATCTTTCCATGGCCCTTTATTACATATATTTTTTATTGCATCATGATCTGAAAAGGATGCACTTAATATTTCTTTTTTTCTGCATTGGATTGTGAATTTTTTATGCCCTACTACTTAGTTAATTTTTATGTAGGTGCCATGTACCACTGAGAAAAAGGTATATTATTTTCTATCCTTATTCAATTTTCTCCAGAGGTCTACCATATCTAACTTTTCTAAAATTCTATTCACCTCCTTAACTTCTTTCTTGTTTATTTTGTGGTTAGATTTATCTAGTTCAGAAGGGGAGGTTGAGGTCCTCCACTAGTAGAGTTTTGCTGTCTATTTCTTCCTGTAACTCCCTTAACTTTTCCTCTAAGAGTGTGGATGCTGTACCAATTGCATATATGTTTAATAATGATATTACTTCATTGTCTATGGTACCTTTTAGCAGGATTTAGTTTCCTTCCTTATCTCTTTTAATTAGATCTATTTTTGCTTTTGCTTTGTCTGAGATCAGGATTACTACCTCTGCTTTTTTTTTTTTTTACTTCAGCTGAATCATAACACAGTCTACTCCAGGCTTTATTCACATGTTTTTTAATATATAAAGGCATGGATTCTGAGTTGTCCATTTATATAGGAAATGTTAATGAACTTGGGTTAAGAATTGTCAGAGGTAATGGACTTGCCCCTGGGTATGGATATATTAGTAAGAACTTACAAAACTGGAAGGACACTGAGGAGAAAGGGATTTAAGGAATAAGAATGGAAAATTGATAATCAAACAAAAATACCCCTTCTAATTCACTAGTAATTAGAAAAAACATATTAAAACAACTCTGAGGGTGTACCTCAGATTGGCAAAAATGATAAAATTAAAAGGAAAAGGACAGATGCTAGAGGGACTGTGGGAAAACAGATATTAATGCACAGTGTCCTTTGATATTAAAAAAGTAAATTCATCAGTGACATTTTGTGAGCTAAAGTTTTAGGAGTGCACATACTCAGATTTCCTTGTACATAGAATAATTATATCTTAGAGGAAAAATTGGTGAGTTGGAAGAGTGTATTCCCAAGGGGCCATACAAGTGTTTTTATATTTTTAAACATGAGTATTTTGTTGGGAAATGAGTGTCTGGTTACAATTTGTTGAAAGCTTTTTCTGCATCTATTGATCTAGTCTTGTGAGTTTTATTCTTTCTGTTCAAACATAAAGAGACCAATCTATTGACCCTAACAGGGTTGACATATTGTGACCCCTTTTAGTCTTCTACACTGATATGCAATTTGGACCTGGTTCATTGCTGAGAAGTGTGCACTAATAATAAGGGGCTCCCAATTCTCACACACATTGACCCATTAAGTCTTCCCACCATAGCTACCCTTGGGTTGATTTTAATTTTTACTCAAAAGTCTAGAATTTTCCCCAAAGAGTAGAAGCTAAAAAAGGGACTTAGTATACAATATAAATTGGGTATGGGGCAAGTAATTTATTTATATACATAGGAAAGGAATACTAAGCAAAAAAAAAGTCATAGCATGCATTAATAGAATACTTAGAATTCAATAACTTATAATTGTCTAGCAGGCTATTATTAAACCTCATCTGAACATAAAGCAGTTTTTAATCCTGTTAATTAGGTATTTACATTTTACCTTGGTCTGACACTGTCAGATTAAATAGCCAACCTTTGGTCAATTTTTCCTGTAATTGCCTTCTCTAATACAAAAGCTCCCTTTGCCCCTAGGTTCCTCTAGTTGCTGCTCCAAATGCAACCAACTGTTCAGGTGGATGGTGGTGCCACACTTATAGACCTCCAGACCTTTCAAATTCACACATCACACATTCAGAAAGGAAACACAAAAGAGAGAGGGGTTTCCAGGGCCCTAGATGCAAGCTGAACTAGTTGTGGCTTTTGACACTAGCTGCCACACAGATGGGATCACACTGGGTAGAGCAGGAAGCCGTTGTTCTTTCTCCTTCACCAGAGTCATATTTTGCTATTGGAAGAATTATAGCCAAAAGTTGTTTATTTATTTATTTGGTGGGGCCATTGGGGTTAAGTGACTTGCTCAGAGTCACATAGCTAGTGAGCATTACATGTTTGAGGCTGGATTTGAACTCAGGTCCTCCTGACTCCAGGGCCAGTGCTGTATCCACTATGCCACCTACCTGCCCCTTGTTTATTCCTTTAACAAATGTAACACCCTGTCCCACTACTGCTCTAATGGTGATGGGGAAAGAGGAAGACCAAGGGATGACTCAAGATTTTCCATATCATCCTGGAATGGCAAGTCCTTTCAGCTCTGCATCACCATAAAGCAAAAGGCAGACAAGAAGTTGTTCAGTCCCAAAGTACCACATCCCTTGAGTCCCTGGAAGTTTTCAGGAGAATTCTAGGTGCACCCTCCCTGAGATAACCACCATTGGCTCATTCAACCTCCCCACGCTGTTATTAATATGATCCATTACACTTACAGTTTTTCCAATGTCAAACCATTTCTGTATTTCTATCATAAAAACAACCAAGTCATAGTGAAATATTTCTTTGACAATAGAGATGTAACCTAGTTCTCTATGTCCTTTGGTTAGCTCTTCCTTTAAGTACTTAGCTTCTGTGTCATTCAATGAATATGTATTTAATATTGATATTGTTTCATTATTTATGGTATATTTAAAGACAATGCAGTTTCTCTACTTAACTCTATTTTTAGTGTTGCCTCGACTGAGAGCATGATTGCTATCTGCTGTTTTGATTCAGCCAAGTTGTAAGTGATTCTACTCCAGCCCTTCAATTTGTCTGCATAAATTTTTATGTTTCAAATGTACTTTTCATAATAAACATATTGTTGGGTTTTGTTTCTGATGCATTCTGCCACCCTTCTTCATTTTGTAGGTAACAAGCTCATCCACAATTTTGATTTGACTACAGGTTAGTTTTTCTGTCTGTTGCATATTTATCCCCCTCTTACTCCCTCTTTCAAAGGAAGGGAGAGTAGGGGAAAAGAATATGTTTGATTCCTGATCTTCTTCCCGCCCTTCTTTACTTGGATTAGATGAATGAGTCCTGCATTTTCCTCTCTCCATCTTCTCCCTTTTTGATCCAGATCTAGTAATTAAAGTTTGTTTTGCTTATGACTGTTATCTTTCAATACTATTCTCACTCTTAAATCCTCTTCCTACTCTCTATACTAGCCTCATTCCTTTTCTGTTTTATTGTATTTCTATTCCAAATCATGTGTATATTGTGTGCATTTATGTGCATATGTGTGCACCTCCCCTTCTCTGGCTCAGATTGTACATAATCTCCATTTCTTGTTTTGTTGATTTGAATACTTCATATTTTACATCATCCATTTCCCTTGAATTCTCAGTTTTGCTAGTGTATAATCATGCATTGTAGTTTCTGGTAATTTGCTTTATTCCCTATCTTAATTTATCTTGTGCTTTTTTTTAAACTTGGATAATTTGATTTTCTTCTTTTTCAACTGGTTTTGTACTTATTTTTTTATAAAAAAAGAATGGTTCTTAGTTTTGCTTATCAGTTCTGTAGTCTTTTTAATTTCAGGTTTTTCATTTCCTTTCTAATTTTCAAGATTTCCCCATTTGTATTGACTTGGAGGGTTTTAGTTAATTTTCTTTTATAAAATTACCTATTCAGTTAATTGACTCTCTCTTTTCCTATTTTTTAAAAAAAATATACATTGTTAGAAATATATATATATATATATATATTCTTATGTTGACTGTTATATATGCATCCTCCAAGTTTCAGTATGTAGTTTCATTGTCCTCATTCTTTAATATAATTATATCCTGTTTCTATTCTCTACTCTTTGATGTACTCATTCTGGATGTTGTTACTTAATCTGCATTTAGGTCTGTATCATATTTCTTTTTTTGACCTTTTTATTACATGTATAAATATATTTTACTTTTTCTGCTTTTCTATATTAATTTGTAATTCCTTTATGCTGTGTGTGTGTGTGTGTGTGTGTGTGTGTGTGTGCATGTGTGTATGTAATAAGATGTCTGATATAGCCTCTTCCTAAGTTGGTATCTCCATGTGAAAGACACTAAGGTAGGTACTTCCAAAAGAACTGTGATATAGTGTAAGGGAAATCCTTTGGAGATACAGAAAAGGCATAATTGGATTTAGAGAGTGCCACTCCTGTGGGCTAGCCACATTGTTCAAATGCCAAACATACACTCTACCTTGATTCTAATATGGCGATGTCACTTTGGTTCTCTTTGAGAATGGAGTTAAACAATCAACCAACAGTCAGCTAATTATGAATTGAAGAGGAAGTCTTGTGATTGGCTACAGAAGTATTCAAAAAAGCTTCTCAGCTTCAACTACATATAGCTCCTGTGAGATCTTAATGATTCATTTATGGCATCTGATAAAAGAGCTTTAGTTTCTGATCCTGGGAGTTTTGAAAGATTTAAAGAATAAGCCATAGGAAACTAAAGTTAGAGATCTGTCTGGGTTTCTTATCTCCTGCAGCATTGATTGATGCATTGGAGAGTAAGGAGATATCTTCAGGAGCCACCTTTGGAACTTTAGCCCACCAGAAAGATTCATCCAGAATTCAGTAGGATTGATCTGGCAGTTGTGCCACATGTAGACGTAAACTTGGTGAGTCCGATGCTATGTTCAAACTGAGCTAAGTTTTGAGCCTAATTGTCTTTCCCCCCATCTGCCACAGATATGGGTACCACTCAGCAAAAGATTTATACCGTCTTTCCAAATTTTCATGGGCCATTGAGAGCTCACCAAAAATGCTATAACTGGGATGCTTTTCAAGGTACAGAACTTTTTCTTTGGGGGCAAACCCAAACCATTGTGTAGACCTATCTTTCACAGAAAAAAAGGAAACAAATTTCCCAGGAGTTACAATTGACTTTCCAAGATCAGTCACATTACCTCACCAGACATCTACTTTCCCTCACTGTGCTGGGTGGCTAGGTCTAGTTTAGGATCAGAATTCATAGCCCTTCAGGGCTTTCTCTCTCTCTCTCTCTCTCTCTCTCTCTCTCTCTCTCTCTCTCTCACACACACACACACACACACACACACACACACACACACACACATACACACACACACACACACACACACATACACACACACACCAGATAAGTGAGTCAGAAAACTGCATCAGAAAACAAGCATTTGAACAATGTGGCTAGCCCATAGGAGTGGCACTCTCTGTATTCAATTATGTAAAGTCCACGCCTTTTCTAGTCTCTCCAAAGAACTTCCCTTACATTATATCACAGTTCTTTTGGAAGTACCTACCTTAGTGTCTTTCATATGGAGATACCAACTAGCTTCCTTCCTCTCTGGACGTTTTGAATTTCCCGAGATTGGATACTATACAGTTATCCTTTCCACATTACAGAGGTTAGGGATGTGGGAGAAGTGGAAAATCTGCATAAAATATTTTGGCCCTCACTTTGTACCAGGGAAGAAGTTTGAATTATAATGGTATTAAATGATAAAATATCTTGATATCATATAATACTCTCTCTCTCTCTCTAATATATACATATATATATGTATATATATTATATATATTTTTTCTGTGTTTCTGAGTTTCTAAGCCTTTTCTGTGACACGTTGTTTGCAGTTTCTGCAAAACTACCCCCAAATTCCCATGTAATTTCTTATGCTGACCCACAATATATCGAAACTGCGATGGGGAAAGTCTCAATGTGGAAGGGATAGTTGTATTTTTGACTCCCCTTGCTGGGTGCCATGAGAAAAGGAGTCATAAAGATCCTTCAGAAGCAGGTAGCTTTTTTGGAATGCCTTCACAGCCAATCACAAATCCTCCTATTCAACATGGCTGAAGTTTCCTTTTCAAAACATGATTTGTTAACGGGAATCAGTTATGGAATGTCTATACCTGTTCTTCACTGATTTCCTGCTCCCCCCAGCTGCTAGTGCCTTCTTTTCCTAACTATATTGCATATAGCTACTTTTTAGTTAAATACTTCATAGGGTTCTTGCGGGGATCAAATGAGAAAATATGTCCTATAAAGTTCTCTGTGAATCTCAAAGTATATATAAATGATAGCAATGGTCAGTGTTGTATTTTTTGTATTTATTCTTTAAATATTTACATACTTTAACTATTTAAAGTGTCCCTTCGAATAGAATATAAGTTCCTTTTGAATAAAAATTCTTGTGTTCTTTTTTTTTTAGCACCTAGTGCAGTGTCAGACACATAGTAGGTGCTTACTGAGTTCTGATTGATGAATTGATTGAAGTCCTACCTTACTTTTCCTCATAATCTTTGCCCCAGTGAAATTAGCACACTTCTGCAAGTATCACAATGAGGCAGTGCTTGCTCTCAGCTAGTGTCTATGAGAAGGCCTATTATAGAAATGCATTTTTCAACCATATGGTGCTTCCTTTCTTCTCTTCTCTTTCAGATTTCCCTGTCAGATGTAAGGTACTATTTCTTGTTTATTCTTATCTTGTTTCATTGTTCCATTGTCCATCTCTGTTGGCTTTCAACCAAGGATTTGCTTTTGGTGTTCTTTCTGTCCTTTTCTCAAGAATTTCTGGCCTTTCTCTACCTGCTCACTTATATTTGATCTGAAATTAGCAGAAATGTGCCAGTTCTATATGTACATATATATGTATATAGGTATGTCTATATATGTATAATATGCATACATATATAGTCATACATATATAATTTCATTAAATATTTTCCAATTACGTGTCAAAATTTTTTAACATTCGCTTTTTAAAATTTTGAGTTCCACATTTTTTTCTTCCCTTTCATTCCTACGCTCCTTCTTGAAAAGGTTATGCCAAACATATTTCCATATCAATCATGTTGCAATCATGCACACATATATACAAGCCAAGAAAATTAAAGTTAAAAAATCATGCTTCAATTTGTGCTCAGAGTTCATCAGTTCTCTCTCTCTCTCTCTAGATGTAGATAGCATTTTGCACCATGGGCCCTTTGAACTTTTCTTGGATCGTTGTCTTGATCAGAGTAGCTAAACCTTTCACAGGTAACAATATTGCTGTTACTGTGTACAGTATTCTCATTTCACTTTGCATTAGTTCATATAAGTCTTTCCAGGTTTTTCTCAAACTACCCTTCCTGTCTTTTTTTATAGCACACTACTATTCCATCACAATCATATGCCATATCTTATTCAGTCATTCCTCAATTGATGGGCACGCTCTCAACTTCTAAGTCTTTGCTACCACAAAAAGAGTTGTTATATTTTTGTATATATACATCCTTTCTCCTTTTGTTTGATCTCTTTGGGATATAGACCTAATAGTGGTATTGCTGGGTCAAAGGGTAGGTACAGCTTTATAGCCCTTTGGGTATAGTTCCAAATTATTTTCCAGAATGGTTAGACTAGTTCAAACGTGACATTTCTAAGGTATCTATATTCAACTATTTCCTATAATATCTTTTGTAAAAGTCCTGGTACCAGCCATGTTCTTTCCATTCTCCTCTCTCTTCTCTCTGCTAATCACTTCAGATTCTATTTGTGTGGATATTGAGGCTTAGCTTTTCCAACAACTTTTGTCCTTACTAACTCCTGAAAGAAATTTAGGAATAATGAGCATTTCTCTCTTTTCTAGGACTTTTTACTGATCACAGTCCTAACTAGTGCTTGGGTCAAGTGGGATTTCCTTCAAGGTTCCAATATCCAAGGGATGGAAACATACTTCTTCCTTGAGGCAGTGTTTTCCTTTCTTCCAGTGCCTGTAATGACTGCTAATCCCATATGGTCTTTCACTGGCCCATACTCTCAGACATTACAATTGCTCATGGGCCACCACTCTTTTTTAAAAATTAATTTCAAGTTTATTTTGCTAGAGTTGTCCTTAGAACCTTTGTTGGGGGGAGGTGTGGATAAAGGCAGAAAATTTCTTATTAAAGACATTGTTTTTGCATCTTAAACGGTGGAATTTGGAGGAGGGGAAGGAGGAGAAGAAGAAATAGAAGATGTCTGTGAGTATGTGGGTGCAGAGACTCATTTTCGATTTCATGATTATTCCAACTTCAATCAAAAGTAGAAAGGCAAGGGCACACTCACAAATACTTAAACATCTTGTTAATATTCATATTTGTACAAGCATTTGTGTAAAGAAAGAGGACACTACAGCATGCTACTATAAAATCAAACTTTATAAAAGCTATTTGTGAGAGGCACAACCAAGGTGTAGAGTAGAAGCAGCAATCCAGCCAAAATTTCTCAACATTCTCCTCCAAACAACTTTAAAATGACACCTCAAATCAAATTTTGGAGTGGCAGAGCCAACAAAAGGTCAGGGTAAGACATTTTTCCAGCCTAAAAAAACTTAGGAGGTTAGCAAGTGACTGGGTTGGAGCTGACTCAGAGTTTACAATGGCAACACTAGCATCAGGCTTTAGAGATAGGTAGCTACAACAGCTGCAGTAGTAGTGGCGGCAGCTTCAAGGAGCTCTCAGCCAAGAGATGGTAAGTGATTAAGACAGAAAGAAATATCGAACTGTTAATTGATATTGGGTGTGGCTTGTACTGATTGGCAAATGTATTGTACATGCATGGTTCTGGGTCCTAGTTCCAGGAGAAGAAAGGAGCATGTGTGTTCAGTCATAAGGGAGGAGGGCCCCTGTTTACAGGGAAAAACACTAAAGTATGTGGCTGAAGGAAAGCAAGGGACCTGGTCGTAGTTCCAGGACCAAGAAGAACACCAGCGTTTATGGTTGCAGAGGAGCAGGGGTCCTTCCTAGGCAAAGACCAGAGCACAGACCAGGAGAGCTATGACCACACCTCTCTATGAATCACACCACCTTGGAATCACCCAAAACTTTCAGACCCCAGAGCTAGCTCTGAAAACAAGAGCACGAAAAAGCCTTAAACTTGGTACAGTGTCTCCCCACTGCTAGGTGAACAGAGCCCAACTTTAGCATAAAGTGTAAAGTCAAGAAAAAGGCTAGAAAAATGAGCAGACAAACAACAACAACAAAACCAAACCAAACAAAAACAACTTGACCATAAAAAACTACTACAGTGGAAAGGAAGACCAAGATAAACTCAGAAGACAACAATGTGAAAACAGCTATGAGCAAAACCTCAAATAAAAATGCTAATTGGACCCAAGTCCAACAAGCATGATTTTCTTAAGAGAGATAAGAATGGTAGAGGAAAAGGAATGAGGCCGATGCAAGATAATCATGGAAAGGGAATTAACATTTTGGTAAAAGAGATACAAAAATATTGAAGAAAATAACTTTAAAAATAGAATTGATTTAATGATAAGGAAGACATAAAAATTCACTGAAAAAAAGAATTCTTCAAAAAACAGGATAGGCCATGGGCCACCATTCTTAGGGCTCCTTTACCATGGTATCTCAGGCCAGGGATATTAAACTCAAATAGAAGAAGATCCCTGTAGGTAACATATTGACTTAAAAAACCACAAATTAACATGATCTATGTTCTATTATATTTCTATTTTGTTATATATTTCCTAATTACATTTTAATCTGGTTCAGAATTTAGTGAGTTTAACAAAACCTCTGCCCCAGGCCTTTTCTTCTACACCAACTTTCGTTGGCGTTGAGGGGTATGGTCTGCCCCTTTCCCCATATGACTTTCTTTTGGGATTATAGTAATTCTGTCTCTGCCCCACTCGCTGCGCCCATGGTCAAATTCTCCTTTGGGCTACTGTTACACTTTCCCACGGTGCATCACTATCATTCTTATGTCTATCCTCCAATTACACCTTCAGTCAGACTGTCCCTTTGGGGAGGGAAGGGAATACGCATTTACATAACACCTACTACTTTCCAGGCACTGCACTAAAAACTTTATAAATATTATCTCACTTAATCCCCACAACAACTTTTCCAGGTAGGTGCTCTTATCCTATTTTCTACATGAGGAAATAGATAGACAGTGGTTAAGTGACCTAGGCAGGGTCACACAGCTAGTAAATATCTGAAGCTCAGTTTGAGCTCAAGCCTTCCTGACTTGAGACCCGGTGCTTTATCTAGCGCATCACCTTGCTGCCATTCCAATGCCTCCACTCTGCCCCCATGCCTGCATCTTTCCCCATCTGAATTTGGTTTGACACTTATGCTACTTACTAAAGTGTTTGGGTGTTTTAGATTTATGATTTGCATTAGGGCTAGAAATCTGTTAATTGAGTACAATTTTTAAAAATTGCAATCAGTTAAGTGAGGTCTGGCCAATTACATTTGCATATTATTGTGCTTGTCACTTGACTCATTCTCTTATTTACTTTTATCTTCCCTAGCTATGGAGAGATCCAGGGTTATGTATAGATAATTTACTTCTTATTAGTAAAATTGCAATCTTTCTCATTATTTAATTAGTTCTAGCCACCACCCCGGTTCATTAAATATTAATTGTTCATTAAACTGGAGAAATTTCCTTTCCCATTAGCAATTATTCATTTCTCTATACTTAAATAAATATTAAAATTACAGACTATCTGCAATGTATTAAATTCAGAAGCAATAATAAAGTTATCCATGTCTATATATATACACAACACATATATGTACATACATAAGTGTATATGTGTATGTGTTTTCTTACAATTTTAGCTATAAAATATTTATAATCAGAGTTATGCCAAACCCTCAATATCTTTTTCACTTATTTGGAAGCAGTTACCTACCAAACAGGTCACTTCAGATACTGATTAAAGTCTTAAGAATTTTCTTCGTATTTCTCTTTAAGATAAGAGCTAAATTTGGTCTTTTAGGAAATGAGCTCATTTATTTCTTTCTCTTTGTCCTCCATAGTAATCATGGGAAATACACTTTTGAAAATGTACCACATTTGCCAGTTCCTCAAAAGCTCTTCATATAATTCTCTAAAGTCTCTTTATAAAATGTCACTTATAACAGCTGTAACGAAAAAGTTTCACATCACCTTCTATCTCTGTATTCTCCACAGATTCCTCATCCATCCCCATAGATCCCAGAACACATTCCTTCTTCTAGACTTCACAGGGAGAAATGCTTCTCAACTATCACTTCAAAACTGCCCACCAAGCTGGTTTTGTCAGATTATTTTTGCATATTAGAGCTAGACTAGAATCTATGAGATACACAGGTGTTTCAAAAGCCTATAGTAGCTAGCTTCTGGTACCATCTCTGAAAAAGACTTAGTTCAGTTGAAATCCACATTCCAGGATCTTCTTGACTCCTCTCCTCTCTGATCAGACTTAAGATAAGTTTATGTTCCTGATTTGCTTCATCATTTGATCAATCCTGTGTTTGTCATCTGGCTTGTACTCACTTTTCAAATGAAGATGCATCTCCTAGAACAGGAAATTCTATTTGTATAGAGACTCAACTTCTCCAGTTTTGATATTTTACTTCTTTATATTGGTCTTTGGTCATTACTTGCTATCTCTCTGCTTGGTTTCTGGGACTGGGTTTCTTCCCCCATGCAAGAAACACTTGTTTCTGACTACTGTTGGCTCAGTTGTAAATGATTGACACTTTTCTGAATGTGTTATTCTGTGTATTTACGAGTGAGTTTCAATATTATTCCAAAGGAATACACCACTGAATGCCATGTGGACCCATAAAAGCAGTTCTTATGCAGTGGTCCACTAAAACTTGTGAATCCTCAGCCTCATAGAAAAATATATTTTATAGCAATCCTATGTGGGTAATTGTGGTAGTGATAGCATCTTGGAAGTGGCTATATGCTTTATGTAGCTCTCAGTAGGTAACCTGTTGCTTTTCTAAAAATTTATTTATTTTTAGTTTTCAACATTCACTTTCACAAGATTTTGAGTTCCAAATTTTCTCCCCATCTCATTCCTGCCCCCACCTCAAGATGGCATGCATTCTGAGTACCCCTTCTCCTAATCTGCCCTATCTCTCCCCCCTTCTCTTATTCCCTTCCCTCCAATTTTCTTGTAGGGCAGAATAGGTTTCTATACCCTGTTTCCTATATATCTTATTACCCAGTTGCATGTGAAAACAATTTTTTTTTAACTTTTGTTTTTAAAATTTTGGGTTTCAGATTTTCTCCCTTCCTTCCTCCCCACCCACCCTCATTGAAAAGGCAAGCAACTCGATACAGGTTATACGTGTGCAGTTATGGAAAACACTTCCATAGTAGACATGTTGTGAAAAACTAACTCTATTTCACTTAATACTATCCTGCCCCCCAATGTATTCTATTCTTTCTTTTGACCCTGTCTCTCCTCAGAAATATTTGCTTCTGATTACCCCATTTCCCAATCTGCCGTCCTCTCTATTATCCCCCTGCTCTCTTGTCCCCTTCCCCCCCCCCATTTTCCTGAAGGGTAAGATAGATTTCCATACCCAATTGAGTGTATATGTTATTCTCTCTTTAGGCCAAATCCTATGAGAATAAGATTCCCTCATTCTCTCTCATCCCCCCCCATTTCCCCTCCACCATAAAAGCCTTTTCTTGTCTGTTTTGTGTGAGAAAATTTACCCCCTTCTACCTCTCCCTTTCTCCTTCTCCCAGTATAATCCTCTCTCACCCCTTAATTGTATTCTCTAAATATCATCCCTTCAATTCAACTGACCCTGTGCCTTCTATCTATCTATCTATCTATCTATCTATCTATCTATCTATCTATCTACATACATATAATCTTTCTCTCCAACTACTCCAATACTGATAAAGGATTCATGAGTTACAAATATCATCTTTCCATGCAGAATGTAAACAGGTCAACCTTAATAAGTCTTTTATGATTTCTCTTTCCTGTTTGCCTCTTCATGTTTCTCTTGAGTCTTGTATCTGAAAGTCAAATTTTCTATTCAGCTCTGGTCTTTTCATCAAGAATGGTTGAAAGTCCTCTATTTCACTGAATGCCTATTTTTCCCCTGAAGGATTATGCTCAGTTTTGCTGGGTAAGGTGATTCTTCGTTGTAATCCTATCTCCTTTGCCCTCTGGAATATTATATTCCAAGGCCTGCTGTCTCTCAATGTAGATGCAGCCAAATCTTGTGTTATCCTGATTGTGTTTCCACAATACTTGAATTGTTTCTTTCTGGCTGCTTGCAATGTTTTCTCCTTGACCCGAGAACTCTGGAATTTGGCTACAATATTCCTAGGAGTTTTCCTTTGGGGATCTCTTTCAGGAGATGATCGGTGGATTCTTTCAATTTCTATTTTGCCCTCTAGTTCTAAAATATCAGAGCATTTTTCCCTGATAATTTCTTGAAAGATGGTGTCTAGGCTCTTTTTTTTGGATCATGGCTTTCAGATAGTCCAATAATTTTAAAATTCTCTCTCCTGGATCTATTTTCCAAATGCTCCATTCTAATTTTTAAGGAAGTATTTTCTTCAGTAAGCCTTTGGACTTCCTTTTCCATTTGGCCAGTTTTGCTTTTTAGGACATTCTTTTCCTCATTGGCTTTTTGGACCTCTTTTGCCATTTGGGTTAGGCTATTTTTTAAAGTGTTTTTTTCTTCAGTAATTTTTGGGTCTCCTTTAGCAAGCTGTTGACTGGTTTTTCATGATTTTCTTGCATCACTCTCAGTTTTTCCTCTACTTCCCTTACTTGCTCTCAGAATCCTTTCTGAGCTCTTCATGGCCTGGGACCAATTCATATTTTTCTTGGAGGCTTTGGATATAGGAACTTTGACTTTGTTGTCTTCTTCTGGTTGTATGTTTTGATCTTCTTTGTCACCAAAGTAAGATTCTATGGTCTGACTCTTTTTGCACTGCTTGCTCATGATCCCAGCCAATTATTTGCTTATAAGCTCTTTGTTAAGGTAGGAGTCTGCTTCCAGTGTGGAGAATATACTGTCCCAAGCTTTGGTGGCTTTGTGCAGCTGTTTTCAGAGATACTTCTAGAGACCTATAAATTCTCGTTCTTTCAAGTGCTATGTTGAAGGGCGAGGTGTTTATTCCTTTCCTGGCCTGTGCTCTGGTTTATGAGTGTCCACAAGCACTCTTTTCTGTCTTGGAACTTTGAGGAGGATTCTCTCTCCACAGCCACTATAAATTCCACTATGCCAGTGCTCCTCCTCACTCCAGTAGCGCCACTCAGAACTGTGACCCAGATCCAAGCATGGGCAAAGGAAGAGAATCCTGCACCAGCAAAGAGATCCCTGAAATCCCCCTCTGATCAGCCACTCAATTCCCCCTCAGTCTGTGGGCCAGAAGCTCCAGAGGCAGCCGCCACCCCAGGGCCATGCTTGGGGCCTGGGGCTGGGACCCTGAGTTTCTCTCTCACTGCAGACACAAACTTTTCCTACTGACCTTCTAAGTTGTCTTCGGCATTCATGGGTTGAGAGGTCTGGAAACCACCACAACTGCCTATGATTTAGTCCTCTGAGGCCTACTCCAGGTTTGCTGAGGCCTATGTGCCCATGCCAAACTGTGTTCCTCTCCCAGACTGTGTGATATACCTTTCTGATCAACCATCCAGGTTGCCTTGGGCCATACATTTATTTCACTCTGTCTTTTTGTGGGTTCTGCTGCTTTAGAACTTGTTTAGAACCATTTTTACAGGTATTTGGAGGGGTTTGGGAGAGAACTCAAGTAGGTCACTGCTTTTATTCCACCATCTTGCCTCTGCCCCCCTGTTGCTTTTGAGAATCCATTATTACTTTTCCTCTCTTCGTCTTTTATTTATTTTTATAAATTAAAAAACTGAACTTAAAGACCAAAAAAGGAGCATTTCCATACAAATATTATATTTTTTCTTGTAATGATGCTCACCATTCCATTCTATAGTTTTCTAAGGACTTGCTTGGCCAAATATGGTGGGTGAGAATGGAACCACCCCACTGAGAGAAGTGAATTAGGGTACATGTTTCTAATTGCAAAAGTAATTTAGTGTTTCATATTGGAAGGTGGCAATGTTGATGCTGTTATTTCCTTCATTGAGCTTCAGACTGACTTTAAAGACTTGAATTATAAGACCCCATAAACTCTCCTGTGACCCCTTTAGCATTTGATCCTCTTGGCTGCAGTCTTGTATCATTGACAAGACATAATAGTTGCTTAAGTTCTTTTCATTTTTAACCTTTTTTTCTTAGAGAAACCGCACAGCATATCAGCTAGAGGGCTGGCCTTTGAATTAGGAAGACATGGGTTTATGTACCACCTCTGACACAAAATGTCTGTATGATGCTTGACAAGTCATTTAACTTCTTAGTGTCCAGATAACTCTGCAAAGCTATAAATTGCAGATACTTCTCCAATCTGCATCAGTGAAATGAGATGGAATATTGAGATTTCCCCATAGAAATGAATTCATGGGTTTGGACAAATCAAGGAAAAGCTGGCATCAAGATTTCCTATGATAAAGTGGCTATATGCTTTATATAGCTCATAGTAGGTACCTTAGTGGTACCTTTGAGAATCTGTTATCATTTTTTCTTCTTTGTTTTATATTTATTTACTTTTAAGATTATAATTCTGGAGTTAATGATCAAAAGAAAGCATTTTCATACATACTGAGGAAAAGAAAAAGAGGATGCTATATAAAATCATGAATCACCTTTTCATACCATTTGCTTAAAAAATTCACATGATATTTTCAAAATTTCTACTTGACTGTGCTTCTTTCTGATCTTCCTTGTGTTCTCTTATGTGCAAAAAAAAGGAAAGAAAAATTACAGTAACCCACTTTTCTTTTCTGCACTTTAGTTCCTCTGTAAAATGAAGAGGAGGGTAGACTAGATAGCTTCTGGGGCCCCTTCCATCTCTGTATCTATTATTATACCTAGATCACTGTAAACCCAGTCTCTAGGATCTCACAGAACAGCATGGAGCCAGTAGAAGCCAGGGGATACCCAGTATGGAGGCATCTTGTACCATGGAGTTGAAACCAGAGCTGCAGATGCAAAGTGGAGTGAGCTGATGTCCAGTTTCTGCCCCCTATAAAGTAAGGCATTGGGAGGAGTTTGGTACTCTACTCTGCAGCCCTCCAGTAAGAGGGAGAGGAGACTAAGGGTGGTCATATTAATCAGGGCTTGAATTAGCAGCATAGTGCTGAGTTTAGAGTCAGTCTAGAATGACCCTTTAATTTTACAGTGGCATTTTAACCCAAATCTTCTGACTCCAGAATTAGTGATCTTTTCAATTTATCAGTCTCTCCACAAATTTTAAATTTGTAAAGTGCTTAGTACAATGCCTGGCACATGGTAGGAGCTTAATGGCAGCCTTTCTCTGGTTAACTTGTCATGATGTGAATAGCACACAACATTTGAGGATTGAATCCGTTGATTACATATTGCTCTCACCATATGATTGGCTAAAGTCCCTTTTCTGTCATATGTCTCCCTAATGAGATCCTTTATATCACATCTCCAGCACAATTCTTCATAGATGATATATTGCAATCTACTCCTGTGTACCATGGACTTATTCATTACCTGTGAGGTGAGCTGAAACTCAAATTTTTTAGACTGTGATATTGCATGAGTCATAGCCATATATCATCATTGAGAAAATATTAGTTTTTAAAGATAGAACATTTTTTATGTTGGGAAGTTAAAAGTTTGGAGTTACTAAAAATATTGCACATTTTCCCAAATGCAATTCAGTCTGTTCTCCTTCCATTATTGACTTCCTGGTCCATTTCATTGACCAAAATGTCTGCCCATGATGTATTCATAGATGGACCAGCTCTATGAACTGAACATGTGGATGCATGCAATAACCCAGACCAGGAGTTCTTAACTTTTTCTATATCTTGTACCTGTGTTTTCGGAATTCTATGGACCCTTTCTCAAAATAATACTTTTAAATAATTAAAAGAAACGCTAAATTTCAGTTTTGCATTAGTGAAAACGAATATGCATTTTTTTGTAAGTTTATAAATTCTTTGAAAATCTATCCGTGGACTCTTTGGAAGGCCATCGAGTCCATGTTAAGAAGCATTTTAATCAACTTGTTTTGTTTTCTTGTGTGGATAGTTAGACCAAACTCTTTTGAGTGATCACTTAGGAAAATCTGCAATGTTACCCAGCTTGATGCAATTAGCACACTATTATCCACTATTAGGAGAATGTGGAACACCTTGCTGTCTGTGACTGCTTATGCTTTGTACTGCGCACTGAACCTCTTCAATGACAATAATAATAAACACCATTGGCAAGCATGCATCATGTTTCATGCCTTATTTTATATTAATAGTAAGTGAATAATCAAATTATCTCAGTGCTAATATATTTCAAGGAATCCTGTATGATTTTAACATTGCTGGAACAGAATTTTTAAAGTCACATTTTGTTTTACACAATCAAATGCTTTTATGTAGCCAAAACCAAAATGAAACAAAACCAAATACCCTTTCCCCCTTTGCCACAAAAACCAATGAGCACAGTATGGTCTTGTATTTTCTTCAGCTTTTGGTCAATTTTGTGGGTATTTTTCAAATATATTAAGTATTTAAAGGGAATTTGACAGAAGAATTAGATAAATCATTCTATGCTAGAAGCAAGTGGTCTTTATTTAGTGCCTTTAAAGGAAGGTTATCTGGCTTACAGAGAGATACTGAAGACTATGATGGGGCAAAAAAAGAAGACTATTAGGTAGCATTTGCCACCCAAACTATGTCAAGCAACTAACATCTTCAAAGTAGGAGAAGGAAACAGATGGGAGATCTCTTCTGATGCCCAGGGATGAGATGAATTACTCAGGCTTGATGGCTTTCAGTTCATAGTAGGAAGTGAAAGGATGCCCACATGTTGATGCATTGTGACACCATGCTCTCACCATTCCTTCTAATCTCAATGGGTAAGACACTTTGTGGCATCTTTGCTTCATGCACCATGCCAGCTCAGGGATAGACTTTGGGGCTTTACAGGGAGGGGTGGCATATCATAATGGCCTATCTGATTGGTTTTCAATTTCTCATGTTATAGGCAGGGCAGGGAGTACATGGAAGACAAGTTTCTAGCATGGAAGGCTCCAAGACAGAAGATTCCATAAAAAAAAGAGGTGCAGGCAAGAGGAGGAGGGTAGATAGGTAGAACACAGGTAATCACAATAAAGTCTGAATCCGTGAAACTAAGTTTTTCTGGACTAACACAATTGTAAAGATGTTAGCTACTATAGAATGTTGTTTGAAAAAGCCTATCTTTTCTTCCTTATACCTTTGTTCAAGGATGTACTCAGTGCTTTATTCTCAAAAAGACTTTATAGAGGTTTTGTTTTTGATCTCCCCTTTTCAGTGAAATAAGGTCTGTGATTTTCTCAAGTGTTTGACAATCTTCTTTCTTTTACTTGTCTTGAGAATCAATCTTTCAAAAGCTTCAAAATGCGTCACCTCCACCATGTATCTCCTCTGTGTACACAATATTTGTCTAGTCCTGCTGTTATCTCATCTTTGTTTTTATTCCATTTCAACTTCCTATTGTCATATCTGTCCTCTTCACTCTCCTCACACCGCAATCAGCCTAGTCTAAACTCTCGTTACCTCTCCTCTGGATGATTGCAATAGCTTTCTATTTGGTCCCTCTGTCAAAGACAGTTTCTTTCTTTTTCAGTGCATTGTCTACACAGCTGCCAAATTGATATTGCTTATGTATCAGTTTGGCTTTGTTACTACCCTGAATTAGAAACTTCCAGGGCTTCTCATTGCCCTTAAGACCAAATAACAGACTTTCCTGGTTAACATTTAAAGCCCTTCTCCATCTGGCTTCTGTCTATCTTTCTAGGGTTATTACATATTACTCTACTTTTCTCTCTCTATGCTGTAGTCCAGTGGTGTCAAACTCAGATAAAAATGAGGGCTACTAATCTGTATATAAGTTTCCCTGTGGGTGGTACTGAGTTTTAAAATTTAATGTTATCTATGCTTTATTGTGTTTTATTTATTTTGTGAAATATTTCCAGTTACAATTTTAATCATGTTTCCACTGTACTCTGGAGTATTGCTGCAGCATGTTTGTTACCTCTTTTCTGGCGAAACTGTGCAACTTGCTAGTTCCTGTAAAATTGGTATACTGGTAACTGCTTAACAACCAATGATCTCCCCTTACCCACCCCCCACCAAAAAAAGACATAAGATACTTTGAAGTTAAATCTGCATCAGCATTTTCTCCATCATTTTTTAAAGTCTAGACAATCAACAAACAATTACCTATAAACAAATATAAACAATGTACTATTTTCTGATTTCTGATGTACAAATACTCACAATAAAAATTTAACAATTGGCTTTCACAAGCCAGTTCAAGGTGGCTCCAACACACCCTGGACTGAACATAATATATAAGTTCCCATTTTTGTGCCTTTGTGTAAGCTATTTTGTATGCCTGAAATTCTCTTCCTTCTTAGCTTTGTCCCTTAAAGCTACTGTCTACCAGGGGTGGGGAATCTGTGACCTCAAGACCACGTGTGGTCTTCTAGGTCCTTGGGTATGGCCTTCTGAGTGAGTCCAAATTTTATAGAACAAATCCTTTTATTAGGGGAACTTGTTTTGTGAGGTTTGGATTCAGTCAAAAGGCCATACGTGAGGACCTAGAGGGCCACATATAACTTATCACTTTGGTTCTTCCAGCTTGGTATTGCCTTTGAACTTTGTACCCCCAAGTCAAAGGTCTGACTGTACAAAAATAGTTAATTCACAAAGGAATCCAATATCATTGTCTTTACTCCTACTTACTCCACCTTTAAAGTGTTCTTTCCTTTTTGGGATATGAAGAATCCTTATTAACATAAAAAGTGTTTTAACCTCCATTTCTATTTGAGGTTGATGCCACTGTGCTAGAGTATAGAGGGAGGAGAGGGGAATAATATGTAATAACCTTAGAAAGATAGATAGCAGCAGATGGCGAAGGGCTTTATATGTTAACCAGGGTATTTGGTCCTGAGAGCAATGAGAAGCCCAGGAAGCTTTTTATTCAAGGCAGTGACAAAACCAAACCTATGCATAAGCAATATCAATTTGACAGCTGTGAGAACAATGCATTGAAAAAGGAAGAAAATATCTTTGACAAGAAAGACCAGTAGAAAGCTACTGTATCCAAACAGACCTCATGTTTTATTTTTGGTGTATATTGGTTGAGAAAATTCATGATGACCAAAAACTCCTATGATTCCAGACATGCTTTTAAATGAATATTTTATTCATTACCATTCAAAAATTACATACATTAAAAATGAGTTACATAATAAGACATACTAATTATTCAGTATGGAAGAGGCATGTTTACTTATTAATCAAAGTGAGCTATAATAGTTTGTGGGAATGAAATGAAGATCAGAAACCCGTGCTTCCCATCTTGCCTGTTTTTTCCCACATAATGGTTTAGATTAACACCTAACACCTTGACTTCAACTTTTGAATTTATAGTAACATCTTTAAAAAAAATATTTGATTCCTTTGTTGTGCTCTCTGGTCCATATATTTTTATTATCTGCTACCCCCGTTCACTTTGGCCAGTGCCCAGTACTGGGCTATTGATCTGTCCTGTCCAGCTGCCACACTCAAGTCAGTACTGACTTCTTAGAGACAATGCATTTCTGAGAAATCACTTGTTTGTCCCTACACAAAGCCTGAATTTTTATTTATGCAAACATCCTAATGGTATATTTCCCATTTTAATTACAGCAGTACTCAGGATATGATGTGAAATTCAGACTTGACTTTCTATCAGTTTTCCTGAATGCGATTATCTGTAGGTATTAAGTATGTCTAGAATCCTTGTCTTAATTTTAGCTTAATACCAAAGATAAATTGTATTAATTAAAAAAATCTGAGCCTACCAGAACATTCGCAGTGACCCAAATATTTTTATTTATTTCATTTAAGAATATCATAGCCTTAACACAGACCCACATCACCCAGAGAAACTCTAAGCTGTAAGTGATCACAATTTTTATTTCTCTTAAAATCCTCTTAGTCTGGATGCCTGATGTCTTTTGATTACAGTCTCCATTTTGATAAATCTAGGTGCTATACTTATTTGCACAGCATTAAAAAAATCCTATGCCTTAAAAAGTCAAGTAATACTAGATTTCTCAATGAAAAAGAAGTTCATCCGATAACTTGGTATTAGACAATTTCCATAGCATTCAAGAAAGAGAAATGATTGCCCTTTATATGATAAAGTTTTCAAATCACTTTGCAAATATTTTCTTATTTAAAACTCATAACAACTCCATAGATCTTATAATAGGGTATTTATTATTAGTCCCATTTTATAGTTGAGAGAACTAAGGCTTAGAGAACATAAGTGACTAAACTATGTTGGGTTTTAAACCCAGGTCTTCCTGACACTGAGTCTAGAAATCCATCCACTGTAACATGCTGCCTTTCAGTGAATTGTGGAGAGCCCTTCCAAAGTATAAACCTGTGAATATCTGCTTCATAGACCAAAATACTTTGGACAGCTGTCCACTTTCTTTCCAAAGTTGTCCTTCTCACAATGCTCTTTCATTTCTTATGGGAGAAAGCGTCAATCAGGTGCCAACATGTCCTTAACAGCTGCTAATGTTCTTTTAACAAGAAGGGTGTGCTCAAGGCAATTTGAGTCTAGAGCAATGGCAGCTTCCATGGAGAAGCTGAAGAGAGGCAAGGATAGATCAGCACTAAGGAGCTGTCCATACTTGTCAGGGTGCAAGTCAAATACTCAAAACTTGACATTCTGAATGCAAGAATATGGCACAAAATCTATTTCTATATTCCCTTTTATTAGTAGACTTTTAAAAATGTGTTTTAATGGTGCTTTTTGTCTTTACATTAATTATTTTCTTCCCTCCTCCACCAACTCAACATATTAGATATATTAGATATTAACAATGTGTTAGGTACTTTGCTATATACTGTGGGTACAAACACCAAAAATGAAATAGCCCCTGCCCTAAAGGAACTTATATTCCCCTGGATATGTAGCAGCAAAGGAAGAGAGTTTAGGGCTGGAAGTGATATTAAAATGGAAAGTGCAATACCATTATTTTTCTGTATTTCATCAGTTAATTTCCATTCCACTGCAGATTGAACCTTCCCTTGTAACAAAGACAATTGAGGGGAAAAAAAAGGATTCAGTATCCTTTCATGACAACATGTACAATGATTTATCCTAGTAGTCACCAAACTTTATGCTCTTAAGAAGGAGAGATTATGCTGTATCTTTTTTTTTTTTCTGGGCCCTTCATTTTCCTCTCATTAGTCAGAATTTAGTTTCCTTTTAGGTGTCTTTTCATTTACACTATGATAGCATTGCATATATAGTACTCTTGGTTCTGCTTATTTCACTCAGTACAATTCCATTGATATTTGTGAAGGGATATGGATCATTTTTTTCATCATCTTTTTTCCTCCATAAAAAGAAAAATGGGGGGAGAGTTCTTAATGACTGAAGCTTAGCTATAATAATGAACTGCAAATCCAGATGCTATGTGCTGTATGTATATATACATATATATATCATTCCTCATTTTATTTTATAGTTGTAGTTATGAAAATATATGAAGAAATGAAATTTTAATTCAATTTAAATATATTCTAGAGATACTTGCAGAGATGGTTAAAACCAAGCAATATTGCTTGTTGTTTGGGGCAGCTAGGTGGTAAAGTGGATAGAGCACTAGATCTGGAGTCAGGAAAACCTGAGTTTAAATAGATCTCAGACACTAGTGTGTGATCCTGAGCAAGTCACTAAATTTCTGTGCCTCAGTTTCCTTAAGTATAAAGTAGGTATAATATCTCCTACCCCTCAGAGTTGTTATGAAATCAAATGAGATCATTGTAAAGTGCTTAGCATAGTTCCTGGTACATAGTGAATGCCATGTAAATGTTACCTAGATGATGATGATGATGATGGTGCAGTTACTGTATATATTGTTTTCCTGGTTCTGATTTCTGCACAAAAGTGGAAATGATAATGATAACAACAACGACTGCAACAAACAACACCACCAGCACAACCCTCTGAATGCTGAAGCTTGGTCATGGAGAAGAATTGATAAAACATATTTTTCTGCCTTTTTTGCAGAGGTGATAGATAATTAATCAATCAATCAATCAATCAATAAGCATTTATTAAATGCCCACTATATGCCAGACACTGTACTAGGCACTGAGGATACACAAACAAAAATGTTGTAATACCTTTTTTGATTTGATTGATTTTTTTTTTGGTGAGGCAATTGGGGTTAAGTAACTTGCCCAGAGTCACACAGCTAGTAAGTGTCAAGTGTGTGGGCTGAGACCAGATTTGAACTCAGGTCCTCCTGACTCCAGGGCTGGTGCTCTATCCACTGTGCCACCTAGCTGCCCCTATAATACCTTTTTTGAGGAGCTTAAATTCTATTGAGGGAGACAATATAAAGCAAATATAATGAACTGGTTTAGTGAGGGAGCGCATGAAGAGTTGAAAGGGATAGGGATCAAGAAAGGGTTCATGTCAGAAGCGGTATTTGAATTTACTCTTTAAGGAATTAAGGAATTCTAAGGCAGAAGTGAAGAAAATATTGAATACAGTGCATGAGAAATAGCAGAAACATCAACTTGGTGAGATTGTATTGATGCGTGAATGAATGGTAGATTGATGTCAGGTTGTGAAGAGCTTAAAGAGACAGAAGGCTTTACATTTTATCTTTGAGTCAAAAAAGGAGTCATTGCTGTTTACTGTGGAGTGGAGTGTTATGTTAAGACCTGCACTTAAGCAAAATCCAACTATGGCATCTGTGTAAAGGATGAATTAGAGTGGATAGAGACTTAGGGAGGGAGACCAGTTGCAATAGTTTAGGCAAGAGGTGATAATGTCCTGGACTAAGGTGGTGGCTCCATGAGTGGAAAGTGACAGATATAAGAGATGCTCTTGAAGTAGAAATGGCAAGAGTTGACATTAAGTATGTGGGGTGAGGGTAAGTAGGGAGTCAAAGATCTTGTCAAGGTTGCAAAACTAGAAGTCTGAAATGTTGGTGGCGACATTGATATAAATACAGAAAATCAAAAAAGGCATACATTTGGAGAGAAAGATAATGAGTTATGTTTTGGACATGATTAGTTTGAGATGTCTCTAAGACATCTAGTTTGAAACTTCCAATAGCAAGTTGGGGATGTGGGACTAGAGTTAGAGAGAGAAACTAGAGTTAGATATGTAGATCTGGGAATCATCCACATAGAGAAGATAAATAAATTCATGGGAGCAGATTAGTCCAACAAATGAAGAAATAGAGAGAAAAGAAGAGGTCCTAGCACAGAGCCCTTGGATATACCAGCAGTTAGGAAGTTGATGATATGTAAGAGCTAGACAAGAAAACTGAGGAGTGGGTAGATAGGCAAGAGGAAAACTAAGAGAGACTAGTGTTAAGAAAAGAAAGGCAAAAACAACAACAACAACAACAACAAAACTACAGAAGAAGGTGTGCCGAGGAAGACAAAATAGACAAGAGGACATGATGTTTTAGAGAAGTCAAAAAGGACAAAAGTATTTGGCAAATAAAAAAAAATTACTCATAATCTGGGAGAAAGTAGTTTTGGTCATGTACTGAGGTCAGTGGCCAGTAAGTGGTGTGGATTTTTACATATTCTGTCAGACTTAGTTGATGCTTTGGTTGTTTCTGCCTGGCTAATTTTTTTTTTTCTTTCTTTAAATTGTTTTTTTGAAAGGGATAGCTTTTTGTGTAGGGGGAGACAATTGAAAATGTTTCATAAAGTCAAGAAATAGCAATACAATTTTATATGGTATATGATTTTACTTTAGTAAAATAACTATACAAAGTAAAAATGTCACCTCATAGTTCCTCCCCCCCAGAGCAAGGCAGGCCCCTAGTGGTGTCAGGTCTTTGCAAAGGTAGCTTCAAGGCTATGACTAGTGGCATTTTCTTTTTTTCCCTTTGACTTTCATTGTCAATTAGGATCTGATTCTCTCAAGTTTGGTCTCGACTTAAAAAATCACATCTATTTTGTATGTTCCATCTTTGATTGCACTCATCCAGCTCACACAGACTAAATAAATTTTGAAAGGAAAAAAAAAAACTCTGGTTGCTTTGGGCCACTTAGCCCTTAATCTTAAAAGTGCTGATTAGGCTTGTCCTCTTGATTTCTCTCTAGGATACTTAAAGAAAAGACCCTAAGACCCTAAGCAGACATAAGCTGATCATGGTTATTATTTCTTTTCTAAGGCCTTTACACACACACCACACACACACACACACACACACACACACACATATATATGTATATGTATGCATGTATATTTGTATACTGGAGTTTAAAAGTGCTGGTTAGCTATTTTGAGCCCTTTCTTTGACCTAAATTTTGATGTCTAAATCTCTGTTATTCACTTTTTCTTTTTCTGTTTCCTCCTCCTTTTCATCTCCCTTTCTCTCTTGATGTTTTTCTCTCTGTGGTTCTATCCCTCAGGCTCTGACCTTGGCCCTGTTCTCTATCCTCAGGCTCTCTCTAGCAGAATTTATTAATTCCCATGGGTTTAAGTATCATGCATATGCAGATAACTTCCATATCTCTGGCTATATAACCCAAATCCCTCTTGAACTGCAGGCCTGAAGTAACAACTGCCTTCATGTTATCTACACATATCCCATCAGCATCTGAATTTTAGTAGTCCAGAAAAGGAGGTCATTTTCTTTCTCTAGGAACTCCCTCCTTTTTTTTGTTGAAATCTCCTGATCATCCTTTCTCTTCCTAGATTTGCACTTCTGCATCTTCCTCATTCTTCCCTTTCCTTCACCCCCCCCATAGCCAATCATTTCATTCATATCATCATTAGCCTACTTTATCCTGGTGACTATTCAATCATATGGATTATTATAATAACCTCCTAATTTGTGTCCTTGTTTCTAGTCTTTACCCTCTCCAATCCAACTTCCACACTGCTGCCAAATTAATATTTTCAAAACATAGATCTGACCATGACAACACCCTGCTTAAAAATATTCAGCAACTTCTTATTGCCTTTAGGATAAAATACTGCCTCCTGAGAGACTCTCCACAATCTGACTCTGACCTACTTTTCCAGACTTATTTCATATTCCTCCTTTGGATACATACACTCATTTTTTTCCAGTTTCATCTCAGGTGCTACCTCTAAAAGAAATATTTTCTCATTCCCCTTAGTTGTTCATTCTCCCTCCTCAAATGACTTTGTATTTATAGTTAGCAGTGGTTTGATCAGAAGATTCCTGCTCAGTTGAGTCTTCCCAATTGACTTTATGATAGGATATAAAAAGCAGATAACAAAGACCATGGGTACTAAGAATTTGCCCCTTTCACAACTGGAGAAGCTGACTCTACATGTTGGAAAAGGTGCTAAATCAGGAGTAGTTGTTCCTAGCTTCTAAAGGCAGTATGAAGAAGTGTTTATACTTTGTTGGTCTTTTAGGATATATGAAGATTTTCCTCCTTAATCTGATAACACTATAAGGCAGCTACCCACTGTCAGGCTGAAGGATTAGTCATAGCACTAGTGACTCTTTCATTATTATTATTATTATTAATTTTGAACTTAAAAACAAAGGGACAATTTTTTTCCATTTTCAAAGCACAGCACAGAGAGAGAGAGAATTCAATATGAAGCCACAAATCTCCATTTGACAGTTTACTTTTTTTTTAAAGTTTGTAATAAATATTATACATTGTTTTCAAAGCTGTCCTGCTTTTCTGGGCTTCCTTCTGAGTTTTCTTTTCTTCTCTGCTGTGCCCCTTTTTTTCTCCCTTTCTTCCCACCCTACACTAGAGAAGGGCACCATTAGACCATCATTTCTTATAGCACAGTAGTATTCCATCACAATCATATACCACAACTTGTTCAGCCATTCCCCAGTTGATAGGCATCCCCTCAATTTCCAATTCCTTGCCACCACAAGGATAGCTACTTTAAATATTTCAGAACAAATAAGTTTTTTTCCTTTTTCCTGATCATCTTGGGAAACAGACCTAATAGTAATATTGATGGATCAAAGGGTATACACAATTTTATAAGTCTTTGGGTACAATTCCAGCTTCATCTTCAAAGTGGTTGGGTCAGTTCACAGTTCCACTGACAGTGTATTAGTGTCCCAATTTTTCCACACCTCTCGAACATTTGTCATTTCCCCTTTCTATCATTTTAGCCAATCTGATAGGTGTGAGATGGTATCTCAAAGTTGTTTCAATTTGAATTTCTCTAATTAATAATGATTTGGAGCATATTTATAGACTATATATGTATATATGTGTGCATATGTATGTAGTTTTGTTTACTAAAAAAAACCTGTTCATATCCTTTGAATAATTATCAATTGGGGAATGAATCGTATTCTTCTAAATTTGACAAAGCTCTCTACATATTTGAGATATAAGACCTTTATCTGAGAAACTGTTCAGGAATTTCCCCTTCCTTCATTTTTTTTTTTTTTTGCTTTCTGCTAATCTTGGCTAGATTGGTTTTATTTGTCCAAACTTTTTTTAATTTAATGAAATCAAAACTATCCACTTTACACCTCATTCTGGTGACTCTTAAAAAGCCAGCTAGTTAGTCCTGCACTCAACTCTAACAGGTTCATCTTTGGCAGACAACAGAGAATCAGCTCTGGCATTGAATTGAAAGAAGTAGGCCCAGAGAGACTAGCTGACCACCTGTCCAGCAGAGTCAGCACAACCAACATAACCAATAACATCAGGGCACAACAAGAAAAGACATCCTGGTCCTGCAGTGCTTGAGATGTCAATTTATTGGTTATGTGTATGCCGTACATGTATTTCTCTATTAATGTACTCTATATGCGTGTCTGCTCATTGCATGTTTTTTTTTTTTGGGGGGGGATGGAGAATGAACCGTTAGTGTATGGGAGCAATGTTTGCCACTGCTGTTCATGCTATGCTATTTTAGTAAATGACTTTGTTTTAAAATAATTATGTCAATTGGCTGACTATTAAAGGTATCTCTCTAAAGCAGGAGTTCATGAGATATAGTCTGAGTAATGCAGAGCCACAGAGTACTTTGATTGTGAGGTAGTTGTATTTTGGAGGACCTAAACATCAACTGGAAATTGGTAGGGTAACTCAGAAAGGGTACTAAATGTTTATTTGTGATATGTTGTATGCTCCATTAATGAAGGCAAACTCAATGAAGGCATAGAGTTTTCATCTTTGTCTATGTATATTTAGTGCCTAGCATAGTATTTGGAATGTAACAAACATTTAATAAATGCTTATTGAATTGAATTGGAAGGATTATACTTTCAGTTCCTAAGGTTTTATGTGTGCATGTTTTAAAATTAAGCACATTTCAAAGGGAAGGGAGCTAAAACACCTCATTTCTTTTATTAAACTTCATCCATATTGAACAGTCTCATCATCTTTCCATCCTTCACCTTATCCTTCTCTCTGGCCTCCTACTCTCCCCAAATCATATTTGGAATAAGATTATAATGGCAAGTGATCTCCTTTTATGAGGCTTCCTTTGCAGCAGCTCAGGTGGAAACTACGCATGCATAGCTGTGATTTACCACCAACTCAGCACAGAGAGATTTAATATATTCACTCATCTTGAAGAGCAAGACTATTAGATGAATGGCAAAATTCGGAAGAACAGAGAATGCCCTGTTCTACACTTGAGTGAGTAGTTGGAAGCCCCTATAAATGAATGGAGTCTGTTTAGGATTATAAGCTATTTTTGAAATTTTGGGCAGGATGTCAATGTGTTTATCCTTAAATGCCAGTCAGCATGTTGTTGTGTTGGGGTGCTTTGTGTAATGTCACGGTGTGGTTAGATTTCATCATTCCTAAGATAGGATTTCAAGAGATAATTCAGATGAAGAAATGTTACAGGATTGGGTAATGAGGAATGACTAGAATCACCATGTAGGAATTCTGAGAAAGCAGACTGGTATAAACATAAATCAAGTTAGTATTAGGAACTATAAAAAAGGATACTTCCAGAGGCCTAAATGTCTACATATTTTCTCTTTGAACAATTATTTCTGACAAATAAAACACCTTAATGAGAGCTAATAAGAAATCAAAGTATTCTTCTTAGATTTTTGCTTATTGTTTGACTAAAAGTTGAAGTGATTTTGCTATAGTATCATACAATTACAGAGTTGAAAAGGAACTTTAGAGGTCATCTAGTATAATTTGTGCCTTAAAAGTAATACCCTTCCCAATATCTTTGTTGGTTTTCTGGTGAGATGAGGAACTCCCAATCAGTTTATTCCACTGTTGGATGGCTCTAATTGTTAAATTGCTTTCCCTTTTTACTTTAATACATTAATATTTTTCAGACATTTCAGTCTTATCTGACCATTTAGAGGAAATGAAATAATAAACTATATTGAGGGAATGCTACATTCTGGGTAAAGGTGCTAGATGTAGAAATGGTATAAGGTAAATCAGATTGATATTCATGCATGATGATATAGCAAGCAGCTCATACTTCTGACCAGGAGGAAACTTGTTCATGATAAGACAGTGTAGTGCAGTGCAGACAGGCCCGGATTTAGCATCATAGGACCTGACTTTTAATACTGGCTAGTAATTGACCCCTAGAAAGCAGGTAGGTAGAGCGTCTTCCTGAATTCAGATCTAGTCTCAGACACTTACTAACTGTGGGGGCAAGTCAGTTAACCCTGTTAGCTTCAGTTTCCTCATCTGTAAAAATGAGCTGGAGAAGGAAATAGCAAAACATGCTAGTATCTTTTCCAAGGAACCCCTAAGTGGGCTCATGAAGACATGACTGAAAGGGCTGAATAATATGGTGACTGTTTGATCTTTAATCAGTTACTTAATTTCCCTGGGCCTCATTTTCTAAATTGTGAAATAAAGGAATTAGGCTTTATAATCCCAGAGTTCCCTACCAGCTCTAAATCTGATGGTTCTAAGAAATTGAACTTCATGTTTTTCTTCTTTTTTTTTGTTTGTTTGCTTTTTCATTTGTACCTCTGCTGGAGGCAGTGGAAGGATGTTGAATGTGTGTAATCAAAGCAACTGTGTTTGAGTTCTTGCTCTGCCCCTTAAAATATATGTGACCTTGGACAAATCACTTCATTTTGGAAACTTTCTTTTCCTCACCTGAAAAAGAAGAAGTTTGACTAGATCAGTGATTCACAAAATACGGTGTGTGGATACTTGAGACTTTTTTAGGGGATCTACAAGTTCGCAATTATTTTCATAATAAAATTAGGATATTTTAATTTTGACTATGGCCATAATTGATAGATATAACCCACAGCTAGGTAGTGCAGTGGTTAGAATGTCATGCCGGAAGACAGGAAAAGATTCATCTTTCTGAGTTCGTAGCTGGCCTCAGACTTTTACTGGCTGAATGACCCTGGGGAAGTCACTTAACCCTGTTTGCCTCAGTTTCCTCATCTGTAAAGTGAGCTAGAGAAAGGAATGGCAAATCACTGTAATATCTTTGCCAAGAAAACCCCAAAAGAAGTCACAAAGATTCAAACATGACTGAAAAAATGATTGAACTGAAATAACCCATATAAATCCCTTCTATAGGTGGTCCTCAATAATTTTAAGAGTGTAAAGGAGTCCTGAGACCACAAAGCCTGAGAACCACTGGAGAATTCCATTTCTTGCGTGCAAATCATTGTAGGTAACACATTATAGCCTACCATAATGCATGTCACCCTTTGGACTATTTATACAAATTTTTAATTTACATTTTTACAAATTTAATTTTTTACAAATTTAATTTTTTTAAAAATTTTTACAAATTCATGATGTTCCATGTTTTGAAGCTATATAACATGACTAGGAGAATATTGCTGTACATTTTATATCAGAGAATAATTTGTCATCATTCAAAGGATTGTGTCATTCCCTCATTGCAATCCAGTTTTCCTTCCCCTTCCTATTTAATCTTAGGTCCAGTTTTTGTCAATATGAAATATCAGGGCAAAACATGTGTACCAATGGACTAAATCCATCCTTGGTTAGCCATCCAACTATGTGTTATGATCCAGATGATGTTGTGTGTGTGTGTGTGTGTGTGTGTGTGTGTGTGTGTGTGTGTTGTGTGTGTTTGCATGGCACGTCATTTTGGTCAACATACTTTATCTATTTAGGAATTTTCAGCATGGGATTGTTAAGCTGATCTCTTTTGAGTAGATTTAAGTAGACTCCAAATTGGTTTGATACCAGCTTGTTAGGACGTCACTAGTGAAGTGCCCCGAAGATCAGTACTTGTTCCTTTGCCTTTAAACATTTTCATCAATCACTTGGATCAAGGCATAGATGGCATAATTATCAAATTTGCAGATGGCACAAAAAATAAAAGGAATGGCTGCAGACTAGATGACAGAGATAAGATCCCCCAAGAGACAGTGACGGGCCAAAACAGTAGACTAAATCTCATAAGATGAAATTTAATAAAGAAAAAAAGTTTTATGAATTTGTTTTTTAAAAAATCAACTTTATGTGCACAAATATAAGAATAATTACTAAGATAGATCTTTTGTTCTTTTTAATTGGTTTTTAAATCTATGGAAAAAACCTTATAACTAATTAGACTACTACAGCTGGGAGAAATACAGCTGCAACTAAGCTATAGCCACCATAAATATGTGGAGACTGTTTACTATTGATTAAAGAATCAACAAAGCTGAAGTAGTATCATTTCCATTTTAACCTTGGCTCAAAACCACATTGACAAATGTTAAGAAGCTAAAGGTTCTAAGAGTAAGTTACAACTATTTCTCAATATCCCTTGGCTAGAATGAGAATTGAGAAATGAAGAGGTAGTTATTTCAAATCTTAAATTGTCATGCTATTAAAGCATTTTCATCTTTAGTAGATCTAGATTTTGTTAGGAAGTAGCTTTAGAGGGATCACAGTGGTTCTTAAAGATGCTATAGGGATAGCTAGATGGTGCCATGGATAGAGCACCGGCCCTGAATTCAGGAGGACCTGAGTTCAAATCTGGCCTCAGACATATAACATTTACTAGCTATGTGACCCTGGGCAAGTCACTTAATCCCATTGCCTAGCCAAAAAAAAAAAAAAGGTATGCAAAAACCAGGGAATCCTAAAAGTCTGAGAGCAGTTTTATGTTTAAACTTAGACTTTTGGGTCATGTTGTATAGGTAAGTATCCATGAACACTATGGTGCTTTTGTAATCCTTTCCACTCAGAATGTTGGATAAGGGTGTTTTCTCTGTTCTTTAAATTAAGTGGAAATCTCTCTTGATTCAGATGAATAAGAGCCTTGCCTTACTCTGATATTTGCCCTATTTCCTTCCTATCCTCTTGTTATGTATTTTTGATATAGGTCCATTATGTCTCCTTGGCCAATATAAAAGATGCTATTTATACTAACCATTCCGTTAGGCTTACATCAGTTTGTGTCTCAAATAATTACAATTTGATGTAGTTCAAATCCCAACTTCTTCCATTTTATATATGTGTGTGTGTGTGTGTGTGTATGTGTGTATGTGTGTGTATGTATGTATATATGTGTGCATGTGTGTATATGAGTGTATACATAAGTATACGCATATGTATATTTCATGGAAAGTTTTCCTTGGAGGGGTGGGAGGGGAAGGAGGGATTTGGAGAAATCAATGCCTGTAACTGTTTTTGGATGAGGATAGTTGACGGAAGACAGAAGATTAAGCTGCAAAAGAGTACATATTCTAGCCTGAAGTTATGTTTTAGTTGAAATAAAAAGTTATTTTTATTTGATATTGTATTTGGTATGTGCTGGCTTCCTCGGGCATTGACTTTAGAGGCTTCTAGAGGGTATTTTCAGAAGGAGAAAATAAACAGGAGGCTCAAGCCACAGGGTTGTTGAGAATGAAGCAGCATTGAAGCACTCAGGGCCCTGCTGAAGAGGGTGATATTTTTCTTCTGGCAGCAAAATATTTCCCAGCATTGCAATAATGAGCACAAATGTGACAGACAAGAACATTCTTTTTAGTTTGGGGAGCTTTTCAGAGATTTGAACCTTTATTTTACATATCAATTTGGCATTCAAAACATACATTCAGGTCCCTTTATTCATATATTCCACATATTTTACTTTCTAAGTATGGTGCCTTTAAAATGGGCCTACATTAATCTGGATGCCAAATGAGTCTCAGCTAGGCTGTCGGAGTAATGACCAGCAGCTATTTTTCATATTCCCAATATATCTCCTTAATTTTTTTTGGTTATTTGCTGCTTTTTTAGCCATTATAGTTTGAAGATATTTCTAAAGACCTAAGAGCCAGAAAAAGGCTACTCACGGCTCAGGTCTCACTGGGCTTAACTATATTTCCTTAGGGAGAAATCTCAAAGGCCTATATGGATGTGAGTTATTATTATTGTAATATGGCAGTATTATTGTAATAAGTGTGCGTGGTTGCAGCATATCAGTGGTCCTTTATGAATAGTCAGGTGTATGGATATAGGTGGCTGTCAATCAGACCCAGTACCCAATTCATTCCTGCCATGTCATTCCCTCCCCTCAAGTACTTCCTCATCTACCTAGAAGTATAATTCATTCTGCCTTTCTGGCTCCTGCTCCCACATACTTGTCCATGCCCCTTGCTTTCCTTCTCAGTGGGCTGTGTCAACCAAGTGTCATTATCATAATAAGAGGCCTAATTTGATTAAATAAAAAACTAATATGATACATTCAACAGAACCACAAAAAGCAACCATTTGTTTCCTTCCCACCCCTAAGATGAAGTCTACTCTTACTGGCTCCTGTACCCAGAAGAAAGAAAGAGAAGAAACTAATGCTTGCTGTAAAGCCTAGAGGGTAGGTTCAGTGATGACAATTAGCACTGACAGGAAGCAGGTCTTTTTGGTGGTCACTCTAAAAGCTACAAATACCTCAACCCCACTTATTTGGGTCTCTGTGTTGGCATAGCTGAATGAAAGCTAATTTGTTCCATGCAACCACCTGTTTTCATGTCATTTTCTCCTGTTTGGCTTCCCTGACGAGAGAGAGAAAGAGGGAGGGAGGGAGGTAAAGGGAAAGAGGGAAGGAGAAAGGGAGGGAGGGAAGGAGGCAAGGAGAGAGAGAGAGAGACAGAGAGAGACAGAGAAAGACAGACAGAGAGAGACAGAGAGAGTTTTTGATGTATTGGGGTAAGTATAAAGAACAAGGAATGGAAAAGAAGAGCCTGAATTTTAGAAATGGGGGCCTGAACATGAGGTGTCAGTCATTTAGTCCCGTCTTATGCTCAGGAACTTTTGTGGAAAACAAATTCATGGCCTCATTTTACATAATAGTTACAAAATTCAGATAGCTTTTTCTACAGTGTGTTCATATGGTAAAGAATAATGAATAATATTCTTGAACTGATGTCAGGAAGATCTAGGTTTAAATTTTTCCTCAGACACATATTATATGACCATGAACAAGTTATTTAATGTCTCTGAGCCTTAGGTAACTCTGAGACAGATCTACTAAATTATAAGCATTGGGATCTGCCCGTATGGAAAGAATTACCTCCCAATAAAATCATGGATGTTTAATATCTTTATTATTATATTTGATTATTATATTATATTTATAATAGTATTTATTATATTATATTATAGAAACATAGGTACATACATAGAGATACTTGAATTAATTTATCCTACAGCATTAATTTGAAAATAAAGTATACATTAATAATAAAATCTTTCATAAATACACAAAGCACAATTACATGCATTTAAAGTCACGTGTGACAAAAATAGCTTCACATAGCTTCTATTTTCTCTGGCCAACTGAGGGTAAGTAGGGCAGATCCTAGGCAAAATTGTACATTTTCTTTTGAACTTCGTTCTTTTTTCTTCCAGTTTACCCCTTGGTGCTCTTTTCCATTTTTTTTTCCTTATGACCCTTCTCTCTATTTCACATACCAATCCCTTCCTTCTTTATGTCCCATATCAAAATATGGAAAAATCCACCATCAGCCATTTGTGCCTGCCAACTGATTACATTTTAGTACATGTTAATTTAAAGATATTCTCTCATCCAGGCACTGGCATGTTAGTAGAATTTTTGGGGGGGAAGAGGAAATTCACTATGTATATTCTCTATTCTTTCATTTATCCACAATTTCCATATAAACATAAAAACTAAAAAAGAATCACTTAGAAGCACAAGTGTTTTTCTTTAATTAGCATAGCTGAAGAAGAACCACAAAACCCCTCTCCTTTTGTAGAGGGACCACCTTAGCTTCCCATGCCACAGGAAGGAGATGTCTATGAAGAATGCCTGAGAAACAGCTCCAGATGAGGAGCTGCCAGCATACCAGAGCAGTAGGAGTTTATTGGCAATAAAGATAGTGGGAATCATCTGCTGGGGACACTACTTGGTTTTCTAAGAGGGTTGCTGTTCTTTTAACCATACCCAAACTCCACAGTGTACAGTAGTTTTCAGGAGATGAGGTTGAGATGGAGTGGGAGGTGTGTAAGCTCTAAGAGCTAAAAAACTCAAGGCATGCACCATACCTCTCTCTCCTTGTTACTGATTAGTCACCATTTCTATTCTGGATAACATGATGAATTGAGATTAAAAACAATGGTTTAAAAATTGAAGGATCTAAGTTCAAAGCTGACTCAGTTATTTAATATCTCAGTGACATCATCACTAAGTCACTCAAATTTAGTTTCGTTACCTTTTTAATGAGAGGGTTGGAGTAGACAACCTCTACTTTAAATTCTATAATATAAGAAGTGTTAGAAGAGTAGACCAGGAAATTTACACATCTGTGTTATTTTCCCTCCCATATGTCCCTTTTCTACCCTAGTGGATTTAAACCAAGACTTACCTGAATTTTGGAAGACAATTCCCAAGACCTACTAAGGGCAGAGGATTGTCTTTTCTTGACCAGTCAGTCTGTCAATCCACAAGCATGTATTAAGTTCTTATGTGTTAAATACACACACACACACACACACACACACATACATACATACATACATATATATAGATATATAGATATATAGATATATCTATATATAGATATATCTATATAGATATATAGATATATAGATATATCTATATATCTATATATCTATATATATATATGTAGAGAGAGAGAAAAAGAGAGAGAGAGTTGGTGGAATGTAATATGGGACAGAAAAATACTAGCAGCTTTGGGGGATGTGGAAGGAAGAATTTGACCTCTGTCTTGAAGGAATTTGGAAAAGGAGATGAGACGAAATACATTAATAATTGTGAAAGAAGTTCTTTTTTGACAAGATTGCAGAGTCTCATGTTCATTTTTCAGTTCTGTCTGACTCTTCCTGACCCCTTTTGGGGTTTTCTTGGCAAAGATGCTAAAGTGGTTTGCTCTTTCTTTCTCCAGCTCATTTTATAGATGAGAAAACTGAGGCAATCTGGGTTAAGTAACTTGCCCAAAGTCACATAGTGTCTGAGGCTAGATTTCATCTCAGGTCTTCCTGACTCCAGCCTTAGTGTTCTATCCTCTGCACCACCTAGCTGCCTCAAAGTCTCTAATGACAAAAATAGCAAATAGTTACTAAAACAATGACTATCTCATCCACTTTACCATATCCTTGCATTGACACAGTATCTTTTATATATGAGTTGGGGGTTTTCCACTATCAGGCTACCAGGTGGTTTGGGGGGTTTCTATATTGTTGCTCAATCAAGATATTTCAAAACCAATTGTGGTTCTTATTTCCACTCTCCTTTTTCCCCACTGCACAAAACAATAGAGAGATATTTTGGATAGATTAGGTGAAATAATGTATGTTTTTTAGAATTTGAGTTATATTGAGAGAATACTAAGCAACTGAAGATCTAAAAATGTTTAAAGTACAGCTAAAAAAAGTAACTAAATAACGAATTGAAATAAACTGAACTTAGAACCAGAAAAATATGCAGTTCAACAACAAAAAAATTATTCTAAACTTTACAAATACCAAATAAATACCATATACAAAGTAAAAAGAAGAAAAGGACATATGAAATTGAAGCTCTGTGGGATAAAAATCAGCCTGACTCTGGCAGTGGATAGAGCACCAGCCCTGAAGTCAGGAAAACCTGAGTTCAAATTTGGCCTCAGACCAAACACTTGACACTTACTAGCTGTGTAACCCCGTGTAAGTCACTTAACCCCAATTGCCTAAAAAAAAAAAAAAAGATCAGCCCAGACAACTAAAAGAGAAATGGAGTTGAAGCTCTGAGCCAAAACACTTTATTAAAGGGACCTCTAATGAAGTGGACCCCAGACCTTCCTCATGGCCTGAGATACCTTCTCCTTATGGAGTCTTATTTTTATAAGGCTTAATACCAGATTTATTACCTGAACATTTCAAAGCAACTATACAAAGTACAGAATCCCATTGGTTGACATATGATGCATAAGCTAAAAATGATATGTCAGCAGGGCCATGGATTGGGTGAAGTAGGGAATGTCCCTGCTGACTAAGTGGTCATAAGATAGATGGGCTCCTCCTTAGGGTAGAGGAGATGATATAAGGTATACATATACTCCAAAAACATATCAGTGGGGAGGTATTTTCTGTAGCATGACACCCATGCTTGATTTGGTCATGGAATTTGAGCAAAATAGGATGGAGATATCTATGTCAGCAATTTTGCAGTTATTCAAGTAAGCTCCATAGCTGATAAACAAGTAATGAACATTATATTAAAGTTTGAGGCCTATTATAGGGCCCTTTTATTAGAATTTATATTCTTATGTGACATAGAAAATATGGATTAATATATTGCTTATTCTTATACCTATTATAAGATGACTACCTAAATATGTATTACTAAATGAGTATATTGGAATAATTGCTAACAATCATTAACCTTTATAGAATCATAATGAACTAATGGTGATTAGAATTTAAGTAGGGGTCCTTAATGAATCATCTCTCTCAGCTCTTACATGAAGCTTCCTTTTTAAGAGTATAGAAGAAATTCAGCATGTTACTTTCAAAGCTGTCCTGTTAATCTGCACTTCCTTCTGAACTTTCTGTTCTCTTCTTTGCATTTAAAAATGCTTCACTTAAGTAATACAATGGATAGAACACTGGGCTTGGGGTCAGGATGAATTCTATTCATGACTTAGCAGTTTACTAGCTTTGTGACATTGGGTAAGTGACTTAACTTCCCCTTTTCAGTTTCTTTTTTGGTAAAATGAGAGGATTAGATGCAATGTCCTCTAAAGTTTCTTTTAGCTCTAAATATATGACCATGTGAACATGCTAACAATCATTATTCTTATTTTTTTGGCTGATTTGCCACTTTTTTTTGGCTAATGTTTTGCCAATCTCTCATACCTGTGAGAGAATTTCAGAGTTTTAATTTGCATTTCTCTAATTATTGATTCAGAACATTTAAAAATATGGATATTGATCACTTGAATTTCTTCCTTTGAGAGATTCCTATTCAGAATCTTTGACCATTTCTCTTTTGGGGAATGGCTTCTGTTTCTATATATTTGTACCAGTTTTCTGTTTATTCAGATATCAGACCTTTGTTACAGAAAATTGCTGCAAATAGTCTTTTTTTCTGTTTTTCTGTCCCTTCTAATTTTAATTGCATTGATTTTTCTTCTGCCAGAGTCTTTCAATTTTATGTAACTGGTTCAACAATGTAAATTCAACATTTCCTCTTTATTTTTCTAATAAACTTTAATAGAATCAGTTAAGTGACAAGTGTTGAAAACAATAAAAGAACCAGGCATTGGATTCCAAATCCTGACATAAGAGTTGAATTTGATCAGTATTTCATATAGCTATATCAATTTTGAGGTAAGTTATAATAATGTTTGATTTGGGATAAGGGCTTTATTTTATTTATTTATGTGTGTGTGTGTGTTTGTGTATGTGTGTGTGTGTGTGTGTGTGTGTGTGTGTGTGTGTGTGGTTGTGTGTGTGTGTGTGGTGTTTTGAATTCTATGTCTTAGTTAATAGCTTATATTCATGTTGGAACAAAGCCATTACTTTAAGGACTAAAGAAAACAGCCATATGTTACAGTGGAAAAGGCGACATCTTGGGAGTCACAGGACCTGACTTCAAATTTTAGGTCTGTTTACTTTTTATATAACCTATTTGTCACTCAGTCTTTCTAGGCCACTGTTTTCTCATCTGTGAGAAAGAATTGGACTTGCTTAGGACTGGACTTACTGTCCTTTCCTCTATTGTCTTTTCCAACTCTGAAGCTATGACTAGCCATCATGTAGAACTCTCAATATGAAATATATTAATACCTTGAATGTCTAGCTGAATTTATAATTTTAGGCAAGGCACACACTCCACTTTAGTTATTTTTTAAGCTGTTTTTAACAAAGGTCTTTTGCACTCTGTTGTATTTGGCCCAAAAATGTTTGTGACAGTGCTGGAGGTTATATATAACTCTGCCTAGGCATACTCAAGTGAGTTATTCAAATGTGAGACGTCTCAAGAATATTTTGTTTTGGCACACATCACTGGGCTGTCCTTTTATGTTAGTAATATCTTGTAAGTGAACACCTTGCAAATATATTAAGTATCTACTCCACTATAATGAGGAGAAAAATCAAATTGCTTTCTTCAGAATTGAGCATTGTTGGGTATGAATTGGAGACAAGGCTTTGATTTTAAAGAATTGCATTCAGCAATCTTGATGAAAAATAATTTTTTTTTGTGATGACTGTATGATCTAATGAAAAAGGAGGGGGATGTAGTGTTAGCCATATGAAACTCATAGCAATATCTTAGATGTTATGTTGCTTAATGATACGGAACTTAAAATCAAGAAAACTTGAGTTAAAATACTAGCTTTCATACTTATTTAGCTGTATTAAATTGGACAATTCATTTAACTACTCTGAGCCTCAGTTTCCTTATCTCAAAATAGGAATAATGACATCCTCACATCCGTAGTACTTAATTTCCTAAATTATTGACTTTGTGATGGGTAAACTCTCTCAAGACAGAGGCCATCCAATCCAACCCATATTTGATCAAAAATCATCTTTGAGTATGGTATTGTGTGGAAATAACTATTGACTCAGAACCAAAGGACCTAGATTTAAATCTGACCCTGACCATTATCACATGTGACCTTGGGCATATAGCTTCTCTAGGCTTTCCTGATCTGCAAAATGAAACAGGTAGACTTTATATTTATGGTTACTTCTACCTTGAAATAAATGTTCCCTAGAATTTTGGCTTCCATTTTCTGCTTAAGGCCTTCTAGAGATGAAGAACCAACTATTTCTTCAGGCAGTTCATTCCAATTTTAGATAATTCTCATTGTTAGGAAGTTTGTTCTTATATCAAGCTTAAATTTACCTCTTTGTACCTCCCACCCATTGCCCCTAGTTCTTTTATTTTTTATTTTTTTGGCAAATCTTTATTGGGTTAAGTGGGGAAGGTTGGCAGGGTTTAGCTTAGTCCTTCTTGGCAGCAGCTTTCCTCATGGCAGTTAGGACATTGCTGAGCTCCTCTGTCTTCCTCTTAGCCCAGATGAGTTCCCACCCTTTTTTTTGGTGAAGTTAAGGGCTCGCTTATCCTTGAAGACCTTTAACAATTTCATGGCCCATCTCTCATAAAGGGTAAATCCACACACCTACCAGATCATATCTCTCACAATCTTGGTGTGTTTGGTCAAGCACCCATGGCTTCAAAACATTTTTGGTAACTTTGTGGCCCTTGTTGAGGCCTATGGCCATGGGGTATGGGATGGCCATGGCTGCAGCGGTACCGTAAGCCCGATGGCAGCCACAGCAGAAGCCCTTGTTCTATGCTGTAAGGCTAGTCAGAACCAGTCAAAATCCTCTTCCACACAATAACCTTTTGAATACTTGAAGACAACAATCATGTTGATCTTATTCCTATAAGCTAAGTCTTCTCTTTTCCATGCTACCCATCCCTAGTTCTTATAACTCTTTCTCACATAGCATGTTTTCTAGTCCTCTTAGAATCCTGATCATGCTCTTCCAGATGGGCTCCATTTTTCCTACATATTTCCTAAAATATAGCTTTGAGAATTTATTGTAATACTCTAGGTGTGAATGGGACAGGACAAAGTACTATGACTCATTTCCGTCAATCAGGAAGAATACTTTGTTCCATGGGATCACATTAGTTTCCAAACTGAAATTTTGTTGTTGTTGTTTTTGAATTTTGTGTGTGTGTGTGTGTGTGTGTGTGTGTGTGTGTTTTCATTAATGAGGTCACACCTCATCTTTATTATTCATGGAAATGATCTGCCTATCCAGACTCCAACATGACTCTATTCCTAAGAAGATTGGTTGGTACTATATAACAATTTCATCAAATCAGATAGCTTTTTCTGAACACATTTTACTCATTATTAATAGATGAGTATGTATATGCTGGATGACGATAGGGCAAATGACCAATATCAGAAGCCTGTTAAGTGGCAGATGGAAGTTATGATAGGAAACCATTTGCTGTGGTCAATCTAATTGTGGTCAGTACTCCAAGGATCTGAGATTTCACTGGTTTTGGTCCTCCCTACGTTGATACAGGCCCTCTTTGAGCACTGATGTTTCCCATCCCCAATTCATCACCCTATAACCAACATTGTTATGAGCCTCTCTGAATGTAGCTAGGATTCAACTACCACGGAACACATATAAAATATTTTTCAGTTTGGCATAACCTGCCTCAGCTTATATTCTGTGGCCATGACCTTCAAGAACTTAGTATCATGTCCAAACCACGATGGAACATTGTAATGGGGTTTTAATGAAGTAGTAATCCACTGTTGTAGTTAATTCTCAAGGTGGGTAATATACAAGCAGAAAACTAAGATTTGACTAGCCTTGTCATGACTTTTGGGTCAGTGTGGCTTATTGGACAAACAGTTGGTATCCAAAGCAGGAAGTCCTGTGCTCAAGACCTGCCTCTAATGTATACTTCCTTGGGAAAGTAAATTAAATTCTCAGTGCTTTAACCAGTGGTATCAAAGTCAGATAAAACTTGATCTCTGAGTTTTGGGGGCTGCATATGCCCAAAGATCTCTGTAGGCAATCTTCTAATACTATAAGTTATAGAGAAGGTGCCATCTTCTTTTGGTAGAGACTGTCCTTGTGTTCTGTATGCAAATGAAACCATCCCAGGGTCCCTAACTCAATGGGTCATAGATAACCAGCAAAATGGGGTTAAGATCAGTTTTTAGCAAGAAACACAGCATCGTAGTACAACACATAACTGCAATTAGGTTTAATTAAAGTCAGTTGCTCCCACAGAAAGGCTAATAGCACTCATAAAGAATTACTGTGAGCTGTGTTAGGTGAGAACCCCTTGCAGTATGAAAAGCACATTTCAATTTTCTCCTTTCTTTCTAATGTGAAGGAATATCATAAATCCTCCATAGTGCCATTTGTTGTAAATATGGGGAAAAGAACTTAAAGCAGCTTTAGTCCTCTGCATTTTCAATATATTTTACCAAGGCATTTAGCGAAATAAAATATTTAAAGAAAATCAATCCATTTTTATTCAGTGACACCAATGGCAAAAGAGACAGATATAATCAACTTCTCCCCTCAAAAAAGTGGTAATGCTCTGTAGTCTTCTTAAACTAGTATATCGAGTTTTGGTGTCTGACCATTTAAGAGAATGAGAATCTGTCTTGTCAGACGCAATACTTCTCTGAGCACTGGGTTGGAACCATACCACCAAAGTACTATTAGTTATTTTGTTCTCCATGAAATGCTTGGTGTTTGAGCTTTTTGCTGTATATTGTTATCTACTGAAGTTTAAATTGAGGAAATTAAATGTATGTAGTGGTTTAATGGGAAACAGGGGTGTTTAAAAATGCTGAAATGAGTCCATTCAAACATGGCTTAGTTTAAAATGAAACTGCAGCAGTTTTCAAAATGGGATTCTCACTCTATTAAAATGCAAATAAACAATACTTCCTCCCCACCCCCAAACCTCCAGGCATCCCAATTTAGGTATCAAATAACTATAGGGAAAACTTCTATCCTATCAGTCCACAGACATCTATTTTAGATGTTTAAATTTGTGAGCAAATTATGGAAACTTCACCTTACCTTTGTTATTTGTAGCAAGCAGCTGGTCAGAGATAGTTCATGATGTAATTTCTATGAGTAAGTCTAGTAAATTCCCAGAGGAACATAAAATATTAGAAGGCAAGGGGAGGAGAGTTGAGAAGCATCTGAAATGTAAAATCTGGTCCTTGAGTTGCAAAGTGGCAGCCTCACAGCCAGGATTATGCTTATATTAATGTAATAGCTGCAAGTTGGAAGCACCATGCAATATTATGGCTAGCATTTCATAATAATAGCTAGAATTTATATAGTGCTTTAAGGTTAGAGAAAAGCACCTTACAAACATTAACTCATTTAATCCTAGTGACTGTACCCATTTTGCAGAGGGGGAAAATGAGAGAGACAAAGATTAAGTAATTTGTCCAGGGTAACAGTCAGTGTCTGAGGCTGGATTGAAACCCAGGTCTATGTGTTTCCCAGTCCAGTGTTTTATCCACTGGGCTACCTACTGTACTGAGTGCTGAGCTTTAAGTAAGGAAGACCTGGCCTCAAATCTCATGGGCAAAGTCACTTAACCTCTATGTTCATAAGCCACTCTCTAGAACTTGAGTTACCAAGATACTGAATATAGGTATAGAATAATAGGATATTGGAATAGCAATGAATCAGAGATCATCCTGTCCAACCTACTTATAGAAATAATAAATGACATGGGATACATGACGCAAACCCTTTTGTGGACAAAATTGCTAGATATATGAGGATATCAAATATTTAACACTGTACAGCTAAGTCCTTTTAGTGGATATTCTGGACATGTAATAAATAATGCTGGTTTAATATAATTACTAATTTGTATTCATAGCACAGTGATAGAGTGGATAGAGTGCCTGGCTTGGGTTCTGGAAGACTCCTCTTCCTGAGTTCAAATCTGGCCTCAGACATGTACAATCTGTGTGACACTGGGCAAGACACTTAACCCTATTTACCTCAGTTTTCTTATCTGTAAAATGAGCTAGAGAAGGAAATGACAGACTACTCCAGTATCTTTGCCAAGAAAATCCTAAATGGGGTCACAAAAAGTGGGACGTGAGTAAAAAATACATATGAAGGAAGGATTGAGGAAAATCACAAACAATATCAAACCAATGACTAACAATGTAGTAAGATAAAACAAGCTTAATATTTAGTGAATCAGCAAGAGGGTAATTTAATTAAAAAAAAGGATTGGTTCATTTGGTAAAACAATGTGGAATACAACACAGAATTTTATTTAATATTTAAAATACATTTTCAGGTATAATTTACCTAGAACTAAGTTAAACATTTAGCAATCTTAATCCTAATATATAGGTAGTGATTAAAAGAAATACTCCATATTATAGTCAGTTGTTTCCAGCTGAGGACACAAAACTCTGCTGATATTATTTCCTTAAATCTCTCTTTTCCTGGGAAGTAGGTAGGTGGTAAAAATGACTATACTTCCCTATGAAATATAGCCTCGTGGAGAGGTTAAATGATTTTTTTCTTTGACCATAAAGTGAAATATCTAGAGCAGAGATCTGTAACAGAATTCAGCCTTCCTGTCTTTCTGTTCAAAATCCTATATTTCCTCAAGTTGCTCACCCCAGGGAAAAAATTCCACTCCTCAGATGATTCATCATGGCATTGGGGTGAGTCTTGGTTCAAACAGAACTAGAGGAAAAATTCTGACAGGTGCTGCCAAGCTGGAAAGGTTTCAAGTAGTGGCTTAGCAATGCACTGTTTGTCTTCTGAGGACAAGACTAGTTAAGGTTAGAGAGGCTCATCAGCAGGAAGTGGGCTATTACCTGTTGCATTTTTTATTTTGGCCACAACAATTTATTAAATACTATGTGTGTGTGTGTGTGTGTGTGTGTGTGTGTGTGTGTATGAGTGAATAAAGCATTTTTAATGTATTTACTGCATACAAAGCCGTGTGCCAAGCATTAGGGATACAAGTAGAAAAGTGAGTTAGTCCCTGTTTTCAAAAAGCTCACATTTTAGTGGGAGAGGGAGTGCAGCACATAGAAAGTTTTAGCTGCAAGTCAGCTGGAAATTCTTATTGTCCGTAGGGTATAGTGGTATAACAGATACTAATGCCTGTTATTTAATGTAATTTTCACTAATAAAACCATATCAGTTTCTGATGCTGAACCATTTGACATTGTCAAAGATGTTAGTGGTAAGAAATATCTTTTCTAGGTCTTCAAAATATTTGGCTGTGACACATGCAGAGACAGTTTCCAGATTGCTTCTTTGAAGGGCTTGATTCTCAGGATGAAGGCTTTGGATATTGGCCTGAAAGCATGGCTAGTCCCAAGACTCTTGGGTACAGGGTCCTGGGTAATCTTAGAGTTTAAGAGGAAATGGTGGCTTAGGTGATGAGAGTAGTTTGACTTACCTGGCACATTCTGTTTCCTCTTTATCTCTCAGAGTGCCTTGTTACTTCACCTAAGCTGGCTTGTCTGTCCTGTTGCTGTTGCTGCTGTTTGTCCTTCATTCTTGAAGAGGACCATGACATCAGGGAGGTGATGCTATGTGACACGCAAGTGAATTGGATTTAAGTGAGGGAGGGCTATCCAAAGTCACCAGCCTCACTTTCTCTGCTGGAGCTGTCTGGGTCCAGTGGCCATATATGGATCAGGACAACTGGAGATGACCCAGGATGCAGTGGGGAACTTTGGCTTTTTCAATCTAAGGTCTTTAACAGGTCTCAGTTTGGCTGAAGCAGTGCCCATCGAGTTATTCATGCTTAATGAGAAATGAGGCAAAAAATGGCCTGTTTAAAAAAAAATAGATCTGGGAAGATCTAGACCCCTGAGGGTCTTTAGGGTTTCTGACCAAAACAGAAACAATTGTTATTTACATTCATTCTGAGCCAACCAGGCCCCAGACAATGACCAAGTAGGGCTTGGCTTGGGACCTAATGTTTGCCGATCAACAAGAGCCTGAGTGATTTTGGGGTAAGGTTGCTCTTTAAGAGAAATAACAAAAAAATTTCAGAGATTAAAATTTATATTCTGTTTGGTTAGAGCACCCACAGGTAAAGGTGTGATGCCCTGCATGGAGAGATGGAAAGAAAGGAAGAAAGGGAGGGAGGGAGGAAGGAGAGAAAGAAAGAAGGAAAGGAAGGAAGGAAAGAAAACATCTGCCCCATAGGTAGGTGGCAGTTTGTTGTCAATTGGTGGGAATGGCTTGCCCTTTCTCTACAGAAGTCACCTGTAAGGATGTAACAACAATCCTAGGAGGTCTGGAGTGGAAGCTTGATTGATCATGAGGAAAGATGGGGCACTTCTGCCCCCAGGGCTCTTATGCTTATTGCTTGTTAGTGGAAGTCAGTTAGTAGTTGTTGGTGGTAATAAGGAAGGTAATTGAAATTATCTATTTTACACATAACTTCGCCTCTCTATCTCGTTTATTCATAAATTGTTCTATCCATAAATATGATAAGTAATATGTTCTGTGGTTTTGTAATTTTCTTATATCTCTTTATGTCTAAGTCATATATCCATTTTGACATTGTCTTGTTAAATGGTGTAAGATATTGGTCTATGTCCAGTTTCTGCTACACTGCTTTCCAGTTTTCCCACCAATATTTTTTTTTACCAAATAATGAATGCTTACCCCCCAAATCTTAAGTCTTTATACTTGCCAAATACAAGGTTATCATCTTTACTTGTTGCTGTAAAATGTATGTCTACTCTTGTTTCATTGAGCCCTTTTTCCACAATGACTTCCTCCCTCAATGATGACTGTCTTGAAGGTTGGCTTTGAAGCAGGTCTAGTGGTTTGGGGGACACAGATATTCTTAAGGCTCTTAGGTTCAGAGTAACGAACTTTCTCCATCAGGGTCTGAGGGAAGGTGGTTGTCAATGAGGTAGTGGTGATTTGGATTGCATAACACATATGACTTCAGGTCTTTTCCTCAGGGTAATTTGTTGATGCTGTTGGGCTGGATTGTTTGCCATATGAGTGACGGTCATGGGTAGCTGTGTTCCTGTTGGGATTAGGGGTGCTGGGAACCTCAAAATGTAATGGTACAGGGTGAGTCTGCCTGGAAAGAATTTGAGCACTCAAGCCTTCTTTTGGTCAAGGAGGAATTTATTGTAAAACCAATAGCTCAGGCTAGATTCTGAGTGTACTCATTTAGAATTAGGATTAGAGGCTGAGGCATTTAGGATTAAGGAGTATCAAGTAAGCTAATTAAGTGTTCAAGGTGGGCTGGGGTGGGCCATATGCTTTAGGTGAGATACCACTGATCTGGGCAACTAGAAATGTATGTAAAATTCAGGGATTGGCTTGCTTCCAGAGATATTGTCTTTTCTATTTAGGGGTTGAGATCACATCACCCCATCATTCTCTCCTCAAAAAAATGGGACACAAAATCTTTTGGGGTGAGGGGAAGTTTTCAGCTTCTGAAACTACTTCCTACTGACAAGGGGTATAGAGCTGTCCCTGCCTCGAAAGAGTCCTAGGGAGGAGGTTGCCTGGAACCAAGCATAGGCTGCATCCAGGGGACTATGGGTAGACATGGGTTGGTACCCACTGTTCCTACCAACTGTTGGTGAATGGCCCGTGGTCTGGAAGACAAAAATCTGACAAACAATTTCAATATTGAGGGAAAACAAAGAATAATAAAGAAAGAAAGAAAGAAAGAAAGAAAGAAAAAAGAAAGAAAGAAAGAAAGAAAGAAAGAAAGAGTCCCATTAGAATCATTCACATTTGACATACAGGATTATCTGATCTTGTTACTTTCTCTAAAGTTTTCACTCTGATTCCAAGTCCTTTAGGGGGATCAGATGCTATTAGGAAGTAACAATATTTTTGCAGGTAGAAGTTTTCCACTCTTGGGTTCAATCGTTATACAAATGAATTTGCTAGAGACTTTTACTCCAATTATACAAGCCCAAGTACTAATTTTTTTGGGATATGGAATGACTACATATTCAGGTCAAAACAGCAAGATCACCCATACTTGCATTGTGCTCATATCTTTTACTGGCCCTTTGATCTGATTATAGAAATTTACTATAAAAAGATAAAGCAAGGAAATGATTATCAATTCCATCTCATAGCAGACTCAGGAATAGCCAGGTGGGTAACATTCCTTTTTTTAAAAATTAATTTATTTTGATTTATCAACAATCACATATGCTTTTGAGTTTTAAATTTTTCTCCCCCTTCCCACTTCCCTGCCCAACACAGTGTGCAATCTGATATAGATTATACATATACATTCCTATTAAACATATTTTCACATTAGTGAGATAACATTCCTTTTCAAAGAATGGGGAAACTGAGCCAATAGGATCTCATTTTAGACTGAGGCTAAAATTATCCCCTCGGCTTTTACAGCTGCAGACCTCCACTTGTATAACATTCTCTCTGAGTGTGGCATTTCTCTCAGATGATGGAACTCAAAATCCCAAGGGCTTCTACCTCAAGCAGCAAGTTCCACTAATCATAGCTTGGGGAAAATTTTACCAGGACTTTCATCTCAAATGTAAATTTGTCCTTGTGTAAAAGCCACTTGTTAGAGATCTTCTCTGTATACTTGCAAATTCTCAGCAAGCCAAGTTCATTATTTAGGAACTCCATAACCCAAACAAGCTCTTTGGCAAGTTTACAAAATGAGAGGGATTGACATGAACCTTGAGAAGGGGCTTCCTATCCATCCCATATACCCTTAGAGCTGCTGTGGGATGTGCCTTTTGACTAGCCCTGAGGATTTCTCTGAATGGGCAGAACAAATATGGGTAAGGCTTTCACCTTATTTTCTCCTTTCCACACACACCAGTTTTAGGTTTCAGCACTAAAAATAACCCAAATATCTAGTTAACAATCTTACAAATTTCATAAGTGAGAGCCAAATTGTTTGAGTGGCAACTTCCTCTCAACTCTAGGCCAAGGTAAAAAGAACCAGTTTTCTAAATGGCAGTTACAAAAAATTATAAGACAGGGTTAGCACAGAAATAATTTTTCCACAGTGATTTTAGTTTTTCTCATTTCATACTCTAATAACATCCAAGTTATGAAAAATTGTTTGACATAACTGATACAAAAGTTTACCAATTTGAAACTTGAAACAAATGAATTATCAATCTGGTGACTTAAATTTTGTTGAATGCATTTCCAAATTACTTTACACAGAGAATTGGCATCTCCTCATTAACATATTAAAACTACAACTTTAAAAGAGTGGTCTTACCAAGTGCAGAAGCTGGCTGACTTCTTACCTCTTACTGCCTTGACCCATCTCACTTTCTTCTCTCCCCACATCTGCTGGTGTGGTGGTGAGCAGGATGCATCGAACCTGGGTAATACTTTTAGGCTTTCTGGGTGGACTACAGAGTGTCCAGGGGCCAGGGACGTTGCCTGTGGGGCCCCACGGTAGCTGTTGCCTCTCCCCCTCCTTCCTTTCATCAGATGGGGGAGGGTGAATTTGAAGGTGGGGGAGGGGTGACATAAATTCCCTACCATTCTGCAGCACTCTCTTCTCTTAGTATGATCTGGAATGAGAGGGGTTAACAGGAAAACATGGGGCGTTTGCAATCCCTGAACTAAGATACCTTCTCGACTCAAGGAAAGGGGATTGTAAGGAACTGGGATTGTAAGGATGTGTTTCAAAACTCCTTAATGATAAATCTCAAAACCTCCAGAATCTCCTAAGATGTTTTTAGCTATTCTAACTTTTCACCGTAACTTTAGCCTAGTCAGAGCCAGGACTGCAGGAAGAAGAAAAAAAAATGAACAGACAGGGTGATATAGATAATTATGGGGAAAATCCAAAAGCTCAGAGAGACTTGTCAGAAATCCCTGCACAAAACAGATAATTTTTCTTGGTCCTCTAGATCATATTGAGACTAGGCACAAAGCTTTCCTTTTCAAGGTCTTGGAGACTGAGCTTTTCATCTAGTTCTAACCTAGGGGCCAATTTTGACTAAGTCCTGCTGAATCCAGCCTCAAGGCTGAGGACCTGGCAGCCATTAGCCCAGAAAAGAAGGGGGATCCAACAGCACAGGCATGGGACTGGGAGTCTCTCTGTGAAGGAGTATCCTGAAACATAGAGGGAGTAAGCCTCAAGAAACCAAAAAGCACATGTAGGTTTCCTAATTCCCTAGCATTCTAGAAAATCAAGAGTATTGAGCATATGCTTCCAGATGGAACATCCCCTATGCAGTGGAAGGTGTACCTTGGTTTGAGATAGTCTCATAATCATCTGAACTGAATGGAGCCTGATTGCTCCAAGCATTTCTAGGTGCTTGAAGAGCAACCCCAACCGTAGAACAAGAAAGAGATCGGGAGAGAGAGGAGGCTTATATACTTTCAGGTATTGACTGGAGGAAGGCTTGAGGGTGGTTCAGGCAATTCCTCATATGGGCCACCCAAATATAATGTTGTTTGTGGTGCTGGGAAACCCTGAAATGTAAAGGTACAGGGCAGGTCTGCCTGGGATGAATTTGAGCACTCAAGCTCACTTTCAGTCAAAGTATTGAGGTTTATTATAAAGGCAATAGAAGCTAGTAAGATTCTTAGGAAATCTGCAACTTAAGGGGGGGGGGACTGATACTTTTTACATAAAAAAAGGGAACAAAAATCAGTGAAAAGATCTAGATGGGATTAAGGAGTATCAAGTAAGCTAATTAAGTAATCAAGGTGGGCTGGGGTGGCCATATGCCTTAGGTGAGATGCCATTGATCTGGGTAGTTGTAAATGTATGGTAAAGTTCAGGGAATGGCTTACTTTCAGAGACATAGTCTTTTCCTTTTAGGGGTCCAGGTCCCATCACAACATCATTCCCATATGCAACAATAATGGAAACCCAGTAGAATGCAAGCTGCTTAAGTGGAGGGTCTATTTTGTTTTTTGTCTTTGTGACCCTAATATCTAGCACAGGGTCTGACTTACTATGCTTACTATGCTTACTATGGTAAGCATTCAAAAATTCTTGATTTGGATTTTGAAATACTGGATTAAGATGAATAACATCTAGCTATTCAGTAGCCTTAATCTAGGGGGATAATTTTTTCATGAATAGTGTGAGCTCAGTGTTTGACCTTAAACTTTCTCAATGAATGGGGAAAATTCCCTAATCAGCCATTATCTACCTACTCTAGGTTGATTTTTTAAAATTAATATTGGAAATAGATACTTGGATCATGTCTGAAATTAAATGGGCCAAAGTAGCAGGACAGATCACCTTAGTTTTCTTGGCTAATCCAGATCATATACTTCAGTAAGGCACATCCAATAACTCAATTGTAATCATTATTTTTTGTTAAAATGGAGATTGGCCATCAGCTTGGCTATAATAACAGCTAGCATTTCTATACACTTTAAGATTTGCAAAATGCTTTCCAAAAAATAATCATCTCATTTTACCCTAACAAACCTAGGAGATAGGTGCTATTATTACACCCTCATCCCCTTTTGTAAGTGATAAAATGGAGACAGAGTTTAAATGCCTTGCCCAGGGTCAGTCACACAGCTGGTAAGTCTCTGAGGCCAAATTTGAACTCAGGTCTTCTTCACTCCATGTCCAGCACTCTTTCCACTTCACCATGTAGCTGCTGGATATTATCTTTTTGGATAAGATAAGAAATGGATCTGTTGTTTCACTGGTCTAAGGAAATACTGCTTGTGTGAACTCCTTCTACCAATGAAGATTGATACCTTTTCTGCAACTTAAAGAGTTGCCTATAGAACTGAGAATTATCTATCTATCTCTCTACTATCTATGTCTCTATGTATCTATCTAACATCTATCTATCTATCTATCTATCTTTATCTATCTATCTATCTATCTATCTACTTACCTACCTAATCTATCTATCTCTGTTCTATATTTGGCTCTACTCACCATGATGGTGACTTTCCAGACCAAAACCCACTTCCCTGGCCAAAGTTCTTTTAAGATGTGTTGTCTTTATTGTTGCCCTTCATTAAAAAATGTAAGCTCTTTGAGGGCAAGGACTACTTGTTTTCTTTTTTTTTTTAACTTGTATTCCCCATGCCTGTACTTAACAATAAATTCTTAAATGCTTTTTACTCATAAATTACTTTGTATTTATCATTCTTGTAAATCACAGATTTAGTTGTCATAAATTTGAAGTAGGGAGAAAGATTTTTGAATCTTTATGGAAAAGAGAAAAATGTCCTAAAGATTTCCACAGAAGTGAAATGGCTATTACACTCCGATCTACTTGGTAAATATGTGAATTGAAAAATCTCCAGACTTTTCATGAGAGGAGAATAATGGTCTTTAAGTTCTTGTTCTGACACTTTGTGTTATTGTTTTTGCACATCTCTTAGAGGAAAAATAGTAAACAAACAACAAAAACAAACAAAAATACTCACTTTTTTTCCTGTAAGGCATAAGGATTCTCTGCCTGATCATTGCATTCAAAATGGTTTGAACAGAGAATTGAAGAAAATGATTGAGAATGAATTTGCTCTCATCCTCAGTTTGACAATAAGTCCTTAAGGAACTAGAGGAGCTGAATGTAGCTGTGTGAATGGGATAGGGCACACAAGCTATCAAAGGGGACATGTGAGTAATAATTTTGGATGAAAGTATCTTTGTACATAATAAGCACCAGATAAATAATTATTGACATAAGCTGTTTGTTGGTAGAAGAATTCTATTCATGGGATTATAGAATTTAAAACTAGAAGGCACCCTAGAGGCCATCAGGTCTCTTCTACAGATGAATAAAATGAAGCATTGAGAGACTGAATGACTTGTCTGGGATTACAGAGCTGTTGAGTGTACAAAGAAGGATTTAAATCCAATTCTTCTCTCCTCAAAGATCAGTGCCCTTTATCCATTATATCATGTTGCTTCCAAGCTTCCTAAAGTTTAACAAGATTTTTTTAATATACAAATACTAAATAGCTAATGACTACTTTTAAATTTCATGTTCTGTGAAAGGCGAGGCTTGGATAGTTATCTTTAAATATATTACCAAGAGCAGTGCCTCTACCTTTCTTTATTCTTATTGATTTAACTTAATACTATTGAAAATCTTACTTCTTAATTGAATTTAAGTGAAACTATTAAATCATGATTGACTGAGCCTCAAAAACATTGCATATATAGGTGGTATAGAGGTTCAAGATAATTAAGGCATTAAAAGGTCATTGTTATTTTACTGGAAAATTTGAAATGTAAAACAAATAACAAATTTAATTTTTCCAGATTTCTAAAATCTCTTGCAAGACATCACATTGTTATTATATGAAAAAAATTATTTGATTAATTGTGGAATTTCTCCCTACAAACAGCATTCCTGGGATTGGACTCTAACCATGATCATGCCCCCAGAAAAATTCATCACCAGGGAATTCATCATCCTGTGAAATGCATTAGTTTTGGTTCTCATACCTCATTGGTACCCTCAGTACTTACTGATGGGGTATGGGCCCAAGCCTAGATCTTTGTCCCTTGCCCTGAAAAGATTTTGGCTCCCATTTGTCCACAGGCCCCAGAAAACTCTTAAACTTTTTTTTACCTCATTCTGGTTTCAAAAGGTTACCTGAGGCTATATTCCACTCTATGGCTTTTCCTTATCTACTCTCCTTATCTTCCTTTGAAAGTCCTAGTCCCTTTTGATCCTTTTCCTTCCAGTTCCCTTCATTATCTATTCCCATTGTCTATTCAAACATTCCAATTGGAATTCTCCCTAAGTTACCCAGACCCTCTTCCCAGCCCCTCCTCTGGTCACCTAAAATTACTTGAGTGTATATAATATCCACCCCGGCCCCCATTTAAATTCTGAGACTTTCTCATGCCCACTAGTGCTTACTGGCATCACCTGGCCGATATGGTTTATTTCTAATAACCTTTCTCTTTGGCTGAAAGAAGATTTGGGTTGAATTCTTTCAGAGAAGACCCACCATGATCTTGGGGTCCCAGTACCCCTAAACTTCTAGACCTCATCATTCTTTGCCTCTAATAGTAGAGGTAATCAAAGAACTCCTCACAAAGTCTATATTTAATGTGGGCTACCAAACCAGTCAACTCTTTATTTCCCATCAGTAGCATTTTTTTGGACTGGACTCCACCATGGCCCCTTGGCAGGTACATTTTTCTTCACCACTCCCCAGTTTTTTCATCCTCCTTTGTGCCTCTTCTTCTCCCATTAGATTATAAGCTTTTGAGGGGAGGGACTATCTTTCTATTTCTTATTTCTATTACCAGCATTTAGCATGGTGTCTGACATATAGAAAATGCTTAATAAACATTTATTGACTGATTGGAATTTATACAGATATCACACAGCTAGCTACCCATGCAGATATTATACAACCATGACAATGTTATATAACCAATAGAACAAATATAATTATCAGGTGACACTGGTAGGTAAGATTAGCTGTATCGATGTAGTAACTCTCACTTTGGAATTTGGGGCTTAGTCACTTCTTCCAAACCACATCTTTCCTCACTGGCTAGGTGACCCGGGGTCTCCATGCTTTGGTACTTGCTTTTATTCCACTCTTTACTGTTAGCCAGAAGCTTCCCTGAGAAGCTTACCACTCCATGAAAATTGAAACTTGCTTACCCATCACTCAATAGCCTAGGAGTAGATGGTTCCAAGTCATGTGGCTCATATATCTCTGTTATTTAAGCAGGTTATAAGAGTTATTAAAAAGATGAATAAGGGTTAATAAAGTTAACTTTAATTTATAAAAGTTAATTTAAAAAAGATGAAAGTAAAAAAAAAAACAAACAAAACTCTTATACATCTTAGAACTCCCAGAGCCTGAATTAAATTCTATCTATTTTAAGAACTTTTTTTTTCCTGTGCATTCCCAGCTACCTCCCTATCAGTCCCTTTGTGCACAGTTAACAGACATGAGTCACAGAGAATTTATAAGTGGTCATAGTTTTATGTAAGACAAAATCAAGAAATAGAAACAGCTCAAATAAAGAAATCATGTCAGTCAATCAACTATCACTTATTAAACATCTACTATGTGTTATGTTCTGTGCCTAATGCTGGAAAATATAAGAAATGTCTTCTGTGGACTGAAGATGAAACATGCTACCCACCTCCTGATAGACACATGGTAGACTCAGAGTGAAACTTTTTTTTTTTTGATATCATCAATATGGGACTTTTTCTTGCTTGCTTATAAGTACTTGTTACAAGGGTTTTGTTTTTGTTTTTCAAGAGGGAGATGAGAGGGTGAAAAATAAAATTTTGTTAATTGAAATAAATTAAAAATCAAATTAAAAAAAGAAATTCATGTTAACTGAAAACATAAAGGAAGGAGTAGGAGGAGAGGAGTTAAATCTTCATTACTATCTTTTTTGCCAATCTCAAGGAGCAACCACAGACAGCAGCTTCAATCCATTTCAGCCTCTTACCCATCCTCCAGATTTTGATGAGATGGAGTGGCAGGCAGGGCTTTATCAATATTGTTACTCTTTCCCTCTTCCAAGTGTTAGCCTCCATTCAAAAGTAGCAGCATAATCCTCTCTCAATGTAAACTGAACTTTGTGCTTAACCAATGAACTCAGTGTTTTCTTTTCCTGAATCTTTCGATGTGTTAGTTCCAAGTCATAGCACTACATTTCCCATAAGTCCATGAAAACATAATCTGGAACCTGGCTACACATAAACACAAAATATCTTAACTATACTCAAGTAGACTGCCTGATGGATTAGTGCTGCATAGTCCAATAAACAAAATATTATAGATCTTCCTTTCCATTCATTTATTGTAATCATTTGGATTTGGATTAACTGGATACTTGTGGCTTACCAGACTCTATTAATGAGATATATTATGATCCCTCCATACACTAGGCAATAGCCTTTACTTTGAAGTTCCCATCTGCAATGTAAAGAGAAGGCAGCCAGTTAATAAAAAATAATACTGTGTTTTATTTGTTCCTGCTACATCGATAGTAAAGAGGAGCAGGTATGGGGATACAAACATAAAATGGTAAATCAGGTTTAAGAAAAGCTGTTTAATAAACATGCCACCCTAAGGACGTCAAACAGAATATTTGATAAATTGTCACCATTTCATTTTATAACTTTAATCAATACTCTATTAACTAGTGTTACCTTTTATTTATTAAATTTAAGTCAACTTCATTTTGCATTTTATTTTCACCTTTGCTGTCTAGCCAAAATGCCACTGTCTATGCAGTTGCAAAATTATATGTAAAAAAGTCTACATGAAACTTTCATTAATCACAAATTTAATTTTGCATTAAAAATACTCATCAAGGTAATAGATGACCTAATTTCCTTTTTTTCAATTCCCCTTCTCAGTTCAGCAAATGGGCAAAAGAGCCTAGAGCACTGAGCTGGACATTCTTATTTGCTCAAAGTAATAGCCTTTGCAGCAGACCTTTAGACTGTGTCTTTCTGTTAATATTCTCAACCATTTTGATTTGTATTAGTGAATCACAGAGTGATATTTTTTTTACCCCAGTTGAATCACAAAATTGAGACAATGTGACATATGCTTTCATCATTCAACTATGCAGCATGGTGATGTTACTGTTTCCCTTCCCTTCCCTTCCCTTCCCTTCCCTTCCCTTCCCTTCCCTTCCCTTCCCTTCCCTTCCCTTCCCTTCCCTTCCCTTCCCTTCCCTTCCCTTCCCTTCCCTTCCCTTCCCTTCCTGTTTTTTTTTTTAATTTTGAAAAGAAAAGTTTGAGAAATCAGTTGTTGCAATTTGATTGTACTCTATTACGAACTGTGTTATTAGTCTGTGACTACTTTGAGTCCCATTTTTATATGACCATCTTTATTTTTCTGCCACACAATCTAAAGGTACAAAAACATGAATGAGATGCCTCTGGCTCAGGCCAACTATGTAAGAAATTTCCATATAGGGCTGCTGAAACAGCATATATATATAAGCATGCATGTAGTCGTAAAACATATATTACATATTTATAAAAAAATCAATTAAAAATGTGGTACAGGAAGCTCCCAAGAAGGAATTGGAACCAATGTACACTGATACCTTCTTTGAAGCTTAGAGACTTGAGAGTTGCCTGAGACACTAAAAAGTTGTGAAGCATGTATGTCAGAGGTGAGACTGAACTCAAATAAGGCAGCTCTCAGACAGTTAGTCAACATTTACTAAGTACTTATTAAGTGATAGGTATTGTGCTAAATGCTGGAAACACAAGGAAAGGGAAAAGACAGTCCCCACTCTCAAGGAGCTTGCAGTCTAATGAGGGAGAAAACATGCAAAAAAAAAAACCCAACCAAAAATGAAAACAAAACTACATGCAGACAAGCCACATAAGGGATACATTGGAAATAATCAATAGAGGAATGGCTAAACCCAAATTTGGAAGGATTGGGAAAAGCTTCCTTTAGAAGTTGGGATTTTAGCTGCATCTTAAGAAGTGGAGATGAGTACAGACAATATTTTGGGCATGGATATGAAATATGGAGAATATTTTTGGGCCAGTAAAAATGTCTGGAGTGAGGAGATGGAGTATCTTCTTTGAGGAATAGCAAGGAGGCCTGTGTCACTGAACTGAAGAGTACTTGGTGGAGATAAGGTGAGTATAAGGTGTAAGAAGACTGAAAGGATGAGAGCACAGGGTATGAAGGGCTTTGAATAATTTTATATTTTACTGGAGGTGGTAGGAATCCATATGAATTTATCATGTGTCTGTGTGTGTGTGTATGTGTTGTGTGTGTGTGTGTGTGTGTGTGTGTGTGTGTGTGTGTGAATTTGGTCATAGCTGTGCTTTAGGAAGATCACTTTGACAGTTGAGTGGAGAATGGACTGGAACAGGGAAAGACTAGAATCCAGAGAACCAACTGGCAGGCTGTTTCAATAGTCCAACCAAGGTCTGGAGTCAGGTAGACCTGAGTTTAAATACAGACTCAGATACTTACTAGCTGTGTGACTTAACTGCTACTTACCTCAGTTTCCTAAACTGTAAAATGGGAACAATAGTAGTACTTACCTCAGAGTTGTAAGGATCAAATGAGATATTTGTAAAAACATGCTTTGTGCAGTGACGGACACGTAAGAGGCATTTTATGAAGTCTTATTTCCTTCCCATTTCTCTTGCAGGCTTGAGGTGAAGAAGACTTGAACCAGGATGGTGGCAATATTAGACAAGAGCACTACCTACTGTATATGCATATGAATATACCTGCATTATAAGAATATTCAGCAATAACACTTTTTAGGAGCAAGCAAATGGTTTTGCAGGTGGCTTTTTATACATATATTGAAAAATGTGGGTTTTGAAAACCTTCCTTTCTGGGCTTTGGGGGCATTGTAGAGCAGCTTGTGATTACTTAAACTTCAGTGTAATATCTAAGTATTACATTTATTATATGTCCCATGCTTATAGCTAGCACTTTTCTTTTTTCTTTTCCTTTCCTTCTCTGTCTTTTTCTGTCTCTGTCTATCTCTGTCTCTGTCTCTGTTTCTCCTAGCAAAAAGGTTTACATATTGACTCTGAAATACCTTGCCTGCTACTAGGTAGACAATGATTCTTAGGTCATGGATTGAGACTGGACTTCAGGCATTATCACAGTTAACTAGAGGAAAGACTGGCATGTTTTTCCCCTTGATTATACTTCTTCCTCTTCTTAACTTATACTCTAAAATTGCTATGCTTAGTTACTTTAATGAATGTAATCAAATATCTTTAAAGCTGATATATCCAGAGAGAAAAATTTAAAGTCATATTTATCCAGACACTATTTCTCACCTTCCTCCCTAGTCTTTAACATTTATGGTTTTTAGTCTTGTCCCTGTCACTACTTTATGGCTTCAAGGAAAACCTTGTGACTGCTTTCTCTCTCTGAAATTTCAGGAAATATCTATGACATAATGGCTTTGTCCTTTCTCATAGAGTTTAACTGCCCATTTTTCTTACTTTAGGGTCAAAATCCTTCCCCAGAACATATAGATGGCTCCTATGTACCTCTTTTTTATAATTAAATTTATAAAAAATGCTATCTATACTTGTTTCCACTTGCTTCTCTTGTCTTACTCTTACTTAGGCTCTTACACTCTGGCTTCTTACATCACTCAAATGAAACTATTTTTTCTAATTGCCAATTATCTGTCAATCGCCAAATCCAGTGACATTTTCTCAGGCTTCATACTTCTTGCCCTCTTTGTAGAATTTGATCCTATTATTAACCTGGATACAGTCATCTGTAGGGATTTTTGTGGTATTGCTCTATCTTGATTGTCCTTTATGGTGTGAGGGCTTGTTGAGACCTTTTCAGGGCTACTCATCCCTCTTTGGTGTCCACTTTCACTAAATTCTCAACTGGGGCTCCAAGAAGCTTCAGCACATGCAGCAGCCGTACTGTGGTAAAACATCTCAGCAGATGGACTAAACCAGGTTGAGGGCAACTGATAGGCCTCAAACCTGTTGATGAGTTAATGGTTGTCTTCCCCAAGCTTGTGAAGACTTCTCCCAGTGGAGTGGGAAAATGAGAACAATTGGTTCCAATGGCCATGAAGGCAGCTGAAGCAGGCTCTGTTGAGTGCTTAGAGCTTGGTCAGACATTGAAGACACCAAGGTCATCTACCATATCCTGGGCCATCACCATTTATTTTGACTTTTGTTCTGCCCCTGGACTTTGATGACTGTGGAAGAGAGAATGAAGCTAATGACTTTGGGCAACTCTGACTCACTTAAATTGATTCACCCATCAGTCAAGTTATCACCTTGTGATGTCATTGGTCTTCTTTAAAAACAAAGAAAAACCAACTATTTTCCTGACCACTCTTTCACATTTTCTTTTATGATTATTGACATCATGCCTCTCAAACCTCTGTTCTTAGCCTTCTCTTCTCTCTATACTTTCTTAGTATCTTAGCAGGTCCCTTGTGTTCAACTTAAATCTTTATGCAGAAAACTAATGCACACACATATATACTAGAGTAGTTTGCCATTTTCTTCTCCAGCTCACTTTACAAATGAGGAAACTGAAGCAAACAGAGTTAAGTGACTTGGTCAGGGTCACACAGTAAGTGTCTGAGGCCAAATTTGAATTCAGGAAGATGAGACTTCCTGATTGCAGACCTGGTACTCTATGCACTATGGTGCCACCTAGCTACCCTGCCCTGCCTTAGAAGTTTTCATATAGAATCTGGATAATCACTTCTGCAGTATGTTATAATGTGGCTACTTGTCATGTATGGGTTATACTAGATAGCAGCTGAAGTACCTACCAACCCTCAAAATTCCATTAAATGATTCTGTGATTGAATTAACTTCATGAAATAGAAATTCAACTGACTTAAGTATTTTCCATTTTTTGGAGGTAGCTTTGATAATTTGAAGTGACTCCTCATCTACATGGTCAGTAGGTCATCATTCTTCTTCCTTCTAGTGTATAGACTTCTGGGCCTAGAGTCATGAAAACCTGAATTCAAATTCTAACTCAGATACTTATTAGCTGTATGACCCTGGGCAAGTCACTTAATGTCTGCTTCAGTTTAAAAATCAAGATTGATTTTCAAAATATAAAATAAGGACAATAATGACACCTACTTCCAGAGTTGTTGTGAGGATTAAACAAACAAAATAATATATATATAATATATATACATATATTATAATATAATATAATATAATATAATATAATATAATATAATATAATATAATATAATATATAATATAATATAATATAATATAATATAATATAATATAATATAACATAACATAACATAACATAACATAACATAACATAATATAACATAATATAATATAATATAATATAATATAATATAATATAATATAATATAATATAATATAATATAATATAATATAATATAATATAATATAATATAATATAATATAATATAATATAATATATATAATATGTATAAAGTGCATAACACAGTGTGTGACACATAGTAGGCACTTCTGATTAGGTGCTAGGTCTTTTTTTCCTTTTAAAATTAATTTGTGTTTATTTGTATATACTTTATATTTACTTACATATATTAATATTATTCCCCTGTAGAATGTAAGCTTCTTGAGGGCAAGGAATATATATATAAAACCTTTGCCTTGGACATATTACCATGTTACAATGCATATGTGTTGAATTGAATCGAATCCCCTTAGAAACATAATAAATTATTGACATCAATTCATCTTTTGTTGTATTTCTCATGTCTCTTTTCCTGTATACAACTGGCCTACCACCTTTTCTGGTCTTACACATCACTCTTCATGTACAAGCCATTATTGCTAATATAATGCCTGCTCCTACCCATCCTGTACTTTCTCAGTGATTCCTAGGGGCTCATCCCTGTAGTTTAAGTAACTTCTTTCCATCTACTTCTTACTCTTCAATTACTTTTTCCATGAAATGTATGACATGCTTAAGTGTCACTGAGTTATTGTTTCAGGAACAGCTTGAAAGTACAGTGATTAAAGGGAATAATGTCATTTCCACTAAAGCATCCCAGGCACATTTGATCTCCATTACACTAAATTTGCAAGTCACTGTTCTCTTTCTTGGTGAAGTATGTTTTCCAATTTTTAAGCAGAATAATAATAAGATAGATTCATGAACAGAGAGGGAAAGATAGCTAATAATTCACTGGAAAAGCCCATGGAGATTTATCAAACTTTTCTTTTTGGCTAAATCTAGCTAGAACATCAAGCAAAAGGGAAGTTGGGAGGGGAATAACACATTTTTTTACTTGTTTGTTGAAGACTAAATAAATTATTCAGGAGAAAAAAAATCATCTTGGGTCAAGGATTATTTAATTTGGCTTTATATGCCAGTGAAATGACTAAGATCATCATTCCTTTGCTGAGGATTGTAGAGATAGAGGAGAATTTTAGAGGCCCTTAATGTTCAGAATTGCCACTTTAAATTTTTTGTCCCTGTTATCATTGTCACTGCCTCTAGAAATATTGATTCGACACACCAAAAGAAAATAACAGGCAAGTAAAAAACCAAAACCAAAACCTTTACAATTGTGTGGTGGTTTCAAGCTGGTCTCTCACTGCTTCTCCCACTTTTTTTCCTTGTAAAGTATTCATTTTCTAATGTTATTCTTTTAGGGATAGATTGTGACCCTTATTGGCCTCTGGGAATACCACCCTACTTATAATAAAAAAAATATTGTACATTATGTTTATTGCAAGGCAGTCATGTTACACCATTCAAATTGTTTGGCTCTTTTGTTGTTTGGTTGAGTTTTGAAGGGAAATTCAACTGGCTGAATATTTTTTCCCCTGGCTTTGGCTGTAGCTATATACACATACTGTGTAAGAAACACTCTTGGAAGGTTTTGATCTTGCCTTGCAGCTGAAGCAACCATCTGCAGTCCCTCAGCATGGTGGCACAATTGTCAGAGTCTTTTCAATTGGGCCATGGTCAATTGGTTTGAATAAATGCCAAGACATCTTCATTTTCTCCCTTACAGTGTTATTTTTTTTTCCATTCCTCCACCTCTCTGATTTTAAGATATTCCCTACTTATGCCCTCATTTCTCTCATCTTGTCCACTCTCTATTCCTTTAGACTTTTCCTATAGATGAACTCACACCATTTCAGGGTTATACTTTCAATATTTAATTACACATTTAAACAAATCTTTCTATGAAACATGGGGCAAATAATATAAATCTTGACAGACTTATCAAAATTGAGATTGGTCTCAATACAACATTTCAATATCAAGTGCTTTTTACCTAAGACAATCAATGTCTCCTGATTTTGATTTAGTGGACTCAGAGGTTATGACGGAAATTCTGATTTCCATTAGTTCTATCAGTCTCCTCTCACTTTAGGTTGTAGACATCCTCTAGTTAGAGTCAAGGTTATTTTCTTTTCTGCTGAAGGAAGTGAAACACTACTTTTCTTTAAAAAATGCATTTTATTAATATATTCTTTCTTTACGTCACAGTCATTTCCACTCTTGGATTGTATATTCCCCTTTGAAAGGTAGGAATTGAGTGAAAAATCCACCATACGTGAATATGTATAGTGATAATTGCAAATTTCTGCTCTAATGGTCCCTCACCTCTCATTAAAGAGAGAAGAGATATATTTAATTATCTCTTCTCCAAGACTTGGACTGGTTTTTTAATTGCTCAGAGTTAAATTCCTTTTACTGAATTTCTTCATTTATATTGTTGTAGTCATTGTATATATAGTTCTCTTGGGCCTCCTCACTTTCTTTGCATGATTTCATACAAATCTTCCCAGATTCCTTTGCAATCTTTATATTCTTAATTTCTTATTGCAGAATAATATTCCATTACATTCATATGCTAGAGTGGCATGGTGGGTAGTTAACTGTCCTCTGAGCCATGGTGTGTTAGGCTTAGGTCTTGGATCTGGCATATTTGGGTTGTGTGACCGTAGGCAAATTATATAAACTCTCAGGGTTCTAAGCCATTCCCTCAAATTTTAATTTGTAGAAAATCATCAGAGGGAATTTCTTCATATGGGAGTTCCTTATACAAATGAAATCACAGATCCATTCCTTATCCATAGAATATGTATTTTATTTTACCCATTCCTCAATTAATAAGTAGTCACTTAGTAGCCCATACTTTGCTACCTAAAAGAGTGCTACAATGTATTGATATATACCAGACCTTTGTTTCTTTGACTTCCTTGCTTTGTGTGTACACACACATATAATCATAGCTGGTGGTACAGTGAATTCAGTGTTAGGCCTGGAGTTAGGCAGATTTGGGTTCAAATCAAGCTTCAGACACATACTAACCAGTGTAATGCTGGATAAATCACTTAAACTCTGTTTGCCTCAGTTTCCTCAACTAAAAAGAAATGGGGATAATAATAGTACCTTCTTAGCAGGATTGTTGCAAAGATCAAATGAGATCATATTTGTAAAAAAAGTACTTAGTATAGTGCCTGACACATAGAGGTGCTAGAAATGCTCATTTAGTTCCCCTACATAAATACATATACACAAAAAATTCATATATGAATGTACTTATGTATATACACATACGTGCAAATGTGTGTTGCACATTTATATACATACACATATGTGTACACGTATAAGGTATCCCAAAAGTTTTAGTGCAGTTTTAAGTTTAATACATTAAACTATTATATACATGGGTCTCATTATGTATGATACATAGATAACATATGCGATAAGTTTCATGTTATATGTATGTATACGTATTTAATCCACATCTATCATATAATGAATGAGATCACTGGGTCAAGAGCTACAAGTGGGTTAGTTCTTTTTCTCGCATCCATTGAAATTGAAATTTGGAGCTGTTCAACCACTTTAGAATAAATTGAGAGTGTTATAATGTCCCAGACTTTCCTTAAGCTCTCCAACACTGACTAGTGACATCTTTTGTCATCTTTACAAATTTACAAGGTTTGAGATGAAACTGCAGAGTTCTTTTAATTTGAATTTCTCTTACAGTTAGAATGTGTTTTCATGTGGTCATTTATAATTTACAATTCTTCTTTTCTGAACTATGCATCTCCTTTGATCACTTATTTACTATGTCAATTTCCCATGTATTTAGGATATCAGATTTTAATGGTGATATTTGATGCAACTATGTTTCTCGCTCTGCTGTTATTCTAAAGCTACCTCATTAATTTTATTTATTCCAAAGATTTTTAATTTTCTGCAGTCAAAATTTTCTATTTTATCTTTTATGAGCTCTCGTGTGGATTCAGCTTGAGTTACTCTGCGTTTGGTGCATGTTATTTTTTAAGCACTTTGAGTTGGTTACGGTTTTGGCAAACTACTCCACCATTCTGCCAATCATATGGTCCTGAGAAAACAATTTTTCAAAGCATAAAGGATTATATAAATATCAGCTGTTGTTTCAGTCCAAGTAATTATTTGACTAAAAGCATGGAGAGAGGAATGAGGAAGAACTGCAAAAAATCCAGCCAAGAGGTTGGGTTGACTAGACTGCACCATTCATATGAATTGGGCAGACAAGGCTCAAGTGTACTTAAATATAACTGATATTGTTTGAGTTAATGAGCTTTTGGGGTAGTATATGGGCTATTCTGGCTAACTTTTCTCTCATTCCTTTGAAGTTTCACATTTTACTTTTTTGCAAGTTCACATGCTAAATATTTCAGGATATGACCATATAATTCATGTTTTCATTTTTTCCCCTAGTTGGTATCATGTAAAATATTCCCTTTTGAAACCTAATTCACATCCATTTAGCTATTGTCTGGAGACATTCTCAGAAATCTGTATATACATTATATTGCTTCCAAAGCTTTAGAAAAGATAAGTAAATTAATTATCAAAAGATAATAACAAAGAACAGAGAAAAAAATTGTTAGATTTATAGTTCCTGTTAGAATAGTAGCAACATTTAGGGATTTTGGATGTTATATAGTATATATGTACACTCAAGAGTTTTCTTATGGAATACACTGGTTCTTGATGTTGGCAACTTTGCTATAACCCCCACGACCTCAGACAGCTAGAGTTCCATGACCCCATGGCATAGGAACAGCTTCAGAAGTCGCAGTGAGTGTGATCTCAAAGGCACAGCATCAAATAATTTTGTGCACATCTTTTCATTACCACCACTCCTCCTAGCTTCTTAGGCATTCTCAAAGGGAGGGCAACCAGGAGAGCATATAAATACAAACACCAAAGATGCCTGGGGCCAACAACACTAGGTGGGTCCATGCTTCCCTGAGTTGCCCACAATCCTTACCTGGCTTCTGCATTGTTCTTTCTTCTTCTACAACTTTCTACAAAACACAGAATACAAGGGGTGGTCTCCAGAAAGTAAAACAAGCAATATTTATGCTATCAGCTTCCTTTAAATATAGTCACTAGTAGCAGCCTGAAACAACTCACCCCTTCCTGCTGGATTTGTCTCTGTGGTGAAGATTGGTCTGATCACCAAAGAATACATTCTCTATTCTGGATGATACATCACTCTAATGTAGCCTGTGGTCACATTAATTTCCCCCTCTGCGCTCCTCCCCCTGCAAGCCACTGTACACAATTAAAATTAGTTTTGTTACTTTGCACTCACACCTTAAGAGACTAAAACTGTAGAGTTCCCTCAGGGAAAACATTCTACATAAACATAACCTATGTTTATGTGATTTTAGAACATTTACTCATTTTGGTGAAACCTAAAAGAAAAATACTCTTTCAATTTATTTTTAATGAACTTTTTTTGCTTTTCTAAAAAAAGTATCTAATTTTTTTGCTTTGTAATTATTCTTGTTTTGTATAGACAATCCTTGCTTATTAATACTAATATTATAAGTTACTAATTATATCTTATAAACATGCTTAAAAGTATTGGTTCCAAAAGAGCAGGATTCCTGTTAGCATATATAAGATATTTAGACTTGATTAACTTGAATTTATTAATCAAACTTTGAACTTGTCAATCTGATTTTTATAAAAATAACTAAAAATTTCCAAAAATGTAAATGCATCAATCTTTCCACCTACTTAACAAACAGAGGTGTTAAATAAAAAAGTACAGGGGCAACTAGGTGGTGCAGTGAATAGAGCTCTGGCCTTGGAGTTACAAGGACCTGAGTTCAAATCCAACCTCAGACATTTAACACTTGCTAGCTGTGTGACCCTGGGCAAGTCACTTAACCATGATCACCTTACCAAAAAGCAAAAAAGAAACCCCATAATTAAAAATAAAAAAAATACACAAGAGACTTTTTGGAGGTAATATATTTGTATATTTTGTGATGAGGCCAATTCCAAACCCCTAAAATCTAAGGTCTTCCCTAAAATGAATTTTTTCAGAGAATCACAGAATGTCAGAAATAGAAAGGACTTTGGGGAATCATCTAGTTCTGCCAGCAAATTGTACAGATGAGAAAACAACGTGAAGAGAGGTTAAGAACCTTGTCCAAGGGCAAGTAGCTAATACTCAGTGACAAAATTAGGATTCACACTCAAATCTAACTCTAAGTCTAGTGTTCTTTCCATGGCATATCCTGAAAGGATATTAAAATGTGGTTTCTCTGATGGCACAATAATCATCAATCTTTACAGTATTCATTTAAATTGAGAGAGACAATATTACGGTTGTTTCCCAAATCTAGGTCACTGCTATATAACTAAATAAACCTTGGTTCTCTTTTATTCCCAAGCACTTAATTTAGGTTCTTAACATATAAGCAGAGGAAAGCTGGGAAAATTAATGAAAAAAATAAGTGTTGAGGCAAAATATTCCTCTTTTTTTGCTATTTGATGAATGGATTATTTAGATATTATTATTGTCTCCATTTGCTTCTGTATATTTTTTCTTGAATTCCCTGTATTGAATGACATTTGGTTATGTTATGGTCTATGGAGGATGTGCTTATTATTTATCCTGTTAGGATTTATTTATAATTTCCCTGTACCCTTGGAATGGTCTATTTTTGTAAAGATAGCGTGTATTGTAGATCGATCTATCTATCTATCTATCTATCTATCTATCTATCTATCTATCTATCTGTCTCTATCTCTATATGTGTGTGTATGTATACACTCACACATAGTTATGTTCTAATTCAGAAGCTAGCATAAATGTTTTAGATTCATTCACATTTGCTCAAATCTATATTTTTCTCTTTTTAATCTTTGTTGTAGTTATCTAGCTCAGAGAAAACATTAAAATCTCCTACAATTATTGCATTCTATTCCTTTCTTTTGCCAAATCAGTTAAACTTTTCTTTATGAAAATGTCATTTGGCATTATTTCATTTTCTAGGATTCCTTTCATCATAATTTTGTTTTGTTTATCTCATTTGAGTTTCTGAATTTTTATTCTTGTTTTGCTTGATAGCATGAATGTGAAGCCTGCTTTAAAAAAATCACCTAGTGCATAGTCAATTTTGTTTCAACATTTCATATTTATTGTCTGTGTTTAATTTTTAAATGGTTCTTTTATACAGCAAATCTTCATATATTTTTAAAATTCATAATGTTACTTTCTTTAATTTTATCATATTATTTAGCCAACCACATTTCATGTTGTGATTGTTAGGCTTTTGCTATCCTGCATAAGGAACAGAGTTCCCCCCCCACCTCAATTTATGTGGACAAAGACTTGAAGATCTAATAAAAAAGTGTAAAGTCGATAGTAACCCTTCAGTAATGCATTCATAAATCCCTGATCAGTTTGAGATGTTTAAAAGATCTCAACCATTGGATGAAGGCATATGACTCTACACAGGAAATATCAGTCATGCTCTTTGGCCATATAAATTAGAGAAGTAATTCTTCATTAAATAGTCCAGGAGTAGAGGTTTTAATAGTTTTGTGCTTGTGTGTGTGTGTTCATGCATGCATGTGTGCAGGTGCATGTGTGTGTGTGTGTGTGTGTGTGTGTATGAACTTAGAATACATTGAAATGGTCAACTTATGAAAAGAGCAGACTTTGGCAGCCCAACTGAGCTGCCCACTCAGCAGAGACCATGTACTCAAGGAGAGTTTTGTGAGGACTCTATAATGAAATAAAGGACATCCAGTTGTGTTATCCTTGCCACATGTTTATCTTGTCCATATGTCTTACTACAGCTACACTCTAAGTACTCATCCCATTGATGTTATTTATTTGTGGGAGAGTACCCTCCAAATATGTGTCTGTTGTTGTTTTGGGGGAGTGGGTGTTCTATACCAAATATTTTTATTATACCATATTAATAAATGCCTTTGCTGAAAGCTGATCAAGACTGTTAATTGGGAGTATGCTATTGGGTGTTCATGAGCTATAGTTTCAGGAGTAGTTACATATGATTACCTCTAGAATCCTACACAGTACCTGTTATCTAGGCAACCCACTTGTGAGTATGGGTGTAAGGAAGGGGAGCAACTTAGAAGGGATGCTACACTACATTTATTTAGTTCATATCAATTTTTCTTCCCTTCTTTTAAGCCATTGCTTTTCACCTGTGATTATATTTGCTTGAACTACAATAATCAATAAGCGTTTGTCAAGTATCCACCATGTTCTAGACATTGTGCTAGAAAAATGAAAAAAAAATACCTATTCTCAAGAAGCTTACAGCGCCAGTCCCTCAGTGGGAAAGCTCTGGGCTTCTTTATCTGATTATTTCACTTCAGGATTAATACTAGGCTAGGGCTGGATCTGTCACCCAACTCCAATTCTAGGGTCAAAGTCACACCCGTATTATTTACTCCTGTAACTGCTCCTTGCTCAATCCACAGCCATACCCTGGACTGCCATAGTTCAAATCCTTTCCTTCCTCAGTTGCATACTGGATCTGTGACCCAACACTGGATAGGAAAAGAAAGAGTTGACAGTTGGAACTTGTTTCTGCACCCTGCACAAAATCAAACACACACACACACACACACATACACACACCACACACACACACACACACACACACACACACACACACACACACACACATACACACATACACACATACACACACACACACACACACACACCCTTCTGTATCTGATTTGGGACCTCTTCTTCTCCTGGTATAGTCATGAGCAGATTTCAGTTTTCCCCACATTATGTTTTGCTTCTGGCTAGATCCCTTCCAAATGTCCACAGCCCTCTGTATACATGACTCATAGCCTTTTTTCTTGGTTTCTTGATAAGGAGTAGATCTGGCCCATTTTCTAGATCTTTCTGGGGTAGTTGTTGGGGAGAACTCAGCTGTACTTCTTCCTTTAACTCTTCCATCATGGCTGGTCTGATAGTAATACATTTTTGAAAAAATAAAAAGAATGTAGAGCATGAAGGTACCTCATGTCTTCAACAGTAAATGTTAATATTAAGGAAATACATTTTACAAAACAGTTAACTTGGTTTAATAATTTCCTTATTATTATCACGTAGATGTCTAGGTGACATTGTGAATAGAGCTCTTGGGCTGGAGTCAGGAAGACCTGAATTCAAATCTAGCATCAGACACTACCTGAGTGACCATGGGCAATTCATTTAACCTCTTTTGCCTCAGTTTCTTCAACTGCAAAATGAGGATAATAATAGCACCTAATTTTGAAAGCTATTCTGAAGATTAAATGACAGTTGTAAAAAAGTGCTTAGCACAGTGCCTGTCACATAGTAGGCTCTTTTTAAATTATTATTCCCTTCTCTTTCTTCTTCCTCCCACTTCTGCCTCATTTCAAATATTCTGGATTGTCTACTATATATGGTTATTTAAACAGGCTTAAACTCATGTAAAGAAAGCATTTCCTAGTTTGACTTAGAGCAGATAGTTCTATATCCTGTTAAGCATCAACATTTGAAACTAAACTCATGTCCATCTAAGTCCTGCTACGTGAGTTTCAGGGTTATATTGATATCCCTTTGGCTGTTAGCATTTCCTGCTTTGGAAACATTTGAGTTTGTATGGTGGCAGACACCATAGATGCACCATGATAGAACGTTTTTTTCTCCCCAAAACTTTAGGTCAGTAGTTTATTGTCAACGCAATCTTAAGGACATTTCCTCAAATTTGAGAAAGTCAGTTTTTCATTTGGTGGGGTTGATTTGGTCATGCACAAAAATTGACTCCTGCAGGTGCTTCTGCTTCAAGATATTGCTGCTGGTGTTTTATGCCTAGTCTCTTTACTGTTTCTATGGTTTCAGACTCACTGCCTTGTTTAATCTTCTTGTTTCTGCATGTTTTCTGGTTTTTCTGCTTCAGCTGTCTAAATGGCTAAAATCACCAAATTAACCCCTTTCCAGTTTATTATTATTCAAAACAAAACTAAAGCTTATATTTAATGTGCTTCTCATTTTTTAGATTTTTTTTTAAAAAAATCAATGTATGTAGACATGCAATAATGCTCTTACCATTAATTATTAGTGTTGGTAAATCAAACATCATAGATTAGATTTCCTTCAAAGAATCCATGCATGTAGAAATTGAGGGAAATGCCTTTTCACAAAGTATGTAATAAGATTTATGAAGTAAAAACCAAACACTGTCAACAAATATTAGGAAAAGGAACTACAGCCTTCTCCTATTACATAACAGTCTTTATGCTCCCTCCTTCCTTCCCCTCTTCTCTCCTCCCTTGTCTTTTTTCCTTCCTCCCTGTCTCCATTCTTTCCTCCCTCCCTGCCTCCCTCCCTCCCTTCCTTCCTTCCTTCCTTCCTTCCTTCCTTCCTTCCTTCCTTCCTTCCTTCTTTCCTTCCTTCCTTCCTCCTTCCCTCCCTTCCTCCCTTCTGTCCTGCCTTCCTCTCTTCTTTCTTTCTTTTCTTCCTTCCTCCATTCTCCCTTCCTGACCTCCCCTCTTCTTTCCTCTTTCCCTCTCTCCCTCAATATTTGAGCACCTATTATATATGGCATTGGGCTATGCAAAGCAAATAAGTGTAACACACGGCCCATGTTATGGGAACTCTCATAGTTCCTTAAGAAACTCAGTCTATATGAGGAGACAATTTCATGAGTTTCATTTGTATATATTAACTGTTAAATATGCAAATGTGAGAATAATATGTGATTTTGCTAACACTGGGGACTCTCAGTGTAGGAACTCCTTTTATGGAGGTAGGTATCTTGTCTATGAATTTATCTATATATCTCCTAAGGAATTACCTGAGACACAGACATTAAGAGATCTTCTAGAGTTACAGAAGTAGTCAGATAGTCACTGTGTGATTTTGGCAAAGTCACTTATCTGAGCATCAATTTCCTCATCTATAAAATAGGGAAAATAACTGTACCTATCTCATAGGGTTGTTGTGGGGATCAAATAAGATGTATGCAAAACCTATGTAAAGATGAACTATTATTAGTATCAGAGAGTGTACTGTGTGGGCTAGTGCAGGGACCTATGTAAAAAAGCCCCACTTCCCTCTTTTCATTTTGACTAGTAGTGAATAAGTCAGACAGTATGTGTAGGAATAGTGGAGTTGTGAAATACATCATACGTATCATTGGGTTGTATTTTGTCTCATAATTATGCTTCTTCTAAACTTTCGTTTCATTGAGAGGAAGACCGTCCTAGTTTTACAACCTCAATATCATTTCATCTAAAAGGGAAAAATACTAAGGACCTGAACTTTAGTGTTTGGTAGTAGATTAGGATTCGAAGGAGACTGCAAAGAATCAAAAGGACTGGACAGCTAGCGAGATATAGAAAGTGAAAGCAAGAAAGATGAAATCAGATATGAATCCTATACCAAAGATGTGAACCTGGGTCACTGGGAAGATGGTGGTATCCATACCACTGAAATCTTAGCTCCTGGAAACCTTAGGTTGCTGGTATGATGGGGTGGGGGTACAATGGCATTTTAAAACATAACCATAGGATCTGAAATGGTGACACTGTGAATACCTGTGTGATACTCAAAGCCCTAGGCTTTGAGTATTGTTATCTTGAATATCATTTACAGATACACCATCATTCTTACAACAGAACGTGCTAGAATGGAAAGAACATTAGATTGAGAGTCACATGACTTGGGTCTGAATCCTATGAAGACTTGGCAAGTTGTGCATAATAGGTTTGCAGTTTCATGCGCAATCATCTTTTTATTGTATTATGTCATGAAAACGCTTGTTTTGTTCCATAACTTAAAAATAAAATTAGTTTAAAAAAAGCTTTGGACAGATATGAATCTTGTAGTAAGTGTGAAAACACCCCCACCTCTATCAGAAAGTCCTATTTCTGCAATGAAGCCACATTTTTTGCATTCTCCTAGGTTTGCAATCTCAATGTTATCCTCAACTCCTCACTCTTATTGCGCATAATCAATCTGCTGTCATATCTTGCTATTTCTATCTCCACATTTCCCATTTGGGGTTCTATCTTCATACTCATACAGCCACCATCCTAAAATAGGCCATCATCCCCTTTTGTTGAGACTCTTGCAAAAGCCTTCTGACTGGTCTCCCAACTTCAAGTTTTTTCCCACTCCAATCTATCAACTACATAGTTGCCAAAGTGACTTTCTTAAAGCACAGGGCTACCTATGTCACTCCCCTCCTCAGTAAAAATCCAGTAGCTCCCTGCTTCCCCTGGGATTCAATACTAGGGATAAGGGATAGGGATTGGGCCCATAATTTTCTTGGTATGGGGAACCCTCATGTGAAGAAATCCCTTTTACCAATATGAGGAGTGCATGGAAATGTAACTTACAGCCTTAAAGAGTTGCCTAAAGGACTAAGAGGTTAAGTGACTAATCTAAGGTCATGCAGCTAATACATATCAGAGATAAGACATCTCCCTAGGTCTGAGGTCAGCTCACTGTTCATTATGTGATGATGACTAAATTGCCACTGAATCAATAGTACTAAAATTATTTAAAGCTTAATCATTTCATATTCATATCATCCTATTTCATTTTTAAGTTGTCTAATATACAAAATTAGAAGTACAATTCTGTTCCTTCACTATCTCTCAAAGTTTGTCAAAGCTCATGTTTGTTGTTTCTGTGATACTATCTATCCATCTCAACTTCTGCTGTCACCCTTTCCTGTTGTCTTCAATCTTTTTCAACATCAGGGTCTTTTCCAATGAGTCCTATTTTCTCATTATGTGGCTGAAGTATTTAAGTTTCAGCTTCAGTATTTGACCTTCCAGTGTATAGCCTGAATTAATGTCTTTAAGTATTGACTGATTTGTTCTTCTTGTTGTCCAAGGGACTCTCAAAAGTCTTCTTCAGCTCCACAATTCAAAAGTATTGATTCTGTGGCTCTCAGCTTTCCTTATAATCCAACTCTCACAGCCACACATTGCTACTGGAAAAACTATATTTTTGACTATATGGACCTTTTTCAGCAAGGTGATATCTCTGCTTTTTAGTATGCTGTCCAGATTTGCCATAACTTTTCTTCCAAGGAGCAAGCATCTTTTAATTTCATGGCTGCAGTTGCCTTCTGCAATGATCTTTGAGCCCAAGAATATAAAATCTGACATTGCTTCCATTTCTTCTACCTCTATTTTCCAGGAAGTGATGGGGCCAGTTGCCAAGATCTTAGTTGTTTTGATGTTAAGTTTCAAGCCAGCTTTACATTCTCCTCTTTCATCCTCATCAAGAGGCTTCTTAATTTCTCTTCATTTTTATAAACAAGTAAGTATACATCTATTGGATGTGATTGCTCAATTTTTTTTCTTATAATTGAGCAAAGAATTTTGAATATCACTGTTGTGATGGAAAGAGCACTGGGTTTCTTGTCTTAGAGCTTGGTTGTGAACTCTGATTTTTGTACTTTTACTACATTTGTAATAATGGGTTAGTCTCTTAATATCTGGAAGTCTTCAATTACTTACCTATACAACAAAGGGAGCAATCTAGCTGACCTATTATATACTTTCTAGATCTGAATCCTAAGATCCTTTGATTTCTGTTTTTAACACATTGACAAGGCTTGTAGGGCCAGAGGGCCCAGCAGAATAGGTTCTACAGGAGAGTGTTCTTTCTGCAAATCTTCCTTCCAAGGAATCTTTCTTCTTTCCCTCTCCCAACTGGATGCTGATCTTCCTATTCCTACTCTTGTGCTTGGGAAGCTGGAGTCCCAGTTCTACTCTGACCCTTAGGCCCACTCTCTCCTTCTCAACAGTGGTAAGCTGGGCCTCTCTAATATTTGCTCTACTCACTCAAAGGAAGATATGGTGGCTCATGAAGGAAGTGTAAGTTGCCATAATAAGAAGGAGGACTGCTGGGCATTACCATCTGCTCAGAAGCTTGTCTTTCTCATATATATTGTCTCTCAAATTAGAATACGTGCTTCCTAAGAATAAAGAGCATTGGGGCAGCTAGATGGTGCAATGGATAGAGCTCTGGCCTTGGAGTCAGGAGAAGCTGAGTTCAAATCCAGCCTTAGACGCATGATACTTACTAGCTGGGCAAGTAACTTAACCCCAATTGCCTCACCAAAAAGCAAAAAAAAAAAAAAAAAAAGGAGCCTCTCACATTTCTATTTGCATCTCCAACATTTTTGCACATTCCTTTTCATTCATTCATATTTGTTTGAAGCAGTAATTTATTTTAATTTTAAGGTCTTGTTGCTAGGGCTTTGCTAGATCTCTTTACCTTTTGCATTGTTTCTAACCAATTGACTTGTCTAAACTTTTGGTTTCTGTATGGTCCCTGGATAGTATACTGCTTACTTGGCAGTTAGGAAGCCTAATGAATTGAATGTTGCACTTACTCAGACACCTACTTTTTGTGTGAAACTGTTAAGTTATATAACCCCTCTCGGCCCATTTTCTCATTTGTAAAATGAGGAAAATAACCACACCTCCCTCCCAGAGTTATTAAGGGGATCCGAGGAGATAGCATGTAAACTGCTTTGCAAACCATAATATGTTATATAAATGTGAGTTCTTATTTATGGCTTGCTGGATATTATCATGCTCCCTGTTTCTTGACTGATCACTCTATGACAGACAAACATAACCTTTGGTTCCTTGATTGAAAATGAGATTTTGGACATTTCATCTGTCTAGCTCTCCCCTATGTTTGACCCTAAACTTTTCCCCAAAATCCTTTTCCTTAGTTCTCCATATCTGCTTTCCTGCCTTGTATATAAATTCATTCAATTGGGTCTCTATTTCTGATTTCCAAGGGATATGGATAATAATCATTATGGACTTTAGTGCTTAGCATAGTACTTGAAAAATAGTAAGCATTTATAAATACTTGTAGATTGATTGAAGAATTTGGAGAAGTGGAAGATCACTCTAAGTTAGACTCACCATAGAAATTTTCATGTGTTAGGTGTGGATTTAAACTAAATTTTAAAAAGTACATAACCTATAGATGAGTGTGAGCCCAAGTACAGAAAAAAATGAAATGGGTTTAATGGAGAGGGAATAAATCAGTCTTCCAGGAAAAAAAGAAAGGCTTATTGGAAGGCAGCATGCCATATATAGGTGTATTGTGGAGGGGGCTGGGACAGTTTATGGAGGAAAATAAGTGCCAGAGTAATGGATTAAGATTTCAGCATATTTAAATAGTGAGTCATTCATGACTTTTGATCAAGAGAGTGAAATGTAACATAATAAAAGCAGTATTTTATGGATCAGAAGGGAAAGAATTGATTGGAAGGTCAGCTGGGCTACTGAAGCGGTCAATGCTTGAAGTGATAAGAGCCTGGTGACTGCAATGGGAATTGAAAGGAAGGGGACATGTAAGATATTAGAATGACTGCTGAAAGGAATGGCAATAGAGAAAGGGAAATTAAATATGAAATTGAATTATAAGCGTGAGTGACTAGGAAAACGCTGGAAAAAAACACAGACTAGAAGGAAAGTCAGGAGAAGGAGGAAGTTTTGGGAGAAGGAAGCTATTTGGTTTTAGATCTAGGCAGATGAAACTTTGATGTGATTGAGATTGTCTAAGAAGCATCTGGATACTTGAAATTGGATTTTGGGAGGGGATTTAAGGTTTGAAGTTGCTCCTTTGGGAGCTCTCCATGGAAAGTGACATTCAAAGCACCTTTCTGAAGCAAAGGAATCAGGGGGAAAACATTTATTTTGTCAGGGAAACAGGGTGTAACTGGGGATTATGCAAAGTATGTACAGAGCTACTTTTAATGATTTCTTCTAATAATGTATGATTTAGTGAAGAAGGATTTGAACTTTAAGATGATAAAATGACCCATTTATTGGCTACTTAGCAGGAGGAGTTATAAATTAGTTGGACCTTTATTTTTAAAATTAACTAATTAATATTTTTAAAAATGAGCTCCAAATTATCTCCCTTCCTTTTGTCCCTCCCCAACAATATGAAGGCAAACAATATGATATCAATTACACATGTGAATTCATACCAAACATATTTCCATATTAGCCATGTTGTAAAAAAAACCAAAATAATAAAAAGTAAGAAACATAAATAAAGTGAAAAATCATGCATCAACTTGCACTCAGAGATTCTCTCTCTGGAGGTAGATAGCAGTTTTTCATCAAGGATCCTTTGGAATTGTCTTGAATCATTGTCTTGATAGGAGTACCTAAGTCTTTTACAGTTGATCTCATTATAATATTGCTGTTATTGTACACAATATTTTCCTTGTTCTGTTCCTTTCACTTTGCATCAGTTTGTACAAGTCTTATCAGGTTTTTCTGAAACCATCATGCTTGTCATTTCTTAAAGCACAATAGTATTTCATCACAATCATACACTACAATTTGTTTAACCACGACTTGTCTAAAGGCTGGGGATCTTCTCGATTTCTAATTTTTTGCCACCATAAAAAAACAGCTATAAATATTTTAGGACAGCTAGGTGGCACAGTAGACAGAGCACTGAGCTTGGAATCAGAAAGGCTTTGATAGAATTCACTTGGGAATCCATCTGGTCCTGGGCATTTTTTTCTTCTTTAGGGAGCTCATTTACAGCTTGTACAATTTCTTTTTCTACTATACAATTATGTAAGTAATCTATTTCCTCTTCTATTAATCTGAGTAATTTATAGTTTTCTAAATATCCATCCATTTTACTTAGATTGTTAGTTTTACCTTCATATAATTGGGCCAAGTAACTCTTAATAATTGTTTAATTTCATCTTCATTGGTAGTATATTTACCCCTTTCATTTAATACTGGTAAGTTGGTTTTCTTTTTTAAAAAATCAAATTAACCATTATTTTACTTTATTTTTTGAATTAAACCAGCTCCTAGGTTTATTTATTAGTTCAATGTTTCTTTTTGTTTTCATTTTTATTAATTTCTCTTTGGTTTTCAGTATTTTGATTTTGATGTTTCATTGGGGATTTTTAATTTGTTATTTTTTCTAGTTTTCTTTAGTTGCATATCTAATTCATTGATCTGTTCTTTCTTTTTATTGATGGATGAATTTAGATATATAAATTCTACCCAAAGTACTGCTTTGGGCAAATCCCAAAAATTTTGGTATGTTGTCTCATTGTTATTAATCTTAATGAAATAATTATTATTTTAGTGAAATTTGTTTTTCTCAGTATTTGATTTTTCCAATTACATATAAAATTTTAACTTGCATTTTTTAGAATTTTGAGTTCTAAATTCTCTCCTTTCCTCCCTCTCCTCCTCCCTCACTGAGAAGGCAATCAATTTGATGTAGATTATACATGTGCAGTCATGCAAAACACATTTCCATAGTAGTCTTGTTATGAAAGAAAACACAGACCAAAAAAAAAGTTTTAAAAAAGCATTATTTGATCTGCATTCAGTCTCCATGAGTTCTTTCTCTGGAGCACTTTCATCTTCAGTACTTTGGAATTGTCTATAATTCTCCTGGTGAGAATAGCTGTCATTCAGACTTGATAATTGTATAACATTGCTGTTACTGTGTACACTGTTCTCCTTGTTCTGCTCACTTCACTTTGCTTCAGTTCACGCAAGTTCTTTTCCAGTTTTTCTGAAAATATCTTGTTCATTTCTTCTAGTTCAATAGTATTTCATCACAATCATATACCACAACTTATTCAGCCATCCCCAGTTTATGGGCATTCCCTCAATTTCCAATTCTTTGCCACCACAAAAGATCTGCTATAAAAATGTTTGTGTGTATATGTCCTTTTACTTGTTTTTTCTTTTTAAAAATTTGTTATACAGACTTTGTATTGTTGGGTTGTTGGGTCAAAGGGTATGCACAGCTTTACAGTCTTTTGGGCATAGTTCCAAATTGCACTCCAGAATGACTGGATCAGTTCATAACTCTACCAAGAGTGCCATTAATGAAATTACTGATAATTTCTATGATTTGTTTCACTCATTTGATCCACTCATTCTTTAGGTTTAGATTATTTTCCAATTATGTTTTAATCTATGCTTCCATAGGCCTTTATTGAATGTATTTTTCATTGCATTATGATTTTTAAAGGGTGAATTTACTGTTTCTGCTTTTCTGCATTTGATTGTGAGGGTTTTTATGATTTAAAATATGGCCAATTTTTTAAAGTGCTATGTACAAGTGAGAAAAAAAGTATATTCTTTTCTATTCCCATTCAATTTTCTCCAGAGGCATATCATATCCAACTTTCCTAAAATTCTCTTCTTAACTTCTTTCTTATTTATTTTATGGTTAGATTTATCTAGTTCTGAAAGAGGAAAGTTGAGGACCCTGCAGCATACGTTTACTATCTATTTCCTCCTATAATTCACTTATCTTTTCCTTTAAGAATTTGGATACTATGCAATTGGATGCATATATTTTTAGTATTGATATTGCTTCGTTGTCTGTGGTGCCTGTTAGCAAAATGTAGTTTCTCTGCTTATTCATTTTAATTAGGTCTATTTTTGCTTTGTCTGAAATAATAATTGCTCTCCCTGATGTTTTTACTTTTACTGAAGCATTGTAGTCTGCTCTAGCCTATTATTTTAACTCCATCTCTCTGTGTGTTTCTTGTAAATAACATATCATTGGATTTTGGATTTTGGTGTCCAATCTATTATGCTATCTGTTTTACATTTATAGTTGTGATTATTAACTTCATTTCTCTTGATTCTATTTTCTTTTCTTTATCCTTTTCTCTCTGTTTTTACCCTGTTCCTCCACAAAAATCTATTTCACTTCTTACCACTGCCTGTGTTAATTTGCATTCAGAATCCTTTTTAGTCGACCTTTCAAAGGGGAATGACTTTGCTCCTCACTCTTCTTTTCTTTTCCTGGCTGCAGATCATCTCAGGGCTCTTTGAAGCTGTTTCCCATGAGGAACGGGTAAAGAGAAATTCACCCTACCCCCATCCCAGGTACCATGTGGTTATAAACAAATGACAGTTAAAGGCCATGAGCTGCTTTAGCAAGCCTGATTGTAGACTTTGGCTTGCATATTTTTGTGGTTGTTATTTCCTGATCTTAGGTGAATGAGTATTGATTCCAAGAAGCACATGCCTAGGGTTGGATAGCATCCTGTGTATTTAAGAGGTTTAGTGGTGACAAATCATTCCACAATTGATAAATAGTCAAAAGATATGAACAGGCAGTTTTCAGAAAAAAGAAATTAAAGCTATTTATAGTCATATAAAAAAATGCTGTAAATCACTATTGATTAGAGAAATGCAAATCAAAACAACGCTGAGGTACCACATCACACCAATCAGATTGACTAATATGACAAAACAGGAAAATGATAAATGCTGGAGAAGATGTGGGAAAATTGGAACACTAATGCATTGTTGGTGGAGTTGTGAAATGATCCAACCATTTTGGAGAACAATTTAGAACTATGCCCAAAGGGCTATAAAATATGCATATCCTTTGATCCAGAAATACCACTTCTAGGTCTGTATCCCAAAGAGATCATACAAATGGGAAGAGGGCCCATACGTACAAAAATATTTGTAGCACCTCTTTTTGTGATGGCAAAGAACTGGAAATTGAGTGAATGCCTATCAGTTGGGCATGATTGAGGAAGTTGTGGTATATGAATGCAATGGAATACTATTGCTCTGTAAGAGATGATGAATAGGCAGACTTCAGAAGAACCTGGAAAAACTTATATGAATTGATGCTAAGTGCAGTGAGCAGAACCAGGAGAACATTGTACACAGTAACAGCCATATTGTGTGATGACTATCTTTGGTGAGATTTAGCCCTTCTCAGCAATGCAAGGATCTAAGACAACTCTAAAAGACTCATGATGGAAAATGCTGTCCACATTCAGAAAAACTAACTATGGGGTCTGAATGCAGATTGAAGCATATTGTTTACTCTTTCTCTCTTTATTATTTCTTCTTTCTCATGGTTTCTCCCATTGGCTCTAAATCTTCTTTACATTATGACTAATGTGAAAATAGGTTTAATATGAATGTACATGATGATATGATGAGCCTATATTAATTTACATGCCATCTTGGGGTAGGGGGAGGGGAGAGATGAGGAGAAATTTTGGAACTCAAAATCTTGTGGAGGTGAATGTTGAAAATTAAAAGTAAATAATTTTTTTTTTCAAAAAAGGAGGTTTAGTGGTGCTTCATCCTTTGAATTTGACTGTTCACAGGGGAAAGAGTTAAATATTACTTCAATGTTCATTTAGCATATGGCTATCAGCAAGGAGATGAGTTCAAATCCTGGTTTGGCTTGCCTCAAAGACATCTACAGGACAGTGCACAGATGGGATAAAGTGTAACAATACCTATCCAACAATCACCCAACAGCTGTATGTTCTAAATAGCACAAAACAAAACACATTAACCTTCTGAAGGAGTGTAACTATAATTATAAGTTTTTGCATCCTCTGTTGAGTCTTTCTTTCAATGCTCCCTTGTGAGAGTTTTGTGTTTAGCATTTCTTTTGTGTATGGGAAATAAATATCTGTCCCATTCCTGATGTATATTGTACATTAAACGCTATTTTATTCTTCCGTTTTGGGAAGACCCAAAACAAGAGATAAAACTTAAACTTTAAATGATCTCCAGGGTGAGATGGAATCAGAGAGAGGGACACCATTTGGGAAAAAGGGACATTATCTCCAGCTTCAGCTAAGCAGTAGGGTTTTTTTTGTTTGTTTAGGCAAGTGGGGTTAAGTGACTTGCCCAGGGACACACAGCTCATAAGCATCATGTGTCTGAGGCCGGATTTGAACTCAGTTCCTCCTGACTCTAGGGCCAACACTCTATCCAGTGAGCCACCTAGCTTCCCCTAGACAAAAAAAAAGGATAGGTCAGAGGTATTTAGAAGTCAAGGATGATGTCAAAAAGAAATGAAGAAAAAAAGGCTGTTGGATTTAGCAATGAGGTGAACATGTTTTAAAGTAGTTTTAATAGAGTGAATCCTAAATCTTATAAGATGAAAAAACTTCAAGAAATCATCTGGTTAGTATTTCTCACCCTAGCCCTACTTAGCTACTTGCCTTTAGACATTTAATATATTACTATCCTCATTTTACAGATGATTGACTTGCCCACAGTACTGGTAAGGGACGTGAGAAGGAGACAAGAATCCAAGTCTCTTCTCTCAGGCTTCCATGGGAGCCAGATTGTTTTACCAATGTAAATTTTCCTATGGCTATATTAGGTTTGTCACATTGCATAACTGATATATTACTCTTTCATCCCAAAAGGAGATAATAAAAACAAAACAAGAAACCCAAAACAAAAATCAAAATCAGCCTAAGTATACATACAGAAATAAATAACAATACCACAAGCTCTTTCTATGAGTAACTGTTGTCCCCACACACCACACAATTTAAATCTTTTCTACCTAGTACATAGCTCATTCATGCATTTGACAAACATTTATTAAACACCTACTGTGTTCAAGACACAGTGCTAGATGCAGTGTTCTGAGAAAAGCATATTATTAACATGAGTAGGAACTAATGAAAAGGAAGAAATACTTGGCTTGCTTAGTTTAAAATGTCAAAACAAATAATAAAAAATCGCAGCAATTCAAAAACACTTTACATTTACATTCATTGAGGATATCTAGGGGATGCCTGAAAAATGGGTCATTTATTTTACTTGAAGGTCAAATTGCTCAATAGTACTACTTACTCAAGCTGACACCCTGGTAATACCTTTTCTAAAACAGCTTAAAACCCTAGGCAACCTATTCTCCACTGTGATGGTGCTCCTTTCTCTCATCAGGTAATACAGAGTTTATGGTTGTGAATTTAATGGTACAGATTTTAAATGAAATAAAATGATTTTACTGGATAACATATTTCTGTGGGCCTTCATGACTTTTGCAGCCTATCTACAGGTTTTCAAAGATTGTCAGTTAGTTAATGGCTAAAAAAGAAAAAAAAATCTGAGATGTCACCTGAGAAGAATATGCAGACTACAAGGTTTGTGAAACAATTAGATAAGAATGCTGTTCCTTTGCTTTTAGTAATACCTGTGTGGGCATTCTGAGGATACATTTTTATCTCAGCAGACATCTTTTTCATAGCTTAGCATATGATTCTTAGGTGTTAATAGTTCGGCTGCTTTTTTTTTTCTTTTTGGTGACTGAAATTGGGGATAGGGTACAAAGGTGAGTTATGGGAAAATGGCAACCTTTTCTTGCAATAATCATTTTCTAATTGTGAAAGGATTGTTATGTGGAAGAAGGCTTGTATTTGTTCTATTTGGCCCTAGAAGTGAGAAATACAAACAAGGAGTGTAAGTTTCAGAAAAGCAGATTTTGCCTCAATACAAAGACCTTACCATTACAAAGCTATTGAAAAGTGGAATGGTCTGCTTTAGTGGGTAGTGTGAGTTCCTCCTCCTCACAGATGTTGGGTGCACTTGTCAGGATTCTTCAGAGGTGATGCCTGTTCAGTCATAGTTTGGGGAATAGATGACCTCTGGAATCACTTCCAGAATTGGGATTCTCTGATGCTGGGAGCAAGGAGAAAGAAGGATCAGGGATAATAATGATGCTAATGATAACATATTTATATAGATTGAAATGATTTGTCATAAATGTGACCCTATTACAAATGCCCTTCTTCAGTAATAAGGCCATGTGTTGTCGATCAGGCACTCAACCCCACCTACCATGTACTCAACCCAATATCAGAGGGTACGCTGGAATTAAACACAAAGTTTTCCAGTTCTCAGATAGCTGCTACTAGAAGCCCACTGACTCTTATATTTTTGTAGCGCCTGTTCAGTGCCTGGTAGAGTGCCTGGTGCACAGTAGGCACTAAACATAACCTTGTGGATGTATACTAGCTTTGTGGGTCATATTGATTTTCTCTAGGATAGAGCAGTGGGCCTGGAGTTAAGTTCTGAGTTCAAATTTAGCTTAGACTTTTTACTATTTGTTTGACCGAGGGGAAGTCACTTAATCAGCCTCAGTCATCTCTCCCACAAAATGGAGATAACAGTAACAGTTGTGGGGATCAAATGAGACAGCATTTGTAAAATGCTTGGCACAGTGCCTGGCACATAGAAGGCATTTAATAAATGCTCATTCCCTCCTTTCCTTCCCTTTATTTGTAAAGGTTAGTGTTGATTATGTAATCAGATCAACACTAAACTGATCTAAAGAAACTCTTTTTTATGCGCTATGTTTTTGTCTCTGTTTTTCATACAAATGCTACATTAAGCATTGAGTGGAGTTGAGATTGAAACAAGGAGTTTGGCTTTCATGCTTTGTTTCTATGTAGAAGGACATATGAGGAATTCTGGGGGAGACCTGGAAGCATCCCAAGTAACATGGTAAAAAAAGAGGAGAGGCAGAGACTTGCCCTCTCTTTTAAAGCCTTTGGAGGAGTAGGTAGCTCTTCCTTGACACAGCCTTCAGTCATGAGCATCGAGAAGAGATTGGTGTGTCACCCCAAACTCCAAACTCTTCAGGGCTGAATACTCCCTTCTCCCCATGGGAAGTGCCCATACAAGAAGAACTTCCTGATTCCAGGTCCAGCACAACATTGATGTCCCAAATTGTCTACTTGTTACCTGTTATTTCCTATGGTTCTCACAATAATCCTGTGTAAATTGCACATGTTACGATTCTATTTTTCAGATGAAGAAATTGAGAATAACAGAGTTTAGACAATTTGCTTAAGTTTAAATTGAAAGTAAGATGCAGAGTTTGGACTGGAACCTAAATCCTCTAACCTTAAGTCCAGTGGCCTTTCCCCTAAACCATGCTACCTTCCTAATAATAATAATAATAATAATAATAATAATAATAATAAAATCATACTGTCAGTGTTATTGCCATTGTCAAAGTAACTTCCATTTTACTCATATAACATGGTACATCTACTTCATAAGAGCATTGGAATACTAATTTTTCCTGCTCTCTACTGATTGTACTATTGTATAGATGGCATCACAGCTAATGGGTTCAAATTCATTAATAATTATTTATTGTTTCTAAGGTACTTTGATTGGTCTAAGAGCATTGCAAAATGAATAAAATATACTCTTGCTTTCAAGGATTTTGCAACCTAATAGAAAAAAATAAGGATTGTTGATTGCTTTAATACTTTAATAATGAAAGGATCTGTGATTTCATGGGTAGAAGATAGTAGTCCCTATATACCCCATACAGATCAGAAACTCTCAGTGAACATAGCAGGTAATCTTCCAAGAGGGGATGTGGGTCAAAACTGTACCAGTTTAGTTGTGGTATAGCAGCCAATCTGTCCTCAGAGAGGGAATTTCCTGGATGAACCTACCTATATCAATGAAATCACATTTCTTTAGTGGTGGTACCTTTTTTATTCTTATCTAATTGTCATCCTATATATGATATCTACTACTTTGTATGTAAATAACTTTTCTAGAAGAGATGACATTAATTCTCTTTTGGGTGACCTTAAACGTGAACTAAACTGAAGCTTTATTTAAGAAATTTCTCCTGGTTTTCTACCCATAGGCATGGGTAGAGTTGGAGAAAAAAAAACCCAAAAGAAAAAATTGGAATCTCCCGTCTCTGGATTCAGATTTCATTCCATATTTCTAGTTATCCTATGATCATGAATTCCAAAACACAACACAAAAGAATCAACATTGTAAGTGAACATGACAGCAGAAAGTGATATGGTAGACATAAGAAGGCTTTAGCAAAATATCTGGAGACTAGTAGGTGAGATGTGTTGTAAAAGACTTGTTAAAATGTATGATTGAAAAAGGAGATGGGCTGGCCATTTAGTAATGATGAAAAATAACATCTGCATAGACAAAAAGCTTCACTGATACCCATGAAATGTAAAAAGACCTAGAAAATCCTCCAGAAAATTGGGTGAGCCTTCTAAGCAGGTATATGTGAAGTCATGCATAAAAATGACATTGGACAATAGGACAAGATATTTTAGACAGATAATATTTTGTGTTTTTGAAAGGAATATCTACATTCATGAGATAATGGACCCATTGAAATGTGAAGAGACTTACTCTGTGAATACTAAGTGCAAGTGGGCTTTGTAATAAAATATATTTTTTTCTGGTAAGTTGTCATAAAATCTTACGCTCTGTGATGCTATGTTGTAAATGGTGCTATCCATTTCCCTCTGGGATTACTTGGCAATATATGTTTTCTACTCTCACTTGGTTCTCAGAAGAAAAGAATGGAGCATATATTATTGAGATTGGGAATGGTCAAGTATGTCAAAACAGTGACTATTCCAAAATGGAACTTGTTTATAAGAAAAAAGATCATGATATTTACTTCAATATGTCAATAATTTATGATTTCATCGGTATGGGTAAACTCACCCCCTCATCCTGCCCCTTTCAGCAGATAGTCCCCCTTTGGTAGATAGTCATTAGCTGTTGTAGCCAAAAATATTTATCACCTGGTACCTAACTTTCAGGGAATCAGCTTCAGTGAATTTAGATGGTCTGCTCCTCATGTGACAGGCAATCGTTGCTAAGCCCATATGCGAAGGCTTTTTTTTCCTTGGCACCATCATCATCATCATCATCATCATCACTTTATAAGTATAGTGTTTTAAGTTTGGGAAATGCTTTACAATATGTTAATTTGATTGACTCTCATAGTCACCGTCTGGAATACATATTTTGATTCCAATTTTACAGATGAGGAACATGAAGCTGAGAAGTCTGATTTATCAGCATCATACAGCTAGTTTCTAAGCAGAATTTGAACTCAAGTCTTTCTGATTCAAGTCCTGTGCTCTAACCATTACTTTCATTAGTAGAGATTTGCTGCCATAGTCTTTGGGAACTTTAGATCATCTCTATGATACAATGAGAGCTTGGACTAGGATTGTTTTTACAATGGTTTAACCTAATCTAATTTAAAAAAAATAATTAAAATTAAAATATATTTTTAAAAAATTTAAACAAAATTTCACCAAACAACTGATCCCTTCTCCTGCTTAGTTTCTAATTAGTTCAATCACAAAAGCTGAGTTCTCTCTCTTTCTCCCTTCCCTCTCTTTCTCACTCTCTGCCTCTCTATCTGTCTATGTCACTCTGTCAATCAACAAGTAATTATTAAGTACTCACTATGTTGCAGACACTGTATTAGGCTCCAGGGATATAAATATAAAGCATGAAACAATCCTTACTCATGGTGAGTTTACATCCTAATGGGGAAGACAACAACTATATATAAAAATATTTATAGCAACTCTTTTCATTTTTAAAGAATTAATTAATTTTAGTTTTCAACATTCACTTCCATAAGCTTTTGAGTTTTAATTTTTCTCCACCTCCCTCTACACTTCCCTCCCCAAGACAGCATGCAATTTGGTGTAGGCTATACATATACATTCCTATTAAACATATTTTTGCATTAGTCATGTTGTAAGGAAGAATTAGAACCAATACAAGGAACCACAGGAAAGAAGAAACAAAACAAAACAGAAGAAAAAAGAGTAAATAGTATGCTTCCATCTTCATTTAGACTCCATAGTTCTTTATCTGGATGTGAATAGCATTTTCCATCATGGGACTTTTGGAGATGTCTTAGATCTTTGCATTGCTGAGAAGGGCTAAGTCTATCAAAGTTAGTCATCACACAACATGGCTGTTACTGTGTACAACATTCTCACAGTTCTCCTCACTTCACTCAACATTGGTCCGTACAAGTCTTTCTAGGTTTTTCTGAAGTCTACTTAGCAACTCTTTTTATAATGGCAAATAAGTATAAACTAAGAGGGTGACCATCAGTTGGAGAATTTCTGTATAAATTAGGGCATGTAAACATGTAATTCAACTGTTCCTTAAAGGATGAGGAAATGAATGAATTAGAGAAACCTGGAAAGACTTGTGTGAACCAAAGTAGGGTGATGTGAGCAGACCCAGGGGAACAATTTATATGGTACAAACAATGTTATAAAGATAAACAGATGTGATAGATTTAGGAACAATGGCCAACCGTGATTATAGGTGACTAAGAACATTGCTCCCTACCCACTGAAAGAGTAGTGGTGGATTCAATCATCTCAAAACACGGTTGTTGTACTTTGTTCTCGAAGAGGACCAAAATGACTTTATTATGTTAGAATCAAGTTACAATATGTCTGACTGGGGCTGATCAGACCAATATGAGCTCAGAATGTTTTATCACAGGTCAGGCAATGGGCAAAAATAGTCACACCAGGAGGTGAGCAGTGCAATCTCTAAAAGGCTTCTCAGACACAGAGGGGGCTACCGAATACCATTGCTGCTTCCAGTGAGAAGATGACCCTATGGCTTGGGCCACCTGGGTGCAGGGTTGTGACTACAGCTCCTAATATTTTCATACCTGCTGCTTCATCACTTGCCTGTTGCCATAGGACTTTGAGATAGGTAAAAAAGAAATGGTAAAATGGTATGGGTGATCTTTTAATTTGTGTATAAATTGGATTTAAGTGAGACAGAATTGCACGGAGTTGTTGGCCTCCCTCTCTCTTCCAGAGTCATCACAGTCCAGTAGCAGGTCAGAATCAAGATGACTGGTGATGGCTTAAAGTGCAGTGGATGACCTTGGCATCTTTGATGTCTAACCAAGCTTTAAACTCTCCACAGATCCTGCTTCTGCTGCTTTCACGGCCATTGGAACAAATTGTTCTCATCTGCCCATTTCACTAGAAGTCTTCATATGCTTAGGGCAGATGCTCCCCTAATTCAGTGACATGTTTGAGACCCCTCAGTTACTCCCAAACTTGTTTAGCCCATCTGCAGAAATGGTTTACTAGGGTGTGGCCACTGTGAATGCTACAACATCTTGGAGCCATAGGTGAGAGATGGGTGAATCAGGGGGACACCAAAGGTAAAAGCAAGTCACAAGTTGCCTATGGACTGTATGCTATGCAGGCCTGTCCTAGGCCTTTCCAGCTCCTCTTCTCCACCTTCCACCCCCAACCCCACCCCTTTATTAACACTTTTTCTCTCAGAACCTCATCTAATTCTTCCTGGGCCATCATCCATATCTTTCCTGCTAAATATGGTTTTGTGCCAAGGCCCTATTTTGAACTCTCTTTTATTCTCTCTATATACATTCTTTCTTGATGACCTAGTCAGCTTCCAAGAGTCTAATTTTTGTCTCTCTATAGATGACTCTTAGATGTATATGGACAGTCCTAGTCTTCTTCCTGTTCTCCAGGTCCACGATATCAACTGCTAGCACTTAACATAGTGCCTGGCATATAGTAGGTACTTAATAAATACCTGTTAGATGATTTTCATTACTCTACAAATACTTAATATTTACTAACTTGTATGCTTTTTGAGATAGGTAGGTGGCTCAGTAAATAAAATACTGGGCCTGGAGTTCAAAAGACCTGAGTTGAAATCTATCTTCAGATAATTACTGTGTGACCCTAGGCAAGTCACTTAACCTCTGTCTGCTTTAGTTTCCTCATCTATAAAATGATGATAATAACAGCACCTACCTCATAGGATTATTGTGAGGACCAAGTGAGACAGTATTTGTTGACAATGTTGTCCTGTTCAGAATTTCTGCCCTGATCTTCACTCTTACCGTAAGAAGAATCTCTCGTATGTTTCTTTTTGCTCATGGTGTTTGCTTATTCCCTGGCGTTTAAAGAGATTGAGCTCTCCTGCTGGGGAATAGAGGCCACTGACCCAGGCTTCTTGTGTTGGGAGCCTAGGTCTTGGTCACTGGCTTTGTGAGCTGGGGCCTCCAATGCTGGCAGTTGGAGGCTGTAGGATTCTGGCGGTTTACCGGTATTGTGCTGGAATTAGCAACACTGGAACTCCAGGGGTAGGATTAGGTAGTGTGGCTCCTGGAGATTTCCTGCTCACCTGGGCCTTTCCTTCCTTTCACTTTCTTCGGCTCCTTTTGGATGGATGTTGCAGAACATTTATCCACCTGGGGCCCCTTGGAGCCCTGCTTCCCTTAGTTTTGCTGAGGCACTGGGATAGCCGGTTGCTGTAGAATGCTGAGGCACCTGGTGGTTTTCCAAGATGGTTTCTACCTGTTCCCCCATCCTCCCTGAGGCATTTGGAGGTCCAGGTGCTGGTGTTTGCCTGCTCCACCACCTGGGTTTCAGGATCTCCTCCTGGTATGCTGAGGTGGGGCTTTCTGCTAGCTTGCTGGGACACCTCCTGTTCTGTACTGCTCCCCTTCCCTCAGGGTAAGAGGGGCCTTTCTCATTAATCCCTCAAGCTACCTGGGCTACTGGAGTGCTACACCCCATCTTTCTTCTGGTTCAGCTATTCCAGGGTTTTTCCTGGGGTGATATTTTCTGAGCTTTCACATGAGACAACACTTGTAAAGAGTTTATCATATTGTCTGGCACAGATTAGTAACCTAATAAATGATAATTTCCTCCATCCCTCCCTCCCTCCCTTCTTCCCTTCCTTCCTTCTCTCCTACCATTTGAATGTTAGTTCCTTGAGGCCTCTTTCAATTTTTCCTTTGTGTTTCCTGTGCCCAACCCTAACCCACTGCCTTTTGATAAATGCAGGCTGAATTGGTTACAGGAAAAAAAAAATAGAACAAAGATAACAGGAATTTTAAAAATAATTTTATGTCTTTGATTTTCCAAGGCATTCCATATTTTTAATGTGACATTTTCTTATATTTTGCACCCCTACTTTTTATATAAACATTTCTCTAATTTTATATTTAAGGTTAAAACAAGGAACTTGCTTGACAGCTTTTTTTTCTTTTTGGCAATAAATTTATTGTATGACACAAGGTGTGCCTGTGCTCAACACAGTGTCTGTATTAAAAAAAAAAACACATGGTATTGTTTTCAAACCACCTTCTTGCCTCATGAACAGTGTACTGACTGTCCTTGTCCAAATTGATCTGTCTTTGCTTGATAGCCGAAGGCTTGTGGACCAGAGCTGCTTCCGGGCTGTCCACAATGAGTGCATTATTAAATTCCAAGAAACATTCTGAGGTCATTCAGGTTATCTCCATTTTCACACAGACTTCACATAAACCACTCAGGATAAGTGGTTTATTCATGGTTTCTCCATCTATACAGAGTGGTTTAGGTAAAGTCAGTCAGTGTCTGGAAGTATAAAATAATTGTGTGTAAGCTCAAATATGTCTAGTGAATGAATTTGAAAAGAGGAGAAGGTTTATAGCTAACATTTGCAAAGAGGTCTGGCCAGCTCTACTATTTTCATAAGCAAATGTTTGTCTAGAGTTTAATGACTTGTGGCATAAAACAAAAATCAGCTGTGGGTACTAATTTTATGAAGAATAACTAATAGTCATAGTTTGCCTGAAGATGGCTAGAACAGGTACTTCAAACTGCTTAGCTGACACAGAGAATTGGCAAGGAGGTAGAAATACTGCAGGAGGTCCATGGGAATGTAGTAATCACTTTCTGTTGAAATCTGTTTACTTTTCACTCAACATTGGCTGCCTTTTCTGATGTTTCTGCTTGGAGGAACCACAATTTAAGCTTACCCCTGGGAAACTGATATAACATGGATAAATTAGACCCACAGATATTCTTTAAAAAAACCAAACAAATAATTTTGTATAACTAGTAATTTTAATTTCCCATTTCTACCAACATGTAAAAAACTAAGTACACACAAGGTAGATTACATATATGTTGGAGATTATCAATAGAGGGAAAGTACTAGTATTAAGGGGAATAAGGAAAGCCTTATGTAGAAGGTGAGATTTTAGCTGGAACTTGAGGTAACCAAGGAAGCTCTCTCCCCAGGAGGGGGAGAATTTGAAACAACAGCTACTAATGGAAGAGGCATCTTTCCAAGAAGTATTCACCTCATCTTTTATCATTAAACTATTAGAGATCCATTCCATTGCATTTTGAAAGCTTTTGGTTCTTAAGACTCCCTTATTAAAATAGAAAGATCCTTGGGAGAGTTACACTTTGAGCCAATGTCTACTATTAACTTATTTACAGACTAACACCTTAGCAGGATTCTTTTTATTGCTAGTTGAGAATAGGACAACAGAGAAGTATGTGAGAAGGGGGCAACAAGTGTAGCAGAGGAGGAATAAGCTGCTTCTTTTTCACAATTTTACTTAGAAGGATCAGGTTTTATTTATGTCTGTCTCATATCTATCCTTTTTTCTTCTTTTCTTTTCCTTTCTTTTCTTTTCTTTTCTTTTCTTTTCTTTTCTTTTCTTTTCTTTTCTTTTCTTTTCTTTTCTTTTCTTTTCTTTCCTTTCCTTTCCTTTCCTTTCCTTTCCTTTCCTTTTCTTTTCTTTCCTTTTCTTTTTTCTTTTTCTGTTATTTTCAAAATTTTCTTCTCTTCTGTTTTCTTCTGTTTTCTTCCTTCTCTTTCCCTCCCCTCTAAACCTTCTCTTCCCTTCCTTTTTCCTTCCCTTCCTTTCTCTCTCCTTCTTTCTCCCCTCCCCCTCTCTTTCTCCATTCTTCTTTCCCTTTCTCCCTCTTCCCTCCTGCCATCTCTCCCTAAGATGTGCCTCATCCAGCTATATAGCCATAAACAAATCACCAGGTCAACTCTTTTTGTAAAATGTCTTATATAGAGGTTATACACATCAAATGATGGATACGAAAAGCTCTTGGAAGAGTTAGAAATGGAAACTTTTAGCTACGATATGAATATGACAGATTCTATCCAAAACTAGCTTGAGATGAAAGTAATATCCTTATCCCTCCTCACTTCCTGGCCACTTTACTACCAAACAGCGATAAGAAGCTCCAGGTGCTTTCTGAACATTATACCATAAAGAATTAGAAGATAAAAACAAAACAAAACAAAACAAAAACCTCAGGTAAAATATTTGAAGAACTATTAGAATGAGGTGACAAAGTGAATATAGAAAGAATCCTCACCAAAAATAAAATCCAACTGAGCACAGCAAGACAGATCATAGAAAAAACCTAGAGTTTTTAAGTTGAATAAAATGGATTTATAATAAAATACAAATGTTCGGCATTCCTATTGAAAAAGAAAAAAGAAAACAGAACTGGATGAAATCTCTGAAATGCCAACACCAGAGGAAAAAGAAACTGAAAAAAACATTTTGAAGGGACTTTTAAAATCCTACTGGCTCCAAGTGCCAAGGAGGAAACAGAAATATCACATGTTTAGGGCATAGGCAGGTATTTGTGTTTGTTTTTGTTTTGGTTTTTTAAATTCAGGACAGTAAAGAAAAGGAGGGGAAAAGACATACACCACAGAAGAAATGAGGAAAAAGAGCAAAGAATTGACTATTTCTCATACTTGGATATATCAGAAGAAGAGTATATAAACTCGAGGTAGAGGGAAGCAGCAATCATCTAATGAATCTGAACTATCTAAAGAAGAGTTGAACACATAGATACATATACAAAGAATTTAGTGTAGAAATACATTATCAAGGGTGAAATAGGCAGGGACAGAGAAAGGGAATTGAATGGCATACAGAGAGGGTGAAATTGGAGAGGAAATAGTCACTAGCAAAATGAACTTTTAATATAGAGGGTGCAATATAGGGGAAGGAGGTGTTAAAAGATGAGAGAGGGTAAGACTCAACAAATTAGGTCTGGACTGGGTAAAGAAACAATGCACAAAGAAGTGGAATCATGTCACTTCAGCTATAGATTGCTAGTGTTGATCTCATTGCCTTTCACAATCTTATTTCTTGTGTAACCAAAGCCTCTTGATAGGGTACTCATTCGTAACTGGTAGAAATCGCTGTCCCGTACCTGTGTGAAGGGAGAGTTGGAGTTGGAAAGAAAAGCTCTGAGATCTTCAGTTTTGAGTCTCTTTTGAAATTTTCAATCTCTTCATTTCTTCTCAAATCTTTTCAGTCTCTTTGGTGTTGGCAGTCCCTTCTGGTACTTCTGGCTTTTGCTTTCAGAGTGGTGGATGATGCCAACCACACTTCAGGTTGCTGAATGGAAAATGAGACTCTTAGAAGAAGTCACCATGAAAGGAGCTGGCAGTCTTTACTAAGTCCCTATTCTACACTAGAGAGATTTCAAACAATTTCTCTTTCGGTGAGATCTGGGATTCTCTCTCAGTTGAATTGCTATCTCCATCCCAAATGAAAGGCTCTTTACTCCGTATGTCTGGTATATAATCTTTCCCTGATTTTGGTTTTGCTATTGATTTGAATAAATGGGTTTCTTTGCTATATGTGTGTTCATTGTGGAACTGGTTGGAAGCCAAACCTTGGATAGAAAGTTTGTATCCTCTTTTTCCTCTTAAAAATAGTGATTATGAGAGCAGGTAGAGCCAAGATGTCGGAGTGAAAGCAGTGACTTGCTTGAGTTCTCCCCCTAACCCCTCCAAATACCTATAAAAATGGCTCTAAACAAATTCTAAAGCAGAAGAACCCACAAAAAGACAGAGTGAAACAAATTTCCAGCCCAAGACAACCTGGATGATTGATCAGAAAGGTATATCACTGGGCAGGGAGAGGAACGTAATGCAGCATGGGTGTGCAGGCCACAGCGAACCTGGAGCAGGCCTTAGAGTACTGAATTGCGGGCAGCTGTGGCAGTTTCCAGACTCCACAATCCAAGAATGCCAAAGACAACTTAGAAGGTCAGTGGGAAAAGTCTGTTTCTGCAGTGCATAGAGAGGAACATGGGGTCGCAGCTCTAGTTCCCACATGTGGCCCTGGGGAGGCAGCTGCCTCCTGAGCTTCCAGGCAACAGACTGAGGGGGAATCCAGGGGCTGATCAGAGAGGGATTGCAGGAATCTCTTTGCCAGTGCTAAGGCAGGAATCTCTTGCTTTGCCCGTGTTTGGATCCAGGTCACAGTTCTGGGAGGTGGTACTGGGTAAGGAGGAGCACTGGCATAGTGGAGGTTGGAGTGACAGTGGAGAGGAAACCCTCCTCACAGTTCCAGGACAGAAAGGAATATTTGTGATCACTAATAGACCACAGCAGAGGAAAGGAGTAAATACCTTGCCCCTTATCATAACACCTTGGCAGAACTGAAAATTTACAGGTCCCTAGAAGTATTTCTGAAAGCAGCAGCACAAACCCCTGAAGCTTTGGACAATACATTCTCCACATTGGAAGCAGACTTTTACCTTAACAAAGAGATTAAAACTCAAGTTATTGGCGAGCATCATGAGCAAGCAGCGCAAAAAGAGTCAGACCACAGAATCTCACTTTGGTGAAAAAGAAGATCAAAATATACAACCAGAAGAAGACAATAAAGTCAAAGCTGCTACATCCAAAGCCTGCAAGAAAAATATGAATCAGTCCCAGGCCTTGGAAGAGCTCAAAAGGGATTTTGAGAAGCAAGTAAGGGAAGTAGAGGACAAACTGGGAAGAGAAATGAGACTGATGCAAGAAAATCATGAAAAACAAGTCAACAGCTTGCTAAAGCAGACCCAAAAAAATACTGAAGAAAACACCTTAAAAAATAGCCTAACCCAAATGGCAAAAGAGATCCAAAAAGCCAATGAGGAGAAGAATGCCCTAAAAAGCAAAATTGTCCAAATGGAAAAGGAAGTCCAAAAGATTACTGAAGAAAATACTTCCTTAAAAATTAGAATAGAGTAATTGGAAGCTAGTGACTTTGTGAGAAATCAAGACACTGTAAAACAAATCCAAAAGAAGGAAAAAATAGAAGACAATGTGAAATATCTCATTGGAAAAACAACTGACCTGGAAAATAGATCCAGGAGAGAGAATTTAAAATTATTGGACTATCTGAAAGCCATGATCAAAAAAAGAGCCTAGACATCATCTTTCAAGAAATTATCAAGGAAAACTGCCCTGATATTTTAGAACCAGAGGGCAAAATAGAAATTGAAAGAATCCACTGATCTCCTGAAAGAGATCCCCAAAGGAAAACTCCTAGGAATATTGTAGCCAAATTCCAGAGTTCCCAGGTCAAGGAAAAATATTATAAGCAGCCAGAAAGAAACAATTCAAGTACTGTGGAAACACAATCAGGATAACACAAGATTTAGCAGCTTCTACATTAAAGGACAGGGCATGGAATATAATATTCCAGAAGGTAAAGGAGATAGGATTACAACCAAGAATCACCTACCCAGCAAAACTGAGTATAATCCTTCAGGGGAAAAATGGTCATTCAGTGAAATAGAGGACTTTCAAGCATTCTTGATGAAAAGACCAGAGCTGAATAGAAAATTTGACTTTCAAATACAAGACTCAAGTGGAACATGAAGAGGTAAACAGGAAAGAGAAATCATAAGAGACTTATTAAGGTTGAACTGTTTACATTCCTGCATGGAAAGATGATATTTATAACTCATGAGACCATTGTCAGTATTAGGGTAGCTGGAGCAAAAAATTTGTATGTGTGTAAAGATAGATAGATAGATAGATAGATAGATAGATAGATAGATAGATAGATAGAGGGCACAGGGTGAGTTGAAGATTAAGTGGTCATATCTGGAGAATAAAATTAAGGGTGAGAAAGGATTATAATCAGAGAAGAAGAAAGGGAGAGGTAGAATGCGGTAAATTATCTGACAAAAAAAAACAGAAAAGAAAAGGCTCTTACAGTGGAGGGGAAATGGGGGAAGGTGAGAGGGAATGAGTGAATCTTATTCTCATAGGATTTGGCTTATGGAGGGAATAACATACACATTCAATTGGGTATGGAAATCTGTCTTACCGTACAGGAAAATATGGGTAGAAGGAGACAAGAGAGCAGGGGGATGATAGAGACGAGGGCATATTGGGAAAGGGGGTAATCAGAAGCAAATACTTCTGAGAAGGGACATGGTCAAAAGAAAGAATAGAATAAATGGGAGGGCAGGATAGGATTAAAGGAAATAGACTTAGTTTTTTGCAACATGTCTACTATGGAAGTGTTTTGCATAACTGCACATGTATAACCTATATTGAGTTACTTGCCTTTTCAATGAGGGTGGGTGGGGAGGGAGGAAGTTAGAAAATCTGCAATCTAAAGTTTTAAAAACATACATTTAAAAAAAGTGCTTTCACATGCTACTGAGAAATAAGAAATACTGAAAATGGGGTACAGAAATCTGTCCTGCCCTACAGGAAAATAGAAGGGGAAGGGGATAAGAGAAGGGTGGAGAGATAGAAGAGAAGACAGACTAGGGGAAGGGATATTCAGAATGCATGCCATCTTGGGGTGGGGGAGGAGTGAGATGGGGTGAAAATTTGGAACTCAAAAATCTTGTGGAAGTAAATATAGAAAACTAAAAATAAATAAATTTATATTTAAAAAAAACAGTGATTATGAGTTTACCTTGAACTTGAAGACTGCACCCCCAACCTTAATAACACAATTCTCCATTAAGGGAGAAGATAAATATAATTCTAGACCAGTACCCCCTCTAGAGCAGAGTGACCATACTTCTGGCTCCAACCTTCTACTTCTCCTGGAATGAATTAAAGTCTCCATTGGAGAAGTGTAGGGAAGAAGAGACTAGAGATGTCCATTTTGCCTCCCTGTGAGTCACAGAATGACACCTTCATGCTACATGTATGGGACAGTCTCTGTTATATTCATGAAAGGAGAGGATGTGGTGATCAAAGAGAGGAAATATTATAGAGTCTGATGAAGTAAAAGCACACACCCAACAATAAAACTTTGAATGTGAATGGGATCAAACAACTCATGAAGTGGGGGAAACTGGCAGAATGAATTAGAAAGCAGAATGAAAAATACAGTTTTTAGAAGAAATACAATGTTATTATAAGGGGTTGAAATAAAATAAATTATGCTTCCATATGAAGCATATTTCAGGAATGATAGTTCTGGTATCAGACAATCAACAGCAACAATAGATATAAAGCAGAGAAATTACTGAAATAATAGCAATACATAATTTGTATGTACTAAATGGCAAAACAACTAAATACTGAAAAGAAAATATAATAGAACTAGAAGGAGGAATACAATGCAAAAAAAAATGTGCCTCTGTTAGACAAACCTTACAAAAAGATAAAGATGAAAAAAGTTAAAGATCTAAATAAAATTTAAGAAAAAACTAGATTTAATAACCTGTTGACCAATTAATCGGAATAATAAACAGTATTCCTATTTCTCAGCTTTGCATGGCACCTTTATCAAACTTGACCACATATTAAGGTATAAAAGAACTCATAAATAAATGCATGATAGTGGAAATAAATATTAAAATCATCCTTTACTGACCACAACAATAAAAATTATAATGAACAAGAAAACTAAAAAAGAATCTAAGAAAAAGTGTGGGCGAAGAATTATTGAAACATATTGTCAAAGAAAATGTTAACGTGAGACATTATTTCTAAATTTGTGGGACACAGACACAGCAGTCATTTGGAGGAAATTTATATCTATAAACACATTCAGCAATAGAAGTGAGAAATAAGAGATCAATAAAGTGGACCTGCAACAGCGACAAAAAGTAATAGATTTAAAAAACACAAAAACAAATTCTGACAATCAAAAAGAGAGAGAATTAAAAACAACCCCCCACTAAATTAATGAATAAAACTGGTAGTGAATTTTGAAAATGCTATAAAAATAGATAGGCCATTAATGAATTTGATTGAAAAAGGGAAGAAAATGGGGGCAGCTAGGTGGCACAGTAGATAGAGCACTGGCCCTGAAGTCAGGAGGACCTGAGTTCAAATATACCCTCAGACCAAACACTGGACACTTACTAGTTGTGTGTCCCTGGGCAAGTCACTTAACCCCAATTGCTTTAAAAAAAAAAAGGGAAGAAAACTAAATTGACAAAATTAAGGATGAAAAAGGGAAAAAAAATTACAACAGATGAAAGGGAAATAAATGAAAGAATTGGAATCTGTATTACCTAAGCATAAGCTAAAAAACTGTTAAAATAAAACAATTAGAGAAATGCTTACAAAATATAAAATGCACAGATGAACAAAGCCAGAGGTAGAGAATTTATGCAACCCGATATCAGAAAAATAAATTTTATAAGTTGTGAATGAATTTTCAAAAAGAAAACCCAAAGGACTAGATTATTCCCATTAAATTGTAAACTCACTGAGGGCAAGTATTCTCTTTTGACTCCTTTTGTATATTCAGCATTTAACACAGTACTTGATGCATAGTAAAAGCTTAATAAAGGTTTTATTGAATGAATCAATCAATGAATTTCCAAAAGAATTCTATTAACTGTTCAAAGAATAACGTTAGATAAGTTGTTTGCAAAAATAAACAAGAAAACTGATCCAATTTTATTTATGTAATAAATGTGATCATAATAACTTAGGTGAGAAGAGATGATGCAGAGACAGAAAAAAACCCAAAACTATAGCCCAAATATGTAATGAATATTGAACAAAATTTTAGCAAAGAGGCTGCTGTAACACATTCAAATGATTATTAGCTAGCATCAGGTTGAATTTATACCAGGGATGCAGTTAGTTCAATGTTAGGCGAAGCATAGATATAATGTATCATAGTAATAAAATGATAAAGATACATGATTAGATCAATAGATGCAGGAAAATATTTTGATAAAATACAATAGCTATTTCTATTAAAATGCTAAAAATTTGGAATAACTGAAATAGGCAAATAAGAATAAATAGAACATATGATAATATGGTAAAGATTATATATGTTTATACATGTATACATGAATAGATAGATAGATAGATAGATAGATAGATAGATAGATAGATAGATATTCTTTTCAGCATTAAGGAAATAGTGCACGCTAGCATTACCTATCATAAAGAAACACTAGAAGTCTTTCCAATTTTAAGTCAAGGATGCTTAATGTTGCCAATGTCATTCAAAATCAGTTTTGAAATACTATCTAGAACAATGAGATGAGTAAATAATTAAGGAAAAGAGCATAAGAAATATATGAGTTGCTCATGGGTGGGCCAGGCCAATATAGAAAAAATAGTGATGTTATTGAAATGAAATAGATATACTATCATTCAATCAAGGAAATATTTTGTAAAACTAGACAAAATAAGAGCAAAATTAATTTGGAAGGAAAATGGTCAAAAATAACAAGGGACACAAGGGGCATTCTTAGTAGAGTTGTGAACTGATCCAACTATTCTGAAAAGCAATTTGGAACTATGCTCAAAGAGCTATAAAACTGTGCAAATCTTTTGATCCAGCAATACCACTGCTAGTTCTATGTACCAAAGACAGAAAAAAGGGGGAGGTACCTCTTTGTACAAAAAAAAAAAAATAGCAGCTTTTTTTTTTTTATGGTGGCTAAGAACTGGAAATCAAGAGGATGCCCATCAATTGGGAAATGGCTAAACAGGCTGAGGTATATGATGTGATGGAACACTATTGTGCTATAAGAAGTGACAAGCAGGATGATTTCAGAAAAAACCTAGAAAGACTTATATGAACTGTTGCAAAGTGAAGTGAATAGAACCAGGAGAATGGCTACACAATAACAACAATAATAATGTACGATGTAGAACTGTGAATGACACAGCTATTCTTAGCAATACAACCATTCAAGACAATTCAAAGACTCATGATAAAGCATGCTATCTGCCTCTAGAGAAAGAACTGATACAGTTTGAATACCAACAGAAGAATGTTATTTTCACTTTCTTTCTGTTTCTTTATTTCATTCTTTTTTATTTATTGGCATCTTCTTGTATGAAATGACTAACATGGGAATGTCTCACATGACAGTATACATATAAACTGTATAGGATGCTTATCATTTCAGGTAGAGTTAAAGGAGTGAGAGAAGGAGGGATAGAATTTGGAACTGAAAAGTTAAAAAAATGTTAAAAATTGTTTTGATATGTAATTGTGAAAAAATTATATATATATATGTATATACACACATACACACAAGGAAATAATAGTTCAATTTCTTATACAATCCTCTTTTTTTCTTTGTATCTTGAAATGCTTGTTTATTAATGATTCAGTTCATAATGAAAATAAAATTTTAAAAAGGAAAGTTAAAAGTGATTACTGCATGTAAGATATTATTAATGTTTGGTGAAATGTCAAAAAACAGAAGCCAGAGAATGAATCCCAAGACCTCAGATCCTCAAGAGTTGGAAGGGACCTCAGAGGTCACCCCGTTCAACATATTCTCAGTTAAGAATCCCTTGTACTAAGTCCCTAACAAGGTATCTACTGAGAGACAAATCACTATATCAATAGGTAACACTTGAAACTTGGAAAACCTTGATTTAAGGATTTTTTTCCCCATCCAACAGCCAAAATCTGCCCTGGCAACTTATATTCATTGTTTCTAATTCTATCCTCAGAGGCCTATCAGCCCAAGGCTAATTCCTCTTCTATTTGACAACCTTTCAAATATTTGAAGATACCATATCTTCTTTTCTCCACATCTAGTAACTCCAGCTCTTTTCACTAATCCTTCATCATCCTAGTTGACCTCCCCTGAATATTAGAAAGTTGAATAATCCACAAGCTGGGCTAATCATTTAATAGAGCACACTGTACTTTTGCCTTATTTGAATAGTCATAATCTAATGCTGTGCATGAATGTCAGTGTACTGAGAAGGCTTCATATGAACTATATGATTGGCCTCAACACTGACAGAGTTTAGATTGTAAATAGTATTTTGAAAGGACAATGACAATTTGTACTCGGTTATAGCATAGTCTATCCAGCATTCAGCTATGCTCCAAGATGGAATGATTTGCACATCATTCAGGTCACCCTGTTTTTGTGTCAATAGAGTTAATTAGATATGACTGGTTGGAGTTTGAGTATATTGACTAGTATTTGCACTGATCTGGCATTTAGAAGAGATTATTGGTTATAACCAGCTAGTGTTTTCTGATTTGGGGAAGTAAGGGAAGTGTCAAGGGCATTTCAACTTTCTGTGACAACAATGTTTGGCCTATGATTAATTTCAATATTTATATTTATTTGCCAACCAATGTGTAGAAATTGTTCATTGAATTTAGTCAGAATTGGGGATTATCAAGAGGAATTTGTTTTAGTCAGCTATTATGTATTTCTTTTTCCTCTGTCATCTAGTCTTGCTATAGGACATGTCTATTTGTCAAAGAAAGTAGAAAAGCATTTGGATCTCAGAAATAGGCGCACAGTAGCTGGCCACTAAGGCCTTTGGACACACTCAGAAGTTATAGTGTCATTTGACCTTTATGTGAGGAGCTATCCATGGTTTGGCACATCTACTGAAAGGAAATACAAGTGGACCTGACCTCTATGAGATGACCTTCATTAGTGAATCTGGCACCACACTGTGAAACATTGCCTGCTCAGCATTTAGCTAGTTTCCAGGCAACAGAATTTGTGTTACTTTCTTGATTACTTGTGTTTCACTGAAGTTACTGCTCTGTGAAGGGATGGGAACTTACCCTTTTTCCTATTAGTTGTTTAGTTGTTTTCTTTTTTCCCCACCTACGATTTTATTTTTTCTTAATTACATGTAAACAAAAATTTTAACTTCTTTTTGTAAATTTTGAGTTCCATATTGTACCCCTTCCTCCCACCTCCTACCCCCTTCTTGAGAAGGCAAGCAATTTATATAGATTATACATGTGCAGCAGTGCAAAACTTTTCCACATTAGCCATGTTGCAAAAGAAAATGCAGACCAGGACAAACAAACAAACAACAACAACATAAGAATAATAAATAAAGTGTGCTTCAATCTGCATTCAGATTCCATCAGTTCTTTCTCTGGAGGTGGAGAACATTTTTCATTAAATCCTTTGGAATTGTCTTGGATCCTTGTATTTCTGAGAATAGCTAAGTTATTCACAATTGATCACCATGCAATATTACTTACTGTCTACAATGTTCTCTGGTTGTGCTCATTTTAGTTTGTATCAGTTCATGTAAGTTTTCCTGGTTTTTCTGAAAGCATCCTGCTCATCATTTCTTATAGCACAATAGTATTCCATCACAATCATATACCACAACTTGTTTTGCCATTCCTCAATTGATGGTCATCTCTTCAATTTCCTGCATCTATTAATATAGTCATATAATGTTTTTGTTTTTATTGTTGATGTAATGAATTATGTTAATAGTTTTCCTCATGTTAAACCATCTCCATCATTCCTGGTATATATCCTGCTTAGTCATAACATGTAATCTATGTAATATATTGTTGCAATATTTTAGCTAATATTTTATTTAGAATTTTTGCATCCATATTCATTAATGAAATTAGTCTATAATTTTCTTTCAAAGTTTTTACTCTTCCTGGTTTCAATTTCCAATTCTTTGGTACCAGAAAAAGAGCTGCTATAAATATTTTTGTACATATATGTCCTTTTACTTTTTTTTGACTGCTTTGAGATACAGACCTAGTTGTGGTATTGCTGGGTCAAAGGGTAAGCAAAGTTTTATAGCCTTTTGGTCATAGTTCCAAATTGCTCTCCAGAATGGTTAGATCAGTTCACAACTCTACCAACAGTTCATCAGTTCCTATTTTTCCACATCCCCTTCAACATTTGTCATTTTCCTTTACTGTCATATTAGCCAATCTGACAGATATGAGATGGTACCTCAGAGTTGTTTTAATTTGTATTTCCCTAATTGATATTGATTTAGAGCTTTATATATGACTATAGATAGCTTCAATTTTTTTATTCTTCTGAAAACTGCCTGTTCATATCCTTTGACCATTTGTCATTTGAGGAATGACTTGTATTCTTATAAATTTAACTCCATTCTCCATATATTTAAGAAGTGAGACCTTTATCACAGTAACTTGCTGTATATTCTCCAATATCTCCAATATCCTGCTTTCTTTCCAATCTTGGATGCACTGGTGTTGTTTGTGCAAAACAATTTTATTTCATGTAATCAAAATGACCAGTTGTACATTCTGTAATGCTCCCTATCTCTTGTTTAATCATGATTTCTTCCATTATCCATAAATCTGATGGATAAAATATTCTATGCTCCCCCAGTTCACTTAAGATATCACCTTTTATATTTTGACCTTAGGTTGCTTAGTTTAAAGGTTTTCTACAAGATAAATGAAATAGTCTATAGGAATGCGCTTGGATTATTTTGAACAAAAGTCTCTAGGGAAATCAGAGGAGTTATTGTCACAAACTAAAATATTGAAATGCTTTCTCTACCTCCTAATAAAATGTCATGCATAACAAAATAAGGAGGAAGGAAGCGGTATTGCAAAAGACAAACCGTGACCTTCATGATACATTGATATATTTTTTCAATTTAGAATTTCTCAATGAATGAGATAGGTTATATTACTCTAGATTATTTTAGAATCCATTGCTCTCTCAATTATAGGATGGAAATTTTTTTTCTGATTTGTCAAATGGGTTGACTGTGAAGGCATATTAGTGGGCTCATTTGCTTAGATATATGAGAGAACAAATAAGAATTTAAGCTGTGTTCAATGGACATATTACAACGATGGTCAGATATTCAATGTGCTTGGAGGACAATTGCTTTTAATCATACAGTTTTTAATAGAAATTCTATAGTGGTGTGTGATATGGTAAGAACTCATGAGAACTCTTACTCCAAAAAATAGGGCACACCAAGCAAAATGTTTTGCAAATTGCAACCTTACAGGGAAAATAACAGAAGATTCAGAGGTTTTGTTTTTATACATTTTTTAATTTCAATGAGGTTTGCTTAAAGAGAATAGCTCTTCAATTGATATACTGATATTTTATTTTTTCCCATGTGGAAGAGGCTGACTTTTAACAAATACTTTATTTCAGATTGCTTTTATAAAACTTTTTGTAAAACACAAATTATTTTAGTCTAGTTAAGATTGTTTATTAGATATATATTTTGCTACTAATTTTTAAAAACTGAATTAATTCCTTAACGCAATGATACAACATATGGTAAGGAGGTTGCAATGTATGTGTTCACTTTGATTTTCAAAATGTTCATGAAAGAGTATCATAAAAACTACATCTCTATAAATGTTCTTGTAGTGTTTTTGGTATGATAAGGTTATTTGTAAATGGCTCTTGAAAGAAAAGATGGAAAATTCCCCAGACATAAGTGCTTATTCAGCAGATTTCCATTAAAAATAGATATCAAAGAACTTATCCTTCAACCTTGTCAATGAATATGACTTTCACACTATTGGGAGATTGATATGTACTACATAAGATGACTGGGAACAGGGTTGGGGTATTAGCTATATTGTGTCGCTTCTAGAGGTCAAATTTCATTTCAGTGAAAACTTCTGAAGAGGCACATGCTTAATTTAGCAAATAGATTCATGAAATGCTGAATGCATGTCAAAGTTTTGTAAATGAAGTTATGTTTTAAATGTACTGGAAAGATTTACTAATTAATGAAAGCCTTAGCCACTCTCTATCATATAACAAAGGATCTTTTAAATTAATAATTGCCCCCTAATTTATTTGCTTTGTAAATTCAGAATCTCATATCTCAAGTTAGTTATTTAGAGAGGAGGACTAGATGGTTACCAAAATTCTCTCACCTAAATCCCAACCAATAGGCCATTTATTTTGAGCAGTATTTGATAGTATATGTCCCCATAATGAAAATGTGTTTAACTCATTGGGGTACATTGTAATAGGGTTACATCAACAGCATTAGACAATCTGAGATTATATCTATATGAGAACAACACAATTAATTAATCATTTCCAAAGTAAAAACATTCAAGTGAAAACATCTATCTCATCAACCACAGAGAGTTCAAGTGATTGATAAAGTTCCTTCTCTTTTTCATTTGGTTATTTTAGGGTTATTCAGATATAGCTTAAATGATATGGCATATTGTCCGAACACTTTGAGTTGCATAGCTTTTCTGATTGTTTTTATATCTGATTCAAATCTTTTGACCAACTGACACCACTAACTAATTTGACTGCATTTGTGTCCCACTCTAAATGAAAAAGGAAGGATAGGAAATGATGCAAGAAAATCATGAAAAAAGAGTCAAGAGCTTGACAAATGAGGCACAAAAAATATTGAACAATACCTTAAAAAACAGAATAGGCCAGATTGTAAAGGAGGTACAAAAATCCAATGAGGAAAAGAGTGCCTTGAAGAGCAGAATTGGCCAAATGGGGAAAGATATACAAAATTTCACTGAAGAGAATAACTCTTTAAAAAGTAGAATGGGACAAGTGGAAAAGGTGGTACAAAAGCCCACTGAAGAAAATAATTCTGTAAAATATAGAATTAAGCAATTGGAAGCTAATGACTTTATGAGACATCAAGAAACAATCAAACAAAATCAAAAGAATGAAAAAGGAGAAAATGTGAAATATCTCATTGGAAAAAAAAATTGACCTGGAGTATAGATCCAGGACAGATAGTTTAAGAATTATTGGACTACCCAAAAGTCATGATAACAAAAAAAGAGCCTAGATATCATCTTTCAAGAAATTATCAAGGAAAACTGCCCTGATCTAGAAACAGACGGTGACATAGAAATTTAAAGAATCCACCAATCACCTCCTGAAAGAAGCCCCAAAATGAAAATTCCCAGGAATATTATGCCAGATTCCACACCTTCCAGACCAAGGAAAAAAATACTACAAGCAGCCAAAGAGAAACAATTCAACTATTGTGGAACCACAGTCAGGATAACATGAGATTTAACAGCTTCTACATTAAAGGATTAGATGGTTTGGAATATGATATTCCAGAGGGCAAAGAGCTAGGTTTACAACCAAGAATCACCTACCCAACAAAATTGAGTATAATCCTTCAGGGATAAAAATAGATATTCAATGAAATGGAAGACTTTCTAGCATTCCTAGGAAAAGAGCAGAGGTGAATAGAAAATTTGACTTTCAAATACAAGACTCAAGAGAAGCATGATAAGGTAAATAGGGTTGAGAAATCACAAGGGATTAAACAAGGTTAAACTGTCCATATTCCTACATGGGAAAATCATATTTATAACTACTAAAACTTTCTCATTATAAGGGTAGTTGGAAGGACTATACACAGACAGAGAGCAGAGCTGTGAGTTAAAGGTGATGGTATGATTATCTTAAAAAAATTAAAATTAAAGGATGAGTAAGAAGGCACTAAGAGAATGAAAAAGATAGAGGTAAAATGGGATAAATTATCTGATGTAAAGAAGCCTGAAAGAGATTTTACAGTGGAAGGGGAAATGGGGGCAGTAGGGAGAAGAGCACATGAACCCTACTCTCATCATAATTGTTTTAAAGAGGGAATAATACACATTCAATTTGGTGTAGAAATCCATCTTACCATAATGAAAGTAGGAAGGGAAGAGGACAAGAGAAGGAGGTAGCTGATAGAAAGGAGGGCAATTTGGGGGAGGTAAAAGTCAGAAGTAAAACACTTTTGAGAATGGAGAAGGTAAAAGGAAAAAGAGAGTGAGTAGGAAACACAGGGTAAATAAGATGAAGGGAAATACATATTTGGTAATCACTACTACGATTTTTTTTACAGTGAGTTTCTCTGATAAAGACTCCATTTCTCAAACATTTAGAAAATTGAGTCAAATCTATAGAAATAAGAGCTCTTCAACTGATAAATGATCAAAGGATATGAACAGGGAGTTTTCAGACAAAATAATCAATGCTATCAATAGTCATACAAGAAAAATGCTCTAAATCAACATGGAAAAACTTACATAAACTGATGCAAAGTGAAATTAGAAGAACCAGGAAAGCATTGTACATAGAAAGAGCAATATTTTATGATGATCTCCAATGAATAACTTAGCTATTCTCAGCACTAGAATGATCCAAGATAGTTGTGGAGGATTTATGATGAAAGATGCTGTCCATCTTTAGAGAAAGAACTGGTAGAGCCTGAATGCAGGTCAAAGATACTTTTTCTTTATTACCTTTATTTTTATTTCTCTTTTTTTGCCTGTATTCCTTTCACAGAATGATTTAAATGGAAATGTGTTTTGCATGACTATGTCAAATGTTTGCCTTCTCAATGAGGTGAGGAGAGGAGGGAGAAAGAGAATCTGGAACTCAAAATTTTAGAAAAAGAACATTAAAATTGTTTTTACATGTAATTGGGAAAAATAAAGTATTAAATAAGATAAAATATATATATATTTTTTTTTTCTAAAAATGCTCAGTATCATTTGAGCTGTCAGTGAGTCATAATCTTTTTGCTAGTGGAAGGTCTTGCCTTGATGTTGATGACTGCTGACTGATCAGGGTGATAGTTGCTGAAGGTTGGGGTGATTGTAACAATTTCTTAATATAAGATATGAAGTTTATATAGAAATCTAAAATACTGTATAATATATAAATGAAATATGTAAAATAATGTATAAATATAAAAAGTATATAAAACAATGAAGTTTTCTACACTGAGTGACTCTTCCTTTCACTTGAGCACTTACAGGCCATTGTAGGGTTATTAATTGGACTAGTTTCAATATTGTTGTGCCTCAGGGAATAGGGAGTTCTGAAGACAGGTAGAGAGATGAGGGGATGGCCAGTTAGTGGAGCAGTCAGAGCACACATAGCATTTGTCAATTAAGTTTGCCATCTTATATGGACTTTGTTTGTAGTACCCCAAAGCAATTACAATAGTGACATCAAAGCTCACCGATCACAGATTAACATAACATTTCTAATAATAATGAAAAAAAATAAAATATTATGAGAATGACCAAAACATGACACAGAGACATGATGTGAGCATGTACTGTTAGAAAATGGGATCCATATACTTGCTTGATGCAGGGTTACCACAAACCTTGAATTTGAAAAAAAAAAACCATGCAACATCTGCAAAGTGCAATAAAGTGAAGTGCAATAAAATGTGATGTATGCAACATTTTATTTCTTTTTAGTGATATATTCCCTTTGTTTTGATCATTTCATCCTACATTAGTTAATGCAAATTTTCCTATGTTTTTCTGAATTCTTCAACTTTATCATTTTTGCTGCATAATATTCCATTACATTCATCTAGTGTCAGTTTTGTTCTGCTATTCCTCAGTTGATGGTTGCCTATTTGGTTTCTAGGTCTTTATAACCACAAAGTGTATTGTTGTCAATATACTTGTACATATTGTACCTATACACCTGGCATTGACTTCATGTATATACCTAGTAGTGGGAATTACAAGCTTAAAAATCCTTCCTCTCTATTTTATTCTAATTATAATTCTGAATTGCTTTACAGGTATTGGAGTCATCTCACAGGTCTACAGTAGAGATTCATTGTGCTGGTCTTCCTACAACTGCTGAAACTGTGACTTTCAACATTTTGTCATCTTTGCGAAATCGAAAGATTTGTGATGATGCTTCATGTTCATTTTAATTTTAATTTCTCTTACTTTAAGTGACTCGCAAGGTATTTTTTATACTTTTATTTATGCTGTTAATATTTATATTTATTTATTTATGCTTTTTAATCCTCCTTTTAAAAATTTCATATCGTTTAGTCATTGTTGTTTGTCCTTCATTGTCAAAGACGACCAGTGAAATCATAGGGTGATATCTTGACTTGCATGTGAATTGGACTTAAGTGAGGCAGAGTTGCACAGTCATTAGCCTCAGTCCCAATTTTAAAGTCATCACAGTCCAGTGGTAGTACTCCAGTTTCCAGTCAAGATGACTGGAGATTGCCCAGGATGCAGTGGATGACCCTGGCATTTTTGATGTGTGACCAGGCTCTAAGTACTCTATAGGACTTATTTCTTGGCCATTGGAACAAATTGTTCTTATCTACCCATTTTATTAGGGGAAGTCTTCAAATCTTTGGGATAGCCATCCTCTAACTCCCAGACAGGTTTAAGGCCTGTTAGTTGCCCTCAACTTGGTTTAGCTCATCTTCCAAGATGGTTTACTGGGGTGGGGCCACTGCGTGCTACAGCTTCTTGGAGCCACAAGTGAGAATGGGGTGAAATGCGGACACCAGAGGTGGATGAACAGCCCTGAAAAGGGTTCAGTAAGCCATCACTCTGGAAGTGCTGGTCCTCTGTGAACACCCCATATATGCCACCTTTTAGCCACTTACCTCTTGAGTCCTCTGAACGGTATACATTTATGTCAATTTCCTATGTGTTTGGAATATCAAATTTCTATCTGTGATATTTCACATAAATATTTCTACATTCTATTTCTCTACTAATTTTATCTTCCTTAATTTTATTTATGATATTTTATGATGAATATTGTAAATTTTAGGTAGTTTATTTTTTATGATTTTTCTTTTATTATTTGGGCAAGAAATATCCCTTTTAGCCATAGTAGTGAAAGGCGTGTGATTTTGTTCATGTTTTTAAAAAAATAATCATAGGATCTTTTATATTCTGGTTATGTGTAGATTATTTTTTTGTTTTATTATGATATATGGGCTAAGATGTCAAGATAAACATAATTTTTGAGACTTTACTTTCTGTTTTTTCCCCCTAGCAATTCTTGTTCAAAAGGGAGTCTTTTTTCTTAGTGATTTATGTTTTTGTATTGATCCAATATTAGGCTACCATTTCACTTGCTTCATTTTTAAAAATTTTGCTTATTTAGTTTCTTCTACTAATCTAACTTCCCTGTTTCTTTTTAAAATCAGTTCAAAATAGTTTTGATGACTTCTATTTTTAAACACAATTTTGTACTTTTTCTTATTTCATTTGAGATGTAGATTTTTTTTTTTGCTTTTCCATATGAATGGTAATTTTGTATGGTTTTATGAAACTATCTCCTCAGAAATTGGATTGGTACATTTACAAATCAACTTAATACTTTCACTTCTATATTAGCTAGAACCAACCATGAGCAGTGAACATATTTACAACGGCTATTTCCCTTGATTTCAGTAAAGAATGCTTTATGATTTTATTACATAAATCTTGCATATATCTTGATAAGTTAGCTCTAAAATATTTTACACATTTTGTGCTGATTTTCAATGTAATATATCTTATTGTAATCTCTTCCTGTCTTTCATTAGTACTCTATAGAAATGTCAGTCATTTCATGGATTTATTCTATATTCTATTTCCTTGTTGAAGCTACTAATTGTCTTAATTTCTTCCCTATTTTCTGAGCTTTTCTAAGTCACCATCATATCAACTGAAAATAAGGGTAATTGTATCTGTTCTTTGCCAGTGTTTATGTTTTGGGTCATTGGGAAATAACTTCTCACACTTACCTACTGAGCTTAGGAGGACTCAGATTTTCCAATTCCTAAATGAGGGGGAAGAAGAAAAAGAAGGGATTTGTTAGAGGAGATGATGTGAGAAGGGGAGTGAATGAAGATGACTCATGAGGAGCCAAAATGACAAAGGACTCCTGGACACTGTTGCTGCTGCTCATGAGATCAAATGCACTAGAAAGAGAGAAAGTACTGGAATACAGTGAGAAAAGGAGATATAGGTGAACTATGAAACAGTTACAGTGTGGACATTTCTGCATCCAAGAAAAAGCACTAGTGACATGCACATTTCTTTTACTTTCACTCTCTTGCTTTCCCAGAACAGAACAGAGCCGTATCTTTAATTCTTATCTTTTAAGACTTTGTTGTGTTATATGTTTAATAAGAATACATACATAGAACCTATATTAGATTGCACGCCATTTTGGGGAGGGGAGGGAGGTGAAGAAAATTTAAAACTCAAAAACTTATGGAAATGAATGTTGAAAACTAAAAATAAATAAATTTTAAAAAAGAATTTTTTTGTTTCTCTTTTCCTATTAAAAAAAAAGAATGATTACTCTAAAATTCCATAGTCATTTGTTTTAATGGTAATTTTATGTATGATTCTTTGTGGAGTTAAATGCAAGGGGTAGGGTAGGATAATGAATAGGAAAGCATATAGGAGCAGACAATACAAGAAACCCATTTCAGACACCAGAAGATGTCAACCTGTAATAAAGAGGACTGCCAAAGTAGTAACAAGAAGTGTCTTTAATTGAAGCAAAGGAATCACAGTTCAGGACACTGCACAGTACTGGAGTGCAGGTGAGGAGCAGAAGTGGTAGGGTTTAAATATATTTCAACAGGGAGGGAGTCTCATGGAAGGCATAGCCTCCAGAAGCAGTTACATAAGTTGTTTTGCATAATAGGTGAAAGTCCATAAAAAAGACTGAGGGGGTTTGGGGAGTGGTGGTTCTGGTCAGAACAGGGGGATCCAGGTGTAACAAAGGGGAGTTTCCAGAGATATCACAAGACCAATTACAACCTGTTTGGACCTGCTCCAACCATGGAGTCGGTGCAGTCAAGGTCAGGTAGCACCTTCTGATGATTTCATTCACCAATGTATACACAAACATAGACCTACATACACACACACACACACACACACACACAGATAGATAGATAGATAGATAGATAGATAGATAGATAGATAGATAGATAGATGGAGATGGAGGTATAAAGATAGATATTTATCAGGGAGACAGAGATAGTGTCTCTGACTAATTGCTGGAATTGTAGGCTGAAGACTTGAAATGAATAAAAAATATTGATTCACATTTTGTGACTTACCCAAAACATGGATAGATAACATGAATCCAGATCAATTAAAATAGGCATAGACAGTGATTAGCATGGCAGAACAGAGAGATCTAGAGTAGCTCCCTTTTGAAGACCATTTTTCTTACCTTTAGTCCTGTTGTTCAGCTCAAGGTTTAATGAAACCCCTCAGAAATGGGGAATTGTGATCAGAGACTACAGAGAAACTCACACTTATCAGGAGGAGTTAGACTACAAGGGAGCTACCCACATGACGATGGAGTCCAAGCAAGAGGGAGTAACTAGTTTTCCTAGCTAATCTATATAAATATCTATACAAACAAATTATTTTTTCATGTTAAAGAAGGACCTTGAAGTATAAATACTTTTTAGGATTTTTAAGAAATATTATTGCCATATGAATAATCATGCTAATTGTTTTTGTAATGGTGAACTATATAAATCCTGGTATGAATCCAACTTCTTTATAATAAATTGCTTTCTGGCTTTATTTGTGTACTTGTGAGGATTTTATTCAGAACTTTTACATCAATATATAGTAATTAAACTGATCTATAGTTATCCTTCTTTTCTTTGTCTTTTCCTGGATTGAGTATTAGCCTCTTATTTTTCTCATAAAAGAAGTTTGGCAGAGGGCCTTCTTTTCTTCATTGTTTTTTTTTTCTAATTTAATTATGAGTATTTACTGTTCTTTGAATGTTTGATAGAATCCATTTGTAATTCCGTCTGGCCCAGATTTCCCTCCACTTCATCTTTGACATTTAATTTTTTTTTCTGAGATGAACTTGTTTAAGATCTCAATTTCTTTCTTTTTTCTAGTTTTTATGTTATACATATTTTTGTGGATAATCACAAATTTCCTTACCATTCTGATATTTGTTGGCATATAATCATGTTGTTTCTAATCATCTTCTTATTTACTCTTATGAGGTCATCTTTAAAAAATTTGATTTTCCTCTTTTTTCTAAATCAAGTTACTTAATGGTTTCCTGATTTTGTTAGTCCTTCAAATAGTCTCTTAGTTCTGCTCATTAGTTTTTGTTGTTATTCTGTAAGAATTACTTTATGCAGTGTTTTTCCACTTTTCTTTTCCTCATAACTATTGAACTTTTTTTGTATTTTAAACTCTATTGTTTGGAATGGTGAGGAAAAAGTGACTCTCTAGCATACCTCTTGCTCTGCATCTCTATAGGATTCTTATAAAAGTACTTCTTTAATTGTTATGATATTCAATTTAAAATACATATTTGTGTACAGTAGATTAGGAAAACAACCATTTTCTTTGGGTTTCCCCAAAAATGATAAAGAGATGGAACATATCAACTATAATGTCAGCTCCTTGACGTCAGGAACTGGTTTTTTTGTGTTTGTTTTTGTTTTGGTCTTTGTTTCTAGTCAGCAGGGTTGGGGATTTTGTGACCTTGAGGCCACATGGGTGGCCTCAAGTGTGGCTCTCTGACTGAAAGGATTTATTCTGTAAAGTTTGAATTCAAAGGGCTGCACTTGAGGATCTGGAGGGCCACATGTGTCCTTGAGGCTGCAGGATCCCACCCCTGCATGCTCAATATAGTTCCTGGAGCACATGAAACATTTAATAAATGATTACTGATTAATGGAAGGATTGTCTGGTAAACTCTATTCAGGTTTGAGCCCCTAGATTAAAACTTTGATCAAACTAGGATCATATACATATCACAGTGTCTTTCTGTGTTCCTTTCAACTGAATTTGGTCTTTAATCCAGCCTACAATCACCGCAATCCACAGACTGAAGATAAACAAGCAGTTCTTGAAATCCCTCACATTTGGGTGGTGGGGTGGTACATACAGAAAATATTCATGAGATCATAGATTTAGAGTTGGAAGTAATCTTACAGATCATCTAATTCAACTGCTTCATTTTTTGCAGATAAGGAAATTTAAGCACAGAGAGATCAAATGACTAATCCTTTTTATTGACACTTAGATAACTCTCTACCACCATCATTCATTAACCTTTCTTCTTTTCAATATTCACCATCCACTTCAGATCCTGGTAGCCATTATCTATCAATCCTAAGTCTTCTTTCTTTCTTTTTTAAGGTGAATTTTTCTTACAAAAAGTTTATTTTTTGCCAATTAACAAGAATATGGAAAAGTTTCCCTTTTTTACATCTATTAATACAACCACAGTTTTATTTTTTGTTATTAACAATGTTTATTGTATTTAGAGCGTTCTTTGTGGTGAACAAACCCTGTAATCCTGATATAAATCTAACCTGATCATAATATATAATCTTTCTAGTATATTATAGTAGCCCACCTGTAATATTTCATTTTAGTTGTAGTTAGTTTTTTCCTCTACTTTGTCTATCCTTTGTTTAGGGATCAAGGCCATATTTGTATCACATAAAGAGTTTTGAAGGGTGTCTTCTTTTCTAATTTTTGTAATTAATGAAAACAGAATGTTTTCTTAAATGTTTCAATAGAATTCATTTGCAAATCCATCTCATCTTGGAAGTTTTTTCTTTGGGAATTTATTTAAATGTCTTTTTCTTATACTGCGTTATCTAAATAATTTATTTCTTCTATTCTTCTGTTATTATTATTATCTCTGCATTTCATTTTTGTAAGTATTCATGTATTTCCTTTATGTTATCAGTTTTGTTAGCATATAATTGGGCAAAGTAACTTCTGATATTTCTTGTATTTCCTCTTCAGCTATTGTGAGTTCTCCTTTTTAATTTTTGATACAGTTTAATTTTCATGTTTCTTTTTAAAAATCAGGTTAGCTAATAATTTATGTTTTTTGTTTGAAAAAATAGCTTAGAGTTTTACTTATCAATTCAAATGTATTTTTGCTTTTGTTTTATTAATCTCTTCTTTAATTTTCACAATTTTGCTTTGTTATTTAGTCAAATATTTTTATTGGCTATTGTTAATTTTTATTTGCATGCCCAATTAATTGATTTATTCATTCTCTCTTGTCAATGAAAGAATGTCCATTAGACCTTTAGCTGCATTCCATAAATTTTAATTTGTTGTCTCATTATTTTCATTTTGTTTGATAATGTTTTCAACCTTTGCTATGATTTTCTGTAGAATTGTATTATTTATTCTCTAATCACTTTTTAAGTCTTTCTTTAAGGACCCCAAATTGAATATAATTTTATTATATTACAAATAATATATCATATGCATTATTATTGTTTTACTATATTTTATTGATTTATGAATTGTACTATGTTTATTACTTATGCTTTTCCATGTCTTTTTTTTTTAATGTTTTTTGGTGAGGTCTTTATTCCATTAATACGTGGTCAGTTTTTATAAAAATGCCATGTACAGCTAAGAGTTACAGAAAAACTTTTATATTTCCAGTCAGTAATCTATAGGGTCTGTTATTTTCTTAAGTTGTATTCAGGTCCTTAACATCTTTCCATTTCAGATGAATGTGATGTTCATAGGATATTCCTCTATCAGTTCATAACTACGTAGTCTTCCTTTAATGTATCTCTGTTACGCCATAATTATTTCCCTCTCTCACCCTCTCTTTCCTTCCCCAGTATAGTGCACTGTATCTCCCATTTTCGTCTTTCCCTAATACCACTAAAACAGTACAAAACCACAGACACTCCATCATTTTCACTTCTCTTATGACCATTAAAGATATTATGGTTCTGTTTAAAGATATTATTGTTCTTATAGCCCCATTAAAAAGTAAATAATTTATACCCACACATTCATTTCAAGTAAACAGATATGTGAGTCTTGTCATGTTTGTTGTGGCATCTGTGTTTCCACTTCAAAAATGTCTGTTCAGCTTTGATGTTTTCATCTGGAATGCTTGGAAATACTAATTTCTATGAAAGGTGTATCCTGCCCTCCCCACATAGTAGTATACTTTGCTTCATGAACTAGTTTATTTTTGGTTGTGAGCCCTTATCTTTCACCTTTTGGAGTATCCTGTTTTGAGCTCTACTCTCATTTCTAATGACTCCTCCAATGTTTTGTGTAATGCTTACAGTGTCTCCTTGATACTTAAACTTTCTTTTTGGGTGCTTGCAATATTTTTTCTTTGAACTGTAATTTCTGAATTTTGGCTATGACATTGTGTAGAGATGTTCATGTTGGACTTCCTTTCCAGTGTGCAACCAATACATGATCATTTTTTTTGCTTTCTTTTTACTTTCACTTTGTCTCTGGTTCTAAGAGCTCTGCACAGTTTTCATTTATATTTTTGAAATATGGTAGTCAGTCTTTTTTTTCCCTGATCAGTTTTTGAATAATATGAAAATTCTTAGACTCTCTCTCTCTCCCCTGTTTTTCTGGTCTGTTGTTTTCTTACATGTTTCCTTCATTTTTTATGTTTTCTCCATATTTTTAAAAAGTTCTTTTTGTTGTTTTCTGACTGGGTTATTTTAACTATCAGGGCATTCCTTCCTTGAGTGAAGTTATCTGATATCTGTTCTTCTGGTGTCATGTGTGTGTGTTCTTTTCTCACTTGTTTTTCCATTCTCTAGCTCTTGTTTCATTTCCTTCAGGTATTCCTGCAGTCCCTGTGGCTAGGATGTATTTATGTGAGTTTCTCTGTCTCTTTCTTTCTTTCCTTCTCCCCTTCTTCCTTCCTTCCTTCATTCCTTCCTTCCTTCCTCCTTCCCTCCCTCCCTCCCTTCACCTGTCTTCCTGTCTTTCTTTTTTCTATTCCTTCCTTCCTTCCTTCCTTCCTTCCTTCCTTCCTTCCTTCCTTCCTTCCTTCCTTCCTTCCTTCCTTCCTTCCTTCCTTCTTTCCTCCCTCCCTCCCTTCCTTCCTACTTCTTTCTTTCTTTCTTTCTTTTTTTTTTCTTTCTTTCTTTCTTTCTTTCTTTCTTTCTTTCTTTCTTTCTCTCTCTCTCTCTCTCTCTCTCTCTCTCTCCTCTCTCTCTCTCTCTCTCTCTCTCTCTCTCTCTCTCTCTCTCCCTCCCTCCCTCCCTGTCTGTCTGTCTCTGTCTCTGTCTCTGTCTCTGTCTCTGTCTCTGTCTCTCTCTCTCTCTCTCTCTTTCTTTCTTCATTCTTTTTGCTTTATCTAAATGTATTGTTGATGAGATTTATCTTATGTGTGTTTCTCAAACAAAGATATCTGATCATGTATTCAGAGTTGTCTTTGATTTATTCATTTCATTTACCTAAGTATCTAAGTAGGAAAGCTTCTTCAGAATAGGACAATTTCTCTGTTTTTCCTGTTTGTAGGTATTCACATACATACATATGAAAAGAGAGAAAAGAATAAGCATTTTATTAAGCATCTATTAAGTATGAAGCATTTTACTAAGCTCTTTACAAATATCTCATTTGACCCTTACAATCAGGTGAGGTAAGTGCTATTATCTTTGTTTTACAGTTAAGGAAACTAAGGCAGAGGTCAAGTGACTTGCCCAGGATCACACAGCTAGTAAGGATCTGAGGTTAAATTTGAACTCAAATCTTCCAGATTCCTGGCCCAAAGCTTTCTCCACCGTGTCACACACACACACACACACACACACGCATACATACATACATTTATATACATATACATATAACAAGTTGCAAATGGATAATTATTTGAATTTCTTGTCAAGATTCAAAATTTCTTTAAACACGTTTTACCCTCTATTACTTTTCCCTGTTTTATGAGGTGGCCCATGATCCTTCTCCATAAGATGTTACAAACCAGTTAATATTATAAACTGGTATTTCTGCCTTTTGCTATTCTCTCTCCCTTCCCCCTCCCCCACTCTGTCCTGATCCTACTCTCTTTGAAGTAAGTAAGTTAAGTGTTTGCTGACTAAGGTGCTATTTATGATCTATTTGTCTTTTTGTTCTGACACTTGATTTATATATGTTAAACTTCTGTATGAAATTATTATCGTTTGTATCTGTCTTCTCTCAGTTACACATTTTTCATCATCAATAACTTGCTAGCATAGATTAAGTTGTTTTGATTGACATATCTTTTTCTTATTTTTATTCTTTCTTCTAGATTTGCTCTAATTTTGATTTTTGCTCTGTCAGTTTTCTAGTTAATTTCTTACCATTTTTACCCCTCCCACCTTTTCATTGAAGTTATATAGTATCAAAGTATTTTTAAAATTTAGTTTGTAGAATTTCTCTCTTCCATCCTCTGCAACAGATGTTAGTTCATAAACTGCAATTATTTTTATGCTAGTATTTTTGCAGATACTTATCATGAACACTGCAATATAAGAGGACCAAATATCTTAAGAAATTATGTTTCTTGCTGTTGCTGGGCACATGAGATATCCAACTTTACCATTTTCTTGGGTTATATCTCCACAGACTCTATCAGCTAGTTTTTATATTTCTCTATAACTTCTCTCTGTTATTTGGTTTTACTTGTAATAAGAATGTCAAAATTGATACACTTTAGATATTAGGTACAACAATAACAATAATAGCAACAACAACAATAATAACTTGAATTTATATAGAACTTTAAGATTTCCAGGGTGCTTTACTTATATTAACATATTATACTTATTTTATCCTCACTACAACCATGGGCAATAGGTGCTATTATTATCCCCATTTTATAAATGAAGGAACTCAGGCAGACAGATGTGCAGTGATTTGTTCAAGGTCACACAACTAATAAATGTCTGAGGTCAGATTTTGACACCAATCTTTCCAGCTCCACACCCAGCACTCTAATGACTGCACCACTTAGCTCTTCCTTCACTGGCCAATGGCTAATAATCTCACATTTGGAAAACCAATGGCAAGTTATATTTAGAGATAGTCTATAAGCTCTCATTTTTGTCCCATCTACCTCTTTTCTACCATTCTACCACTGTCGCTACACAAGCCTACAGGAATCACCCAGACCTGAGGGTCATGATATATTTTTCTATGTTTCATGGCTTACCAATGACCAATCTACTATTCTTCATCAAATAGTCAGTCTACTTATGGTAAACCTCTATGTACTCAGCTAGGATCATCCTCACAAAACAGATGTCGTCTTTTGTCATAGTTGCACAGAGACCTTTAAGCCTAGAGAATCCATCAGAGCTTCTACTCTACACACATAGCCTTTGTGAGCCCAGTGTCACTTCCATATTACACTAAGGCATTGGGATAGGACACTGTAGGAGCTCATTGTCCATATGACTCAAAAATAAAACTTGCAGTCCAAATATTAACTAAAACAAGAGAAATTCATGCCTTTCTTTTACATTTCCAAAATTGGAAAGCAAATATAGCTGTTCTTTTTTTTACCATTGCTGATATTATGATCATTAAAAATATTATTTTTCTGTGATTAAGACCCCTTGCTGAGATAAATGAGTCATTTGCAAGAGAGCTGTCCTGATGATGAATCATCTATTATTTCACATTGAAAGTGTATGATATAAGTAGTGCTAATATATCAAACAAAATGTAAGAGCTATTTCCAGTTACTGGATGCCCTTAGGAATAGAAGGACAAAAAAAAATACACACAAAAATGGGAAACTAACCTAGGCTCTGGGCTCATTGAGACAAATGCAGAGTTATATAAATGCTAAAGATTCATGAGTAATAGTGGTTGTACACACTATCTCACAGCACCACTTTTGTAAATGTAAAGTGTTATATAATGAACATTATTGTTGTTATTTTGGAAGGAATAAAGGTGGAATAAACATTTCTATAGTTTCTACCACGTGCCAGGCACTGCACTAAGCATTTTCTTTACAAATATTATCTCATTTCATTATCACAATAACCCTGTGAAATAGGTGCTATTATTGTCTTCATTTTACCATTGAAGAAACGGAGGCAAACAAAATGAATTGATTTTCACAGGGTCACAGAGATAGTAAATGTCTGAGGATGGATCAGAACTCAGGTCTTCATGACTCCATGCCTAACATTCCTTCTGACCAGCTGCCTCCTTTCAAAAGCTGCTGATGCTATTTTTACTGTTGATGTCCCATAGTTTAATTTGTTCTTTGGTTTTTCTCCAATCTCTAACTTCAGTTTGCATCCTGAAATAAAGGTTTTTTCTGTCTTCTGAGCTCTGTTTTTTGTTATTTGTGGAGGGGGTTCCTTCAAAATATTTTTTTCTAATGTCTTTTGAAAACATGTTGAGCCACCTGCCCAAGGGATTCCTAAATTAATTTGATTAGCCTCATCACGTATGATGCAGTCCCATCAATACAACCATCAAGTATTTCTTGCAATGTGATATGTAATGGTGTATTCATAATCAAGAATCTCACTGTGTCTGGAATAGCGGTACAGTGAATGAGAAGGAATGTAGAAGGCTTTCACTATGTAGATATGGACAAAGAGTTTAAAGAAGTCTTATGTTATTGGTTATATTCGTGATCTAAGTTGAGTTTCAAATATATTTGCTTGAAGTAATTCAATGTTGTAGAAGATATGACCTAGCAGTAATATTTATTGACATTCATTTAACATAGCCAAAGCTGAATCTATGTATACGTGAGTAACCTCTTACATGGTATGATTGGTAAACAGAAATAAATAAACAAATAAGCAAATAAATAAATTAACAAAGCCCCATTTTCTCATTGCATATTTATGATTTATACCTGGTCAGAGAGGATCTGGGTGGATCACTTTTTTATTATATCCATACTACTGATCTACCATGATGCCACTCATGATCTGAAAGGGCATGATGATCTCAAAGACCTTTCCAGCTCTAAATCCAATAATCCCTATTATCCAGCAAGGTAGATAATTTGAAATATATTCCATCTATTGCCAAATTTTGTACTTTCTACTTCAACAGCCTTTCTCACATCTGTCCCTCTCCACTCATGTAGCCACCATACTAATTTGGGTTCTTATCACCTTATCCCTGAACTATTGCAGTAACTGCCTTATTGCTCTCCCTCCCTCTCTATAGTACTTCTCATTTCAGCCTATCTTCTACCTGACTGCCAGGATTTTAAGCAGCCCACAAAAAAAAATTTAGAAGATGTGAAAGAAAGTAAAGATGTAACAAGTGCTTTCTCTGTGCCCCACTTAACCCACCATCAACTAGTCACTATTGTGCCTGACATGTAACTTGGTGGGTGGGTTATTTGCACTGTCTCCTGTTTGTCATGTGACCCATAACAACCAACCATTATCAGTCTGTCTCTGGTCTGAGAGTCATATCTTCTTGCTATGATTTCTGTTGTTACTGATTTTGAACAGGGTCAAAGTGAGTGCAGCCCCATGCCAACACAGCTGATGCCCACTATGCAATGAGTGACAACAATGTGAGGGCTTCTTCCTCTCCCTCTCTGTACAGCTGCCCTTCAGTTACATGAGTGTGTGGTGCTTTCTAAGGTCAGACACTCAGTTCAGTTTTTTAGTTGCTGTAGAGATTTTGGTTCTAACATTAAAGTTTTTGGGGTGATTTTGTAAAATGGGTGATAAGAAGAGTGGGAGGATTGAATCAGAACATAGAGTGTTTAATCTGGAGTGGACAAATAGATATTTGTTCACTTACATGAGAGACAAAATATTTTACCTTGTTTGCTGAGAAGTAATAGCCCTTCTGAAGGAATACAATCTTTGTCGCCATTTCGAATCAAAACATTCTGACTTAAGCAAACTGACACCAGTGGAAAAAAAAATTAAAATGTCCAAATTGTTGAAAAATCTCTGTGGGGAACATTGGTTTTTCAAGAAAGTAAACTCAAAAAATGAGGCAGCTACTAAGGTTAGTTTTCAGATTTCTAAAGAAATCGATGTCAAACATGATGCCAGAGTACGATAAACTGGTTGCTGATAACAAGTGTAATACATCTCATTAGCTAAATGTAAATAGTAAGAAAACCTGAAAAATGTACTAAAACTTGTGCCACTTAGCAAAGTAATTTTTTAAGCACTAATGTGATTTCATGATTAAAAAATTTTAAGTAATAAATGTAATTAATAGATATTAATTGAAATTTCCCTTTTTTAAAACATGGTTTATTTGCAAAATAGTTTAATCATTAATTATACCTTTACTTGGAAAGTGAGACAGTAAAAACCTACTGCCAAGTCGTGCAGGTCTAGTGTAGAAGATTGTACAGGAATTGAACCTTAAAGGCAAACTTTGCCTACTTCTTCCTTTTCATCAAGAAAGGAACCTCAGGGACAGCTAGGTGGTGCAGTAGATAGAGCTCCTGCCTTGGAGTCAGGAGGATCAGAGTTCAAATCTGGCTTCAGACACATAGCACTTACTAGCTGTGTGACCCTGGGCAAGCCACTTAACCCCATTGCCTACCCTCCTCCCAAAAAAAGACCATCAAAGGACCACCAAATAACAACAGGCACAATTTTTAGACACCACCACCCCCAGACTGGTATTCAAAGTCATCTATAATGAGGACAAAACCCACCCTTATCACCTCTTCTCTATCCATTTCTCAACATGAATCTTTGAATCTAGGCAAACTGGCTTCCTTGCCTCTTTCTTTAACAGAATTCTGCACATTTACCCATGCTTTCTCCCCATCCTCCTCTCCATCTACCCTAATGCTACTCAACATCCCACGCCCAGATAAAATTCCCCATTCCCCAAATATTTTTCTCTGAGCCCCAGATATTTCTGTCTCTTTCTCTTCTGAATTGTTAATGCACTCATCATCTATGTTACTCATTGGGCAGTAAGGCATGTATTGATTATTGTTTTCTTGATTTAGAAACATCTTTTGCCATTTAACTTTTCACTATTATAACCCAAATTAGATAATAAACTCCTTGTATCCTGTGTCTTATATTTTACATCCCCTCAATGCCTAGAACATAGTTAAATCCTTAAAAAAAACCTCTTAAATTGTCTCTTCTTTTTCTAAGACCAGCATCTAAAATAAATAAGGGGGGTGGTTTGGGAGATAGTTAATGGATGTTAAAACACACACACACACATAAACCTCAAAACAGCTGTCTTCCTGGTAAATATATTTATTCAGACATCTGTATATATTTGGACTTTCCTGCAAAGCAGGGCTATTTAGGAAATGATACAAAGTCACTTATGAAGTAATTTGAGCCTGTCCAGGGAGAAAATACCATAATCATTAGCAGAGAGAAGCTTTTATGCATTCAGTGATTTTTCTTAACCACAATTTATTTTTATGATTCTCTAACTTTCAGATTCCATGCCTTTCAATAGAGAGAGAGAAAAAAAAGAAACACAGTCTTATTTGTACCATGCTGTCTCCCATCCCCATCAATTGCACAATAATCTAGGCACATGGTAGGCTAATGTGTAAATGATCCTCCATCAGAGCAATGTGAGCATTGCTCAACAGCTATGACTTCTCTGTCGGTCTTGCTTAGAAATATGAAGGTAATGACTGTTGCATCCCAAATGAGAGAGGTCTTGTCTTTCTGGAAAATTGCAAAAGAGGCTTTCTGCCTAGGGTACAGTTTAGAAATGAGTGTTTGCCACTCATCTCTCTCCCTTTTTCCCCGCATTGATTTTTAATGCCACAGAGGCTTCTAAAACTTCTGCCAGAGAATACATTTCTCTAAAGGACTGCAAAGTTCCTTTGAGTAACAAATATGAACATTCAAACAATATGGGATCATGCACTCACTTCACAGACACTTGCCTCTAATAAGCTGTTTATACTCTTACTTTATTTTTTCCCCTTATTGGTAATTTCCTTTGTTTAAAATTGCTTTAATTAAAAACTGGAATAACATTGGGATACATTACATTTTGGACAGAAGAATATCGTTAAGACACCAATACTAAAAACACAGAAAATGATTTTTAAATGGTACAGTGAGCATGAGATAGATCAGTTTATTGCAAACATTACTTCTATCAAGTTTGTCTTGCAATCTGGCTTCCATCCTCACCACTACTCTGAAATTGCTCTCTCCAAGGTCACTAATGACCTCCATTTTGATATGTAACATAGTGGAAAGAATATTGACTTTGGGGTCAAAAGACTTGGATAATAGTGACACCTCTTCTTCTTATGGCTTTTATTACCTTAACCAACTGGGCCTCAGTTTCAACATCTCTAAAACAAAAGTGTTTGACCAGATCACTCCTTGAGCTCGCTTCTGATGCTAAGTGTACATTTCTAGAATCTTTTCCCTAACACAGTCTCTTTGATTTACTTCCATGAAGTGCTCATTATTTTTAACTACTACTTCTCTAATTCCTCCTTAACTTCACTGCAGCTTTCTTTTCCTGCTCCCATCTTTGCTTCTAGGACTCTAGCCTAGCAGAAGCTAGAAATCATGTCAGCTTTGTATGTGAAATTGGTAGGATAAATGCTATGAAAGAGTTATGCTGAGGTGTGAATCTTATTCTACACCCCCACTAGGTATGAAGAGGGTTATATCTCTAAAGTTTTCAAGGAAAATGTACATTTGTTGCTCCTACTTTAAAGTAAATATACTTTGTAAAATCCATTCTGGTGTTAATTGCTTAAATATGACTGGTATGTTAGTTACTAGCCTCTAAAGATGGAGGATCCATGAGCAGTACAGGCTTTAACCAATAACATGGAAAGAGATAACCTCAAATATTTTAGTGCCTGAGAATCCTAAGGTGGGGTACGGAATGTAACAGACCTGACCAGAGTCATGCCTCAGTCAACTAGCATTTTTTCCACATCACTCCCTTTCAAGAATTCTATATTTTAGTCAAAGAGGGGTATTTGTAAATCCCTGAATATGGTATTCTGTCTCCCTTCCTAGTGCTGTCATGCCTGGAATGCTCTCCTTCATCTCTTCTTCCTCTTAGGATATCTTGCTTTCTTCCGTTTTCTGCTCAGGTACCACCTCCCATACAAAGCCATTCCTGATTCTTCCCATTGTGAGTGTACAGTATACACTTACATACGCACATTCGTGTGTGTATATATATCTATATATATCTATATATATCTATATATATATAGATATATATAGATATATAGATATATATAGATATATATCTCCATATCTCCATATATCCATATCTCTATATATCTATATATATATATATCTATATCTATCTATCTATGTATGTATATATGTATATATATGTATGTATATATATGTATATATATGTATGTGTATATATGTATATATTTGTATGTATATATATATATGTATATATACATACATATATACATATATGTATATATGTGTATATATATGTGTATATATGTGTATATATGTATATACATATATACATGTGTATATATATACATACATATATACACATATATACACATATATACATACATATATACACATATACACATATATATACATACATATATACACATATATACATATATATATACATATATACGTATATATGTGTATATGTGTATATATGTATGTATATATATGTGTATATATGTATATACATATATACATGTGTATATATATACATACACATATACACATATATACACATATACACATATATACATATATATGTATATATATGTATATATGTGTATATATGTATGTATATATATGTGTATATATGTATGTATATATATGTATATATATACACACACACATATATTTGTATGTATATATGCATATATATACACTTGTATGTATATATGTATATATGTGTGTGTGTATATATACATGTGTGTGTGTATGTATGCATCTATCTATCCATCTATCTATTACCAGCCCAGCTACATTTTTACTTACTTAAGAGTAAGGATTATTTTATAAACTTCTGTTATGTCCTTCTAATACCCAACCCAATGCCTTGATGTTCTCAATTAAAACAAAACAAAAACAAACACAAACACATTATTTGGTTACAACAAACAGAAGTTGGGATCTGACTGAAGAATATATAATTAATTTTTCAATTATTTTTTTAACATTAATGACTTACCAAATCTCAGTTCTTTAACAACTAATTTAACTGAACTACATTTTTCTTCATGGGGTCATCCTCAGGGCTCTAGGCAACTCTCCTTCAGAGAAGAATTAACTTGTATTAACTCAGATTAACTTGCATTCATCTCCTTGTCTTCCTTTTCATGTTTTCATCTCACTGCTTACTTCAGAGAATTTAAGATCCTGGAGGGCAGTGAATTTTTAAAAAAATTTTCTTTGTATGTTCAATGCTTATGACTCACCTTTGCACTTATTATAGAAGTACCTTAATAAAAGTTTACTGAATATATTGTCGAACTGTAGGCATCCCCCCCCCCCGACTCAGGTTCCATATTTCCACATACCTATCTGATATCTCCATCCAGGTATTTTAGTGACATTTTAAACTCAACCTGTCCAAGACTAAACTCATCTTCCTTATTGAATCTGCCTTTTCTCCTAATTTACTTATATTTATTGATGGGAATAATCTCTTCCCAGGTACCTGGAATCATAAAAGCAGAGTCACCTTGGATTTATCCTTCTTTCTCATAGTGAACATCAAATTGGTTGATAAATTCTACCAATTCCACTCTATTTGTCTCCTTTCCCATCTACCCCCAGATCTCACAGATGAATGAGAAGTCAAAAGACATTTAATCCAGCATGGTCAGATATCCTCTTTACATCATCTCTCACAAGTGGACATCCAGCATCCATTTGAAGACCTTCAGAAATGAAGAATTCATTGCCTCTGGGATAACCAATCTTTCTATCATAATGGACAAATACTTCACCTCTTGCACTCTGCAATCTAGTCAAAATGACCTCCCTGTTCATCACACAAGATACTATCCTATTTCTTTAGCTGAAGCCGTTCCACATGCTTGGAATGAATCCCTTCTTAACTATATCTTCTTTTAAAGTTCCAACACTTGGCACAGTACCTGGCGCACAGAAGAAGCTTAAAAAATATTTATTGATTGAGTATGCATCATCTTTTTCAGGAAGCCTTTTTTCTGATTTCCCCTAACCTTCCTTGCCTTCCTTTCCAAACTATCTTCTATTTTATTATTGTGTATATACTTGTATTAATTAATTTTATGTTTACGATATACGTGCATATGTTATATTGTATGTTATATTTATGTGAACATATAAAAATGTATGTTCATATGTGGGGGTACCTAGGTGGCACAGTGGATAGAATGCTGGGCCTAAAGTCAGAAAGACTTATCTTTCTGAGGTCAAATTTTGCCTCACTTACTAGGTGTGTAACCTTGGCAAGCCATTCATCCTTGTTTGCCTCAGTTCCTCCTCTGTAAAATGAGCTGGAGAAGAAAATGACAAACTGCTTTATTATCTTTGCCAAGAAAACTCCAAAAGGGGCCACAAACAGTTGGACACAACTGAAACAATTGAACAACATTAACAATGGCAATTTGTATGTGTGTGTGTACATATATATGTATATATGAAGATAGGTAGATAGATAGATAGGTAGATAGATAGATAGTACAGCTTGTCTCTCCAATTAGATTGTTGATTCTTAGAATTTTTTTTCATTTTTTATATTTGTATACTAGCACAGTGTCTGACACAGAGTAGGCTTATAATAATAATAATAATAATAATAATAAACATGCACATTGATTACTGAAGAGTCTATAATATATTTGGATAGCTCTAACTTTTAGAATGGTTTTCCCTACATTGACCCAAAACTTACGTCTCTTTAACTTCCATCCATTGCTATACCTCTTTCATATGATCATGTTTCAGAAGCAACAATTGTACCCCACCTAGATCTTCTCTTCTCTAGGCTATATCCAAAAGCCATACAGCTATGCTTTCAATTCTTTCTCTGAATTGGTCATTCTATTCCAAAAAGCACTCTGCTTTATTAATGTCTCATGTGAAGCATGTGGTTAGTAAAACTGATCCCAGATATAGTTTAAACTGGTAAAGTGGCAATGTCACTTGGGGATAAAGTACTGAATAAGGAGTCAGGAGGACTTATGTGTCAGGTACTAGGTACAATGTAAATGATGCTAAACTTGAAGTCAAGAAAGTCTTATGTTAGAATGTTTGAATCCTCCCTCTGATACTTACTGACTTTGTGATCAGAGGCAAGTAAATTAATAATTTTTGATTTCAGTTTCCTCATTTGTAAAATGGATCTAACAACTGTAGTAATTTCTTCAAAAGATTCTTTTGTGACTCAAATGAGATAGTACATACAAAGTGTGTGTGTATGTGTGAGAAATCTTCATTGTTATAATTCTATGACCACATGTGTGCTCCATTGCAATGGCCTTCAATCAATTAATAAACATAACTATTATATAGCAGGTACTATGCAAATAGCTAGGGATATGAAAAGTCAAAATACAGTCCCTGCTCTTAAGGAGTTTACAACCTCTTCCTATCTATAGCTCTAGTCTCTGCCTTGCTCAATGCACCATGTTAATTAACCTGAAATATCAATTTTTTAATATAATTCTCCTACTCAAAAACCTTTAATGGTTCCTCTTAGTCTGCAGAATAAAGTCCCAATTTCCTATTCTGACCTTTAAGGCCCTTTACAATCCTACCTTAACCTACCTTTTCAGGCTGAATTCTCAGTAATCCTGTACATGAATCTTCTGGTCTAGAAAAACTGGCATACACAAAGTTCCCTGAACAGGTCTTCAATTGTCCTCCTCTGCTTTGTTCATATTTCCTCATCCTCTCCCCATCCCTGAAATTTTAAATATGCCTTTCATTTTTATAGTGCTTTGTAGTTTAAGAAGCACTTTTATGTGCACTGTCTTTTGTGATTGTCACAACAACCTTTAGAGTAAGGTAGGGTTCCGCTTCCGGGAGCCAAGATGGCGGAATGAAAAGGTAGTCGCTCTCACTCTCCCATGTCAACCTCTGAAAACCCAGAAAATATCACCCCAGAAAAAAAAACAACATGGAACACCTGAACTAGAAGAAAGACAAGGAGCAGCAGTGCAGTAGCCCAGCAAACAGGTCCCCCAGTGCCTCAGCAAAAACAAGGGGCCCCAGGCAGATAAGTACCCTGTGGCATTCATCTGAAAGGAGGTGAAGAAAACAACCTAAAGGCTTCCTAAAAGCCCCAAACTTGCTGATTCCAACCCAACACCAGGTGAGCTGTAGGAGCCCTGAAGCCCCCAATTGTGAAGAGATCCTGAAGCCCAGGTGGTACAGCAGGCAAACACCAACACCTGGACCTCCGAGTGCCTCAGTGAAGGCAGGGGGAACCAGTGGAAACCAGCTCAGAAAACCACCAGGACTCTCAGCAATCCACCACAAAGGAATCTCCCGGTGCATTAGCAGAAACGAGGGAGACAACACTGCAGGGGACCCCAGGCAGATAAACATCCTGCAGCAGCCATCTAAAAGAAGCAGAAGAAAGCTAAAGGAAAGGAAAAGCCTTGCTGATTCTAGCCCAAGACGAGGTAAGCTGCCAGAAACCTACAGCCTCCAATTCCCAGCATAAGAGGCCCCAGAACCCAAAGCCAGTGACCAAGACCTAGGCTCCCAACACAAGAAGCTTGGGTCAGTACCCTCTGTGCCCCAGCAGGAGAGCTCAATCTCTTTAAAGGCCAGGGAATAAAAAAACACCATGAGTAAAAAGAAACATACCATAGATTCATATTATGAGAAGAGTGAAGATCAAGACAAAAATTCTGAAGAGGACAACATTGTCAACAAACCCACATCTGCAACAACAAAAGGGAATATGAACTGGTCTGAAGCCCAAAAAGCCTTCTTAGAAGAGCTCAAGAAGGATTTTAATAGTCAAATGAGAGAGGTAAAAGAGTCCTTCAAAAATACAATTGGCCAGTTGGAAAAAAAATACACTGAAGAAAACAAGTCCCTAAAAAACACAATTGGACAATTGAAGAAGGAAGACAAAACTAACAGAAGAGTATGCTGAAGGAAACAAGTCCCTAAAAAACACAATTGGCCAGTTGAAGAAGGAAGTACAAAAACTAACAGAAGAAAACAATCTGTTAAAAACTAGAATTGGACAAATGGAAACTAATGTCTCTATGAGAGAGCAAGAATCAGTCAAACAGAAACAAAAAAAATGAAAAAATAGATGAAAATGTAAAATACCTCATCAGTAAAACAACCGACCTGGAAAATCGACTCAGGAGAGACAATTTAAAAATTATTGGACTACCTGAAAATCATGATGAAAAAAAGAGCCTGGACAGTATCTTTCAGGAAATCATAAAGGAAAACTGCCCAGAAGTCCTAGAACCAGAAGGGAAAATAACCATAGAAAGAATCCACGTCACCACCTGAAAGAGATCCCAAATTGACAATGCCAAGAATATAATAGCAAAATTCCAAAATTACCAGATGAAAGAGAAGGTGCTGCAAGCAGCCAGAAAGAAAGAATTTAAATATCATGGAACCACAGTCAGGATTACACAGGACCTTGCAGCTTCTACATTAAAAGACCGCAGGGCATGGAACATGATATTCTGTAAGGCAAAGGAGCTTGGAATGCAGCCAAGGATCAATTACCCAGCAAAAATGAGCATCATTTTTCAAGGGAGGAGGTGGATATTCAATGAAATAGGAGACTTCCAAACTTTCCTGATAAAAAGACCAGAGCTCAACAAAAAATTTGATCTTCAAGTACAGGACTCAAGAAGGACTTAAAAAGGTAAATGGGACAGAAGGATACAATATGTTGTTAATAGGGGGGGCTGTTTAAACCCCTACAAGGGAATATGAGACTTGCAACCCTTGAGAACTGTATTGTTATTACACCTTGTTAAAGGAGTATACATAGAGGGTGGATATTAGTTGACTTTGATGTAATGATAAAAAAAAATCTAATCAAGTGGGTTAAATGGATCCAAATAAGTGGATCAATCTAAATCTAAGAAGAGGCAGACAAGGTAAATTACATTACAGGAAAACACAAAATCCTATTACAGCAGGGGGAGCATTGTTTGAACCTTACTCTCATCAGATTAGGCTCAAGAAGGGCATAATAAATCAGTTAGGTATAGAAATCTAACTTGCCCTATAGGCAGTAGGAGGAAAAGGGGAAAGAAAAGGGAGGGGGTAAAGAAGGGAGGGAAGCAGCAGTAAGACTAAAGGGAAGAAAAGGGAAAGGATAATAAAAGGGGGAAGGGACTGAAGGAGGCAGTGGTCAAAAGCAAAACACTAGTGAAGGGAGAAAGGAAAAAGGAGAAAGAAAAGCATAAATGGGGGGGAAAAGGATGGAGAAAAAGACACAGATAGTAATCATAACTGTCAATGTGAATGGGATGAACTCTCCCATAAAACAGAAACTGATTGCAGAATGGATTAAAAACCATAATCCTACAATATGTTGTTTACAGAAAACACATTTGAAAAAGAGTGACACATACAGGGTAAAGGTAAAAGGCTGGAGCAGAATATATTATGCGTCAGCTGAAGTAAAAAAAAAGCAGGGGTAGCAATCCTTATCTCAGAAAAAGCAAAAGCAAAAATAGATCTAATCAAAAGAGATAAGGAAGGAAACTACATCCTGCTAAAAGGCACCAGAGACAATGAAGTAATATCATTACTAAATATATATGCGCCAAATGGTATAGCATACAAATTCTTACGGGAGTTACAGGAAGAAATAGACAGCAAAACTGTACTGGTGGGGGGACCAGAAACTCCCACTCTCAGCACTAGATAAGTCTAACCACAAAATAAACAAGAAAGAAGTTAAGGAGGTGAATAGAACATTAGAAAAGTTGGGTATGATAGACCTCTGAAGAAAACTGAATGGGGATAGAAAGGAATATACTTTTTTCTCATCAGTACATGGCACATACACAAAAATTGACCATGTACTAGGGCATAAAAACCTCACAATCCAATGCAGAAAGGCAGAAATATTAAAAGCATCCTTTTCAGATCATGATGCAATAAAAATTATACGTAATAAAGGGCCAAGGAAAGATAGACTAAAAAATAATTGGGAACTAAATAATCTAATCCTAAAAAATGATTGGGTCAAACAACAAATCATAGAAACAATCAATAATTTCATTCAAGAGAATGACAATAATGAGACAACATACCAAAACCTATGGGATGCAGCCAAAGCAGTTCTTAGGGGAAGTTTTATATCTCTAAATGCTTGCATAAATAAAATAGAAAAAGAGGAGATTAATGAATTGGGCATACAACTAAAAAAACTAGAAAAAGAACAAATTAGAGTAAGGTAGGGCAGGTTATTATCATCATTCTCAGAAGAAAAAAGGCTTAGTAGAGTAGCTTAATAATGGAAAGACCATTTGAATCCATGCTTTCTGATTCTAAGTGCAGTGTTCTTTCCCTCATACCACAAATATATTTTTTCTTGGTCAATTTTTTATGCACAATTCCTGTTTATATCAAAATTCTACATCCTCCACATAACTTCCAAGACCACAACAGGTTGAAATAATCTAACTGTTCTCCAAAGTTTTATATTAATTGAATGTAGTTTTTTTTTTGACTCTCAATAATTCTTTGAAGGTAGGGATCATATCACATATTCCTGTTATGCTCCCTAGTACCTAACCCAATGTATGGTTACAGCAGTAATTGAAAAATTAGTATCTGATTGGTAAATGTGGAATTAATTATGCAAGGCTTTTAAGTTTTACAACCAATCAAATTCCAGTTCCTTAATGACCATTTTAACTAAACAACACATGCTTCTTGTTGTTGTCAAAGATATTTGAATCCTTCTTCTGACACACACTGGAGGTGTGACCCTGGGCAAGTCATACAAGTTTTCAGTACACCAGGAGAATCTCTTGAGATGAAGGTCCTGATGTTTATTGGTTGAGAACATTCCTCACCAGGAGCTCCCTATATCAATGAAATCACATGTCCAACTCTAGAAATGAAACAAAAAGAAAGATATATATCATAAAAAGCAAGCCATGAAGTCCATTGCCCTGCCTCTAGGCAAAACAATACCAAAATAAGACAAGTAGATGGATAGTTTTTTTTTTAATTTTCAATCTGTTCCTGATGAGGGAATTCACTTTATCAGATCATTCCTGAATTTGTTTTCTATTCATACCACTGAGCTCCTTTTCTCTTGTTCTATCCCTAGTAAAGAAATGGAAATTCTTCTGTTTAAAATGACCTGACATTTAAAGTTATATTTCTTTGTTCAAGACCCAAGTGTTACATCATGAAACCATTTGAGAAGACATAGTATTTGTATTTATGTCTCTTAAAGTTACGACTCTATTTCTATATCATCATTAACTAATAGTATAATGCTACCACTACGCATAGCTGAATAGCAAGAATGAGCTTGGGGTATGTCAAAGAAAAATAAACATTAATTTGCACTCTGCATTTTTGGCACAAATCTGCCAGAAACAATTTGATTTAAGCTAATATTATACTAAACCAAAGCATTTCCTAGTATAGAGAAAGAAGAGTCCAAATTTGCATAATCTTCTCATGCCCTCAGATGTGTGTAGCCCAAGAATTCTTAAAGCAGCATTTTTAGGAATCTTGAACAAGGAAAAGGTTATATATGATATACTAAAATACTGTTTTGGGTTAATATTCTGCAAAGTCACTTAATCTACTCATCTACTCAAACTACTGGATTCTTTCCTTGACCAGTCCCCTCAAGGATTGCAAGGATTTTCTCTCTGTAATCACTATTTTAATTCTTGAATGAAAGAGAGCATTGCCCATAGATGAAGACCAAAATAATTATTTCCTGGGATGGGGAAGGCAATGACTTTAACAAGACAAGAGATTCTCTTTGGTTAAGATCTGTTTTCTATCATTAATCCCTTTTACTAAGATTTGTCCAATCCACCACAACCATAAGGCACAAGTCTGGAAAGGATTGTTTTAGAGTAAAGAAGTATTTATTTATGAACATTACTAGAGAAACTAAAAAAAGAAGTCTTTAATATACCTGATAGGCACTTCATGTTGTCACTTTAATCTGCATGTGCTAGAAACTAAAGAGATGGGCCACAGATATAGAGGAGTAGGATTGTTTTTTTCTAATGCAATACCTTTTAATGTTGATAACAGAAGGGAATTTGAAAGGATGATAGCTGCCAATCTCTCAGAATATATTTAGGATTTCCACAACTTTATTATTCAAATTAATTAAAATATATTAAGCATTTATAATATGCAAAATACTGTGCTAAATGTTTTAATACAAAACCAAAAACAGCATATTCTCTGCCATCAAAGAGCTAACATTCTGCTGACAGCACATGTACCTGATAAAAGTAAATAAAATGTAATCTGAAGCAGCAGATACTATTAACACCAGGAGTCAACTCATCAACAAGCATATATTGAACCCTTAATATGTTCTAGGCTCTGAGCTAAGCACTGGGAATACAAATGTAAGCAAACAGAAAAGTAAGTCCCTGCTCTCAAAGAACCTAAATTCTAATGAAAGAAAATAGCTCATTAAAAGGAGCTGCAAAGTGGTGGGCATATTGGGGATGTCTGAAGAGTTAGGAATGGAGCTAAGAGGAGTGGTTGGCCTGGGAACTTCCTCAAAATGCAGGTTCTGAGAGGAACTCATCAATGGGAAGAAGGACCTTCAAGGGCAGAAGGATCTTACAGGGTGAGAAGTCCATAAAGATGAAGGAAGGGACATTTGGGGAAGGCTTCACAGAATAGGTGAGTCTTGAACTGAGTCTTGACACAAAATAATGCTTCTAAATGACAGAGATGAAGAGAACCCCCCTGTCCCCACACTTATGTGAAACTGGTGTGAAGACATATTGATGGAAGAAGTAATGCCTCCCTAAGGGTGTCAGCTAGTACTCTACATTCTACTGTGTGATAACCCCCATCAAAACATATCTGCTCTTGAAGGAGATTCATCCTAGACTCTGGAACAAGGCTTGCTTGGAGTAAACTCGAGAGAAAGTGCAATAGCTACTGTGTTAACAGAATATTCTATGACTTCTTTGAAAAAGAGGGGAGAAAAAAATGATCCATGTCCTAGCATGGCAATCTGGGCTGTGAAAGCTTAGGAATTTGCAGCTAGGCAGCACAGAGGATAGAGTGTTGGGCCTGGACTCACAAAAACCTGAGTTCAAATCTGGCCTTAGAAAAGTACTAGCTCTGTGATTTGGGGCAAGTCATTTAACCTTTGTGCCTCATTTACCTCAAGTGTAGGATGTGAAAAATAATACCTACCTCAAGATTGTTGGGATCAAATACAATAATATTTTTAAAATGGAGACCAGTGCTTGGCACATAATAGGTGCTGTATGTATATTCCCTTCTTTTCCCTTCTTTGTGGCTACACTTGTATTCTCTCTTCAATCAGTCATAGTGCTGACCATGGAGGAGACTAGCAGAAGGATTGGAGTCAGTGTCAGGGCAATAACCATAGGTATTGCTTAAGAATGCAGATTTGAAAACAAAAAGGAAACAACTCTAATAAAAAGGAAAACTAATGTTTGTATGAAGAAACAAATGTGAATGCACAGGAAAATCAAGCCAATTTTTAAAAATTCTGTTTAGTATTTTATTTTCCCCCAATTACACATAAAAACAAGTTTTAATATTCATTTTTTTTGTGAGGCAATCGTGGTTAAGTGACTTGTCCAGAGTCACACAGCTAGTAGGTTTCAAGTGTCTAAAGCTGGATTTGAACTCAGGTCCTCCTGACTCCAAGGCTGGAGCTCTATCTACTGTGCCACCTAGCTGCCCCTTTAACATTCATTTTTAAAACTTTTAGTTCCAAATTCTCTCTCTCCCCCTACACTCTCCCCTCTGTCATTGAGAAGGCAAGCAGTTGGATATAGGTTACACATAAGTAGTCAGGAAAAATATATTTCCATATTAGTCATGTTGTGAAAGAAAAGAGACCAAAAAAAAGACCTCAAGAAAAATAAAGCAAAAAAAAAAAAAAGCATGCTTCAATCTGTATTCAAACACCATTAGTTCTTTCTCTGGGGAAGGGGAGCATTTTTTCATCAAAAGTCCTTCAGAGATATCTTGGATCATTATATTGCTGAGAATAATTAAGTCATTCACAGCCAATCATCTTACAATATTGCTGTTACTTTGTAAGCAGTACATTTCACTTTGCATCAGCTCTTGTAAGTCTTTCCAGGTTTTTCTGACAGCATCCTGCTAACTATTTCTTATAGCAAAATAATATTCCATCAAAATCACATGCCACCATTTATTCAGCCACTCCCCAATTGATGAGCATCTTCTCAATTTCCAATTCTTTGCCACCACTTAAAGAGCTGCTATAAATATTTTTGTGCATATAGGTCCTTTTTCTTTTTGATTTTTATATCTTTTTGGGTATAGACCTAGTAATGGTGTTGTAAGTCAAAGGGCATGAATAGTTTTTATGGCCCTTTGGGAATAGTTCTAAATTGCTCTACAGAATGATTGAACCAGGTCACAACTCCACCAACAAATACATTAATGTCTCATTTTCCCCACATGCCCTCCAACATTTGTCATTTTCCTTTTCTGTCCTATTAGCCAAACTAATAGATATGAAGTAGTACTTCAGTATTCTTTTAATTTGCATTTCTCCAAACAATAGTGAGTTACAGCATTTTTCCATATGGCTATAGATAGCTTGGATTACTTCATTTGAAAACTGTTCATATCTTTTGATCATTTATCAATGAGGAATGACTCTTATTTTTTTTTATAAATTTGACTCTGCTCTCTCTATATTTGAGAAATGAGGCCTTTATCAGACAAATTTGATTCAATTTTTTTCACAGTTACTACTGCTATCTGTGTCTCTCCATTCTATTTCTCCTCTTGTTTATTCTATTATGTCTCTCCTTTTACCCTGTCCCTCCTCGAAAGTGTTTTGCTTTTGACTACTTTCTCCCCCAGTCTGCTCTCCCTTCTATCACACCCACCTTCTCTTATCCCCCTTTCCCCTTACCTCTTTCCTGTAGGGTAAGATAGATTTCTATACCCAATTGAGTGTGCATGTCATTCCCTCTTTGAGCCAATTCCAACGGGTTCACTCATGCCCTCTCACCTCCCTCATCTTCCCTTCCATTTTAAAATAATTTTCTTGCCTTTGTTCATGCAAGATAATTTGCCCCATTCTTCCTTTCCATTTCCCTTCCTCCCAGTGCATTCCTCTCTCACCTCTTAAGTTTTTGATATATTATCCCTTCATATTCAACTCACACCTATGCCCTCTATCTATATATACTCCTAACTGTTGTAATAATGAGAAGGTTCTTATGAGTTACAAGTATCATGTAAGAATGTAAACAGTTTAACCTTATGAAGTCCCTTATGATTTCCCTTTTCTGTGTAACTTTTTAATGCTTCTCTTGAGTCTAGTATTTGAAAGTCAAATTTTCTATTCAACACTAGTCTTTTCATCAAGAATGCTTGAAAGCCTTATATTTCATTGAATATTCATTTCCCCCCTCTGGGATTATACTCAGTTTTGCGAAGTAGGTGATTCTTGGTTGTAATCCTATCTCCTTTGCTCTCTAGAATGTCATATTCTAAGCCCTCCAATCATTTAATGTAGAAGCTGCTAAATTTTGTGTTATCCTGACTATGGCTCCATGATACTTGAATTGTTTCTTTATGGCTGCTTACAATTTATTCTTCTTGAACTGGGAACTCTGGAATTTGGCTATAATATTCCTGGCAGTTTTCATTTGGAGATATGTTTCAGGAGACGATCAGTGGATTTTTCCAATTTTTATTTTATCCTCTGGTTCTAGAATATCAGGACATATTTTCCTCAATAACTTCCTGAAAGATGGCATTTTTTTATCATTGTTTGCAGTTAGTCCAATACTTTTTAAATTATCTCTCTTGGATCTATTTTACAGGCCAGTGTTTATCCAATGAGATGTTTCACATTGTTTTCTATTTTTTCATTCTTTTTGTTTTGTTTTTATTCTTTCTTGATTTTTCAAATCATTAGCTTCCATTTACTCAATTCTAATTTTTACAGAATTATTTCTTCAATGAGCTTTTAGATCTCTTTTTCCATTTGGCCTAGTCTGTTTTATAGGGTGTTATTTTTCTTTAGTATTTTTGTATCTTCTTTACCAAGCTGTTGATTTGTTTTTCATTATTTTTTGCATCACTCTCATTTCTCTTCCCAATTTTTCCTCTACCTCTCTTGCTTGCTTTTCAAAATGCTTTTTGAGCCCTCCCATGGCCTGAGACCAATTAATGTTTTTCTTGGAGGCTTTGGATGTTGGAGCTTTGAATTTGCTATCTTCTTCTGAGTGTGTTTTGATTCTCCTAGTCACCATAGTAAGTTTTTATGGTCAGATTTTTCTTCTGTTGTTTACTCATTTTTTCCAGTTTATTTATTAACTTTCATCTCTTTGTTAAAAAGGGGCTCTGCTTCCAGGATGGAGGGTGTGCTGTCCCCATCTTGAGGGATTTTGTGCATCTGTTTCCAGAGATACCAGTAGGGATCTGCAAGTTTTTGGTTCTTCCAAGGTGGTATAATCTAAGGAGCGATGTGTATTACTTTCTTGGCCTGTGAGAGACCATAAGCACTCTTTCATGCCCTGGAACTGTGGCAACAATTCCTGCTCCACTGTACCCCACAAGCTCTGCTCTGCTAGTGCTCTTACTTGCCCTAGGAGTGCCACCGAGGACTGCAGCCTAGATCTGAGAATGAGCAAAGCAACAGAGTCCTGCCCCCCCAGGGCCAGCAAAGAGACTCCTGTAATCTCTTTCTGATCAGTTATTTGACCACCTTACCATCTGTGGGTTGAGAGCTTTGGAAGCAATTGCTGCTACTTCTGATTCAGTAGCTCCTAAGGCCTCATTCTGATTTGCTATGATTGGGTCTGTGTTGGCCCAGCCTTCACTTGACCGTACTACATTCTGACTATGGTGCAACAGACCTTTCCGGCCAACCTTCCAAGTTGTCTTTGGCTGGAAGACTTTTTCAGTCTGTTTTCTTTTTTTTTTTAATGGGTCATGTTGCTCCAAGGTTTATTTTATAGCATTATTTAAAGGTGTCCAGAGAGGTTTCGGGGGAGCTCAGGCAATTTGTTGCCTTTTTTCTACCATCTTGGCTCTGTCTCCAAACAGCCAAATTTTAAAGAGATAAATACAGAAAATGGAAGCCAGGCCAGACAACAGAGAATGAATACAAGAGTGTAGCATAATGTTAAAATCATGTTAGCAGTACTAAAGCTCAGAGTGAGCTGAGGCTTTCAAGGGAAACTCAGGGCAACAAAAATTCATTTTATTTTTATTATGTTGGGAGAAAAAGGGGGACACAAAAAAAAGAATATGACCTTTGCTTGGGTGGATGGAATTCTGATAACTGATGACAAAAAAGAAGCTGCTCAGTTATTATTTTGGTTCCGTTATCTCTACAAAGGAAAGAATGACATTTACACTGGAAAATGACAGAACAAAAATAACTAAGAGGAACTTAATGCCCAAGATAAGTAAACGGATCATAAGAAAGTGCCGTGCTGTCCTTGATGAATTCAATTCACCTGGCTCAGATGAACTACATCTTTGAGTACAGAAAGAACTAGCAGATGTGATTGAGCAACCATGGTCAATGATATTTGAAAGATCATGAAAAGCAAGTGAGGTACCTCAAGATTGAAAAAGAAACATGTTATTATAGTTTTCAAGAGAGAAGATTCTGCAAACTCTAGGCTGGTGAGATTGAATTTGGTTCCTGGGGAAAACATATGGACTGGGACATTAAATAGATGATAAGTATATATCGAGATAGGGAAGGGACACTTATAGAGGTATCATTTATGGAAGGCTTCATCAAGAACGTGTCAGGCTAACTTAATTTCCTTTTTGACAGGATAACCAAACTATTATACGGGAGATCCTGTGGTACAATTTGCTTAGACTTAGCAAAGCTTGTGATAAAATATTTTATACTGTTCTCATAGAGAAGACAGGAAGATACAGATTAAGCAATAATACAACCCAATGAATTTAGAATTGGTCGGACTAAAAAGGCAGTTGTTAATGGTTCAACATCAATGGGCCAGAGATGTGGAGTACCCAGAGGATCTATGTTTAGTCTAATCTATTTAGTATTTTTTTTATCAGTGACATGGGTAGTTAAAGGCACAGATGGTATGATCATTACATTTCCAAATGACAAGAATCTGGGAGTTAAAGTTAAGACCCAAAATGATCTTGATAGTCTAGAATGTTGGACTGAATCTAAAAAGATGAATTTGAATAGTGATAATCGTAAAATCTTGCGCTTGGATACAAAAAAAGTCAACTTCAAAGTATGTGATGAGTGAGTAATAGCTAAACAGCAGTTGGTTTGATTAAATAAAAAGATGAGATGGGTTGGGGATGAGCAGCTGGTATAGTCATAGTCTGCTCTACTCGGTTACCAAGATGATCTTCCTAAAGTCCAGATCTGACCATATCATGCCTCTCCGCTAAATAAACCACAAAGGCTCCCTATCAAATAATAAATTTCTCTCTTTAACTTTTAAAGCCCTTCATAACTAGCTTCTTCCTGTCTTTCAAGTCTTCTTATACCTTAGTCTTCTAAGTAATGTTGGCCTCCTTACTATTCTTCTCATGCCACTCTGCCCAATTCTGTGCATTTGTATTGGCTGTCCCCAATACCAGCAGTGCTCTCCCTCCTCATTTCCACCTCTTGGTTTCCCTGAATTCCTTCAAGTCCCAGCTAAAATGTCTTATTATATAAGAAGCTATTATTCATTCCCCTTTAATGCTATTGTCTCCCTTCTGTTATCATCTCTGATTTACCCTCTATATATCTTGTTTGTACATAATTGTTTATATGTTGTCTCTCCCATAAGACTGTGATCTCCTTGAGTACAGAAACTGTCTTTTGCCTTTCTTTGTATCTCCAGTGCTAAGCACAATGCCTGACATTTAGTAAGAAATGCTCATTTACTGCTTATTAATGCTTAGGAAATGCTCATTTACTTGACTGATTTGAATTGCTTTAAGATAAGTGAAGGTAAGGTGATAGTTCCACTGTACTTTGCCCTTGTCACCATTATCAGATATTATTGGGAATATTGCACTCAGTTCTGAGTACCAAGACTTAAGAGATATATTGATAAACTGGAGAGTATCCAGAGGAGGACAATTAGTATTAATAAGTCCATGAAGCCATGTCATATAAAAATCAATGGAAAGAACTGGAGGTGTTTATCCTGAGTAAGAGAGGACTACAAGGAAAAATAATAGTTCTCTTCAAGCATTCAAAGGACTGTCACGTAGAGGAGAGATCTGATTTGTTCAAGTTGTTCCAGGGGACAGATTGGCAGCAATAAGTAAAAGGTATAAAGGGGCAGATTTTGATTACAAGGAAAGACTTTCTAATAATTAGAGTTGCCTGTTTCAAGAAGACGTGGGATTTCCTTCCTTTGAGGACTTAAGCAGAGGCTGGACAACACATTATAGTTATGTTATAGTGGAGATTCTTTTGTGTATGGGTTTGACTAGTTGGTCACTGAGATCCCCTTCGACTCTTAGATTCTATGATTCTATAATTTTGTGTGATGTAGTGGATACAGGGAAGCAAACTGTAAATAGAATCATAGTTGGTATGCAGAGGCAGTATGGGATATTAGAAAGAGCTTGCCATTAAGTGGTATGGTTTCTTGTTTCCTCTTCCACCAAAAAACAAATTGTGTGACCTTGAGTAAGTCACTTCCTTTCCTATGAGATTAATTTACTTATAATAGGAAGATAATATCTACTCTGCCCATCCCACAGTCTTATTATGTGGATCATTTGAAGTACCGTGCGTGAAAGTAGAAGGTTTAAGGAATGGGCTTGAGGTCAGGTAGATCGGCATTAAAGTGTTGCCTCATATACTAGTTGTGTGACCATGAATAATTCAGAGATAATGAGAATACCCATTATCAACATAGGTTGGGAGGAAAATAAAGCAAAACAAACTTGAAAGTTCTTTGCAAATGTGTAAAATCATTGTTAATATAATCTATTTGCCAATTCTATCTGGAACACACATTGGCTGTGTTAACCTGGGTAAAACACTTAACCTTTTGGGACTCTAAGCAACTCGTCTAAGACTCTGTTACAAAAAAAAAAAAAGATGTCAACCTCCATGGAGAGATATAATTCTTTATTCATGAGGTCCCTAAATTACTGAAATCATGAAATCACAGGCCCAGTTCCTATCTCTCTACCTTATTCATGTTTAGTGATTAATAAATGTTTATTTGTTATCCAAAGAGGAAGAATAGAGTTGCATATAACTGACTCTGACATATTGTAGGAGACAGTAAGTTGAATGACTTTAATCCAAATTGAACCTATCAAGACATTACAAGATACTGTTTTCCAGTGCTAAGGCCCAGCAAACAAGCTGTTCCCTGAGCTTTACATAACAACAATTCTTTGCACTCACCCTCTGGCAAAATCCCACATGATCATTATATTGCTTTGACCAGCACCAGGTGTTCCCTGAGTTTGGACTAGCTCAGACAAGTACTCATGTCATGAAACAATACTATGAATCAAACTTGTCTCATTGTTGTTACCTCTCAATGTCAGGGCTACAGCTCACGGTGTAGCCATTGGTATAAGTATTCAGATCTTCTCAGAGTGCCTTGGGTCCCCCTATTAGGGATGGGGCCCCAGCACATGTGTCCTTGCTTGCAAGTTGTTTCCCTTACTTTGAAATTAAGCTCTTGTTTGATTCCTGACTCCCCTGTCTCTAGCCTGCTGTGTTTGGCTCTGGCCATCCACAGGTTAGAGGCAGGTTCAGTCTGACTGACATTAATTGGTGTCAGAAGGGGGACTGGAAATGTAACTAAGTCATTGGCTTCTCCAGTACTAGAAGGAAAAGACCACTAGCCACTGGAGATTTATTTCTCCATAGTCCAACTGCCCCCTTGTCCAGTGAATACTCTGCCCTTGTCCATGGTCTAATTGTCTGAGCTTCAACCTTGGTTGAGTTTGCCATTCTTTGTGAGGAAAACTCCAGGGTCACTCTGGCAACCTGATTCATCATGGCTCATTCTAGTAAGGATATCCTTTTTAAACTGTATACCACTGTTCACTGGCCTTTCTGTATGCCTCTGATATTTTTTTCTTATGCATGCCTCTGTAAAATTATAACTGTATGCCTCTTGTCTCTCTGAGTGCCTCTGTTGTTTTTTAAACTGCACACCTCTATAAAATTGAAACTTCATGCATTGGTAAACATATGCCTTTGTATGGATTGTAACTGCATACTTTGTTAAAATTATCTGTGACTTTATATCTGTCTTGTTTTCTGTGTGTTTGTGTCTTTGTAAACTGTAAAATGTCTGGGTCATGTTTGTGTTGTCAGCTAGATTATGTTACCTTGAAAGATTTAAAATGCAGCCAGTAAGAACAATTTCTAAGGGCTGTAGCCATAGAGTTTAGAACTCTAGGAAAGACTAAAGAACTTTCATGGTTGAAGTGATTGTCGCAGGAAGCAGGACTAACTCCCACTTTAGGCTTTCTTAGAGAGATTAGGTTACAAGAAGAAAGCAGCAACAACAACAACCCTGCAAGACGTTTTTTTTCCCCCTGTCATTTCAGCTTTAGTTATGGTGGAATTACAGGAATAAAACCATATTATCAAAGTTTGTAGAACATTAAAAATATCTCAGCAGATTAAGGAATTTGAAGATTAATAATTTTAAGTTTGTAGGGAACTCCTGGGACATTGAGGGTAATTCTGGGAACTACTCCCTTCTGAAATATCTTAGGAAGTTTCAGGATACCATTCTGTAGAATTTGTTTTAAGGAAAAATAAGGATTAGATTTTGTAAAAATTTTAAAAGTAAATGCAAGATTAATAGCTTCATTGTTCTAGAGCAATGAGGAAGGTAGCTAGTTTGGAAGTAATTCCAGAGTGATGAAATAAAAAAAAAATAAGTAAATGGTTTGTATCTTATAGCCACCTCTTTTTTTTTTAATTACACTATGTATTTATTTAGTGTTTTATTTTCCCCCAGCTAGATGTAAAAACAAATTTTAGCATTCATTTTTAAAGATTTGACTTCTAAATTCTTTCCCTCTCTGTATCCTCACCCCACCCCCTCACTGAGAAGGCAAACAATTAGATATAGGTTACATATATGTAGTCATGTAAAACATTTCCACAATAGTCATGCTGTGAACAAAATCATAGACCACAAAAAAAAACAAACAAGAAAAATAAAGAAAGTTAAACAAAAGTATTTTTCAACCTATATTTAAATGCCATTAGTTCTTTCTTGGGGGAAGGATAGCATTTTTCATCATAAGTCCTTCAGAATTGTCTTGGATTATTGTATTGCTGAGAATAGTTCAGTCATTCACAGCTGATCATTGTACGATATTGCTCTTCCTTTGTAAGCAGTACATTTTACTTCGCATCAGCTCTTTTAAGTCTTTCCAGTTGGTTTTTTTTTCCTGAGAGCATCCTGCTCATCATTTCTTATAGCACAATAGTATTCCATCAAAATCACACACCACAATTTGTTCAGCCATTCCCAAATTGATGGGCATCCTCTCAATTTCCAATTCTTTGCCACCAGAAAGGAGCTGCTACAAATATTTTTGTACATATAGGTCCCTTTCCTTTTTGTTTTTTTATCTCCTTTGGGATACAGATGTAGGAGTGGTATTACACCCACCTCTTGTTAATTCTTTTTTGAATATGAAAAAAGAAATGACTTTTTAAAACCAAAAATCTCTTATAACTCCCCCAGGTCAGAGACCCTCTCCCTCTTACTGTTAACCCCTATCATCTGAGATCATATTCCCAAATAACAGTATTGAAAAAATGTTGAAAAAATATAGGGAAATTAAATTGCATTCCGGTTGCCAAAATTTATTAGCTTTGTAATCTTAGGCAAGTCTGTTTAACTCACTTTCTTGATCTGTAAAAGAGAAAAAAAATAACAATGGTGCCCACCTCCCAGGGTTTTATGAAGATATAATAATATAATGATTGTAAAGTGCTTAACACAGTAACTGGCATGTGCTAAGCACTGCATTATTATTATTTCTTTAATTGAATGTAATTGTTCCATGTCTGATAACTCTAAATTGGGTTTAAAATGCCAATGGCAGCAAGATCAGTGATTTTTATATGTGATAATTTGGAAATGCAATTAATGTCATCTGAAGTTTATTGGTTTTTCTATTATTTTATTTCTAAATTCCCTTATATTGTGAAATTTGAGAGACTATTATAACAGAAATGATGTTAGACAAAACAACTTTTTATTTGGATTTGTTACACATGAATTGAGCTTTTAAAAGGATGTGATAAAAATGTGTATTTGAAAACTGTTAAATATTTAATGAGGTATATTTTGTTATAAATCAGGTAATAATAAGTTTACTATAATAGCAAATTTTCATTTGAAAACCTTGGCTATTAGGAAAGTGTATAGCATGGTTCAAAGATGTAGCTTCAATGTATTAATGATAAGTTAACTATCAGGTATTTCCTGTATGTTTGAAGTCCCAGAATACAGGTAGTTTTAATTTATAAGTAAATGACAAATAAAATGTTAACTGTTAGGGAAACATCAGGAATGATATTCAAGCTCTAAGTTATGGTTAGTGAAATTTTGCTATTTAATACAAAATTCTTGGGACTGTAATTTACTATTGTTTTGAGCTTTGATTACAGGGATTGCTGTTTGAATTGTCATGAAGCCAATAGTACAAAATGGCATGTATTGCAGTCTGGAAACTAGTAAAGGTAGATGTCTGTGCCTGGGAAAAGTTTTGGGGACAACCTTGGACACAAAGTAGGTAGGATCCTGACTCTATTTTCCCATTATAGTATTCTTTTTTTGGAAAAAAAAAATTCACCTGGTTAGTCTGGTCCTTGCTTTTGATACACTGTGACTACAGGATTGGCTATCAGAAATGACTCATGCCTGGAATCAAACAGAACTAAGGAAATCCTCTCGCTCCCCCTTATGATATATGACATTGTAATAACTATGTCCCTCTTTTTCCTTTTATAGCAAATTTCTCTAATCAAGAAGTTTTTTTAAGTGCAATACTAAATGTATTAAATAATAGATTGATACTGGGACATCTCTGAGTTACTATAAAGGATACAAATATGAACACCTTATAATTTTAAGTTATGTTTGTGGTCAACTTATAGGGATGATATCCTGTAAAGTGGGAAATGATTAGACAAGATAATAAGACAAAGATGTAATATAAAAGTTTTCTAATTGAACAGAATAGAAAGTTTAGAGAAGGCAACAGCTTTAGATTGTTTTCTCTAAGATCTATATACAGATGTATACGATTGGCTCTCAAAATTTGTCTATCATGAAAATTCAGGCTTTGAGTATGTTTTAGTAATAATTTCTCAAAATTGGATTAAGAATTCATTAATTAAGGATTAAGTATTTTATGCATAAATTGTATTGATAATGTCAAAGAAAGCAATATTATTTCCCCATTTTAAAAGTATCCATCTGCTAATTTTAAAAGGCAGAAGAACATGACATAAATTAGCTTCCTAAGAAAAAATATTAGAACAGACAGATTCCAAAGTGAATTTTATCAAACATTTAAAGATCAAGTAATTCCAAGATTAAATAAATTATTTAGAATAATAGACAAATAAGGGATTCTACCAAACTCCTTTTATGTAACAAATATAATAGTGCTACCTAAAACTGGGAAGAATAAAAACAGAGAAAATAAAATTATAAACTAGTTTATCCAAAACCATCAGCAAGCGTTATTTGTAAAAGGGATCTGGCGTGAAATATTGATGCCTTCTATCACCATATTGTTAAATATTGTATTGGAAATCCTAGCAATAGCAATAAGAAAAGATAAAGAAATAGAAGGAATCAAAGTAGGAAACAAGGTTACAAAATTACCTCTTTTGCAGACAATATGATATCAGAAACAAAACCATACAAGAAGAGATAGTAAGAGATGTCATATTTAAAATAATGCTACGCAGTATAAAATACCTAGAAGTACATCTGCCAAAGCAAACCCAGAAACTATAGAAGATTTAAATAATTGGAGAAACATAATTTGTTTATGGGTAGGCAGGGCCAGTATGATAAAAATTAAGAACAAATAGTTAAGGGTAGCAAAGGTACTAGAAACAATTTGCAAAGGAAGGAAGTTTAGCAGTAAGACACCTTAAACAACATTATAAGGCAGTAATTATAAAAACTATCTGGTGCTTCCTAAGAAATAGAAAGGTAGCTCATATATTTTTTAAAAGACATATCAGATACAGGATTTAGGTAAGGATAGAAATAGCAAATGGTACATAAACTGAAATTCTCTAAAGTTTTAAAATTGGAGAACTAAATTTAAGTAGTTGTAGTAAATCACATTAAATCAGAATTACCTAGGAACTTCTAGATTTGTAACCAGAGAAGCAGAGCCTCTTTAGAGCTGTCCTGAGGGGCAGCTAGTTGGCATAGGGGATAGAGCTCTGGGTTTGGAATCAGGAGGACCTGAGTTCAAATTTGGCTTCAGACACTGGACACTTACTAGCTGTGTGAGCCTGGGCAAGTCACTTAACCACAATTTCCTCACTGAAAAGCAAAAAAAAAAAAAATAGAGTTGTCCTGAGAATAAAGCCTACTGTCTAAAAACAAAAAAGATATCTAGAGACCAGATAACAACATGAGACATTTGGGACTGAAAATGTGCTGGTTAAATTGATATTAAGAATGGGTTACTAGGATACAAAGAGACAATGTCAGTAAAGTATCGGTGTTAACTATTGTTTGTTTATGTTTCAGGTTTTTTTGGGTACCTTGGTGATGTGTAAATCTCCCTTCTCAGAACTAGTCCATTGTGAACCCTCTTACCAGTTTCATCTGTAAAGTGCCATTGATCTGCACCTGACAATGTAATTATGCAATTATGGGAATTGTGAGAAAAATTTTATTGCATTGTTTGAACCTAACCTAGAGTGGCTAGGAAACTTGATCATCTCTATGTGTTATTTAGAGACTTTTTTTGAGACTTTTTTTTATTAACATATATACATTTACTTTCTGTCTGGCTTGTAGAAGCATTAGATTAGACAACACTTGCCACAATTATGTCTGTCAAAATGGCCAGCCATAAAGACTCTGGCAGCACATTCATCAGAAGGGCACTCTTTTCGAAGGTGGCTAATCTTGCCACTGTCATCAACCTTATAGTACTTCAGAAAAGTGAGTTTAACCTTATTTCTCTTATGCTTATTCTTTTGGGAGTGGTGTAAGACTTCTTCTTTTCCTTTCTGGTACCACCATGAAGCTTCAGAACAAGAGGAAGGATAGACTCCTTCTGCATGTTGTAGTCAGGCAAAGTTCATCCATCTTCCAGTTGCTTGCCTGCAAAAATCAATCTCTGTTGATCAGGGGGAATACTTTCCTTATCTTATATCTTGGACTTGACATTTTCAATAGTATTGGACAGTTTGACCTCAAGGGTGATGGTCTTCTCTATCAAAGTCTTCAGAAAATATGCACAGTGGTGTTGGGTCTACCCATTGATGGCAGATCATAAAGAGAAGATTTAGGACCTATGTTATGCTTACCAGAAACTCAGATTCAAAAATTGATGCAAGGAGTTTTTTCTAAGGATCCCTACCAGGTCCTTCTGATTACTCCAACAGCTGAGTAGCAGAATCCTCAGGGGACCTCAAGGTTCATCTAGTATGGACCCCAAAGCAGCCAATATCTAGATGAGACAGCCTTCTTGATCAGGGCTCAGTAAACTGTTCTAGTTTTTTTTTCTCCTCTTCCTTTCTGTTATGTGCCCAAGCCACAAAGTCCCTAATTCAAGTGTGTGTTGGCATTTTCTCCTTCTACATTCTTTTTTTTTAATTTTAATTTTAATTTTAATTTTTTTTCCATATGCTTTTGAGTTGAAAATTTTTTTTCCCTTTTTCTCCCCCCCCCTCCAAGATGGCACACAATATGACATAGGCTGTACATTTACATACCCATTAAACATATTTTCACATTAGTGAAGTTGTAAGTAAAAATTAAAACCAATAGGAGGAACTATCAGAAAGATGAAACAAAACTCAACTGAAGGTAAAAATAAGTGAGAGCGATTCGACTTCCATAGTTCTTTCTTTGGATGTGGACAGCATTTTCCATCCCAAGGCCTCTGGATATGTCTTAGATCCTCGTAATGCTGAGAAGGGTTCAGTTTTACATCCTTAGTCATTGCATAATGTGGCTGCTATTGTATACAAAGTCCTCTTGGTTCTGCTCACTTCACTCAGCATCAGACCATATAAGTCTTTCCAGGTTTTTCTGAAGTCAGCCTGTTCATCATTTCTTATAGCACAATAGTATTCCATTACATTCATATACCACAACTTGCTCAGCCATTCCCCAATTGATGGGCATCCTCTCAATTTCCAATTCTTTGCCACCACAAAAAGAGCTGCTATGAATATTTTTGTACATGTGGGTCCTTTTCCCATTTGTTTGATCTCTTTGGGATATAGCCCTAGAAGTGCTATTGCTGGATCAAAGGATATGCACATTTTTGTAGCCCTTTGGGCATAGTTCCAAATTGTTCTCCAAAATGGTTGGATCATTTCATAACTCCACCAACAATGTATTAGTGTTCCAATTTTCCCATATCTTCTCCAACATTTATCATTTTCCTGTTTTGTCATGTTGGCCAATCTGATAGGTGTGATGTGGTACCTCAGAGTTGTTTTGATTTGCATTTCTCTAATCAATAATGATTTAGAGCATTTTTTCATATGACTATAGATGGCTTTAATTTCTTCATCTGAGAACTGTCTGTTCATATCCTTTGACCATTTATCATTTGGGGAATGGCTTGTGTTCTTATAAATTTGTCTTAATTCTCTATATTTTAGAAATGAGGCCTTTATCAGAGAGACTGGTTGTAAAAATTCTTTCCCAATTTTCTACCTTCCTTCTAATCTTAGTTGCATTGGCTTTGTTTGTGCAAAAACTTTTCAATTTAATGTAATCAAAATTATCCATTTTGCTTTTCATAATGTTCTCTATCTCCTGTTTGGTCATGAATTCTTCTGTTCTCCATAGATCTGATAGGTAAACTATTCCTTGTTCTCCCAGTTTACTTATGGTATCAGCCTTTATATCTAAGTCTGAACCCATTTTGACTTTATTTTGGTATATGGTGTGAGATTTGGGTCTATGCCTAGTTTCTGCCATACTCTTTTCCAGTTTTCCCAGCAGTTTTTTTCAAAGAGTGGGTTCTTATCCCAGAAGCTGGGGTCTTTGGGTTTATCAAATAATAGATTACTATAGTCATTGACTACTGTGTCTTGCATATTTAACCTATTCCACTGATCCACCTCCCTATTTCTTAGCCAGTACCAAGCAGTTTTGATGATTGCTGCTTTATAATACAATTTAAGATCTGGAATTGCTAGGCCACCTTCCCCTGCATTTCTTTTCATTAGTTCCTTTGATATTCTGGACCTTTTTTTTTCCAAATGAATCTTGTTATTATTTTTTCTAACTCTATAAAATAATTTTTGGTAGATTGGTATGGCACTGAATAAGTAATGAGCTTAGGTAGGATTGTCATTTTTATTATATTAGCTCGGCCTACCCATGAGCAACTGATGTTTTTCCAATTATTTAGATCTGATTTTATTTGTGTGAAAAGTGTTTTGTAATTGTGTTCATAGAGTTCCTGGGTTTGTTTCAGGAGGTAGACTCCTAAATATTTTATAATGTCTACAGTAAGTTTAAATGGGATTTCTCTTTCTATCTCTTGCTGTTGGGCTTTGTTGGTAATATATAGAAATGCTGATGATTTATGTGGGTTTATTTTATAGCCTGCAACTTTGCTAAAGTTTATTATTTCAAGTAGTTTTTTACTTGATTCTCTAGGATTCTCTAAGTATATCATCATGTCATCTGCAAAGAGTGATAGCTTTGTTTCTTCTTTGTCTATTCTAATGCCTTCAATTTCTTTTTTTCTCTTATTGCTAAAGCTAAGGTTTCCAGTACAATATTGAATAACAGTGGTGATAATGGACATCCTTGTTTCACCCCCGATCTTATTGGAAATGCTTCTAGCCTGTCCCCATTACATATAATGCTTGCTGAAGGTTTTAGATATATGCTATTTATTATTTTAAGGAAGACTCCATTTATACCTATGCTTTCTAGTGTTTTTAAATAGGAATGGGTGTTGTATTTTATCAAAAGCTTTTTCTGCATCTATTGAGATGATCATGTGGTTTCTGTTGGTTTTGTTGTTGATATGCTCAATGATGCTGATAGTTTTCCTAATATTGAACCAACCCTGCATTCCTGGTATAAATCCTACCTGGTCATAGTGTATTATTCTTGTGATAAGTTGCTGTAATCTACTTGCTAATATTTTGTTTAAAATTTTTGCATCTATATTCATTAGAGAAATTGGTCTATAATTTTCTTTCTCTATTTTGACTCTTCCTGGTTTAGGTATCAACACCATATTTGTATCATAAAAAGAATTTGGTAAGACTCCTTCTTCACCTATTTTCCCAAATAGTCTATATAGTATTGGAATTAATTGTTCTTTAAATGTTTGATAGAATTCATGTAAATCCATCTGGCCCTGGAGATTTTTTCCTAGGGAGTTCATCAATGGCTTGTTCAATTTCTTTTTCTGAGATGGGGTTATTTAAGTATTTTACTTCCTCTTTTTATTGGGCAATTTATATTTTTGTAAATATGTATCCATTTCACTAAGACTGTCAAATTTGTTGGCATATAGTTGGGCAAAATAATTCCTAATTATCGTTTTAATTTCCTCTTCCTTGGTGGTAGCTTCGCCCTTTTCATTCTTGATACTAGTAATTTTGGTTTTCTTCTTTCTTTTTTTAATTAAATTAACCAAAGGCTTATCTATTTTATTGTTTTTTCATAAAACCAGCTCTTAGTTTTATTTATTAGTTCAATAGTTTTCTTAATTTCAATTTTATTAATTTTTTTTGGTTTTCAATATTTCTAATTTGCTGTTTAGTTGAGGATTTTTAATTGTTCTTTTTCTAGTTTTTTTAGTTGTATGCCCAATTCATTAATCTCCTCTTTTTCTATTTTATTTATGTAAGCATTTAGAGATATAAAACTTCCCCTAAGAACTGCTTTCACTGCATCCCATAGGTTTTGGTATGTTGTCTCATTATTGTCATTCTCTTGAATGAAATTATTGATTGTTTCTATGATTTGTTGTTTGACCCAATCATTTTTTAGGATTAGATTATTTAGTTTCCAATTATTTTTTAGTCTATCTTTCCTTGGCCCTTTATTACATATAATTTTTATTGCATCATGATCTGAAAAGGATGCTTTTAATATTTCTGCCTTTCTGCATTGGATTGTGAGGTTTTTATGCCCTAGTACATGGTCAGTTTTTGTGTATGTGCCATGTACTGATGAGAAAAAAGTATATTCCTTTCTATCCCCATTCAGTTTTCTTCAGAGGTCTATCATACCCAACTTTTCTAATGTTCTATTCACCTCCTTAACTTCTTTCTTGTTTATTTTGTGGTTAGACTTAATCTAGTGCCAAGAGGGAGAGGTTCAGGTCCCCCACTAGTATAGTTTTGCTGTCTATTTCTTCCTGTAACTCCCTGAACTTCTCCTGTAAGAATTTGGATGCTCTACCATTTGGTGCATATATGTTTAGTAATGATATTACTTCATTGTCTCTGGTGCCTTTTAGCAGGATGTAGTTTCCTTCCTTATCTCTTTTGATTAGATCTTTTTTTGCTTTTGCTTTTTCTGAGATAAGGATTGCTACCCCTGCTTTTTTTACTTCAGCTGACGCACAATAGATTCTGCTCCAGCCTTTTGCCTTTACCCTGTTTGTGTCACTCTTTTTCTCCTTCTACATTCTTGAAGCCCCTGTCTTTTTTGCTTGCAAGCAAACAATGACTAGCAATGATACCTGGTACTTGCTTCCGCAATAGGTCCCCGCAATGAACTGATGTCCTGGGATAAAAATGCTCATCTTGGCCCACCTGGCCTGTCATAACATCTTGATTAATACCTGTTTCTCCTTTATTGGCTAGAAGGGTTGGGGTTGTTTCAGACTCCCTCTCTTTGTCAAAAAGCGGAAAATGCCAAGATATTAGGAGACACTCTGTTTTGTAGAGCTAAGGCCCAGCAAGCAATCCATGCCCTGGGCTTCGCATAACAACGATCCTTTGTGTTCACCCTCTGGCAAAATCCTACATAATGGTTGTATTGCTTTGACCAGCACCAGGTGTTCCCTGAGGTTGCACAAGCTCAGACAAGTACTCATGTCATGAAACACTACTATGAATGAAACCTGTCTCACTGTTGCTGTAACCCCTCATTGTTATGGCGACAACACACTGCATAGCCATTGCTATAAGTGTTGAGATCACCTCACAGTGCTTTGGGTACCCCCATTAGGGGTGGGGCCCGACACATGTATCCTTGCTTGCAAGCCATTTCCTTTACTTTGAAATTAAACTTATATTTGATTCCTGACTGCCCTATCTCTAGACTGCTGTGTTTGGCTCTGGCCATCCCCAGGTCAGAGGCCAGTTGGGTCCCATTGACAAACCTAATTGACCAACTTTTTTTGCTTTACATAAAGCTGGCTAAAATGGTTAATGGATTCGTAATATTTTGTAATGCAGGATGTTGTTTGAATTGAAATGATCATCATATGTGAACATTAAAATGATAAATATTATTTTTCATAATACTACCTATTAATATAAATTATGTATTAATATTAAATGAATTTAAAATGAAATAATATATTCCATTATTATTTGGCATTCCTCGCATAGCTACTTTAAGCATATTGAACACAATTTGCAAATTGAAAGATGATAGGGAGAACACTTATTAAGTACTCACTACGTTCTAATTACTTTGTGAAGAGCTGGGGGTATAAACACAAAGAATCAAGACAGTCCCTACCCTTGAAAAGCTGACATTCTTATAGTGGAATATAAGACATAGAGGAGAGCTACAAAGTAGAGGCAAGTAGGAATCCATGTAGCGACCAGGTGGCTTGTGAGGAGGAGCAGAAGTACAGGGAGGTGAGTTGTGAATAAAGTGAAGCGTTGAGTCTTTCCTGAAATAGTGGTCCCAGAAAGCAGTCATCAGTCAGGAGAACAGGACCTCGGGGTGGAGGTATCTCCAAGGTGTGAATGTGGCTGATGAAGAGGAGGAGAAGTGTACAAGAGGAAGAGGAGTAGAATTGTGAAGTAGATTTGTTTTTTTATAAAAATAGTTGAAAAGAAGAAAGAAAAATTAGGAAGTCAAGTCTGTGACATGAAACACAAGGAATCATTTTCTTTTATTCAACTATTCTATATTGAGGCAAAAATATTATTTGGGTGGGGGGAAATGAAAGAAAAATAAATTATTTCATTAGTTGTTAATATAAAATGAATATAAAGTAAGACTTCGTATTGTGAGACCTTTTACATTTCCCTAAGTTTAGGAGCATTAAATTACAGATAGGAAATTCACCATTTAACCTGTTTGGATGCTTCTTCAGAGTATGAATGTGACCCCCAGTTGTACAAAGGCTATGTACTTCAGTAGAGCACAGCTCGCCAAGCTAGAAGGATTCACATAGAAGTCTATAGATGACCAGTGTATCTGTTTTCTGAGGATGAACCTCAATTCGAGAGAAACTCTTCACCGGAAGAATAGCTATGGATGATGATTCCTCCCTCCCTCCACTTCTTTCCTTCCTTCCTTCCTTCCTTCCTTCCTTCCTTCCTTCCTTCCTTCCTTCCTTCCTTCCTTCCTTCCTTCCTTCCTTCCTTCCTTCCTTCCTTCCTATCTTCCTCCCTTCCTTCTTCTCTTCCTCCCTCCCTCCCTCTTTTTCCATTCTTCCTTCACTTCCTTCCTCTCTTCTTATCTTTCTCTCTCTTCTTCCCTTCCTTCCTTCCTATCTTCCTTCCTTCTTTCCTTCCCTTTCTCCCCCAAAGTAACTCATAAATGCCACCTTCTAGTGTTTAGAGAGTTTGTGATTTGTATGGGAAAATGTGAATTCATTGTTAACGTAATAGATCTTTGAAATATTAAAATATAATAAGGAAAGAAAAGATGTATTCCAAATTTATTAAATGTAACGAAGTTAAATATTTAGTTAAAATTGAAGGATTGTTGAGATGGAAAAATGTAGGCCTTTGAGAGTATAGTTAGAATACTGTCAAAAATAATACCTATTGAAGTATTCTTCATACTGACATCTATGTTTTTACTGACATATATGTGGAGATGACTCCACATAAAGTCTGCTCCTGTCTGTATATTGGATGCCCTTTTAGATTAACTTATACATTTTGTATTTTATTCCTTCCTAGTTTTTCTGCTCTTTTTTGACTTTTGGATGGTTGCACACCAATATGGCTGACTTACTATACTTCTGCCTGTATGCTATGCCATTTTACTATAAATTGTGCTTTCTGACTAAGTGACAGCATGTAAGTGTGTGTGTGTGTGTGTGTGTGTGTGTGTGTGCATGTGTGTGTGAATGTGTATGTGCGTGTATCTGTGTCTCCTGGTCTGGCAAATGGTCTGAATGCTTTGATATTATATTATTGTCATTATTTTTATGACACAATATATTAATATGCAATATGTAAAAATATCTAAAGCATTACATAAGCTTTCATGTTTGCAAAGCATTTTGCATATATTATCTCATTTAATAATATATCCAATTCAGTTCTGCAGACATAGAGACTTCCATGGAGCAGATATATAAGCAATACAATCTCAACACCAAGAAAAGAAGAGGAAAGTAAGGTTGCTGCCTGGTGAGGAAGAGAATCCCTCATCATTACATTATGTGAAATTAACATGATTCATTCCCACCCATTATTAATGAAACTTTAAAAATCAGCTATGATTTTATCTGAATATTTAATTGAAATTCATGGCAGGATTTTAAAAAGCATAATTTTCTAATCAATCAAAATCACAGGAAAGTAATATAAAACTTTCCCCAAACAAATATACAAGCAAACAAATCCCAAAGCAAAAACTTTGACTTCCCAGGATATCATGAACATTATGTATTGAAGCTTATATATATGCTTTGGTGGGCAGTTTCAATTCTAATATAACATGTTAAACTGTTTCCATTTGGTCTGACCATAATCGGAGACTTATTTTTATACCAAGTGAGGATTTTTGCTATTCTTTATTACTAAATTAAGCACAAAACATCCAACAGAACTTGGACAAAAATCTTCATGAGTTAAATAAATAAGAACAAACAAAAAACCTCTTTGTATAATTTATTAATGAAACATGGAAAATTCTTACCATTTCCTCCTTTCTATGGTAAAATAGCTAGTTTTTTTAAACAGATATTTTTCATGTTTCCATTTATTGTATTTTCCAAAAAAATAATTCATTAAAAATGAATCTTGGTTGAATGACTGGATATTTTAAGATGTCATTCTAGATAAGTCAGCTTTATTTTTTTAAATTGAGAACACATTACTCAAAAAAATGGATTGAGATTTGCTTAATTAATCTATAACATTTTTGATTAACTTCTCCAGTGACCCAATTAAGGTGTAGTAGATATTTCTGAAGATATTGCTAAATAAAATTAAAATTACTTTAAATTGCATGTCAAAGGCACCAAGCAATTGGTTTCATTCCAGATTTAACTACACAAATTAGAGATGTCAAGTAGAAGAACAATGTAAACATTATGAGGAAAGCTAATGGGAGGATGAAACTATGTCTAAGCAGTGGAAGCTGAATGAGTTTGCTACACTATAGTTATTATAAAAGAATTGGGCTTGATTTCTCTAGCAAACCAGGAATAACTTGTGAATTTTTAAGGTCATTAACTCTCTCAGGCCATAGCAGAAAAGTGTAAGCTATGTTTATATTGTGACACAAACATAAACACAAACATAAATTTACTTCTTTAGATACCAACAATCTCTTACCAGATAAATCCAATGGATTTTTCTGAAGGCTCAGGCTCCATGACTTTTCTGTTGCTTTTGATATTGCAGATTACTTCCTCCTAAAGGAAGTCAGAGTTCTTAGAAAAGGAAGAGAGAAAGGAGAGCATTCCAGTCATGGAGGACACAGGAACTGACTCTGTACATATTCCAATAAATAAATATAGGCTTGTAGGTCTCATATCAGCAATCACTTCTGACAACTTACAATTTGAATCCAAGGACTGACTTATGGTTACATTTGACTAATATATATAGATTTATTTGTTAACATGATTTACACCTGACCATGAATATTTTGTCAAAATATTTATACTGAAAACCAAAAGTCTCCCAACCTATAGGTTTAATCCAGAAAGAAGCCTTATTCCACATTTTTTTTCCTCTCTCACTTCTTTGGACTTTCATATAACTAGCATCTTCAATTTATAAGTGCAAAAAATATAAGCAATCTAGTCCAACTTTTTTATTTTTAAGATAAAGCTCAGAGAGTTTAAATGACTTGCAGATGTTCTCACAGATAGTAAGAACCAACATTTCAACTCATTTACCCTGAGTCTAAATCAAGTACTCTTATATTTAAAAATCTGCCCCCCCATTTCTTTCCCCCATTGGTCTCCATTTTTTTCTCTCTCTCCTTTGATCCTTAAATCAGCCCTGTGAAGTAACTGCTATTATGATACCCATTTTACAGTTGAGAAATCTGAGACAGCCTGTGACATAGTAGGCACTTAACAAATGCTTGTTCCTTTCTCTGTCTCTCTCTTTCTTTCTCTGTCTGTCTGTCTCACCACGCACTTATTTGCTCATTTATTGATTGATTCAGAGTTATTCTCCCTATTTCCCTCAGACTAGAAGTGGAGCCAGCCACATATAGGCCCCATCTTACTTCTGATTGGCATGGAAGCTCTGACCTCCTCTATTGCTTACCAAGGCTAATTAAACACTCCTTAAGCAGCCTGGTGTCACCTGCATTTGGGGGCTCACTGTAATGGAAGGACTTATTATTAGACACCTGTCAGCTTTAGCCCTACTGAAACTTAGAACTCCAGAGTTCAAGCAATCTATCAGCTTCAGCCTTTCCTAGTCGCATGGATCACAGATAGCCCAAACACTTTTTCTACCATACCAGGATGACTCTTAAACGTTATCATTATGATCCATCAATTTTTAAGTAAAAAAAAAGACACTGTTTAATATCTAGATGCATTATATTCTGTCTTCAAATATGTGATCATTGCAGTTGTCAATTAATTGTTATATTGTCTATTGGCTATCATATTTATAATGTGCTCATATTATAAATAATTCTTTTGATTAGCTAGTATCAAGATCTTTATCTGTTCATTTTTCAACCAACTCCATCATTCCATGTAGAGTTTGCTTCTGAGAGCGATTTCAATTGTTATTATATAATGTCCCCGTAGTAGGTTTAAACTTTCTCATTATGTTCTCTGTTTTACTACTACCTATAATTTTGACAACTGTACCCTGCTTCTATTAAAGAATAATAAAAACTCCCAAATCCCGACAGCTCATAGTGACTTTTATGTGAGTGGTGTTTAATGTGATTTTCCATTTCCAAATCATTCTCCCTTAGATAAAGCATTTTTTCCCCTCCATTGGTAGTTGCATTTTATTACTTATTTTTCCATTTGACAAGCTAGAACCTTTGGTAAACCTTCCAAGTAAGTGAAAAAGTTGTCAGGAATCATTGTTACAAGCACACTCTGGTTAGAAGTGAGAAGTAAATTTGAATCCATCATCTATAGTCGATTCCACAGATTAACTCTACAACTTTACTAAAGGCTCATCAAATTTAGGGTTTTGTCGACTCAAAGGATTGACTATCTTGTGATATTAATTCCAGTGATGCTTTTGTGATATTTCAAAAATAACAGGGGTGGATGGGAGGGGGGATAAAAAAAAGATGAAGAACAGCTTTATTCATAGGAATAGGGAAGTGATGAAGAAATAATGAGGTTGTGGACAAGGAAGTGGGTCATTGGTGTAATAGGCTGGGAACTTCTGCTACAATGTCCTGAGCTTGTTCATAGCTGAGGTCAACAACATCAGACCTACTGGCCTGGATCCAGATCTTGAGTTGGTAGCTGGCTCAGGCTGACTATTGCTTTCTTTTGGTTCTATAGATGTCCTCTTCACATAGTATCTCCACACCTGGAGCATTAGGCAAGAGAAGAGCTTCTTCTGGCCCAGGTTGCCTATTTGTATCCTCAGACTTGCTTATGGATGGGTCAGGCTGACTTTCCCTGTTTCAAGGTTGAAAAGGTTTCCTTAGGTATTTCCATAATTTCAGTTGTTGTTGTCCTTCATTCTTGAAGAGGATCAAAAAGACATCAGGTCCAGGTCAAGATACAGTGTGCCTGACTGTGGCTGATCAGACTAATATGAGCTCAGAATGCTCTACCACATGCTGGGCACAAATAGTCCACACGAACATTTGGAGTGGAGATGTCTTTCATTTTCACATCTCGCGGGGGTTTTTTTGGTGGTGTTTGTTTGTTTTTTGCATCTCACTGCATTCTGCTTTGCTCATAGAGTACAGCACCTTCTTTGCCAAGCTGGACAGTCCTATGCCAGTGTCTCCCATGTCTCAAAATTGAGTCCAAAGTTGTTCGGAGAGAACTTAAAAGTACCCTTGTATTGCTTCTTCTGACTTCCATGTGAACATTTGTCTTGTGTGAGTTCTCCATAAAATAGTCTTTCAGGCAAACATACATTTGGCATTCAAATAACATGGCCAGCCCTTTGGAGCTATGCTCTCTGTGGTAGAATTTGAATTCTTGGCAGTTCAGCTCTAGAAAGGACCTCAGTGTCTGGTACCATATCTGGCTTCAGAATCTTTCTAAGATAGTTCAATAGAAGCATTTCTTCCCTCTCTGAACACAGATTCCCAAGGATCATAGACAGACCTAATTGATTTCCCTGACCTTTAGCACACGTGTTCTTAATTGTGTGTGTGTGTGTATGTTCCATGTACCCCTTCGGTAGTCAAAACTGATCGACTCTTCAGAATAATGTTTTTGATGCCTAAAATAAAATTCAGGTACATATATATGCATTTATATATGCACATATAAATGTGTATATATTTATATACATATATGTGCATTTATATATACATATAAAATTCAATACAAAGAAAATCAATCATATTGAATTTTTTTTTAAAGTTCATGGACCTTAGATTAAAAACTCCAGATTCTAGGATGTATCAATATCCAGTTTCATAAGATCATAGATTCAGAGATGAAAGGAATTCTACATATCATCTAATCCAGACCCCTCATTTAACAGATGAGAAAACTGAGGCTGAGAGATAAAGTGACAAAAGTAGTGAGTGATAAAGGCCTCTGACTTCATACCTAGCATTCTTTTCTACTGTCACATTCCTTCTCAATTTAGAATCGTCTTCTGAGTTACTACTGTACTTCTCTCCAGCTGTCTCTGTGTAAATGGTGAGAGGTTTTATTTTCTCATAGTTCACTTGACAAGACCATCCATCACCACTGCTTGCTTCCTCATTAGGGTTTACAACTAACTCACCAACAAGTAATAGGTGGTCCTGGTACATTTTCTTTGCAGGGACTCTACAATTTTGTGGGGTTACTTTGTAAACTGGCAGGTCACCCAGATTTTCAAGTACTTTCTATGAGATGGGTTTCTAAAGTGCTTTTAAGGTTTACAAAGCACTTTATATACATTATCTCTTTTCATAATATATCCAGTTCCCTCTCCTCTGAATCATTCCTCAACCTTTTATATCTGGCTTTCAAATCCATCACTCAACTGAAACTTTTCTTTCTAAAGTTGCCAGTAGCTTCTTAATTGCCAAATCTGATTTTTTTTTCCAGTACTCATCTTTCCCCCTGCCATATGTCTGTTGCATTTGATCCTGCTATCCACCTTCTCCTCCTGGATACTTTCTTCTCTCTTTTTTTTTTGTGATATTACTTTATCCAGGTTTATCACCTTATCTAACTGCTCTTTCTCAGTTTCCTTTGCTGACTAATGATCCATATCATGTCCCCTAAATTAAGTCTTCCCCAAGTTTCTGTCTTATTTCTTCTTCTCCTACCCCTCTCTACTCCTACTCTTGGTAAATTCATAAATCGTAGATTTGACTGTCATCTCTATACAGAGGATATCCACAGTTGTTTCTATCCCCAGTGTCTACATTGAACTTTAATTGCCTATTAGTATTTCAAACTAGTCTCAGAGATGTCTTAAAATCAACATGTCCAAAACGGAACTTACTATATTTTCCTCTAATCTCCCCCTTCTTCCAAATTTCAGCACCACCATTCTTCTATTCTCCCAGGTCCACAATTTCAGCATTGTCCTAGACATATTTTCCCTCATCTCATGCACCTAATCTACGGCCAACTCTTGCTGTTTCAAAACATCTCTCCATCTGAACCCTTGTCTCTACTCACCACCTTTATTATCCATCCCTCTTCTAGATTATTGCAACAGCTTCCTAATTGACCTCCTTGACTCAAGTATCTTCCTATTGTAATCCATTCTACACATTGCTGCCAAAGCAATTTTCCTTGAAAAGAGATCTGAATATATGGGTCCCTACTGAATCACCTGCAGTGACTTTTTATTGCCTCTAGGTTGAAAAACAAACAAACAAAAACTTTTCTATTTGGTTTTTAAAGTCCTATACAACTTGGCCCCAATCTATTGTTCCAGCATTAGTGGACATTACTCCCACTCCAGCCCTGCTTGATTCAACCAAACTGATCTTTTCTCTGTTCCTCACACATAACACTCCAATTTCCATCTCTAAACCTTTGCACTGATTATTCTTTATACTTGAAAACCACTTCCTTCTTACTTCTGCTTCCTGGAAATACTTTTCCCTTAAAATTCAGATTAAGAACTATCTTATACATGAAGTCTTTCCTGACTCCCCCAACTGCTGGTTGGCCAAGAGCCAACCACTAAATTCCTCTATATTTGCATATGATTATATTTATTAACTTAATATTTATACTGTATATATGTTTATATATTTGTTATCTCCTCATTAGAATGCTAGTTCTTTGAGAGTGAGGATACCTTCATTTTTTTGTACTTGTATCCTTGGTGTCTAGGGTACTATAGGTACTTATGCTTCTTGAGTGATTCTATGTTCTATATTTCTTGTATCTCAAAATTTCTTAATAGAAATCATCTTTGTCATCTGGCTGAGGACCTTGATATTAATACTCAAGTGTTATATAGTCACTTATTTCCAAGGAATTTGCCAAAGGCTATACTGCTAATTACCTACAGAGTTGGAACTAGAACCTAATTTCAATACCACTTATTGATCTTGTTATTCTCCTCTGAATATATGTTGGAGATTTTTGCTTGTTTGTTTGTTTTATAAAATTCTGGACTTACCGGCTACATAAATGTTCAATTCAATTTCAAACAGCTATTTTTTTTCCCTTGCCACAACACAAAGAGGGTTATATAGAGGACTCAAGAAGATCAGCAGATGCTAAATATTAAAAACCTGATTTTTCTGGAATAAAGAGTTTAACCTTTTACTTGTTTTCATATTTTTAAAAAAAATGTCTTTAGTTACACAACCCAGCTGATTGATGAACACACTGTAAAAACATATTAAAAGATGCCAGCACTCAGGACTAATTAACAAAGGCTACTTATTGGAATTAGAAGATGTGTGCATCTTAAATGCAAATATTAATTATAAAGTTAGTAGAGGATTTGTAATCACTTCAAGATTAACCTTTATTTCCTCAGGAGCTCTTTATTCATAAGAGTCACTTAATGTCCCAGAGAGAAACTAATTAGTCACCAAATGATAAGTGTAGAAAGAAAACAAATTACTTCTTTGTTTATGGCTACATGGCTTGTACCACATAATTTGTATTGTAATTAAAATTGTTTCCTATTGTAAACAGAAAAAATATATAATTCAGTGATAATAACAATCTTTTCAAATGACATATTCATTAGGGTTCACTGCACATCCCATGCACAATACAGATGCTGTGAGTTGGGAAAAGGAGGCCTCTAATCAAACAATTGTTGGCAATGACCTTCATAGCCATTATCAGCATTGTTTGGATTTCAGACTAAAGTGTGATCTACCAAAGATCCAACAAGAATTTGAGGAAGGCATAAATACAGATAACAGGTATATGATTTCATTATTTAATGTAATCAATGGTTTTTCTCAGCAAATATCAACAAAGCAAATGTGTCCTATCTTATTGTGTGAAGGATTCTAGACAAAATCTTTTTGATTGGTGTCAAGAGGGCCACATCTATTGAAGTGCCTATTCTGCTTTATCCTTAATCCCCTTTCTAGTTGAACAAGCAAACACTACAATGGAGACAACAATATTAGGGGTTTAAAATACAGAATGATTTGAAAAGGCTTGCTTCATTTGTATACATAGTATGGTTTGTTAACCTGGGGTAGACGAATTTGCTTTTTGTAATATTTTCTGTAATTGTATTTAAAACTGTATTTCAATATAATTAATTTCCTTTGCAATCTTATTCTGAAAGTGGTTCATAAACTTCACCAGATTGCAAAAGGGGCCTATGACTTCCTAAAAAATTAAGAACACCTGATTACAGAATCATCTTCCTCTTGTCTGTGAAGAAGAGTCTACTATTGCAATGTTTCTTGCAGCCATCCCCTTTTCTTGCCTCATATGACCTCTAGACTATTTCAGGACCTCATCACTTCTTGAATGTCCTATTGCAGTAGTCTTTTATTTGGTCTCCTTGCTCCTAGTTTCTCTTCTCTCCAATTTTCCTATTGCTATACTCCCTGTCCTTTAGGACCAAGAAAAAAAAAAACCATTCTAATTCCTCTTCCACATGACATCCTTCATATACTTGAATTGTATTGTAGCTGTCACGTTCACCTCTCCACCAACCCCCATGCCCTTCAGACTCTTTATCAGGCTCTACATTCCCAATACCTTCAACCTATCCTCTAAGGGTATCGCTATTCTTGTCACCTTTCACTGGTTGTATTCCAAGTTGTCAATCTCTTCCCTAAAATTTTGTGCCCTATACTGAGCACAATACTTCAGATATGGTCTCTGCTAAGGAAGATAACAATGGAACTATAGCCTCCCTTACCTTGGACAATATCTATTTTTTCATACAACTTAAGATTTTTTTGTCTGTAGTGTAATACTGTTGACTCATATTGAATTTGCAAGTCATAAATACTTCCCAATCTTTTATAGATGGATTGTTTTCTAACCATCCTCCACCTCTATCTTGTACAGTAATGTATTTTTATACAAGTACAGAACTTTATGCTTATCTATGTTCAATTTCACTTTATTTTTTTAGATCTAGTTCATTATTCTACTCTGTTATGACCTTTTTTGGATCCTGATTCAGATATACAATGTGGTTAGCTAGCCCCCCTAGCCCTCTTTAAATATGATAGCCATGTTCTCTGTCTCTCTGTATATATGCACACACAGATATATGTACATAGACATACATGTTTGTATACACACATAGGTGTATCATGTGTATACACATAAATACAATGCACTCAATATGTATGCCCATATATATTTTTCATGTATTTCACACATATGTATAAACACATGCATATACATACACATCAACTCATATCACATCACAGGTGGCAAGGACTGATACCTGGAACACTCTTTTAAAAACTTCTCTAGGGGCAGAACCAAAATGGCAGAGTAAAAGCAGTGACTTGCTTGAGCTCTCCCCTAAACCCTCCAAATACCTGTAAGAAATGGCTCTAAACAAATTCTAGAGAAGCAGAACCCACAAAAAAGACAAAGTGAAACAAATTTCCATCCCAAGACAACCTGGTTGGTTGATTGGAAAGGCCTGTTGCACCAGGCTGGGAGAGGAGCACAGTTCAGCATAGGTAACACAGGCAAAGACCAAGACTCAGTGAACCTGGAGAAGGCCTCATGGGCAGTTGTGGTGGTTTCCAGACTTCTCAACCCACATACACCAAAGATGACTTAGAAAGTCTGTAGGAGACATCTTTCAGACCACAGTGAGAGAGAAGCTCGATCACAGCTCTAGTCTTGGCACAGCCCTGGGGTGGTGGCTGCCTCCAGAGCTTTCCAGATGTAGGGAGTATTGAGTGGCTGATCAGAGGGGGATTGCAGGGATCCCTCTGCTGGTGCTGAGACAGGATTCTTTTGCTTTGCCTGTGCTTGGACCCAGGTCACAGTTCTGGGTGTTGCTGCTGGGGTGAGGAGTGCTGGTGTGGTGGAGCTTGTAGTGGCAGCGGAGAAGAAATCATCACAGTCCCAAGGCAGAAAAGAGTGCTTGTGGTCACTCATAGACCACAGACCAGGCCAGGAAAGGAGGAAACACCTCACTCGTGATCATACCACCTTGGAAGAATTGAAAACTTGCAGGTCCCTAGAAGTATCTCTGAAAACAGCTGCACAAAATCCCCGAAGCTTGGGATAATACATTCTCCACACTGGAAGCATACCCTGCCTTAACAAAGAACCTAAAACTCAAGTAATTGGCTGGGAACATGAGCAAACCTCACAAAAAGAGTCAGACTACATTATCTTTCTCTGGTGACAAAGAAGATCAAAACCTACAACCAGAAGAAGACAATAAAGTCAAAACTCCTACATCCAAAGCCTCCAAGAAAAATATTGGTCCCAGGCCATGGAAGAAGTCAAAAAGGATTTTGAGAAGTAAGTAAGTGAAGTGGAGGAAAAACTGGGAAGAGAAATTAGAATGATGCATGAAAAACTAGTCAAAAGCTTGCTAAAGGAGACCCAAAAAATACTGAAGTAAATAACACCTTAAAAAATAGCCTAACCCAAATGGCAAAAGAGGTCGAAAAAGCTGATGAGGAGAAGAATGCTTTAAAAAAAGCAAAATTGGCCAGATGGAAAAGGAAGTTCAAAAGCTTACTGAAAAAAAAAATACTTCCTTAAAAATTATAATGGAACAATAGGAAGCTAGTGACTTTATGAGAAATCAAGACAATATAAAACAAATCCAAAAGAATGAAAAAAAAAAGAAGATAATGTGAAATATCTCACTGGAAAAAAAAAACTGACCTGGAAAATAGATCTAGGAGAGATAATTTAAAACGTATTGGACTCTGAAAGCCATGATCAAAAAAAGACCCTGGATATAATCTTTCAAAAAACTATCAAGGAAAACTACCCTGATATTCTAGAACCAGAAAGTACAATAGAGATGAAAGGGATCCCCAAAGGAATACTCCTAGGAATATTATAGCCTAATACCAGAGTTCCCAGGTTAAGGAGAAAATACTACAAGCAGCCAGAAAGAAACAACCCAGGTATTGCGGAAACAGAATCAGGATAACACAAGATTTAACTGCTTCTACATTAAGGGACTGGAGGGCTTGGAATATAATATTCTGGAGGTCAAAGGAGATAAGATTATAGCCAAGAATCACCTACCCAGCAAAACTGAGTATAATCCTTCAAGGGAAAAAATGGATATTTAGTCAAACAGAAGACTTTCAAACATTCTTGATGAAAAGACCAGAGCTGAATAGGAAATTTGACTTTCAAATACAAGGCTCAATGGAATCATGAGTAGGTAAACAGGAAAGAGAAATCATAAAGGACTTATTAAAATTTACTTGTTTACATTCCTACATGAAAAAATAATGTTTGTAACTCATGAGACCTTTGTCAGTATTAGGGTAGTTGGAGGGAAAAATTTCATATATATATGTATACATATATATATATATATATGTATATATATGTATATATATACACACATACATATATGTATGTATGTATGTATAGATATAGATACATATAGAGATAGATAAATAGATAGATAGAGAGATACATAGATAGAGATAGATAGATAGATAGATAGATAGATAGATAGATAGATAGATAGATAGATGGCACAGGGTGAGTTGAAGATGAAGGAGTGATATCTGGAGAATAAAATTAAAGTATAAGAGAAGATTATACTGGGAGAAGGAGAAAGGGAGAAGTAGAATGGGGTAAAATTATCTCATATAAAACAGACAAGTGGAGGGGAAATGGGGGAAAGTAAGAGGGAATGAGTGAATCTTATTCTCATCAGATATGGTTTAAGGAGGGAATAACATTCACACTCAATTGGGTATGGAAACCTATCTTACCCTACAGGAAAATAGGGAGGAAGGAGATAAGAGAGAGGGGGAATTATAGAAGGGAGGGCAGATTAAGGGAGAAGGGTAATCAGAAGCAAACACTTCTGAAGAGGGATAGGGTCAAAAGAGAGAACAAACAGAGGGTGGGATGGGATGAAGGAAAATATAGTTAGTTTTTCGCGACATGACTAGTATGGAAGTGTTTTGCATGATTACACATGTATAACCTGTATCAAATTGCTTGTCTTCTCAATGAGGGTAGGGAGGGAGGGAGGAAGGGAGAAAATTTGGAACCCAAAGTTTTAAAAACAAATGTTAAAAAATTGTTTTCACATGCAGCTGGGAAATAAGATATGTAGACAATGTGGTATGGAAATCTATCCTGCCCTACAGGAAAATAGAAGCGGAAGGGATTTAGAGAAGGGGGTGGTGATAGAAGGGAGGGCAGAAGGCCTGCCATCCTGGGGTGGGGGAGGGGTGAGATGGGGAAAAATTTGGAACTCAAAATCTTGTGGAAGTGAATGTTGAAATCTAAAAATGAATAAATTAATAATAAATGGCAAAAAATTGTCTCCAGACTTGTATTCATGTACTATTAACTCTTCTTGGGTTTGATTATTTATTTATGAATTAATCTTATTCTATTATTATTTAACCTACATCTCTCATTTTGATTACAATTAACATATGGAGAATTTTCTGAAATTATTTGCAGAAATCTACCCTTTTCCCTCTTCTCAAAACCAATGTATTACCTTTCTGGATTACTGGACATCTTCCCCAGTTTACTATCTTTCAGACATCACTCACAGCAGCTGAGCAATAGTCTTTACCCTTTTTTTTTTCAGTGCTCTAGGATGCAACTCTTCCAATTTTGGTACCTCAAACCCATAGAGGATACTTAGGTACTTTTTTAAGGATCTCTGCAGTTTGTATGCGTGGCATAATTTTTTCATGATACGGTATCCTCACCTGTTAATTGGCTTTGTTATTCTTCTTTGGATCTACTGTAATTTTATTGGTAATGTTGGTCTTTGCTTTAAAGTTCCTTGAATTCTTCAACTCATTTTCAACTGCTGTGAAACATTTTTATTCTTTCTCGGTCCAACAGACAGAATCACTGAGGCAGAGTTGGGGTTTTTTTGTTCATTTCATATCGTGTGTGTGTGTGTGTGTGTGTGTTTTGTTGTTGTTGCTGTTGTTGTTCAGTCGTTTCAGTCATGTGTGACTCTTCATGACCCCATTTTGTTTGTTTGTCCCTGGAGTAGTTTGCTATTTCCTTTCCAATTCATTTTACAGATGAAGAAACTGAAGAGAATGGGTTAAGTCACTTGTCTAGGGTTACACAGTAAGTGTCTAAGGTAAGATTTTAACTCCGGAACAGGAATCTTCCTGATTCCAGGACTGGCTCTATCCACTATACCACCTAGCTTCCCAGTTGGGTGTATGTTAGGGCGTGCAATAAAATCCATAACAACAACAAAAATAAAGTGATAGTATTTGTATTGTGCCTTTGAATTAGAGCCATGATATGGTTACATAACTAACATACACTTTAGAAGGGAGGGACAGGAAGAAACATTTATTAAGTGCCAACTAAATGCCCATTACTTTACAAATATTATTTCAATTTATCTTCACAAAAACCATGAGAGGTAGATACTATTATTCTCCCCATTTTACAGATGAGGAAACTGAAGCAGACAGAAAATAAATTACTTGTCCAAGATTATACAGCTCCTAAGTGTTGGCAGTTGGATTTAAACTTGAAGTCTTTCTAACTCCAAGACTAGTGCTCTATCTACTGTACTACCTGCTTTTCTACCATACTAGTCTAGCACAGTACCTTATACAAAGCAAGAACTTAATAAAAAGCTTTTATAATTGAATTAGATTGAATTCCCATCCAACCAATGAGGACACTTTTCCAAGAAGTTAATTGACTTAGCCAAGGTCACACAGCTATCAAGCTGTAAAACTAGAATTCATCTTCTGACTCCAATTCTGCTGTTCTTCTGAATACATCAAGCTGTATCTTGACAACATCTGTAAAGATGGGATAACTGGGATACCAAACACACAGGAATGCTGTGAGGATCAGAGGAGCTGGTGAATACAGCAAACTTTAAAGAATGTGACATGCAAAGAGCATTCAAGACGTAACTATAAAAACAAACATGCACGTTGCGTGCATGCTTCCTACCAATGTTGTTTGCTTGTGACTCTTAAGCATGTCAGAAGTTCCATTTGTAAATTAGGAAGGAAAAAATCTTTGAATGATTTTAGATGGCTCCAAGTGCTGGTTCCAATAAAAAGGAGTGGTGACATCAATGGAGATGTCAGGTTGTTATTATATCAGCCCTACAATTATGCTGGAGAGATTTCACTGGGGAGAAACTCATATGCGTTCTACTAGGACTGAGAGTCACATTACAGGATGCAGACAGATGGATGTGTCCACAGTTTACAGTTACTTTTTCTATTATAAGTTCTACGTGTGCATTTTGCTTATATTGTCAATAATTAACTTTGTTCATAAGAAATGCTCAGTTTCTTTTATTTACTGACTATCAGCATTTTCACGAATCAGGAAACTCAAGCTATAGATACTTCAATGAGCCCTTTTGCTTATAGCATTCCAAAATCATAGAAAAAAATGGTAAAGATTAATTGAATGGTATCTTATACATTTTACAGACTTGGCATGGTAACAACGATAATAATTTTATTGGGAAGTACACAGGAATTGCAATTAGAACTCAACTGATTTCATGACGACCATTTATTAAGCACATAACATAGACGTGAAACTGGAGTAAATCCTAGGTATATGAAAAGAGCAAACAAAAAATGATCCCTGTCCTCTAGGGGCTTCCATTCTACCAAAGAATAGAATATGCAAACTGTCAATTAAATACCTTCTTTGAAGAAGGAGAGAACATTAAGAACTGAGTGAAGGGAGTGGGATCAGGAAGGGTTTGAGTAGGAGGCAGCACCTGAGAGCTGAGGGAGGCTAAGGATTCTGAGAGGGAGAGGTGAAGAGGGAGGGAATTCTAGTCATGAGGAATAGGCTAGACACAGGCACACAAGCAAGAATCAGCATCACAGAGTGGTAAGAAACAGGAATCTGACCATGGGAAAGATCAGATAGGCTAGTCTGGATGGAATAGAGTATGTGACGTGAAATTATAAAACTGTCCAGAAAATGTATCTGGACCTAGAACATGGAGTGTTTTAAATATTAGGATGAGGAGCTTGTTTTTTATCTTAGCAATCACAGGGAGTCACAGAAGATTTCTGTGCAGGGGAGTGACATGTTTAGCCTCATTTTTTTTTATGAAAATGATTTTGGCAGATATGTGGAGGATGAATTAGAGGGAACAATTAGGAGGCGATTATAGTAGTACAGAGGAGTTATGGCAAGAGACAGAATTAGGATTGTAGTCAGGGCTCTGCCACATAGGTATTGTGGAATATCAAGTGAGTCACTTTATTTTAATGAGCCTCAATTTCATCAACTCCTAAATGAGGATAATTACGCCTATGTTATCTACCTTAAGTTTGTTGTGAGACTCAAATGAGATAATGGATGTAAATGGCTTTGTAACTGTAAAGCTATATATAAACGCAATTTATTTATAGCACTCATGCTACATTGTGCTAACTAAGGAGTACTGGAAAGCCATTCATTCAATTAAATTTACCAACACCTAGGAAGAGCAAGAAGAGAGAAAGTAGTTGGCATCTCAGACTTGCTACTGATTAGGATGAAAATAGCAACCCTAGTGTATTGATGTCTTTTTCTATTTTGTTTTCCCTTCTTCCTCTTTTTCTTTTCAACTCTTGTCAAAAGCAATGTCTTTCCGGGAAGAAGGAGAGGGAGACAGAAAGTGAGAAATTTAAGAGACAGAAAAGCAAAGATATCAATAAAATCTTTTTTTTTTTAACAAAAAGGGACCAAAATAAGAGAGACATTTCTTAGAAAAACAATGAGAAAGCAACTCATAGAGAAAGATCACCTGCATTGAGTAGAGATGGCTAAAGTGTCTTATTTCCAAGGATTTAATTTTCATAGACTGACATGAGGACTTTAAAATTTATAATTGAAAAGCAGTATTGGCAGACTAACTCACTGAATTCCCTACAAAATAGGTAGGTGCCAATATTTCCCTAGCAAGAGCTATGAGACTATATTGCACAATGAATTTTATCTTTGATTACTTGAAACCTCTTAGTTATGATGGAGTAAGCCAAAGATTGCAGAGCTGGGGGAAAAAAAAACTTACATATTTTAGTTTAAATCAAAACAACCCATTTTAAAGGTGAGAAAATTGAGATCTAGAAAGATGAAGTGACTTTCCCATGGTCGCACAGGTACTGCAATAACAGATCCAAGATTTTGACACAGGTATTTTTTCCTCATGGACCTGTGTTATTTTTACTGCACCACACTTTCTTCCAACTTCATAGCCATGCCCGGTGCCTGGAAATGTAATTGTCTAGTTTTCATTTTAGGTGATACACTGATACAGTGCATAGTATACTGGTCTTGTAGTCAGGAAGATCTGACTTACAGTCTTGCCAAAAATACTTAATCAGTTGCAGGACTCTGGACTAGTCACTTAACCTCTGCCAGTTTCAGTTATCTCACTGCAAAATGAGGGTAGCAAAAGCATGTACCTCAAAAGGTTGTTGGAAAGATGAATGAGATAACTTTAGAAACCTTAAAGCACACATAAATGCTGACAGCTGTCATTGTTGTTGTCATTATTATACTTTAATGGACAGTTGCTTCTTAAGGATATATAGTTCCAGAATTGCATAAAGCTCCATCACAATCATTCAAAGACAAGAAGTCATTGTATAATCACCATGCTCTATAATCTTCTGCTAAGGTTGAACAACATTTTTGTAGGTTACGTTCACTTGGCTCTGTGATGAGTACTTGAGAATTTACAGAACATTTGCCAAAGTAGGAGAAAACACTGATCTCAGCCTAGCACTCACTTAAAGCTATAATCTTTATGAATTTACATTATTAAATGTGCTCTAATGGAAGCTATCATTTCTATCCTGATACATTGAGCTTTTTGGTAGAGTAAATGTTTTAATCATAGAATTCATATCACATCAAATTTGTGCCATGGTTAACAACAACAAAAACAACTACATGGAATTACTAGAAAATGACCTGGTTATTTACCCACAGCATAGGCACAAGCTGATCATCTGAATTTAAGCTGACAGTCAGGTCAGGTCACTGATCTAATTGATGGTGGCTCCCAGTGACTTCCTGTCACTAGGCTTTATGAAAACTGTAGCTTTAAGGAGCTTTTGTTCAGGACTCTCAACCTTGAAGAGGAAAGATAGACCCACAGTCAAATCTTTTGCTTAGATCAGGTTCAATTCAGGGTGAACTTTATTCCAGAAGGCAAATATGGCAGTGGGGGGAACTCTCATATGGTCAGGGAGTAAAGCAAACCCCACTGACTATTTGGTTCTGGTGATTATTGCATATCAGGCCATAAATATGCAATACACATATTCCCCAATCACCTGCAAAGTGTTTAATAGGACTCAGCTGATTATAAGGCTCTTTTAAAGAGTCTTCAAAAGATGTATATGGTACAATTAAAAGGATAATTTTTTTTTTCTTTAGACATTTTCAACTTTTTCTTCTAAGGCTTCTAATTATGAATTGGATAATACTGGCTTTGCTTCATTGATGTGGCCAGAATACAAATACAGATATACACATAGCCATACTTACATATGGATGTTTATATATATATATATATATACACACACACACACACACATATATATATGTATATATATACACACACATGTAATATATACAATATGTACATGTACATATGTTGTATGTTGATATGTATTTATGCCTGTGATGCATTGTGTTTTTTATTTATATATATATATATATATATATATATATATATATGTGTGTGTGTGTGTGTGTGTGTGTGTGTGTGTGTGTGTGTGTGTGTGTATATAAACGTAAAATGTACAATATTCACATCTACAATATCCACACCTTGATTCTAAGGTCATAATAATGAAGGTAAACCTATTTTGGACAACCAGGAACTTTATAAAAATGGGAAGAATAGCATGGCAATTATCAAATTTTACCCATACAAGAATTACATTACATTCTTTCCCCATTATATATTTATGTTGATGGAGGCATTACAATGTGGTAGATGAGGTGAATGACATGAAGTAGAAAGAATTAAATTAAAATAAGAACTCTGATCATAGCAAGTCAATTAGCTTTCTGAACCTCAATTTTTTTCTTTTGTAAAATTGGAATTATAGTATCTACATTAATGATTATGTTTTAATATATATATTTAGTATATATATATATTATTTAATATATATAAAGTGCTTTGCAAACACTCAAGGATTATATAAATGTCAGCTATTGTTTGGAATTTGATGAAGTTCCTAGATATTTGGCTAATGTATATGTATATATGTGTGTATATGCACATGTCTCTAAGTGTATATACTTGTGTATGCTTATATGTATGCATATGTGTATATACACACTCCTATATATGTGTCTGTGTGTGTGTCTGTATTTTTTTTAGGTTAAAAAAAAAGAAACAGGTAGAAAGTATGTTTTTTGTAGGAATAAATAACCAGGGAGAATGGGTTCACTCATATCCCCTATCCACCTCTCATTAAAGGCAGTGTGTTGTAGGCTAGGATGCAGGATTTCCAGTTAGAAGAACTAGGGTAATGCTTTCCCTCTAATGCCTGCTAGCTGAGTGATCAGGAGCAAGTCACTTAATCTCTTATTTTCTCAGGAAATATTTAGGAATATAAATTAAAAAGGATTTGTAATCTATGCCTATAGAGAAATTAATCACACTGGGAGTTTCCTAAAACTACTTCATTCAAAAGTTTATTCAATTAGCCCCTCTTCCCATAACAAAATAAGCATTTTTATAGTTCTCCAATTTTTAGATTAGAGGGAGCTTCCTGGGTTAAGGACAAGCACTGGTAAGAAAGCTTTTAAAGTGTATGTTTATTTACAATTAACAAAAGATGAAGGGTTATTCAAGAACAAATTCTCATTTAGGGGCTTTGAGGTTTATTGAAAGAGTACTGGATTTGGAGTCAGAAGACCCAGGTTCAAAATGACTCTGCCAGTTCTAAGCTGTGTGATCTTAAGGTAAGTCAATTTACCTCTTGGAGCTTCACACAATGTCTGAGTTGTAAGACCCTGTCTGAGGCCATTCTATCCAATACATACCTGAAAGGTGATCTCCTCTCTGGTAGATAGATGGCTCATGGGTCTATCTATATATCTAGCCTTAGTGTCTACCTTGAGCTTTAGTCCTGCATCACTAATTGCCTATTGGACATTTCAAATCAGATACCCCAGAGATATCTCAAATTCAACATGTCCAAAACTGAACACCCTGTCTTTTCCTCCAACTTATCCTCTTTTAAAATTTCCTATTTCCTATTTCCATTATTTCCATTCTCCCAAATTCTTAACTAGCAATATTCTTACTCTTGCCTCATATATTACCAAATCTTGCTGTCTTTCCTTTCACAACATCTCTTTTGCATGTGATGTCTTCTTTCTATTTATACAACAAGCACCCATATTCATTCTCATTACCTCTCACCTAGATTATGGCAACAAACTCACAATTGGTTCTTCTGCCTTAAATATTTTCACCACTCTGATCAATCCTCCACATTATTGCCAGAGTGATTTTCCTTAAGTGCAGATCTGCCTGTCACTCCCCTATGCATCAAACTCCAGTGGCTCCCTATTATGTCTAAGATAAAATCTACTAAATTTTTTTTTTGTTTAGTTTCTAAAGTCTGTTGTACTATCTTTCCTATCTATCCAACCTACCTTTCTAGCCTCGCTGGTTATCACTGTCCCCTATTCTATTTCTACATTCTGCAATGCAAACAAATTTGTCTTCTCTTCATTCCTCACACACAACATTCTGTCCTCAGCCTCCATATCTTATTGGCTGTCTTCCATTCCAGGAACACATTCCCTCCTCACACTTCGTAGAATTCAGACACAGCTCAAAATCTGTCTTCTATAAGCAGCCTTTTCCTGATTGTCCAACATTTATTGCTCTCCCTACCCATCTACTGTGCATTTAATCAATTTGGATTTATTTTCTTTATATTATTCTGTATATGCATTTGTACTTTCTTTTCTTCCCTGTTAGAATATAAGTCCTTAAAGGTAAGAATTACTTTATTCTTTGCATTTAGCTCAGAGCTCAGTGCCTGGTACATAGTAGGAGTTTAATAAATGCTCGATGGTTGATTTAAAATTATATATCATGAAAATTGTAATTATGAAGCCAGAAGAGTAAAAATAATAATAGGTATACTTATTACATCTGTGCTGGAGAACATCATTATCTGAAGGCTAACTGTATGATATCATCGAAGAATAGAATCTCAGAGTTGGAAGAAACTGCAGAGGGCTTCTAGCTGTTTTTGTTGTTCATCCTTTGTTTTTGAAGAAGACCAATGACATCACAGTATTAGAGTCAGAGTTCGATGTATGTGGCTGTGGCTGATCAGTCCAATATGAGTACAGAAGACACTACTAGAGATTGGGCACAACTGATCCATTAGAGGAGTTAAAATAGATGAGGCTCTGGATCAGTGCAGCTCACATTTCCTTTCTGCTTTAATGATTCTGCTTTGCTCATGGAGTAAGTGGCTTTGATATGGGTGTACAACACTGTGACAGTATTTCCCATGTCTCACAGTTAATACTAAAGTTCTTTAGAGACACCTTGAGAGTATCCTTATACCATTTCTTCTGACCACCATGTGAGTGCTTACCTTGTGTGAATTTTCCACAAAATAGTCTTTTCGGTAAGCATACATTTGGCATTCAAACTATGTAGCCAGCTCATCTGAGTTGCCCTTTCTGCAATAAAGTTTAAATGCTTGGCAGTACAGCTCTAGAGAAGACTTCAGTGTCCAGTACCTTATCTTGCCAGGTGATCTTTAGGATCTCCCTGAGACAATTCAAATGGAAGCAGTTCAGTTTTCTGGTATGGCATGGATTGACTGTGCAGGTTTCACAGGCTTACAACAGTACAGTCAGCATGATGGCTCTGTAGACCTTGAGTTTGATGTGCAGCCTGATACCTCTTCTCTCCCATACTTTCTTTCAGAGACTTCCAAACACTGAGCCAGCTCTGGTAATACATACATCAACCTCATCATCTACATGGACATTCCTGGAGAGTGTAATGCCAAGGTAAATGAACTTATTCATAATATTCAAAATTTCTCCATTTACTGTGACCAATGGTTTTACATATGGATGGTATGGTGCTGGCTGGTGGAACACCTGTGTTTTCTTGGTTTTGATTGTTAGACCAAAATTAGCACAGGCAACAGAGAATCTGTCCATATTCTGCTGTATCTTGGCCTCAGAGGCTGCACTGAGTACACAACCATCTGCAAATAAGAAGTTCCACACCAACTCTCCTCCAACTTTGGTTTTGGCTTGTAGTCTTTTCAAGTTAAATAGTTTACTATCAGTTCAGCAGCTGCCCTTCACACTGTTTTCATCCTCATTAAAAGTGTCTGACAAAATTGCAGAAAAAACACCATGCTGAAGAGTTTGGGAGCAAGCCCACAGCCCTGCTTCATTTACTTGGTGACTGGAAAAACATAAAAGTGTCATTTCTCATTCAGACCCCATGTGTGCATGCCATCATGAAACTGACACACAATATCGATGAACTTCGGGCAACCAAATTTAACCATGATCTTCCAAAGGCCTTTACAATTGACAATGTTGAAGGCCTTGGTCAGGTCAACAAACATTGTATGCAGATCTCCATTCTGCTCCTGGAAATTCTTATGGAGTTGTTGGGCACCAAACACCGTGTCAGCTGTTCTGTGATCCTTTCTAAAGCCACACTGAGTCTTAGGCAGGTGGCAATCTTCCAGATGATTAATCTGTTGATGAAGGAGACTCTGGCAAGGATCTTGCCAGCAATGACTAGGACAGAGATTCTCCCTGTGGTTGTCACAGGACAGCTTGTTTCCTTTTCCTTTATAGTGACTGAGAGTAGAGGCATCCTTCAGCTCCTGAGGGATGACTTCCTCTCACTACATAATCTGGAAGATTTTGGTAATCCTCTTCCATCTCTGCATACTTAAGCATACTTGAGCAGAACTTTTGATTGACATATAGGATATAAAGCTAGGGAACCTTGAAATCATCTAATCTAAGACTTTCATTAAAGCTATGAGGAAAGAGAGGCCCAGAGAAAACAGGCTATGTACCCAAGGTCGCAAAAGAGAGTAAGTAGTAGAACCAGGTTCAAACCCACTGCATGTGATTTCAAATTCAGTGCTGTTTCTACTCCAGTCCCTACCTACAACACTTCCAAGAAGTGAGCATCCAGTCTCAGCCTGAAGATCTAAAATTATGGGGAATACAGAAAAGACAGGAGCAGCCTGCTGTATTTTTTGACATCTCTAATTGTTAACACATTTCCTGTATGGATCTGTTATGTTTGGGGTGAAATAATACATTTATACCATTTCTTTATGTAAGAAAGGAATTTGTTAAAGTGGTGTTTCATTGTAAAACTATCTTTCTTTCAAAGGGCATGGGACATGATTGAAGAATTAAATATTACTTTTCACTATGAATTTTCTCTTGCTGTGTTCTAAAAAAACATAATTGAAGACTATTGAGGGGATAATTTTAAATGCTATTCTTTGAAATGGAACAATGTGTAAATTGCCAAAAGCAAAATGTCACGATAGTGGTTAAAAGTGTTTCAAGAATTTAAGTTCTCTATTGAATGGGTGCCTTCAATAAGAAAACAACTTATGGTGTGATACCAAACAAGTACACTTTTAGTGTACTGCAAACTGAATATGAGTAAGGAAAAAAAAACTGATTGAATTCTTACTCCGTGTTAATAGAAGTAGTGTCCAGGTCATAGGTGTACTGTAGTTTATTTGGGTCAAATTGCATTTGGGGTGGTGGGTGGTGTGGCAACTCGGCTCTCAGCATGGCTTTTTCTTTTTTTACCCTTTTTTTAGATTGGGAAAATTCCAAAATATGACTTATGTTAGAGATGCTCCCTCTTTTTGGTATGGCAGTGATATTACACAATGGTGATAAGAATGGAACAAGGTGGTGATACCGTGAATTGAGCACTAGGCCTGGAGTCAGGAAGACCTGACTTTAGATCTAGCCTCAGACACTTATTAGCTGTGTGACTTGGGTAAGTCACTTATCGTATTTGTCTTAGTTTTCTCATCTGAAAAATGGGGATGATAATAATAATAATAATAATAATAATAATAACATTTGCAGGGTTGTCATGAGGATCAAATGAGATAATTATAAAATGCTTAGCATAATCCTTGGCACATAGTAAGCACTGTATAAATAGTAGGTACTATTATTCTTATTATCTGCTATCTTTGCTTCTAATTCTGTAAAATAGGGATAATAATATCTATATTGGGGATATTTACTTCCGGATATTTGAGTGCAATAATTAATTGAGGAGAGTGAAAATTCAGGTATTTCCCAATCTACTCAAGACTAATTAACAAGTGATATGGAGGAGCTATCTATGATGCCATAGGCTGGGGGATCAATCAGTCAGCTGGCAAGTAAGCATTTAATAATTACTTACTATATGCCAGGCACTGAGATAAGCACTGGGGATAAAAGAAAGACAAAAACAAAGTCTTTGCCCTCAAGGATCTCACATTTTAATAAGGGAGACAAAATACAAATAATCATGTATATGTAAGAGATATACAGATAATCTCAGAGGGAAGGCACTAGTAGGAGTAGAAGGGAATAATGAGAAAGGCCTCCTGCAGAAGGCAGAATCTGAGCTGTGTCTCAAAGAATTCAGCAAACATTTATTTAGCATCTATTGGTCAATGCCTTCATTGCATAGTGCTTCCATGGAGTTCAAGCCTTGGAATCAGGATGACTCAGGTTCAAATCACACATCTATCATATGCTGATTGTGTGACATTGGGTTAATCACTTAGCTTCCCTGTGCCAAAGCAACTCTCTTGGTCTTTAAGTTGAAGAAAAGTCAATTCTCTTCATTGGGATTTCCTTATGGAAAAGTTCCCTAAGTCAATAAAATTACAGATCCGGCTCAAGCACTAGGAACTGGTGATGTAAAACAAAAACTAAATGCCCTCTGCCCTCAAGGGTGATGGTTGGGAGGAGGGGAAAATAATTATCTAATACAGTGTTTTCCAAAAGTCTTAGTACAGCTTTGTTTTAATAGCTTAACACTGCACAAAGACTTTAGGGAAATCCTGTATTTGAGCACAATAATCAATTGAGGGGAATGAGAATATCAGACTAGACTTTATCCCAAATTATTTAAGATTAGTTAACTAGGAATGTGGAGAGTCTTATGTATAAGGGAAGGTGCTATGGGGCCTATTGGGTCCAGATGGACACTAAAAAATGAAGTTATTAGGGAAGAAATTCTCAATTGGAATATTTATAGGATACTAACTACTTTATATGGGCAGGCTTCTTCTAAGGAAATTCAGGGAGTTATGAGGATAGGCATGGGAAATTTTTTTTTATCTGAGAATAAAAGGTCATATGAAGGTGCTTATTTTCCTTCCTCCCACCTTTTAGAATTTTAAACATTAAGATTCCCACCCTAGAGGCATATAGTCCAGAATGGAAAGAGTTAGTTATATCTAACTGTCTCCAGTCACCCAACCATGCTTCACCACCATCTTCCTGCCATTATATGTAATATATAGATAGGTCCCAATTAGTGAACAATGAATCTCCTGAAATGATCACATGGATTTGTATTCCTATTATTCAAAGTTATAATTATGTAAAATATGATCATTGGTTCTAGTCTAAAGGAAATATACTGTGAGAATTCAAATAGTACAACTGATTTAGGGAGATTCATTATTCACATTAATTGGGACCTGGCAGGAGATTACCTATTGTCCTCCCAAAGTAGAGGACTACTTTCAAACTCTTCCTTTGGAAATGGTAAGCAAGGGAATGCTGTCACTGCTCTGGAAAGGAGAGAGCCCTATAGTTCCAATCTCTATCTTTTTTACTTCTCAGATCAAAACACCCTTTCCAGACCATAACTGTTCTATATATGTTATCACCAGCCACTGGAATGAAAGCTCCTTGAGGGCAAATATTTCTTGTCTTTCTATTTTTCATTCATACATTCATGCACATGAAGATGAAGTCATATTCCATCAGGTTAGGGGAATATACTTCCTAAACATAAAATCCTAATAAGAGGGGAAAATACCTTAATTATTAAAATCATTATTATATAAATTTATGTATGGCTGTGTACCATTATGAGCTTACAATATATGTATAGATTCTGTAACATGCATACATTCTATAATAAGCAATAGTGATTTATTGATTATATTTATATTTGCATTTATTTATATATTAGCTCTATTCCCTAGAAGGAAGGTCATACTTTATTGTTCAATTGTGTCTGATTCTTCATGTCCTCATTTGGGGTTTTCTTGGCAAAGATGCTGGAATTATTTGCCATTTCCTTCTCCCATCAATTTTACTAATGAGGAAAATGGAGCAAAGAGAGTTAAGTGACTTGCCCAGGGACACACAGATAGTAAGTATTTGAGGCTGGATTTGAATTCAGATCTTTCTGACTCCAAGCCTGGTGCTCTATCCACTGCACCCTCTACCTGCCCAAAGTCACAGAGTCACAAAATTCTAGGATATGAACATAACATTTTTTCATACATATGATATGAATAGTCTTAGAAATCACAAACTATGATGAAATGAATCAGGGCAGTCACAGTTTAATAGGTCTTATGCCATTCCCTCAATAAAAACAAGGAAGTTTATAATATTTTCTCCTTGACCTGGGAACTCTGGAATTTGGCTACAATATTCCTAGGAGTTTTCTTTTGGATTTGTTTTACAGTGTCTTGATTTCTCATAAAGTCACTAGCTTCCAATTGCTCTATTCTAATTTTTAAGGAGTATTTTCTTCAGCAAGCTTTTGGACTTCCTTTTCCATTTGGCCAGTTTTGCTTTTTAGGGCATTTTACTCCTCATTGGCTTTTTGGATCTCTTTTGCCGTTTGGTTTAGGCTATTTTTTAAGGTATTATTTTCTTCAGTATTTTTTTGAGTCTCCTTTAGCAAGCTGTTGACTTGTTTTTCATGATTTTCTTGCATCACTCTCATTTCTCTTCCCAGTTTTCCCTCTAATTCTATTACTTGCTTCTCAAAATCCCTTTTGAGCTCTTCCAAGGCCTGGGACTGATTCATATTTTTCTTGGAGGCTTTAGATGTAGGAGCTTTGACTTTGTTGTCTTCTTCTGGTTGTATGTTTTGATCTTCTTCGTCACCAAAGTAAGATAATATAGTCTGAGTCTTTTTGCAAGGTTTGCTCATGATCCTGGCCAATTACTTGAATTTTAAACCCTTTGTTAAGTTAAGAGTCTGCTTCCAATGTGGAGAATGGACTGTCCCAAGCTTTGGGGGTTTGTACAGCTGTTTTCAGCGATACTTGTAGGGACCTGCACATTTTCAGTTCTTCCAAGGTGGTATGATAACACAGGTGAGGTGTTTAGTCCTTTCTTGGCCTGTGCTCTGGTCTATGAGTGACAACAAGCAGTCTTTTCTGTCTTGGAACTGTGATAATTTCCTCTCTCCAGCCACTACAAGCTCCACCATGCCAGTGCTCCTCCTCACCCCAAGATTGCCACCCAGAACTGTGACCCAGATCCAAGCACAGGCAAAGCAAGAAATTCCTTCCTCAGCACTGGCAAAGAGATTCCCTGCAATCCCCCTCTGATCAGTCAACTGATTCCCCCTCAGTCTGTGGGCTGGAAGCTCAGGAGGCAGCCACTGCCCTGGGCCAAACTCAGTACTTAAGTTTGGGATCTAGCTTCTCTCTCTCTCACTGCAGAAACAGACTTTTCCCACTGATCTTCTAAGTTGTCTTTGGCGTTAGTGCATTGAGAAGTCTGGAAACCACCACAGCTGCCCACTATTCAGTCCTCTGAGGCCTGCTCCAGGTTCACTGTGGCCTGCACACCCATTCTGAACTGTGCTCCTCTTCCCAGCCTGGCACAATATACCTTTCTGATCAACCATCCAGGTTGTCTTGGGCTGGAAATTTGCTTCACTCTGTGTTTTTGTGGGTTCTGCTGCTTTAGAATTTGTTTAGAGCCATTTTTTGCAGGTATTTGGAGGGGTTTGGGGGAAAGCTCAAGCAAGTCACTGCTTTCACTCTGCCATCTTGGCTCTGCCCCCAAAACAAGGAAGTTTGGAGAAGGGATAAGTATTGGTGATTCCTTTTTGGACACCTTGAGTTTAAGATGCCTACTGGACATCCAGGTGGAAATATCCATTGAGTTATGTGAATGATGATGATGATGAAATGATGATGAAAGACTAGGGTTCTGGTGAGATTACAGCTACATATTTAGACTTTAGAGTCATCTGGATAAAGATAATAATTAACCCATGAAAGCAGAGAAGATCAACATGACATCAACCAAAAAGGATGTAAAGACTGAAGAGAAAGGTGCACATGATAGAACCTTGTGGGATACCAGTACTTAGAAGATGTGAGCTGGATGATTCAGCAATGGAGATAGAAAAGAAATGAACAGAAAGATAAAAGAGAATCAAGGGAAAATGTTTTTGTGGTTGTTGAGTCATTTTTCAGTTGTGTCCAACTCTTCATAATCCCATTTGGTATTTTCTCGGCAAAGGTAATGGAATGGTTTGCCATTTCCTTCTCCAAAAACAAGGGAGGAGATGATATCCTTGAAAATAGGGTCATCTATGGTATCCAATGCTTACAGAAAGGGTATGAAAAATGAGAAATGAGAAAAGGTCATGAGAGTTACCACCTTAGAGATTATTGGTAATTTTATAGAAAGTAATTAAAAACTAGTGGTGGTCTGCAGGCAGATAGCTGGAGATTGATAAATGACTAGGAGTTAGGAAATGGAAGTAATGGGTATGGCCCACCCTTTTTAAGGGTTTGGCTACGGAAAAGAGAAAAACAATAGCAAGAAAATTTCAGGGGTTGATAAGGTACAATAAAAGGGTTTTGTTGTTGTTATTTGTATATTTGTTTGGTTTTGTTTTTGCAGAATGGGTTAGACATGGCCATGTGTGTATGCAGCAATAGGAAGCCATTGATTGAGGAGAGAATGAAGATGTGAAAGGGAGAGAGAATGAACACATTCATGGAGGAAATGAGAGGGAAAAGGATTAAAAGCAAATTGGAGAATTTAGCCTTGGAAGGGAAAAGGCAACATTTTGCTCAGACATTGAAGTAAGAGACAGAATGGGGAATGATGAAATGAGAATTTTGTACATGTGGAATAAAAGAGAAGAAAGAATTCAATAGGAAATCTCTTTTTTCTTAGCATAATAAAGTAGTAAATATTAAAATAATTAGTGGGTCACTCCTCATCTTCCTATTTAACTTGTTACTATATTTAATCTTATCCTGAGCTCTAGAAAAATCCAGGAACTTGTTTATATATTTCCTCATTAGCTCAGAGGCCTTACTAGTTGGTGAAGTCTTATTTATTTAATCAAGTCAACAATTTTCCTTTCCCAATTTTATACACACACACACACACACACACACACGCATGCATGTGTGTATGTGTGTATGTATATAATTATATTTATATCTCAATCTCCAAGGTTTAAATAAGTTTTAGAGTTATTGAATATGCAATTTAATAATAACAAAATCAATAAAACAATTATTTATAGCATTTAGCTGTGAAAATGATCACAGCTAGAATCACCTCAAACCCTCATTGTAATTTCAGATGATTTCACTTTTGAGAACAGTCTCATGGTATTCAGTTTATTCGTTCAAACCACATCTAAATTGGGGTGATAGTTTGGCTTCACAGTCTTTTCCAGGTATCCTCTTCATTGTTTTTGTAAGATCAAGTTACAAATAGTTTCATTAAGAGAGAAAACCTCTGTATTCTCTTTCCCTCCTCTCTTCTCCAATTTCCCTCTAGTCACAATAGGAAAAGTTTTTAGTATTTTCAAGTCCTCACTTAATATTTTCTCCTCACACTTGTAGTTAAAATTCCCATTTCTAAACATTCCAGTTGGTCCTTAAAGCTACTTATAATCTATAACCTCTGTGGAGGAGGCTTTTGAAACAGGAAAATTACGTGAAATTCATATCAAGATATATGTCAGCATGTCTACTAAAAGATATGGGAAAAGAGAGACTTAAATTATCATGTATCTGCACATATGCTTCTGAGTGAAGGTGGAGAAAATCATGCAACTGTTCTCACTGTGTCTGTTACAAATTTATGTCATGTGACCTCAACTGGGTCCTCACCATTGCTAGACATTTCTACACTTTCCTTATCAACTTACTAATTCATTCTCCATAGCAGTTCTTAAAAACCTTGTTATCTCTTTTCAAACTTCCCATGGATCTTCCTCCCCCAACCCTCTCAACTGAGATCCTCACCTTTTATTTTACAGGAAAAAAAATGATGCCCTGTACCATGAGTTCTCTTTTCTCCCTCTGAGCATTTTTTCTGGTTGTCACCCTTCCCTGTAATGCTCTCTCTCTTTGTGTCTGCCTACTAGCTTCCTTAGCTTTCTTCAAGTCCCAATTAAAATTTTGTCTTCTACTAGGAGCCTTTCCCAATACCTCTTAATTCTAATGTCTTCCCTCTTTTAATTATTTCCTATTTTTTCTTGTACATGGCTTGTTTGCACATTTGTTTTCTTGTTGTCTTCCCCATAAGATTGTGAGCTACTTGAGAGTAGGAATGGTCTTTAACATTTTTTGTTTGTTTGCTTGTTTTGTATTCTGAGCACTTAGAACAATGTCTGGCATATAGTATAAGCTTAATAAATATTCGTTGACTGGCTAATTGTTTTATTATTTTTGTCCCTTTCTGCATTTTTCTTCTCTGCATAAAAAATTGATATTCTTTTTTGTGTATCTATTGTCACTGTATAATTTATCAGCCCTATCTTTCTTCTCCCCAAATAAAAACCTTTCTTTGTAACAAATATTCATGTCCGGGAAAAGAAATCAACACATTGGATGTATTTGAAAAGGCATGTGCATTTTTTGCATATCAAGTCCTTTACTTTTCCATCAAGACATTAATGGCAAAGTGGGGGGAGATCATTCTACCATCTGTCTCTTAAAACTCATTGTTTCCTGCTTTATTCAGAATTCTGAGGTTTTTCCAAAGCTGTTTTCTTCATATTGTTGTCGTCATTATTAAATAAATTATTCTCCAGGTCCTGCTCAATTGATTTGCATCAGATGATACAAGTTTCATTGGTTTCTCTGAATTAGCTCCTTTTGTCCTTTCTGATGATCCAATAATATTCCATACCTGCATATAGTGTAGTTCGTTCTGTCTTATTGTAGTTGATGCCTAACTATTTACTTTCCAGTTTTTTTCTACTGCAAAAAGTGTTATATTTTTGGACATATCCTGTTCATCTAATTTTGATTTCCTGTGATATATACCTGACACTATCCTTGCTAGTTTAGGAGGCATGTACAATTTAGTGGTTTTTAAAAATATAATTCCATAATATTTTCCATAATGTTTTCCTTTTTTGTCATCTTTGTCAATCTGATGGATGTGAAGGGTTGTTTTATTTTGCATTGTTATTATTTATTTGGAGCAATTTTTTTCTTAAGTTTAATAAAGTTGGAATTTTGACTTTTGAGAGAGTCAATTTTTAACAATTTATGTGTTGGAGATTGACTCTTATTCTTATGGTTTTTAATCAGTTCTTTATATGACTTGGATATTAGACTTTTACTAGAGACATTTGTTGCGAAGATTTTCCCCAATCTCAATTAATGATTTCCTTTCTGGTTCTTCTTGCATTAATGTCCTTGTACAAAAAAAAATTAATTAAAAACCACAATTTTCTATTTTATCCTTTATGATCATTCCTGATTCTTGTTTAGGCAAGAATTCTGAACTGTGTCATAATTCTCCTTTCTGAAAATCACCTCTAAGTGCATTAGGTTTTAATTTTAAAAAAAAGATTGCTTAACAGTGATGTAGGACAGATTGAAGTTGGATAAACATGAATTTGTAATAAAACAATCTGCAGTCATAGTTTTCTTCTGATATTGCTTGGTAGCCTTAGAGTAGCAGTGGAGAAAATTACTGTTAGGGATGATCCAGATTTGCAGATACATCAGAGAATCAAGAACATGGAGGCATTTCAGATGGTGAGACAGAATTAGAATAGCTGAGTTTGAAGATGAAGGTAGAGAAATTTAATGGAGACAGGAGTGGGAGTGAGGTCTTGTTGAGGTGGGAAAATACATCTGGGGTATGATAGAGTAAAAAAAAATGTGTCTTCGAACATTTTGTGAACAGCTGAGTGGTGTAGTAGATAGCGTGCCAGGCCTGGAGTCAGGAAGAAGTGAGTTCAAATTCAGCCTCAAACACTTACTAGCTGTGCGACCTTGGACAAATCATTTAACCTCTGTCAGCCTCAGTTTCCTCATCTATAAAATGAAGATAATATTTGCATCTATCTCTCATGGTTGCTGTCAGGATAAAAATGAGACAGGTGTTTGTAAGTGCTTGACAAACATAAAGTTGTATGCAAATGCTAGTTATTATTATTATTATGCGCATGCATATATGTGCATGGAATCTCCTTCCCTACCTCTTCTCGAAGGAATGTTGATTCTTGCCAGAAGGGAAACAGGAAGTTGGGGCCAGTGGCTGGTTTCTTTTCTCTTCTTAGAGAGAGTTAGTACTGGTCTAGAATTATATAGTACACACACACACACACACACACACACCACACACACACACATTTCTGGGGGAAATAACGTTTAGGTTCAAGCTGAGCTCCTGCTCAATATCCTGGGCATGCCCTAAGCTATGTATCCAAGGCTTATCTCTTCACCAAAAGCCAGTCCCAAAATGAACACATATAGCAATAGGCAGGTTGATGGCAAACAGAAATTAAACCATACAAATGAGAACATATACCAGACAATACACAGAGAAAAACAAGCTGTCCCACTAGGAATTAAAAATCTTTTTTTTTAATTAAAAATCTTAACTCAAACAACAGAGAGGGTCCTATATCTCACCCACAGGGAAGTTCCCCAAAGTCTGTAATGCCTGGTGATAGGGACATGATAATATGCTGGCTCTTCTATATGTTGGCTTCTTTCTTCTGGCTTTCTTTCTATTGTGGGAATGGATCGGAGTGTGGAACCATGTGACTTCTCTCCAAGAAAACTGAAACTAACTTCTCTCGATTTAACCCAACTCTACCATTCAAATAGTTGTGGAGCATCTTTAACAATAAGGGGAGTCTTATGCAAATGAGTTTTGAGACATAGGTTAAATTCTTCTTATGACTTCTTTTCCAATTTCCATTTGCTGGGTTTTATTAGTAATATACAGAAATGCTGATGATCTTTATGGGTTTCTTTTATTTACCACTGCTTCACAGTTCTCTAAGCAATGTAATTCTTATTACTTTGGATAATTTAGAGTTGACCCCATTGTCAGCTTTTAACAAAACAAGACAATTATACATATTAATTTTCTAGCTACCATAGTTTTGCCCATAATTAAATACTTATTCTTCATTTTTTCCTTTAATTATATAAATCATGTTTCTCCCCCTAAAAATTTTAAAAGCTAAACCCTGTTTTGCTGTTGAATTGTTTCAGTAATGTCTTATACTTTTTGACATCAATTGGGGCTTTCTTGGCAAAGACAATGGAGTGGTTTGTTATTTCCTTCTGCAGCTCATTTTAAAAATGAGGAAATTGAGGTAAACAGGGTTAAGTGACTTGCCCAGGGTTACACAGCAAGTAAGTGTCTAAGACCAGATTTGAACTCATGAAGATGAGTCTTCCTGATTTCAAGCCCAGTACTTCATACACTGTACCCCCTAGCTACCACTTCACTATATTCACCCAATGGGTAGTTGTATATTATCTATATCTATGTCTATGTACATCTATATACACACATATGTACATATAGGCATATATGTGTGTGCATATATACATAATATACGTGTGTGTGCATATATATATATGTATATATATGTATACATATATATATAAGTGTATATATATGTATACATATATATATACATATATATATATTTCTTGACACCCAGATTCTCATTAAAACATCACAATCTAAAAGAAAACATCATAGTCCTTGTATCCTAACAGCCAAACTTTTGAATTTGCCCCTCATAGTCACTCATGTTTATTGTTTGTGGGCATATAAGATCAGAACCCCAAAACATCTGGAAAACATTTAAAAATTGTTTCTAGGTTACACATCATTACTGCTATTATAAAAATAAAAATTAAAGGAAAGGTAAACAAATATAATGATTTTGCATTTAACTGATTAGCAAAGAAATATTAGCAGCAGCAAATCTGTTTCTATTCTAGACCTGTTTCAATATATGTATAGTACCTTCCATATTATAGATATTTAATTCTGTTTGTTGAGTTGAATGGTCTTGGATAAATGCGATGTTCCTCAGTTGGCAGAGATGTGACATTTTCTTCTAAATAAACCAGAAATGAGTTGAAATATATCCTCAATAATGACCTTCTAAATTTATGTCACAGTGGAATTAAATAATTAGGAAGAAAAATCAATCAATTTATCAATTGTTTTACAGTTTATAGAGTCATTACCAATGATTACTACTGTTTAGTTTAACTTAGAGATTGTGTTTGGAGTATATAACACTGGCAAATGAAACAGAAGTCACTAAGATAGTGAGGTGACAAAAGGGGAGGATGTAAAGTACGTAATATCTGATCAGCACAGAGAGGAGAGAAAAGAAAAGGTGAGGAAAGAAATAGCTACATATTGGATTTCTCTTTCAGAACTTCTTGCAGCCAAAAAATAAGGACAATTTTTGTTTATACCTAGGCTTTCATAAGAAATTAGTAAACACAGATCAAAGACAGTAAAAAAAAGCTTCTGTTGCAAGAAAGTTAGTAAAGTCATAGAAAAAGGCAAGAAAGCCTGGCATAGGTATAGCCTCATTTAGAAAAAGATAGTACTTTATCCATCTTTCTTTCTGAAAGCAAACAAGTTCAACAAATAAACAGTTTGCTGTCAGCCACATAAGCTTGCAACAGGAATGACAGAGAAGTGAGAACATCAATTATAATGCATATGAAACATCATAGGAATGTTCCAGGGACCAGAAGAAAATTTGGACCAAAAGGTCAAATCACAATATTGCTGTACAAAAATCCAACTTATCCTTGGAGAGGAAAGATTAAAAGGACTAGAGGAAGATTTTATTAATCTTCAGTTTGACAAGGAGAATAACGTCTTCCTTGAAAGAATGGAAGAGATATTTGACGGGAAAAACAGAGGAGAAAAAAGAATCTGACAACTAACAATTGCCTTAGGAGATGTTAAAATCCTAACCTAGGTCAGAAGGTTAGGTAAATAAAGTGATGCAGGGAAGAAATGGAAGAAAAAGGGTCACAATCTCTGGATGTATTTAATGACCATCCTGAGCCTCTCCTCATAATGCCTATCTTGATCTACTGAGGAGAAAGCAGATTCACAAGCTTCTAGCAACTGGGGGGATGGAAATCCACAGGTGTGCCGAAGCGAGAAGTCACCCAGGAAACTAAAAAACATTGCTAGGATTATGAAGCTCTAGTTATGAAATCTAGGGCTTTGAGGAGAACAGGAAATGGTTTCATTCTTTCTGTCAATTTAAAAATAAAGACTTCCAAAGGAAATGATTTGGGAGGTGAAGAGGTGGTTAAAGATTTTGATTTAATTTCTGGATCATAATCTAATGTGTAATTATGGATTCTTCATTAGGATTGTAATATATCTTTTGAATGCTGGTAAAATACATTTATCTGGAGACTCTTGAAAATGATCAAAAAGATTTAAGGTGGATATAAAAAAGAAGGGAAACAATTGCATCTCTCTCTCTCTCTCTCTCTCTCTCTCTCTCTCTCTCTCTCTCTCTCTCTCTCTCTCTCTCTCTCCCCCCTTTCCCTACTCTCTCTCTCTCTCCCTCTCTTCTTCTTGTTGGGGCTGCTTCCTTGTGCCTACCTCTCATTTCCTGTGTGCCTGATTCTCTCTATGGCATCTATCTACCTCTTCTTTAGGAAAAAGAAGGGTAGCTTGTAAGTCAATGTCTGGCCCTTGGCAATAACAAGGTCACAGTAGCTCCCCCCAAAAGAAAAGCTTATTGAATTTCTACCTGAATCAAGAGACAGTTTTCTCATAGTCCGAATCTCCTTGGCAATGATAAGACAGAACTAAGTAGGTAGCATTGAGATCTAATGATATATAATTTATAACTAAAGTATGGCTATGGAATGATATTTTACATATTTTAATGTAGCATAGGAAAATGTTTTTGTTTGTTCATTGTTGGCCCTGTAATTTCATTTGGATAGGGAGCTCTGGTCATGACCTTACCTTTACCAGTACAAAGTGGCACCTTTGCTAATATTACATTACCATTACCAATGAACACTATTATTTTGTTGTCTGAAAGAGTTGCATGGATACTTAGAGGTTAAATGACTTGCCCATAGTCATGTAGCCAGTATTAGGCAGAAAGGAGACTTGAACTCAGGTCTTTTTGACTCCACTATTCAGCCTACTTATTGAGACAGAATCAATTCTAGAAGGGTGGAGTTCTAAGAAGATATACTCATGTGAGAAAATGGATGAATCAGTGCAGGGAAGCACAGTGGGTATCATTTAGGAAAGGATCAATTAAGGAGAAAAATAAATGATATTTTTGTAGAAGGCTGATGGAAAAACAAAAACAAGAGGTTGCATGGAAATAAGCTAAAAACACTTTATTAAATGCTTTTTGGCTATCTAGGAAAACATACTGAAAAATTTCTTGGACATATCCTTCTTTACTATTAACCATCAATTAAACAATGTTTTTAAAAGTTCTACTTTGTAAGGAGGGGGGACTTGTTGGCAACTATTTGTTGTATCAAACCAAAAATGTGTGGATAAAATTGATTTAAAAATAAAATATAAATAAAAACATATATATGTGTATATATACATATATATATATATATATGTATGTATGTATGTATCCATGTTCTATCAGCTTAACAATGTAATAAAAAAGTAATTAAGTTGCAACTTTGTAGGACTTGTTCTAGATGAAACCATCAGAAACAAATTTAATCCTTATAAGTGAGGAGAAAATAGAATTTTTTCTAGAAAAAGACTAAATGATCACTTGTTAGATTTTGTAGAGGGGATAGAGCCCTGGATTTAAGTATCTTAGCCCTAAAATTGCTCCCAATTCCCAGAGTATATGGTGCTCTAAGATGAAGGGGCCACCTATGGCTGAAAGCCATGGACAGAGGCTACAGGGACAAATCGAGGATTGCAATGAAAAAAATTCAAGTTATCCAAAACAAGAGTGAATTGTCTCTGGCTGTTGTGGCTTTCCCCTCTCTGGAGGTCTTCAACCAAAGCCTTGCATTTTGTCCATTGTGTAGGCATGTTTTCAGCTGGATTCTTCCTCAGGTCCAGGGTGCATTTGATGACGTCTCAGGTTCTTTTTCATTCTGAGTATTTGTGATTTTTGAACTTTGATTGTTTAACCTCTTTCTCTTTTTCAAGTCCATCACTCTTATTTTGAATTACTTTGTTTATCTATCCTGGACCTCATGTGCAATCACTTCACCAATATGTTCTTCATTCCTTTTAAAGACTTTGTTTTCTATGGTCTCTCTCCCCAGGATATGATACATACCTTGCCACTGTCTAAAGCAGAGTTCTCCAGGTAATCTGGAATGGCCTGTTAAAACATGGGCTAGTCAGATCACTTTCATTGAGTAGGAGTGAGAACCTAAAGAAGAGACTATTTAGCCTGCTAACGTTTAAAAAGCTCTTTACAGCAGAAAACAACTTCAAAAATAGAATAGAAGATAATATAATATAAGAAATAATATAATAGCAATAACATAATATGACATAACAACATGACACAGCACAATGGAATAGAATATGTTACATGTATATTTGTAAATATAATAATTTATCAGTTGACTTTTTAGTCATTCCTCCACAGTGTCTTTAAATTTGCTCTTCATTTCCTTTTGCAGGGCTATCCCTCACCTCACTCCACAATCACCTCATATCTAAATTAAAGAACATTCTTTACTGGTCTTCTGTCTCCAATTTCTCATAATCTTTGGTTATCCTACAGACAGGTACTGCCGTAATCTGTCTGAAACATTACTTTCAACTTGTAATTTTTTTTACCAAATACCTATATTGAATCGTACAAATAACATTTACATATGTATGCATCTGTGCCTATCCTACATATAATATAGATACATCATATACATGTAGATTTATACATCTATACATATGTGCATGTATAATATATGTATATTTTATATATACTTACATACATACATATACACATACATATATATTTTACTAGAGCTGTGATTTCATTGTTGCTATAAACTCTCAGGAAGAACAATTCATTTGCTGTTACAGATTAACTTGTGCTCTGAACTTGTGCTCCTAGAAGTTAAATGACTTGCCCAAGGTCACATAGCTACTATGTGCCATAGGTAGGATTTGAAGCCAGGTCTTCCTAACTGCAAGGACAGCTCTTTAGCCACAATGCAATTTCTTTTGGAAACTGTGCCTACTGAACCAAAAGTAAATTTAGTACACAGCGTGTAAGACTTTTCTTTAACTTCCTTCTTATAATTATATACCCGGTATTGGGATTTTTCCCTCCACCTCCCTTTGTAAAATGAATGATGTCTTCTGGCAGGATGGTTGATGCGAGGGCTTAGAGGAATGTGAGGCAGCTTGACCCAGAGGGAAGAACATTGGATTTGCTGGTACCTAAGATCAAATCACACAACCTGTGTGACCCTGGGCAAGTCACTTTATTTCTTTCCATGTCAGTATTCTCATCTTTCAAATGAGGGCCTTGGATTCAGTGACCCTGGAGGTCATTTCCAACTCCAAACCTACAATCTTAAAAATTGCTTTTCCTTCTTATTCCACTACAGTGCTTTTAATGATGCCGTACATTTGCCTAAGATTGTTTTTAGGAGAGATAATTAGGGAGATATTGAAGCTCATTGTTGGTTCTTGAAAATATGGGTAGTGCTCTTTCTGGTAAGTAACACAACCTCCAGGTGTCAGAGGGAAAAAAAGAACATTAAAATTTGTAGTCACTGTCACTGCAGATGACACATATATTGTGTAGTATCAGGTAATGACTTTCCAAGGTTTTCTGAGTGGGGATTACAAGTAGAAGTGAGAAATTTTCCTGTGAGAGCCAAGGATTTTTGTTACTGTTGTTTGTTTGTTTGTGGTATCTCTGACACCGAGGCTTTACTTAATGAATGTTATTTCTTTGTTCTCCATTATTGCTTCTCCCATCTAGCCAAGCCAGACTCCTTTTACTTTTTAGATAGAGATGATATGTAGATATCAATATAGGTTTCAATATAGACATAGATATGGATGATAAAAATATAGATGATATTGATATAGATACAGATAGATTGATGATAGAGATACTGATACATCTTATTTGTCTCTTTCCCCATGTCTTCGTTCATACTATTCCCCTTTCCAGAATGTACTCTCACTTCTTTGCTTGCCAATAATCATCTCTTATCAATTTTGGTCCTTCAAAGCATTATTCAAGAGGACTTTTCTTTAAGAGATTGTCCCTGAATAGCTCCATCACATAATCACACATTAGTCTGCATTCCTCAGCACTCATAAATAGCATTAGCAATATTGCTGGGGAAAAGAACTGATAGGAATAATAGCCCTTCCATCTAGGCTAGGTTAGTTTTGTAACATCCACTAAGGGCCTTGTTACCCAGGCTAGACTAGTGGGGTTTTTTTGTCTTTTTTCTTTCTCTTTTTTAGTTTTTAAAGAGAAATGAGGAGAAAGCCATCATCAGAATCAGGAAGCTGTTGTTCAGACATTTCAGTCTTGTCTACCTCTCTGTGACCCCATTTGGGGTTTTCTTGGTAGAGATCCTGAAACAGTTTGCCATTTCCTTCTGCAGCTCATTTTACAGATGAGGAAACCCAGACAAACACAGTTAAGTGGCTTGCCCAGGGTCACACAGCTAGTAGGTGTCTGAGGCTGAATTTTGAACTCAGAAAAATGTTTCTTCCTAACTCCCATTCTAATACTCTATCCACTGTACCACCTGGCTGCCTAGTGGTTTTTGTTTGTTTGTTTGTTTGTTTTTGAAGGCAATGAATCCATCTTGAGATTTCATAAATCTAGAGGATTTATCTGGAACCAATGATTTGTCTTCCTGGTCACCTGAGGCATCAAAAACCTGAATGTATGTAAGGATTCCAAGTTCCTCAGACTTGATGGATTACTGGCTGCCAGTGCATCAACATGCCTTTCTGACCAAGTGAGCTACTGGGCCTCATTCAAAGATGAGAGAAGCTGAATCTGTCTGACTGTCCTTTTAATGCTATTGTTGATGGGAGATGTTTAATGTTATTTTGTGAATGGTTAATGGTTAATATTATTTTGTGAAATATGATGTGGTCATCAAATGTCTCATTTCATTCCAGGTCTTGACCCAGGATATTTGTCATAATCAGGGGGATTGACATACAATGACCTTGGGGTTGATGTGAGAAAGGGATAATGCGGGGATAGAGACCCTGGTTGGTTGGGTGACCTTGCATGGCTTCTGCACTTCTCTCCATTCTTCTGGCTGCAATATCTTGGATACTCTTAATGGGATAGGGAAGGAGCCTCCACTGACCAAGAGAAGAGGACTACCAATAACAAAAGGAGTCTAAGTTGACTTGGCTTTCCAGAAGACATGGACTTTGATTAAGCTGTCTGAGACAGTGCAGAGAGTCAGCAAATCAGGCCAACAACCATTCATTAAGCCCCTATTGTTTGCCAGTCATCGAGCTAAGCACTGAGCATATGAAAAAAATAATCTCCTTATTCTTAAGGAACTCATGTGTGGTTAGTGAGGAAGGTAAATGACACCTATCTCCTAAGATGCACTATAAGGAGCTAAAGAATGGTGATTGCAGCAGCCAGTTCTGATCTTGTTTTGTGATGGAGCAATCAGGGGGAGTGATGTGTTGGCATGTAGACACTGGTGGAAAACAGTGCAGTAGGTCTCAATAAAGTGGGCAGTAGCTCCAGCAAAAGCAGTAACTCAGGGAGAATGATCTATAGCCTTTTGCTTTGGGCACTCTGTAGCTTATAAGGCCCTTCCACATTGTTTCTAACACACAGTGCTCAGCACCACAATTACCTCTACTCAAGAGCCAAATGGTGAAATCATTGGTAGGTACCTTGTTTTGATTAACTGAGAAGTAGAATTGTTTGGAACTATCTTGCTTTCTGATGACAGGGGTGGAGTGAAATGAAGTGCCTCTGAAGAACTACCCAGATACAACCCATGGAAAAATAAGGTAACTATCAGTACATGTCTCTAAAAGGGTAAAGATTTGGCATCACCCTCTCCCATCCCCATCCCCATCCCAACTACTAAGGAACCCAGAGGGAAGAAGATTATGACAGGGGGATGAAAAATACTGAAAGAATATCTTTGCTGTTGGATTTTAGTGTCAACTTGGGCCCCATGATGTGGGCAATATAATGAGGAAATATTTTGATAGTTGGTGAAGAACATCTAAAATAAGTACCACAGTTTATTTTCTTCTACATTTGTTATCCAGAATAATTTTACTTCTATAAAGGTCTCAGCCAAATACATTGAATCACTGAAAAGGATATATGACCTCTTAGCTACTGTCACCTAGATGGCCCTGACCCAAAATAAGGATTGATGATGACACTGGAAGTGTTATCTAAACTCTGGAGAAGGTACCCACTTTCTTCATCATGGCAAATAACTACTGATCAGCTAGCACCAGTTGGCAGATGATCACAGGAACCCTGAGAGTGGCATCGCCCTCCAAATTACCAGTACTATTTCTGGCCCAATCCTCACAGCTCCTGTGGAGAAGGCTCAGTCATCCCTATCAACTACCACTCACGGGGCAGGACAATTAACTTAGCTAAAGCAGTAAGGCACCCTGAGGGAGAGAAAGGAGGCAGTATGTGCCAGGCAACTCACATCCCCACTTTGATGTGACTACCTTGACTGCCATCTTCCCTTAGACACTGATGGAGACACCCCAGAACTCTGAACACAAGTACCTTGGGGACTCAAGTGACCCCTGTGGAGAGGCTTCCTGGCAACTGCTACTGCAGGTGCTATAGCCTCAGTTAACTGAAGGCCTAGGGGAAAAAAAAATTCTTGTTACCAAAGCCCTAGGCTTTGTCAGATAATTTAATATCGAAAGTTGATATGAATTTGGAATCTCAGTAACCTTGGACAATCATTTAATTTCTCTCAATCTCAGTTTCTTCATTTATAAAATAGAACAATAATATTACCTATGATTATTGTGAGATTTAAATTGGAAAATGTCTTTAAAGTGCCTTATAGATCTTAAAACTCTTAAAAACTGTCAACTATTGGTAATACCATTTTATCTTGTCAACTGCTACTACCCTAGACATGTTTTTTTTTTTCACTTTCCTTGTATCCCAAGTGCTCAGCAAGGTGCCTAGAACATTGGAAACACTTAATAAATATTTGTTGATTTCTTGCCAATTTAAAAAAAGGATGGGTCTTATCTCAGGATTATAAATAACCATAAGCATTAGTGACAGGCAGATTGAATTGAGTTGTAACTGGTGACAAGGCATAGTGTAGAGACTAGACCCATGATTTCACTTGTACTGCTATCACTCAGGTGAGGAAACTCCTTTTAACAGTGCAGAATGACATCCTCTCTGTAATTTATAATTTTAGAGAGTAGCCTATAGGACTGAAAGACCAAGTGATTTGTTACATAAACAGCTTATGTCAGAGGCAGGATTTGAACCCAGGTCTTCCTGACTTCAAAACAAGCTCTTAATCTACTACCATGCTGCTTCTAAGTATGGGTAACTCATTAACCTATACTAAATAATAATCCATGTTTGTTTATATCCTTTTCAGTGATTCAATGTAATTGGCTGAGACCTTTATAGAAGTAAAATTATTCTGGATAACAAATGTAGAAGAAAATAAACTGTGGTACTTATTTTAGATGTTCTTCTCCAACTATCAAAATATTTCCTCATTATATTGCCCAGTTTGGCCTTCAGCCCTTCTTTTTTTAGTACAAGCTATTTCTTCTAGTACAAATCCATAGGATTATAGTGGTCAAAACAATGTAACTATATTTTAAAATTCCTTTGCTAAGATAATAAATACTTTCCCAACTCTACCCTGCTTGTGGAAACTGGAGTCTACTGAAAATAATGGTAAAACATCATATGAGATGATAGCCTGATGTCATGTGGTCCAGTCCAATCAATTTCAGTTGTCAAGAAAGAGACAGTCGGCTTATAAGGGTCCTGTGGGAGGTTAGAACACTGTGTGTTAATGCATGGAACCATCAGATGCTGAAGGAAGATGTCATCTGAGCTCCTACTCTTTGGAAGCTGATAGCAATTTTGGAACAGGATACAATGCTGCAGTTTTGCAAAATCACCACACTGAGCAACAGAGTGAATAAATGTTAAGGAGTACTATGGAAAGTCTAGTATAACATCAGGGATTGTTTTCACCAAAGGATTATCCAATAATTGAAATAGGCATTTGGGACACTAACATAGGAAAGCTGTAATGCCATAATTTTTTTAAATAAGCTTAATATCAAAGATAGGTTGTTTTAAGACAAGGCTTAAGAAGTACATTTCAGGCATTATTTGAAAAGAAAAAAATAGTTCAACTTAACAGAAGTCAGGTTGGTATGCATCTTGATAATTTTATTTTATATTATTTTTATTTTAAAATGCACATGAATGTGCAAACTTAAAAGATGTTTTTTATCTCTCAAACAAAGAAACTAAAACAGATTCTTTATTTCTAGTTAATTAAGCTTTGCTTAAAAATGCAAGCAAAAACAGACATTTAAAACATACACAAAAATAACAGGTATTTTTGACATGGGGGCTTGCCTGGGTATTCCTAGTAACCCTATGACCACATCTAGGCAAGAAATAAGGCAAAAAAATTGTCTCTTTTACTTAGTTAAAAAAACAAACAAATGATCACGGAGGGGAAGACCCTCAGGGTCTGGCCTAAACTGGAACAATTGCCACTTGCATTCACTCTGAGGTGAGGCTGTGGACTTTGCACAGCTCTGCCTTTCTTAAATCCAATTCACTTTGCAAGTCGTGAAGTCACCTTCCTGACTTCACCTTCCTCTTCAAGGCCAAAGAATAACTAACAACGACAAGAAAAACAACAACCACAACCTGACCATGTCATGTTGTTCTCTGTTCACTTGTTTGAGAAAAAACCTTAGTTTATCATAGCCTGGATTATATTATTTATTTCTGGATATAGGAGGCAGGCATTTCATGGGTTTAGAGAAGTAGAAGGATAACTAGATTGAGAATTCGGAATCCTAGGTTCTAGGGCTATTTTCCCAACTAACTCGCTTTGTGACTTTGGAAAATTTACTTCATCTCTCTATTTCCCAGTTTTTATAAGTGTAAAATGAGGGGCTTGGACAAAATTATATCTAGGGTCCCATCCAGCTTTACATCCTATGCTATAATCTTTTGACTAATGACCTTTAATTTTCCTGAGGCACAAATCTTCCAGCCTGCACCTTTCCCCAGCAAATATCTCTCTCACTAATCTGTTTGAAATTTCTATAATGCAAAATGTTCCTTTGAGCTATGATATCATTTCTAGAAGGTTCCTTCCTAAATGCAGATGTCTTATCTGGAAAGTGCTGCACACTAACACATGAGCGCGAGTAAGTTTTTCAAAAGACTGAGAGTCCCCAAGGTTTTGACAAGTACATTTTGATGAGCAGCATTTACAGCATGAAAGACTGCACTTTGGGCTTCATGCACATTTAGGGTTACAGAACAGAATCATGCTCAGATAGAGGCATCCTGAGGTGCTTGAGTTCCTAATGATGGTGGTATCATGAGCAAGAAAAGGGGACCTGGAAGAAAAAATTAATAGGCTCTTAGGTTCATAGAGTTAGAATTGGAAGGGACCTCTGGAGCCCTGAAAGCCAATCTCTTCTTTTAAAACTGGAACCTAGAGCCCACTTCTTGATTCCACTTCTAGAGCTAACCATTTGATTTTGTGTCATTTGTATGCTTTAAGAAAATCACTTTGACAGCTGTGTGGAGGATGGATTGGAATGGGGAGTGACTTCACAGATGCAATCCAATTAGAAGGCTATTGCAATAATATGGATTTAGGCTATCATTGAGGTTGTGAACCTTGTTAACTGGAAGAATATTGGTACCCTCAACAATAATAAAAAAGGTTAGCTTGGAGGAGAAGGAACATGAGTTTCATTTTGGGTACATTGTCCTGGAGATGCCTATAGGACATTCAATATCAAATGTTTAGTAGGTAGTTAATTGGCTATGCTGTACTATGACTGGATGTATAGATCTGGGACTTATCTGCATAAAAATGGTAATTAAACCCATAAGGGATGCTGAGATCATATCATTGAGAGAATATAGAAACAAAAGAGAAGAGAACCCAGGCCAGAGTCTTGGGGGCCTCTGGTTTGTGGGAGGGACATGAATGAAGATATAGTAATAAAGACTGAGAAAGAGCAGTCATATAGGTAGGAAGAGAATCAGGAACAAGTAGAATTATGAAAGCCTGGAAAGGAGAGAGAATCTAACACAAAAGTTGTCTACAGAGTCAAATGATGCAGCTAGGTCACAAAATATAAAGATTAAGAAAAGGCCATTGGTTTTGGAAGTTGATATCATTGGTATCTTTAGAAAGTATAGTTTCAGTAGAATGTTGGGGTTGGAAGCCTGACTGAAAAGGGTTTAAGAGAGAGGAAGAAGTGAGGAAGAGGAGACACCTCAAACTGTTTAGCACAGATGAGGAGGAAGGTTTATAGGATGATCTTGCTTTTGAGAAAGAGAAGCAGTTTGGGACATGTAAAAATCCTGTTGAGTATTTTTTTATATTGAAAAATAATAAGTACCTGTTTACAAATTGGAACATATTTTTGATATCATTATAATGCCATATGCTGCCATAGTTGGCATAAGAAGATTAACATACAGTATGAGTGACAGTCATATTACCACTAAAGCATTGTGTAGAAATCCACAATGATGCACAATATACTGACAGGTTGTGCTTATTGTTTGTGAAGCCATTAAAAAGAAAACATACATAATGTACAAGAAGAGCACTGCCAGCTATGACTGCCATGCTTGTCAGAAATGCTGGTTGATATTAAGCAGTTGGAGGAAGGTTGTTGATTAAATCTGTGTCTTGAATTTGTTGAGCATTGCATAGGGATATTACAGGAGGTCGTGTTTTCTCAGTGACTTCTGTGCTAGGATATTCACTGGCTTATAGAATGTGTCCCCTTAGTACCCAAGATCCCAATTAAAGAGGGAAAGAAAATCAATCCACTGGTTGTTTCTCTAATATAGCTTCAGGCAGTTTACTTGCTTAAGCTTTTCACTGAAGTGATAGACTTTTTGATTGAATCAATTAAAGTGGATACTCGAATAGGTATGGTCCAATAACGAATTGGGAGGTGGAAGACCAGAATCCTGGTTTTCTGTGTCAGACTTTCTAGCCCCATGGTTTTGGCAAATTATTTAACTTATGCAAGTACTCAATTTATTCATCTTTACAAGGGGCATAATAATATTTGTAGAAGAGTTGTGCAGGATGGGCACATATGGATAGACTGTCATATCTGCATCACTAGAGGGGGTATCCAAAATAAGTGGTATCATATACAAATCAATAGGTAGCTGGATACTGTTCAGTGGAACAGTGGATAGAGCTTGGAATCAGGAAGATCAATCTTCAGGAATAAAATTTAGCCTCAGGTACATATTAGCTGTGCAACCCTTGGCAAGTCACTTAACCCTGTTTGCCTCAGTTTCCTCACCTGTAAAATGAGCCAGAGAAGGAAATGGAAAACCACCTCGTATCTTTGCCAAGAAAACTCCAAAATGGAGTCACAAAAAGTTGGACATGACTGAAACAATTGAAAAATAAATACAAATCAAGCCAATCAAAGATCCATTTAAGAAGCTTGCTTTGAAGAAAGCTCAGTAAGTGGGAAAGGATTAGGTAATGTGAGCATTATTATTTTGGCATAATTGTTGTATCCAATGCATGAATAGTGGAAAGGAGAAAAAAAAGAAACAAAATGAAAGGGAATATCATGAAATCAATTCATCATGAAGGAGAAAGAAACAGGCATTTATTAAGTGTCTACTATGTACCACTCACTGTGCCAAGAATTTTAGAAATGTTCCATTTAATCCTTGCAGCCACTTTATGAGTTGCAGCTATTATTATCCCCATTTTACAGTTGAGGAAACTGAGATAAACATAGGTTAAGTGACTTACTTGCCCAAGGTCACACAGCCAATAAGTGTCTGAGGCTGAATTTGAAACTCAGGTCTTCCTAAACTTCACTTCTCAGGCTGAGTGCCACTAAGATCATTAGCAAAACCTGTGATTTTTATGGAATTACAAAATCTTAAGTTTGGGAAGGAACTCAGAAGTCATCTAATCCAAACCATGACCAGAAAAAAAATCCTTTCTGTAATAGCACTGACCAGTGGTCATCTGTCCACAGAGGGAACCCACTACCTCCCAAAACAATACACTCCATTTCAGGGAAGCTTTAAATCTTTCCTTACATAGAACTCATATTTGTCTTTCTTTATTTTCAGCCCATTGCCCTTAATTCTCCTTATTGGGGGCAAGCAGAACATGTAAAACTTTTCTCCATAACCACCATCTAAATACTTGTTTAGATCCAGGTAAGATCACAGAGACTTTGGAGGAGAAACAAACACACACACAAATACTTACAGACACGCATTCAAAATATAAACAAAACTGGGCAGCTCTGTTACCCATAACTATTAGTCCAGCTTCCAGGTATAGATAGACACCTATAGGCTTGTGAATTGAGACACTCAACACAGTCCTCGTTTTACTATCAGAAGAAACATGGGATGATGTTGGAAAAATAACAAGTGCCATAAAAATTCAGATTCAAAGGAAACTGTAAGAAACCTTAAGAAGTTCATGCCAGGTGTATAGTACATGACAAGCAGTATGCTATTGTGGTAAGAACACCATGCTTGCGGTCAGGAGAGAGCTGCATTAAAATACCATCTTCAACACTTCCTAGCTGCACAACCATGGACATATCACCTTTAACTTCTCTGAAACTCAGTTTACTTTATTTGGATGATAGAGATAAAGAAACAGAGCCAAGATGGCAGAGAAGAGAAGCACTCAGCTGAGCTCCCTCAATTTCTCCTCCAAACAGCTCTAACATAATACCTCAAATAGAATTCTGGAGTGGCAGAACCAACAAAAGGTCAAGTAAAACAATTTTTCAGCCCAAGACAACTTGGAAGGTGGCAGGAAAGGTTTGTTTCACCAGAGTGGTGGCTGCGCCTATATTATGGTGCAGTCCATCTGCTCAGGTCACTCCAAGGAGCCAGCAATGGGCCTTGGGGGCATCTGCATTGGCCCCAAAAACAAATTCTAGAGTTCCTGGCCCATTGAGGGTGAGGAGGTCAAACAACTGTTCAGAAGGAGATTGCAGGGGACTCTTTGCTAGCAATGGATTCAGAACCCTGTGGCATTGCCCATTCACAGTTCCTGGTCACAGGCCCAAGTTCAAAAGGAGCAATAGCATTTTTGGCCACAGGGGAACAGATGCCTGCGTGCTTCCAGGGCTAAAGGAGTACCTGTGGTCACTCACAAGGGAGTAGAGATCTAGGTCTGAATTCCAAGACAGAAGAGAACACTAATAATTGTGACTACAGGAGAGCAGAGGCCTTGGTCACACTCAAAGGGCCAGGAGGAATGCTAATGCTGGTGGCTACAAGGAAACAAGGTTCCTTTTGGGGGTGTTGTCCTTTGAAGAGGACCAATGACATCATGGGGCGACGTCCTGACTCAAATGTGAATTGAAGTGAGGAAGAGTGGCATCAACCTTACTCTTTCTTCCAGAGTCATTGAAGTCTAGTGGCATGACAAAAGTCAGCGGGAGTGGCCATGGCTTGTCATTCCATGGATGACTTTGGTGTCTTCGATGTCTGATCAGACTCTAAGCATTCCATAGCACCTGCTTCAGCCATCTTCACTGCCACTGGAACAAATTGTTCTCACCTCCCCATTCTGCTGGGAGAAGTCTTTATATGCTTGGGGTAGACACCCCCCTTACTCACTGACTGGTTTGTGGCCTGTGGGTTGCCCGCAATCTAGTTTAGCCTATCCGTCAAGATGTTTTACCTGGGTGTGGCAATCGCACATGCTAAAGCTTCTTGTGAGAATTGAGTGCCAACTAGACATCAAAGGTGGATGAGCAGTCTTGAAAAGGGCTTGACAAGGCCTCACACCAGAGGTGCTAGTCTTCCTTGAATATCTCATAAACTAGACAAAGTCCCTTCTTGGGTAAAGACAAAAGAAGAGTCCAAGAGAGCAATGACCATACCTCTCCCCAGATCATTGTACTTTGGAAGCATCAAAAATCTACACACCCTCAGAGCTAACTCTAATACAAGTAGCAAAAAAGACCTGAAGCTTAGGACAATTTCTCCAACCCCCAAGGAGCAGAGGTCACATTTAGCATTGTTAAGAGTAAAAAAAAAAAAATAGGCTGGGAAAATGATCAAACAAAACAAAACAAGACAAAAGAAACTGACCATAACAAGTTACTATGGTGATGAGGAAGATCAATATAGAAATCCAGAAGAAAACAGTATCAAAGAAGCTATAAGCAAAGCATCAAGGAAAATGTGAATTGGTCACAGAAAAAAAAGATTCCTAGAAGAGCTCAAAAAGGATTTTAAAAATCGAATGAGAAAGGTAGAGGAATAGTTGGGAAAATAAACGAGAATGATCTAAGAAAATAATGAAAAGAGAGTCAACAGCTTGGTAAAAGAGGCATAGAATATACTGAAGAGGATGACACTTAAAACCCAGAACTGGACAAATGATAAAAGAGGCACAAAAACCTACTGAAGAGAAGAACACCTTAAAAAGCAGAATTGGCCAAATAGAAAAAGTTAGAAAAATCCACTTAAGAAAAGAACTCCTTAAGAAGTCAAATTAAAAGTGGTACAAAAACCCACTGAAGAAAAGAGTTACTTAAAAATTAGAATTGGGGGGAAAAATTTAAAAAAATTAGAATTGGGCAAGTGGAAGCTAATGACTCAATGAGACATCAAGAAACAATAAAAATCAAAAGAACAAAAAAAATAGAAGAAAATATGAAATATCTCTGAAAAAAAACCACAACTAATCCAGAAAATAGATTGAAAGAGATAATTTAAGAATTATTGGATTACCTGAAAGCCATGATCAAAAAAAGAGCCTGGAAATTGTCAAAGAAAACTGCCCTGATATTCTAAAATCAGAGGGTAAAGTAGAAATTGATCTCTGATCACCTTCTGATACCCCAAAATGAAAACTCCCAGGAATATTATAGCCATATTCCAGAGGTTTGGAAGGATTGTGTTTTGCCTCAGTGGAGATATTACTCATACCCTGTGACCTCCCCTCACACACTGCCCCACCACCTGTCAGTGAAACCCCAGCCTCATCAACAATGTATCTGAAATTGGTATTTTGGGACATCCAGCTTCAGTTTTCCTCTCTTGTAGGGTTCTATGTGTGTGCCTCAGCCTGAATTCCTTGATATTGACTTGGCTATGACTATGCTATGATTCTAAGTGATCCAGGTAAAACTAAGCCCAGTACATCTGGATGTGGTTGCTCCTGCTGCTGTAGTCCAGCAAGCCAGGACTCCTCTGACAGGTGGTCAGTAAATATTCAGTGAATCAATTTTTTTTCCCATGGATTTTTCCGCATAGTCAACTGCAAAACTACTTCGTGCAGTCATGTAATAGACAAGTTTGGTAATAATTAACATGCACACCTGCTTCATGAAGAAAAGGATTTTGAGCAAAATAATACTTCAATGAACAGGAAGGAATTACTTAGTAATGCCTTATGATTCTTCCAATAACTTAAGATACTTAGTCATGGAACAATGAAGACTAACAAAGAGTGAACAGCTTAGCCTCTTGTAGCATTTATAAGGAAAAGTAAGTATGGTAGGAGAAATATCTTAATACTTTCCCCCATGTTTTTAAAGAGAGACCGTGCTTAAGATTTGACTGGCTCAGGGGACTAAAGGCTTGCTTTGACATCATAAACCAGTTATCTGAGTACAAAATAGCACTCCTGGTGCTCTCTGATGTTTGCTTATCTGTGTACCATAATGGACAAAGAAGATCCCAACAACTGAATCAATTTGAAGTGTCCTCAATGCATGTTCTTGTTCAACATTCTTATCCTGCTATGGTTAAGTAAATCTCTTTTTGTTAACTATTGGATGATCTATGACAGTATCATTTTGTTCTAATTACCAAAATAAACAATCAGGGAACTGGACTGAATCAGGTTCAACCAAGAAGAACAAGCGAGGAAAGATGCTTTTTTCATTTCTTTCTATAGTTAAAATTATGGACTATGTGTCCAACAAATACATATATTCTAATTTGAAGATGTTTATATAAAAGATTCCAAGCACAAAAATAAAGTATCAAAATATGTTAAATGTACTATCATCACTAATTAAAAAAATTAGCATGGAGTTGTTTAATGTTGTTCTCTTATTTTATTGTAACACTGTTGGGGTGGAGTAGCAATCAGTATGATTCAAATATTCCTATTTGCCCCTCATCTTAATACTGCAATTGCCCAGGTGGATTTTCTGGTGTAAATATTCACTTTCCAATCTGGGAAACAACATCAGAGAATCTATTGTTTTCTTTTGTTAGCTCCAAGCCCCTAGACAGAGATTACATTTCTGACAAAAGTTCAGTATTGTATCTGTCTCTATCTTTCTCTCAGAATGTTTCCTCTCAACTTGCTGATTTCCAACTGTGTACACAATAAGAACTCAGCAATTAGCACCTTCTAACTAGTGGTTAATACTTTATAAAGACAAAGTAAATATTTAAAACAAAGAAATATAAACATATACTCTAGGTGGTCAGAGGAAATGCTTTCCTGATCTCTCTCTTTTTTTTTGTTTGCTTTTTTTTTAAGCAGTTGAGGTTAAATGACTTGGCAAGGGTCACATAGCTAAGTAAGTTTCAGGTGTTTAGTCTGAGGTCACGTTTGAACTCAGGTCCTCCTGACTTCAGGGCCAGTGCTCTATCCACTGCACTACCTAGCTGCCCTGCTTTCATGATCTCTTGAAGGAACTCAAGAGGAGAAAGAAACTACAGGATTACTGACTTGGGACATGTATTCCAGTGGGAAGTTTGAGTAACATTATTTCTGCATTGTTATAATTTGTACCTGATCAACTCACACAGTCTTAGTCCCAAAGGTCTGGTCCCGTTCTTTGTAACAGTTGCTTTGCCTGTACTTCCAGTTTCTGAGTCGTTAAAAGATTTCCTTTCTCCTGTTCCAAACATCTTTCACTGGTTCATCTGATGCTGCATTCTCTTTGAGTCAGTTTCCTAGACTCACTGAACTGACTTTTTAAGGTCACTCTGAGTCACCACCTTCATCCTTTGACTTGTTGCCTTTTTCATTTGCTTAAGGGAGTCATTTGCACCTCAAACAGGGATCACCTGGCCAGGCCTTATTTTTCCAGTTCAGCACCTCAATATCTGGTCTCTTTTTTGGTGATTTTATTTGTAAAAGACCAACTTTCTAATATTGTAAAAATGAAAATTAAAGCACAGAGAAATGATGTGATTTTTGAGGGTTGCATAGCAACCCCTTGATTAACTGAGGACTGACATTTAGCCTTGTGTCTCTAAAAGCAGTCTGCTACTTACAAACAACTTGTCTTTACCAATGACCTAACCAGTCATCCTCACATTCCCCTTATCAAACCCGAAGTGCCCTCCTTCCTACTGTTATGAAAGCTGTTTTGAAAAATGATATCATGAATCTAAAAAAAAAAAGACAGAAAGAAAAAAAATCAGAAGTTTTAGGCAGCCTATGGGGTTCAGAATTGGACAAAGAAAATTTTACATAGTAGGAACAGTTTAGGGGAGTAAAGACTGAAAAAAGATATATAGACATGGACAACCTACTCATATTACATGTGATGTATTTGTGCATATACATACAAATGTGTATTTATGCATATATACAATATACATATGCATGTATACAGATATATACGCATATGCTTGAAACAAGCTAAAATTGCACATAGATCAATCAACATGTGTTAATTCAGTACCTAATAGGTGTTAGTCACAGGGTAGGCCATATAGACTCAAAAATAAAAAAATGGAATAATTCCTGTCCTCAAGGAAACTACATTTTATCAGGGGAATTAATATGTATAAATAGACTTTATTATTTTCCATACACACACACATACACACACACACACACACACACACACACACACACACATATATATGTATATATATATACACACACACACATATATATACATACACATAATATATGCACATAGACACACACATATATATGCAGACATGAATACATGTATGTCTATGTATGGGTGCATATGTGTGTGTGCATATACACGTGTGTGTGCATATGCATATATATATATATATTTGGTTAAGTCATTTTTCATTTGTGTCCAACTCTCTGTGACCCATTTGGGGTTTTCTTAGCAAAGATATTGGAATGGTTTGCCATTTCTTTTTTCATCTCATTATACAAATGAGGAATTGAGGCAAAAGGATTAGGTGACTTTCCCGGAGTCACACAGCTAGTAATTCTCTGAGGTCAGATTTGAACTCATGAAGATGAATCTTTCTGGTTCCAAGCCCAGAACTGTGATTTTATCAGTAGAAGAAGCTTCTGCAACTTGTATTGTTAAGGGGTATCTGGGCAGGTTAAGTGAAATGACATGGCCAGTGTCACACAACCAATATGTGTCAGAGCTGGTACTTAAGCCTAGTTATTTCTGATTCGAGTGATCAGGTCTTTATCCACTGTGCTGGTGGTATCTCTCAGAAAGAATACATCAAATAAGAGAGAATTTCAAAAGGGAAACGGTAGTTTAGAAGATCATAAGAAACTTCATATAAAAAAAGGAGATAAATTCTAGGCTTGGGTCCAATTTTGTACTAATTTAAATATGGGAGCAGGGGTGGAAATTATGACCACATTTGTCTGAAATGGAAGAATGATTGCACACGCACACAAACATGCGCGTGCACACACACACACACACACACACACACACACACACACAACACAGTGGAATATGAAATCACCAGGGACACAGATGGGGCCTTGAGAGGGAAGGATAGGTATGGATTTAAGACAGAAGGTGGAGTTGGAAAGGGAATTGTCACAAGCAAAAGAGCCTTCAATTATGCCGAGGACTGATTATAACAGAGGGATTAAAAGAAAAGAAAAAAAGGATCAGCTTCAGTAATTTTGTTCTGAGACGAAGAAAAGAAAGGCAAAAGAATAGGATCAAACCACTCTTCCAATTATAAATAACTAATGCCAATTCCAATACCTTTCTTTTAATAATTATTTTTTTCCTTGTAAAAAGAGGGAAGTCTGTGTGTTTGTGTGGGGAGGCCAAAGACAGTAAATAAAATAGGATATGATAGAAAAAGATCTAATAAGGATAACTGTGGATGTGATTGAGATGAATTTTCCCATTAAAGTGGATGGGAGACAGAATGGATTAGAAGGCAGAACACAAGAACGTGTTTTGTAAAAGAAACACACTTTAAACATAAATATTTATATAGAATTAAAATTATAGGATGGAATGCAACCTATTATGCCTCCAAAAAGTAGTAGTAACAATACCAATCTCAGATATGGTAATAGTAAAAATATATGGCATATAACAAAAAAAGAAGAAGAAATATATCATGCTGAGGAAAGAAAAAGAAAAAAAAAGAAAGTTACATGGTAACTTTATTATATATTTAAAAGAAATAGCAAGTTGTATATAACAAATTTGCAGTTTCATGTACAATCATCTTTTTTTTTTCATTTTTCCTATTCTCCTATGTTATGGAAATGCTTGTTTTATCTCTTATGTTCAGAGCAAAATAAACGAAACCAGAAACAAAAAGAAAGAAAGGAAGGAAGGAAGGAAGGAAGGAAGGAAGGAAGGAAAGCACCATAAATAATGAAGTGATATCAGTACTAAATATATGTATAACAAATGTCATAACATCTAAATGCCGAAGCAAAAAGTTAATTAAATCATATGGAGAAAGATAAGCAAGATAATAATTGCTGAGGATGTAAATGTGGCTGTTTTAGACTTAAAGAAGTAGTTAACATTTCTATTTTGCTGTGTTTACAAAGTGCTTTATGTAAGTTACCTTATTTGATCTTCATAATAATACCTGGGGTGGGCGCTATTAATAATCCCATTTTTTGCACAGGAGGAAACTGGTTTAATGAAATTAAGTGATTTGCCTAGTTATATATAGCAGGTAAGTGTCCCAGGCAAGATTTGAATTCAGGCATTTCTGACTCTAAATCCAGTAACACTCCTTCCACTCTGTCACAAAAATATAAAGAAGAATAGAAATAAAATTTTAGAGAAGTTACATATAATAGCTCTTTGGGGAACACTGAATGGGAATCTTAAAGTGTATAGATATTTCTCAGCTTTGCATAGCTCTTGTTGACCATATTAAAATGTACTAACATGCATAAAATTCATTATTAAAATGAATAGATAACATAAAAGTAGAAATATTAAAAAATCATTTGCTAATCATAGTGCAATAAATTCATAACCAATATTAGTAATCTGAAACATAATCAGAATCACTAGACTTGTGATTTTACTGGCATAGGGAATTCCCAATTGAGGTCAATACCTCTTCTATGATGTAGAGCCTTAGAAAAATATTTGGAGTCACTGAGAGATTAAACCATATTCTGGCTAATTGAACCTCACACAGACTCAAATAGCCAGGGTATGACAGCACTTAAATCTGGGTCTTCTTGACTTTAAAGTTGGTTTTCTATCCTTTACCATGACGCCAACCAAACTTAGGTGGAAGCCAAGTAACTGGCATGCGTTTTGCTTAAAATGATCATTAGAAATACATAGAAAAGGTAACAACCAAGACATTTAATTATGAGAAAATATATTTTTCTTAATAGAGAGCTTAAAAAAATATTTCATCTCTTTCTAGCTTCTTGAACTCCAAGTTACTTGTAAAGCCTTGGGAATCACTTGACTTCCTTACTTAGGATTTTTAAGCTTAAGAGTTATATTTGCATAGTTCTTACTTGCTCTTATGAAGAGCTCTGCTCTGAGGGCTTTGTCACATTTGTCAACCAGTTAAGCCAAGAAGTCAATAAAGTAACCAGGCGAAGGGCACCTGTACCAAAGATGCTGGAAACAGGCTAATCTCATTTACTTGTGTAATTTTCATTTTCAGCAAAAATCATTCTGAGGATTTTAGATGGTCTGAGAAGTCTTTATTTCAATACCCCATCAGGCCAGAAGTGAACCTAGGTTTTCAAACATTATGCTAATGGAGGACACATCGTGGCCATTTCTGTCATGCTGGAGAAGACCCAATAATAAATTTTACATTTGGTTAGAATAGGCCTAGTTAACAATGGTAAAACTCATCATTGTTAGGCTGGCTACTTGATGATGAAGCATTTAACAATGGCAACGATAATAACTTTAAGCTTATCAAAGCATTTTACCAGTATTATCTAACTCAATTCCTACAGAAATTCTGTGAGGCAAGTAAAAGGGGTACTATTCACAGCTTAAATGAGGAAACGGACACTGAGAGGTTAAAGGTTATTTGCTGAAAATCACACATTTTGATCAATCAATCAACAAGTTAATTAAGCCCCTAGTATGTGCTACGCGCTGTGTCAGACTCTGGGGCTGCAAGTACAAAGAATGAAATAATCCTTACTCATAGTGAGCTTACCTTTGAATGGGGTAGAAAACAGGTGTACATAAAAATACAGCACAAATATAAAGTATATATGTATACATTCATACATACATGCATACATATATACACACTACTATACATATACATACCCAAACATATGTACATGAATATATATATACACACATATACACTAATATATCATATTTGTATTATAATTATATCATATACCATAGATGACATAATATAATCATGATATATTATATAATGTTATTTAGTATATATAACATTTAATAAATAATATATCATAGAATATATCAGCATAGCATACAATCATATCATCACATCATATGATGTAATACACAATTATAATATAAATATATCACATCATATATAATCATATCACATATTGTATCATATTGTATTGTACTGTGTTCTGTTGTGTTATGTTATATCATATCATGTATTATAATATGTCATTTATGTCATGTGTTATATGTCATATATAAAATACGTCGTGTCATGATATATCATATTATGTTACATATTAGTGTATACATGCATGTATACATGTGTATATATTAGTGTTTATCTCTATCTGTATCTATATCAATATCTCTATCTACATCCTACTATGGAAAAGAGGGCACTGGTAGTTGAGGGGAGCGTCATGCAAAAGATGGTGTCTGAATTGCATCTTAAAGGGAGATAGGGACCATATGAAGTGATGGTGAAGAGGGAATGAATTACATACATAAGGAATAGCCAGATAAAAGCATTGAGATGGAAGATGGTATGTCACATGTGAGGAACAGAGAGAAGGCCAGTTGTGTTTGGAATGCAGAATGTGAGAAGGGATATAGGATACAAAGAGGTAGGAAAGGCCTGTTGGTGGAACGTGGTATGGAATTTTAACAGCTAAACAGAGAAGCTTATACTTTACTCTAGAGGCAATACCAGTTTATTAAGTAAAGGAATCACCTGGTCAAATGAGCACTTGGGGAAAATTACTTAGAAAGCGTTGGAAGCAAAATTACATACCAGGTCTCTCCCAAGAGACAGGAATGAGTGGGTGGTAAGTCCACTATTTTGGGCAGCTAAGTGATGCAGTGGAGAGAGAGCTGAGCTTGGAGTCAGTAACGCCTGAGTTCAAACCCAGGCTCAAACATTTACCAGCTAACCCTGGGAAGTCATTTAACCTCTGCTGGACTCAATTTCCTCAGTTTTGAAATGGGAATAATAGTACCTACATTGAAAGATTGTTGTAAGGTTCAAATAATATATTTTCTATAAAGCATTTATCATGGTGCCTGACAGATAGTAGGTGCTATATAATATCATTATGATTTCTTCTTCTTTTTTTTTTTTTGGTTAGGCAATGGGGTTCAGTGACTTGCCCAGGGTCACACAGCTAGTAAGTGTGATGTGTCTGAGGCTGGATTTGAACTCAGGTCTTCCTGAATCCAGGGCCGGTGCTCTATCCACTGTGCCACCTAGCTGCCCCATTATTATTTCTTCTTGATAATATCAATGCACTTGCACCAATTCTATCTCTTTTAACTTGTGTATATATATATATATATATATATATATATATGTATATGCATGCATGTGCATATATGTATATGCATGTATGTGTATATGTATATATGTATGTATATGTGCATATGTATGTGTATATATGTATATGTGTACACACATATAAATGTGTGTGTGTGTGTGTGTGTGTGTGTATTTGGGCTGAGATTTATATGTGCCTCAATGCCATAAATGATTTCTTAAGTGGCTTGTAAAGTTATCCTTTTTTAAGTGTTTAACATAATCTGTAGCAATGATTTAATTGCATCCTGATATAAAATGCAACATTTCAGATTGAGTAACTTTATGGACCCACACCCAATATCCAAAACTCTGATTTTATAATTCTATCAAATGAGATAGTATTTAGAAAGTGCCTGACATATTTGTTGTTTAGTCATTTTTCAGTCATGTCTCACTCTTCGTGACCCCTTTTGGGGTTTTCTTCAGAGATACTGCAATGGTTTGCCATTTCCTTCTCCAGCTCAGTTTATAGATGAGAATACTGAGACAAACAGGGTTTAGTGACTTGCCCAGGGTCCCATAGCTAGTAAGTGTCTGAGGCTGGGTTTGAACTCAGTAAGAAAAGTCTTTTTGACTCAAGGATTGACACTCTATTCGCTGTGCCACCTGCCTGTCCTTGCCTGGTATCTAGTAGATACTTAATAAATGTTTATTCCATTTCCCAAGTCAGTATGTATGTATCCCTTTTAAATTGTTGTGTAGTCCCTGTTTGGAAATAGACTTTTCAGCTCACTTTCAGTCGATGTAAAACAGAAGCAGGAACAGTTGGTAACGAAGGAAAAGAAACATCAAGGAGGAAGCCTTTTCATATGGCGTTTTAAAGCTGAAAACCTGCCAATAATTATTTTTTCCAGCACCAAAATCACAAAACATTGCCTCTTGGAATAATAAGACATTAAGAAATATACCACATGCTGCAAATTCAGAGGATCAGATTCGCACTAGTATAGGGCCTAGGTGGCCTTTATTGGGGCTCAAGAAGCTTGTGATGTTGATGTGCTATGATCTTCCATTTTCTCTCATTTTTCATCCAATAAGCTGTTGTTTCCCTATTTATACTCCACTATAATGTCAGATAAGGGCATTCTATCCTGACCAGGCATTGGTCAAACTGTCCTTTGAGTAAGTCTACTAGACCATTTTCATGATGACCACAAAGCACTTTTGGTGTTATGATAAAATAGCATAGGGATGAAGTTATAATGGGTAATATATTGAGTTAGAGACTTTTAATGATTTTCTTTTCTGGAATTTCCCCAATTAAAGTGCACACATAGGTGATTATTATTATTATTATGTTATTATCACTCAATATTTATTTAGTGCCTACTAAGTTCCAGGCAATACCAGTTTGTTAAGTAAGGGAATCATGTGATCAAATTGGCAGTGGGGATATAAAAAGAGGCAAAAGACAGTCCTTATTCTTAAGGAATTTATAACATAAGAGAAATAATGATGATGGTGATGATGATCATGGCTATAGTTGTTGAGTTCTTTCAGTCATATCTGACTCTCCATGACCCCATTTGGGGTTTCCTTGGTAAAGAAACTGGAGTGACTTGCCATTTTCTTTTCCAGCTAATTTACAGATGAAGAAACTGAGGCAAACAGGGCTTAGTGACTTTCCCAGGGTTACACAGCTAGTGAGTGTCTGAAGCTTCATCTGAACTCAGGTCCTCCTGACTCCAGGCCCAGAACTCTATCCAGTGCACCATGGCATTTGTACAACACCTTAAGGTATGCAAAGTACTTTACACCTCACAACAATCCTGGGAGGTAGATTATATTATTATCCCAATTTTATAGTTGAAGAAACTGAGGCAGACAGAGGTTAAATCACTTGCCCAAGGTCTTCTAGCAATTAAGTATTTGAGGCCAGATTTGGACTCACATCTTATTGACTCCAGGTCTAATGTTCACCATACTTCTTCCACCCCCAAAATGGACCAATAAACAAACAAAAAAACTGTGGATGATAAAGAGATGAACCATATTAAAGTGGTAGGCTTTACCTTACAGTATTTTTTTCCCCCTTTCTTCAACAGGTTTTGACACGGGCCATCATTGTTTTGTCAGTAGCAGTAGCAGTGTCTCTATTGTTCAGATCTACAAGGATGTGTGATTATTGAAAGCCCTCTCTTGTTTGCTCATTGAGATCCCCATCAACAGAATGTCAGTCCTTGGGGAAATGAAACATTTTTTTTTGCTCCTAATTCAGTAGCTGAACAAGCTGTATGTGTCCAACTAAAGACAGATGAATAATGTCTCCAGTTAATGTGCATGTGTTTCTACACATTTCACACCAATGATAAGAGAACTTGGGCTCTACTTTAGCACAAAAAACTGTCCAGCTGTCTAAATATGGACCTTTTTTGTCTTCAAAGAGAGTATTTTTTGGCATAGCTGTCATTCACCATCTCACACTTTCTCCTTTCTTTCTATTCCTCGGACCCAATGGGTGGAGCATTTTTTTTCCTCTAATAAACCAAAAGTTGTTTGAACACTGGGTCATGCACACGAACACAGACTACATATTAACAGCTACAAGAGCACGAAATCCTGCTGCTAAAAAAGAGTCTTCTCATTTCAGCTGTCACTCAATGGATAAAAAGTCTCACCAGCTGTCTGATTTGTTTTTAAGGCTTTCAGTCACTACAGAGCTCATACAGAGAAAAGACAGCGTGATTATAAAAAAAAAAGAAATATAGTTATTCAAATTTTCTACTTTAATAGAGGCCTTTATTTTAGAACCAGCAAATTTGTAAAGTTTTGAGGTGATGGGGTAGGCCCTATTGTTCTATGAGGAAGGAACCTATGACAAAATTTAAATTCTATAGGGTTTTTGTTCAAGGACAACAAGTCCTTCCCTGCCCCTTCCCTCTCAATGTCAAATAATTCAGAGAAATTCTTTGCATAAAAACAGTGAAGTGGAGGCCTTTGCCATGATTTACGGGATCATACATTTAGAGATGGAAAAGACTTTATAGGTCATCTAATCAGCTTCTTCCTTTTTTCCTTCAGTGTCTAACATAAAGGTGGACCTTTTCCTTACCCAGGCCAATGCCTCTACATGTTTGTTGATGTCATGCCTTTCTTCTCCTGCAGATTGTATTCTCAATATTGCCTCCTCCCTTGAATCTTCAACTTCTTCCTATTAACTGTTTCCCTCCCTATTGCCTTCAAATGTGCCAACTCATCCACTATCCTACAAACAATAATAATAAAATGAAACCTTCAACCCCTCAAGCTATTATCCTTTATCTCCTTTCCTTTATCAGCCAAATTAAAAAAAAATTGTCTGCATTCAACGCCTCTCCTTTCCTGTTACTCCTCCACCCTTTGCAATGTGGCTACACATATCATTTGACTGACACTGCTCTCTCCAAAGTTACCAGTGTTGATTGCTATTTCTTTGTCTTTTCTTAATATTAATCCTTCTTGACCTATTTGCTGCATTTGACACTACTGAGTACCTTTTCCCCCTGGATACTCTGGTTTCTTCTGGTTTTTGTGACACTACTGAGTCCTGGTTGGCATCTTACCTGTCTGTCAATCTCCTTTGTTGGCTCCTCATCCATAGTACACCCTCTAGCTGTGAGTGTTCCCTAAGGTTCCTGGGCCCGTTTCTCTCCTCCTTCCATTCTCTCTCATCAGCTTTCATGGGTTTAACTACCATTTCTATACAAATGACTCAGATTTCTATATTTAGTCCTAGTTTCTTCTTCAAGCTTCAGTCCTTAATTGTACATTGGACATTTCAAATGGGAGGTCCCAATAACATCTCAAATGGAACATGCCAAAAATAGAACTCATTATCTTTTCCCCTAAACCATTCCCCTTCTGAAATTCTCCATTTCTTTTGAAAGTATCACCATCCTTTCAGTATCTCAGCTTTATAATCTCACCATTATTCTGGATTCCTCTCTCTCTCTCCATATATGCAATCAGTTGTTAAATTTTGCCATATCTACCTTTCAATATTTTAAAAATACAACTCTTTCTCTCTACTCACAAATGAGGTTCAGGACCTCACACCTCTCATCTAGATAATTCCAAGAACCTCTTAACTAGTCTCCTTGCCTCCAGTTTCTCACTATCCCACACATTGTGCCAAAGACTCCCTCCTCAGTCAAATCCTATAACTTCTATTGGCTCTAGAATGAAATACAAATTTCTCCATTTAGATTTAAAAGGTCTGCACAATTTGGCCCCTACCTAACTTTGCAGCTTTGTTGGGCATTATCCCCTTTCCTACACTCTGTGATCCAACCAAATTTTCTTTCTGTTCTGCATACATGATACTCCATCTCCTTATGTCTCTGTGCCTTTGAACCAGCCAGCTACCATGCCTAGAATACCTTCCCTCCTTACCTATACCTTTTAGTGTTCCTGTTTTCCTTTAAGATGCAACTCAGACATTTGTCTGAAGCCTTTTCTCACTCCTGCTCCTGCTAGTACGCTCTTTCCCAAACTGCTTTGTATTTAGAGTATACCTTTCTTATATTATTTTATGCTTCCCCTTTTGTATACTCTACATTTCAGCCAAACTGGATTTTTGTTTTCTCCAACCTCAATCTATTTTCTTCCATAACCAAGCCATCCATCAGACTTGCAGTGGACTCTCTCCTTTTCCTCTTCTCATTTACATCTATTGAAATAACTTTAGAATTCTGGTCTGAATGCTATGTCTCATCTACCATTATCAGTCCAACTCAAATCCACACAAAAGGTACCATTGTTGAACTTTCCTCAGATGTCACTGAGGGGACATTTTTCGAATTAGCCTTTCCCATTGGTAATTTTACCCCTTTGTCTATGCATCATCATTCCAAACGTTGTTGTTGTTGTTTGAGAACCTTTAATTTTTTAAAAATGTAAATAGTATTTTTTTCTAATTACATGTAAAGATAGCTTTCAACATTCAATTTTTTTTTACACATGAAGTTTTAATGTAGGAAAGCTATGCAATGTTTCACCTAATACATTCATTCCTTTCTTTCCCTGAGCTTTTATTTCTGATATAAATTTATTTATTTTTAGTTTTCAACATTTACTTCCACAAGATTTTGAGTTCCAAATTTTCCCCCCACCCCAAGGTGGCATACATTCTTAATACCCCTTCCCCTAGTTGGCCCTCTCTTCTATCTCTTCCCCCCCCTTCTATTATCCCCTTCCCCTTCTATTTTCCTGTAGGGCAGGATAGACTTCTGTACCCCATTTCCTGTATTTATTATTTCCCAGTTGCATGTGAAAACATTTTTTTTAAAACATGTGTTTTTAAAACTTTGGGTTCCAAATTTTCTCCCTTCTTCCCTCCCCACCCACACTCATTGAAAAGGCAAGTAACTCAATATAGGTTACACATGTGCAGTTATGCAAAACACTTCCATAGTAGACATGTTGTGTAAAACTAACTCTACTTCCCTAAATCCTATCCTGCCCCCCATTTATTCTATTCTTTCTTTTGACCCTGTCCCTCTGCAGAAATATTTGCTTCTGATTACTCCCTTTCCCAATCTGCCCTCCTCTCTATCATCCCCGCTCTCTTGTCCCCTTCCCCCCTATTTTCCTGTAGGGTAAGACATATTTATAAACCCAATTGAATGTGTGTGTTATTCCCTCCTTAAGTCAAATCCTATGAGAATAAGATTCACTCATTCCCTCTCACCTTCCCCTGTTTCCTCTCCACTGTAAGAGCATTTTCTTTTCTTTTTTTTTTTGGATAATTTACCCCATTCTACCTCTCCCTTTCTTCTTCTCCTAGTATAATCCTCTCATCCCTTAATTTTATTCTCCAGATATGACCCCTTAATCTTCAACTCACCCTGTGCCCTCTATCTATCTATCTATCTATCTATCTATCTATCTATCTATCTACTACTACTCTACATACATATAATTTTACCCCTCCAACTACCCTAATACTGACAAAGGTCTCATGAGTTATAAATATCATCTTTCCATGCAGGAATGTAAACAGTTCAACCTTAATAAGTCTCTTATGATTTCTCTTTCCTGTTTACCTCTTCATGTTCCACTTGAGTCTTGTATTTGAAAGTCAAATTTTCTATTCAGCTCTGGTCTTTTCATCAAGAATGCTTGAAAGTCCTCTATTTCACTGAATGACCATTTTTTCCCCTGAAGGATTATACTCAGTTTTGCTGGGTAGGTGATTCTTGGTTGTAATCCTATCTCCTTTGCCCTCCGGAATATTATATTCCATGCCCTGTCCTTTAATGTAGAAGCTGCTAAATCTTGTGTTATCCTGATTGTGTTTCCACAGTACTTGAATTGTTTCTTTCTGGCTGCTTGTAATATTTTCTCCTTGACCTGGGAACTCTGGAATTTGGCTACAATATTCCTAGGAGTTTTCCTTTGGGGATCTCTTTCAGGAGGAGATTGGGATTCTTTCAATTTCTATTTTGCCCTCTGGTTCTAAAATCAGGGCAGTTTTCCTTGATAATTTCTTGAAAGATGATGTCTAGGCTCTTTTTTGATCATGGCTTTCAGATAGTCCAATAATTTTTAAATTCTCTCTCCTGGATCTATTTTCCAGGTCAGTTGTTTTTCCAATGAGATATTTCACATTGTCTATTTTTATTCTTGTGGGTTTGTTTTACAGTGTCTTGATTTCACATAAAGTCACTAGCTTCCTATTGCTCTATTCTAATTTTTAAGGAAGTATTTTCTTCAGTAATCTTTTGGACTTCCTTTTCCATTTGGACAATTTTTCTTTTTAGGGCATTCTTCTCTCATTGGCTTTTTGGACCTCTTTTGCCATTTGGGTTAGGCTATTTTTTAAGGTGTTATTTTCTGCAGTATCTTTTTTGGGTCTCCTTTAGCAAGCTGTTGACTTGTTTTTCATGATTTTATTGCATCACTTTCATTTCTCTTCCCAGTTTTTCCTCTACTTCTCTTACTTGCTTCTCAAAATCCCTTTTGAGCTCTTCCAAGGCCTGGTACCAATGAATATTTTTCTTGGAGGCTTTGGATGTAGGAGTTTTGACTTTGTTGTCTTTTCTGGTTGCATGTTTTGATTTTTTTGTCACCAAAGTAAGATAATATAGTCTGACTCTTTTTTGCTGTTTGCTAATGATCCCAGCCAATTACTTGAGTTTTAAACTCTTTGTTAAGGTAAGAGTCTGTTTCCAATGTAGAGAATGTACTGTCCCAAGCTTAGGGGGTTTATACAGCTGTTTTCAGAGATGCTTGTAGGGAGCTGTAAATTTTTGGTTCTTGCAAGGTGGTATGATAAGGGGTGAGTTGTTTACCTCTTTCCTGGCCTGTGCTCTAGTCTATTAGTGACCACAAGCACTCCTTTCTGTACTGGAACTGTGAGAAAGGTTTCCTCTCCACTGCCACTACAAGCTCCACCATACCAGCACTCCTCCTTGCCCCAGGTCAAACACCCAGAACTGTGACCCAGATCCAAGCATGGGCAAAGCAAGAGATTCCTGCCTCAGCACTGTCAAAGAGATCCATGCAATCCCTCTCTGATCAGCCCCTGGATTCCCCCTAAGTCTGTGGGCCAGAAGGTCAGGACACAGCCACCGCCCTGGTACCCACACTCTGTACTCTGTGCTCTGGAGCTGGCTCTAACCTAGCTCCTCTCTCAGCACTGTAGAAGCAGACTTTTCCCACTGACCTTCTAAGTTCTCTTTGGTTTTTGTGGGTTGAGAGGTCTGGAAGTGGCCACAGTTGTCCGCTATTCAGTCCTGTGAGGCCTGCTCCAGGTTCGCTGTGGCCTGCAGCCCGTACTGCACTGTGCTCCCCTACCAGCCTGGCACTATATACCTTCCGATCAATCATCCATTATGTCTTGGGCTGGAAATTTGGTTCACTCTGTCTCTTTGTGGGTTCTGCTGCTTTGGAATTTGTTTAAAGCCATTTTTTATAGGTATTTGGAGGGGCTTGGGGGACAGCTCAAGCTAGTCACTGCTTTCACTCTGCCATCTTGGCCCTGCCCCCTCAACATTCATTTTTTATAAGATTTTGAGTTTCAAATTTTTTTCCTTTCCTCCCTCCTCCCCAAGACTGCAAACAATCTGATATACCTTATACATGTGCAATCATGTTATACATATTTCCAAATTAGTCATGTTGTGAAAGAAGAAACAGAATAAAAGGAACAACCCCACAACACACACACACACACACACACACACACACACACACACAGAAAGCGAAAATCGTGTACTTCCATCTGCATTCAGACTCTATCAGTTCTTTCTCTGCGTGTGAATAGCATTTGCTATCATAAGTCTTTCAGAATTGTCTGGGCTCACTGTATTTCTGAGAAGAGCTAAGTCTATCATAGTTGATCATCATGCAATGGTGCCGTTACTCATTCCATACTTTGAAACTGGTGTTCCGTGGTAGTGTTTTATCCACTAATCCAATGTAATTGAGTTTGTAACTGGTTTCTCCTTAGGTGGAGGCAAGAAATTTTTAAATTGGGCAGGAGGAGCCAAGATGGCAGGGTAAAAGCAGGGACTCACTTGAACTCTCCCCCAAACGCCTCCAAATGCCTATAAAAATGACTCTAAACAAGTTATAGAGCAGCAGAACTCACCAAAAGATAGAGTTAAACAAATTTCCAGCCCAAGACAACCTGGATGGTCAATGGGAAAAGTCTGTTGCATGAGGCTGGGAGAGGAGTCCAGTATGGGCCATGCCAGAATAGGCCAGGCCCCAGCAAACCCAGAGGAGGCCTCAGACAAATTAATCACTAGGAGGTGTGATGGTTTCCCAACTTCACAACGGACAAATGCCAGAGGCAACTTAGAAGGTCAATGGGAAAGGTTTGTCAGACTGGGTGAGAGAGGAGCTCAGTCCAGCCCTGGGACTGTGGCATTGGCAACGGCAGCAGAAGCAGTGGCTGCTTCTGGAGGTCTCAGCCCACGGACAGTAAGGGGATGGAACAACTCATCAGAAGGAGATTACAGGGATCTCTTTGCTGGCACTAAGGCAGGATTCTGTTGCTTTGCCCATACTTGGGATCTGGGTGGCAGTCCTGAGTGGCAGTCCTGGGTGAGGAGGAGCATTGGCACAACAAAGCTTGTGGCAGCAGTGAAAAGGGAATGTTCCTTGCAGTTCCAGGGCAGAAAAGAGTGCTTGTGGTCACTCATAGACCACAGCATGAGCCAGAAGAAGAGTAAATACTTGTCCTTACATTCCACCTTGGAAGAACTGAAAATTTACAGCTCCCTAGAGTATCTCTGAATACAGCTACACAAAATCCTTGAAGCTTGGGACAGCACACCCTCCACACTGGAAGCAGAGCCCTACCTTGACAAAGAGTTAAAAAGCCAAGCAATAGGCTGGGAAAATGAGCAAACAGCAAGAAAAACAAAAACCAGACCATAAAATCTTACTTTGGTGACAAGGAAGATCAAAGCATACAATCAGAAGACAACAAAGTCAAAGCTCCTGTGTCCAAAGCCTCTAAGAAAAATATGAATTGGTCTCAGGCAAAGTTTGAAAAGCAAGTCAGAGAAGTTGAGGAAAAATTGGGAAGAAAAATGAGAGTGATGCAAGAAAATCATGAGAAAAGAGTCAACAGCTTGCTAAAAGAGACCCAAAAAATATTGAAGAAAATAACATCTTAAACAATAGACTAGACCAAATAGCAAAAGAGGTCCAAAAAGCCAATGAGGAGAATGTCTTCAAAAGAAGAACTGGCCAAATGCAAAAGGAGGTCCAAAAGCTCATTGAAGAAAATAATTTCTTAAACTTTAGAATGCAGCAAATGGAAGCTAATGACTCTATGAGAAACCAAGAAATTATAAAACAAAACCAAAAGAATAAAAAAATAAGACAATGTGAAATATCTTTTTGGAAAAATGACTGACCTGGAAAATAAATCCAGGAGAGAGAATTTAAAAATTATTGTAACTACTGAAAGCCATGATCAAAAAAAGAATGCCTAGACATCATCTTTCAAGAAATTATCAAGGAAGACTGCCCTGATATTCTAGAACCTGAGAGTAAAATAAAATTTGAAAGAATCCACCAATTGCTTCCTGAAAGAGATCCTGAATGGAAAACTCCCAGAATATTATAGCCAATTCCAGAATTCCCAGGTCAAGGAGAAAATATTGCAAGGAGCCAGAAAGAAACAATTCAAGTATTGTGGAAACACTATCAGGATATCACAAGAATTAGCAGCTTCTACGTTAAGGAATTGAGGCACTTGGAATATGATATTCTAGAGGTGAAAGGAACTAGGATGAAAACCAAGAATAGGGGCAGCTAGGTGGTGCAGTGGATAGAGCACCGGCCCTGAAGTCAGGAGGACCTGAGTTCAAATCCAGCCTCAGACCAAACACTTGACACTTACTAGCTGTGTGACCCTGCGCAAGTCACTTAACCCCAATTGCCTAAAAAACCAAAAACCAAAAACCAAAACAAAACCCCAAAAAACCAAGAATCACCTATCCAGCAAAACTGAGTGTAATCGATGAGGGCAAAAAATTAACATTCAATGATGTAGAGGAATTTAATATATTCTAGAGGGAAAAAAGGAAAGCTAAATAGAAAAAATTGACTTTCAAATGCAAGACTCAAGAGAAGCATGAAAAAGTAAACAGGAGAGGTAAGTCACAAGGGACTTATTAAAGTTGAACTGTTTACATTCCTACATGGAAAGATGATATTTGTAGCTAATCAGACCTTTCTCAGTATCAGGGTAGTTGGAGGCAATATATATAGACAGAGGGCACAGGGTGAGTTGAATATGAAGGCATGATATCTAAAAAAAATTAAATTAAGAAGTGAGAGAGGAACTTACTGGGAGAAGGAGCAAAGGAGAGGTAGAATGGGATAAGTCATCTCATGTAAAAGAGTCAAGAAAAAGGTTTTACTGTGCTAGGGGAAGAGGGAGGGGGTGAGACAGAATGCATGAACCTTACTCTCATTGAATTTGGCTTAAGGAAGGAATAACATACACACTCAGCTGGGTATGGAAATCTATCTTATCCTACTGGAAAGTAGGGGAGAGGGGATAAGAGAGGGAGAGTGATAGAAGGGAGAGCAGATTGGGGAGGTAGTAATCAGAATCAAACACTTTTGAGGAGGAACAGAATCAAAGGAGAGAATAGTATAAGTGGGGGGCATGATAGGTTGGAGGGAAATATAGTTAGTCTTTTACAATGTGACTATTATAGAAATGTTTTGCATGACTTCAAATGTGTAACCTATATAGAATTTCTCACCTTTTTAATAAGGGTGGGTAGGGAGTGAGGAAGGGAGGGAATTTGAAACTTAAAATTTTAAAAATGAATGTTAAAAATTGTTTTTACATGCAACTGGGAAACAGATACAGAGGCAAAGGGGTATAGAAATCTATCTTGCCCTACAGGAAAATAGAAAGGGAAGGGGACAAGAGAAGGGGTGGGGAGGGATAGAAGGGAGAGCAGATTAGGGGAAGGGGTAATCAGAATGCATGCCGTCTTGAGGTGGGGGGATGGGAGAGATGGGGAGAAAATTTGGAACTAAAAATCTGATGGAAGTAAATGCAGAAAACTAAAAATAAATAAATAAATAGAAATGTGAAAAAAAAAAAGTTTTTACATTCTAACTAGGAATCCTGGTGTTTGGGGTCACAGAGAGATAGTGTTCTTTTTGTGCTGACAGAATTTTGAGAAGGGTGGGGTATAGGGGTTGGTGGGGAGAAAAACATTGATTTCATTGGGAGGTGTGAATTAGTCAGTGCTGGGAAAGACTAAGAGATAGAACCCAGAGGATGGATGTCTTACAGCAGAAGCATTAATGGCAATGAGATGGTTATGGAATCCCAGCAGGCCCCTGTGGTGCAAATTACAGAACTAGGGACAAAGTATAGGAAGCTAGCCTCAATAGCTAAGCTTCTGTTCAAAGAAACAAAGATTTATAACTGCCCCTTTAAGAACTGGGGAAAAAAAAAAGACGCAAAAAGATTCTACTTCCTCCAATTTTCTCTGCCCAGTACTATTACTAGCAGATGTTCCAACATAATTTTCCTGACTTCCTTTAAGTTATTTCTAGTTCTTGATTTTGTTTCATATAAACATCTATAATCAGTAATAACTTCTGTATAATGCCTCTATATGTATGTTAATCTCATGCCATAGAGGGCAAATAGAAGGCCCTGGTGGACAGCTGGAAATAAAAAAAAAGGATTTAACCAGATCAAAGATCTAAATCTCAGTCCAAAATGCTGGGATACATAGCTAGGGCCTCCGCAAACTGTAAGTGTAATAGAATTTTATGGTGATTATTTTTATTAATAGTCTTTATTTATAAGACCCCAAAATAGAGAGACAGAGACCCATGTGAACTAGAACTTTGTGCCTTAGGTTAGAAAATGGCCTATTGTATTTATTACCAGGTTGGTTCAAACATACTTGCCTCAGGAAAAATTGTCTCTTACAGACTTACCTTAGAGTTAATTTTCTCCTCCCCATGATCTAGCACCAGTTAGAAAGAATGTTTAAGACTGGAAAGTGCCCTCGGCCCATAACAACAGCTACTTTCCCTTGAAAATGCCCACATTCCCATATCTTCAAGGGATCTTTCAATCGATCTGGAAATCTCTCCTTGTCTTTCCTCCTCTTTCAATTAATCTCTACAACTTTACCCTCTCCCATGCTCTCCAAATGAACTGCCCCAAATTCTCTTTTCTCTTTGTCTTTTATACTCTCACCAATTCTGTCCCGTGTTTCTCCAACTTTGGAATAAACAAGCTACACATGCCCTTGACTAAAGCTTTGATGAGACTTTCAGTTGGCAAAGTTCACTTAACGTTGAAGCAATGTATACTTGGCCACAATTAAGACAGGAAAACTTCACATAGGACAGATAAGTCATAATGAAGTTATTTTTCATAAAACTATCTGTTGGTAAAATATCTTATACTTGTAATACATCATTGTTTGGAGTCATGTTGGTGAGGGCCAGTTGAAAGGAGATTTAAAGGGTTTGTCAAAATGAAGTATAGATGATGCATGAATCAAAGTGTTGTTCAGTTAAATCAGATCTTTGTCCATTGGTTGATTTGGTTGAAAGAATAAAGATTGGGTGGATTGAGGTAGGTATTGGTAAAAATCTTTGATTTTATCCTGTGGTAGTTTCATTATTCTAAAGGTTTCCCCAACTCCACACCCATACCATACAATTTTTTTCTCTCTCATTACAAATATTGAAACTATCACTACAATTTAATTGGTCAGGGCACTAAAGCTCAGACTCGCTTGGATACAAAACAGCCAGGATATACAAGGCCAGAGCTCTTGTCTCAAACTTGAAACTATTGATTAACAGTCTGAATCACACTGTGAATTCGTATTCAGTTGGAACAATGCTTTATTTATATGAATATCACTTTCCTGTTCTGATTGACCTTCACCTGCCTTGACTAGGTAAACCTCTCCTTAACTGTTAGATGAATTTTGAGCATCTCATTTCGTTCTGTCTCATAGTAAGCAGAATGTGGTACAGTAGCTAGAATTCTGGACTTAAAGTCAGATAGACCTGAGTTCAAATCCTGCTTTAGGTACTTACTAGCTTTGTGACCCTGAGCAAGTCAATCTCTCCAGCCTCACTTTCCTTATCTATAAAATGGGGAATGATAATAGCATCTGCTTACCAAGGTTGTTGTGAGGATTAGATGAGGTATTTAAAGTGCTTAGTTAACCTTGAATATAAATGCTAGTTGTTGTTTTAGTATTTGGGACCTGTGCTATCAGGAAACCAGCCCAAGGCCTGGCTGATGTCAGATCCCAGCACAGAAATTCCTTTAATTCAACATCCAAGTCTACAAATAATGCTTTGGTGAACCCATCCTATGCAGGAAGCCACCTTTACCTAAACCTTAGGATATTGATTTTTCAGGCTAAGGGACCTCACTGAGAGGTTCAGAAAGATTGAGCCCTTTGCTATACGTGAACAATAATATTGCATTTTCTAATCAGGACAGATACGTCATGAAGGAAGGTAAGTATACAGACTGATACAGACTGAACACTCAGCCTTGAAGTGTCTATTAGCACACTCCAAAATCAGGTGTGTGATGGTAATCTTGCAGGCATCTCTTGGTTATGGTGCTGCAATTCAGAAATATATAGCCACCTGAATTAAAAACCTTGAGTTTCCTAATTACAAATAATTTAAAAGGCTTTATTCTTTCTATTTTTTTTTTTTGCATCTCTGTAGTTTGCAGTACTTTCATATTGCAGGTAGATGTGTCTGGAGTAGACATGCTTTTATAGGAGGTATTCCACTATATCTGCAAACAGGTGGATAGAACAGTGGATTGCCTTTTTATTAAGAGGCCTTAAGGAGGGTTGGAGCTAGGTTTCTGAATGGTTAAAAGGGGATGATGCTTATACAATTAGAGAAATTGATCTGAATCAGCTTCCAGAAGATCAAAACTGTAGTTTCAGATATAGATTTCCAAGAGAAGCCAAACCTAGTGGACATTGTCAGTTTTCTGAGCATAATGGGGGTTGTGAAGTTTATCTTCACAGTAATAAATGTACTTTCAAAGTATGTGTGGACAATTACATCAATAACTTGTGCTTTTAATGCAATGTTGACTTGTTTAGGGTTCCTCAAAAACTTCAGACAAATGAAGGATTTTTAAAATAGCTTTGTCCAGGAACTTTGAAATTTATATGGCATTTACTATTTTGTCATGAATTGTAAAGATATAAATGGCTGAGTGATTCAACTGTACCTTGCAACTGGATGATCCGTAATTAGCCTGTATCTTTTCTGCAAATTCTTTAGATATTTAGAAAACTGTTTATTGTGAAAATCTAAAAAGAAAAAAAAATGACAGCTTGGTCTATGCAGAAAGTGACAATGTAAGGGGATCGAAGATAAAGGAAAATTTGAAAAGCAGTATGTGTAGACTTTTACAGGTGAAATATTTACAGTGATAAATATGATGACTAGGGGATAGCAAGTACTTTTCACACAGAAGAAATAGATAATAAATATGAGAAAGGGTATTCTGGTTGCAAAATAGGAAAAGAAATCGCCCAGACTGGGTTGAGGATGGATCAAATGTTCTACTCAAAGGAGTAGAGGTGGTCTGAAAACAAAACAAAACTAAGAGTTAGACCAAGGTGTCAGACCTCCAGGGCTTCTTGTATTGCAGACACTCTTCTGAGAGATGGATTAAATAGTTTTTACGTAACAAGATGCATCCAGAGTCACCTTCTGCCAGAAAACCTTTTCCAGCTCCATTGTTTAGATAAGATGCTTCTATGAAGCTGTGAGGATCATGCATGCTAGGACCAATGAAATTTATATTATCCCAGAACATGTGTGAAAGGATGCAATATCTTTTAGATTTCCTGCCACATAAACTAGGTTTAAAAAGCAGGGAGGCTGGCCCTGCCTCTTGATTAGTTCAGAGGACAAGGACTTGAGCTGCTGAAAAAACTTCTTGGTCAGTAACAACATTGAAAGTCCAGTCCACAAGGAATTAGCACTGCTACAACTTTACAGATGTTCTATGTGTGAATCAACACACCATTCTCATTCAACATATTCTTCTGAATAGATGTATTTCTGTTTGGAGCTGTGCAAGCTGCATCTGAAAGAACCTATGTTATGTCTTTGCCAAACATCGTTTCAATGCTATTAAGGACATTTTTTAGTTAAATTTTAGATAGTCTATGAGAGTTACATTTAAATTTAACCTCAAGCATAAATGAATAGAGTGTTCTGAGTCAGACCCAGCCTACAACATTTGGGTGGCAAGTTTGAATCAGGGGACTGTCTGAGAAGTGCTCTCGTGGGTGTTTTGGCATTGATGTTCCTGGTAATGCTCTTGCTCATTGTTAACATTTTACATCAGTAGATTTATTGTGAAATACTACTAGCTTCACCCACCATAAGGAAAATCTCAGACATAGTCCTTCTGAATGGGGGAAGAGATGAAGTCTGAAATTTACAGAATTCATTCATCTCCATTTTTGGTCATGCTGGTGACTACTTCACTACTATAGGGGACCATCACATTGCTTGTTTATTTTCTTTTCTAATGGGGTAGCTTTGTAGATTTTATTTTATTTTATTTTTCTTTCTCTTGCACTAAATTTCTCTTTGAGGCTTTTCACACCCTGAAATTGGGTTCACACACTATTGGCTCTAAGGTCATTTATATCAGAAGGAGGAAAATAACAATAATAAAAAAAAAATTACACACTGACTATATGCCTGTCCCTTTGCTAGGCACTTGACAAATATTTGGCCCTCAGAACAACCCTGTGAGTTAAGTGCTATTGTGAACCCCATTTTACAGTTAAGAAAACTGATGCAAGCAAAGGTTAATTGACTTGCCCAGAATCACAGAGATAGCCTGAAGCCAGATTTGAAGTTACGTCTTCCCCGACTCCAGGTCTGGAACTCTCATTTCCTATGCTGCCTATAAAAGAGATCCTCAAAATTAGGGGGGCTCACAGTGATGATTTTGCTTAATGGTTCCCTCTGGTATTGAGGCACTGGGCAAATTTTCTAAATATTCCCTTAGTGTTATACCAAGATGCTAGAAACCAGAGGTTCAACTTCACTTAGAAGAAGTCCTCCAAACCCTCCTGGCTGTTACAATGGCCATTTCTTTGTTTGGAAGGTGATGTGTTTATCAAATTTTTTTTGTTTATTTTGCTTTTACATTTTTGCCTTTTTTTTTATAAACACTGACCAATCACAATTACAATGGGAATTTCACCTTCCCATGTGGAGAACCATTTTTGCTTTGGCTGAAAATATTTCATTAGAAATAGCAGACAATCTCAATCAATTAACAAACACTTATTAGACACCTACTCTGTACCAGGCACTATGTACTAGGCCCTATGCTGGGCACTGCGGATGCAAATTTAAAGATGAAACCATTCCTAAATGCAAAGAATTTACATTATAGTGGGAAAGAAGACAGGAAGTACATATATAGGTACACACAAAAATATAAATGCAAATTATTACAAAATAGTTAAATACATAAGAATTTGGGAGAGAGGGCACTAGTGATCAAGGAAATTCTTACGAAGGGTAATACTTAGACTACGTCTAGAGGAAGAGATGGATGAGTTAGAGATGAAGAGTGAGTTTATTCCAGCCCATGGGATAAGTAGTGGAAAAGCTGGGAGAAAGATTGTCATGGGGGAGAAAGATTGTCTTGTATGAGGAATAAAGAGGCCGGTTTGCCTGGAACGCAGAGTATGAGGGGAGAGCAACATTCAATGACATTGGAACACATTGGAGCCAATTTATTAAGGTCTTTAAAATTAAACAGAGGAGAATATTTTATTGGAAAGTCACCATGATTTTCTTTTTTTGAGGAATGGATCACGTGAGGGGTCTCAACAAGAGTAGTTGTCATTGTACACGCTAAATTATATTCCCTTCAGGGCAGACTTGTGGGAATGGCTACAATGATCATAGTCCTAGGCCTTTAGAAATTCACCTGATATTTCCTCAGGATAGACAGCTAGTCAGTTTTCCGTGTGTTTGGATGTATTCAAATTCATCAAACAATGACCACAGGGTATCTTTATGGCATCCTGAAAATCCTCCAGCAAAAAAATGTGATTGGATGATATACATTTGTCAAGCTACTGCCATGATTTGAAATTTCCCATTTTAAAACAGACAAACAACAAAAAAACCCAAAGCATTTTATGTCCAGGTTGATGTTGAGTGTCCTTTTATCCTAGTAGGATGTATTTGATAATATAAAAGTTGCTGGAGTTGTAATATAGGTTACATACTTGCTGAGCCTTTATAATGTCATTATTACAAACCCTATCCATTAGATTTTCCAGAACCACCATGTTGGCATGATTGTTAAGAAAAAGCTCATCCTCATAATCCAAAAGCTTAATATTTGTAAACAGGTCAGAGCCCTATGCATAGGGACTACCAACATTTGTAGTAAAAGAAACAGCAGTAAAAATATTCTTAAGAACCTGATCACTATTTTCTAATAATTTTAGTACAGTGTGCCCTTCCCATATCCCCCAAGAGATGGTCCCCTTGGCATAAATGAAAATGGATGTTGCCACTTCTTCTCAAGGGGAGCGGTAACCATTAGGGATGCTTTAAAATCTTCTATTTATTGTAAACCACCCATTGTATCTTTGATATCCATCAGCCAATTCTTAGAACAATCAATGCTATTTTGTTGTACGATAGTTTATTCTGATTCATTCTCTGTGCAAGTCAAACATAAAATCTTTAAATTTTCAAAGTTGAACTTTTTTTTTCTGTTACATTCATCCTACTTCTGTTGCCCTTAAAAAGTCTTCCCATTTAAGTCTTATAAAGTATGATTTGGGGCCAATTGATATCATCACTGTGATGTGTTCCCCTTCTCTGGCAATTTAATAATCAGATTTCCCAGATAAACTATTAGAGGGGAAAGAGTTCTAAGCTGGCTGGTGAAAAATCACAAATGAGTGATTTTAAACAATGACATGAAAGGTCATAGAGGCACCCAGCTCTCTCGTATATACTCCAGCAAAGATATAAAAAGGGCATTATAAGGAATTATGGTAAGAAATAGAAAGATAAGCATTAGAACCCACCTTCAATGACCCAAAGACTGCCCAAAAAGATACCTAAAAGCTTGTGGATATTGGGAGAGGGAGCCTATTAGGGAAGTCAGAAGTAGTCCAGGTAAATATGCAAAAAGTCTACAAGTGAAGCAAAAATGCTAGGAGATAGAAGCTTGCAGTCATCTGGTGGGGATACTTAAGAGGGGCCTCAAAATGGCAGCATTCTGGCCAGGACTTTTCATGGGAGCAGGATGTTCATGGAACTCTGAGGGAACATGCTGGGTTTGGGGTGTTCTGAAGTCCACAATACTCTCGTTATGGTGATTCTGGAAACTGGAAGTTGGGTGTATGGAATCATGGAGTTGGCAGGGACAATGATCATTATGGTGATCAGGTTTTGAATTTTATGAATAGTGGTGGATGGAGCTTAGTTGTTATTTTCCCTCTCACCCTTCAAGGCCCATCTCAAGCCTCTTTTGTATCCCCAGCTGAATGCCTCCCTTCTCAAACCTCTTGTAACAATTTGGATCCTTTCTTCTTCATTTATCCCATTGTGCCTTGTGTCATTATTTGTATATTTGTATAATTGTATAATTCATGCCTTCTCCATTGGATTCTAAACTCTTTTAGATGAAGGACTCTGTCCTATTTCATCCTTCTATCCCCAGCACCAAATATAGTAGTAACTCGAACACTCATCCTGGGCAGCACAATGGATGGTAGTGCTCCATTTGCCATCAGAAGATGTTAGCTATGTAACCTTCATCAAGTTACTTTACCACCAATAGGAGAAAAGTTCTACACTTGATCTGGACTGACAGAAGACATAGATAGGAGAAAATTGTTCCAACAACACTGAGGCAAAAAGTATAAATGCTTACTCAGTGGTCCTTCTATACGCTTTATGTTGGTGGTTTTAAATTTTAACTTCCCATGAGAAGACAGCAGCAATTATAAGTTAGTGTATTCTGTTTTTAGTCTGTCTGTCAACATATGCTCATAGGTCTTGTGTATTGAGTATTTCTTTTGTATAGAAGAAATAGTAACTACTTAAAGCAGACTTCCCACTAAACATCTTTCTTCTTCTGCATTTGAAGAGACACTGGCATGAGTAAAACCCAGGCTTTAAGAAAACCTCTAGGTTTGGGGCATAAAGAGCCAAAGAGTGTAAGAAAATAAGGCTAATCCTTCCCACTTAAGGCCAGGGAGCCCCAGCACATTAGATCTGGAAGTTCTTGTCAATTATTAGATATGTAAAACACTTTGAAAACTTCAACCTTTCAGTCAACAAGCATTTACTAAGGGCCTACCATGTTGCAAACATTGCACTACATCCCTTTGCAAATATCTCACTTCATCCTTATAGTAACTCAGTAAGGCAGGTTCTGTTATTATATCTCTACATATTACATTCTATCTATCTATCTATATTATATATATTCTGTAGTTGAGGAAACTGAGGTGCACAGGGGTTAACTGACTTGCCCAAGATCACACAGTAAGTATCTGAGTCTAGATTTGAACTCATGTCTTCTTGACTCCAGGCCCACATATAAATATAACCAAAATATCACAAAATGAATGCAAGGTAATATTGAGGGGAAGAGAGCAGCATTTGGAAGGTTCAGGAAAAACTTAATGTGGAATGTGACACTTGAGCTAAGTTTTGAAAGAAACAAGATTCTAACAAGCAGAGATTAATTGAAAGTATGGGGTACTTCCCTTTTAAAAGCATGGTGGTAGGAAATGGAATATGGTATATGAAGAGCAGAAACAAGAGAGAAATGGAACAAACAATACAACTTTGAAAGAAGGTTGGAACCAGTTTGTGAAGGACTATACAAGTTAAACAAAAGATTTTATATTTGATCATGAAGGCAATAAGGAGTCTTAGTGTGCTTTATAAATACTGCCTACTGTTGTTAATACTGTTAGATTAGGGACTGGACCTGTTTTCATTGGAATAGGAAACTCCTTCTGCCAATGCAGGCCACCACCTTCCTTGCAACTTTCTAGTCTTAGAAAGTTATCTAGCACACTGAGAGAGATTCAGTGACCTGCCCAAGGTGCCTTAGCCAGTTTGTTAAAGTATAGATGATACGTTAATTGAAGCCTTGTTCAGTTAAATCCATTCAGTGTCTATTTGTTGATTTGAATGAAAGAATAAAGATTGGGTGGATTAGGGGAAGGAGGTGGAGTCAAGATGGTGGAGAAAGGAAAGTGACTCACCTGAGCCCTTCCCAAAATCCCCTCCAAACACCTTTAAATGCTACCATAACATAATTTCTGGAGCAGCAGAATCCACAAAAGAACAGGGTAAAACAATTTTCCAGCCAAAGACAACTTGAACGGTCAGCAGGACAGGTCTGCCGCACTGGGGTGAGAGTAGAGCACAGTGCAGCACAGGCTGCATCAATACAGACTAGGCCCCAGCCAACCAGGAGCAAGCCTTGGGAGCCACTAAATCAGCAGTGGCAGCAGCTGCTTCCAGAGCTCTCAGTTCACAGACAGTAAGAGGGTTGAACAACTGGTCATACAGGGAGTGTAGGGGTCTCTTTATTAGCACTGAGACAGCACTCTGTTGCTTTGCCCATACTTGGATCTGGGTGATCATCCGGGCTCTCAGTTCCAGGGTGAAGAGGAGGAGTAGCATCCAAGAGGTTGTGGTCACAGTGGAGTGGGGACCCTTGTCAGAGTTCCAGGGAAGAAAAGAGTGCTTGTGATTGTTCACAGACCCGAGCAGAGGCCAGGAGAGTAGTAAACACACCTGTGCTTAGAACATTCTACCTTGGAAGAACTGGAAACTTACAGGTCCCTAGACGTATCTCTGAAAACAGCTGCACAACACCCCTGAACTTGGGATAATGTGCCCCTCACCCTTGAAGCAGAGCCCTACTTTAACAAAGAGTTAAAAGTCAAATAATAGCCTGGGAAAATGAGCAAACAATAGAAAAAAATTAACCATAGAAACTTACTATGGTGACAAGGAAGATCAAAATACAGATTCAGAAGATGACAAAATCAAAGCTCCTACATCCAATACATCCAAGAAAAATATGAATTGGTCTCAGGCCATAGAAGAACTTAAAAAAAAAAGATTTTGAAAACCAAATAAGAGAGGTAGAGGAAAAAATGGGAAGAGAAATGAGAATGATGGAAGGAAATTATGAAAAAAAAAGTCAACAGCTTGGTAAAGAATTACAAAAAATACTGAAGAACATAACACCTTAAAAAATAAGCTAAGCCAAATGGCAAAATTGGTCCAAAAAATCAATGAGGAGAAGAATGTTTTAAAAAGCAAAATGGTCAAATGGAAAAAGAGGAACCAAAATTCACTTTAAAAAAAATACCTCTTAAAAAGTAGAATTGGCCAAATAGAAAAGGAGGTACAAAAGGCCCCTGAAGAAAACAATTCCTTAAAAATTAGAATTGAGTAGATGGAAGCTAATAACTTTATGAGAAATCAAGAAACAATCAAACAAAGCCAAAAGAATAAAAAAAAAAGAAGTCAATATGAAATATCTCATTGGAAAAAACAACTGACTTGGAAAATAGATCCAGGAGAGATAATTAAGGTTTTTTTTTTCTCTCTGACAGCCATGATTAAAAAAATAAAAGAGCTTAGACATCATCTTTCAAGAAATTATCAAGGAAAAGTGCTCTGATATTCTAGAACCAGAGGCTAAAATAGTGATTAAAAAAATCCACTGATCTCTTCCCAAAAGGACCTGAAAATGAAAACTCCCATAAATATTTTAGCCAAATTCCAGAGTTCTCAGATCAAGGAGAAAATATTGCAAGCAGCCAGAAAGAAACTATTCAAGTATCATGGAGCCATAATCAGGATAACACAAAATTTAGCAGCTTTTACATTAAGGGATTGGAGGGCTTGGAATATAATATTCTGGAAGGCAAAGGAGGAAGGATTACAACCAAGAAACACCAACCAAGGAAAACTGAGTATAATCCTTCAGGGGGAAAATGGACATTCAATAAAATAGAAAATTTTGACTTTCAAATGCAAGACTCAAAAGAAGCATAAGAAGGCAATCAAGAAAGAGAAATGCCAAGGGATTCAATAAGATTAAACTGTTTATATTCCTACATGGCAAAATGATATTTATAATTCCTAAAATCTTTCTCATTATTAGGGAAGTTAGAGGAAATATATATAAACAGAGGGGCAGGTGTGGAAATATGAAGGGATGATATCTTAAAAAAAAACTTATGAGAGAGGAATATGTTGGGAAAAAGAGAAAGGGAGAGGTAGAATGGGGTAAATTATCTTACACAAAAGATGTGCAAGAAAAAGGTTTTACAGTAATGGGGAAGGTGGAAGAGGTGGGGCAAAGTTAGTGAACCCTAACTGTTATCAGAATTAGCTCAACAAGGCAATGTCATGCACACTCAGTTGGGCGTAGAAACCTATCTTACCCTGTAGGAAAGTAGGAGGGAAGGGGATAAAAGAAGGGGGTGATAGAAGAGAGGGCAGGTTGGGGCAGCCAGTAGTCAGAAGCAAAATACTTTTGATGAGGAACAAGGTGAAAGCAGAGAGAGAATAGAATTATTGGGGGTGGGTCAGAAACAGGACGGAGTGAAATATAGTCCAGTAGTAACTGAAAAAAATTTTGAAGCAGATTTCTCAGATAAAGGCCTCATTTCTCAAACATATAGAGAACTGAGTCAAATTTATAAAAATCAGAGCCATTCCCCAATTGAAAAATGATCAAAAGATATGATCAGTTTTCCGATGAGGTAATCAAAGTTATCCATAGCTATATTAAAAAAAATGCTCTCATTCACTATTGTTTGGGAAAATGCAAATTACAATAATTTTGATGTACTATCTCATACCTATTAAATTAGCTAATAGGAAAGAAAAGGAAAATGACAAACGTTGGAAGTAATGCGGGAAAAATTAGACATTAATGCATTGTTGGCAGACTTATGAGCTGATTCAAATATTCTGTAAAGCAATTTGGAACTATGCTCAACAGGCTATAAAACCATACATACCCTTTGACCTAGCAATACTACTACTAGGTCTGTATCTAAAAGAGATAAAAAGCAAAAAGGAAAAGGATAAAATATTTGTATAAATATTGTATATATAAATGTATAAATGTAATGCATAAAATATTTATAGCTGCTCTTTTCTGATGGCAAAGAATTGGAAATTGAGGATGCCCATCAGTTGGGAAATAACTGAACAAATTGTGATATGTAGCTGTGATAGAAAACTATTTCACCGTAAGAAATGATGGGCAAGATGCTCTTAGAAAAACCTGGAAAAATTTATATGAGCTGATGTAAAGTAAAATGTTCTATGTACAAAGTAACAGCAATATTGTAAGATGATCAGCTGTTAATGACTTAGCTATTTTCAGCAATACGATGATCCAAGACAACTCTTAAAGACTTAGGATGAAAAATGCTATCCATTCCCATAGGAAGTACTGATGGTGTCTGAATATAGATTGAAACATACTTTTTAAAAACTTTATTTTTCTTGAGTTTTTTTCTTTATTTTCTTTCACATGACTGTAATGGAAATATTTGGCAGGACTACACATGTATAACCTATAAAAAAAATTGCTTGCCTTCTCAATGAGGGGGGATGTTAGGTGAGGACGGAGGAAAGAAAAGAATTTGGAATTCAAAGTTTTAAAAATGAATGTTAAAAACTGTTTTTACATTTAGCTGAGGAAGGATAAAATACTAAATAAATTCAAAAAATAAATTAGTGGAGTAAGTGAAAAAAAAAATAAAAGATTTGGGTGGGAATTGGAAAAGATCTCTGCTTTTATTCTCTTGCATTACTCTAAGGTTTTCCCCAACTCCATCCCCATCCCATGCAAGTATTTTTTTCTTTTTTCTTTTTCCCTTTCCTAGATACTGAAACTGTCACCACAATTTAATTGGTTCAGGGTACTAAAGCTCATGCCATTTTTAAAGATTCCAGATTGCCTGGGTACAAAACAGTCATTTCTCGCTGGTTCAAAACCTACTCTTTATGAATTCTGTCATAACATGTTTTTAATCCAATACATTTTTAGCTTGGTCAGAATGGTTTCTAAGAAATAATGGAGTCTAAATTTGAAAATGGACATATTTTTCACCTATTATTAAAATTAGCTCAGTCCAGCTCACTAGTTTGATTATGTATACCTTACTAAGTCAAATACTCTGACCATTCCATTAATTTGCCTCTTCCCTTAGTGATATATTTTAAACAACTAATAGAGACAGTTAAAAATGAAGAGCATTACACAGTAAAAATATGCCAAAGTGGATTGATTATTACTACTTTATTATATCCAGTGGTTGATTATTAATTAAATGAAATGGGAAACCATATTGAGTGAGTGGAATGGTAGATATAAAACATAAATGAGAATGAAGGGTTTTTTTTTAATTACTTCTTGCAAAGTGTTGATGGTTAGATTTTCTACTATTTAATTGATGTCTCATCTTTGTAGATATAGTCCCTCCATTGAAATTCTGCCCTGATGACTTATCATGTCAGTGATCCTGGGTCCTTGAAGGCTATCCTGGGTGACTTCAAACTCTGGTAGTTTCTACAAGTTGGAAAGTCTTTGTGAATGGGCCTGGTGGTAGACCATACATCTGAGGGAAAATGATTAAGTCCAAAGAAGCTCATTAGAAACCTGGCTGCATTTATTTTAAGCTACAGCAATTCTTGAAGGTCACCAACTAAGTTATAAGAGCTTGTGATCTACATCAATGGAGGCAACATGGACAATGGTGAAATGCTACTTCTTTCAGGCATCATTTGGTAGTCTGTAGAACCTCTATCTCATTGTTAATACTCAGTAACTGTTTTTGAGGAAACAAGTAACCTATATATTTATATATTTTCATGAATTTTTAGAAAAACAGAAACCAAAAATTGACACAGCAATATATTTTTCACACAGGATTTTCTTACCCACTGTTAGCATCACCTTAATCTGTCAAATTCTCTTTGGGGTCTATAGTCCTGGGATGTTGGGAACAAAAAACTACAACTGTTAGAATACACATCCTTTTCATGTCTATAGGAAATGCTCTGGAATCATAAACACTGTTATGTTTTGGTTTCTTCTGCCAGTTCTTCTGGGGAGGATTGGATATGCCAACAGAATGCATATGGGAGCTTCAACACATTCTTTTCCTCGACACTTTTCCTCAGTTTTTTTCTTTTCCAATGGAGAAAACAGTGCCATGTTGTTCTTTCCTGTAACCCTTGATGGTGTGATTGTTTTACTCATTTTCTATTATTCCCCCTGGCAGAAGGAAATCAAGGAATGATTACTTTCAGCTGAGTGCAGCTGCTGTTTAACGACAATGATAAATAGGTAGCACGTCTATTCTCTAGGATCTCTCTCATCTTTCACCTACTGACAATTTCTTCAAATTCTTTTCCTTAATGTACAGATAAATATATTTTTAAAAATTTCTCTCAATATATTTATATACACATATATACAATATATTTATATGGACAATCTCAACTTACAGTTGTGGAACCTAAATGTGTATCTTTAGTTTTAAAAGAGAATATTGCACAGCTATTTATCATAGCATAAGGATCATCGTACCTCTCCAAAAGGATGTGAAAGCCAACTTTACCACTGAAGCCTTCCCTATTTCATGAAACCAAACCTATTCCAATAACCTGCTAATCCTTCACTCCCTGGGGAAACCCTGATGGCTTCCTGTGTTCAAGTGCTTCCAAAACTCTGTGACTGCTGAGTTCTTCCCTTGTATGTTACTGCTCAGCTCACATTTTTCTCATGACCTTGACTTTGTTTAAAATTAAAATTAAAATTGAAAACCTTTCTATATCCATCTTTCACTCCATATTTAACTTGTCTGGGAGGGAAGAGCAGGGTATTGTCGATTTCAGATCAATCTTCCCTGAAGGAGAGGCACTCAGAGGAGAAAACATATTCTCTGTTTTTCTCAAATAGCATGTCTTAGAAAGGGATGACCCCAAATGCCTGAACTATCTTGAGGTGCTTGCCAGACCTGAACCCTGAACAGGCAAGTGACATTTAGAAGCAAATTAATAGGCAAAGATTGGATAATTAATGCCAACCAATTGCTACCTTTAGAGAGTACATAAAGCACTTTCGGGCTTTTCAGCAGGAGAAAAAAAAAACTATAAACAAGCAACAACAACAAAACCAGGGACTACAGAACTTAAAAAGAAGAATTTGTTCAAATAAACAACTTATCAAATGATCTGCTTTTACTTCAGAACTCCCTAAGTAAACCCAGTCCTGATCTCCCCATTTGGGGACTTCCAAGGTCTCAGAGTCACTTCCCACAGCAGCTGATATTTGATTTGAGTGCTGATTTTGTGTTTCTAGCCCCAAGCACGGTGGTTCCTGCCTCTGGTTCAAAAATTACTAGTTACAAATATTTACGAGTGTGACCCATAGAGTTTATAATAAAAAAGAAATTTTGAATCCCCAAACTTTATTTCATGTTTTTGGTTGCCATTACACACATCTGTTGTTTGGTTATTATCTTCCAATATTCCTTTAAAGTGTTTAATGTGGCATCATTCATCAATGCACATTTGGCTTCATAGCTGGAGTTTACATATACATTTTTGTTGTTTTGTTGGTCTGGTTAAGGGCCTGAAATATGATATGATCCCAGTTGGAATGAAAACTCAGGCTTTTGTTATTCATGGGTTGAGAAGACAGCCATGTTAGCTGGACCTCAACTCATAAATCATTACATTTAGGAATCCCATATTCTCACTCCATTCTACCAGCTGTCTCAGCTTTGCTCATGTCCTGTGCAATCTTGAAACTCCCTGTGCTCTGGAAACATTGCCAACAGCAATCTTGCTAACCTTTTGAGAAAAAAAATATCAAAATTGGATTTTTCTTGGACGCTCAAGTAGTCTTGCTTTACCCCACTACAGAAAATGTCACCCTGCATTAAAAAAATATCAGTCTATTAATCAATCTTATGAGTACCATTTCCCTCTGTTCAGCTGGGTGTATGGAGTTTCATAAATGGTAACTGATGTTTACAAATGTGTTGTAAGTACATGAAGAAACTTCCTTGTTATTGTTATTGGTCTTCCTTCATTCTCAAAGAGGACCAATGACCTCACAAGGGTGATGTCTTGACTTGCCAATGAATTGGGTCTAAGTGGGGCAGAGCTGTTCAAAGTCATCAGCCTCACTCTCTCCCCCAAAGTAATCACAGTCCAATGGTAACACACAAGTCAAGATGACTGGCAATGGTCTAGAAGAAGAAGAAGAAGAAGAAGAAGAGAAGAAGAAACTTCCTATGTTTGTAATTAAGCTCACATAGCCATACTTATATACCTATCAGAAGAGAGAATGAACCTCATTTTCTTTATAAAACTTAATGGGAGAAGACAGGAGAAAATGTTCAAAGGTTAGAGATTGCATATGGAACATTACATATATGGTCAGATTCAGTTATTGTATTGGTTAATGCTACTAAATTATTTTCTTTTTCTTTTAAAAGTTAATTGTTACAAAGAATGGCTCACTGAGTGATAGGGTGATATTCAGTTAGGGAAGTGATGTAAAAATAGAAGACATCAATAAATATTTTAAAAATAAAATTTAACTTTATAGTTTAATTTAGTACATTTATTTTAAAATTGATTTAACCTCATTAATGTTAAACAATGAAAATAATTTGCCAGAAAACTCTGGATAGTTCCTGTTTAGTGGTGGACTTAATTAAATAATTTTCTGCTGTACCTGGCCTCTAAGTAATAGTAGCAGCAGCAAAGTGATGAGATATGTCCTGCAATTTGTGAGTCATCAAAGCACAGAAGATGAATTGAAAGATCTTTAGAAGTCAGGTAGTTCAGGCATTCCTTGAATCACAAATTCTAGCTACAATGCCTCTGACCAGTGGTTGCCTAGACTCTTTTGGAATAGCACAAAATAACAGAGATCTCATTACTTTTGAAAGAGTCCGTTTTATTACCTCTAACAAACATCTTTGGTTGTTAAGAAGTTCATTTCTTTATGGAATTGAAATCTATCCCACTTTAACTTTTCCCAGTTGGTCCTAGTGATGTCTGCTAGGGCCAAGAAGCAGAGCCATAACTGGTCAGTTCTGGATATGGGGCAAGTGACATTATATATACCTTCAAATCAACTTTTTAAGACAAGGTCTTCCCTGATTATGAGAAAACATTGACCTGGAGACATCCTGTGGGTCAAAACCTGAGATTTCAAGACCTTATGAGATCAGGGGACTGGGCTAGAGAGGATTCTCCTGGAGTATTACCATTATAGGGAGACAGTGCTGCCATGTAGTATCTTGCTAATTAAACCCTGTTGTTTCTGTACTGCTGAAGGATAACAAATGTTCTCAGACACTTCAAAATATTGATGTTCTGGAGCTTATCCTTAGCGTCTTTCCCCTAGTTATTGTCCTGCCAACAAGAAAAAAATCTAATCCATCTTTTGCGTGATTGCAAAGTCAGACTCATTCAGCAGTTACACTGCATTTGGACATCTACTTAGTTTGATGAATATCATGTAAGAATTGAGTTAAGTCTGAGCCCACTCTCCCCAGGAACTGGTTGATTGTCATCCTTCATTTTCAAAGAGGACCAAAATGACATTACTATGGTGGGGTCAAAGTACAGTGTGTCCAACTGTGGCTGACCCTACCAATACAAGCTCCCAAGGCTCTAACACAAGTCGGGCACAAACAGTCCATATGAACATTTGGAGTGGAGATGTTTCTAAATTTGCTCATCTCACATTTCTTTTGAGCCACTACAATTCTGCTTTGCTCATAGACTACAGTACCTTTTTTGATGTAGGAACATCAGGCTGGATGGTCCCATGTCAGTATCTCCCATGTCTCACAATTGATTCCAAAGTTTTTCAGAGAGACTACGAGAGTGTCCATGTATCACTTCTTCTGAACTCCATGTGAGTGTTTGCCTTATGTGAGTTCTATGTAAAATAGTTCTTTAGGCAAATGCACTTTTGGCATTCAAACAATGTGGCCAGCCCATCAGAGTTGCATTCTCTGAAGTAGAGTTGGCAGTTGCTTGGCAGTTCACCTCAAGAAAGGACCCTAATGTCAGGTACTTATCCTCCCAGGTGATGGTCAGAATCTTCCTAAGACTATTCAAATGGAAGCAATTTAGTTTCCAGGCATGGCACTGGTATGCTGCCCAGGTTTCATAGTCATACAACAATGAGGTCAACACAAGAACTCTGTAGATCTTCAGTTTGGTAGGCAATTTAATATCTGTTCTCTCTCACCCTTTCCTTTGGAGCCTCCCAAACTTTGAGCTAGCTCTGGCAACATGTGTGCCAACTTCATTATTTATGTGTACATCTCTGGAAAGCATACTACAAAGGTAAGTGAATTTATCTACAACATTCAAAATTCCAAAGGAGAGACAAGGTGACCAAAGATGTTGGAGGAAAATGTTTTTACTTTTATTCTTGCCATATTTTTGCAGTAAATATCCTTTTGCAAAAGCTGATCAAGGCTCAGATTTTTACAATCTAGCCAATAGCTCACAGAAGCTCAGATTCCTTAAGAGTCTGGACAATATGGTGGATCTTTAATAAACCTGGTCTTTGGCTGAAAGAAGGCTTGGGTCAAATTCTTTTGGGCATGACCTGTGTGTCATGATCTTGGGGTCCCAGTACCCCTAAACCTCTAGACCCCATGAGGTTTGCCTCATAAGAATTCAACCATTCCAACCTGCCAGTCAAAATAGCAAGTTTATTGTGATGCTAATACAAGCGAGGGAGATTCTTAGGGAGTCTGCATAATTTAATGGGGGTAAGATTATACTTTTATACAGACAAAGACTATGGGAAAATAAAGATGGGATTAAGGAAGTGGCAAGTGGACTTGAGTGTGCCAGGTGCAGGCAATTAAAGGAGTTAGGTGGTAGGGCCACAATGAAAGGACAGTTAAAAGGATAATTTGAGTATCCAGGTAGAACAGATGCCTCAGGCAAAACACCAGTTTGGGAAAGTTCAAGGGAAAGACATAGTCTTACACCAGTGTGGGAGAGTTCAGGGGATTTTAGAGGTCCCATTGTCCCACCTCGTTGACTGGGGAATTACTGAATAAGTTTGATACAAGAATGTAATGGGATATTACTGTGCTGTGAGAAATAAATATGATGAATACTAAGAAGCACTGGCAAAGTTATGTGAACTGAAACAAAGCTAAGTTAACAGAACTAGGAAAATAATATACATAATGACTACAACAATGTAAAAGTAAATGACAAGATAATAGAAACTGTACACTGCAAAACTGTAATGACTAAGCTTGAACCTAGAGAAAAGATAAGGGAAGGTACCTGATCCAACTCTTTCCAAAGATGCAAGATTATTGATGTCTAACATCTTATATAATTGTAAGACTTTTTGGATATTTTGATTAGTTTTCTGAATGTTTTATCCTCCTCACACATTTTTCCTTTGTTTGTGAGGATTGCTCTATGAAAAGGACATTGGTAAATATAGATATTTACAAATTTAAAAAATCAATAAAATATTTGTTCTCTCTTAAAAAAAAAACCTCAAGAAATTGGCTGGGATCATGAGCAAACTGCCCCAAAAACACAGACTATAGAATCTTTTTTGGTAACAAAAAAGAACAAAACATATATACCTTACAATTCCTGAGCATTCTCTGACAATTTTAATTAGATAAATGATCCATGCCTAGGTCAAAGGTCATATAATCATGAGATAATCATAATTTTCTTTGGTACTTCTAAGACTACCTTCAGGATTTAAATAACACAGAAACAAAGTCACAGGTCATAAAAGTGGAAGGAACATATATGTCATCCATCTAGATAAAATTTAATTTTGCTGTATGAGAGTCTACACTAATTTTCACTGGACTGCCCAAACTCAATTTATTCAAATAGCCAATTTAGCAGTGTGCTAGAGACAGTTTGAACAGTCTAACTAGAGCCAACTCTTAAATGTTAAGAGTGAGCATTTACACTTTGGACATTTGCAAACACTACAAATCATGGCTTTTATTTATTATTTTGTTGATTGTCTAGACCCCAGAAAGTGATAGAAAAAGTTGTAACAATGCAGATCAACCTTAAAAGTGTATCATGGGTATATTTTTCCTTCCAGAGACCCAGTTATTGAACAATTACCACTGGGCATCATATTAAATCAAAGTCTTTACTCTCATGGAGATCATGGACTAGTGGAGGATACAGCAAGCACAAATAACTAAAATTTTAAAAAGTAATATGTAACATTACAAAAGAGCAGTGCTCTCTGTGAGGTCAGAGTCTGGGTAGGAGGAAGGCCATTGTTGCTTGAGAACATTGAGGAAGATTTCATGGAAATCTAGAAAGTTATGTTTTTTCAGAGTAATTTAAATGAGTCCTTTGACATTTTAAGCAATGGAGTTCTCATTGCAGCTAGCTGTAAACACACACACATGCAATGAGACTTTCTATAAGAATAAATATGATGATTGCTTTGTTGTTATTGTTGTTTTGGCCACATTAAGGACTTGCAGAGTACCCCCAACCCTCCACAAATGTCAGATCTTTACCTCGTATTTGCCAGGATGTGTCTTAAAGTGCAAGCTAGTTAAATGTTAACATGATGCTATATTTTGTTTTAGAAAAAAAGTGATCCCAGTTCTGTCCCTATTACCTGCCTCTATTACCCTCACTTCATTTATTTTTGTTATCATTTTGCTATGTCAGTGCACATCACCCTCTTTTGATCCTAGCATTACTTGTGATTGAGCTATACTCTGCAAGGTTACAGTTTGTCAGCCTGAGTCTAGTCATTCATGTCATATTTGTAAGACCACTTTGTAGCATACATTGCAACCAAAGCAAGAGTTATGCCTGAATCATAAACTTAGACTGTGAGAATAATCAAAAGGGAGCATTTTTCATCAACTCTCTCTGTCTCATAGGTTTGCTTTTTTGAAGTACATAGTCACACATGCTCGCTTCCCACGTGGTGATATTAGTAGCAAGAAGCAAGAAAATCAAAAGACAGACTCAAGACTGACTTGTTTTATTCTTTCTCTGCTCCATTAAGCTCTGATTGTGTGATCCTCAGTAGATACATATTTCCAGTCTCTTTCATGCACTAGCAAACCAGGAAGGTAGAAAATATTCTAAGGTGACATAAATTTCTGATCATGTCAAAAACAATAACTTCAGATTCAACATTTGTTAAATACCTACTACGTGCAAAGCATGCTAGTATGAGAGGGAGATACAAATGTAGGCAAATGACTTGAAAGATCATATAATTTAGAAAAAACCTTAGAATGCGTGGAAAATATATATATATATATATATATATATATATATATATATATATATATACATATGTGTATATGTATATGTGTATGTATGTATTTATATCCATCTATCTATCTATCTATCTATCTATCTATCTATCTATCTATCTGTCTGTCTATATCTATCTCACTTACTACATGTAAGACATTGTGCTAAGTGCTAAATTTATACATAGAAAAGACTGTCCCTGATCCTGAAGAGGTCTTATGAAAGGTTTTTACCTTGGAGGTCTATTCAACCTAGAGTATAACTAACCAAAATTTCATCAGGGGCAAAGTCAATTGAAGGGAGTGGTACATCACAGAGGACAGTTTCATCACAGGTACAATCTGAAGTACCACTTCATACCTATGACGTTGGCTAACATGACAGAAAAAGAAAACAACAAATGCTGGAAAGGATGTGGGAATATATGGACATTAATGCACTGTTGCAAGACCATTTTGTGGCATACATTGCAACTAAGGCAAGAGCCATTCCTGAATCACAAATTTTGACTGTGAGAATAATGAAAAAAGGAAATTTTTAAAGCCAACTCAGAGAATTAAAGAGAAGTAAAAGCAGTGACTTGCTTGACCTCTCCCCCAAACCCTTCCAAATACCTATAAAAATGGCTCTAAACATATTCTAGAGCAGCAGAACCCACAAGATGACAATGAAACAAATATCCAGCCCAAGGTAATGTGAATGGTTGATGGGAAAGGTCTTGTTGCACCAGGCTATGAGAGAAGCATAGTTCAGCATTGGCCATGCAGATAAAGACCAGGCCTCAGCAATCCTAGATCAGGTCTCAAAGGACTAAATCATGGGCAGCTGTGGTAGTTTTCAGACTTCTTAACCCATAAACACCTAATACAACTTAGAAGGTCAGGAGGAAAGATCTGTTGGACGTTGGTGAGATAAGAGCTCAGTCTGGGCCCAGTCTTGGTACAGCCCTGGGGAGGCAGCTGCTTCTGGAGCTCTTGGCCCACAGACAGTGGGGGGATCAAGTGGCTGATCAGAGAGATATCTCTTTGCTGGTGCAGGATTCTCTTGCTTTCCCAATGTTTGGATCTGGGTCACAATTCTGGGTGGTGGTTCTGGGGCCAGGAGGAGTGCTGACATGGTGGAGCTTGTGCCGGTGATGAAGATGGAATCCTTCTCACAGTTCCAAGGCAGAAAAGAGTGCTTTTGGTCACCCATAGACCAGAGCACAGGCCAAGAAAGGAGTAAACACCTTGCCGTTGATCATACCACCTTGGAAGAACTGAAAATTTACAGGTCCCCAGAAGTATCTCTGAAAACAGCTGCACAAAACCCCTGAAACTTGGAAAAATGCATTCTCCACACTGGAAGCAGAGCCCTACCTTAACAAAGAGTTAAAAAGTCACGTAATTGACTGGGAACATGAACAAACTGTGCAAAAAATGTCAGGCCATAGAATCTCACTTCGGTGACAAAGAAGATCAAAACATACCACCAGAAGAAAACAAAGTCAAAGCTCTTACATCCAAAGCCTCCAAGAAAAATATGAATTGGTCCCAGGCCATGGAAGAGCTTAGAAAGGATTTTGAGAAGCAAATAAGAAAAATAGAGAAAAACTGGGAAGAGAAATGACAGTGATGCAAGAAAATCATGAAAAGCAAGTCAACAGTTTGCTAAAGGAGACCCAAAAAATACTGAAAAAAAACCCCCTTAAAAAATAGCCTAACCCAAATGGCAAAAGAGGTCCAAAAAGCCAATGAGGAGAAGAATGCCTTAAAAAGCAAAATTGGCCAAATTGAAAAAGAAGTCCAAAAGCTTACTGAAGAAAATACTTCCTTAAAAATTAGAATGGAGCAAATGGAAGCTAGTGACTTCATGGGAAATCAAGACATTGTAAAATAAAACCAAAAGAATGAAAAAAAAAGAAGACAATGTGAAATATCTCCTTGGAAAAAAGTCTGACATGGAAAATAGATTCAGGAGAGATAATTTAAAAATTATTGTACTCTCTGAAAACCATGATAAAAAAAAAAGAACTTAGACATCACCTTTCAAGAAATTAGCAAGGAAAACTTCCTTGATATTCTGGAACCAGAGTGTACAATAGAGAAGGAAAGAATCCACTAATCACCTCCTGAAAGAGATGCCCAAAGGAAAACTCCTAGGAATATTATACCCTAATACCAGAGTTCCCAGGTCAAGGAGAGAATATTGGAACCAGCCAGAAAGACACATTTCAAGTATTATGGAAACACAATCAGGATAACACAAGATTCTGCAGCTTCTACATTAAGGGACCAGAGGGCTTGGAATATAATATTCTGGAGATCAAAGGAGATAGGATTACAACCAAGAATCACCTCCCAGAAAAACTGAGTATGATCCGTCAGGGGAAAAAACTGACATTCAGTGAGATAAAGGACTTTCAAGTACTCTTGATGAGAAGACCAGAGGTGAATAGAAAATTTGACTTTACACAAGACTCAAGAGAATCATGAAAAGGTAAATGGAAAAGAGAAATCATAAGGGACTTATTAACTGAATACATTCCTACATGGAAAGATGATATTTGTAACTCATACCTTTGTCAGTATTAAGGTAGTTGGAGGGGAAAAATATATGCATATATATGTGTATGTAGATAGATAGATAGATAGATAGATAGATAGATAGATAGAGGGCCCAGTGTGAGTTGAATATAAAGGGATGATGTCTATAAAATAAATTTAAAGGGTAAGAGAAGATTATACTGGGAGAAGGAGAAAGGGAGAGGGGGGATGGGGTAAATTATCTCACATATAACAGACAAGAACAAGCTTTTATAGTGGAGGGGAAGTGAGAGAAGGTGAGAGGAAATGAGGGAATCTTATTCTCATCAAATTTGGCTTAAGGAGTGATAAACATACACACTCATTTGAGTATGGAAATCTATCTTATCCTACAGGAAAGTAGGGGGTGAGGGGTATAAGACAGAGGGGGGATTATAAAAGGGAGGGCAGATTGGGGGATAATCAGAAGCAAACACTTCTGAGGAGTGACAGGGTCAAAAGAGAAAATAGAATAAATGGGGGGTGGGATAGGATGAAGGGAAATGTAGTTAGTTTTTCACAGCATGACTACTGTGGAAGTGTTTTGCATGACTACACATGTATAACCTGTATCAAGTTGCTTACCTTCTCAGTGAAGGTGGGTGGGGAGGGAGGAAGGGAGAGAATTTGGAGCCCAAAGTTTTAAAACAAATGTTAAAAATTGTTTTCATATGCAACTGGGAAATAAGATATACCGGCAATGGGGTACAGAAATCTATTCCGCCCTATAGGAAAATAGAAGAGGAAGGGGATAAGAGAAGGGTGGAAGGTGATAGAAGGGAGGGAATATTAAGGGAAAGAGTATTCAGAATGCATGCCATCCTGGAGTGGGGGAGGGGTGAGATGGGGAGAAAATTTGAAACTCAAAATCTTGTGGAAGTGAATTGTGAAAACTAAAATAAATAAATTAAAAATATTTAATACAAATATTAAAAAAAAGCAACTCAGAGTTCATCTGTTCTTTCTCTCATGTAGATAGTATTCTTTTTTTCATCATGAAGACTTTACAACTGTCTTGGTCCATTGTATTGATCAGAGTAGCTAAATCTTTCACATTTGATCAATATGGTAAATGTTGCTATTAATGTGTATAATGGTCTTGTTCTGCTTACTTCACTTTGCTTCAGTTCTTATGTCTCTTCGGGTTTTTCTGAAACTATCTTGTTCATCATCTCTTATAGCACAATAGTATTCCTTCAAAATCATATATAATAACTTGTTCTGACATTCCCCAGTTGATGGGCATCCCCTCAATTTCTATTTTTTTTTTGCCACCACTAAAAGAGCTGCTATTTTGTACACACATAACCTATATCAAACTGGTTATTGTATCAAGGAGGTAAAAGAGAAGGGAGGGAGTGATTTTGGAATATAAATTTAAAAAAAATGTTAAAATTATTTTTACATGTAATTGGGAGAAATAAAATATTATTTAAATAAAGAAATTTACAATCAAGGTGCTATAGCAAAGTGTAGTACTACCGATAAATGCCTGTTTTGTTTCATTAATTATGTGCAATTGCTCCAGGTAGCCTTTCCTAATTCTCAATTTTCTTAGCATTTTAATTCTCTGTTCTTAAAAATACAGAATTTTTTGCAGTTATGTGACTAATGAGAACAACTACCATTTTACAACAAAAAAGAGCTGCTATAAATACTTAGGTCTTTTTCTTTTTCTTTGATATCTTTGAGACACATTTATAATGATGATATTATTGGGTCAAAGGTTATACATAGTTTTATAGCCCTTTGGCCATAGCTTCAAGTTGTTTTCCAGAATGGTTGGACACAACTCCACCAATAATGCATTAGGATGTTTATTTTCCCACAGCCTTCCAACATTTGTCATTTTCTTTTTCTATCATGTCAATTAATCTGATAGATATAAGGTGGTATTTCAAAGTTGTTTAACTTGCATTTCTCCTGTCAATAGTGATGTAGATCATTTTTTTTTATATTACTATAGATAACTTTATTTTTTTCCTTCTGAGAAGTACTGGCTCATATCCTTTAATCCCTTATCAATTGGAGAATGATTTTAAATATATTCCATATATATATATATATATATATATATATATATATATATATATATATATTATATATATATATATATATATATATATATATATATGCCTTCTAATTTTGTGCTTTTCATATGATATTTAGTCTTCCCAGTTCCAGGACTTTACCATAGCTATATTCCATACATGGAATCTTCTCCCTGCTCTCCTCAGACTCATAAATTCATTGCTTTCTTTTAAGAATCAACTCAAGTTTTACTTTTTGCAAGAGGCCTTTTCTGGTATCCCCTTGCTTCTAATGTATTCCCTTTGAAAATACTTTCCTTCTACTATATATTTTGTATGTAGTAGTTATCTAAATGTTTTCTGAGGCATTGTAATTTGAGCTCCTTGAAGCATGGGTGGTGTTTTTTTGTTGGTTTTTTTGTTTTTGCCTTCCTTTAAATTCCAATCACTTAGCACAGGACATGGCACAAAGTAAACATTTGATAAATGCTTATTGACTGACTAAGTCTTATGTGTACTAAAGTCATAACGTTTCTCAATTTTATAGTTCTTATTCTATCACAATTATTGACAATTACAGAATGAAAGAATGGATTATCATCATTTGAAAGAGATGCAAATCGAAAATCCATCAAAATCAGAAAAGAGAATAACTTGTTCATTATGATAATTGAGGAGGTTTATTTTTCTTTAAAGTATTTTTCCCCACAATTACATATCAAGAACATTTTTAGCCTTCAGTTTTTCAAGATTTTGAGTTCTGAACTTTTCTCCCTTCCTCCTATACCCTCCCCTCTTCTGCAAATGGTAGGCAGTTTGATATAGTTTATACACATGCTATCATGTAAAACATATTTCCATATTCATCAGAATTGTGGAAGAAGAAACACATAAAAAGGAAAAAAAATGAGAAAAAATAAAGTAAGTGAAAATATGCTTTGATCTATAATCAGAGTCTATCAGTTCTTTATCTGGATATGGATAACATTTTCCTTCTTGAGTCCTTTGTACTTCTCTTGGATCATTGTGTTGCTGAGAAAAGTTGAATCATTCCTAGATGATGTTGCTGATACTGTGTACAGTGTTTTCCTGGTTCAGCTCATTTCACTTTGCATCAGTTTGTACAAGTCTTTCTAGGTTTTTTCTGAAGTCTGCCTGTTCATCAATTCTTATTGTACTTATTGTATTTATTGTATTTTATTACATTTATATACCACAGCATGTGCAATTGTTCCTTAATTGATGGACATGCCCTCAATTTCCAATATTTTGCCATGATAAAAAGGGCTGCTATAAATATTTTTGCACATGTAGGTCCTTTTCCCTTTTTATGATCTCTTTGGGACCTAGTAGTGGTATTGCTAGGTAAAAGGATATGCAAAGTGCGATTGCCTTTTGGGCATAGCTACAAATTGCTCTCCGGAATGGCTGAATCAGTTCTCAACTCTACCAACAGCTCAACAGCGTCCAAATTTTCCAACCTCCTCTCCAATATTTATCATTTTCCTTTCTTGTCATATTAGCCAATCTGATTGGTGTAAAGTGGTATTTCAGAGTTGTTTCAGTTTACATTTCTCTAATCAAAAGTGATTTAGAGCACTTCCTCATATACTTACAGATATCTTTGATTTCTTCATCTGAAAACTGCCTGTTCATATCTTTGACCGTTTATCAATTGGGGAATGGTTTGTAGTCTCATAAATTTGACTCAGTTAAGAGATTTGTTTTAATGCTCTTGGTTTATTTATGTGGAATCTTCATTCTTGATATCAAAAGTGGATAGTTTATTTAGTGATGGTGATTTTGATTTTTCACCAAAGTAAGGAAATGGTATGGTTTATTTTTTCAACTTTAAATATCTTTACCTTTTTCTCTAACAATATAATTTGCCTTCCTTTTTTCAAGTCGTCATGCTCCAGTCTCTTCAACAGAACAACTCACCTTCATGAATTCAAAATATTTGAGAAAGATTAAAAAAAAATTAATAAGTAGCATGGATTAGCAGATAGAGTACTGGATTTGGAAGCAGTAAGTCTAGGATTCAGGTTCTCCCTCTGATAAATACTGCCTGTATAACCCTGGGGTAAGTCACTTATCCTCTGAGTTCACTAGATAGCTACAGTTATCCCTTCTACATCATGACTTCTCCCAATGTGGTTTTGATATATCATGGTTTGGCATAAGAAATTAAATGGGAATTTGGGGGGAGTTTTGTGGAAGCCACAGATGATATGTGAAGGCCAGCAGATGACATAGAAAAAAGTTTAGAAACTCAGAAACTCATAAAATGTATGTACAGTACTATATAATATCAACATATTATATTATATGTATATGATAATGTAACATATTAATCCAGACTTCTTCTCTGGTGCAAAGGGAAGGCCAAAAGAATTTTGTGTGGATTTTTCATATTATAGGGGTCCTATACCCCTAGCCCCCACAACGTCAAAGGGATAGCTATAATTCTCTAAAGACTATACGTTGCAGGGTAGGTGCTCACTTGTATTAATAGGAAGAGTTTTCTCTCTTGGGAATTTCATATACCAATAAAATTACAGGTACAGTTCCTATTTCCTTCCCCTCTTAATTTCATTTTTGGTCAATACTAATTAAACTCAGGTTTTACACATCATATTGACAAGCATAAATGATAATAGTGGAAAGAGAATAAATGTAATATGGCCTCTGAGACTCCTATCTCAGTTTATACTTGCTCTGAGTATGGATATTATGTCCAGTCAGAACTCTAGAGGTCTCCCTGAAGTAGAACCCCTGAGGGATTTGAAGGTACATTTTCTAGTCATAGAGTTTATAAGCCATCACCAATGTGCATACCCCCCATACTTACACACATTTTAGAAAGAGATATTTACTTAGATCATAGAATAAAAACAGGTGGCACGAAACATTCCCCCCAAAAGTCTGTGACATAATCTTCCACAAGTACATACAGAGTTGAGGGGAAAATGGGGTACATGTGGAAAAAAGATAGTATGGCTCTTAATTAACAGAAGTCTTTTATTCTCATTTGGGGGTGCTCAAAAAGTTTCCTACTCATGACATAGCTTATTTTCTAGAATTTTTGTAAAGTTAGTCAGTGAACAAGTATTTATTAAATGTTTATTATATATCAGGCACTGTGCTAAATGCTGGGGTTGCAGACAAAGGCAACAATATAGTCCCTCCCACATAAGGCTCACTTTTTAATGGAGGAAACAACATGCAAGTAAGCACATAAAGTCAAGATACATAAAGTATAAATGGAAGATAATTTCAAGAGAGAGGCACTAGCAGTAGAAGGGGTCAGGGAAAGTCCTTTGCAGGAAGTAAGATTTGATCTTGTTCTTGAAAGAGGTAGACCCAATGTCTATCTAATCTGTCCTAGTCTCCCAATGCAGCTATTCATACCTGCTGCTGCTCTCCTAGCATTGATGTGAGGACACTGATGGGAAGATATGAAGTTTAAAATCCTTCTTTCAAGCTCCTCTGGCCAAAATGAGGGGAAAAGAAAACAAAGCTGAAGCTGAAGTACTCCTCTCTTCAGTTTCCCTTACCCATGCCTAAAACTTTTTTTAGGAGATTTAGCTAGTATACTCACTTTTTCTTTGTTTGTTGGAATATGAATTTCCATTAAAGACTCAATTCATTGCAGTTCTCAACTAGCTTGATATTTTATAGATGATCTCTAGGGCATGATGAAGTATCCTCAGCCTTTCCAAATACCTTTCCAGTCCATCCAAGGACACTTAAAGTAAAAACTTTGGTTGATTTGTTGATTGAAACTGGTTTTTATGTCTTGAAGGTTTTAAGGCATCTTTTCATTTTTCAGGTGATATTCAGGTTTGACTAATTTACATAATCAATATTCTACCCATATATGAAAGAACCTTTTAGTGCTGTGTGGAGAATGATAAGTAGTATGAAATAAGTGAAATGGTTTTCTTCTGTTAGGATTGCATTAATCTATCAGTACATTAATAGTGGAGAAGACTCTACACATGAACAACGAGCTGGGTCAGATCTAGTGAGTTATTTAGACATTAAGCATTTATTGAGTGTCTAACAAGTGCCAGGTACTGTGCTGAGCCCTGGGAACACAAACAAACAACAAAAATAGTCCCTGCTAACAAGGAGCTCAGAGTCTAATTGGGAAGACAACATGAAAACAGCTATGTATGAAGAAGAAATACATGAGATAAAATAGATACGATCAACAAAGGGAAGCCAATAGCATTAAGTGGTATTAAAGACTTCTTGTAAAAGGTGGGAATTTACCTGAGATCTGAAGGAAACTGAAGCCAGGAGACAGAAATGAGGAGGGACAGAATTCCAGGCATTGGGGAACAGAATGAGGAGAGCAAGCTGGATCACATTTGGAGAAAGGTGCCATGCTTTTATTCAGCTCCTTGTCACAAAAGCCCATTATTTCAATGTCAATATTTGCCAGCTATTCCTTTATGCCTGAGAATAATGGGACCCACAATTTACAAAAATTCTCAAGTTCACCAAAGGGTATTGATAGATGCATGGCAAGTCTAGGTAGGTTATACCATATGATCAATGATAATTTGTATTCAAGAAATGCATTATCAAATATATATATATATATATATATACATATGTATATATATATATATATATATACATATGTATATATATATATGTATGTATGTATGAGAGAGAGAGAGAGAGAGAGAGAGAGAGAGAGAGAGAGAGAGAGAAAGAGAGAGAGAGAGAGAGGAGAGAGAGAGAGAGAGAGAGCGAGCTCATCATCCAATGGGAATGTAGGGTGTATTTAGGGAAGACTAATATTTTTGCTGTGAGGCTGCTGAGACCTTTTCAGGGTTACTTTCCACCTTTAGTGTCTAACTGATCCACCTAATTTTCACTTATAGCTCCAAGAAGGTGTAGCACGGGCAGCAGCCACACCCTGGGAAACCGTTTTGGCAGATTGGCTAAAACAGGTTGAGGGTAACTGAGAGGTTTCAAACCCATCGATGAGTTAAGCGGATGGTGACCCCAAGCATGTGAAGACTTCCCCTAGTGGAATGGCTGGATAAGAGTAATTTGTTTCAACAGCCACAAAGGCAGCTGAAGCAGCATCGTGGAGTGCTTAGAGCTTGGTTAGATATCGAAGATGACAAGTACTTGCTGCATCTCAAGCCATCATCAATCATCTAGCCTCTGTTCTGTCGCTGGATAGTGATGACTCTGGAAGAGAGTGAGGCTGATGACTTTGTGTAATTCTGCCTCACTTAAATTCAATTTATAGATGAATCAATACATCATCCATATAATTTTATGACTTTCACTGTCTCAAAGTCATGTGGCAGCAGGCAAGTGACAAAGCAGCAGGTGGGAGCTATAGTCACAACCCTGCAAACAGGCAGCCCAGGCCATGGTGTTGTATTCTCACTTGAAGCAGCAGAGGGATTCAGCACCCCAACTGGGTGTCCAAACAGCCTTTTAAGGATTGCACTGCTTACCTCCTGGTGTGAGGAAATGGCTAGATAAGGTGCCTTAACAGTTGTCTGCTTACCCAATCTTGGCAGTCAGGGGATCCCACTCTGTGCTTGAAACACAAAAGATGTGCCAAAAGTTCTGCAAAGATGATTCCACTCACCATCAGTATGTGGAATACATGCACACTTATAGACAACACAAAATCCAGTATACCTGAAAGATGAATGGCTCTTGTTAGAAAACTCAACAGGTCTCACAGCCAAATAGCAGCCCTGAGTGAAACAAGGCTGGCAACGAAGACTGCGTATGTGTGTGTTTTAATGTTATTTTTATTATGAATGTGACAAACATTAATGAACAGTATCATTTCCATGCACAGAATATAATAAGAGGATTATTTATTAACTACAGTTTTATTATGCATAGCTTTTAAAAAAAGTATATAACAAATTCCATACAATAATACGCAAATATATTCTGTTTGGATTTCTTTCTGGGCATGTTAAAATGTATCAAGGATTTCCTTTTCTTTCTTAGAAATAGAGAACAAGAGAGGAAGGAAGGAAAAAAAGAAAGGAAGAAGGATTGGAGGAAGAAAGGAAAGGAGGAAAGGAAAAAAGTAGAGAAAGAAGGAAGAAAGAATCGAAGGGAGAAAGTTCCAACCTAATGTATCAGATAAACAAGTTATTGATTAAAATATACCCTGGAAAATAGCTGAATTAATATCACTATTTCCTATGGAGGCCAAAAGAGCCTATGAATGCAGCCAGCAAAACTTCATCACTTTGTTAAACAATGACACATAGCAGTTGTTGCTTTAAAATATGAACTCATTTGTGAAATCTTACATAAAAGCAAGTAGAACCAAGATGATGCAGTAGATTAAATGACAGCAGAGCTCTACCATGCAACTCCTATAATCAGATCTAGAAAATATACCTGAATGAGTACTCATCAGGAAATACGAGAAAAAAAATACAGTAAATCATTTTTCCAGACCAGGTTGGCAAAGGGAAACAGACTAGAGGTCTACAGATCCTGGGGGTGGAATCTGATTAAGAATAGCCATGCAAAGCATGCTAATGTTGAAAGAAGCTTTATACCAGAACAGGTAGGGAGCAAAGGCGAAGCCAGCGGCTCTATCACTCTAAATGAGTAGAAATAGCTGAGTTCCATATGAGTCTACACTAGAACCCCAGGACAAACTCATAGCTGTGTTACTTAGAATCAAATCTAGACCAGAAATTTCTATAGCTCAGGCCAAGGGTGGAATACTCAAACCATTTTGGTATCATTGAAAGCCTGTAACTCTTCAATCTGAGCTAGCCTAATGATCCTAGAATAAAACAATACTCAATACACCAAGAAAACAGCAGCAGGATTCTAGAGGACATAAGGTTAGCCCAGACATTCCCTGCAGAAATATGAAAAGCCTGGTCCTAGCATAAACTCTGAAGTCCAAGAGATAGGCTGGAAGGATGAGCAAACAAGATATGAATCCCACCACAAAATGCTAGGATAACATGAATGCTCAAGACACAAACATAGAAGAGAATAATTCTAAAATATCAATATGAAAAGTTTCAAAGAAAAACATATGTTGAGCAGAAGTTCTGCTAGAATTTCCAAAGAGATTAAGTAGGATTTTTTTAGAGTTAAAATGCTTTTTTTAAAAAAAAAAAACAAAATGAGAGTTAGAGGGAAAAGATGGAAAAGAAGTAAGATCTATTAAAAAAAGAATTAGATGTAGAATTAATGACATATTACAAAAATGCAAAACCTTAGCCAAACAACAATCTCTCTGTAAATTAGAATGGAATAAGAATATAATGATTGTATGAGGCAATGTTAAATTTTATAACAAATTCAAAAGATAAAAAAAAAGATTGGTTAACATTAAAGGTATCTCAAAGCAAAAACCTGTGACTTGGAAACCAGGTGGAAGAGAAATAATTTAAGAGTCATTGGACAGCCTGAAAATCACATCCAAAAAAGTGCTTTTAAGAAATCTCAAGAGAAAACTATCCAGATCTCTTAGAAACAGGGTAAAGTGAAAAAATAAAGAAGCCACCAGTGATTTTCTAAGGAAACAACACCAAAATGAAAACTCCCAGGAACACAATAACTGAAATCCAGAGTTTCCACATCAAAGGAAAAAAATCAGTCAGAAAAAAAAAGTAATAAAGAGCCACAGTTAGGATTACACATGATTTAGTGTACATCACTATAATGGATCATGGGCAGTGAGGTGGTACAGTTGATAGAATGCTGGTCCTGGAGTCAGGAAGACATCTTCCTGAGTTAAATCTGGCCTCAGACACTTACTAGCTGTGTGACCCTGGATAAGGTACTTCACTGTGTTTGCCTCAGTTTCCTCATCTGTAAAATGAACTAGAGAGGAAATGGCAAATCACTCCAGTATCTTAGCCAAGCAAACCCCAAATAAGGTCACAAATAGTTGGACATGTCAAGCATAACAGAGCAGAGAGGTTGGCATATGACATTTCAGAAGGTAAAAAACTTAGGATTACAACAAAAAATATTTATGCAACAAAAGTGGGAGGGACATGGATCTTTCATAAAATAGATTTTTTTTCAATTTTATTTTAAATTTGTGGAATAGAATAAGCATTTCAATAATGTAGTATGATAAAAAGATGATTGTACATGAAACTGAAAATCAGCTATGTACAACTTGCTATTCCTTTCAAATATACAGCAAAATCATCATATAAACTTTTTTTCTTCTCTTCCCTGTCCCCACCCTAGAAATGGCTGCCATTAGACACAAATAGAGATAAACAGAGTGAACAATCATAAAGGACTAAAGAAGGTTGAACTAATTACATTCTAATATGTGGAGATAACAACTAAAACCTATCAGTCTCAGGGGTTATACAGGGAGTCTAATTAGAGAAGGTCTTGGAGTGAGTCTATGCTTTGATGATGTTAAGAAAAAAATGGAAAGGGGAAGGAAGAGGAATATATGGGGTGGGGGTGAGAGCAAAGAAGGATGAAGAAAATTTTCTTACATAATGAGTGCACAAGTAGAAAAAAAGTCTCTACAATCAAGGAGGAAGGGATGTGAGGATCAGGTGACCATGAAACTCAATTTCATCTGACATGGTCAAAGAAGGGAAGAATATATACACATATGCATTTACACAGTTGAATATAGAAACACATTTTATTCAGTGGGGAAATAGGGAAAGAGGAGAAGGGGGTGAATAAAAAAAAGTAGGTTAAGAAAGATATTAGTCCTAAGTAAAATGAACTCTATGTATATGTATACGTATATGTATATGTATATGTATATGTATATGTATATGTATATGTATATGTATATGTATATGTATATGTATATGTATATGTATATGTATATGTATATGTATATGTATATGTATATGTGTATGTGTATGTGTATGTATATGTATATGTATATGTATATGTATATGTATATGTATATGTATATGTATATGTATATGCATATGCATATGCATATGTATATGTATATGTATATGTATATGTATATGTATATGTATATGTATATGTATATGTATATGTATATGTATATGTATATGTATATGTATATGTATATGTATGTGTATGTATATGCATATGTATATATATATGTATATGTATGTGTATATGCATATGTATATATATATATATATGTGTATAAACACACACACACACACAAATATATTTAGCAGGCCTTCTCTTCTGTATGGAAAAGAATTGTAAACTGAGGGATTGCCAGCAATTGAGGAGTGGCTAAAAAAGTTATGATATGTAAACTTGATGGCATATTTTGTTCCTGTAAGGAATGATGAAGTATTGGTTTCAGAGAAATCTGGCAAGACTTGAATGAATACATAGTGAAGTGAGAAGAAACAGGAGAACAATTTATGCAACAGTATGTTAAAGACAACTTTGAAAGATTTATGAACTCCAATCAAACTCATGACCAGCTACAACACCAAAAGACTCATGATAAAACGTATCACTCCTGTTAGGCAGATGATTGACACAAAGTACAGATTGAGATTTTTTTTTAACATGGCTAGTTCAGGAATTTGTTTCACTTGGCTATACTTGTTTATAACAGGGTTTTGTTTTTCTTTCTTAAGGGGGTAGAGAGGGTGAAGGAGAAGAGATTGGGTTTCTATTGAATCTCTCTATCTATACCTGAATAAACTATTGAGAGACTGGCACCGTTACTCTGTTGAAATAACTATAATAGTTGAAAAGAGAATGAAGAAGGTGTAAAAAGAAAGGTCTTGAAGACTTTTCTTTCAAAGGTGATTTTAATTCTTATGATTTGAAGAAACATTACAAAGGGAATTTTTTACAGACTTTGGCTGCTATTTTGAAAGAGCTAAATGATTGGACTGGATCCAGAATTGAGTAAGCAGTAGCAGTAATCATCAGAAGTTACTGGTTGTGACCTTTCTTGTAGATGATATATTTTAAATAATTATTTATGCTTTTATTGTGTTTGTTAATGAATTGAATAACCATCACAAGTATACAAGAGAATGTTAAAGACATTGAACATGATCACATCCTAAAACAATGAGGAGAAGTGATAAAGAGAAAAATAAAGTTTACAGAAAATTTGGTAAAACATCCAAATTTAGCCCAATTATCCAAAGAGGAATTAAAGATGAAACTGAAAAGACAAATAATGGGTGGAATAAAATTTTTTAAAAGTCTTTAAAGGTTTATAGAACACATTTGTTCCATCAGTAACAGAGGATCTAAATTTGAATTCTAATGTTACCATTACTGCATGTGTATGAGGAATTAGCAATAACATTAAAGAAAACAAAGATGGAAAGAGTAGCTGGGGAATACAAAAACAAAAACAGAGCAAATCTACAGAGGGCAGGTCTATGTTGGAGGAAAAGTAATTTGAGGCCATTGGGGAAATAATTCTGAAGATATCAGAAGAAAAGTACACTAAACCCTTGAGGGGTGGGAATGGATGGGTATTCTTTAAAAAAAAAATAAGGTAAAGAAGAAAATATCAGTAACTACTGAATCTTATGCTTGCTTTCCCATTACAACAAAATTTTCATGAGGATAAATTATATTCATTCATTCATTCCATAATCATTTATTGAGTATCTACTATATGTCAGGCACTGTGCTTGACTCTAGGAATACAAAAAGAGGCATTACCCTCGAGGGGCTTAGAATCTAATGGGTAAGACAACATGCAAACAAATATATAAAAAGCAAGCTATGTACATGATAAATGAATAACCTAATAATTAAATAATTATAAGGGGAAAAACTCAGGAATTAAGAGGGGTTTGGGAAAGCTTCCAGAAGGAGGTGGGATTTTAATTGGGATTTAAAGGAAGCCAGGAAAGTCAGTGATTGGAACAGAGTGGGGATAGGGTTCCAAGCATGGGGGACAGCCAGAGAAAACTCCTAGAGCAGAGAAATGGAGCGTCTTGTTCATGGAACAGCCAGGAGGCCAGTGTCATTGGATTGAAGAGTATGTGCTGGGAATAAGGTATAAGAAAACTAGAAAGGTAGGAGGGTATTAGGTTATGAAGAGCTTTGAATTTCAAACAGAGAATTTTGTATTTGCTCTTAGAGGCAATAGGAAACCACTGGAGCTTATAAAGTAGTGGAGGTGACATAATTAGATCTGCCTTTCAAGAAAATCACTTTAGTGGTTGAATGGAGGGTGGATTGGAGTAGAGAGTAGAGAGACATCCCAACAGCAGGTATTGGAGTAATGTAAGTATGAGGTGATGTGAGACTGCAGTAAAGTGGTGGCAGTGTCAAAGGGGAGAAAGGCATATTCAAGAGATATTGAGAAGATGAAATTGAGAGGCCTTGAAAACAGCTTGGATATGACAAGTGAGAGATAGTGAGGAATCTAGAAGGACACCTAGATTGTAAGACTCAGGGACTAGGAGGATGGTGTTGCCTTCTACAATAATAGGAAATGTAGAAAAGACAGGGAGGGTTTAGGTGAAAAGATAAGTTCTGTGTTGGGCATATTGAGTTTAAGATATTTATTTGACATTCATTTCAAGATGTCTAAAAAACAGTTGGACCTGCAAGATTGGAGATTAGCAGAGGAATTGGGTCAGGAAAGGCAGATTTGAAAATCATCAGTACAGAGATGGTAATTAAATCCATGGTTGTTGAGATTATCAAGTGAAGTAGTACAGAAGGAGAAAAGAAGAGGACTCAGAACCCTGAGGGACACTTACAGGTAAATAACATGGTCTGGAGAAGGCTCTAGCAAAAGAGACTGAGAGAGATGTCAGACAAGTAAGAGGAAAACCTGGAGAGAGAATGGTACCAAAAGCCTAGAGAGAAGATAGTATCAAGAGAAGAGAGGGATCGGAAGTGACAAAATCAGCAGAGAAGTCAAGGAGAATGAAGATTGAGAGAAGGCCATTGGATTTGGCAACAAAGAGTCAAAAGAGTTTGACCTAAAAACCTATATTAGAAATAACAAGTGAGTTATGAAGATATCCATTTTCCAGATTGTGATGCGAAGTTTGATAGGAAACTCAAATAGTTGATCTATCAATACAAACATCTAGGAAAATATAAATGGGTAGTAAAGCAATCCTGGAATTGAATAGTAGGAGGAGAATGTGTTATCTTACAGTAGTATATTGTAATTGACAACAATTTTTTTTTGTCAAGATAACTTTTTAATAACAGTATTACTTTTGTCATCAGGCATGGAATAACACAATTTCTGAAGGATTAAAATTGTGGTCACTCAGAGGATACTGGAGAAATGCATGAGATACTCAAGATGGATTCAGCAGATTGTCAATAAATAATTACGCATGGAAAGTATCATAAAATGGCAGGAAAGAGATATATGTCTGTAAGGACATGTAGTGAGATCAGGGAATAATTGATGGTCGGTCTTTGTGCTTCATTGGTAATTAATTAATGTCAAAAGGCAGTGGAACACTCCTAACCTTCTAACTCCTGTGAAGTGAGGTGTGCCCCTGTGGAAGATTATATGAGGTTGTCGACAACAGTGACATACCATCTTCTACAGGAAGCCTTTTGGAATCTCCTCAATTGCTAGACCCTTCCCTCTCAAACAACCTTACATTTAATCAGGTTGGATTTATTTGGTTTTTTTATCTTTGCAATTTTTCTTTATACCTTCTAATTTTCTCCTGCATTAGAATATAAGCTCCTAATAAGAGAGACCTTATTTCATTTGTTATATTTGTTTTCTAGCTTCTAGCGCAGTACCTGACACAGAGCAGGCACTAAACATGTGCTTGTGGATTTAATGATTAATTGGGTTTTAGTTAGTGCTACTGCAAGGAATAGTCACATATATGAGGTCACAGAGTCATTGAACTGGTAAAAGCTATTACATTCTCATTACACTATTATGGGAGAAACTAAGAGAGTTGGGATATGATTCAAGAGGTGACAGAGATGATGGTGATGGTGATGATGGTGATGGTAATGATGTTGATGATAATGATAACAATAACAACAATGACAACAAAAAACAATAATAATAAATCACAGAGAACACTCAGACATTAGGCATTTAGACAAAGTCATCAGCTGAATTTGAAGTACAGTTGCTAGGAAATGAAGTAGGACTAGATATCACAAACTATAAGAGAAGTAACGAATACGGGAAAATAGAATCAGGCTCCCAAATCAAAGTAAGAATCAGAATCAGAATCAGGAGCAGAAGAAGAAATGGCACAGATCAAATTCACTGAGTATTTCAGGGTATGGCCAGCGGCAGGCCACTAGCTTGAACAAGTGCTCCTGAGTTAAAGTTTAGTGGTGAATTCTCCTTCAGAACCTTCTTCACAGGTTGACCTCTTACATTCATTCTGCTGACTCCCCCATGGACTCTGGACATAAATACCATATGGAATATCACTTATAAATGTGTTTTAGGTTAGACAAGTTCTCTGAGGAGCTGTAGTCTACATTTTTGGGTAAGTAGGTGTGAGGACAGCATGAAAGGAAATATAGCTTGGGGAGGCGAGGAGGAGGATCTGGTGCTTTTTATTTAAACATTAAATTTCTAACTGAGGAGTCAATGAAAATGGAAATGTAATATGGGAAAACATGGATTCAGGCAGAGTTAAGATAGCTGTTGATGTCTTGTGTTTGATCAGCAACCAGATAAGCTTATAGCAGCATTTTGTCAGTGTTACTTGAAAGAAACATAGTAAATATTGATACTTTCAGATATTCACTAACTGGATGTCAATTTTAAAGGAAATGAAATTTAAAATGCTTCCATTGAGTCTCTATCACAGTGATTTAATGAAATGTATCCTAGACCAAGTATTTTAAAGTCAACGTGATGAGTGATTGTACAAACTGAAAATTAAATGGTTGGGGAAACATAACTTGTTTATTTACTGCCTGATGGCCCTTCACTAAAACTTTATCATGTGGTTTGGAGTAATGTCAAAACAAATGCTCCTAAAGCAGATAGAAGTCCTTTCATTTATTCAACAATCATCCCTCTCCAGGCTGAACTCCAGACTGCACTCCAGAGTTCCTCTACCATGCCACAACTCTTCGTCTTGAAGACTGCAATTCACATATTAGAAGTACTCTCACCTCCTGTGGCCTCTACTTCTGATTGGATGGTGTCTTCCTGAACTTCCCTTTAAGGAGGGCACCCAGGCCAGCTATATTTTGTTTCTCTTTGGATTTGCTTTACCTTGTACCCCTTGACCAGGTTTTTTTCCCCCCTACACATTTTTCATTTTCTTTTTTCCTTTAGACAAATGCTAAAACATATCTATATCTATATCTATATATCTATATCTATATCTATACACATATATGAAGAGAAAAAGAAACATTGTGAACTTAAATACAAAATAAGAAATGTCATGTGCACAGCAGTCATCTTCCTTCTAAGTGTTGTCTTTCCTCATGACAGCATCAGCCCATTGGGAGTAGGGAATCTCTTTCTTTTTAGCTTGTATTTGTATTCCCTTGGCTTAGCAAAGTTCCTGGTACATATTAAGCACTTCATAAATGCTTTTGGCTGATTGATTGGCTGAGCTTTATTAAGCACCTATTTCATGGAAGGTTCTATGTAAATACTATATATATAATCTAATCATTAAATTAGTTAATTCTGTGAGAATTTTGCCCAAGCAGGAATCCATGACTATGGTCCTGAAATAATTGTGTATGATATTTCTTATTTATAATCATTTAATATTTGATACTTCAAGCAATAGTCTTAGAACAACAAAAGTTATTAAATGAAGGCAGGCCTTATTTATTTTCCTGGCTTCTTCCATGCCTAACACAAAGCAAGCTTCATACTTGATTAGTACCAAAACTTAGTAATAAACTACTAAATATTTACAGGACTCATGCACTTGTAATTGTATGATTTTTCTTATAGCTATTTGTTTATAGGTCATATTCCCCATTAAACACTTCAGTTATTGGGGGCAAAGAACATGCCTGATTTATTTTTCTACCTTATTCAGCACCTAGCATAGTGCCTGTGCCTTGCACATAGTAATATTAATATCTACTTAGAAGCAATTAAATATTACTTGTGTACAGAGTGTAAATGAGATGAGTCTGGTCATGACTGATAAGGATGAAAGATGGAAAGATGAAAGGTGAATAAAGATGAAAGAGTCTGGCTGCATCCATTTTGGACTTCTTGATTTCTCCACCATACTCTCAGGCACCTCATCACTGGTAAATATCATCTTCCCACAATATCCAGTCATCCTTCATACTCACATTTCATTAGCACTCTCTTTCCCTGTGATTGGAAGGCAGAATCATGAACTTTTTAATCTTCATTGAAGGGTGAACATCTCTTCATTTCCTACCCAGGTTGCATTCATTTTAGACTTCTTTGACTTCTCTACCATGTCCCCTCCAGATACTTTCCCTTTCTGCTCACCCCCTAGGCCCTCTGCTTTTCAACTTTATTTTGCGTGTTATTTTACCCCATTAGATTGTAAGAACCTTGAGGGGAGGTCATAAACATGTGTGCATGTATGTATGTATGTATGTATGTATGTATGTATGTATGTATGTATATGTTTGTGCATGTATACAATATACATACACATACACACATATATGCATACATACATACATACATACATATGTATGTATGTATATGTTTGTGCATGTATACAATATACATACACATACACACATATATGCATACATACATATATATGTATGTGTATACACACACTCGCACACACACACACACACACACACACACCACACACACACACACACACATATATATATATATATATATATAATATATATATATATATATATATATATATATATATATATATATATATATATATATGTTTGTGTCCTCAGGTCTTAGCACAGTGCTTGGCATATAGTACACTTGCCCTTAATGAATGTTTGATAACTATTAATTATTGACTAACCTTGGTTGAAAATTATTCCTTACATAGGGAATAAATATCTCAAATTATGGGACTTTGAAAATGTTTCCTTGATAGGATAATTCTTGTTTATTTACACTTCTTTACAGATGATTTTTAAATTTAAGTTAAATTTTGGAAAAGGTCCCACATGTACAAAATATTTATAGCAGCTCATTTGTGGTGGCAAAGAATTGGAAATTGAGGGGATGCCCATCAGTTGAGGAATGGCTGAACAACTTGTGGTATATGAATGTAATGGAATACTATTGTGCTATAAGAAATGATGAGCAGGCAGACTTCAGAAAAACCTGCAAAGACTTGTACGGACTGATGCTGAGTGAAGTGAGCAGAACCAGGAGAACATTGTACACAGTAACAACTACATTTTTCAATGACTGACTTTATAGTCATATATACTCCCTCTTTCCTTTCCTTTCCTTCCTTCCTTCCTCCCCCTCCCTCCCTTCCTTCCTTCCTTCCTTCCTTCCTTCCTTCCTTCCTTCCTTCCTTCCTTCCTTCCTTCCTTCCTTCCTCCCTCCCTCCCTCCCTTCCTTCCTTCCTTCCTTTCTTCCCCCTCCCTCCCTTCCTTCCTTCCTTCCTTCCTTCCTTCCTTCCTTCCTTCCTTCCTCCCTCCCTCCCTCCCTCCTCCCTCCCTTCCTTCCTTCCTTCCTTCCTTCCTTCCTTCCTTCCTTCCTTCCTTCCTTCCTTCCTTCCTTCTTTCCTTCCTTCCTTCTTTCTTTCCTCCCATAATTTTATAATTTCCATTTCTATTTGAGTTTGACACCACTCAGCTAGATAGCCCATAAGGCCTCTTTCAACACTAATTCCATGATCTCATGATATTTTGGGAGAGGAAGGAGTCATATGAAATTTGAAGTGTTAACTTGATAGTCCAAATAGATAACTCCAGCAGTCAATTGGAACTGTGGGTCTGTTGTTCAGGAGAAAGACTCTGATTAGAGATATTTCTGTTTGAGTATCACCTATGTAGAAATAGTGACTAGTATATCCATAAATATTTTGCATGAGTCTGAAAATAGCTTGCCTTAAAATGCACTAAGACATAAAACCCTAAAATCTTTCTGAGAAGAGAAACAAACTTTTAAGATAAAACAAAGCAAAACAACCTGAAATTTTTTTTATATTTAGAAGTCATATATAGTGCTATTCATACAATATTGATCCAATGTTTCAGAGTGAATTGTTCATAGTGGACCTTTTCACTTTCCAACTTGTTCTGCCCTGTTACATTTAGTCATAATTGAGTTCAATTAGACAGTTGGTTAGGATCATTTCTTTTCTCTTTGTTTTTCAAATTGTGTGCATAACCTGCACTGAAAAGAAAGTGAACTAAAAGGTGAAGGGGGATAGATGGTAGAGAAGAAATTTTCAGTGTAGTTGGCATGTAATATAAGGGTTGCATGACTATGTATAGTGAGTATGGTCTTGTCATTCACAGTCTTGTCATTAATCATTCAGTAAGTCAATTGCGGATGGATACTGTTGAGCCTTAAGTACTCTTTGCATTCCAATGATTGGTTTCTGTGTTTGCAGGTATCCACTCTTTGCTAGTAGGAACCATTTCCTTTTTTCATGGAACCCCTACAGTTAGCACAGTGCCTTGTAGAGAGTAGGCCCTTCATGATCAGTTGCTGAATTGATTTAAATAATCATTAAAATCGTAATTACCTTTCTCCCTAAATCACTAATTAATTGAATTAACCTCAAGGGCCTTAACCAATCAGTCAAAGAACAATTATTAAGTACATATGATGTGCCAGTAACTTTGCTAGGTACTAGACATACAATTATAAAGAATGAAACAATATGTATTTTCAAATTGCTTGCATCCTACTAGGAGCAATAAATAGGTATGTAAAACACACACATAAAACAGATAAATATAGCATAAGCAAAGTAGTTCAGTGTAGATAATTTTGGAGGGAGAATACTAGTAGTTGGGAAGAGGGATCAGGAAATGATTTATGGGAAATAGATTGCATGTGAGCTTCTTCTTAAAGGAAGAGAGAGACAGTATGAAGTGGAAGAAAGGAGGGAGTGAATTCCAGGAATGTAGGATGTTAAGTATAAACGCATAGAGATATGGGATGGAGTGTGAGGAAAAGAAAGAAGGCCAATTTGTCTGCACCACAGAGTATAAGAGAAGTAGTGCTCAGAAAGGCTGGAAAGACAGGTTGGGGACTTTAATTGAAGCTTAAAAGTTGTAGAGAATATTACCATGTGTGCTTATCCAGACTTGAAAATAAACAAAAGAAATCTCACTATTTTTATATCTGTACTATGGGTCAAATATTCATTCTTTGTAATTGAGCTGGCATAAATTTAGATGCTAGCTTGAATGAGTAGAAAAATTCATGTGATTATTAACATTCTGTGTTTCTTCCTTTTAAAAGTTGTCTGTTTTTATCCTCGAACAACTTCTCCAATATAGGTTGAATATTTATTTAATGTTTACAAAACTCAACATATCTATAAAAGAATTTGCTATCCTTTTACTTAAATTCACCCATCCTCCCAATTTCCTCATTGATTGAGTGAAACTCCTTTCTTCCCATCACCCAGGTTCATAATCATTCTCAATCCCCCCTTCAAATCTCTCTATACCTCATGCTTCTGCATACTGTTCTCAATTCATATGTCTACCACCCAAATCTGAGCCAAGTCTATATGATTACAGTAGCCTCCTAATTAGTCTGCCTGAATCCAGCCTCTCCTTATTACAATCATTGCTACATTGTTGCTCCCAAACTGATTGATCAAAAACCTTCCACCTCCTCTTAAAGCGCAGATCTGACCATTTTGCTCCTCTGCTCAGGATAATTCAGGGGCTCCCCTGTATCTCCGCTTGATATTAGAAGACTTTTAGAATTTGGCTTCAACTTATTTTTTTTTTATGGCTGATTACATATTACTACCTCCTTACATATTCTATACTCCAGTGAATTGGACTCCTACCCATATCTATAATACTCTTCTTCTTTATCCCTACCCAGCCTCTTATCAAAAGTTCAAAGGGTTCTGGCCAGAACTGTAATTGAACTGAATCAGACTGATAACAGATTTAATGCATTGTTAGAGGTGCAGAGCCCCTAAACAAAGACATGAGCATACAACTTTTGGCTGATGCAAATAGAAACTGACTTGGTCTCTACTCTCTCCCAAAGGCACTCAGATCTTCCGCATTAGCAAATCGCATCTTCCTGAAGACAGTCCTCACTCTAACTATGGGAAAAGAAAGAAATTTTAAAATTCAGGCTTGTAGCTTAAAGTTTTTGATTGAAAGCAAGGGAGAAAAGGGGAAGAAATTCTTCCTTATTCAGTACTAATATAATTGTCCCACAATCCCTGGAAGTACAATGTTTTGGAAATAATCTGATTTTCAAGTGTAATTCAATAAACCTTTACTGAGAAATAAAACTTTAGCTTACTTTGAAAAAAATGGGGTACTGGAAATCACTATGCCCATATGCAGATGAAAAATTTAAATGTGTTTTCATTTCTTGAGCGCTGTTTAAGTACATAGGATAAGTATAATAATGACACTTTTTTTTCTCTTCAACTTACAGACTTTTAATACTGTTTTAGAGTTTCTAGTTTTTAATATTGCTATCAACTTTAGGAAGCTTTTGAAAAAAATATTACATCTATTTCTAAATTCTAGTGGAAGAGTGAACATTTTTGTAGTCCTATTTTTGGAGTCAAATGTAGTTTGTTCTATATTTTCCCATCTATTTTTAGAGTGTATTAATAGGTTAAATTTAAAGATTAAGCCTTTAAGCCTATAGGAATGAGCTACTTTTGTCTCCCCATTTTAATTTATCCTGCTTTTTGAATTTTCTAGCCTACTTCATTTAAGTTCAAATAAGCTTGGCAATGAGATTAATAATGAGAAAAAAGTTAGGGTTCAAAAATATAGGTGACCCTGGGATCAAATTTACCTGTAGATAGTCATTAATCAAATATTATGACATGAAGCTCTGCTTCTAAAAGCAAACAAACAAAAGAACTTTCATTGCTTAATACATTTAAGGCCTTGCTGTAAAAACCTACTTCAGCATAACACCTTCTAATGGATCTTAGTTAATAGAAATCTTAAAGAATCTAACCATAGTATTATACAATATCCCTACTTCCAAACTCTCTCCAGAGGCCTAGTCTCGCATTTTAAACTTCTTGCTGGATAGCTTCACCTTGGTGTTCTGCTGGTATCTCAAACACATGTCTAAAATTGAATTTGACATTTTCTCCTTCAACCTATCTTTTCCCCTACCTTCTCTATTTCTGTTAATGGCACCAAAGTCCTGTAGACCTGTAGGCTCACAAACATTGGGTTTTTAAAAATATTTTTTCTTCTTCCTCACACTGTGAATTGAATCAATTGTCAATTCAATTCAATTCCAGCAAAGAAAAATTCATTAAATGTTAGAGACACTATAAGAAGCTAGGTGGCACAGTGGATAGAGTGCTGGGCCTAGAGTGAGGAAGACTAATCTTCCTGAGTCCAAATCTGGCCCAAGACACTTACGAGCTGTCTAGTAAGTCACTTAATCCTGTTTGCTTCTGTTTTCTCATATGTAAAATAAGCTGAAGAAGGAGATGGTAAACCACTCCAATTTCTTTGCCAAGAACATCCCAAACGGGGTCACAAAAAGTAGGACACAACTGAAATGACTGAATAATAAAAGAGACACTATTCTAATGCTAGGGTATAACTTTCCTGTTCTCAAAGAGCTTACCTGTACTGAGAAGATACAGCATGTACATAGATAAGCATAATCTAGGGTCACTTGAGGATAGAAAGTACACTAACAACATAGGGGGAGACAGACTAGGAAAGTCACTAAAAAGGCACCTGAGATGAGCCTAGAAAGAAGTAAGGAAAAATAAAATGCATAAATGAGAAGAAATTGCATTCCAGGCACAGGGCATAACCTTTATGAATTCATAGAGGTAAGAAATGGATTACTCATTTTAAGAAATTAACAGAAACTAGTTTGGTGAGAATGGGAGCTAGCATGGTGCTTTGGAAAGACTGATAAATTTGGAGTTGGAGGGTCTATACTTAAATCTTGGCTCTGCCACTTACTTCCTTGGTGTCCGTGTGCAATTCATTTAATTTCTCTGGGCCTCAATACATTCAAGTGCAAATTGAGGGGATGGACCAGATGTCTTCAAAGGTCCCTTCCAGATCTAAATCTATGGTCCTATAATCTTGTGAATGTAGAGTGCTTAAAAAGGACTAAAGAAATGTGCCTAGAAAGGTAGGTTGGATTTTACTGTGGAGTCTTATAAATGTGAATTTGAGAAGTTTGGGTGTCTCTGTATGCCTATGTGTGCACCTGTGTGTTTTCCTTAGAAGAAATAGGAAGCCACTGAAGAACCTGTCAATTTCTGTTGACTTCTCTCACCACAGTATCACTCTCATTCAACCCTTCCTTTCTACTCCTATTGCAAATACAGTAGTCCAGGCCTTCATTTATTTTTCTTTCTTTCTTTCTTTCTTTCTTTCTTTCTTTCTTTCTTTCTTTCTTTCTTTCTTTCTTTCTTTCTTTCTTTCTCTCTTTCTTTCATGAGGCAATTGGGGTTAAGTGACATGGCCAGGGTCACACAGCTAGTAAGTGCCAAGGGCCTGGTCTGAGATGGGATTTGAACTCAGGTCCTCCTGACTCCAGGGCTGATGCCCTATCCAGTGAGCCATCTAGCTGCCACCCTTCATTCATTTCTGCCTATAAAATGAGGATAAATGGTTGGTCTCATCTGATGGCTTTTCCATTTTCACAAGTGATTCAAGGAGACATACCCAATCAACAATGCATGTAATTTATACTACATGGAATTCAAAATAATGAAATTTTTGGATCTTAAAAATAAATCATTTAATCATAAAATAAGAGATAACAATATACTAATATGTCAAAGCAAACATATAAATAATGAAATATATCACAATACAAACATCAGTATAGATTACGTTCTTTGACCACTACATACTCAATAGTTACAGGCACTCACTTTTAGGAACCTGTCAAGAAGCCTGTGGGGGAGGAAAACTTCAGGCTTCATTGATTTTGGTCCCATTCAGGATCATCTACACCACATGAAACTGCTTCTCAGATCACTGGTTGACTCTTCAGCAGGCAAAATTCTATTTTCTCTACTGCTACATCGTTTTTATAAGCTTTTTCAATTAATCACATCCTTTAAAACCACATTTAGAAAAAGTTAGCTTTTAATGTGAATAGCAGTTCTTTGTAGACTAGAGAATCACAAATCTCACAATACTGGCTGTGTGTGGGCTATACAAACCAGCCTAACCCAGTTACTCTAAATGAGATGCTGCTGTGTTTTTCAACACTAAAGCTCCCTCTCCTTTTCCTTCTCAAGCCGGGGTGGGGGGGGGCAGCAGAGAACTATAAACTCTTAGTGAAAGGTTTCACCCCTTTCCAAATCTAGGGGATCCTCAAGGGTTCATGGTCAATGAGGTCAATTCATTCTCCAAGCAATCAGGAATCAGTTAGCAAACATCTTCTATCAGCTGATTGCTTCTAATATCTGCAGCTCAGACAAAGTAGCCTTTCAGTCTCCCATCCCTTGACCTCACCTCATTTTCAATTCTTCTCTGCTTCTTCTGCTGCTACTCCTGTGTTATTTCAGTGTGACCATCCTGATTTTCAGTGATTCATCTTTCATGTAAAAAGTCAAAACACTCCAAATTTTCCCTATCAAATCATGTTGTTGAATCATTTCAGTCATCTCCTACTCCATGACCCCATCTGCGGTTTTCTTGGCAAAGATGCTGCAGTCGTTTGCCATTTCCTTTTCCAGCTCATTTTTGAAATGAGAAACACAGGCAAACATGATTGAATAACTTGCTTAGTGTCACATAGCTAGCAAAATTCTGAGGCCAGATTTGAACAATGTTCTATCTGCTGCGACACCTACCTGCCCTTTTAAAATCATACCTGTCTCCAAATGTTTATATGATATCTCTTTTTTTGAGTTTTATCTATTTTAGTTACATACCATGTTTTTTGATAAATAGCTGACATATTATATCAGTTTGAAGTATTGAACATGGTAATATACCTCTTTGTCACCCCCCTCCCCAAATTATTATTTATACTCATAAAGGTCTAGTTGTTTTTTTTACATATGTAAATTAGTACATCTTAAAATAATTTAAAATAACTAATAATAATTTCTGAGGAGTATACAATTTTAATGCAGAGAAAACTAAAGCTATAGAAAGAATGTTAGTCACTTTGGCAATGGCTGTAGTTATCTTGAGTTGTCTTTAAATAACTTTGCAAGTGAAGCAAAAGGAGTTTTAGAAGCTGACATGAGACAAGTCCATTGTTCATACTAACATTAACAAAAATGATTTCAAGAATGTGGGATAATAGTGATTTGGAATACTATGTCTAAGCACTATTAGAAAGATATTAAAAGCTAAATGAACAAAGAATAATTTATCAAGGTGGAAAGTAAGAATTTCTGCAGCTCTGTGAAGTGGAGCTAGCAGTGACATGCAGAACATGACTAATTAACACTGTACCAGCAGGTGCATTTCTTTAACTATGCAATTACATGTGAGCTGAAATTTCCTAAGCTTTTACTACCAAGAAGGTACTCCAGAAATTGGAAAAAAAAATCTTGAAGATTATTGCCATATTTAAATTTTGGTGGCTCTAGCACATCTCTTCCAATTCTATAAAAAATATAAAACAATAAAATTCAATTCTATAAACAAATTCTAAGATATTTTCTCATCATCAGGTACAATCTATTAGGAATAAAGTTTTAGGGATCAAAATGTATATAGAGTATTTAGACTTTCTAACAGTATCATTTGAACAGTATGTACTAAACACCATCTGTTGCCACCTTGTTCTAAAATAATATAACAGCTAACATATGAAAAGACATGATAATCTGTATCTTAAAATCTTTTTGGGAGTGAAGCATGTGCATCTTATTGGTGCAACTGTTAGAATGCATTGAAGGGAGTTTGGAGATGCAAGATTATTTTATGCCCAAATTCAATTCATAAAAAAAACCCCATGAAACAAAAGAATTGGGTCAATTTTAAAATTGGGTCACATCTGAGTACTTTAATGCCTAGTCATTTGGGAAAGTTGAGGATAATTGCCATTAAATCACTTACAAGAAATTTAAGCCTTTTTTACACATTAAGATAGATCCATCAACTTGTACAGTGATTCTAGTAAGGAAATTAAGGATTTTGAGAAGTATATTTATTTCAACATTCTAATAAGGTCCCCATTTAGTGATATTTTATCTTTCTCTTCTATGACCCTTTCCTTCAATCATAATATCCCACTAATAATTGTTCTTCAAATGCTAAAATTAAAATGATAGATTTTTAAAGCTAGAAGAAATCATTCAGTCCAAACCTGTTCTTTCACAGATGAGTAAACTGAGAATCAAACTTACTCTAACAGGGTAATTTATTTTGGTGTATTAATGGGTCTACAATATTTAATTAACCCTAATAAATATTTACTAAGCATCTATTATGGGTCAGGCACTGTAGCATACACTGGGGGAAAGGGAGGTGTACTATTCTCTCACTGATGATCCTTAATAGATTATAACCCATCCATGAGTGCGTATTGTATGTAAGTTTTTTCTTTGACTACCTGTAAATCTAACACACAAAGTTTACTCTTCTTCTGTTAGAGCTGATATTGTGTGGGTACTAGTGATTAGTCACTCAGTCCTCATTAGCTTTTTGTATATGATCTGCTCACCTTTCTCTGTCTTTTCCCAACCCCATCATACATGTCTCCGATTACATCTTTTTGAAAAATTGGGATAAGAGGTCTAATTATTGGTTACTGTTTTATGAAGAAACACATATTATTAGATTAAAAAATATTTTGTGGGCTTTGCTGGACTAGGTATCCACAAAATATGCATATGAGACAAGAATGATTAATCTGTCACTGTGTGAGATAAACATGCATTTCATTTTTTAAAAACTCTGTGTATGAAAATCAAACTTAAGCTGTAAGCTACAAAATCTATTATTGTCATCACAATGGATCTGTTCATTTAAAAATGTATTTGCTTAAAGAGAGTAAATATTTAACTGGCATGTAATAGAGATGAATGAGAATGAATGCATTTGATGTCTGTGGCTGGTTGGGGGTACTTCACTATTGGCATATAATTGGATAATCTGATCCACCTGGTGCTCTTAAAACACTGATGGCTGAATACATTAACATATTAGCTGAAAATGTTTCTAGTTACCATTTATCATCTGTTTCTCTGCACAGAAAGAGACAGAGAGCAGAGGTAATGGAGAGAAAAGTAATTTTCTAACGAATTTGAACTTTTAACTGATGAGATAAACTCACTTCTGAGTAAAAACTGATTTTAATGGATTGTTTCAACTGACTCTTTTGTGGGCTGTTGAGTTTTGCACTTTACTGAGACATGAATTAATAATATGAGAAGTCATTTCTACCATTAGCATAACCATCACCTCGTTCTTATCCTTTCCCATTAGCCTCTGCTGATAAACATACAGAATAGATGTTACGAATGCTGTTTCTCTCACTATACCATGAACATTTGACTCCATTTTTGTTATGAGAGGGATTTTTTCATCTGCAATTTTAATATTTCAGAGTTTGTGTGATACCATGATTTCCATCCTCAGCATTGATGGTAACCAATAGGGTAAGGAAGGAATTTACGGGACCTAAGGAGCATGTTGCCAGTGCAATCTACTGGGGAAAAACAGTCCACATACACTGATAGGTCAACTTAAAGAATAAAAACAAAATGTTTACATGGAGAATGGCACTGACAACTAGAGGAAATCAGGAAAGGTCATTCATAGGAGGTAAGTGTTTAACTGAGATCTGAAGAGAGATACGGCCTATAGGAAGTGAAAGTTTAGGTCAGCATTCCTAGCACGAAAGTCAGCCTGTGAATGTTCAGAGAAGAGAGATGGAATATTGTGTTAAGGGAACAGACAACGTACCTGAAACATAGACTTTGTTCTTCCCCAGGGAACGCTACAGAATTTTTCTATCTTGCCACAGAAACCCTTTATTCCAGAAGCTTACTCTAGCCCTTGAATTCACATGTGGAAAATATCCTCTGCTTGTGTCCTGTTTTTTTTTCAACTGTAGATAAGAAAGTTGTGGAGAAAATATTAATAAGGCAGAAAGGTATATCATATATACTTCCCCCCAAAGAGCTGTTTGTTAAAGATTTATTAGCACGCCACTGGTTGGGCATGTTAGATTTTGGGTAATTGGTGAAAGAGAACACAAGGGATATACATACTGCTTTAATGTACATGAGACCTTCACAAAGCCTGGCCATAATGTAAGGTGATAGAAATCTCACAAAAATGAAGGAGGGAAAAATATTAAGAATTCTTTATTGACTGTAATAGTTAAGAGTATAAAGATAGGATTCAAACTTAAATAAAAACAAAATAATTTAATCTCATCAATTGGAGTCAGTGAATAAGTCATAGAAACAACTGCTCATTTAATCAAAGAAATTAACAATGAGATTGACATCAGTCTTTAAGATAAATTTAACTTAAGATACTCTCACCAACAAAACAGAGCAATGATGGATCAGTGACTTGGGTGTGCAACTAACAAAGGAACAGTTTTTGTTTTTGTTTTTTTTGGCAATTGGGGTTAAGTGACTGGCCCAGGATCACACAGCTAGTAAGTGTCAAGTGTTTGGTCTGAGGCCATATTTGAACTGACTTCAGGGCTGGTACTCTATCCATTGTGCCACCTAGCTGCCCCAAAGGAAGAGGTTTTTAAAAGCAAAATTTGAAATTTAGAGAATAAAAGATGAAAAAAATTGTAATAAGCTAAAACAAAATAACAAATTAGTAAAACCTGGAAGCTTTTAAAAACAAAAAAATAGATAAACTGCTAATCTTGAGAGAAAAACTAACTTTCTAACATCAAAAAAAGAACAAATGAGGTAGAAATAAAAGGATTATTATAAGCTATTTTTCTCAATTGTATGATTGAACAAATAACAATTAAACAAAAAATGGTACTTTAGCAAAATATCTAGCTATTTGCAAAAAATACATTGTTGTTCATCCTTTTTATTTTTGGTGAGGCAATTGGTGCTAAGTGACTTTCAGGGTCACACAGCTACTAAGTGTCAAGTGTCTGAGACCAGATTTGAACACATGTCCTCCTGACTCCAAGGCTGGAACTCTATCCACTGCATCACCTAGCTGCCCCCATCCCTCATTTTCAAAGAGGACCAATGACATCATGAGATGATGCCTTGACTTATGCATGAATTGGATTTAAATGAGGCAGTGTTGGGTAAAGCCTAACTCTTCCCATGTCGTTGAAGCTTGGTGGCAGGACAAAAGCCAAGATAACTAGCGATGGCTCCAGATACAATGGATGATCTTGGAATCTTTAAAGCCTAACCAAGCTCTAAGCACTCCACAATATTTCCTTCAGCTGCTTTCATGACTTTTGGAACAAATTGTTTTTAATCACCCATTCTGCTGGGGAAAGTCTTCACATACATGGGAGCAAAGAGAAGGGGTGGTAGCTTAAAATCTAAAGGTGGCATCAGTGAGAAATTGGTAATTATCAAAATCCAACCTCAGAAAAAGAAATTGAACAAGTCATAAAGACATCTAAGGAACTCTTCCCTTGTTCGTATTTCTTTGTGGAAAAGAAGGGTTTGACAAGCTTGGGGGTAGAGCCAAGATGGCAGAGTAAAAGCAGTGACTTGCTTCAGCTTTCCCCCAAACCAATCCAAATACCTGTAAAAAGTGGCTCTAAACAAATTCTAAAGCAGCAGAACTCACAAAAAGACAGAGTGAAACAAATTTTCAGCCTAAGACAACTTGGATGGTTAATCAGAAAGATATATTGTGCCAGGTGGGAAGAGGAGCACAGTTTGGCATGGGCATGCAGGCAAAACAGGCCTCAAGGAACCTGAAGTAGCCCTCAGAGGACTGAATCACAGGCAGCTGCAGTGGTTTCCAGACTTTTCAACCCATGAATGCCAAAGACAACTTAGAAGGGCAGTAGGAAAAGTCTGTGCCTATGGTGAGAGAGAAGCTTGGTCCCAGCCCCAGGCCCTGTGCTCAGTTCTGGGGCGGCAGATGCTTCCAGAGCTTCCAGCCCATAGACTGAGGGTGAATCAAGTGGCTGATTAGAGGGGGATTGTAGGGATCTCTTTGCTGAGGCAGGATTGTTTTGCTTTGCCTATACTTGGATCTGGGTCACAGTTCTGGGTGGCGATCCTGGGGCGACAAGGAGTGCTGGTGTGGTGGAGCTTGTAAAGGTGGTAGAGAGAAAATCCTCACAGTTCCAAGGCAGAAAAGAGTGCTTGTGATGGTCACTCATAGACCAGAGCACAGGCCAGGAAAAGAGTAAACACCTCACCCCTTATCATACCACCTTGGAAAAACTGAAAATTTACAGGTCCCTAGAAATATCTTTGAAAATAGCTGCACAAAACTCCCAAAGGTTGGGACAGTACATTCTCCACACTGGAAACAAACCCCTACCTTAACAAAGAGTTTATAAATCAAGTAATTGACTGGGATCATGAGCAAACCTTGCAAAAAAAAAAATGCAGACTATAGAATCTTTCTTTGGTGACAAAGATCAAAACATGCAACCAGAAAAAGACAACAAAGTCAAAACTCATACATCCAAAGCCTCCAAGAAAAATATGAATTGGTCCCCGGCCATAGAACAGCTTAAAAAGGATTTTGAGAAGCAAGCATAAGAAGTAGAGGAAAAACTGGGAAGAGAAATGAGAGTGATGCAAAAAATCATGAAAAACAAGTCAATGGCTTGCTAAAGGACATCCCCAAAACACTAAAAATATAACACCTTAAAACATAGACTAACCCAAAAGGCAAAAGAGGTCCAAAAAGCCAACGAGGAGAAGAATGCCTTAAAAATCAGAACTGGCCAGATGGAAAAGGAAGTTCAAAAGCTTATTGAAGAAAATACTTCCTCAAAAATTAGAATGGAGCAATTGGAAGCTAGTGACTTTACGAGAAATCAAGACACTGTAAAACAAAACCAAAAGAATGAAAAAATAGCAAACAATGTGAAATATTTCATTGGAAAAAAACCAACTGACCTGGAAAATAGATCCAGGAGAGATAATTTAAAAATTATTGAACTCTCTGAAAGCCGTGATCAAAATAAGAGCCTAGACATCATCTTTCAAGAAGTTATCAAGGAAAATTGCCCTGATATTTTAGAAATGGAGGGCACAAAAGAAATGGAAAGAATCCCTTGATCACCTCCTGAAAGAGATCCCCAAAGGAAAACTCCTAGGAATATCATAGCCAAATTCCAGAGTTCCCAGGTCAAGGAGAAAATATTATAAGCATCCAGAAAGAAACAATTCAAGTATTGTGGCAACACATTCAGGATAACACATGATTTAGCAGCTTCTACATTAAGGGACCAGAGGGCATGGAATATAATATTCTGGAGGGCAAAGGAGATAGGATTACAACCAAGAATCACCTACCTAGCCTAAGTATAATCCTTCAGGGGAAAAAAATGATCATTCAGTGAAATGGGGGACTTTTAAGCATTCTTGATGAAAAGACTAGCACTGAATAGAAAATTTGACTTTCAAATACAAGACTCAAATGAAACAAGAAGAAGTAAACAGTAAAGAGTAATCATGAGGGACTTATTAAGGTTGAACTGCACGGAAAGATGACATTTGTAACTCATGAGACTTTTGTCAGTATTAGGGTAGGTGGAGGGAAAAATGTATGTAGATAGATAGAGGGCATAGGGTGAGTAGAAGATGAAGGGGTGATATCTGGAGAATAAAATTAAGGGGTGAGAGAGGATTATACTGGGAGAAGGAGAAAGGGAGAGATAGAATGGGGTAAATTATCTCACATAAAACAGACAAGAAAAAGCTTTTACAGTGGAGGGGAAACAGGGGAAAAGTGAGAGAGAATGAATGAATCTTTTTCTCATCGGATTTAGCTGAAGGAGTGAATAATATGCACTCTCAATTGGGTGTGGAAATCTATCTTACCCTACAGGAAAGGGGACAAGAGAGCAGGGTGATGATAGAAGGGATAGCAGATTGGAAGAATGGGTAATCTGAAGCAAACACTTCTGAGGAGAGACAGGGTCAAAAGAGAGAATAGAATAAATGGGAGGAGGGATAGGATTAAGGGAAATATTCTTACTTTTTTACAACATGACTACTACAAAAGTGTTTTACCTGACTACACATGTATCACCTGTATTGAGTTGCTTGCCTTCTCAATGAGTGTGGGTGGGGAGAGAGGAAGGGAGAAAATTTGGAACCCAACGTTTTAAAAGCATATGTTAATTTTTTTTTTCACATGCAAGTGGGAAATAAGATATACAGGAAATGGGGTATAGAAATCTATCCTGCCCTACAGGAAAATTGAAGGGGAAAGGGATAAGAGAAGGTTGGGGGAGATAGAAGGGAGGGAAGAAAGGGTATTCAGAATGCACGCTGTCTTGGGGTTGGGGGAGGGATAAGATGAAGAGAAAATTTGGAACTCAAAATCTTGTGGAAGTGAATATTGAAAACTAAAAATAAATAAAAAGCTTTTTTAAAAAAAGAGAGAGAAAGAAGGAAAGAAGTGTTCAATTCATCTAGAATGTGGGAATGTATCTTGAAATGGAGGTGATCTAAAACAAATGGCACCAAAAACTTATTTAAAATTAATAAAAATAAAAATAAAATTAATAGAAATTAATCTTGTGTTATGTTAAGAAAGGCATAAAAGGGTAAAAGGATTTGATGGCCTCACTATTGTTTGCCCTGTCATATCTGAAATATTGTGACCAATTATGAATACCAAAGTTTAAGAAAAACATTGATAAGTGGGAAAGTATTCAGATCAAGGCAATCCAAATGATGAATGCCCTGTTTCTATGCCACATGGATCATTTGAAGTTACTGAAGGTGTTGTCTCTACAAGAGAAGACTCAGAGAAAGCACTGTTTTGAAGTATTTGAAAGAATTTTTTGAAAGGTGGAGGAAGGCTTAGACATGTTCTTTTAAGCAGAGAGGGTGGGACGAGAAAAATGATGGATGTTGCAAAGAGGATAGTTTAGGCTTAATATGAGGACAAAACTTACTGCTCAGTCATTTTTTCAGTCATGTCCAAAACCTCATGACCCCATTTGGAAATTTTTTTTTTTTGGCAGAGAACTGGGGTCATTTGCCATTTCCTTCTCTATCTCATTTTGAGGAATGATGAAACTGTGGCAAATGAGATGAGGAAACTGAGGCAAAGTTAAGTGACTTGACCAGGATCTCACAGTTAGTTAAGTGTTTCTCGACTCCAGGCCTGACACTCTATCTGCTACACCATCTAGCTGCCTCTTATTAATGACTAGAATTGTATAAAAGTAGAGTGGAGCGTCTGGGGAAATAACAGTTTCCCTCACTGTGGAAGATTTCAAGCAGAAACTGGAAGATCAATTGTCTGAAATGTTATAATGGGGATTTTTTTTGAGGTATTAGACTAGATAGTTGTTGAACTACTTTAAAGTTTTAGAATGTTATTTTGTGATTTTCTATACTAATTGAACAAAACTATTTGGTGCAGCTGTCCCTGTGTATGAGAGCTTGCACTGTTTATAACAATGGAGCATCAATCTTAAAAGTACAATGATTGGTCTGCATGATAGTGCCCTCCTGTATTTATCTCAATATGATTTGTACAGTGATTAGAGCATTTGACTTGGAATCAGAAAGATCAAAGTTTGAGCACTGTCTCAAATATTTTTTAGCTGTGTAAGTCACTTAATCTCTCTCAGCCTCAGTTTGCTTTTTTTGTAAAAATGTAAATAATAATAGCACCTTTCTAATAATTAGGATAAATTGAGATAACATGTAAAGCACTTTGTAAACCTTAAAGTATTATGTAAATACTTTAATCATGATAATATATTTTATCAATTATGTATAACATAATATACAAAAATCCCTTACTAATAAATGAACTATATAGATATTATCACATTTATTATTATATTATAATGTATTATTCTATCATTATATAACATATAATATATAATATTTTCTATAACATTATATAACACATTATATCTGGAATTACTATATGTCATATTTACATATTTAAATAAGGCTCATAATTTTCAGGAAGAACTCTTGGTGTATACGATAGAAAATGAAAATTTTATTTAAAATGAATTAGGCATATTTATCTCTTTTGTTATCAACCAAATCTTTTAAAATTCAATAAGTCTTTTTGCCGCTTTTCTTTTCTTTGGAATATCAATATGGTATGAGCTCTCATTGAGGAATAGCTGTGATATCCTGTAATTTAAAACAAGATAGGAGTTGCTTGTTTTTTTTTTGTTTACTTATAATTCAGGAGGAAATATTTTGTATGATGAATTAAAAGTAAAACCCTCCCTAATGAATTCTATAAAGGCTGAAAATTGAAAATGACTTCCTTTTACTTTAAAAAAGTACAAAATAAAACTGATGAAACCAAATTGGGGAATCATAATATGAATATCACGGAAAATGTGAAGAGGAACATTACCTCATTAAGTAGGGAAAAATCATACTACTTGAAAAGAGCATTTTCATTCAAGTATAGCTCCCATTTCGGGGGGGAGGCGGTTGAAGATAGAGTTACATTATTAAAATGTATGAAATTTCAAATCAAGAAGCAAGGTGAGAATATGGTTGTGTTGTATGAATTAACTATGGTATAAACAGAATTTTGTGCAACTTTTTTTTGTATTTGACTATGTGAGAAAGCTCTACATCCAAATGTGCTAAAAACCACTTACTAGAAAGCCACAGTTTATAAATCCCTACCCTGATTTTGCTGCTAACCAAAAGAAGCTTTGAGTCTCTTTGTGAATAACACAGGCTCAATGATTGTATAGTATATACCAAGTGAAGGTGGAGTTCTGCTGGGAGTGTTCCAGTTCTTTGGTATATTGTTTACACCAGTTTGTCTTTCCTCCTTCAGATATGATGCTATGTATATTTATAGGCCTAACCAGTTCAAATGATATGGTAGACTAGGCATTCAAAAATCCATTTTAGCAGAAGGTTTTTTGTTTGTCTGTTTGTTTGTTTTACTTGCTTGAACTAGTTTGATGGATGAACTGTATGCAATATGTCAAAAGGTGCTATATTCCTTTAGGCTAGCAAATTCTCACCTCTTATCCTTCCAACCCAAGTGATATAGAAACACGAGCAGCCTAAGAGTAAAACATCCCTACTCCTACCCGTACTTCCCATTTATTCATCACCATCTTTCTCAGTCCTGGTATTATTATGCTCTAATTCAGCTGTCTGGATCTATTGCTCCCTTATGATCTGTTTTATACTATTGATACATTTTCCTACATTTTGATGTCTTTCTCTCACACTCCTACCATATTCTGCAACTCTACAGTCTTGATTTTCTTGACAAAATGCTGTTTTGATTGACATCCTTTTAAATACTGTCTGTACCTTCTCATGCATATAAAGGTATGTTAGAGCGACTCTAATTTCTTGAGAGAGCCAGCCCATCCTTAAATTATTTTCAGTGTAAGTACTTATACCTCAGAAATCAGCTATCACTAGGAAAAAGACTTGATTTATTGTTTTACTGATAGTGTAGATTTAATAAAGTTTTAATAATGCAAATTAAACTTAATTGTTAAACATTTGTCCAAACAATCTAGTGTTGCTATATACTCATTGCTTGAGCTCAGCAGAAGTGCAGTTGAAGGGTCGGGGAATAAAGTCATCAGTTGGAAGCCTGACAATTGTATGACAACAACAGCAACACAATGGAAACTAGAATTTAAATGGCACTTTAAGATTTGCAAAGTATCATGGGGCAGGAGGTGGTGTAGTGGATAGAGCACTGAGCTCGGAATCAGGAACACTTATCTTCATGAGTGCATATTTGGCCTCAGACACTTACTAGCTGTGTGACCCTAGGCAAGTCACTTCATCCTGTTTGCCTCAGTTTCCTCATCTGTAAAATGAGCTAGAAGAGGAAATGGCAAACCACTCCAGTGTCTTTGCCAAGAAAACCCAAAATGGGGTCACAAAGAGTTGGACGCAATTGAAAAATGACTGAACAACAAATAACAACTATCATCACATTTGAGCCTCACAACTCCCCTGTTCCTGATATTCTGGACCTTGAATATCATCTAGTATATACTTTGTTTCCTATACAGGAGACAATAGGGAGTAATAGGAAAAGCATTTTATTTGGAGTTAGAGGATGTGTTTTCATATTCTAGTTCTTCCACTTACTGCCAGTGTGACATTAAAGAAATCACTTAACCTGCCTGGGCTTCAGTTTCCTCAGCTGCAAAATAAGGAGCTTGAGCTAAATTACCTCGAAGTCATGTGCAGCTTTAAATTTATGATCTTATGTTCTATGGTCATATTAAGACTTATTCTACCACCATCACTTAGCAAACATTCTTCTTTTGGAATTCAATCTATCCAGATATCCTAGCTGATTTTTTCCCATAGTTCTAATTTCTTTTTCATTTTTTCCCTCAAGACATTTCATTTGATTTATAAAAAAAAATAATTCTTTAAAGAAGACAACAACTCTTTTTTCATCTCCTCTAGGAATTCTAATTGAGTTTGTATCCAAACTGTGTCTTCCTTTGAGGCTTTGCTTATAGATATTTTGGAGTTATTTTCTTCTTTTGTGTTTTTATATGGAGTTTCCCTGACACCATAATCACTTTATGATGGGATTCCTTTTCTTTCTTTCTTTGCTCATTCTTTTAGCCTACTTGTAATTTAGGGCTTGATGGCTAGACCTCTGCCACACTTCTGGAGAGAAGGTATAGGCTGATCTGGGTGCAGAATGACTTAGATGCAGGAACTGAGACCCTATTCTACCATTGAAGTCTGAGTCATATTGCTTCTATTTGCTTCCAAAATTTCTCCTTTCTTGATACACCACCCCTGTTTCTCTACCTGGAAATACTGCCTTGAGGTGCAGGTACCTTTCTCAGTCTGCCCTATTTCTGCAACCCAAAACTTGGAAAATGATAACAAAGCTGCCAGTTGGCACTTGTCATACTCACATTGCCCCAGAATGGGTCTGATCCTTCCTTTCGCCCCAGTTCTCAGCCTCTCCCTGAATAATGGAGTACTCCAAGTGAAGGGCTACCTTGGTCTCACTCCAGTCTTCAGTGTACACAGATCTCTGTGTCTAACTCTCTGGGTTGACCAGAACCATATACATTTTATTGCGACTTTTTCTGGATTTTACCTTCAGGATTTGGTCTGGTGCATTTTCTAAATGTGTTTGGAGGAGATTTTTTTTTGGGGGGAGGGCTTTTCTTCCTAGTGTTTTTCAGTGGTTTAAATCAGTCTTTTGGTACTCAATAGCTCACTTTCTAAGAGGTAAAAATTGATCAAATTAACTGGATGAAATAAAGTCCTTATTTGATGATCCATACTTTCTAAAGAGTTATATGATTTTTCATTTTATGTCTTTGACCAAATCTTATAGCAGTTATAAGAAGATGAATTTAGGGACCACAATTCTGTGCAGTTCCATTCATTCACTCCTTTTCAAAATATTCTTTCTGTAGTCGGTATCTTTGAAAACTGTATCTTCACATTCACATTTTGTGTTTTCAGTAAACAGGAATTCTTTTTATACTCCAAAAATAAAATGTAAATATACTGAAGGAAGGGACTATTTGATAGTTAACTTTTATACACAGTAGTTGACATATAGTTGGCAATTAATAAATTGATATTTCTTAATTTATTGGCATAATTTGTCAACCATTTAGGGCAAAAAATATCACTTTTAATTGTAGAAGTTAGAGAAAGGAATTAAATAGAATTTACATACAAGTCCACAAAGCTGATGCCAAGTTTTTGTGAATTATCCAGTTAATTCAAAACAGACCATCCAGGTGATCCAGGAATGGAGGCCAGGATTATAATATTGGAAAAAAGCAGGGTACAATAAAAAGTAAGTTATTTAAAATAAGAGGTTGGAGGGATGAGAAGAAGGAAGATTGTATAACATTCACTCACATAACTGAAGAAAAATTAATAAAAAGGGGAGAATAAATAAAGATAGAAATATACTATCAATTGAGGTAAACACATAGGTTGATCAAGTAGGGAAATGAATGCAACAGAAAAAGAATGGGAAAAGACTTTATAGATAATAACAGAACAATATAGGGAACAATGGCATTCCTCTCTCAGAAACACAAATTCAAGGACAGATTTTTTTAAGGAAAATGTAAATCTGACTAAACTATCAGTTAATTCAAAGCTGGAAGACTTATGGCATCTTCTAAATAAGAATTTTAAGGACTACGTATTATAGGCACCATATTATTCTTTATTAAAAAATAAACATGTGGTAAGTTACAGAAAATTATAAACAAATGTAAGAAAATCAGCAATACTAAACAAAATTTAGGGACAATAAATTAATTAAAATTGTTAATAAAGAAAACTATCAAGGAAAAGATACAGACGAAAATGGAAACAATAAAACAATGGATAATGAATAATTCTAATAAAATGGTAGAACTAATTAATAACTACATACAAGTAAACAGTAGAACTTCCAGTTAAGATGTCAAAATAAAAAGTCATAGAGAATCTCAGCTCTCCCACAAATACAGTAAAACATTTCTAAAAATATACCAGAAGACATAATGATAAAGAAAATACAGTAGGCATAGTAATAAGCTCCTCTACTAAATTCAAGATTGCATCAGAAGACTGCCTGAAGTTTGTGGGCATTTGAAGACACAAAGCAGGGACAGAACAAACCAACACTGTGAATGAGGATTTAAAGCCATGAAGATCATATCCCTAGCCTGGAACTGGGGATGGAGAAGCAGATCCAGTTCTATAGGTTACAGTATAGTGAATCAGGACTAGACAGTATCACTACTATACATACATACATACATACATACATACATACATACACACACATATGTGTGTATAGCACATGTATTTATGTTTGCATACTAAATAGGATAATCACTAAGTACTTGAAGGAAAAAGTATTTGAATTAGAAGAAGGAAGAGCAAAACTATAATAGTTTTGAACTCTTCTAACATAAACAAATAAAATGTAAATTTAAAAAAAGAAATGAAGAGACAAATAGACTTCTGGAAAAGTTAGGAATGACAGAGTGTTGGTGATTCCTGAATGAGAATAGAAGGAAATATGCTTATATTTAAACAATTCATGGCTCCTTTAAAAATAAGTGGCCATGTTTTATGGGGGATAGGTAGAGGAGGGGAAATCATCAGCAAATTTAAAAAAAACATACAGAAATAATAAACATATTCTAAACCGACCACAAGATAATAAAACAACATAAAAAGGCAATTAAATAAATTATTTAAATTTTAATGAAAATTGAAATATTTCAGCTTTGAAGAATTGGGTATGTCAAAATTGTAAATCATACTACTGATGGTTTATTTTACCTAAGAAAATGTCAATGGGACAACTTGACACAGTTTGAGCGCAGTCAAAGCAATCAGAGAGAAGTATATAATTTGAAATACTTCTGTTAACAAATGGTATAAATTGCCAATAATTGAATTGGATATACAATTAAAATGAAAACTAAAAAAAATTATAAACAACAATTAAATACAAAATAAGAAAAAGTGAAATGATAAATTAAATAGATTTTAAAAAGTAAAAATGATAAATTAAACCTTTAGCTAATCTAATAAAAGAAAGCCAAATAGTTAATAACAAAAAGAAAAAAAGGAAAATTCATATAAAAATATGAGAACAAAGCAAAGTATTTTAAAAATTACCTACTTATACACAAGTAACAATGACAAATTGAACGGAATAGAAGAATAGCTACAAAAATATAAAGTAACCAGATAATGAGAAAAAGAAAAGCATAATGTAAATAACCCATTCTCACAAAATTAATAAATCATGGGCTAAAGAGAGGAAAAACAGAACCAGATAGATTAATCAGGGGTTTTTTTTGCCCAAAATCTGAAGAACAATTAATTATAATTTTACATAAATGTTTGGCAAAAACATTGGAAAATTGCATTATTTTTTGAAACTAATAGAACACTGATGCCTAAGCCTGAGAGAAACATAAGAAGGAAAACTATAGTTATTATCTCTATTGAATATCAATACAAAGATATTAAATGAAACATTAACAAAGAGGCCACAAAAACAAAGTAAAATATTATATGCTGTAACTAGGTTGGATTTATACAAGGACTGCAGATTTGCTTTAAGATCAGGAAAAAGATAATGAATAATGTGGATAACAAAAAGCAATTTAAATCATATGGCTATATCAATAAATTCATGAAAACTTATGAGAAAATATGACACATTTTTGCATAAAACCACTCATGAATTTTAGTAACAAATAAACTTTTCTTCAATATGGTGAACAGAACATCTCTATTAGAAAGAACAAGGATTATTTTTAGTGGATAAATACAGATGCATTTCCAAAAAGATCAGTGGTAATGCCAGGATATGTATATTTATCACCTAGTATTTGATATATGTATATAAATACTATTTATGGCAATAAGATGAAAAAAATAATTTAGGGAATAAACACAGGCAAAGGAAAATGAATTACTTGTTGAAGATGACAATGCTTCATATGAAAATTTAATTAAAATAATTGCAATTAATGACTTCAGCAAAGTTGAAAAACACATATAAAACCTAGGAAAATAATCAACCTTTCCACTTATTATAAGACTCAACAGGAAAGGATAGAAAAATGAATTCCATTCAAAACAACCATAGATGGATAAATGACTTAAACTTTTAATGGTGATAGCATAGACAACTTAGAAGAGGATGAAAGGACATGATTTTTCACAATTTTTGGTAGCAAAGGAGACAAAAATAAGGGACGGAGATAAAATGATATAACAAAAATTTTTCACTAAATTAAATTAAAAATGTTTTGCACAGACAAAATCAATGCATTTAAAATAGTAAAGGAAGAAGTATGAATGGTGGGGGAGAAACTGTATCAAATGGTCTGGTATCAATAATAAATAGGGAATAGGAACTAATATACATATATGAAACTAAGATCTTTAATTGTAGAGAATATGAAAAATCAGTTCTGATAAAGAAGCACAAAACATTGTCAGTTATATGAAATACTATTCCTAATGCCTAATAATAAGAGAAATACACACCCAAACACATTTTTATTTTATGCCCAGGAAAATGATAAAGGTGACAAAAAATTGAATCAATCAGTGCTAGAAAGACTGCAGAAAGATAGGAATGCTGAAACAGTGTAAGCAAAGCTGTGAATTGGTCCTATTATTTTATTTTGGGGTTAAGTGGCTTGCCTTGGGTCACATGGCTAGTAACTGTCTGAAGTGGTATTTGAACTCAGGTCCTCCTGACTCCAGGGCCAGTGGTCTATCCACTGTGCCACTTAGTAACCCCAGTCCTACTTTAAAAAGCAATTTTAATAGTGATAAAAAAAATGGGGAAAACTATAACTAAAACTATTAGTCTCACCCAGGGTCCTCAGTGCTAGTCATATGCTATAAGGCAGTCAAAATGCAGAAAGAAAGATTTCCAAATACAACAAAATATTCATAGCAGCACCTACTGTTGTTTAAAGAACTATAAACAAAGAAATTCCTAACAATTTGAAGATGGATTGACAAATTGTGGCACATAAGTGTAAGAGAATATTATTGAGTAATAGAAGAAATTATTAGTATGAAGAATTCAGAAAAACATGGAAAAACATATGAACTGGTGCAGAATGAAGGGAGGAGATCCAGGAAAATAATGACTTCAACAACGTAAGTGGAAAGAACAACACCAATAGCACTAACAAAATTAAACTCAGTATTATATAATTTGGATAACCAGAACTGTTTCCAGTGAAGAAATGAGAAATTTTACCTCTCCTTCCCTTACAGAGGTAGGGAACTGTTGATGTGAAAAATTTCAAATACTATCACACATAGTTATATGTTTTTTGATTTCGCTGAGCTTTTTTGTTACCCTTTTAATTCATTGCTATATGGTATGACTCTATGATTGATAGAGAAGAGGGGACATACATATGAAGATGACATAAAAACAAAATATATTGAAATTAAGTTCAAATTTTAAGGAACAGGTCTAACTACATCAATCATCAGTTAATAAGCATTTATTGTCTATGTGCCATGCACTGTGCTAACAGTGAGATACAAAGAAAAAAAAAGATAGCCTTTGCTTTGAAGGAGGTCATATTCTAATAGAAGAGACAACATGTGAATAATTATGCATAAACAAGGGATATACAGGATAAATTGGAGATAATCTACGGATGGAAGGTATTTGAATTAAACTATATGAATTCAGAATGATCAAGAAAAGCTTCTTATAGAAGTTGCAGTTTCATCTGGGTCTTGGGGAAACCCTTAGACCTAGATAAAGAATAACAGCATTCTAGCATGGGGGACAGTCAATAAAATGCCTGGAGCCAGAAGATAAAGTATTTTCTTCAAGGACAGCAAGGAGGTTCAGTTACTGAGGTGTTAGAGGACTAGAATAATGGGATAGGGGATCAGGTTATGAAGGACTTAAAAAAAACAAATCAAGGATTTTATCTTTGATCCTGAATTTGATATGGAACTAATGGAATTTGTTGAAGGAGAAGGAAGTGACATGGTCAGCCCTGTACTTTAGGAAGACCACTTTGACAGCTGAGTAAATGTTGGACTGCAGTGGGGAAAGACTTGTGACCAGGAGACTAACCACCAGACTATTGCAATATTCCAGGGATGACCTAATGAATACTTGAACTAAGATGGTGACAATGTCAGAGGAAAGAAGGGGGCATATTTAAGAGATTTTGCAAAGGTGAAATCCATAGGCCTTGGCAACATACTGGATATGTGGGAAGGTGAGAGAGAGAGTAAAGAGTCAAGGATAGTATCTAGGTTTCAAACGTGAGTGACTGGGAGAATGATAGCGCCTCCATAGCAGTAAGAAATTTAGGAAGAGGGGAGGATTTACAGGGTATAATAATGAGTTCAGTCTTGGAAATAATTCAGCTTACAATGTCTATGGGACATCCAGTCTGAGATGTTCAAAAGGTAGTTAGAGAGGGGAAGACTGGAAGTAGGAAGAGAGGGTGAGACTGACTAAGTAGATTGGAGGGTCTGATAATTGATTAGAGCTCATAATTGAATCCATGGGAGCTAATGGGAATACCAACTATAACTGGTATTGAGGAGAAAGGGAAGAGGACCCAGAACAGAACTCTGGAAGACAACCACAGTTAGCAGGTATGATTTGGATGAAGATCCAGAAAAGAAAATGGAATCATAGGTAAGAGGAAAATGAGGAGAAATTAACGTTACAGAAAAGCTGGAAAAAGTCATTATCAAGGAGAAGAGGGTGATCAGTACTGTCAAAGGCAGTAGAGAGATCAAGAAGCATGAAGGTTGAGAAAAGGCCATTAAGTTTTGCAGTTAAGATATTGTTAGTAACTTTGGGGAGAGTAGTTTTGGTTGAATGATAAGGTCAGAAAGCCAGGAGCTAAGAAGAAAGGTACTTATTATATGCAGCTTTTTTCAAGTTTCACCATGTAAGGGAGGAGTGAGATGGGACTGTGTCACAATGCTGCTTAAAATCCTTTAAGGATTCGTTCTTGTCTCTAGAATAATCTGGGTACAAACTAACTTGCCAGTCATGACACTTCTCCCCTTCATGTGTGCTATAGTTCAACCAGCTGGCCTATTAGCCGTTTTCTGGTCTCCGCTCCCATCTCACTCCTTTCCCCAAATGTTCAGGTCACCTCCTCCCTCCACCCTTCACCATCATGCAAAGATAACATTCTTTCATCATCTCTGTCAATTCAAGTGATCTTCCTTTAAGGATAAGTTCAAATACCCACTTCACTGTCTCCTGATATTGAGGATTTTTACTGGTTGCCTGCCATGGCTAAAGTGATCTCCTTCATTTCCATCTCCTGTCTTCTGTTGCTTCCTTCAAGAATCAGTTAAAATTCTAACTTTCTGTAAGAAGCCTTTCCCAGTCCTCCATAACCTTAGAGCCGTTCCTTTCAAAATATCTCTAATTTGTCCTCTTTATAGTGCCAAGTTGTTCAGTGGATAGAGCACTAGACTTGGAGTCAGGGACACTCATCTTCTTGAGTTCAAATCTGGCCTCAGATGCTTACTAGCTGTGTGATCCCAGGCAAGTCGCTTAATCCTATTTGCCTCAGTTTCTTCATCTATAAAATGGGCTGGAGAAGTCTTAAACTAAAGGGATTCATATTCTTTCAAAAAAAAAGAAATGTATGATAGAAATTATTTTATTTTTCATTTTGGGATATGAGGTAGAGCTATGATGAAATCCAAATAAGGAACTCCCAGTATGGGAACTCAGTTCACTGAGGAAGAATAGTAACTTCTTTCTAACTTGTAGTCTCAAGTTACTTGGAATAAGGAGTACATAAATTACTTGGCTATATGTGTAGTATGTGTTGAATACAAGGTTTGAACCCAGGACTTTCTGTTTTCAAAACTAGCCCTTTATTCTCTTAAATTGTCAATTTCCAAATTTCTCAGGGACTGTAAACAATGCAACTTTCTCAAGAATGGAATCATGTTCTCCTACTTCATTCCTTCATTTTTTCCCTATCCTATATTCCTCTTGTCGTGGACTTAGTTTAAATCACAGATTTTTTTTTTTTTACAAATGTAACAGCAAATCTTCTTGACCTTGTTATCATTTGTGTAGTGTGCTGTATCTTCTCCAGACAATTACCTAACATATTCAACTGTAAAGTTCTGAAACAAGACTTTTATGCTACAGTCGTAATTGTTCTCAATAAAAAGCAGTAGCTTTGAAATTAAACAGAGTGTGATAGATAACATCCTATTTTGTTATGTTTTGAAAGTTATTTTTAAAAAGTAAAAATGGAAGTCAAAGGCAACATCATTTTAGAGAATCATTTACCTACAAAATTGTCAATATAGTCAACTATACAGTCTCTTGAAGATTGAAATAGAATGGATTTTAGAAACATTCTCAGAAATATACTTTGCCATTTATCGTTTATTAAAAGCTGTGAGTTAGTCTTTCTACAATGTAGGGACTTGTTTACTAGCTTCCCTTTTCAGTATTCATTGGCTTTTTTTTTTGTTAGTATGTATAGATTCCCCTGGGGGGTTAATAGAGGGTGTCTTAACACATGTAACGGGGTTTACATGTGAAGGGGATTGCCAGGAAATGAAAGACATCAATAACACATTCTGAAAATTAATGTTTTCTTTGGGTAGGATTATTTTCCTGAAATATAAGAGTATTTCACATGCAAAGATCTTGGGCTAACTTCCCACGGTGTCAAGAAAGGGCTGAATAACTTTATAACTGACACATCTTTCAAAGATAAATTTAGAAATCAATAATGTCTTAGATAAATGCCAATAATATTTTGATACATTGGTTAAGAGGGGATGTATATCCCTAAGTGGTTGAAATAACTTGATCTTCTTAAAAGTTCTTTGATCAACTTATTCAGTCCTAGATGATTTCTAATTTGTTTCTATTCTATCCCTATCATTAAACAAAATTTTACTTTTGCAAACTTTATAACTTTAAAATGTCTTTTGGTTCATTTCAACTAACTTAGAATTTTTGGAAATTGCATATTTGTCTTTTGTAATCTATAATCAGATGTATTTTTGTGTGTTTTTTCCTTATCTTTTTCTGTCTCTGTCCTGTAACTCAAATCAATAGTTGAATATGTAAAGGGTCTGTAGTTACATGAGCATAAAACATTGTTGATGTGAGAATTCACTCACCAAAGGAAAACACAATCATTCTATGACTTAGTATTCTAAGTCCTAGAGAATTTCACTCAAAGATGCTATATGACTTGCCTATCGCAACATAGGCAGCAACAGACAGAAGCAAGATTTGCATTGTGGTCTTTTAACTTCAACAGTCTACTCTCTTACCTTCACCTGAGTTCCTTTATGTCTCAGAGTCTCATCTGTTACAAGAAGGTTTTCCCAGTTATTCTTGGTGCCTTTCCTCTGAGAGCAGCTCCAATTTACCTTGCATATATTTTGTTTGTATATAATTGCTTGAATGTCATCTATTTCGTTGTGCTGTGAGCACATTGATAACAATGTTTTCTTTTTTCTACATTTCTTTGTATCCTGAGAACTTATCCCACTACCTAGTAAATAGTAGGTTCTTTAAATAAATGGTTATTGACTTGAAATAGATAACTCTAGTAAGTCAGCTAAAACTAATTGATTAAAACCATTAACAACTTCTTTAAGGTAGTAGTAAATAAAGTAATTTCACAAAATCTTCAGCTTTTTTGTATATTAATGACAATCTAGCAAGATAAGATAGAATAAAAAAGTCCATTCAAAATTGCACAGAATGTATAAATTATCTGGGAGGACAGCTACCAGAATACAAACAAGAATTCTATTAATACAATAGGCTCTTTACTGTTTGAAAGACAGAGAAAAATTATTGCTTATGTCTATCAAATGCCAATAGAATAAACAATAATAATTCTACATAGATCAATTTACATATTTAGTATAATATCAAATCACCAAAATTACATTACAGAACTGAATGAAACAAAATAATAATTAAATTTCTTTGAAGGTACAAAAGGTAAAGGATCTGGAGGGAAATGTTTTTAGAAAAGTGGAAAAATGAGTATCTAACATTACCAAATTCCAAACTGCACTATAAAATAATAATCCTTAACAACAATCTGGTACTATTTAAGAAATAAAAAGAGGAGTAATGTAACATTGAAGCATATTTTTTTTTGCGAGGCAATTGGGTTAAGTGACTTGCCCTGAGTCACACAGCTAGTGAGTGCTATATGCCTGAGGCTGGACTTGAACTCAGGTCCTACTGACTCCAGAGCTGGTGCTCTATCCACTGCACCACCTAGCTACCCTAGAAGTATAATTTTTTGATGAATATAAGAAACAACTTCCGGTAGGGAATGGTATATGGCAAAAAATTGTTCCGAGAAAATTACAATTCAGTATTGATAGAAATAAGATTGAGGCAGATATCTCACACCTTATACCACAATAAATTTAAAATGGATAACTGCCAAGTAGTATCATAAACAAATTAGAGGAGAAAGGAAGTAGATACCTTTCATAACTATTGATCCAACTATTATCCTTTACTACAAAAAAGGGATAGTAAAGATCTCAAAAGATAAAATGAATTATTTTAATGATAAGAAATGAAAAAAAACCCTTTTGCTCAACTAAAATGAATGCAATTAAAATTAAAAGGGAAACAGTTAATAAGTAAATAATCCTAACAGCAAATTTCTCAAAGAAAAGTTCAATATATAAGCCATTGATAATTGATAATTGATGAGCCATTCCCAAGAGAAAAATGGAAAAAACATATGAGCGGGTAGTTCTCAAGGGAAGAAATTCAAGCTATCTAAGCTATGTTAAAATGCTCCTAATCACCAAATAAATGGAAATTAAAACAGCTCTGAATTTCCACCTTATGCACATCAGATAACAAAGATGACAGAAAAAGGAAATGAGAATTATTGACTGGGGCCCAGGTAGGCTGACAAAAGAGTGCTTTCTTAGTGAAGCTATAAACAAGTAAAACCATTTGTGAAAACACTTTGGAATTATGCCCCCAAAATCAGCAAACTGTGTATAGCCTTTGAACCAGAAATATTCTTACTAGTCTAGACAGAGTTGAAATATAATCACCTTTATATACAAAAATACAAAAAATACAAAAAAAAATTTGAAACAGCATGTATTTGCTACAAAAAAAAATCTGGAAATAGAATCAGTGCTAATGAATTGGATAATAATTGAACAAATTCTAGTATGTTGATTTAATAATGGAAAAGTTTTATGTTCTTAAAATAATGAAAAGTACAAAAAGAAACTGAGAAAGATGTATGGACAGTTGCATTGTGAAGAGAACAGAATCAGAACAATTTGTACTACTACAATAATGTAAAGGAGAACAATTTTAAAATATTTAAGAATTCTGATCCATATTATGGTCAGTCATGACTTCAGATGAATGATGTAGAATTATGGTTCCCAACTTTTGACTGAAAATGATGGACTAGGTATATATAATGGGATTGATTTTCCAGTATGGCCTATGTGTGAATTTTTTTTACTTGACTATACTTAAACATTAAAAGATACAGCTTAGTCCAGATGGGGTTATTATGGATTTTTTGGTGAAAGAGTTCATAGATAGGTATAATAATGAAAAAGAAGAAAATAAAGAGAAGTAGGTCAATAAAATAAAAAAAAATATTCACAGAGAAATGTAGAAGAAAATTCATAAGGGGACACAACAAGGATAGTTGTTATTATTACTTTAAATTTAATGCATACATAAAAGAACAAATAACATGAGGGAAGTTGATTCCTACATAACCCTCCTTTTGTCTTTCGTATATTGAAACACTAAAGTTTTTGATATTCTGGTCTGTACAAAAAATTAAATACTATAAATATATTCTTCTTGGAAGTATTGTGCAAGCAATTCATTTTAAAGATATTTATATTCTGAAAGCAAATTGATGATGATGATGATGATAAGATGGTGATAATGAAAAGGAAAAGGCTTGGATTCTTCTGGCCTCAAATAATTGTTAAGATTCCTCCTTTGGGCAATTTAAAGATATATGAATCAAACCACTAATATTTATTCAGCACTGATTATATACCAAGCACCAATAGAGGCTTTGCACATCCATTAATGAACTTTTTGCAAGTATGTTGGAATTTAGGGTAGAAATGGACATTGTTCCTCACTATTTCTTGGAGCATCTTTTCCTATGGAGTAACAAATCTTAGAGAATTTATGAAGTATATGGGGGTACTATGTAGATCTATCCATGGTATCTGCGACTGAGTTCACTTTTGATAGTTCAGTGAGAACCAATGTACCTTGTACAAAGAAATATTGACAAAGAATTAATTGGCACAAGGAGCAGTTCTAACCAGGATTTTAGATTAAGCCAAGTTTGCACAAAGTAATAACAAAAATGTGCCATTCCAAATCTATTAAATTATTTGTCCATTTAGTGATCTTTTATAAAAAAAATGCATGTGAAACAACACAAATGGCCTTCTATTTCTTCCTCTAGAATAAAGCAGAAAATACACAGGATGAATCCTCCTTCTGTGAGAGAGACTAAGAGAGACAGAGACAGACAAAGAGAAGAGACAGAGACAGAGCAAAAGAAATAGAGGCAAACAGAGATAGAGACACACAGAGAGAAGAGGGATAGAAAAGAGACCGAGAGAGATGAAGAAGAGAGAGAGAGACAGAGAGAGATGGAGAGACAGAGACAGAGACAGAGAGAGAGAGACAGAGACAGAGAGACAGCAAGAGAGAGAGAGACAGACAGACAGACAGACAGAGACAGTGAGAGAGAAAGACAGGAACAGAAAGATAGTAACAGAGACAGATACACCAGAAAATAATCATTGCCAAGAAACTTTCTGGTCTACCATTTACCAGGAAGTAGCAATGAGAGTCAGAATAAGTTGGTGTCCAGTCATCTAAGACCTGTATATTTATTTGTCTCATCTAATACTTTGGTTTCACTCTGACCACAGGTTAGATTTCCCAGCTCTATTCGCTCCTTCTCTTCCCCACTAGGAGTACAGGGGGCAATTGAGGACAACCAGGTAGTGCAGTGGATAGTGTATGGAGTCAGGAAAATGAGTTCAAAACCTGCTTCAGATACTTATTATCTCTGTGATTGTCTCTTAACCTTCAAATGCCTGTTTCCTCATGTGAGAAAGTGAGGATAACAGTAGCACCTACCTCACAGGGTTGTTGTAAAGAACAAATGAGTTAATATATTGGAAGTGCTTTAAAATTCTTAAAGTCCTACCCTATGAATAAACAGAAAGCCATATCCTTAAGCCATTCAATATGACTCTTTTGGAGACCAAACTCCCCATGGCCTACTGTTCTTTCTGAAGAAAAGTAGGAGAGGTTCAAGTTATTATGCATGACTTTTTCTTCCAAACACTTAGAAGGTATCAGAGATTTATTTAATAATTTTGGTAATTTTCAAGAAAGGCTTAAATTGGCAAGATCCTAACAAAAAGGAATCATGGTAAATTGGTCCCAATTCCCATTCTCATGATTTCTGTCTTTTGGCACAAATCACACCATTGTCATTTCTCCTTTAAGTAGAGAAGCTACATCTTCACCTTCATTCCTTTTCACTTATTTTCCTGTTTGCCCATCAGAGGCAAATTTTCCAGCATTGCCAACACATCACAAACACTACTTGATGACAATATAATTTGAAGACTATGGGGAAACACAAAATCATCAAAGTCTGTCCCTGCTGCCTTCTCTACCTGCCTGGTTCAGTATTCTCCCAGCAAAATGCCTGAAAGGAATGTTTACACATGTGCTAATCAACTCTGCAGGATAGTCAGGAAATAAAAATTTCTTACCTCTCATAGTCACATCTAGATTTGTGAAGTTTTTTTTTTTAAATCTCTGCCATGGACCTCTTTGTTGTTCTCTTCTATGCTCTATGACTTAAGAGCAAAATAGAAACTTTCTATGTTCACAAGTTTCTTTTTGTGTTAAGCTCATGGGGCACAGGGTCATGCTTCCAATATGTTTTTAAGCTCCACACAATTACCCTCAACCCCTGTAAAGCATGGAGCAGCAGGACAGTATTTATGACCTGTCACAATGAAAGCCACTGTCTAAAGCTGCCCAACAGGAGCCCACGTATTATGCAGTGTTTATAAAGTATATGAAGGGACAATGCAGGGAAACATATTAAAACATCCCATTATGGCATCTTTGAATATCACTTCTTCCAGTCTAGATTTTCTGCTCAGAAGTTAAGCTGCATGGTTTCCCAGCAGGTTTCTGAAGTGGAAATTATTTCTTTCTATTTGTCAAGCATCTATTATTTTCTAAACAAAATGATCATCCTACATCATATGAAATGGGAGTGGTTGGTCGTTACTAATCTTAACCACGTGGATCCAAGGGCACTTGACAAAATATTGGCCATTTTGTTCACACAAAGAAATGCCATTTAAATTGTTTCAAAGTGAAAACAAAATCATGCCCTCTGACAACAACTTGAATTCTTCAGGTTACAATAATTTCTCCAGGTATTTTATTTCTAATGCAAATGGTTTTAAAAACAAATGATCTTGTCCCAATGATAATAAAATTTCTAAGCAAACACATGTGAGGTCAATATAGTTCTAAATTTCGATTTTTGAAAATTAATTTTTTGGAAACTATTTTACAAATTATTGGAAATGGACATAGGTTTTTTTTTTTCCCCTGAAGATTTAATAGTAGAGAGCCAGGCCTGGAGTCAGGAAGACTTATCTTCTTGAGTTCAAATCTGGGCTCAGACATTTACCAGATATATGACGTTGGATGAGCCACTTAACCTTATCAGTTTCCTAATTGGTAAAAGGAGCTAGAGACAGAAATGGCATGCCACTACAGTATCTTTGTCAAGAAAACCCCCAATTGGTCATAAAGAGTTGGACACAACTGAAACAAAATGAGGGGATGTGGACAAGGGATGGATAAAATGTAATTTGCATCGTTGGACAGAGCATTCATGAGTGTACAGAGCCATTGTGGTTTTTGAAATATGGGAATAAAGATTGGACTGTCGTATGGGTTTTAAAAGGCATGAAGCATATCACTAGCTTTGACATGGGCAAAGGCTTATCTGCTGTTTTTCTCTATATATATCCTACAATCAATCAATCAGTAAACATTTGTTAGGCACCTAAGTGCCAGGCACTGTTCCAAACTCTAGAGATACAAAAAGAGTCAAAAGACAGCCCCCTGTTCTTAAGGAGCTTAACAATCTAATGGGGAAGAGAACAAACAAATATATACCAAGAAGCTATAATACAGAATAAATAGGAAGAAATTAACAGAGAGAAAACATTAGAATTAAGAAGGTTGAAAAAGGCTTCCTGTAGAAGATGGCATTTTAGTTCAGATTTAAAGGAAGCCAGGGAAGACATTAGGTAGAAAATAGGAAGAAGAGCATTTCAGGCATGGGAGAAGAGCCAGAGAAAATGCCTGGAGCAAAGAGATTGAGTGTCTCATTTGTGGAACAGCAAAGAGGCCAATATCACTGGAACAAAGATTAAGTGGTGAGGAGTAATGTGTAAGAAGACTGGAAAGGTGGGAGGGGCTAAGTTGTTAAGGGCTTTGAACACCGTCAGAGGATTTTATATTTGAACTTCGAGGTGATAGGGAGTCATTGGAGTGTATTAAGTAAGGGGTTAACATGATTGGACCCATACTTTAGGAAAATCATTTTGGTGGTTGAGTGGAAGATAAATTGGAGTGAGGAGGGATATGAGGCAGACAGTCCCACAAGGTTATTGCAGTAGTCCAGGTGTGAGATGATGAGGGTCTTCACTAGAGTGGTAGCAATGTGAGAGAAGGGGACATATTAGAGAGATATTGCAAAGGTGAAAATGACAGACCTTGACAACCAATTGGATATAGAGGGTGAGAGATTGTGAGGAATAAAAGTTGGTTCCTCAGTTTTGAGCGTGAGGGACAAGGATGATGATATTGCCATGAACAGTAATGGAAAAGATAAGAGGAGGTGGAGTTCAGGGGAAAAGGTAACAAGTTCTATTTTGAACATGTTGAGTTTAAGTCATCTATTGGACACCCATTTCAAGATGTCTGAATGACACTTAGAAATGTGAGATTGGAGGTCAGCAGAGAGGTTGGAGCAGGATAAGTTGATTTGAGAGTTATAAATATAAAGATAGTAATTAAATTCGTGGGCAGTAAGGAAATTACCAGGCAAAGTAATATAGAGGGAGAAGAAAACAGGTCATGTTAAAAATACTGTCAAACATCTATGATTAGAGATTTGGATCTGGATGAGAATCTAGAAAAGGAGACAGAGAAAGAGCAGTCATACAGGCAGGAGGAAAACCAAGAGAGAAAATAGGATCCTGAAAACCTAGAGGAAATAGAGTATCAAGAAGGAGAAGGGGAAAAATTATATTAAAGCTCTGCATGCAGAGAGGTTGAAAAGAATGAGGATTGAGAAAAAGCCATTGGATGTGGCAACTAAGAAATCATAGGTAACTTTGAAGAGAGCTGCACAATTGTTATTGATGGCTAATTCTCCATGGATTTCTGCCATCATACTTACTGCCCTATGCAAATTGCACGCCCATCAGAATGAATTAGATGACATTTAAATGATCTCTGGCTTGATGCTAACTAACTGCATAGATGCCCCTTGGTGCTAAATATTCTTTCTAATATGTGAGAAGACGCTGAACTGTTAATGACTCTTTTGCTGTAGCCTAACACATTTGGATCAATGTCAGCTACTGCTTGATTTATTATATGTATACAGCAGCTAGTCTGGGGAATTTTCCACATTCTCCCTTAGTACTTGAATACATCCTTCACAATTAGTCATAGTCATTTAAAGTTCCAATATGATGGGGTCAGCAAAAAGACCCTGAATATTTAATTTAGTAAAAATGATGGAGATATAGAGAATTATGCAGTTTACAAATGTCTATCTCTGTTGCCAGGAGAGAAATTTGATCATTTTCGGTATAATGGATCGCCCCTAAAAATGTGATTTAATGGTTATGTAGTTTATTAATAAACAGATGCTATCATGATCAGTATATCAATTGGCTAGATAACTAATGATATGATTGAACAGTTAAAAGAGAACTCAAATCATTTTGTCCTGTTTCTACTTGAATCATGAATGTCCTCTACAATATTTCTGATTTTTTATCATGTCGTCTATACTTGATTACCTCCAGTGACAGGGAAATCAGAGGAAAATCATATGGGGGGAACTTTAATTGTTTCTCTGGATAACTTCTCCCTATAGTTTCTAACTGTCCTTTTAGGTCAGAAAAAACAAATCTGATTCTTCCAAACAGCAAACTTCCTTTTCTGTTTTTTTGTAAGATAATTTACCCCGTTCTACTTCTCCCTTTCTTTTTCTGCTAGTATAATCCTCTCTCATCCCTTAATTTTATTCTCCACATACGACCCCTTAATATTCAACTCACCCTGTGCCCTCTATTTATGTATCTATCTATCTACTATCTATCTATCTATCTATCTATCTATCTATCTATCTATCTATCTATCCCTATAATTTTCCCCCCTCCAACTACCCTAATACTGACAAAGGTCTCATGAGTTATAAATATCATCTTTCCATGCAGGAATGTAAACAGTTCAACCTTAATAAGTCTCTTATGATTTCTCTTTCCTGTTTACCTCTTCATGTTCCACTTGAGTCTTGTATTTGAAAATCAAATTTTCTATTCAGCTCTGGTCTTTTCATCAAGAATGCTAGGAAGTCCTCTATTTCACAGAATGACCATGTTTTTCCCCTGAAGGATTATACTCAATTTTTCTGGGTAGGTGATTCCTGGTTGTAGTCCTATCTCCTTTGACCTCCAGAATATTATATTCCATGCCCTCTGGTCCCTTAATGTCGAAGCTGCTAAATCATGTGCTATCCTGAATGTGTTTCCACAATACTTGAATTGTTTCTTTCTGCTGCTTGTAATATTTTCTCCTTGACCTGGTAACTCTAGAATTTGACTACAATATTCCTAGGAGTTTTCCTTTGGGAATCTCTTCCAGGAGGAGATCAGTGGATTCTTTCAATTTCTATTTTGCCCTCTGGTTCTAAAATATCAGGGCAATTTTCTGTGATAATTTATTGAAAGATGATGTCTAAGCTCTGTTTTTGATCATGGCTTTCAGATAGTCCAATAATTTTTAAATTCTCTCTTCTGGATCTATTTTCCAGGTCAGTTGTTTTTCCAATGAGATATTTCACATCATCTTCTATTTTTTCATTCTTTTGGATTTATTTTACAGTGTCTTGATTTCTCATAAAGTCACTAGCTTCCAATACTCTATTCTAATTTTTAAGGAAGTATTTTCTTTGATGAGCTTACTTATCTTACTCTGGTGACGAAGAAGATGAAAACACACAACCAGAAGAAAACAACAAAGTCAAAGCTCCTACATCCAAAGCCTCCAAGAAAAATTTGAATGAGTCCCAGGCCTTGGAAGAGCTCAAAAGGGATTTTGAGAAGCAAGTAAGAGAAGTAGAGGAAACTAGGAAGAGAAATGAGAGTGATGCAAGAAAATCATGAACAAGTCAACAGCTTGCTAAAGGAGACCCCAAAAAATACTGAAGAAAATAACACCTTAAAAAATAGCTTAACCCAAATGGCAAAAGCCAATGAGGAGAAGAATACCCTAAAAAGAAAAATTGGCCAAATGGAAAAGGAAGTCCAAAAGATTACTGAAGAAAATACTTCCAAACAGCAAATTTTTAAAAAAAATTGAAAACAAAATTTACATCTTCCCAAGTCTCTTTTTTTAGTCCAACTTCTGCATCTCCTTCAAGAGATACATTTAAGGAATGATTTTGAAACATTTCCAATATCTGGATGTCAATGTCCTTTCTGAAATTTTGTATACAGTATAGAACATAGTGATACTGCTGATGTAGTCAGCAGAACAAAGTACAGTGGGATTAAAACCAACCTTTCATCATATATTTTCACATAATTAGCCAAAAATTGGATAAACTTTTCTTTTGGGCTGAAAGACTCATGTGGAGTTTCTAGTCCATTCAGACTCATACATACACACACACACACGTGTTTATATATATATATGTGTGTATATATATATATATATACATATATATATATATATTAACATGAACTTACTGTCTTCTTAGTCAGTGAGCTAGTCAATATATATTCATTAAGCATTTACTATGTGCCAGACATTGTGGTAAGCATTCGGTAAAGGAAAAAAAAGGTAGTTCCTGCCTTCAAGGAACTTGCAATCTAACAAGGGAAGACAACACACAAAGGAAGTAAAATGGATGGACGAGGGGGATAGAAGATACCTGTCATGGGGGCATAATAAAGTCTAGTACAAAGGAGGGCAATTAGATGGAAAATGAAAGGATGGTTTACCCAGAAAGCATTTGGTTTACCTTCCAGTACTCCAGTCAGAGGTGCGGAAGGTAGTAAGGATAAGGATGATGTGTGAGATTCCTGAAGGAATTGTGGAGTCCAATCCAGTCCAAAGGATGCCATGTTTCCCCTCCCTTTTCTGCACTTCTAAAATTGATGGCTTAAATAGAAGTGAAGTACTTTGCATTTATACTTCTGAAATTACATCTTGTTTGCTTTCTCCTGTCATTCTGGATTTGGAGTCACAGATCTAGAGCTGGAAGTGATCTCAGAGACCATCGAATCCAAATCCCTCATTTTACAGTTAAGAAAATGAAGGCCTAAGCAAGCTAAAAGACTTCAGAAGAGTCACATTTGCAGAAAGCATCATAGGTAGGATATGAATCCAGGTGTTCTCTCTCTAGAGACAACTTTCTTTCTACTTCATAATGCTAGATATTTATTTACCCACAATTTTTCATCTGTGATATTTTCTATTCTTCCCAATTGTATGTGATAAAAAATTTGATAAGGATAAATATGTTTTCATGTTACAAGAGACAAGGCCAAAGATAGATCCTTGTGATCGATACTCCGGTAGTCTACTCCAAAATAGCATTGATTCATCAATTACCTTTGGAATTATCAATAATATCTAATTTGGTGGCATTGAGACTTAATATGGAACTTTTTCAAATACTTTGCTCTAATTCTGGAATACTATCTCCACAGCATTCTCATGAACCAATAGCATATCAATTGTCAGAAAAAGAGATTGTGTTATATTTATTCTTAGTGAATATATGCTGTCTTTTAATGATCCCTGTTTCCCTTTCTAAGTGCTCATATGTCACCTCCCTAAAAATCTATTCTGCCCTATTGCCAGAAATCTTTATCAATCACAGTAACTAGTAGTTTAAAAAAAATTAGTCTTTTTCTAAAAATTAAGATCGTATTTATCTTTAGTACCATGGCACCTTTTATATTTTCCATTGTTCCTCAAAAATCTCTCATATTGTTCAGCAATTATACACAAAAGTTCTTTCAGCACACTATGATATTTGTCCAGTTCAAGTACATTAGATTCATTGAAGGCAACTAATTACTTTTTCCAAGTCTACAGAGTTTTAATTCACAAATAATCAGTTTTTGTCATCATCCATGCTCTAATTAGGGTGTAAAGAGGATTTCATAGAAGAACAGATTTCAAGCTGAAAGGGACCTCAAAAATTATCCAGTACAATTCCTTCATTTTACAGAGAATGACACAAAGGCTCAGGCAGATTAGTGATTTATCTGAGGTCATGCAGGTAGTATGAGATATTAGATTTGAACCTAAGTCTTCTGACTTTAGACCTAGTGGTATTTCTACTGTACCAAAGATTTCTCTCAGGATACGGAGTTGGATTAGATAACTTCTGTGATCTCTTGCAATTATAAAATTCTCTGCATAGTGATACTGAAATTCAATGTGTTTATTATTTAAATAGGACTGAGGATATAATTCAATATTTTAAAAAATCGAACAAGAACAATCATAAACCTCTAAGATTGTTGTAAGGAGCAAATGAGATAATATTTGTAAAGTGCTTACTTAGCACAGTGCCTGGCACCTAGAAGGTGCTTAATAAATGTTTGTTTGCTCCCTTATTCTCTTTCATTATCTGTAAGATTGCAGGAGGTGATTTTCTAAGGCCCTAGTATGTCAATGTTCAGGAAAATAAAAGTTTTTTAATTTCTGATTAGTCAATCTATTATAATCATTATGATGACTGAATAAGTACATTCCTAGCATCTGAGGTTCTCTTAATAACTTGATATGACTATTTGGCAATAGCATATATTACTTGATACTCAGGCTCTAGCCAATGTCATATGTTCAAAGGATTTAGAGCTGGAAAGTAAATTAAAAACCATTTGGTTCAACCCTCCTGTTTTTACAAATGAGACCCAGAGAAATCATGTGACCACATGACCAAAGTCATGCAGGAAAAGGATAGAGTCTGTATTCAAACTCTTCTGATTCCAATACTGTGCTCTCTTCCCTCATACTATGCATTCTTAATTAAATGAATTCCTTAAATGATGATGGGCATGCTTTAGGCTAATATTAACCAATGATGACTGTTTTGATTGTGTCCTATTTACTTTGCTTGAGTGCTTTAAAGAGCTTTGTCCTATACTAGTAATAGTTAACATCTGAGTATTTGTCCAAAGATACTGATGATATCTTATTCAGATATTCAAGGTGATCCTTGACTTATGAGGCTGCATTTTTGTATTTAATTACACATTAGTCATGTGTGGTTGGGGCTGATTCTGTAGAATCCAAGGCTTGGGTGTATTATCACAAAAGCTCAGAGGTGGAGAGTTGAATGCCATCCTATTGCCTCATAACAGCAGTTATGAGATTTTAATGATAACATAGCCTCTTAATTAATGTCCAAAGGAGTATATTCTTCAAATAAAAGCAACCTCTAGAATTTATTTGTTTCCTCCCTTTATGGGTGAAAGTAAAATTTAAAGGGCCACTTTAAGTGCTCTAAAGGAAACAAAAACCTATTAATTTATCTGCATTACTTGAGGAAATGCATTTAGATAATGTAGTATTTTTTTATAAAGAATTTTGCCTGCATATGATATTCTCAGGTATTTTAATCAAGCAATTTCCCTTGAACTGTGTATCAGAAGCACTTTAAACATTACTGCAATAGAAATTGTTAATGTAAGGGGTAGGGGAAAAGAAGACAGGATATATAATACTAACATCCTGAGTATGTTGGGTTAAGGTAAAGAAAATACATGATCAAGCAGTAACTTAATTAGAAGCTTACCTTAGAAGAATTTATGATTAGCAAAAATAATAATGAAAATAAAGATATAAAGTAAATCACAGATTCTTGGTTCTAAATCATCCAGGATCATACTAAGAGGGTCCATTTGTCCTTTGTATGCAAAAGAGTCAGATTTATATAGCATCCCATACTTATGTGGTTCTTACATATTAATTATAAGTCCTGGAAAAAAGAACAGCTCCCAGACCATTGACCTTCTGTCCAACCTGCTCATCACAGGCAGAATGTAAGAAGTCAACATTTATGTGTGTACATGTTGGCATGCCTCTGAAAGCGCTGAAGCCCTGGACTCCTCAGTAGCTGCAACTACTGATGACGCAGAAAAGAAAATCCTTATTACTTGTGTCTGTCTGACTGACAAAGGCTGCGTGAACTTTTAAATTGATCAATATCAGAAACTGATAAGATTTTATTCATGGAAATGACATTAAAGAAGACGCATTCCAAACTGCTTTAATGCTATACCCTAAGGATCATTGACGTTTCCATCTGACTTGCAGCCAAAGGCTTATATATGTGGCATACGAGAAAGTGAGCCCTGAGCAGTGCTTGTTTTAGTATTTGCACCTCTAGTGCTTTGCACATAGTAATTTTAGTGTATTTCTTCTGCTAATTATCTACACTGGCAGATAGATAGATAGATAGAGATAAAGATAGATTCACACATACACAGATATGTATATAAATATATCTATTATCTCTCTATATCTATCTGATGTATGTGTGCATATATATGTATATATATATATGTATATATAATATGTTAATTTATTATTTGTACATAGCTGTTTACATGTTGCCTTCCCCATTAGACCAGGAGCTCCTTGAGGACAGAACATTTCTTTTGACTTTCTTTATATCCCTATTGCATAGGACAGTAGGTGATCCATCAGAGAATCTTAATAAATGCTTTTAATTGATTAATTAAATGTTTCTGATTGATTGATTTATCTCATTTGATCAGTCAGGAAAACCTATGAGGTAGGTAGTGTAATAATTATAGTTCCTATTTTGCAGATGAGGAAATATGCTAACAATGAAGAGACTTCTTCAAAGTCTTGTAGCCATGAAGGGGAAGGAGAGATTTAAAAACAGACTTTCCTTTTGTTGACTTTCACTAAATATGCTGTTTCTTCCATTAGAACATAAATTTCATCAAGGCATTTTCTACCTTATTTTTATATCTTTACTAGCATCTAACACAGTTCCTAAAACGTAGTATGTATGTGTAAAAGCTTTTTTATTCATTCATTCACTCATTCATTCATTCATTCATTCATGCATTCTCTACCAATTTTTTTAATGTGGTTTGCTTCTACTCTTCTTCCCACCACCCCAGGCCAATAAAATGGCCAAGATAAAAACACAAATGCCACCAATGGGTTTGTAATACATATCTTTACTATTCAGTATCATACATAGTACAGTAAAGTAACAATTGTTATTCTCATATTTCTTTTAGAACAAGAAATACCCCACAAACCTCATCAGTTGTGACAATGATACTCTCTTGCATTTACTTCTTTATAGCATCCTTTTTGTCTGCAATGCCTTATTCTTCCTTTTTTCATGCCAATTCTTGGTTTCTTTACCCTTTTTCTAGCAGTAACAAAATCTAACTTTTGTTGTAAGCTCTGATTAAACTAAAGCAGTGGCATGTTTTATTATCTTATTCTCTCTTTTTCCTTCTTTTCAAGGATTTATTTTAATGAATGGCTCTGTAAGCAGTCTTTCATAATGTAGCTTTTACTTGCTGTTTCTTTTCTTTATTATTCTCTTCAAGTGAATTGTGATACGCTAGGCTTTAATTATAATGTCTGTTAAGTGAATCAGTCACCTCTCAGGCTTACAGATTTGATAATTTTCAACCACTATTCTTAGAAGACATATTCATTTTACCCATACCCTTTTCTAGAATCTAATATACTTTTTTCTGGTAACCCACTACAGTTTTATGAATTCATATAGTGTTTTTGCAACACATTTCCTGTACAAAACCTTTTGTAATCTCTTCTCAAATTACCTTGTATTTACTTGTAGTTTAGAGAGTGACCAGTGAGGGCTCAGGCTTTTAAGTATGCTCAGGTTTGTACTTTATAGTGAGTTATAAAAACATACATGCTATTGCCTGCCTCTTTCTACTCTAACACTTGGAACTTGGGGGAACCAATTTCCAGTCATATGTGATTGAGGGGCTGGTACTCTATATTGACAAAACATCTTATAATTGTCTAAGGAACCACAAGGACTGATAACTCTGGAAGTACTTAGGTGAAACTAAATTTTCATACCAAAGAAGCAGTACTGATCTCTTAGTTCCTTTTCTATCCTGACAGTGAGGAGACAGACTTTCCCAGAGTGAGGAAGGACATTTCCACTACCTTCCATGCAGTTTCCATGTGTTTATGGGTATGTCACTTCTGTTTCATTTGTTTTCAGTCATTCTTGTTCTTAGATATTCTAAAAGAGAAATGTGAAGGTGACTAACAGATGTATCACCAGAAACTTCAGTGGTCCCACCAGCAACTGGAAATGGTAATGGCAAACAACAGAGGAAGAGCTTTCATGTGGCAGTAAGATAGCTACCCAAGTGTGACAGCAACTTCAAGAATGATAGCCCCTTGTGAAAAATAAAAGTGTTTTGTTACATATTCTAAAAGGGCACCAATATTTGGAGCCCAGCACACAGTTACATCCAGTGAGAACTTCCTGAAAATTCCACAAAGGGAGCAAGGACTTCTGGGTGCTGTAGTTGTGATATTGCTCTTAGCCACATGCATTCTCTAAAGATGTCTCACTACCATTGAATCTGAAGTTGAGTCAACTTTCCTAAGGGTCTTGCATCCTTGGAATGTGGTCATTAAATATCAACTAGAAAATTGCTGAAAAGTAATTTTTTTTCCTCAATAGCTAATTTGGAAGAAAGAAAGGCTGGAAAAGTACCTGCTAAATACATAAGGTAATAATAGGTCATATTTTGTCATATTTTATTTATGTATATATACACACACATATATATACACATATCTGTGTATGCATATGTATACACATATGCATACATGTACATATACACTATATACATATGTATGTTATGTGTGTATTATCTATACTATAAAATATTATAACATTTTTTTTCCTTTGGTTATAACTGGAGGTTTTCAAAAGGCTAGGGCTCTCAGTATTTTTTAAAGCCTATAAATATGGGAGGGGGGTTAAATCATGGGAAATATAAAGATAGAAAATTATAGAAGTGTTTTGGGAATTAAAATTATGCCAGTGACAGCTATTTATACCATATCTCTGAAAAAAAATTGTTGATTACCTTGACATATATTACCTATGTATGCTACTAGAATAAGTCCTGGACTTAGTGTCAGAAAATCTGTTTTTAAATCTCTCCTTCCCCTTCGTGGCTACAAGAACTTGAAGAAGTCTCTTCATTGTAAGCATATTTCCTCATCTGCAAAATAGGAACTATAATTATTACACTACCTACCTCATAGGTTTTCCTGACTGATCAAATGAGATAAATCAATCAATCAGAAACATTTAATTAATCAATTAAAAGCATTTATTAAGATGCTGTGATGGATCACCTACTGTCCTATGTAATAGGGATACAAAGAAAGTCAAAAGAAATGTTCTGTCCTCAAGGAGCTCCTGGTCTAATGGGGAAGGCAACATGTAAACAACTATGTACAAATAATAAATTAACATCTATCTATCTATCTATCTATCTATCTATCTATCTATCTATCTATCTATCTATCTATATCAGAGAGATATAAAGAGATAATAGATGTATTTATATGTGTATCTGCGTATGTGTACATCTACCTTTCTATCTATCTATCTATCTATCTATCTATCTATCTATCTATATCAGAGAGATATAAAGAGATAATAGATGTATTTATATGTGTATCTGCGTATGTGTACATCTACCTTTATATCTATCTATCTATCTATCTATCTATCTATCTATCTATCTATCTATCTATCTACCAGTGTAGATAATTAGCAGAAGATATACACTAAAATTACTATGTGCAAAGCACTAGTGGTGCAAATACTAAAACAAGTGGTGGTCAAATGGAATAAGTGAAACCATAGCCCATAAATTTTCTTACTTTTTCCCCTTGTTTTTAATATCAGTGGTAACAAGGATTTGATTATCATTCTGAGAGAAAGATGAGGGAAGCATGGTGAGGTGTATACCTCATAGGCATCAGAGCATATGGCAAGTTACCAAGCTAGTTGCTGGTTTCATTGTGGCTGCCTGAATGATATGTGAAACATCATCTTTTTAGAAATGGCTGGGTATAGTGGGTTGGTGCATTTATATTCATTCATCTACTAAACAAGGCAGCTTAGCCCCAGATGATAGTTTTAAAGTTGAATAGATTAACTAAAGATAAGGAGAAGAGAGATTGTGGTCCAGACCCTTCCTGGTTTGCCTGGGATGGAATTTTTAAAAATACATATTTATTTTATGTATTTTGTTAAATATTTCCCAATTACATTTAAAAACATTTTAAAATTCTTTTTTAAATTTTGAATACCAAATTCTCTCCCTATTTCTTGCCACTCTCATACCCCTTGAGAAAGTAAGAAATGATAACAGTTACATATGTGAAGTCATGCAAAATTTATGACCATATTAGCCATGTTACAAAAGAAAACACACACACACAACACAACAAGAAAAATAAAGTGAAAAAGTATACTTTGATCTGCACTCACAGTAGTTCAGTCCTCTCTGGAGGCAATTTGAAAGTATCTTGGATCATTGTCTTGATAAGAACAGCTAAGTCTTTCACAGGTGATCATTTTTACAATATTACTTTTATGATATACAATGTTCTCTTTGTTTTGCTCACTTCAATTTGCATCAATTCATATAAGACTTCACAGGTTTTTCTGAAATAATCCTGCTAGTCATTTCTTGTAGAAAAAATGTATTCCATCAAAATCATATGTCACAACTTGTTTACCCATTCCCCCGTTGATGGACATTCTCTCAATTTCTTTTTTTTTTTTTTTGACACCAAGAATAAGAGTGGCTATAAATAGTTTTATACAAATAGGTCCTTCTCTCTTTTTGTTGATTTCTGTGTGATACAGACCTACTAGTGGTATTGCTGGGGTGAAATATATGCATAGTTGTATAATCTTTTGGGTATAGTTCCAAATTATTATCCAGAATGGTTAGACCAGTTCACAACACTGCCAAAAGTACGTTAGTGTTCCTATTTTTCCATATTCTTTCCAGCATGTGTCATTTTCCTTTTCTGCCACATTAGTTAATCTGATAGATGTGAGGTGGTATCAAAGTTGTTTTAATGTGCATTTCTTTAATAAATAGTGACTTTGAATATTATTTCATGTGACTATTGATAGCTTTGATTTCTTCCAAAAACTGCCTGCTTATATCCTTTGACCATTTTTCAATTTTGTAACAGCTATTATCGTTACAAATTAGGCCCACTTCCCTCTGCATTTTAGAAATGAAGCTTGTATCAGAGAAACTTGCTATAAAATTTTCCCAGTTTCCTGTTTCCTTTTTAATTTGTCTGCATTAGTTTTATATATGTCAAAACTTTTTAATTTTGTTAAATCAATTGTCCATTTTAATTACTGTGATTGCCTTTATCTCCTGTTTGGTCACAATCTTTTCCTTATCCATAGATCAGACAAATACATTTTTCCATGTTCTCATAATTTAATTTTGAAATAATTTTTATATCTAAATAATATATCCATTCTAACTTCATCTTGGTATATGGTGTGAGATGTTGGTCTATGGTCATTTTTGCCAAAATGCTTTTTAGTTTTCCAAGCAATTTTTTTGTTAAATGGTGAGTTCTTCCTCCAAAAGGTCTTGTATGGAAATTCACTCAATTGGGAAGTACATTAGTTCTTTTTGGTTAGAGGAGCAGAATTTATGAATTGGCACTGTAGTATCATGAAAGAGTTATTTCTCTCCTATGCATGATTATTGGCCATTTTCTATTTGTTTCATATGTTTAGAGAGACAGCCGTTTTTCTGTATTGGGCAATGGATAAGATACCAAATGGTGAAAAATGATTTGTTCATTAGATCAGACAGGTCCCAACAACCTACTTCCTCCAGTGAATCTTCCCAGGTGGGTCAGAAAAGAATTGATGGCTTTCTCTGGAGCTTAGCCATATGAACATGGATCTCTGACTTCTACTACCTCTACTCTCTATCCCAAATGTACACTAGATATGACTTTTCAATCTAATCACTAGTGATGATCATTCAGTACCGGTGAGTGAAATTTTGTATTACATCACATTTCCTATACCAGTCTTACTCTGATGCCTAATAGTGGCATAAAGGTAATCCTAAATTCTAAAAGGCAATACTGGATCAGGGCAGATACTAGCACATCTTTACCAAACTATGAAGTCTTCCACTATGGAACAAGGGAAAACTTTGATGTTGTTATCCTATGAAACATCACAATCAATTTGGGAGAGAATTATTTCACATACTTTTGGATCAATACGGCATGACTATGATAAAAGAATACTTGAAGGACTCTTATCTATCATTAAACTAGCATATTAGCCCTATCTAAAGGTGAGAAATGCAGAAAATATCACATTCTCTGTGTTCAGTGAAATAAGAAGAGAATTCTCACTGCCCCTTGGAGTTGGAGTATTGCACTATTTTTCAAAACCATGTTGGGGTCAGGAAAAAATGGAAAAATAAGGTTAAAGGTAATAACATAAATGCAGTTGGCCTCTTCTTTAATGTTACCAGTGGTATACACATTACAAACTCCTCAAAAGAAATTGTGGAAAGAAAAGTGGCTTAAGAGCCACTTTAATACAATCAGGTTTAGTCTGATAAACAAGTAATTCACTTGCATTCCCTGCATTTTAGCTTCCTTATCCCATACAGACTCTTAGATCTTGAAATCCCCATACTATCAAGTGTTCCTCTTACTTGCCTTAGTGATTTGGGTATCACATTCACTTTGGTATAAAACTAGCATGGCTTTTTTGTTTTATATTTGTTTTCCCTCTAATTTCAACCTCACATACTTGGCTACTGGCAAAGATTATCCTTCTCTCATTTGGGAGTGTGCCTAATCACTGGGTCTGCTTCTGGAGGGATATAACAGTATCTTCTGAGTCCCCTAAGTGACTGCTTGTAGTACCCAGGCTTGAATCTCACCTGTGGCGCTGATTTGCTATTTATCTCTGAGCAAGTCATTTACATTCCCTTAGCCTCAACTTAATTATTTCTTTTTTTATTAACTTATTTTGATTATCAACAATCACTTCCATGAACTTTTGAATTTTAAATTTTTCTCCCCTTCCCTCACCAAGATGGAATGCAATCTAAGATATATATATATATATATATATATATATATATATATATATTATATATATATATATATACATATATGTATGTATATATATATATATACATACATATATGTATATATATATATATACATATATATGTATATATATATATATATATGCACACACACACATTCCTATTTAATATATTTTCACATTAGTGATGTTGTAAGGAAGAATTAGAGCCAATAGGAGGAACTAAAAAAAAGAGAAAAATAAATAAGAGAAAAAAATAGCAAATAGTATGCTTCAATGTGCATTCAATCTCCATAGTTCTTTCTTTGGATGTGGATAGCATTTTTCCATCAAGAAACATTTAGAGATGTCTTAGATCCTTGCATTGCTGAGAAGGGCTAAGTCTATCTGCATTAGTCAATGTACAATGTGGCTGTTACAATGTACAATCTTCTGGTTCTGCTCACTTCACTCAGCATCAGTCCATACAAGCCTTTCCAGGTTTTTCTGAAGTCTGCCTGCTCATCATTTCTTATGGCACAATATTATTCCATTACATTCATATACCATAACTTGTTAACCCATTCCCCAATTAATGGACATTCCCTCAATTTCCTATTCTTTGCCACCACAAAAAGAGCTGCTATAAATATTTTTGCACATGTGGGTCCTTTTCCCATTTGTATGATGTCTTTGGGATACAGCCTTAGAGGTGCTATTGCTGGATCAAAGGGCATGCACATTTTTATAGCCCTTGGGGCATAGTTCCAAATTGCTCTCCAAAATGGTTGAATCATTTCACAGCTCCACCAACAATGCATTAGTGTTCCAATTTTCCTACATCTTCTCCAACATTTATCATGTTCTTGTTTAATCATGTTGGCCAATCTGATAAGTGTGATCTGGCACCTCAGAGTTGTTTTGATTTGCATTTCTCTAATCAATAGTGATTTAGAGTATTTTTTCGTATGACTATAGATGGCTTTAATTCCTTCATCTGAGAACTGCCTGTTCATATCCTTTCACCATTTATCAACTGGGGAATGACTTGTATTCTTATAAAGTTGACACAGTTCTCTATGTATTTTAGAAATGAGGCCCTTATCACAGGCACTGCATTTAAAATTACTTCCCACTTTTCTGCTTCCCTCCTAATCTTGGATGCATTGGGTTTGTTTGTTCAAAAACTTATCAATTTAATGTAATCAAAATTGTCCATTTTACATTTTGTAATGTTCTCTGTTTCCTGCTTGGTCATGAATTCTTCTCTTCTGCATAAATCTAAAAGGTAAGCTATTTATTGCCCTCCAATAGTATCAGTCCTTATATCTAAATCATGAACCCATTTTGACTTTTTTTTGGTATATGGTGTGAGATTTTGGTCTACACCTAGTTTCTGTCATACTCTTTTTCCAGTTTTCCAAGAAATTTTTGTCAAATAGTGAGTTCTTCTCTCAATAGCTGGGGTCTTAAGGTTTATCAAACGGTAGATTACTATAATCATTGATGACTGTGTCTTGCATACTTAACCCATTCCACTGATCCACCACTCTATTTCTTAGCCAGCACCAAATAGTCATGATGATTGCTGCTTTATAATACAGCTTAAATCTGGAATGGCTAGGCCACCTTCCCCTGCATTTCTTGTCATTAGTTCCCTTGATAGTCTGGACCTTTTGTTCTTCCAAAAGAATCTTGTTATTTTTTTTTCTAACTCCATAAAATAATTTTTGGTAGCTTGATTGGTATAAGTAAATTAGCTTAGGTAAAATAGTCATTTTTATTATATTAGCTCGGCCTACCCATGAGCAACTGATGTTTTTCCAGTTATTTAGATCTGACTGTATTTGTGTGAAAAGTGTTTTGTAATTGTGTTCATACAGTTCCTGGGTATGTTTTGGTAGGTAGACTTCTAAATATTTTATAATGTCTACAGTAACTTTAAATTGATTTTTTCCTTTTATCTCTTGCTGTTGGGCTTTGTCCTTAATATATAGAAATGCCAACAATTTATGTGGGTTTATTTTATAGCCTGCAAAAACTTTGCTAAAGTTGTTTATTATTTCAAGTAGTTTTTACTTGATTCTGTGGGATTCTCTAAGTATATCATCATATCATCTGCAAAGAGTGATAGCTTTATTTCTTCTTTGCCTATTCTAATGCCTTCAATTTCTTTTTCTTCTCTTATTGCTAAAGCTAATTTTCCCAGTACAATATTGAATAACAGTGGTGATAATGGACATCCTTGTTTCACCCCTGATCTTACTGGAAATGCTCCTAGCTGGCTCCCATTGCATATGATATTGCTGAAGGCTGTAGGTAGATGCTATTTATTATTTTAAAGAAGACTCCATTTATTTTTCATCTTTAGTGTTTTTAATAGGAGTGGGTGTTGTATTTTGTCAAAAGCTTTTTCTGCATCTATTGAGATGATCATGTGGTTTCTATTAGTTTTGTTGTAGTATGATCAATTATGCTGATAGTTTTCCTAATATTGAACAAGCCCTGCATTCCTGGTATAAATCCTACTGGTCATAGTGTATTATTCTTGTGATAATTTGCTGCAATCTATTTGCTAATACTTTATTTAAAATTTTTGCATCAATATTCATTAGGGAAATTGGTATATAATTTTCTTTCATTGTTTTGACTCATCTTGGCTTAAGTATCAGCATATTTGTATCATAAAAAGAATTTGGTAAGACTCCTTTACCTGTTTTCTCAAATAGTCTGTATTGTATTAGAACTAATTATTCTTTAAATGTTTGATAGAATTCATTTGTAAATCCATCTGGCCCTGGAGATTTTTTCCTAGGGAGTTCATCAATAACTTGTTGAATTTCTTTTTCTGAGATGGGGTTATTTAAGTATTTTACTTCCTCTTCTATTAATCTGGGCAATTTATATTTTTGTAAACATTGATACATTTCTCTAAGATTGTCAAATTTGTTGGCATACAGTTTGGCAAAATAATTCCTAATTATTGTTTCAATTTCCTCTTCCTTGGTGGTAGATTCACCCTCTTCATTTTTGATACTGGTAATTTGGTTTTCTTCTTTCTTTCTTTTTTTAAATTAAATTAACCAAAGGTTTATCAATTTTATTGTTTTTCCATAAAACTAGCTCTTAGTTTTATTTATTAGTTTAATAGTTTTCTTAATCTTAATTTTATTAATTTCTCCTTTGGTTTTTCAGTATTTCAAATTTGGTGTTTAATTGAGGATTTTTAATTTTTTTCTAGGTTTTTTAGTTGTATGCCCAATTCATTGATCTCCTCTTTCTATATTTTATTCATTTAAGCATTTAGAGATATAAAATTTCCCCTAAGAACTGATTTTGCTGCATCCCATAAGTTTTGGTATGTTGTCTCATTATTGTCATTCTCTTGAATGAAGTTATTGATTGTTTCTATGATTTGTTGTTTGACACATTCATTTTTTAGGATTAGATTATTTAGTTTCCAATTATTTTTAGTCTATCTTTTCATGACCCTTTATTACATACAATTTTTATTGCATCAGGATCTGAAAAAGATGCATTTAATATTTCTGCTATTCTGCATTGGATTGTGAGGTTTTTATGCCCTGGTACATGGTCAATTTTTATTTATGTGTCATGTACTGCCAAGAAAAAAAAATATGTTCCTTTCTATCCCCATTATCTAAACTAGATTTATCTAGTTCAGAGAGGGGGAGTTGAGGTCCCCCACTAATATCATTTTGCTATCTATTTCTTCCTGTTACTCCTTGAAATTCTCCTCTAAGAATTGGATGCCATATTATTTGGTGCATATGTGTTTAGCAATGACATTACTTCGTTGTCTATGGTGTCCTTTAGCAAGATGTAGTTTCCTTCCTTATCTCTTTTGATAAGATCTATTTTTGCTTTTGCTTTGTCTGAGATCAGGATTGCTACCCCTACTTTTGTTACTTCAGCTGAAGCATAATAGATTCTACTCCAGCCTTTTACCTTTCTGTGCGTGTCTCCCTCTATTTCAAATGTGTTTCCTGTAAACAACATATTGTAGGATTATGGTTTTTAATCCATTCTGCTATCTGCTTCTGTTTTATGGGAGAGTCCATCCCATTCACATTCACAGTTATGATTACTATCTGTGTCTTTCTCTCCATTCTATTTCTCCTGTTTATGCTTTTCTTTCTCCTTTCTCCCTTTCCTTCCTCACTAGTGTTTTGCTTTTGACCACCACCTCCATCAGTCCCACCTCCCTTTTCTTCCCTTCTACCCTCCTACTGCCAATAGAGCAAGTTAGATTTTTATACCTAACTGATTATGTTATTCCCTCCTTGAGCCAAATCTGATGAGAGTAAGGTTGAAACAATGCTCATCTCCCTCCCTTATTTCCCTCTACTGTAATAGATTTTTGTACTTTTCCCTGTAATTTACCTTCCTCTGCCACCTCCTTTTCTTTTCTCCCAGTACATTTCCTTAGTTAGATCAGATTAATCCACTCCATTTAACCCACTTGATTAGTTTTTTTTTATCATTTCATCACAATCAACTTATACCCACCCCCTGTATGTAAACCCCTTTAACAGGGTGTAATAACAATTCAATTCTCTTTCTGGGAACCAAGATGGCAGAATAAAAAGGTAGTTGCTCTTACCCTCCCATATCAGCCTCTGAAAGCTCAGAAAATATTGTTCCAGGAAAAACCCTGGAACAGCTGAACCAGAAGAAAGACAGAGAGCAGCAGTCCAGTAACCCAGGTAGCTTAAGGGATTAATAGGAATGGTCCCTCTTGCCCTGGGGGAAGGAGAGCAGTATGGAAGGGGCAGTGTCCCAGCAAGCTAGTGGAAAGCCCCACATTGGCATACCAGGAAGAGATCCTGAAGCCCAGGTGGTAGAGCAGGCAAACATCAACACCTGGACCTCTGAGTGCCTGAGTGAGAGCAGAGGAACTGGTGGAAACAAGCTCAGAAAACCACCAGGTGCCTTAGCATTATACAGAAGTCTCCCAGTGCCTCATCAAAAATCTGTGAAGTGCTCCAAGGGGTCCGAAGCAGATAAACATCCTGCAACATCTATCTGAAAGGAGCTGAAGAAAGTGAAAGGAAAGGAAAATCAGGAAACATCCAGGAGCCAGACTACCCAATCCTACCCCTAGAGTTCCAGTGCTGCTGATTCCAGCCCAACACCAATTAAGCTACCAGAATCCTACATCCTCCAACTGTGAACACTGGGGGATCCAGCCACAAAGACAGTGACCAGGCCCAAAGCTCCCAACACAAGAACCTTGGGTCAGTGCCCTCTGCTCCCCACCAGGAAATCTCAATCTCTTCAAAGGCCAGGAAATAAGCAAACACTATGAGCAAAAAGAAATGTACCATACATTCATCTTATGAGAACAGTGAAGAGCAAGAAAGAAATTCTGAAGAGGATAACGTTGTCAACAAACCCATATCTGCAACCTCAAAAGGAAATATAAATTGGTCTGAATCCCAAAAAGCCTTCTTAGAAGAGCTCAAGTCCATCTGGCCCTGGAGATTTTTTCCTAGGGAGTTCATCAATAGCTTGTTGAATTTCTTTTTCTGAGATGGGGTTATTTAAGTATTTTACTTCCTGTTCTGTTAATCTAGGCAATGTATATTTTTTGTAAATATTCATCCATTTCACTAAGATTGTCAAATTTATTGGCATACAGTTGGGCAAAATAGTTCTTAATTATTATTTTGATTTCCTCTTCCTTGGTGGCAGATTCACCTTTTTCATTTTTGATGCTTTGGTTTTCTTCTTTTTTTAAATTAAATTAATCAAAGATTTATCTATTTTATTGTTTCTTTTCATAAAACCAGCTCTTAGTTTTATTCATTAGTTAAATATTTTTCATGACCAAATAGGAGATAGAGAACATTACAAAAATCAAAATGGATAACTTTGATTACATTAAATTGAAAAGTTTTTGCCCAAACAAAGCCAATGCAACTAAGATTAGAAGGAAGGTAGAAAGTTGGGAAAGATATTTTACAACCAGTCATTTCAAAAATATATGGAGAATAATAATATTATTATTTTAATATTAATATTCAATATTAATAAAAACAAACAACAATAATATAAAATATATAGAGAATTAAGTCAAATTTATAAAAATCAAGTCATTCCCCAATTGATAAATGGTCAACAGATAATAACAGGAAGTTCTCAGAGGAAGAAATTAAAGCCATCTATAGTCATATGAAAAAATGTTCTAAATCACTATTGATTGGAGAAATGCAAATCAAAACAACTCTGAGGTACCACATAGCCCCTGTCAGATTGTCCAAGATGACAAAACAAGAAAATGATAAATGTTAGATATTTTGTGAGAAAATTGGAACACTAATGCATTGTTGATGGAGTTGTGAAATGATTCAACCATTTTGGAGAGCAATTTGGAACTATGCCTCAAGGGCTATAAAAATGTGCATACCCTTTGATCCAGCATAGCGCCTCTAAGGTTGTATCCCAAAGAGATCATACAAATGGGAAAAAAGACCCACACATACAAAAATGTTTATAGCAGCTCTTTTTGTCGTAGCAAAGAATTAGAAATTGAGGGAATGCCCATCAATTGGGGAATGGGTTAACAAGTTGTGATATATGAATGTAATGGAATACTATTGTGCCATAAGAAATGATGAGCAGCAGACTTCATAAAAACCTGGAAAAACTTGTATGGTCTGTTGCTGAGTGAAGTGAATAGAACCAAGAGAATGTTGTGCACAATAACAGCCATGTTGTGCGATGACTAATACTGAGAAACTTAACCCTTCCCAGCAATACAAGGATCCAAGACATCTCCAAAAGCCTCATGATGGAAAATGCTATCCACACCCAAAGAAAGAACTATAGTGTTTGAATGCAAATCAAAGCATACTATTTGCTTTTTTTTTTCTTTTGAGTTTTCTTTCCTCTTTCTGGTGGTTCCTCCTACTGGTTCTAATTCTTAAGTACAATATCACTAATGTGAAAATATGTTTAATAGGAATGCAAATGTATAGCATATATCAGACTGGGTGCTGTCTTGGGGATGGAGGGGAAGAAAAATTTTAAACTCAAAAGCATATGGAAGTGATTGTTAATAAATCAAAATAAATTAATTTAAAAAACAATAGAGTTCTCAAGAGTTACAAGTGTCATCTTCCCTTGCAGGGATGTATACAGTTTTCCCTTATTAATAACATGTTGTTGTTGTTGTTCTTTCCCATGTACCTTTTTATGTCTCTCTTGAGTCTTGTATCTGAAGATCAACTTTTCTGTTGAGCTCTGGTCTTTTTATCAGGAAGGTTTGGAAGTCTTCTATTTTGTTGAATGTCCGTCTCCTCCACTGAAAGATTATGCTCATTTTCATTGGGTAATTGATCCTTGGTTGTAATCCAAGCTCCTTTGCCTTACATAATATCATAGTCCACACCCTGTGGTCTTTTAATGTGGAAGCTGCAAGGGCTTGTGTAATCCTGATTGTGGTTCCATGGTATTTAAATTGCTTTTTTCTGTATGCTTGTAGTATTTTCTCTTTGAACCAGTAATTTTGGCATTTGGCTACTATATTCCTTGTTGTTTTCAATTTGGGATCTCTTTCAGGTTATTGGTGGATTCTTTCTATGGCTCTTTTACCCTCTGGATTTTTTCCTGGGGTGCTATTTTCTGGGCTTTCAGAGGTTAGTAAGGGATGGTGAGAGCGACTTACTTCTTACTCCACCATCTTTGCTATTGGAAGTAGAACTGCACCACAATTCTTAATGGACTCCTAAATGCTGTCTAAAAAATCTCAAAAAGGCCATTCAGCATAGTTCTACAATACCCAAAATAATACTCTTCAAGGAATGCCTAGGCCTACCACAACTGGTTGACCTAGAGGCTACTATCATTCCCAAACATTAACTTATGGAAATTCAACAAATTCTATTTCACAGCACTTATCATTTTTAAGGGATCATTCTTAGAGACCAAGAAAACATTTGCATCTGTCTCTGATTGATGAATGTCCACACTTTACTCTCTAATCAGTCCAAGGTCAGGAGGAAACAACCTCCCTCACCCAATGTATGTAGCCAGAGACATTTCCAGAAGTAGAGGGGTCAAAAAGTGCAAGTCTTCTGTATCAGACATCTATATGATGAGGGATCCTTTTCCTCTATATTCCTACTCTATTTATTCCCTGAACTAATTCTAACCCCATTAGCAGTAAATAAAAGGGAATGCATTTCCTCATCTCTTCTTGGAACCAAGACTGGACATTATAATTATCTAGTAAATGACTTCATTTTATTATTCTTTCATTTACATTATTGTTGTTTTTCCATATATTATTTTCTTATTTGTACACACTTTACTGTATCATTATACATGTCTATCCAGGTTGGATTTCTTCATTCCCAATATTTATAATTTCTTAAGGAGCAAGAGATTTATATTGCATTCATAAATCACAGTGTTTCTGCCACTCTCACTATTGATAGGCAACCATTTCATTGTCATTTCTTTCCTGTGTATTACTACAAATATATTTACATATATGTAATCTTGTATTCTTTTACCTCTTTTTGCTATGCCAGAAGTGGTATCTTTCGGCAAATGAGAATGAGCAATAGAATGACTATTCCTGCACATTCAACATTATTATCTAGGATGTTTGGATCAATCCATAGCTCAACTAATAGTATTTCACTATGCCTGTCTTCCTGAAGCTCTCCCAACATTATTGAGTGCCATAATTTATTTATCATCTATCTTATGATCACCTGTAACCTTTGTTGGTTTAAGAATTCTTCCCTTAGCCATAGCTGGGATAGGTACTTCCTTCCATTTGCCTCTATCATTATCGTTGTCATCATCATCATCATCATTATCATCATCATCATCATTACAACAGCAGCAACAACAATAATATGCGACTTTTCATATGTAGGTTTTGTATTCTTTTGGGACTTATATCATGAGGTTTTATGATATAAAAGCCTTATTTCCCCCTGGCCTTGTATTATTCCTTTGCTCCTGTGGTTCCTTTCCTCCACTGATGAGTTCATTCTAGAACTTCCATTTTAAGGAAAGACATGCTCAAAGGACAACCATTATTTTGTCTCTTGGCTTTGATTTGAATTCTCTAGACCTTACCTTGTCCCCACATTACTTTTTAGTAATTTTCTTTTTAGTGTATTTTCTATCTGTCACCTTGTCCTCATTAGAATATAAGCTCTTTGAGGGCAGATATTGCCTTTCTTTTTGTGTATTTGTATTCTCTAGGGGCAGCTAGGTGGTGCAGTGGATAGAGTACCAGCCCTGAATTCAGGAGTACCTGAGTTCAAATCCAGCCTCAGAGACATAACACTTACTAGCTGTGTGACCCTGGGCAAGTCATTTAACCCCATTGCCTAGCCAAACAAAACAAAACAAAAAAAACCCATTTGTATTCTCTGCACTTGGCAAAGTGACACGTAGAAAATACTTAATAAATGCTTGTTGACTTGACTTAATATGACTTGATTTCTACCTCTAAGAATGAGTTCCCTATTAGTAAGAATCAGATCTATAATACAATTCTCTTTGTGACTTTCTCCATCTTTTGAAGAATTAAATTAAAATGAGTCAAGTAGTTGACCAAACCAGGAATATGCTTGACAAAACCTGCCCATGATTATATTGTTGTCTATGAGAATGGGAAATATTAAATGTTTTGGGCAAAAAAAATGCTACAGATTTAACAGTTTGGATTGTCAGACAAATGGAAAATCCTTGGCACTATTTTATTTTTAAGCTTGCATATATATTATGGATGCTTTAGCCATAATATTCTAGCACCTCCACTGAATCTTCACACTTGCCTCAGATGACTTGGATGTCAATATACTGCTCAAACCAGGTCTGTTTTTTTTAAAAAATATTTTATTTTAGAACACTTTCTATTCTCTCTCTAAGGATTTCCCTTTAACCACAACAACTCATGAAGACCTATTAAGTAATTTTGGTGCACATCTGCCGGAGGGTTGTGAAAATTTTCAGGGTCTTTCTAGCTATTAATCAAATAAACCTGCTCAGTATAGAGGCAGACAGGTGAACTGCAGTTTATTCATCCCCTCAAGAGTGTGAAATAAACCATCAGTAGGTGATAAACATATGTATTCCAGAATTTTGTAAATGATGTGTGTGGAGAGAGAAAAAAAGGAAAAGAGAGAGAGACAGAGACAGAGACTTACTTTTGCATTCATATTTGTATCCCTAGCATCTAGCACATAGAGAGGGCTCTTGACATTCTTCTTGAGTTATGGAATACCCATTTAAAACACTGGAAAGTAAATTGGTAGAACAGAGTAGATAAACAAGCATCTAAAACAACTGAACTTACTAGTCCAATATTTAATAAACTCAAGAATATAAATATAAATAGATAATTCTGTCCCAAGTAGTTCATATTTCTGGGTTTGTGGAACACTGAGTTCACGAATTCAAATGTTTCTTATTTTTGCTTATCTAATGTGTTCTACTAATCTATTCTTGTTCTTCCTTTTTTTACTCTCTCTCTGCATATATATATGTATGTATATATATATATATATATATACATACATATATATATACATACATATATATATATATACACACACACACACATACATTTAGAGCACATATGTAGACACACATATATCCATATCATTTATCTAGATAGTCTCTCTCTCTGTCTCTCTTTCTACACACACAAACACACACACACACACACACACACACACACACACACAGATTGAGAGACAGAGAGAGAAAGAAAGAGAGAGAGAGAGAGAGAATGTCTGGTACCCTATTTGTCTTCCTGACTCCAGGTATAGCATTCTATTAACTGTTCCACTTCACTGCCAGTATTTGACATTGTCTACTGTGTTCTTTGTTCTCCTTTTCCCTTGGGTGGTGATTGGTCATAGTCACGAAAGATATAAATATCAACTTTATTTGTTTTTTTACTCTTTTAGATTTCAATCTAAATTTACATTTCAATAATTCCTTTATTTGGGATTTATTATTGTATATTGTGTGAAATTTTGGTTTAAAATTTTTTGCTTTGTTTTGTTTCTGCCCAACTACTTTCCTGTTGTTCCAGTTCAAAGATGTCTCCAAAGTAGTAAGTAGTTTGTGCTCTTGGATTTTGAATTTTGGTCTACTAAATTCAATTATTTCTTATTATTGTAATCTGCTCTGTTCCACCAATCTACTTTTTCATTCTTTTAAAAATCAATGTTCATTTACTCAGGAAGAATTTATTAAGACCCCATTATGTGTTAGGTATTAGTTATGCAAATACAAATACAAAAGTGAGTTAATCCCTGTGGTAAAAGAGCTTATGTACTAATTAGGAAATACAACACATATATGGCAGTGATGGCCAGGCAAGGAGTTTTTGCTCTGGGTAGTTATAGGGATTGTGAATAGAACAATAGGGCCATGAATGAGGGTTTTACAGTTTATTTTGAAGTCTGGAAGTGCAAATGACCCAAAAGTGGTAAGTTCTCACTACATCACGTAGTGACCATGTTATATACATTATGTATCAACTATCCCCAAACCGTATGAAATTCGATTGTGTTGTGTGTGTGTGTGTGTGTGTGTGTGTGTGTGTGTAAGGGCAGAGATAAAGTGGTGATTTTGGAGGACAGATGGTTTGAATGTCTTTAATTTCAAAAAATACAGTTATAAATATCTTTATGGACCCCCTGGAAAGACAGATATTTCAATAGGATCACTTCATTTTAAAATTGCAGCAGTGATACAAATGTTCTGATAAATGTTTTGACAACCTCTTCTAATCCTGCTCTTCCTGATTTGCTGACTAAATTGCTTTATGAAGAGATAACGTAGTTTTAAAAAACACACACACTCACTGAAGCTCTTAAATCAATTTTTTGCAGCACCAACTTGTACATGTTCTTTAAATTTTTATTCTCCACAATGAATCCTGAATCTCTAAATATTAATATGGCTTTAATATTGCATATCAAAAGACAGAAGGTTGAGACCTCCCTATATTTTAATATAATTCCTACAAAGTAAGTACCAGTTATGTGTTATGAAGCCTTGACTTAGCTAGTGACATGTCAATGAGAAATAAAAAATCAGAGCCCTGTGCCATGAAAAATGTTGTTAGTCTTTCATTATTCCCTCCAATTTCATAACTTAGGTGGCATATAAGACATGGAAATGCATTGTCAAAAATATATAGTTCAGCATGCAGAGCCATTAAATATCTTCTGCATTTGGCAACGGTTCTACAAAAGGGCTTTAAATTGCACCCTGTTCAGAAAAAAAGGAACATTTTACTCTGCCTTTCAACTCTGTTTCTGGAGATAAAAGTTTTCTATCAGCAATTATTTTTAGAGCACAATGAAACAAATCTTTCTCCTGCTGGAGCCAGGAGACAGCACGTCAGTTTTCCTACTAATTCACAAATCTATCATAGCAGTGGCAACACTTGGAATGGTAATGCATCATTTATGTTGTTGACTTAAGATATGTAGCTGTTACTTGGCTATGACTTTGCTCTAAGAAGCAAATCGGGAGCATATAACAATTAGTATATGGCTGCTATATTTTGCTATCCATGATCAAGGTTTAGCATTTACTAGAAGAGGATAGTATAGATAATTACAGGTATTATGAAAACATAAGCATCCTATAATCTAGACTTGTGAGATTTTTGAGATTATCTAGATATAGGTTTCAAAAGATACATATCTGTAAAGAACACAAAAGTCATGTTTAATCCTCTCATTTGAAAGTTTTTGAAACTGAAGTTCCCAGAAATAAGGCAACTTGCCTAAGTTACTTCAGTTATTATAGCAGAAACAAAAGTTGAACCCAGTTCTTTAGACCATTCCTCCATAAATTTAACATTCTTTCCAATATACCATACTTCGGCCTTGCTTGATTTTTTTTTAATCATTGATGATGAGAAAATGCAGAAAATTGGACAGATTGGAGAATTTCCTCTTTTCACCATAGTGTCTCCACTTCTGGTTTCCTGTGACTAAAAGACATATATTGCAATAAAATAAATTAAACAGTGTACAAAGCAGATCAGGGATTCCTTGATCTATTGGTGGAGTCTTCTAATCAATTGATGAGACATGGAATTGACCTTTGTTAGAAGGGCATTTCCTAGAGAGATATTCCAGTACCCTTGACAGGAGAACCCAGGAAACTCTTTATTGGTCTCCAGCAACATGGCTGTTTCCAACATGTTTGTTATTAAGAGTCAAGGGGTTACACTACATTATATAATGTTATATATTACACTGTTGTAAGCAGAACCTCCCTCTTCTTGTGTAAAACAGATTACTGTTTTCCTTTTCTCTAGCTTTTTCTCCCTTGGATTTCTAGGAGAGAGGGTATTAAAGGATCAAAGACAGGAATCCAACTATCTACCTGCCCTCATCTGGTATAAAAAACAAAAACAAAAAACAAGCCAAAAAAAAGCCTGGTGAAATTGCATAAGAAGAATACAGCAAATATCCTATGTTTGTCCTCTCCCAACAGAAAAAAGAATTTCTGGATAGTTTTATGACTTTATTTTGCCTTTCTGTCTCCATTCTATGAGATATTGGAACTAAGAAAGATATTTGATCCTGGGGGTCACATTTAGGGACCTGGAAAATGCACTCAAAGTATATATACATACACACATGTGTATATATAAACACACATACACATATAAATACATACATATATATCTATATCTACCTATATACACACATACATTTATATAAACATATATCTATATCTCCACTCATCAAACTAAACATTATGCTAATAAGCTGTAATATTACAAAAAAGCAACCAATATGTATTATTTCATTCATCTGTTCCATTCATTAAACAAATATTTAGGTGCCTTTTCTCTGTTGGAAATTATAACAGCTAATCAAAATTGGCTATTTTTATATTTACCTCTATGACTATATCTTGTATCTCTTCATATAAATGCGCTGCAACAAGATTTTACATTTAAAAATATTTTCTTTTTGTTTAATTATCAGTGATCAATTTTTTTCCTTTCAGCTCCCTCAACCAACCTAAAAGAGGAAAAAAAAGGAAGCAAGCAAGGAAAAGAGAAAAAAGATTATGGAAAGGAGGAATGAAGGAAAGAAGGAAAATAGAAAAGAAGGAAAATAAAGAAAATGAAAGAGCAAGAAAGCAAAGAAGGTAGAGAAATAAAGAAAAAGGAGCAAGTAAAGAAAGAGAAAGAAAAAAGTTATATTACATAAACAAAAGGAGGCAAAATTTTCCATATGATTAACATCCATAAATGAATTTCTTTTTTTGCCTACTAATCCATCATCTTTCTATTATGAAGTAGGTAACATTCTTCTTGATAAATATTCAGGAATCATTGTTGGTCAGAATGCTTGAATCTTTCAAAATTCTTCATTTTCATAATGTAGATATTGTGATATAAATCACTCTTCTCTTTCTGCTTAAAATTCATCTGGAAGAATAAAAGTTCAAGAATAGCAAGGGAATTAATGAAAACAAATGTGAAGATTGGTGGCCAAGTCACACAGGACCTCAAATTGTATTATAAATGGCAATCATAAAACTATATGCTACTGGCTAAGAAATAGAATGGTAGATCAGTGGAATATATCAAGTATACAATACACAGTAGTAAATAACAAAAGTAATTTAATAGTTGATAAACCCAAAGACCCACACTTTTAGGACAAGAACTCACTATTGGACAAAATCTGTTAAGAAAAATGGAAAGCAATGTGGCAGAAACTAGTTATAAACCAACATCTTACACTATACCAACATAAGGTCACAATGGATACATGATTTAGAAATAAGGGGTGATACCACAAACAAAACAGGATAGCAAGAAATAGTCTATCTGTCAGATCTATGGAGAAGGGAAGAATATATGATGAAACAAGAGATGGAAAGCATTTTGAGATGTAAAATAGATACATTTGATTATATTAAATTTTAAAAAAAGTTTTCCAGAAACAAAACCAATGTAGCCAAGTTGAGAAGGAAAGAAAAAGGTAGGAATTTTTTTTTACAGTAAGGGTCTCTGATAAAGGCTTATTTTTTTTGTGTGTGAGGCAACTGAGGTTAAGTGACTTGCCCAGAGTCACACAGCTAGTGAATGCTCAATGTCTGAGGCTGAATTTGAACTCAGGTCCTCCTGACTCTAGGGCACGTGCTCTACCAACTGCACCACCTAGATGCCTCCTCCCCCTTGATTTCTCAAATATGTGGAGGACTGTGTCAAATTTATGAGAATGCAAGTGAAGAATAAGTGATCAAGGAATATGAATAAAGTCTTTGGATGAAGAAATCAAAGCTATCTATAATTATATGAAAAAATTTTCTAAATGACTATTGATTAGAGAAATGCAAATGAATACAATTTTGAGGTACCACTTGACACCTATCAGGTTGGCTAACATGACAGAAAAGGAAAATGATAAATTTTGAAGGGGATATTGGAAAATAGGAACAGTAATGCACTGTTGGTAGAGCTGTGAATTAATCCAACCATTCTGGAGAGCAATTTGGAACTATGCCCAAAGGGTTATAAAACTGTACATACTCTTTGAGTTAGCATGGAGGGAATGGAGGGGATGTCCATCAATTGGGAAATGGCTGAACAAATTGTGGTGTATGATTATGATGGAATACTATTGTGCTATAAGAAATGATGAGGAGGATGACTTCAGAAAGAAACCTGGAAAGACTTACATGAACTGATAAAAAGTGAAATGAACAAAACTGAGAGACATAGTACAGCAGTTGTCCATAGTAACACCAATACTGTATAATAATCAACTGTTAATGACTTGGCTATTCTCAGCTATATACAATTCCAAAGAACTTATAATAAAAATAAAACCGTATTATCCACCTCCAGAGGATGGAGAATGAATACAGATCAAAGCATACTATTTTTCACTTTTTTTTTTCATTTTGGGGGGGGTCTATGTTTTCTTTCACAACATGACTAATATGGAAATATGTTTTTTATGGTTGCACATGTATACCTATATCAAATTGCTTATTGTCTCAGGGAGGGAGAAATTTTAGAAAAGGAATGTTAAAATAGCCTTTGTATGTAATTGGGGAAATAAAATATTGTTAAAAAAAGAAAGTACGCCCACTCTGGATTATTGGAAAAATCTCAATTTTGATTCTATTTCTAACATTAATAAATGTGTGACTTTGTCCAAGTCTCTTCACCTTTGTTAGGCTCCCTCTCCTTTTGTACAAAAGAAATACAAATAATCTATTCCCTATATACTCTAGTGATGCGCATAACAATCTATTCATGTCTTCTTAAGACACTTTTGTCCATTTCCTCATATAAATAGTACAAAGGGGGTTCATTCAGCATTCCATGTTCCTTGAAATAATATGGGTGTTAGTGAAGGATGGAGGCCTCCACTCCCTCACTCTCAAAACATGACCACTCCCTTCTTCAGGCATTTTTCTCTCATGATATTTTTACGTCACTATTTGTGCTCAGTTATTTCTTGGTCATATCCTGTAGCCAGTTTTATTCTCACCATCCATCTCCCCATTGTCTTTTGAGTGACCTGCAGATTTGATCCTTTGAAGTTTATGATATTCCATGATTTTGAGCCACATAGCATAACTGGAAGTACGATGATTAAAAAAAATTGATTTGGGTTTTAGGAGGAAGTTTAAGGTCATTTAAAACACAGCACAAGGGCAGCTAGGTGGCACAGTAAATAGAGCACTGGCCCTGGAGTCAGGAGGAGCCAAGTTCAAGTCAGGCCTTAAACACATAACACTCACTAGCTGTGTGACTCTGGGCAAGTCACTTAACCCCAATTGCCTCACCAAAAAAAAGAGGTGCAATTTCTTAAATGCAATCTAGGTTATTCTAGTTCAATCCTGGATCTAACTCGTCATCCATTTTCAGAATCTGTCATAAAATATATGGTCATATGCAATTCATATATATATGTATACATGTAAATGAGCACATGTATACACAATGTGTGGTATGTTTATATGTGTCTATACAAACACACAAATACATACAAATATCTACATAGCCTTGATTTGCAACGTCACCTATGAACGTTCTGCTTTTATGCTGAAAAACTTTTAATTTCCTCTCACAAACTTTTTTCTTTCCATCTCTCCCTATATCTCACTCTTCCTAAATACTTTATTTATCCATTACCTTCAATCCTTCTGTTCCTCATTTTTCTCCTAGGACTTCACTGTTGCTGTGGTTATACTCACATCAGAATCTTCACCCACTGCCGGGAAAGTTCAATCTATATTCTCTTCTATTCTTGGATACCTTGCTGTCTTCTTATTGCCAGCCAAATCTCATTTTCTCCTCCCCACAAACAAATCTGGAATGGGGATACAAACATACAACTATTGTGTCCATTATTTACTTTATGCTAAATAATTTCAACTAGGGCCTTAGGACATCAAAATAATCCTACTTCTCCTCAAATAATTCCCTGTCACACTTAGCAGATGTTCAAAAATGTGTCTTTTCTCTTTAAACTTCCTACACCACTTCCTACTTCCTCCTCGACTCTTTGTTGAATGTTCATCTATGTCATGTCCATCAGCTGAAAGGTGCTGCATGGATCCATCCAAAACAGAATTCATTTTCTTCTCCCACTTCTGAACCTCTCTATTATTTTGTTGAAGGTATCACAATCCTTCCAGTCACTCAGATTGAAAACCTGTGTGTCATCCCTGTTTACTCTGTCTCACCACATCTCCTATCCAACCAGTCACCAAATACTGTAATCTCTTTCTCTACAACGTCTCTTGCATGTATATCCTTTTCCTTACTTCTATAGATACCGTTTTAGTACAGGGCCTCTCACATGGACTATTGCAACAGACTTTTCTTTCCAATCTATCCATTCAGCTCCTAATCTGTCACTCAGTTGGTGTTCTTAAAGCATGTGTCTGATCATATCATTTCCATGCTCAAAATCCAAATATAAACTCCTTTATTTGGCATTTTAAGTTCCTCATAACCTGCCCCCTTTCTGCCTTTTCAAGGTTCTTATATTCTCCTCCCTTTCTCACATGCTACAACTTAGTCATGTTGGACTCCCTTATATTCTTCACACATGAAAATTCGTTTTTGCTCCCCATACCTTTGTTCTCTCTTCCTGAAATGCTTCCCTTCATAGTCTTAGACTCTTACAATCCCTGACTTGTTATAGGATTTAGCAGCATCTTGTATCCTATAATTTTTCAATCAATTGAATGAATATAAATATATCATCTGCTTCAGAATTAAACTTATGAAATCTTGCTTTTTAATATATTCATAAAACACCTTAAACATATGAATATTATTCTCATAAACATGTTGTTGTAAAGATAAAGATAACCTATGTGTTGCTAGTGATATTTTCACGATCACTTTTGTTCTGTACTAATAATATTCATGATTTCCCCCCAAAGATTAATTATAATCTTCTCTTTTCCATTAAAAAATCCTGTCCTTTTCAGCTAGCAGGAAGGAAACAAGTATTTATTGTGTCCACTGTGTGCTAGGTGTTGTGCTAAGTCCTTTACAATTATTATCTAACTCAATCCTCACAAAAAAAGCTGTGAGGTAAGTACCATTGTTGTACTTTTGTGTTATTCAATCATTTTCAGTGGTGTTTGACTCTTTGTGACCCCATTTGCCATTTCATTTTCCAGCTCATTTTACAGATAAGGAAACTGAGGCAAATGGGCTTAAATGAACTTGCCCAGGGTCATGAAGCCAGCAAATGTCTGAGCCCAAGTTTGAACTCAGGAAGATGATTCTTCGTAACTTCAGGCCTTCAAATTATTTAGCTAGCAAAGAAGTGTTTGGAACCTAATCTCAAGTCAGATCTTCTAACTCCAGGTCTAGTGCTCCAAGCACTGTGACACTGAGACGCTAGTTTAGGTTTTCTCCTTGCATACTTGTTTTGGTGTAATTACTCATACTAACTTGCCCAATAGTGGATTAGGAGAATGAGAATAATTTGTTCCAACAGCCATGAAGGCAGCTGAAGCAGGAACTGTGGAACACTTAGACCTTGTTCAGACACTGAAGGTACTAAGGTCATCCATGGTACACTGGGCCACCTCCAGTTATCTTGACTTTTGTCTTGCCAATGCACTTATATGGCTTTGGAAGGGAGACACTGATGACTTTGTGCAGCTCTGCTTCACTTAAATTGAATTCATGTGCAAGTCAAGACATTACCCTATGATGTCATTGGTCCTCTTTGAGAATGAAGGACAAACAATGTCACTATTTTTTTTAATGACATTTTAGTTTCTGGGATCTTTGAAGCCAAATACCATGACTCCACTTTTTTTTTTTTTTAGTGTAGAAAATTAACCAGATGGCCATGATTTCCTAAGAAAGTTTAATCTATTGCCATAAGGGTATGGAAGACCATAAAAATTGCCTCAGCAAGCAAGCATTTTATCTAGAAATAGCTAGGTATTCAATGGATAGAGCAATGAACCTGAAGTCAGAAAAACCTGAGTTCAAATTGGTCCACTTACTAGTTGTATGATACTGGGCAAACCACTTAACCTCTCACAGGCTCAATTTTCCTCATCTGTAAGATGGAAATAACAATAGCACCTAACTGTCAGGGTTGCTGAGAGAATGAAATGAGATAGTAATTATGAAGCACTTTGGAAATCTTAAAATAGTATAAAAATGCTACCATTATCATCATTATCATATGCCAACCAAAAAACTATGGTGATCAAGGACACTACTGGTTTAGAATAGAAGGTTGTTTGCAAAATATTATAAAGAAGGATAGTAGAATATGATGAGTTGTGAAGTTCAAATAAAATAATGTATATAAGACATTTAAGTGTCACCTAAAGGTCAACTATTATTCTTGTTATTATTAGTATTTGCCACTAATTAGTTGTGTAACCTTTGGTAAGTCATATAATTCCTCTGGACTCATTTAGTTGTCATATATAATGAGAGAGTTGGAATACATTATCTTTACCTCTCTTTTGGTGACATTATAACAATAATAATCATAATCTGATTTTTAAAATTTGTTCTTTCTTAGGATATAATATTCCATTATATTCATGTACTGTGATTTGTTTAGCCATTTCTCAGTCAAAAGACACTTAAATTTATTTCTAATTTTTTGCAATCACACACACAAAAAATGCTGCAGTGAAAATTTTGATAAATATAGGTGTTATATTTATGTCTTTACCTTTCTAGGGTATATGGTTAGCGGTGAGATATCTCTGGTTCAATGGATATAGACATCTTAGTGATTTTAAAAGTAATTTAAAACCAATGAAAAATGCTGCATCTGCAATCATTAAAGCTGTAGAATTATGCTTCCTTAACCACATATGGTTATATATTACAACAGGGAAAATTAGTCAAGGAAGGAACAAGCTAATAAAAGTGGGGATTCTGATGAAAAAAGAAAATAGAGCTATTTTTTGCAATGAGGTTTAGTAATGCCAAAACTACCTTTTCTGCATGAATTTATCCTAATTAACTTAACCTCCTTCCCATCACCAATACCACTACTCCATTTTCAAAAATCTTATGAATGTATAGTTAGACAGAATATATAACTACAAGCGATATTCACTTTAAAAAAAATTATGCTACCCTTCTACTCCCTCCTAAAAAAAAAAAGAAGCAGATGCTAGGTTTTGTTGTTCTTGTTATTCTTGTTGCTGTTGTTATTTTTTTTTAAAAAAAAGGGTTGATAATAAACATATTTCCAATTTCCTTAAGGAACCAGTATTACATTTTTTTCCAATACTGTTTCAGATATACTATTTATTTCAAAAGCATCCTTATGCTCATTTTCATTTGCTTATTAATGTAAATAATTTTATTGATAATTTTTACTCTAACATCAGTTGATTTTCAAATATCTCCGACCTGTTACCTTATGCAGTGAGACTCAAATTGTAGCACAAATTATTTTAAAGCAGTATATCCAAGCCAACTAACACATTGTCTATCTCTGACATAATTAACAAGCATTTATTAAATGCCTACTAAGTACCAGCTATTGTACTGGTACTGAGGATACAAGACCAAAATCTAAACCTTAATTAATTCCATTCTTAATATTCCTCTGCCTCTTCAGTGAATGGAGACAGGAGTATTTTTTGAACTCATTTTTACAATCAATCTTGGTAATTATGATTACATGGATTTGACTTCATAATCTTTCAATTAACATCATTAAAGTAAATGTATGTACCGTTTTTCTTATTTTTCTCACTTCATTCTTCTTCAGTCCATATAAATCTCCAAGTGTTTCTCTGATTTCATGTTGTTTATTTTGGTGAAGTAATATTTCATTAAATGAATGTGTCAAAATTTATTAAGCCATTTTCCAGGTGATGACCATCTACTTTGTTTCTGGTTCTCTACTACCACAAAAAGGTTTTTAATGAATATTTGGGTATATTTGGATCCCTTCCGTCATTGAGATTTTTAGGATATATTCCTAGCACTATAATGTATTGGATGTTTAGAGAGGATTAGCACTTTTGATGTGAGGGCAAGCTGACCCCTTTTCAGGGCTACTCATCTACCTTTAGTGTCCACCTGGCAGTTAAATCTCACCTGTGGCTCCAAGAAGCTGGAGCATGTGCAGCAGTCACACCCTGGTAAACCATCTTGGCAGCTGGGTTAAACAGATTAAGGATAACTGATGGGCCTCAAATCTATTTGTGAGTTAGGGGGGTGTCTACTGTAAGCATGTGAAGACTTCCTCCAGAAGAACAGGTAGATGAGAAGTAAAGAAACTATATTATGGTAAAAGGTACCACTGTCATGAAGGCACCTGAAGCAGATTCTGTCAAGTGCTTAGAGTTTGGTTAGCCATTGAAGATTCATAACAATTTTTTCTCATTCCTTCATTTTTATCTTATGTTATCTTATGTTTCTGGCAAGCAAAAGATTGTAGTGTTTTGTGTTCTTATCCAATCTGTCACTTTTCATTGTTTAATCCAATTGCATTTAATGTTATAATAGTCATACTAATATTTTCTTCCATTTGTTTCTAATAATTTCAAGTTATGATTTTTCCTTCTTTTGCTGTAAATACAGTACTATGTTCCTTCAGTTACTTTATCTTTTTTTAAGGTGAACTTTTTCTTCTTTCTTTCTTTCTTTCTTTCATGAGGCAACTGGGGTTAAGTGACTTGCCTAGAGTCACACAGCTAGTGAGTGTTATGTGTCTGAGGCAGAATTTGAACACAGGTCCTTCTGACTCCAGGGCCAATGCTTTATCCACTATGCCACCTAGCTGCCCCTAGGTGACCTTATTCTAATGGCTCTTTTCCCCTCGTCCCTTTCATCTTCTTCCTATTAGTTATCCCTCTTTCTTTTGGATTTTGTTTATTAGCTTATTAGATACTTATTTTCTTATTTCCTCCTTTTTCTTTCCCATTTTTATTTGATTATTTAATTTGCTTCTTTTTCCCCTCTCAGTCAAGTAAATTCTTTATTCCTTCCTAGGTACACATTTTTGGGATTTCCTCTCTTGATAGTTTCTGCCACTGCCTTATAGAGCTTGTCCAAAGAATTCTATTTTTGCATTGTGCCTCATTCTCAGAACAATGCCAAATCCTGAAGATGACAGAAAAGATACTGTCCCATTTTAGGACTCTTACCCTTCACTATGTCCATGATTATGCAGTCCACCAATAATCTATACCCACCCCATGATTACCTTTTTTTTTCTTCATTTGCCTTAAAATCTTCTCCCTGTGTCCATGTTCTCCCATTCTTCCAGGTGCCACTTGCCCCCAGGATATCCAAGTCCTTTCCTCCCAAGGTAGAACAATTACTCTTTTCAAGTACAAAATCCCTCAGACCACATGCAACACAGGATTCCTGTATCTTTTTTGTCATATTAGTCAATCTATTAGGCTATGTGGTAGCACCTCAGAATTGTCTTAATTTGCATTTTTATAATCAATAGTGAGTTAGAGCATTTTTAAAATGTGGCTATAGATACCTTTGATTACTGCATCTGAAAACTGTTCATATCTTTTGATCATTTATTTAATTTTTTTTCACAATTGCTATTGCTATTTCCCTCCATTTTATTTTCCCCCACCACCTGTTTATTCTATTCTTTCTCTCCTTTCACCCAGTCCCTCCTCAAAAGTGTTTTTCTTTTGACTACTCCTCGCCCAATCTGCCCTCCTTTCTATTAGCCCTTCCCTTCTCTTAACCTCTTCTTTTCCTATTTTCTTAAGGGGCAAGATATATTTCTATATCCAATTGAATGTGTATATTATTCTCTCTTTGAGCCAACTCTGATGACGGGAAGGTTCAGTCACTCAACCTCATCTCCCCCCTCTTCCTTTCCACTTGAAAAGCTTTTTCTTGCCTCTTTCATCTGAGATAATTTAGCACCATTTCCCTTTCCCTTTTTCCCAGTACATTCCTCTCTCATATCTTAATTTTATTCTTTTTAGATATCATCCCTTCATATTCAACTCATATTTGTGCCCTCTATCTATATATACTTCTTCTAACTGGCCTAATAATGAGAAAGTTCTTATGAGTTACAAGTATCATCTTCTCATGATGGAATGTAAACAGTTTAATCTGATTAAGTGTCTTATAATTTCCCTTTTTTACTTTTTTATTCTCCTCTTGGATCTTGTATTAGAAAGTCAAATTTTCTATTCAGCGCTATTCTTTTCATCAAGATTCCTTGAAAGTCTTTTATTTCATTGAGTGCCTATTTTTCCCCCTGATAGACTATAGTCAATTTTGCTGAGTAGGTAATTCTTGGTTGTAATCCTAGCTCCTTTGCCCTCCAGAATATCCTATTCCAAGGCCTTATATCCTTTAATGTAGAAGTTGCTAAATCTTATGTTATTCTGACTGTGGCTCCATGTTACTTGAATTTTTTTCTTTCTGGCTGCTAGCAATATTTTCTCATTGACCTGGAAGCTTTGGAATTTGTCTCTTATATTCCTGGGAGTTGTCATCTGGGGATCTCCTACAGCAGCTGATCAGTGGATCCTTTCAATTTCTATTTTGTCTTCTGGTTCTAGAATAACAGGATAGTTTTCCTTGATAATTTCTTGAAAGATGATGTCTAGGCTCTTTTTCATTTTGATCATGGCTTTCAGGTAGTCCAATAATTTTGATCAGTCAATCAATCAATTAATTTTTTTTTAGTTTTCAACATTCACTTCCATACAATTTGGAGTTCTAAAATTTCTCCCCTTCCTTCCTCTTCTTCCTCCAGAAACCAGTGTGCAATCTGATATAGAATATACATATACATTCATATTATACATATTTTCACATTAGTCATCTTGTAAAGAAGAATTAGAACCAATGGGAGAAATTACAAGAAAGAAGAAACAATAACAATAATAACAACAGAAAAAGAGAACAAATAGTATGCCTCAATCTGCATTCTGACTCCAGAGTTCTTTTTTTGGATGTGGATAACATTTTCTGTCATGAGTCTTTTGGAGTTGTCTTAGATTCTTGCATTTCTGTGAAGAACCAAGTCTATCAAAATCAGTCATCCTATAATGTGGCTGTTACTGTGTACAATGTTCTCCTGGTTCTGCTCACTTCACTCAACATCAGTCCATACAAGTCTTCCCAAGTTTTTTTGAAATCCTCCTGCAAATCATTTCTTGTGGAACAATAGTATTCTATCACATTCATATACCACAACTTGTTCAGCCATTCCTCAATTGAGGGGCATGCCCATAACTTCCAATTTTTGGCCACCACAAAAAGAGCTACTAAGTCCTATAATTTTTAAATTATCTTTCTTCAATCTGTTTACCAGGTCAGTTCTTTTTCCAATCTGATATTTCACATTGTCTTCTACTTTTTCCTTCTTTTGGTTTTGTTTTAAAATTTCTTGATTTCTCATTTGCTCAAATCTAATTTTTAAGGAATTATTTTCTTTTGTACCTCCTTTTCATTTGGCCAATTCTACTTTTTAAGAAGTTTTTTTTTCCTTCAGTGAATATGTGTCTCTTTTTCCATTTTGCTAATTCTGCTTTGTAAGTCATTCTTCTCCCCATTGGCTTTTGTACCTCTTTTACCATTTGACATAGTCAGTTTTTGAAGGTGTTATTTTCTTCAGTACTTTTTTTGTGTCTCTTTTACAGAGCTGTTGACTCATTTTTCATGATTTTCTTGCATCACTCTCACTTCTCTTCCCATTTCCCCCTCTACCTCTTTTACTTGATTTTAAAAATCCTTTTTGAGCTCTTCCATGGCCTGCAACCAATTCATAGTTTTCTTGGAGGCTTTGCATATAGGAGCTTTGACTTTGTTATCTTCTGAATTTGTGTTTTGATCTTCTTTGTCACCATAGTAACTTTCTGTGATCAAAATTTATTTTGCTCCTGTTCCCAGCCTCTTTCTTGACTTTGAACTCTTTGTTAAAGTAGGGGTCTGCTTCCAGGATGGAAGGTATACTGTCCCAAGCTTCAGGGGTTTTGTGCAGCAGTTTTCAAAAATCCTTCTAGAACCTCTATGTTTTCAGTTCTTCCAAGGTGCTATGATCTAAGAAGAGGCATATTTATTACTCTTCTAGCTTGTGCTCTAGTGAGACATACTTGTGAAGTGACCACAAGCACTCTTTTCTGCCCTGGAACTATGATGAGGGTTCCTGCTGCACTGAAGCCATAAGTTCTGATGTGCTAGTGACCCTCCTCTCCCTGGAACTGCCACCCAGATCTGCCACAGCAATCTGAGTATGCGCAAAGCAACAGAGTCCTGCTCCCAGTTTCAGCAAGGAGACTTTTGTAATCTCCTTCTGATTAGTTGTTCAACTCCTTTATCATTTGTGGGCTCAGAGCTCCAGAAGCAGCTGCTGCTGCTACTGCTGATTCAATGACTCCCAAGGCCTGCTCCTGGTTTGCTGGGGCTTCATCTGCACTGGCATGGCCTGTGCTGGCTATGTTCCACTTTCATCCAGGTATGACAGACCTTTCCTGCTGACCTTCCATGTTGTCTTTGGCTGCAAAATTATTTCACCCCATTCTTTTGTGGTTTATGCTGCTCCAGAAATTGTTTTATGGCAGTATTTAAAGGAAAGGTTTTTGGGAAAGCTCAGGTGAGTTATTACCTTTTTTCCACCATCTTGGCTTAGCCCTCACACTTCTTTCTATTCCCCTGGTCTCTTCCTCACCTTTAATTTATGTTCCTATTTTGTAATGTACTCTCATAAAAAACACTGATTCACCTGAAGTGGGTATCACTATGTTCTGTCCTTAATGCTTCAGACCTTCTTCTTTACTTTTAACACCACCTGACTTCTGCCTTCACTGCTCTCTCTTTCTGTACATTTAGAAAGAAGTCTCTAACTGTCTCTCTGCCATCCTTCTGCTGCTTTTGCTGCCCTTGGACACTGCACTCTTTTACCCCTCTTGCATTTCTGTTGTGGGGGCATTTGACAAGCAAATAATCGCTTCTAGTCTGGTTTTTCTTTGTAAGAGTATTTCATAGATTTTTTTTAGTGAGTACATACCTTTTCCATATATAGTGAAGTTTAGATTTTTAGGGTCAGTAACCCTGGGCTGCATCAGAACACATTATTCCATTCCCTCCTGTATTTTTAAGTGGATGCAGAATAGTCTTGTGTTATTCTAATTTCCTTTCCTTAGTATTTGAAGATCTTTAACCTAATTGCTTCTGGAACTTGTCATTTCTGAACTGAATTGTTAAATTTAGGCACTGTTGTCTTAGAGTTTACAGTCTTGAATTTTATATGGGGGAGTTTTATAAATGCTTTAAATTGTTATTTCATTCTCAGAAGTTCTGGGCAATTCTCTTGTAATATTTCTTGCATTGTGGTGTTAAGAATTTTTTTATCTTGTCATGTTTTTTCTTATAGATCTATTTGTTTTGCTTGCCTGTTTAGCATATTTTTATTTTAAATGCTGTTTTTTGCTTCTCTCAAATATAAAACATACTGTTTAGATTTCAAAGCCCTTCATAACCTGGATCCTTATTACTATCTTTTCAATCTTACATTTCACTCCTCTACATATATACATATACATATATCCAGTGATGCTAGCATCCATTCTGTTTCTTTCAGAAGACACTCCACTTGACTCTAGGTATTTTCATAGCCTGTCCCCTTGCCCCTGGAACTCTCTCTCTCTCTCTCTCTCTCTCTCTCTCTCTCTCTCTCTCTCTCTCTCTCTCTCTCTCTCTCTCATCTTCTATCTGCCTTGGCTTCTAGGGTTTCATTCAAGTCTCTGCTAAAGTCCCATTTTCTACAATAAACTTTTCCCTATTCTCTTTAGCCTTGTGTCTCCTTTCTGAAATTATATCCAATTTTCCCTGTATTGTTTTTACACAATTGTCTGCATGTTTTCACCCTTATTTTATTGTGAGTTCCTTGAGGTCAGGGACATTTCCTCCCTTTCTTTGTATCCTTATGATTTAGCACAGTGCCTTGGAAAATAGTAGACATTAAATAAATTATTTACCTGACTTACCTCAAGACTATATTCCAGCTGCATTTTCAAAGAAATATTAGTTTCTATTTGTATGTAACCCACAAGATAGAATACTAGTCATTTCTGTTGATGGAATTCTGAATGAGAAGTCTGGCCAGTGATCATTCCAGATTTATTCACAAAGGAGAAAATAGAACCAGGGATTCTGTTAAAAACAGACAAATAAACAAACCCAAAGCCATCAGGCATTTACTTTCCATTCTATCTGAAGAATTCTCTGAGCTTAGCATTCTATAGTGTAAAGAGTATCAGAATTGCACCTGGTTGTATCAACTGCTAGATTACAGTTATATCTGTATTCATTGTGTCATGTGATATCTACATTATATTTCTTGCTTTTCAGTTAAGTGAAAGTGATAACTCAGATGACACATTCAGAGATCTAATACTGTCATATAGCTATTTGTGTTGCATTTGGGGTGGGACATGTATTTACATGTTCACATTTCAAGATATGAAGCCAGAAAGCACAATGATTATATAGGATAAACAAATTATAACTTGAAGACTTCTGTTGTGTACAAAAATAAAGAATGCCTTTCTTTCTTCCATCCATACAAAGTAAGCAAAGTAGAAAAAAAAAAGATCTGTACTAAGTCAAGTAAACAGACATTTTTTAATAAACTATATGCCAGGCACTGTGCAAAGTGTTTTACTAATTAAACATACTCAAAAGGAGACATTAAGTAACTGAAGTTATTTAACAAAGTTGATCCTAACAGATAAATTTATATTTCTATGAAAGAATTTTGATACTAACATTGAGTAATATTACAATGAAGACTTTAAACCACCTCATAATCATTGTTGCTCTACCAAAAAAAAGCCACATTGTTGAAATATTCCATTTTGCTAGAAATAATTTATAATTTGTCAATCTCTGTCAGTCATTGATCAATACTCAATAGGTAGATGAGCAGCAGCAGGTTAAGGTGGGAGAGATAAATATAGAGAATAAATAGAGGTAAATAGAGAGAATCCTAATGCAAGTACACAGGGATACATCTTTTTTTTTCTTTAGTGAGGCAGTTGGGGTTAAGTGACTTGCCCAAAGTTACACAGCTAGTGAGTGTTGTGTGTCTGAGGTCACATTTGAACTCAGGTCCTCCTGACTCCAGAGCTGATGTTTTACCCACTGCGCCACCTAGCTGCCCTTCCAGGGATACATCTTGAAGCCAGAATCGCAATTTGTTAATTGGGAACTTTGGGCAAGTGAAAAAAAAATTCTCATTCCGATTCCATTTATGCTCAGGAACGAAAAGCTGAGAATTAACTCTGCTATTCAGACACAGTGTCTATGAGAAATTTCTCATCATTGATTTAGATACTATCAAACAATTAGTCAATGGACATTTATTAAGCACTTACTATGTGACATTAACTATGTTAAGTGCTTAATTGCTCCTGGGGGAATACACAGTGTGCTTTAAATTTCAGTACCTAAGCAAAAGAGCTGAGATTTTTTGCATCTAACTGCTACCTTAAATTTATGATCTGTCTGTCTAGATAGGGGGCAACTCACACTCTTCAGTAACTGGTACCAAGATAACTCTCTAAAATTGTTGGAGATCTACACTTGATGTGAGTTTCAGGCCTGGAGTCAGGAAGACCTGAGTTCAAAGCCAGCCTCAGATACTTACTAGTTGTGTGACCCTGGGCAAGTCACTTAAACCTGTTTGCCTCAGTTTCCTCAACTGTAAAACAAGCCAGAGAAGGAAATGGCAAACCACTTCAGTATCTTTGCCAAGAAAATCCCAAATGGGATCATAAGGAGTCCAACATGATTGAAAGGACTCAATAATAACATATCTGATACCTATTCAAACTGCTTTGGGATAAACAAAGCCCCTCCCACCCACTCAACACTCACAAAACAATCTTCCTTCTCTCACTTTGACCACTATTCTCAGCATTGATTCAATCACCCAAAATGCAACACTAACTTTACACTCCTTTCTCTACACCCAGACTCAGCTTTCAAAACACTCCAACTAAAAACTTACTGACTTGCTAAGCTTTATTTTCTTCTTCACTAATTATTGGCATCAAGACAACATTCATTTTTTAATTTAATTTTTATTTTATTTGTTCTCAATTATGTGTGACAAAATTTTGTAACATTTATTTAAAAATAAAATTGAGTTCCAAATTCTCTCATTCCCTCTCTTCCCTCCCTCCTCCTTGAGAAGACAAGCAATTATATATGCACAGTCAAGTAATACATTTCTATATTAACCATGTTGCAAAAGAAAATGCAGAAAAAAATAACAATTCAAGAATAATAAAAAAAAGTATGTTTGAAGCTGCATTCAGACTCTATCAGTTCTTCTCTGGAGGTGGACAGTATTTTTCATCATAAGCCCTTCAGAAACTGATCAGAATAATATTCTGACATCTTTTATACTCTAAAGTGATACTTTAACTCATTCCATGGTGCATAGTTGCTTCTCCTTCAGTCATTACATATTGATTTTCTTTTAAAAATTTTTTAAATTAAAAATTATTATTTTCTCTCCCCCCACCATCACCCCCAGTAGAAAGAAAGAAGAAGAAAACCCATATAACAAATATGTAGAATAAAATAAAACAAATGTCTCCATTGGCCATGTTTAAAAATATATTGCTATCTATTTGTATGACAACATTATTTTAAAATCAAAATACAATGATAATAACTGATAGTTGTTCTCTCTTTGAAACATATATATATACATATATATACATATACATATAGATAGATAGATAGATAGATAGATAGATAGATAGATAGATAGATAGATAGATAAATAGATAGATAGATAGACGGATAGATAAATATTTAATTACTTTTTTCAGTCAACAAGGATTTTTTTCTCTCCATTCTAATCTCTCTCCTCCCCTAGACTGGAAACACTGAAAACAAAAAACCTTGTAACAAACATGTGTAGTTAAGCAAAACAAATGCCATATTGGTTATGTCTAAAACTGTATTACTATATGATTTTTGTGGCATCATCATTTTTAATAAGAGGTAACAACAATAATAGCTAGTACTTCATCTTTTATAAATCATTTTCCTCACAGCATTATTATGAGGTTACTTATATAGATAAAGTTATTGATAATTATTATTTCTTTTTCATCTTTATTTTTGAGGAAGGATTCTGATAGGGGCAGCTAAGTGGTATAGTGGTTAGAGTTCCAGGAGTAAAGTGAGGAAAAAATTAGATCAAATCTGGCCTTGGATACTTATTAACTATATGACTCTGGGAAAGTAAAACAATCTCAGTTTCCTTATCTGTAAAAATGGGGATGATAATAACAGCACCTACCTACCTTTCTGAGATAATATTTGTAAAGAGCTTATAACAGAGCCTGGAACACAGCAGGTATATATTAATGCTATTCACTTGTTTCCCACTCTTTGTGACACTGTGGGTTTGGACCCACTCCAATGCCGTCCGTGGGGTTTTCTTGGTCTGTCATTTCCTTCTCCAGTGTATTAAGGCAAAAAGAGGTTAAGTGAATTGCCCAAGGACACACAACTAGTAAGTATCTGAGGCTGAATTTCAACTCAGGTTTTCCTGACTGTAGGCTCAGTGCACTATCCATTGAGCGACCTAGCTGCTTCCCAGCTACCATTAATCATGAGGAAGCTTAAGTAGGAATATGCATAGAAATTAAAGAACATAGATTCAGACCTAGATCTTAGTCCATTAGTCCAACCCCTTCATTTCATATATTAGGAGACTGAGGCACAGAGAGGTTAAATGATTGATACAGTCAACAAGTATTTGAGGTAGAATTTGAACCTACATCTTCCTGATTCCAAGTCTAATGCTCTATTCGCTGACCACACTGTCTCATCGATAGGCTGGCATTATTAGAATTGAATTGATTTGGTCTGAGATACCACGCCTGGTCTGCATTGTATAAAAGCAGAAATACTTTGAATCGGCTTGAACTTGTTCAATGCCCAGAACTTGCCTGGTCTCTGCACTGAGGAAGGGATTCTTTTCCGTCATGTACTGCTGCAGTCTTGACTGTTATGTTGTCCCCAAATCCTGGAATTGCTAACATGAATCTGAAGGTTTTGTGCCCTATCATTCTATTGCATATTTGTGGATGATGAAATGCCGTACTGTCATTTTTGAAATATCTCTTTCTCTCACCTACTTCCAGTCAACTACTAAATAATTCCTCTCCCATATGCACAGCATCACTTAGATCTCAGAGAAGTTTCCCCCTTCCAAATAGACCCACACATGTGGAATTTGATCTTTGTTCCTATACACCATATCATATCCTCGTTAGTTCCTTGAAGGTAAGGAATCATGTTTAATAATTCTCTGTAAATCTAAGTGTCTTGGAATGTATTGTGGAATATAAAAATAACATGAATGCAGGCTAAAAAGCATGTAAAGAAGCTTTTGCTGATTAATGCTAAAAACATGAATTTCACTGTCATCATTACAGAGGGTCATAATTTATGTGTTGGTATTTTGCTCTGCTCATATTTATTCCATAACAATGAATATGTGGAAATATATTCTTGCTGACTGCCATTCTATTTTACTTAATTACTTAATTAGATTTATAAATTAAAATTAAACAACGAATGCCATGTATGATAATACATGGCATATAATGCACTAAATTACTAGCCTGAGCGCTAAATGGCATGGTTATAGACTAAAACTAGTAGTGCATCTCTCAAACTGCTCAATTTAGTATGAGGGAGTGACTTATGAAATGGCAGATTCTGATTTATTGTTAACTGTGGAGATTTTTACTTTGGTCCTTTTCTAAATTTTTTTCCTTACTAGTACTGGCAAATTTTAGGATCGTACTATCACAGAAGTTTCATTTGAATTTGACTTGCATTTAAGCTACATCTTTTCTAACATTTATAGAGCTAATTTGGTCTATGAAGCTTGCATTTGACAGAAAGATATTTGAGGGCAGGTAATGTTTTATTTTTGTCTTTGTATCTACTGCCTAGCACAGGTTTTGGTTTATGTCAGGAACCTAATACCTGCTTGTGGATTGATTCATTATGTTAGTGGATCATTTTAGTCTTCAAGACTCCAACACTCAGAAGGATCTGTGACTCATGAGTGTGAGTACCTATTCCCTCCATTGATGTATATCTAAAACCTACCCAAGCCAGGCCATGTTCTCATTTTTCACCACAGTCTACCAATATTTATCAGAGGCCTTCTGACAGTCATTTGACATTGTATGGCTACAAGTGGAGCATGTGAACTGTTAATAAGTTTCTATTCTCTTGATATGGGATTGGTTCATCAAAACATATTGAAATACTCAATTCTAACGGATTTTCCATCTCATTAGCGTAGACAATCCCTCCAATGATACAGATTCTAATCATTCATGCTCACTCATCAGGTAGACTCTTGTCCAGGTCTTTCTTTATGTCTGCCATAAGGAGTTGGCTTAATATGCTAGGGACCTTCCATAAATGTAATTTAATTGAAGATATTCAAATGGAACTTTTTACCCACAACATATTTTATTAAAAAAAAGTTCTAACTCACTTTTTATTAGAGAAATGCAAACTAAAGCAATTCTGAGGTACTATATCATACCTATTAGATTGCCTAATAGAATAGAAAAGGAAAATGAGATGGGGAGAAAATTTCAAAATCAAAATTTTATGGAAGTGAATGTTGAAAACTAAAAATAAATAAATTTTTAAAATTTTTAAAAAAGAAAAGGAAAATGACAAATATTGGAGGGGATGTGGGAAAAATAAGACATCAATGCATTTTTGGTGGAGTTTGGAACTCTGCCCAAAGGGCTATAAAACCATGAATACCCTTTGACCTAGCAATACCACTACTAGATCTGTATACCAAAAGAGATAAGAAACAAAAATATAAAAGGTCTTATATGTACAAAAAATATTTTTTTGGTGTCAGAGAATTGGAAATTGAGAGGATGCTTATCAACTAATTGGGGAATGGCTGAACAAATTGTGGTACATGATTGTGATGGAATATCATTGTGTTATAAGAAATGAGGAGCAGGATACTCTCAGAACAAGCTAGAAAGATTTATATGAGCTGATACAAAGGGAAATGTACTGTGTACAAAGTAACACCAATATTATAAGATGATTAACTGAATGGCTACTCTCAGCAATACAATGGTCTAAGACAACTCTGAAGGACTTCTGATAAAAAAAATGCTATACATTCCCAGAGAAAGAACTGATGGTGTCTGAATACAGATGCATACTTTTTAAATTTTACTTTCTTCATTTTTCTTGGGATGTTTTTTGTCCATGTTTTCTTTCTCAACACGGCTAATATGGGATTATTTTGCATGAGTACACATGTATAACTGATATCAAACTGATTGCCTTCTCAAAGAGGTGGGGTGAGGAGAGAGAAAGGGTTAGAATTGAAAGCTCAAAGTTTTAAAAATGAATGTAAAAAATTGCTTTTACATGTAACTGGGGAAAAATAAAATACTAAATAAATTTAAAATAAAAGTTTCTCATCCCATACCCTGTAGAGTTTTCATATATTTAACCTATTTATGTTTCTCTGAGCCATTTTTAATCTGTGGAACTAAATCTCAGGGGCATGTCAGACTATTCTCAGCTTTTCTCTCTTTTATCACAAATTCTAAAATGTAATTGTCACTTTCTTCCAAGTTAAACATTAAATCAACTAATTCTTCCTTCCTGATGAGAATCTGGTCAATATGAACATTTTTTCTTATTGTTTCTTCAACTTTTTGCACTATTAAATTATCACAGACAACTCTCTAGTTTTTGCAGAGTGTAGTAGACAATTGGAAATATGAAATGTCTCATAATTGCTGTAGCAAATCTCCATGTAAAGATCATATTCTTTCCCTAATATTCATCATCCATTTCCCCCCCTGTTTTAAGATAGTTTATAGTTAGCTTCTATGATAATAGTCTCCCTCGCCTTACCTCATGTGCTCTTCAGCATGCTTACTCTTTCTTTGGTACTGGAATTTCCTTATATAATTGTGTTTTCAATATATAATGTTTCTTCCCCATCCACCTCTAACCCCTGATGTATTCTGTTCCTTTTGAATTAAGCATAAACTTCTGATATGAATTTCAACCATGTGTACTGTTTTGCCAAGCTTCCTTGTGCTTAAATATCTAGTTCACTCATTATTCTTCACATGAATTATGACAAATAGCTAATTGTTATCAGGTTTGCCTACCATTGCTCAGTAACCTCTCGTCCTTTAAGACTCATTCAATCCATATTTTTCACACAATCTTAATTATTTTAGCTTTTGTCTGTAGATTTCCCATACATTCTCCTTCCCTCCTCAATGAGATAATACCCTGCTCACAGCATGGTCTTTATCTCCTCCTCAACCATTTCCTTCATAAAAGTGGACTTCAACATACATTTTTTCTGCTCCCTCAAATAAAATCCCTTAAACTTTAGATTCCTCAATTTACTCATTTCCCATGTTCTATTCCTCCTCCCCAGCACAACCACACCCAGAGATGGTCATACCATTGATCACTCACAAGTATTATACATCCATATTCATAAACTTTGACATTCCTTTGTCTGATAATGATGTTATGATTCCACCTATCCTTCTGCTTTGCAATTCAAAGCCCTGCTCTTTATCTTACCGCAACTCAATCTCTTCATCCCTCAGTTCTTTCTCAGGCCATCACTGCTTCACCAACTATCCTCTGTTTCCTTCCCCATCTTGACCCCTTGGTGAAGTAATTCAACTCTGCCTTGTCCTCCTCTGTTGAGTCTCTTGCCTTTTTATCCCATTAAAAACATTGTCCATTTAAGCCTCAGACAGATTATTTCCACTGTTTTCTGCCTTAGCTCCTACTCATTTGCTGGAACTGGAGAAAATCACAAAACCATGCCAATAAGTTTGTTATATAATCTCAACTAGGCCATAACTCTAGCAAAGCAATCCCTTTATACCTTTCTAATTGATTCATTATCCCTTTTACCATGTCAGTTTTTCCAGTCCTCTTCATCCATCCTCAAAACTTCCAGTACTCTCTCTCTCCTCACCTTCTCAGCTCAGAATCTTGCCTCAAATTTCAGTGAAAAAAATGGAAGCCATTGACAGAAATCTCTCTCTTCTCCTCTGTTCCTCGTCTCATATCACACAGATGCTTTCTGCTACAATCTTTTTCTTTGCTCCTTCTTCACATGAAGAGTAGTCTTTCTCCTTGCCAAGAGTAGACCCTCTATATGCACAAATGATTCCCTTCCATCCCTTCTTCTCTAGAAGATTGACCTTGCTGTTGTATGACACCTAGACAGTATACCAAGGGCATGCCAGGAAACTGAATCACTTCATTTGAATTGTCTGATTCTGAAGATCACATGGCAGAATAAGATACCAGACAATGAAGTCTCTTTCTGGAACTAAATTGTCAAGCATTCAAACTCTACTGTAAAGAGTGCAACTGTGATGGGCTGGTCATGTTGTTCTAATGTCAAATGTACACTTGCCCTAAAGACTATTTTATGGAGAACTCACACAGGGGGCAAGCACTCATATGGTGGTCAGAAGAAGTGATACAAAGACTCTTTCAATATCTCTCTTAAGAACTTTGGGATTGATTGTGTGACATGGGAGACACCAGCACAGGACTGCCCCACATGGCATATCCTCATCAGAGAAGGTGATGTGCTCTTTGAGCAAAGCAGAATTAAAGCAGCTTAAAAGAAATACAAGATGTACAAATTTAGAGAATCTACCTCAAATGTTCACATGGACTATTTGTGCCAGACCTGTGGTAGAGCATTCTGAGATCATATTGGACTGATCAGCCACAGTCAGACACATTGTAACTTAACTCTAATATAGTAATATCATATTGGTCCTCTTTGAATGAAGGACAACATAACAGATTTACCAATTATTCTATCATTCTTACTTTCACTAATCTACAGCATCTTCCTGTATATTGTATGCTTCCCTACTACCTACAAATATTCCCATGTTTCCCCATTTAAAAAAAAAAACAACTTACTTGATTCATTCATCCCCACTAGTCATCATCTTCTATCTCTCTTCTCTTCATGGATAAACACCTTGAGAAACCCATCCAAAATGAGTACCTCAGTTTCCTTTTTTCTCACTCTCTTCTTAATTTTTGCAGTCAGGCTTCTCATCTCATCATTTAAATGAAATTATTCTCTCCAAAGTTACTAATGACCTCTTAAATGCCATATGCAATGACGTTTTCTCAATCCTCACATTTGTTGACCTCTCTGAAGAAGATGATGTACTTCACCCTTTTCCTTTTATACTCTCTTCTCTAGGTTTTTGTGACTGCTCTCTCCCAGTTTTATTCATACCTATATGACTGCTTTCTTCTTATTCTCATTTGGTGGAGCTTCAACCTGCTAACTACTTGTGTACCCTAAGGCTCCGTCTTTGGCCCTCTTCTTTTCTTCTCTACTATTCCACTTGATGTTCTCAGCAGTTACCATAGTTTCAACTATTGTGACAGTGAAGAGAATTTTCTGATTTATTTGTCTGGATATAATCTTTCTCTTGACTTCCAATTTTACATTTTCAATTGTCTTTTAGATATCTCAAGCTGGATGTCTCATAAACATCTTTTTTTTTGGGGGGGATGAGGCAATTGGGGTTAAGGGACTTGTCCAGGGTCATACAGCTAATAAGTGACAAGTACCAGAAGCCAAATTTGAACTCATGTCCTCCTGACTCCAGGGCCACTGTTCCATCTACTGCACCACCTATGCTGCCCCTCATAAAGATCTTAAATTCTCTATATCCAAAACTGAGCTCATAATCTTTCCCCAAAAATCTTTCCCTCCTTCCAAACTTCCATATTCTTGCTTAGAGGATCATCATTGTCCCAGTTACCCTAGATCTCGAACTACATGTAAATCCCTACTTCTCACTTTCTTACCCTAATTCCAATCTATTGTCAAATCCTATGTTTCTGTCTTTCTAACATCTCTCATTTATACCTCCTTCTCTCTTCTAACACTGTACCTACCCTCCTCCAATTCTCATCACTTCATGCCTGGATTGTTACAATAACCTCCCAATTAATTAGTCTCCCTCTCTCAAATTTCTCTCCGTACCAATCTGTCCTTCACTCAGCTGCCTAATTGATCTTCTTAAAACACAGATTTGAACATGTTACCTTCCCTATTCAATCAACTCCAAGGGCTTCCTGTTACCACCAGGATCAAATATAATATACTGTGTTCGACTTTTAATGCCCTTCATAACTTGGTCTTTTGTTATCTTTCCAATTTTCTTATACTCTATTCCTCTTCATATACTCTGTAAATCAGTGAAACTTGCCTCTTTGCTGTTCTTTGCCCATGATATTACATCTCCTGATTTGGGGTTTTCTGATTGCTCATCATGACTGGAATACTCTCTCCTCATCTCCACCTCCTAGTTTACTTGCTTTATTCAAGCCTCAGTTAAAGTACAATCTTCTGCAAGAAGCATTTCCTGATCATCCTTAATCTAAGTCCTTTACTCTGAGATTACCTGTAATTTGCCTTGTATATTTCTAGTTTGTACCTAGTTGTTTGCACATTGTCTTCCACCATTACATTGGGTCCTTCAATACGTCAGGGGTTCTTAGTCTTTGCTCAGTAAACATTTTATTTATTTTTTAATACTTTTAGAATTTTAGTATAATTCATTTCCTTTGTAACCCTGGTATTTTATTTTATGAACCTGATTTTGAGAAGAAATATAGAGAATTCACAAGATTGCCAAAGGGGATCTATGACATGAAAAATGTTAAGAAGCCCTGCTTTATTCAAAGACCCTCATGTTTAGTACTTAATTTAATACTGATCGCTTTCTCCTCTGTTACATTATTTGACCCTCCACTCTCTCTCTTTTTTTAAGGCAATTGGGGTTAAGTGACTTGCCCAGGGTCACACAGCTAGTAAGTGTCATGTATTTGGTCTGAGGTCATATTTGAACTCAGGTCCTCCTGACTGCAGGGCCACTGCTTTATCCACTGTGCCACCTAGCTGCCCCCATCCCTTCACTCTCTTAACATATATCAGACTCTTCTTTCTTTCTCCCTATACTTTTTTTTTCCACTTTGAAGACATTCCTTTATTTTAAGGATCACTTCATTCTGCTTGTTAATCTGGAGAGTGGAAAGATGATTTCTCATCCCTTTACATACTTCTGGAAGGAGACCGTCTGAACTTTGTGCAGAGGTTGCAATTGCTTTGTTGTGGCAGGATAGAAACTTCACATATTCTCTGAAATTCATTGCAAAATTCTCCTTTCTCTCCATAACTCCTGGAAATGAGGTCAGCAGTTAGAGTCAACTTTACTAACAGATCATGAGGCCAATGGCCAAACTTAAAGCCATCATTGTTTTATTTTTTCACTTGTGATGGGTAAGATAGCAAATTTTAATATAGTTTGTGAATGTGTCTCTGTTCAATTCAGTAAGATTGCTAGCCTATATAATTATCATCCTTTCTAATATTCACTAGTTCACAGAGATAATACATCTGATCCACACAATAATTATTTACTCTGAACTAATACATTGCTTGGGTTGTGGATCATATTTTCAATTTTCTGAACCTTCCCACAGCATGATTTCTTGTAGGCACTGGGCTGTGCTAATCTGCATGCTGAATTAAACCATTTTATTACTTTGTCTTTCTCTGCTTATTAGAGCTTTGAGTTGAGAGAACCAAGAAAGGTGGGCAGTCTGATTTGTTGAAGTTCATCTAAATGACTGAACTGTGCAGCAATGAATAAAAGACTATGCAGCTTGCATATGTATAAAACTATTTCTGAGGAAGCATGGAATTTTAGAGCATGACTTAGAATTTAGAGATGACTTCTCCCTCCAATTAAACTTTATTTATTTATCTATTTATTCATGCATTCATTTATTTATTTGTTTGTTTGTTCGTTTGTTTATTTATTTTAGCGTAAGTTGCCTGTAAAAGGAGAGGGAGATAGGAAGGTAGATTCATCATGGAAGGTGTTGAATTTGAGTTGTGGCTTTTTACATTAGGTAGTGGAGGAAACATTGAGAGTTTTTTGTTTGTTTTTGTAAGGAAGTGACATGATCAAAATGGAACTTTATTCATATTAATTTCCTCATGGTGTGCAGGATGGATTAGAGAGGAGAGAAACTGGAAATAAGAAGACCACAGGAAAATATGCCAAGATTTCAGGTTTAAGTGAATGAAAACCTGAGCTAAGTGATGGTATAGTATACAAGGGGGATTTGAAAGATATCAGAGAGAGGAATCAGTATTTTAGGGTCACTACTTAGATGTAGAAAGAGGTTAGAAGAATCAAGATAGTAACATTGATAGAGTTTTGGACTTGAAATCAGGAAGACAAGTACAAATCCCACCTTAGACACCAAATATCTATGTAATGTTGAATAAGTCACATAAAATCTCTCAATCTCTTCATCTATGTAATAGATGAATATATAATAATTCATATATATTATATATAATATGTAAAATATAATAATAATAGATGAATAATATTGAGAATCAAATAAAATATGTATAGTACTTTGAAAAACTTAAAACTATATATATATATATATATATATATATATATGTATATACACACACACATATATATGTTATCTATTGTTGTTATTGTTATGTGAGGGAGAAGTTGAAGTTAAAAATGATGCTAATATCTTGAACCTCCCTGACCAGGATAGTGATGATGATATAATTTATGGAAACTGTGCTCTGGTTATGACCTGTTATTTAATTGATATTGGGAATTTCCAGAGAGGAAACACCCTCTGTCAAATGTAATCCCACTTCTTAGCTATGAATTATATTTTTAGAAAGCTGCTCACAGTAACAAAGTCAGTATATGTTAGAGTTAAGACTTTAACCTAGCTCTTCCTAACTCTAAAATTTGCTCTATCTATTTTACCATATTGCCACTTGAATTAGAAAATGATGTCAGCATGCAAAGGAAAGTAGCTTAGCTGTACCTAGCTGTATTATAAAGCATCACTAATCAAAACTATTTGCTACTGCCTAAGAAATAGAGTGGTGGATCAGTGGAATAGGTGAGGTACAAAAGACACCATTGTAAATTACTATAGTAATCTACTGTTAGATAAACCCAAAGACTCTGGCTTCTGGGATAAGAGCTCACTATTTTATAAAAAAAAAAAAAAGCCTTTCTGGGAAAACTTGAAAACAGTATGGCAGAAATTAGGCATAGAATAACATCTCACACAGTATAACAAGATAAGGTCAAAATGGGTCTATAATTTAGACATAAAAGTTGATACCATAAGCGAATTAGGAGAGCAAGGGATAGTTTACCTGGCAGATCTGTGGAGAAGAGAAGAATTTATGACCAAACAAGAAAGAGAGAACATTATGAAATGCAAAATAGGTAATTTTGATTACATTAAATTTTAAAACTTTTGCATAAACAAAGCCAATGCAACCACAATTTGAAGGGCAGCAGAAAGCTGGGAAACAATTTTTATAGCCAGTGTTTCTGATAAAAGCCTCATTTCTCACATATATATATATATATATATACATATATATATATATATATATATGTATACATATATATATATACATATATATATATATACATATATATACATATATATATGTATATATATGTATATATATACATATATATATATATACATATATATATACATATATATGTATATATATATATATATATATATATACATATATATATATATATATATATATATATATATATATATATATATATGCAATTGAATCTAATTTAAAAGAATACAAGTCATTCCCCTAATTGAGAAATGGTCAAAGGATATGAACAGGTGGTTTTCAGAGGAAGAAATTAAAGCTATTCATAATCATATGAAAAAATTCTCTAAATCACTATTGGTTAGGGAAATGTAATTAAAACAACTCTGAGGTACCACCTCATGCCTATCAGATTGGCTAATATGACAGAAAAGGAAAATGATAAATTTTGCAGAAGTGGGAAAATTGGGACACTAATATATTGTTGGTGGAATTGTGAACTGATCCTGTTATTTTGGAGAGCAATTTGGAACTATGCCCAAAGGACAATAAAATTGTGCATACTCTTTGATGCAGCTATATTATTACTAGATCCCAAAGAGATCAGAAAGAATGGAAAAGAACCCACATGTACAAAAATATTTATAGCAGCTTTTTATTTTTCTGGTAGCCAAGAATTGGAAATTGAGGGTATGCCTGACAATTGGGTAATGGCTGAACAAATTGTGGTATATGAATGCAACGAAATACTATTATGCTATAAGAAATGATGAGCAGGCAGATTAAAACAAAAACCTTGGAAAGACTTACATGAACTGATGCTGAGTGAAGTTAGCAGAACCAGGAGAACATTGTACACAGTAACAGTAACAGTGTGCATGATCATCTATGATAGACGTATCTCTTCTCAGCAATACAATGATCTAAGACAATTCCAAAAGACTCATGATGGAAAATGCTATACACATCCAGAGAAAGAACTATCGAGTCTGAATGCAAATCAAAGCATACTATTTTTTCTTTTTTTTCTTTCTCATGTTTTTTCCCTTTTGTTCTGAATCTTCTTTCACAACATGACTAATATGGAAATATGTTTAACATGATTGTACATGTATAGCCTATATCAGATTACTTGCTGTCTTGGGGGTAGGAGGTAGGGAGGGAGAAAAAAATGGAACTCAAAATCTAATAAAAATGAATGTTGAAACTATCTTTACATGGAATTGAAAAAGTATTGTAGGGGAAAAAAAGGAAAATGATGTCAAATTATAGTGACCAAGCTTTTCTCAAGAAAGAGAAATAAAAAGGTAAACCTCTGCATCTTTACAGAGGTTAAGATTATGTGTATAGAATTCTTCTCCAATCTGCCTTTTGACCTCATCACTCAGCTGAAATTGCTCTCAACAAAGTTTTCAATGAACTCTTAATTACTAACCTGAATACACCTTTTCAATCCTCAATCTTCCTTATGTTTCTGTAGGATTTGGAGATGTTGACCACTTTCTCCATCTCGACACTCTTTTCTCTGACTTTTCATGACACTTTCTCTACTGGTTCCACTTCCACTTGTGTGACTCTTTTTTCTCATTGTCCTTTTGCAAAATCTTCATTCATGTTGTTTCCATTAACTGTGGATGTTTCCTCAAAGCTCTAACCTAGGTCTTCTTCTCTTCTTTCCAAATGTTTTCTCACTTGCTGATCTAATCATTACCTATAGGATCAATTAATATCCCCCATACAAGTGACTCTGAGATCTATATATTCAGCCCTGTTCTCTCTACTGAACACTGGTCCCACATCAAAATCAAGCTATTTGAAATTTTAAACTGGATGCCCCAGAATCTCAAGCTCAACTGATCAAGAACAAGACCACCACCACCACCAACAACAACAAGAAATACCTCATTATCTTTATATTGTAGCTCATGCTTATTCTGAACTTCTTCATTGATATTGAGGGTACCATCACCCTCTTAGTCACCCAGATTCAAAACCTCACTGTCAACAATTCTCAACTTCACATTCTTATAAACACCATGTATCTAATGAGTTGTCAAATCTTGTCATTTCATTCCCACAATATCTGTTCTTGCATATATTATTTCTTCACTATTCATGTAGCCATCATCCTAGATTAGGCCTTCATAACTTCTTGCCTGGAGTATTATAATAGCCTCCTATTTCTCCATCTTACTTTATGCTTCTTCATGCTGTCATCGATCCTCTAAACAGCCACTGAGGTGTTTTCCTAAAGTGAAGTTTGCTCTTTTCCCCTTCATACTCAATAATCTCTCAAAGATAAAGTAACAGCTCCTTGGTATTTAAAGCTCTTCACAATCTTCACTTTTCTTACTTTTCCTTCCTTCTTACACACTATTCCCCTCTGTAATCTGCCCCTCTATAATACTGTGTTCTATCAGGGGAAATGGCATATACAATTATGTGCAAAACATAATCAAATGGATGTGTGATCTTAAGGATTCAAGAGTTTTCTCCCACTGTGTAGATGGCAACACATTCATCCCTATTTTGTGTCTCATCCATGTTCTGCCACAAAGATCATGGTAGGGGTTTACCTATTATACTAGAGGTCTTCCCCACTTTCTCTTGGCTTTGGGATGGTAGCAGAGGATCACTTTGGCCATTAACCTATTATTGCATGCTCTAGCCACATCGGGAGCCCCTACTCTCTTTCTGGCATGTAACTGTAGGGTAAATTCTTTTATTCCTGTACTTTCTTCGTAGGTCCTCATTGGTTAATATGCTGTAAGAAAGTAATGGCTTTAGAGAAAACTAGTAAGATTTGTATGAACTGATGAAAATGAAGTAAGCAGAAAAAGCAGAACAATTTACACAATAACAGTATTTCAAAGATAAAAAATTTTGAAAGACTTGAAACAACTGATCAATTCAATGAAAAATCATAATTCCAGTGGACTGATGATGCTATTCACCACCTGAGAGTCAATGAAAACAGTGTGTATCAGTAAGCACATATCTTTATTTTTATTTATTTTAATTTATCAGCAATCACTTCCATATGCTTTTGAGTTTAAAACTTTTCTCCCCTTTCCTCCCCACTACCCTCCTCAAGATGTCTCACAATCTGATACAGGCTATACAAATACATTCCTATTAAACATATTTCAGCATTAGTGATGTTGTAAGTAAGAATTAGAACCAATAGGAAGAACCACCAGAAAGAAGAAACACAACTCAACAGAAGAGGAAAAAAGTAGCAAATAGTGTGCTTCAATTTGCATCCAAATTCCATAATTCTTTCTTTGGATGTAGATAGCATTTTCCATCACAAGGCATCTGGAGATGTCTTAGATCCTTATATTGCTGGGAAGGGTTAAGTTTATCAATGTTAGTCATTGCACAATGTGGCTGCTATTGTGTACAATATTCTCTTGGTTCTGCTCACTTCCCTCAGCATCAGACCACACAAGTCTTTCCAGGTTTTCTTTGTGTTTTCTTTTTCTTTTTTTATTCTTTTTTATTTCTTTTTCAAAAATGAATTTATTTATTTCTACTTTTCAACATTCACTTCCTCAAGATTTTGAGTTCCAAGTTTTCTCCCCATCTCATCCCTCCCTCCACCCCAAGATGGCTGCATTCTGTATACTCCTTCCACTAATCTGGCCTCCCTTCTATCTCTCCCCTTGCCCTTGTCTTATCCCCATACCCCTTCTATTTTCCTGTACGCCAGTATTTAAGTCAATATTCCATTTCCCATATTTCTTATTTCCCAGTTGCATGTGAAAACAATTTTTTTAACATGTGTTTTTAAAACTTTGAGTTACAAATTCTCTCCATTCCTTCCTCCCAAACCACCCTCATTGAAAAGGTAAGCAACTCAATACAGGTTATACATGTGTAGTCATGCAAAACACTTCCATAGTAGTCATGTTGTGAAAAACTAAGCATATTTCCCTTCATCCTATCTGGCTCCCCATTTATTCTATTCTGTCTTTTGACCCTGTCCCTCCTCAGAAGAGTTTGCTTCTGATTATTTCTTCCCCCAATCTACTCTGCCCTCTATTATCCCCTTGCTCTCTTGTCCCCTTCCCCCATTATTTTCCTGTAGGGTAAGATAGATTTCCATACTCAATTATGTTATTCCCTCCTTTAGCCAAATCCTATGGGAAAAAGATTCACTCATTAACTCTCACCTTCCCCAATTTCCCCTCCACTGTAAAAGCCTTTTCTTCTCTGTTTTATGTGAGATAATTTATCCCGTTCTACCTCTCCCTTTTTCCTTCTCTCAGTATAATTCTCTCTCACCCCTAAATTTTATTTTCCAGATATCACCCCTTCATCTTCAACTTACCCTGTGCCTTGTATCTGTCTATCTATCTATCTATCTATCTATCTATCTATCTATCTATCTATCCATATAATTTTTTCCCTCTCGCTACCCTAATACTGACAAAAGACTCATGAGTTACAAATATCATCTTTTCATGCAGGAATGTAAACAATTCAACCTTAATAAGTCTCTTATGATTTCTGTTTCCTGTTTACCTCTTCATGTTTCACTTGAGTCTTATATTTGAAAATTGAATTTTATATTCAGCTCTGATATTTTCATCAAGAATGCTTGGAAGTTCCCTATTTCACTGAATGACCATTTTTTACCCTGAAGAATTATATCAGTTTTGCTGGATTGGTGATTCTTGGTTGTAATCCTGTCTCCTTTGTCCTCTGGAATATTATATTCCAAGCCCTGTAGTCCTTTAATGCAAAAGCTGCTAAATCTTGTGTTATCCTGATTGTGTTTCCACAATACTTGAATTGTTTCTTTCTGGCTGCTTGTAATATTTTCTCCTTGACCTGGGAACTCTGGAATTTGGCTAACAATATTCCTAGGAGTTTTTCTTTGGGGATCTCTTTCAGGAGGTGATAGGTGGATTGTTTCCATCTCTATTGTACTCTCTGGTTCTAAAATATCAGGGTAGTTTTCCTTGATAATTTCTGGAAAGAAGATGTCTAGGCTCTTTTTTTTTGATCATGGTTTCAGATAGTCCAATAATTTTTAAATTTTCTCTCCTTGATCTATTTTCCAGGTCAGTTGTTTTTGCAATGATATATTTCACATCATCTTCAATTTTTTTCATTCTTTTGGATTTGTTTTACTGTGTCTTAATTTCTCATAAAGTCACTAGCTTCCAATTAGTCTATTTTAATTCTTAAGGAAATATTTTCTTCAGCAAGCTTTTGGACTTCCTTTTGCATTTGGCCAACTTGGTTTTTAGGACATTCTTCTCCTCATTGGCTTTTTGGACCACTTTCGCAATTTGGGTTAGGTTATTTTTTAAGGTGTTATTTTCTTCAGTATTTTTGGGGGTCTCCTTTAGCAAGCTGTTGACTTGTTTTTCATGATTTTCTTGCATCACTGTTTTTCTTCTACTTTTCTTACTTCCTTCTCAAAATCCTTTTTGAGCTCTTCCATGGCCTGAGACCAATTCACAGTTTTTTAGAGGCTTTGGATGTAGTAGCTTTGAGTTTGTTGTCTTCTTCTGGTTGTATGTTTTGATCTTCTTTGTCACCAAAGTAAGATGACATACTCTGACTCTTTTTGTGCTGCTTGCTCACAATCCCAGCCAATTACCTGAGTTATAAACTCTTTGTTAAGGTAGGGGTCTGTTTCCATTTGGAGAATGTACTGTCCCAAGCTTCAGAGGTTTTGTGGAGCTGGGTTTTTAAATTTTTTTAATATAAATTTATTTATTTTTAGTTTTCAACATTTACTTCCAAAAGATATCGAGTTCCAAATTTTCATACCATCTCACACCTGCCCCCATGCCAAGGTGGCATACATTCAAAATACCCCTTTACCTAGCCTGCCCTCTCTTCTATCTCTCCCCCCATTCTCTTATCCCCTTCCAATTTTATTTTCCTGTAGGGCAGGATAAACTTCTGTACCCCATTTCCTATATTTCTTATTTCTCATTTGCATGTGAAAACATTTTTTTAAACATGTGTTTTTAAAATTTTGGGTTCTAAATTTTCTCCCTTCCTCCCTCCCCACCCACACTCATTGAAAAGGCAAGCAACTCAATATAAGTTATACATGTTAAGTTATGCAAAACACTTCCATAGTAGCCATGTTGTGAAAAAATAACTCTATTTCCCTTAGTCCTATCCTGCCCCCCATTTATTCTACTCTTTCTTTTGATCCTGTCCCTCCTCAGAAATATTTGCTTCTGATTATCCCCTTTCCCAATCTTCCCTCCTCTCTATCATTCCCCTGCTCTCTTGTCCCCTTCTCCCCCTATTTTCCTGTAGGGTAAGACAGATTTCCATATCCAATTGAATGTGTATGTTATTCTCTTCTTAAGCCAAATACTATGCGAATAAGATTCACTCATTCCCTCTCACCTTCCCTTATTTCCTTTCCACTGTAAGTCTTTTCTGTTTTTTTGTGAGATAATTTAACCCCATTCTACCTCTCCCTTTCTTCTTCTCCTAGTATAATCCTCTCTCATCCCTTAATTTTATTCTCCAGATATGACCCCTTAATCTTCAACTCACCCTGTTCCCTCTATCTATCTATCTATCTATCTATCTATCTATCTATCTATCTATCTATCTATCTATCCCTACATATAATTTTTTCCCTCCAACTACCCTAATACTGACAAAAGGTCTCATGAGTTAAAAATATCATCTTTCCATGTAAGAATGTATACAGTCCAACCTTAATAAGTCTCTTATGATTTCTCTTTCCTGTTTACCTCTTCATGTTCCACTTGAGTCTTGTATTTGAAAGTCAAATTTTCTATTCAGCTTTGGTCTTTTCATCAAGAATTCTTGAAAGTCCTCTATTTCACTGAATGACCATTTCTTCTCCTGAAGGATTATACTCAGTTTTGCTGGGTAGTTGATTCTTGGTTGTAGTCCTATCTCCTTTGCCCTCCAGAATATTAAATTCCATGCCCTGTGGTCCTTTAATGTAGAAGCTGCTAAATCTTGTGTCATCCTGATTGTGTTTCCACAATACTTGAATTGTTTCTTTCTGGCAGCTTATAATATTTTCTCCTTGACCTTGGAACTCTGGAATTTGGCTACAACATTCCTAGTTTCCCTTTGGGGATCTCTTTCAGGAGGTGATCAAGGGATTCTTCACATTTCTATTTTGCCCTCTAGTTCTAAAATATCAGAGCAGTTTTCCTTGATAATTTCTTGAAAGATGATGTCTAAGCTCTTTTTTTGATTATGGCTTTCACATAGTCCAATTATTTTTCAATTATCTCTCCTTGGTCTAATTTCCAGGTCAGTTGTTTTTCCAATGAGATATTTGACATTGTTTTCTATGTTTTCATTCCTTTGGATTTGTTTTACAGTGTCTTGATTTCTCATAAAGTCACTAGCTTCCAATTGGTCTATTCTAATTTTTAAGGAAGTATTTTCTTCAGTAATCTTTTGGACTTCCTTTTCCATTTGGCCAATTTTGCTTTTTAGATAGTTCCTGTCCTCATTGGCTTTTTGGACCTCTTTTTGCCATTTGGGTTAGGCCATTTTTTAAGGTGTTATTTTCTTCAGTATTTTTGGGGGTCTCCTTTAGCAAGCTGTTGACTTGTTTTTAATGATTTTCTTGCAGCACTGTCATTTCTCTTCCCAGTTTTTCCTCTACTTCTCTTACTTACTTCTCAAAATCCCTTTTGAGCTCTGCCAAGGCCTGGGACTGATTCACATTTTTCTTGGAGTCTTTGGAGGTAGGAGCTTTGGCTTTGTTGTCTTCTTCTGGTTGTATATTTTGTTCTTCTTTGTCACCAAAGTAAGATAATATAGTCTGACTCTTTTTGCACTACTTGCTCATAATCCCAGCCAATTACTTGAGTTTTAAACTCTTTGTTAAGTTAACAGTCTGCTTCCAATGTGCAGAATTAACTGTTCCAAGCTTCAGAGGTTTGTACAGCGGTTTTCAGAGACCCTTGTAGGGACCTGGAAAGTTTCAGTTCTTTCAAGGTAGTATGATAAGGGGCGAGGCGTTTACTCCTTTCCTGGCCTGTGCTGTGGGCTATGAGTGACCACAAGCACTCTTTTCTCTCTTGGAACTATAAGAAGGAACTTCTCTTCACCACAACTACAAGCTCCACCATGCCAGCACTCCTCCTTGCTGCAGGCTCACCACCCAGAACTATGACCCAGATCCAAGCACGGGCAAAGCAAGAGAATCCTGAATTAGCAAAGAGATCTTTGCAATCCCTCTACAACCAGCCACTTGATTCCCCCTCAGTCTGTAGACCAGAAGCTCAGGAAGCAGCCCCTGCCCTGGGGCAGGGCTAGGGACTAGAGCTCAAACCACCACACTTCTCTGCTTCTCCCTCTCTGCTGAGACACAGACTTTTCACCCTGACCTTCTAAGTTTTTTTTTTACTGTTGGTTTGAGAGTTCTGGAAACCATGATAACTACCCTTGATTCATTCCTCTGAGGCCTGCTTTGCCTGCCCACCCATGCCAAACTATGCTCCTCTCCCAGCCCTGCGCAATATACCTTTCAGATCAACCATCCAAGTTGTCTTGGGCTGGAAATTTTTTTCACTCTGTCTTTGTGGGTTCTGCTGCTTTAGAACTTGTTTAGAGCCATTTTTTATAGGTATTTGGAGGGGTTTGGGGGAAAGCTCAAGCAAGTCACTGCTTTTACTCCTCCATCTTGGCTCTGCCCCTATTTCTCTTTCCAGGTTTTTCTGAAGTCAGACTCTTCATCATTTCTTAGAGCACAATAGTATTCCATTGTATTCATATACCACAACTTGCTCAGACATTCCCCAATTGATGGGCATCCTCTCAATTTCCAATTTTTTGCTACCACAAAAAGAGCTGCTATAAATAATTTGGTACATGTGGGTCCTTTTCCCATTTGTATGATCTCTTTGGGAATTAGCCCTAGAAGTGCTATTGCTGGGTGAAAGGGTATGCAAATTTTATAACCCTTTGGGAATAGTTCCAAATTGCTTTCCAAAATGCTTGGATCATTTCACAACTCCACCAACAATGCATTAGTGTTTCATTTTTCCCACATCTTCTCCAACATTTATCATTTTCCTGTTTTGTCATCTTGGTCAATCTGATAGGTGTGATGTGGTACCTCAGAGTTGTTTTAATTTGCATTTTTCTAATCAATAATGATTTAGAGCATTTTTTCATATGGCTATAGATGGCTTTAATTTCTTCATCTGAGAGCTGTCTGTTCATATCCTTTGACCATTTATCAATTGGGGAATGACTTGTATTCTTATAAATTTGACTTAATTCTCTATATATTTTAGAAATGAGGCCCTTATCAGAGACACTGGCTGTAAAAAATATTTCCCAATTTTCTACCTTCCTTCGAATCTTAGTCGCATTGGCTTTGTTTATGCAAAAACTTTTCAATTTAATTTAATCAAAGTTATCCATTTTGCTTTTTGTAATGTTCTTTATCTCCTCTTTGGTCATGAATTCTTCTGTTCACCATAGATCTGATAGGTAAACTATTCCTTGCTCTCCTAGTTTGCTTATACTGTCAGCCTTTATATCTAAATAATGAACCCATTTTGGCTTCATTTTGGTATATGGTGTGAGATTTTGATGAATGCCTAGTTCCTGCTCAACTCTTTTCCAGTTTTCTCAGTAGTTTTTTTTGAAAGAGTGGGTTCTTCTTATCACAGAAGCGGGGGTCTTTGGGTTTATCCAATAATAGTGTACTATAGTCATTGACTACTGTGTCTTGCATACTTAATCTATTCCACTGATCCACCACTCTTTTTCTTAGCCAGTACCAAGCAGGTTTGATGATTGCTGCTTTATAATACAATTTAAGATCTGGAATGGTGAGGCTACCTTCCCCTGCATTTCCTTTTATTAGTTCCCTTGATGTTCTGGACCTTTTGTTCTTCCAAATGAATCTCATTATTTTTTCTAACTCTATAAAATAATTTTTTGGTAGTTTGGTGTGACACTGAATAAGTAAATTAGCTTAGGTAGAGTTGTCATTTTTATCATATTAGCTTGTCCTACCTATGAGCAACTGATGTTTTCCCAATTATTTAGATCTGATTTTATTTGTGTGAAAAGTGTTTTGTAATTGAAGCACATATCTTTAGATCTGACCAACGTGGGAATTTGTTTTGTTTCACTGTGCATATTTCATATGAATATTCTTTTTCCTCTCTTGAAAGTGGGTAGGAAGAAGAGAAAATAAGTGCTTGTTGATTGAAAATTGTTTTTAATTATGCTGCATCCTGCTCAAATACATCACGAACCTTTACATTGAATTTGGTGTGATACTCCTAAAAAGATCAGTTATTTTATTCGAGAAATAAATGAAATAGTGGATGTCTAGAGATGTAAAAATTTTAACTTGGAGGATCACTCTTGGGAGGGTATTGAACATTTGTTTAGGTAATCATTATCAGTATGTCTTTCTGATTTGGAAAATATTCTTTTTGAGTCTTTCACGCTTATCCATTGTGAAGTGAGAGATGTATTTGCAAGTTTTCAATAATTTATTATATATATATTAGCTGTCAAGATTTTCTGTCATATGTTTCATGGTTATTTTATATCTTCTTTTTCTTTTGATGATATCATTTTTGTTTGACAGAAAAAATGTTTCAAATCATTTGAACACAACTATTTTGAGTTTAATGATGTTATCTATATTTCACAGAAATAAATCCATCTTATTTCTATAAATGATGTAAATATAGTATTTAAGTATCTTCCAGCTTTTTAAAATGTCTGTGTGCCTGAGTCATTGAATTCATGACATATAACTTGTCATATGTGCATCTAAATCTATTTTTTTGCTGAATTTCAGAACAATTTTCCCATACACATTTAATTAATAATGACTCCTTTGTCCACTGATTATTTTTAAAGATACTTTGGTTGGCCTGTAACATAAGGGAAGGAAAATAATGTAGAATAAGCCTGGAAAAATAGTTTGGAAATGATTTGGAAAAGCAAATTTCAAATAAGAGAGTTTGCTTTTGAATGTAGGGAAGTGATGGTCACCTAACTTCTCTGGACTTCAATTTCCTCATCTTTGAAATGAGATAGTTGGATTACATGACTTTTAGCTTCAATCATGCCATTCCTTAGTCAGCAAGTTAATATTGCAATGTTGCTTGAACTTTTTTTCTTAGATTATTAATTCACATTTTTTCAAGTAATTGTTTCCATAAATTATTAACAACAGCTTATAGCATTATAAAATTATCAGTCTTGATTTGAAAGAGTACTTAGAGAACTTCTAGTCCAGCCTATTCATTTTATGGATAAGGAAACTCAGACCCATCAAGATAAATACTTGAACCCACAGCCTCTGACTCTAGAGTCTGCTATAGGCTATTGAAAAACAAAACAAAGAAAGGGAGAATGACTTTACATTCCCAGATTTTAAAACATTTCAAAAGGAGTTATCATGAAAACAATTTGACATTAATAAAAATAGACAAAAAGATGGAACAGAATAAAGATCTAGACAGCCAATCTCCTGCACACAAAAGATTCATATTTGGTAAACATATAGAAAATAAAACTGGGGGAAAGAGTCATTATTTGACAAATATATTTGGGAAAATTTACAAGCAATTTAGTAGGAAATAGACTTGTACCAACATATCACATCATATACTTCAGTGAATTTCAGTTTTATGATGTGTGTGTGTGTGCATGAACATTTAAATGTGTGTCTGTGTGTGTGTGTGTGTGTGTGTGTGCACGTGTGTGTGTCTGTGTTTAAACTGGGAGGAAATGAAATAGTATACTTATCTCAACTGTAAATATGACATGACCTTGCTTCCATTAAAAACAAAAGACAACGTGAAGAACAAGATAATTTTTGTTTGGTTATATTAAAATAAAAATTCTGCCTAACAGCATCAATACAATTTAAATAAAATACTAGACTCTAAAGTATTTTTGGAAGGTGTGACAGAGAAAAATTGACATTTAGAATATATTGAAAATTGTTAAATTGTATAATTAGCTTTCGGTCCAAACTGAATAAATGGCTAAGGGCTGCAAACTTTATTTTTGAAAGAAGAAAGATAAATTGTTCAAAATTACCTGATAAAAAGCTCAACCTTGGTAATGACTAAAGAAGTGAAAATTTTAAAAAAAAATGCTTGGAAAAACTGCCTTTTTGATTATGGAAATCTCAAACTGGGGGGACAATGGCAATACTAAGAGGAGAAGAATCACAATGTAGTAACAATGTTTTTTAAATAAATAGAAAAGGTTAAGTAAATGTGTGTGTGTGTGCGTGTGTGTGTGTGTGTGTGTGTGTGTGTGTGTGTGTGTGTGTGTGTGTAGGTCAGAGGCAATAGGTTAGGACAAGTGGTGGCAGTCTATGCTTCCAATAGAAGGAGAAAGCCTCACTAAAATTCCTGTTCTGCTATTGATAATAGAAAAACAAACAAGCTAAATAACTTCCTTGAGAGCTCAATCTGGGTGTGTGAGAATTGTGGGAATTAAGTGAACCACATTAACTCCATCTTGTGACTCAATTCTGGACTCATTTTTCTTTCTATTCCATGATTGGTCTAGTGCAATTTCTATCTTGTTATAAAACTTTATTCAGTTATGTGAATCATTAAAACACACACACACACACACACACACACACACACACACACACCCTAAAACAAAACAAAACAAAACAAAACAAAAACTTCTTTGAATTGTTTGAATCTAGCACTGCATGGCTGGGAAGCTGGACCTTTCTCTGTTGCTTAGAGACCCTTTCTAAGGAGGTAGGTTATGCTGCCAGAAACTTAGTCAGATACGAAGATTGATCCAAGGAGTTTCCAACATTTACATAACTCAATCAACCCATACATTTTATCTGAAAACTGACCCTGTACTGGTCAGTTACTGTTTCCTTGTTTCTTTGAATACAAATACTTGGGAGAGAGTTACCTCTTCTTCTGATTTTAGGGACTTGTACCCTGTTTGCTCTCCCCTTCCCAACTTAGTCTGTTTACTTTCCTACAACCAGAGATAAAATTACTTAATCTTCTTTCCTGGTTTATGTCATATCAATTGTTTTCTTTTAGTGCATAAAAATCTCTCTCCCTATATGCAAAGTCCACTGCCAAGCTGAGGAGGTCTGGTCCCAATTTGTTTTGCAATTAGCATGCACTGCTTGATAAATTGGTATGTTCAGAAGCACCAATCTTTGTTTCCTCAGTTATTTCAGGTTTCACCCATCAGAGGTGGAAGCTTCAATGGGTCAGTCCAATGCAATCTCTTTCATATGAAAATGAGATATATAGTTTTCCTCTAAGAACCAGTTTGGCAGTTTAATTTTGCATAACTGGTATTATCCAATGGATCAAAATTTTGGGCTACACCAACCATTAAGACAAATATCTATGTTCTATTCCCGGGGTGGAAAAAATGGTCACTACATATATGAAGCCAAGAAAGCCCTATATGAAACCTTTTTTCAATGCACTTTCCTGTATAAACTCTTCTGCAAGTTTCCTGTGTCTGAAACCTCACCCCATCACAATGGCAAAAATAACTAAAGAAAAAAAAAACTCAGTGGTGGTAGGGTTGCTTAGAAATAGGCACATTCATTCATTACTGCTGGAATTGAAAACTTGTACAATCTATTTGAAAAACAATCTCTGAGTTTACAATTGATGTTACAAAAAAATTCATAACTTTGAACCAATAATTCCATTGTTGGGAATATACTCTTAATGTTACCAAAAACATTTTTTTTAAAAAAGAGCTGTCTATTAAAAGGTTTCCATAGCATTGTTATCTGTCAATATAAAAACAAACAAAAATTATAAGCAATCTAATTGACCAACAATAGGGTAGAAATAAATAAATTATAATACATTAGTGTTATGAGAGAATGTGTACTATATTGAATGAAGAGCTGGTCACAGAGTCAGTAAAATCTGAGTTTCAATCCCCCTTCTGATACATAATAGCTATATGATCCTGGGCTAGTCACTTAACTTCTAAGTGCCTCAGGTCAACCTTTGAGACTATAAATTGCCAAGAAACTACTGATGGACAAAGCAAACTCCTCACTGGATACTCCGTATATAAGATTACAAATGAAGTACAAAAGTGTCAGTAATTTTATGGAATACAATACCAGTTGAAGGCAGCTAGGTGGTACAGTTGGTAAGAATGCTCAGCCTGAAGTCAGGAAGACTGGTCTTACTGAGTTCAAGTCTTACCTCAGACACTTACTAGCTGCATAACCCTGGAAAAGTCACTTAACCTTCTTTGCTCATATATAAATGATCTGAAAAAGGAAATGACAAACCATTTCTATATTTTGTCAAGAAGAATCAGACACAATTGAACAACAAAATACAATTGAAATGATTTTATGTAGGATATAAAATTATGTGACTATCTTTGTTAAATAATATGAAGCAGAAAAAAAGAAAGAAAAAATAAGGAGAGAGAGAGAGAGAGAGAGAGAGAGAGAGAGAGAGAGAGAGAGAGAGAGAGAGAGAAACGCATCCCTACATAAAGAAAACTCAATTGAATGAATGGACAAAGAATTCTAATTAAGACTCAGAGGAGAATAAGGTTCAAACAATGATCATCTGCCTCCCTTCTTTCCCTCTACTGTAATAGGTTTTTGTGCCTTTTCCTGTAAGGTAATTTACCTTTGTCTGCCTCCTTCTTTCATTTTCTCCCAGTACATTTCTTTAGTTAGATCAGATTAATCCACTTACTTAGATCCATTTAACCCACTTGATTAGATTTTTTTTGTCATTACATCAAAGTCAATTAAACCACCCCCTCTACGTATACCCCTTTAAAATGGTGTAATAACAATACAGTTGTAAAGAGTTACAAGTGTCATCTTCCCTTGGAGGGATGTAAACAGTTTTTCCTTATTAATAACATCTTGTTGTTTTTTTCTGTCTTGTTTACTTTCTTATGTCTCTCTTGAGTGTTGTATTTGAAGATCAAATTTTCTATTGAGCTCTGGTCTTTTTATTAGGAATGTTTGGAAGTCCCCTGTTTTGTTGAATGTCCATCTCCTCCCCTGAAAGATTATGGTCATTTGTACTGGGTGGTTGATCCTTGATTGTAATCCAAGCTCCTTTGCCTTATGGAATATCATACTCCATGCCCTATGATCTTTTAATGTAGAAGCTGCAAGGTCTGCATAATCCTGACTGTGGTTCCATGATATTTAAATTGTTTCTTTCTATAGTATTTTCTTGCAGTACTTGCAGTATTTTCTGTATGATCTGGTAATTTTGAAATTTTGCTACTATGTTCCTTGGCATTTTCAGTTTGGTATCTCTTTCAAGAGGTGATCAGCGGATTCTTTCTATGGCTATTTTACCCTCTAGTTCTAGGACCTCAGGGCAGTTTTCCTTTATGATTTCCTGGAAGATACTGTCCAGGCTCTTTTTTACATGATGATTTTCCGGTAGACCAATAATTTTTAAATTGTCTCTCCTGAATCAATTTTCTAGGTCAGTTGTTTTACCAATGAGATATTTTATGTTTTCATTTATTTTTTCATTCTTTTGTTTCTGTTTGACATATTCTTGCTCTCTCATAGAGTCACTACCTTCCATTTGCCCAATTGTAATTTTTAATAAATGGTTTTCTTCTATTAGATTTTGTACCTCATTTCCAGTTGGCCCATTTTATTTTTTAAGGATTTCTCTTCAGTGAATATTTGTGTCTCCTTTTCTGTTTGGCCAATTCTGCTTTTTAAGGAGTTGCTTTCTTCAGTTAATTTTTGTTCTTTCTTTTCCAAGCTGTTGATTCTCTCTTGCATACCTCTCATATTTCCCAATTTTTTTTCCATCTTATTTGACTTTTAAAATACTTCTTGAGCTCTTCCGAGAAGGCTTTTTGAGTTTCAGACCAGTTCATATTCATTCCCTTTTGAGGTTCCAGATGTGCATTTGTTGACAATGTTGTCCTCTTCAGAATTTCTGCCTCGATCTTCACTGTTGCCATAATAAGAATCTATGGTATATTTATTTTTGCTCATAGTGTTGGATTATTTCCTGTCCTTCAAAGATTGTGCTCTTCTGCTGGGGAGCAGGAAGCACTGACCCAAACTTCTTGTGCTTGGGGCCAAGGGATTGATCACTGGCTTTGTGTGCTGGGTCCTCAACTGCTGGCAATTAGAGGCTGTAGGGTTCTGACGGGTTACCTGGTGTTGAGATGGAATCAGCGATACTGGAACTCTAGGGGTAGGATTGGGTTTTCTGGCCCCTGGAGGTTCCCTGCTCACCCTGGCCTTTCCTTTCACTTTCTTCAGCTCCTGTCAGATGGATGTTTGCTATAGTGGGATGTTTCTCCACTTGGGGCTTTCCCCCTTGTACCCCAGCTTCTGGAATAAGAACTCACTATTTGACAAAAACTTCTTGGAAAACTGGAAAAGAGTAAGGCAGAAACTAGGCATAGAAAAAAATTTCACACAATATAGCAAAATAAAGTCAAAATAGGTTCATGATTTAGATATAAAGGCTCACACTATAAGCAAACTGGGAGAGCAAGGAATAGTTTACCTTTCAGATCTATGGAGAACAGAAAAATTCATGACCAAACAGGAGATAGAGAACATTGTGAAATGCAAAATGGATAATTTTGATTACACTAAATTGAAAAGCTTTTGCACAAACAAAACTAAAGCAACCAAGATTAGGAGGGAAGTAGAAAACTGAGAAAGAATTTTTTACAACCAATGTCTCTGATAAGGATGTCATTTCTAAAATATATACAGAAATAAATCAAATTTGTAAGAATACAAGTCATTCCCCAGTTGATAAATCATCAAAGGATATGAACAGGCAGTTCTCAAAGGAAGAAATTAAAGCCATCTATAGCCATATGAAAAAATTCTCTAAATCATTATTGATTAGAGAAATGCAAATCAAAACAACTCTGAGGTACCACATCACACCTATCAGATTGGCCAACATGAGAAAACAGGAAAATGATAAATGTTGGAGAAGATGTGGGAAAATTGGAACACTACTGCATTGTTGGTAGAGTTGTGAAATGATCCAAGCATGTTGGAGAGCAATTTGGAACTATGCCCAAAGGGTTATAAAAATATGCATACCCTTTGATCCAGCAATAGCACTTCTAGGGCTGTACCCCAAAGAGATCATACAAATAGGAAAAGGACCCACATGTACAAAAGTATTTATGGCAGTTCTTTGTATTGTGGAAAATAATTGGAAATTCAGGGAATGCCCATCAATTGGGGAATGGGTTAACAAGTTGTGGTATATGAATGTAATGGAATAATGTTGTGCTGTAAGAAATGATAAGCAAGTAGACTTCAGAAAAACCTGGAAAGACTTGTATGGACTGACGCTAAGTGAAGTGAGCAGAACCAGGAGCACAGCCATGTTGTACAATGACTAACATTGGTAGACTCAGCCCTTCTCAGAAATTCAAGGATCTAACACATCTGCAAAGGTCTCATGATGGAAAATGCTATCCACATCCAAAGAAAGAACTATGGAGTTTGAATACAGATCGAAGTATACTATTTGCTTTTTTTCTTCTGTTTTGTTTTGTTTCCTCTTTCTCATGATTCCTCCTATTGATTCTAATTCTTCCTTACAACATGACTAACATGAAAATTTGTTTAATAGAAATGTGTATATATGCCCTATATCAGATTGTGTGCCATCTTGGGGAGGTAATGGGGAGAAAAATTTATAACTCAATAGCTTATGGAAGTGATTGTTGATAAATTAAAACAAATGAATAAAAAAAATTAAAAAACAACTCAAGAACTAAAATGTGCTGAAATCTTTTGCACTAAAATCTCTCTCTCTCTTTCTCTCTTTGTTTTCTGTGTGTGTGTGTGTGTGTGTGTAATGTGAAGAGCTGCAAACCAATTCTAATGTGCTACATTGACATTTGACTTCAAATTTCCAATAAATATTATTTCCTTACAAAAAGACAGGGCTGTGTACATGATTACACAACAATTATGTGTTTGAGATATCTCCTGACTCCACTGTGATAGTCTTACAGGAACACTACATTATCCTAACAAAAACATGACATTTTTGAAAACAAATAGAATAACAAATTACATTTTGTTGGCAATATCAGAACTATATAAGGTTATATACTACAAACTTATCTCACATTAGGGCTACTAAAATATCAAACCAGTTCCCAGGTTGCCCAAATGTATATATTTTTTTCTTTGTTGGACATTGTAATCAAAGATACATCCACATTTCACCAATATCCCAGTTGCAGATTTTCATTGGTAGAGGAAATTTCCTTATCAATCAATGAACTCCCTACACCAAAGAAATAAAAGGCTCTGATTGTAATACATATCTCTTTACATAGATATGTAGATATTATCTGTGCAGATACAAGAGTCCTATTACTAAAGCAAAGGTCTTACCACAGTCCTTTCCTTGCTGAATAAACCCTGATTATTCTAGCATGCCATATTCCTCCTAGGAGTAAAACACAAACTTCTAAGCTTGGCAGTTAAAGTCCTTCACAACCTGGCTCCAACTTATGATTCCAGCTTTACTCTACATTATTTCCCTTCACATACCCTACAGTCAGCCAGATTAGTGTTCTTATTATTCCTCGTACATGTCATTTTATCTCCCATTTACATGCTTTTTCACAGACCATCCTCTTTTCCTTGAAAGGATTTCCTCCTCCTACACAAGACTTGGGGATTTCATTGGTTATTTCACTCATTAAAAAAAAAATACCATGGTTGAGTAAGAACCATCGTAATTGTTAAATCAGTTAGATTGAATAAAAAAGATTGCATCAATCAGAATTAAGTATAAATAGGGCTTATAAACATTCTTGAATCAAAGCCAGGGATGAAAGACTTGATCAAGCCCTAATAAATTTGTATGAAAATGAAGTGGTATCCAAAAACCAGATAAAGATTCCAAGGTGGAAGGAGTGGGATCATTAGCTGAACCCAAAACTAGAAGATTTGTGGCACCCAAAAAAGGAAAAAGTAAAAAAAAAAACAGCCAAGAGTGGCAGCTAGGTAGGCAGTGGATAGAAGACCAGCCCTGAAGTCAAGAGAACCTGAGTTTAAATCCGATCTCAGACCACAGAGACTTGACACTTACTAGCTGTGTGACCCTGGGCAAGTCATTTAACCCCAATTGCCTCACCAAAAGGAAAGAAAAAAAGAAAACAAACAGCAAAGAGATAGAAGAGAAGGGCCATCCAGGAAGGCTATTAGCTCTATAGGCATCTCAGAGCAGAAGGCTAAGGTTGATATCCCATCTACTCAATGTCCTAAGAAAAGGCCTACCATTTTCCTAACTTCCCTATCTATTCACAGATACACTATAAAACAATCTACTATTTTATTACATAAATCTTTCCAATAATCTGAATTTTGTCTTAACCACAGAGAGGCTGAACTGATGTGACACATAAATGCAAATTTAAGGAAAAACAAACAAAACTAAGTCTACCTTATTGTTAGGAATTGCCCTAATCGGGACTCAAAAGTTTTCCTCAGACATCTCATTTTGTACTGAGAGACCTCACTTTGTACTTCTTTGGCTTCTTGGGCTGAACGTTGTTTCTCCTAATTGCTCCTCAGGGGCAAAGAATGTTTCATTTTTTATCTTTATGTTCACAGCACCTAGCACCATGATGGAAATGGAGAAATGCATGATAAATGAGTGTTGACTGAACAACCATGAAGTGAACACCATCCGCTTTCTCTTGTGATGATTTTTTCTGATTTCAGAGGAAGTTCCCACTTTATGACTCTATTTAGTTGGAGGATGTATCTATAAATGTTTATTGAAATCTTATGCGATTATTTATTATCTTCATTGGCCCTTATGCTAAGAATGAAAACTGCAATGCTACTCATAGATTGATATTTCATATAAGAAATGTGTCCAGTATAATGAGTCCTAGTGTCTAGAAATGAATAATATGTTGCATTCTAATTGTGACATGTCATAGAGATTAGAGGACTAGATATGATAATTTATAAACATCTAGCAAACCACTGGACATTAAAGTGCTTTTTGTATTGGATTATAATTTTATAATGATGATGATGTAGCTAGCCAAAATTTTGGATTTTAATATGTTCATGTATACATAAACATATACATGCATACATATACATGCATATATACACATACATATGTTTATGTGTATATGTATAAATATGCATGTATATGCATAAATATGTGTATATATACAAAAATGCACATATATATACATAAATATATATGTGCATTTTTGTAGCTTTAAGGTTAGTAGGGAGAAGTAGCATATTTTAGTGAATTGCCTCTCCCCCTTAACCACGTACAACTTGTTTGTATAGATTGCCATACATGTATGCACACATATCAATTTTAGAATCTTATTAAGGGATGGCCTTTTGAGTTAAGGAGATCTCAGTTTACATTCTACCTGTGACGTCTACTAGCTGTGTGATAAGTACAGTCTCCTAACTTCTCACCTTCTTTAGCAGTTCTCTAAGGTAAGTTAGAGTTTTTATCAGTGAAAATAGGTACACCTCAGGAGTTCTTGACCCAATATATAACTATAGGTCAAGATTGAAAAGATTTGAAGGGAAAAAAAAGGGTTACCTGATACAGAATTCACTCAAATCATATTGTAGTCTATTTGACAACTAACTTCTTTACATTACTTCAAATTTTAAAAAAGGTCAAGTATAAAAAAAATCTCTAAAACACTTAGGAAGAAGCTAAAAAAATAACATTCTAAATGACAATAAATGTATCCATCCAAATTATATTTTAGTCAATTCTCATGATACATAGCTGGAAAAAAGACATATACACACACATACATACACACATGTTTGTACATATAAATACATATATACACATATGTATAAATACATACATAACACATATTTGTGTATGTGCATATCTCAGACTCAGAAGATCTGAATTTGACTCCTAGTTCTTTCACCAACTATATTACCATAAAGAAGCAATCTCACTTTGTCATATCTTAGTCTTCTCCTATGTAAAGATAAGAATTGTAATACACTACCTACCTCTCTATCTCATAGTATTACTCTGATGAAAGCACAAGTTTCTTTGTAAAAACATTGTAAGTACTTTGCAAATCTTAAAAAGTTATTGAAAAAGGAGCCACTACATTTATTATTATGATGGTCAATTAAAAAATGAAGGGAGAGACTTTAAAGTAGAAAATAAAATAGAACTTCATGAAATATGCCACAAAGTTTGAACTTACAAACGTATGGGAATTTTAAATAAACTTAAATTTTAAACCTAATACTTCATTCCTCTCCAGTATGCCCTTCTGAATTTTCTCTGGAATGGCCTTGCCCCATTACACTGTACCTTCATCTCTGTTATTCAGCTTCTTTTTACATGTTGTATTCCCCCAGCAGAATGTAAACTTCTTGAGGGCAGGGACTTTTTTCTCTTCATATTTGTATTCCCATCATTAGCACAATGTGTAGCACATAGTACACTTCTTAAAAGTATTTAAAACAATGCAGAAATCAAGCGGCAGAGTCAAGATGGAATTGCTTGACTTGCTTGAGCTCTCCCCCATATCCATCCAAATACCTATAACAATGGCTCTAAACAAATTCTAGAGCAGCAGAACCCACAAAAAGACAGAGTGAAACAAATTTCCAGCCCAAGATAACCTGGATGGTTGATTTGAAAGGTTAGTTTCACCCAGCTGGGAGAGGATCACAGTTCAGTGTAGGCCACAAAGGCAAAGACCAGGCTTCAGTGAACCTGAAGCAGTCCTCAGGGGATTGAATCAAGGGGAACTCTGGTGGTTTCAGACTTCTCAATCCACAAACATCACATACAACTTAGACAGTCAGTAGGAAAGGTCTCTCGGACTTTGGTGAGACAGGAGATTGGTCCAGCCCCAATCCTGGCGAAGCCTCGGGGTGGTAGCTTCTTCTGCAGCCCTTGGCCCACAGTCAGTGAGGGCATCAAGTGTCTGATCAGAGGGGGTTGTAGAGGTCTCTTTGCTGGTGCTAAGGCAGGATTCTCTTGTTTTGCTCATGCTTGGATCTGGACCGCAGTTCTGGGTGGTGGTCCTGGGGAATGGATGAGTGTTGGTGTAGGGGAGCTCATAATGGTGGTGAAGAGAGAATCCTCCTCACAGTGCCAAGGCAGAGAAAAGTGCTTGTGGTCACTCATAGACCAGAGCACAGGCCAAGAAAGGAGTAAACACCTTGTCTTTGATTGTACCACCTTGGAAGAACTGAAAATTTATAGGTCCCTAGAAATATCTTGGAAAACATCTGAATAAAACCCCTGAAGCTTGGGACAGTATGTTCTACACATTGGAAGCAGACCCCTGCCTTAACAAAGAGTTAAATAGTCAAGTAATCAGCTGGGAACATGACCAAGCAGTGCAAAGAAAGTCAGACCAAAGAACTATATTTGGTGACAAAGAAGATCGTAACACATAACCAGAAGAAAACAACAAAGTAAAAGCTCCTACATCCAAAGCCTCCAAGAAAAATATGAATTTGTCATGGAAGAGCTCAAAAAGGAGCTTGACAAGTAAGTAACAGAAGTAGAGGAAAAACTAGGAAGAGAAATGAGAGTGATGCAAGAAAATCATGAAAAACTAGTCAACAGCTTTTTAAAGGAGATCCCAAAAAATACTGAAGAAAACAACACCCTAAAAAATAACCTAACCCAAATTGCAAAAGAGGTCCAAAAAGCCAGTGAGGGGAAGAATGCCTTAAAAAGCAGAACTGGCCAAATGGAAAAGGAAGTCCAAAAGCTCGTTGAAGAAAATACTTCCTTAAAAATTAGAATGGAGCAAATGGAAGATAATGACTTTATGAGAAATCAAGAAACCATAAGACAAAACCAAAAGAATGAAAAAATAGAAGACAATGTGAAATATCTCATTGGAAAAACAACTGATGTGGAAAACAGATAGAGGAGAGATAATATCAAATTATTAGTTTACCTAAAAGCCATGATCAAAAACAGGCCCTAGACATTGTCTTTCAGGAAATTATCAAGAAAAAATGCTTTGATATTCTAGAACCAGAGGGTAACATAGAAATGGATAGAATCCCCCAATTACCTTTGGGAAGAGATCCCCAAAGGAAAACTCCTAGGAATATTATAGCCAAATTCCAGAATTCCCTAGTCAAGGAGAAAATATTGCAAGCAGCTAGAAAGAAACAATTCAAGTATTGTGGAAACACAATCAGGATGACACAAGATTTAGCAGCTTCTACATCAAGGGATCAGAGGGTTTGGAATATGATATTCCAGAGGTCAAAGGAGCTAGGATTACAACCAAGAATCACCTACCCAGCAAAACTGAATATAATTGTTGAAGGGAAGAAATAGACATTCAGTGAAATAGAGGACTTTCAAGCATTCTTGATGAAAAGACCAGAGGTGAATAGAAAATTTGACTTTCAAATACAAGACACAAGAGAGACATGAAAAGGTAAACAGGAAAGAGAAATCATAAGAAACTCATTAAAGTTGAACTGTTTACATTCCTACATGGAAAGATATTTGTAGCTCATGAGACTTTTGTCAGTATTAGGGTAATTGGAGAGAATATATAGATATAGATATAGATATAGATAGATAGATAGATAGATAGATAGATAGATAGATAGATAGATAGATAGATAGATAGATAGATGGATGGATAGAGGGCACAGGGTGAGTAGAATATGAAGCTATGATATCTACAGAATAAAGTTAAGGGATGACAGGATTGTACTAGGAGAAGGAGAAAAGGTGAGGTAGAATGGGGTAAATTGTCTCACATAAAAGAGAGAAGAAAAAGCTTTTACCATGGAGAGGAAGAGTGGGGAAGTGAGAGGGAATTAATGAATCTTACTTTCACTGGATTTGGCTTAAGGAGGGAATAACATATGCATTCAATTGTGTTTGGAAATCTATCTTACCCTGTTGGAAAATAGGGGGAAAAGGGTAAGAAATGAGGAGTCATAAAAGGGAGGGCAGATTGGGGGAGGGAGTAATCAGAAGAAAACACTTTTGAGGAGGGATAATGTCAAAGGAGAGAATAGAATAAATGAGGGGTGGGAAAGGAGGAAGTGAAATATAGTTTTTCACAACATGGATATTATGGAAGTGTTTTGAGTGACTACACATGTATAACCTGTATCAAGTTGCTTGCCTTCTCAATAAGGAGGGAAGGGCAAGGAGGAAGGGAGAGAACTTGGAACCCAAAGTTTTAAAAACAAATGTTAAAATTTGTTTTTACATGCAACGGGGAAATAAGATATACAGGCAATGGGATATAGAAATCTATCCTGCCCTACAGGAAAATAGAAGAGGAAGAGGTAAGAGAAAGGGGGGCAGGGAGATAGAAGGGAGGACAGATTAGGGAAAAGGGTATTCAGAATGCATACCATCTTGGGGTGGGAGGAGGGGATAGAGGGGAAGAAAATTTGAAACTCAAAATCTTGTGGAAGTGAATGTTGAAAACAAAAAAATAAATTAATTGAAAACATTTAAAAAATGGCAGAAATCTATTTTCATTCCTTCCTATACCATACTCCTTCGGAAAAAGAAAAAAAGAAAAGAAAAACAAATTCCTTATAACATATTGCATAGTCAAGCAAAACATCCACTAATTGGCTGTTTAATACACATACATATGCATACACGCACACACACGTGGACGTACACATATGCATACTTGCAGATGCATATGTATACGTTCTAGTGGGATACATGTCTACGCATAATAAGTTTGTATATAGACACATATGTATCTATATGTGTATATGTGCATATTTATATATGCATATATCTCTCTATTTCTGTCTATATCCATTTGATTATCTCTCTATCTAATCTATAATCTCTATATTTAATCCTGCATTCTAAATCAATCACCTCTCTGTTTTATTACTTGTCTTTTGAAATCAGCTATTTTAGCTTTTAAATTTGTGGTTACAGTATTGTTATTATTATATTAATTGTTCATTTGGGTCTTTAATTTTATTCTTCATCAGTTTATAAAATATGTCAAAATTGTTTTATATTAATAATATAGTATAAATTGTTCTGATTATGATTACTTTAGTTTGTACTAATTTGAAGATCTTCCCACGTCTTTGAAATCATCTATTTTCTAATTTCTAACAGCGTAATTATATTTCATCACATTCATCTACCACAATTTATTTAGCCATATAGCAATAAAAATATATCACTCTAATTTCCAGGTTTTTTTTAACCACTATAAAAAGAGTTGTTGTACAAAAAATGTACATGTAAGACCTTTTTCAGATTTATTTACTTTGAGTATAGGTAGGCCTATACCAGCATAAGTTTGGGTCAAAGGACACACACTGCTTAGTGAAACTTTTTGTATATAATTTCAAGTTGATTTCCAGTATGGTTTTACCCATTCACAGATCTACCATCAATGCATCTATTTTCCCACAGTCTTTCAAACATTTAGCATTTTCCTTTTTTATAATCTTTTCTAGTATGTGGGGTATGATGTAGAATCTCAGAATTGCTTTAATTTGCATTTCTCTAATTAGTAGTGATATAGAGCATTTTTATGGGGTAACAACCTGATTTCCTTCCCTATTCATATCCTTAAACCAATAGGTGACTTCTTATTCTTATAATTTTTAATCAATTCCCTATATAATTTGAAATGAGCCCTTTCTAGAGAAAGTTGGGGCAAAGATTTTCTCAGCTGTTTCTCTTTTAATTTTAATGTACATTGTATTTTTGTGTAAAACAATTTTTAATTTCCTGTAATCTAAGTGATCAATGTTATCTTTTATGATAAAATACGTTCATTGTTTGGTCATGGACTTTTCCACTATCTGTAGACCTGATGGGGAGTTTGTGCCATATTTTTCTAATTTGTTTATGGTGTTACATATTTAGGTCACACATCCATTTGGAGCTTATTTTGGTATAACGTATGTGGCTTTGGTCTAAATTCAACTTCTTCCATAGGACTAGAAAATTTTGTCATATTTATTTGAAACCTATTAAATCATCCTTACCATGATCAAAAGTCCTTTGAATCTTCAGTAATCTTCCAGACCGAGGGTTATAATTCTTTGGTCCATGAGCTTATTTTGCAACAATATTTTGATAATCGTGTTTTAATATGTTTGGTTTCCTTTGTAAGTATATGTGTTTTATTTTATGTAATTAAAACCACTATTCTAAGAAGAAGTCCATAGGCTTCATCAGGAAGCCAAAGAAAGGGCTTAATGACTATTTCAAAACAGTCCTCTGGCACAAAGAAGTCCCTCCTGGGAAGACATAGGGTTCCTCTATTAAAACTTGCTTTCTACAACTGGCTTCATGCTGCCATACTCCTTCAGTGTAGGTGTAACTGTAAATAGGCTAAATCCTTGTCTGGGTATCCAGTTTATGATTAAGGAAAGGCCAGTGGGCCAGAGACACTGGGGGAAAAATTCCTCAATGCATTTGGTTGCTGAGAATAACATGTAAAACAATAGGTTCAAATGCAAAGCTTTATTCCAAGCGATAGGGAAGAAGGAGAAAGGCAGAAAAGAACAAAAATACAACTCAGGCACATAGACATATAGAGTATAACTTATATAAGGGCAGTGCTGCATTAGGGAGCAGAGGCATGGATCCATTCAGTGGAAAGGTGGTGCTCCAGTACGAAATGGTGCTCCTACTGGAGGTGGAGGAATGCTCCAAAGTGCTCTGAGAGTGAAGTTCTTCTATATAATTTTGGATGGCCTCCATGGAGCTGGCCTAATTACATATCAGGGGGCAGGCAAAATGTTATTTTGGGGGCTTGTTATTCTGGAATGAAAAAAAAGCTGATAGACAAAATATTATTTTAAGAGTTTATTATCAGGGAGGAAAAACAAACTGGCAGTAGACAAAATATTATTTGGTGGCATAGCTGTGCTCACCTTCCAAAAATGTTATTGTCAGTATTTTTCAAGCAGTATGTTTTATAAGCTTGCAGCCGCCCTTAAAGGGAGACTGTCATGATGGTCTCAAAACCATCAGGCCTAGTCACATTATTATGACAAAAACAGTTAAGAATGATTGTTCTAGTCTATGGCTACTCTTCTGGATTTACTTCTCTACCTTCACAATAATGATTCTGTAATTAACTAGTTCAACATACACTATCTCCTACTCTTGAATGTCTTTCTCTCTTGTCTGATCACAGCTCAGGCCTTAACAAAACTAAACCCTCTATCACTGCCAGTTTGTCACCTCCTATACAGTCAAAGATAAGGAGAAAAAACATATCATCATGCTTACTTGGTCCACTGAAAATTTTGCTATTTGCTATTTCAACTTGCCCTTCACTTCAATAAGGCAATACTTTTATTCCTCACTAATTGATTCTGTATTCCACTCCCTAATGGGGATTGGCCCAAACCTTCTTTCCTCAATCCTAATACACCATCCCCTCACTCTATCCACTCAGCTGAGAACCTCAATTCCTCCCTTACTTAGAAGAGACCCATCATTCCCTAAATGCTGTCTGTTCTCCTTTAGAATGTAAAGTCTTTGCTTGAGCTCTCCTCCAAACCCCTCCAAATACTCATAAAAAATGGCTCTAAACAAATTCTAAAGCAGCAAACCCACAAAAAGACAGAGTGAAACAAATTTGCAGCCCAAGACAACCTGGATGAGTGATCAGAAAGGTGTATCGTGCTGAGCTGGGAGCTTAGCGCAGCACGGCATGGGCACGCAGGCCACAGCAAACCTGGAGCAGGCCTCAGAGGACTAAGTCTTGGGCAGCTGTGGCAGTTTCCAGACTCCACAATCCATGAATGCCAAAGAAAACTTAGAAGGTCAGTGGGAAAAGTCTGTTTCTGTCAGTGATGAGACAGGAAGGTAGGGTTTCAGCTCCATTCCCCAAAGCATGGCCCTGGCAGGGGGGCAGCTGCTTCCCAAGCTTCTGGCCCACAGACTGAGGGGGAATCCAGTTCCTGATCAGAGAGGGACTTCAGGGATCTCTTTGCCAGTGCTGAGGCAGGAATCTCTTGCTTTGTCCCTGTTTGGATCTGGGTCACAGTTCTGGGAAGTGGTGCTGGGGTGAGGAGGAATGCTGGCATGGTCGAGCTTGGAGTGGCTGTGGAGAGGAACCCTTCCTCACAGTTACAGGACAGAAAGGAATACTTGTGGTCACAGGCCAGGAAAGGAGTAAACACCTCGCCCCTTATCATACCACCTTGGAAAAACTGAAAATTTACAGGTCCCTACAAGTATCTCTGAAAACAGCTATACAAACCCCTGAAGCTTGAGACAATACATTTTCCACATTGGAAGCAGACTCTTACCTTAACAAAGAGTTTAAAACTCAAGTAATTGGCTGGGATCATGAGCAAGCAGCAAAAAGAGTCAGACTATATTAGCTTACTTTGGTGAAAAAGAAGATCAAAATATACAACCAGAAGAAGACAACAAAGTCAAAGCTCCTACATCCAAAGCCTCCAAGAAAAATATCAATCAGTCTCAGGCCTTGGAAGAGCTCAAAAGGGATTTTGAGAAGCAAGTAACAGAAGTAGAGGAAAAACTGAGAGTGATACAAGAAAATCAAGAAAAACAAGTCAACAGCCTGCTAAAGGACACCCAAAAAATACTGAAGAAAATAACACCTTAAAAAATAGCTTAACCCAAATGGCAAAAGAGGTCCAAAAAGCCAATGAGGAGAAGAATGCCCTAAAAAGAAAAATTGGCCAAATGGAAAAGGAAGTCCAAAAGATTACTGAAGAAAATACTTCCTTAAAAATTAGAATAGAGCAATTGGAAGCTAGTGACTTTATGAGAAATCACGACACAGTAGAACAAATCCAAAAGAATGAAAAATTAAAAAACAGTGTGAAATATCTCATTGGAAAAACAACTGACCTGGAAAATAGATCCAGGAGAGAGAATTTAAAAATTATTGGACTATCTGAAAGCCATGATCAAAAAAAGAGCCTAGACATCATCTTTCAAGAAATTATCAAGGAAAACTGCCCTGATATAGTAGAACCAGAGGGCAAAATAGAAATTGAAAGAATCCACAGATCTCCTCCTGAAAGAGATCCCCAAAGGAAAACTCCTAGGAATATTATAGCCAAATTCCAGAGTTCCCAGGTCAAGGAGAAAATATTACAAGCCACCAGAAGGAAACAGTTCAAGTAGTGTGGAAACACAATCAGGATAACACAAGATTTAGCAGCTTCTACATTAAAGGCCTGCAGGGCATGGAATATAATATTCCAGAGGGCAAAGGAGATAGGATTACAACCAAGAATCACCTACCCAGCAAAACTGAGTATAATCCTTCAGGGGAAAAAATGGTCATTCAGTGAAATAGAGGACTTTCAAGCATTCTTGATGAAAAGACCAGAGCTGAATAGAAAATTTGACTTTCAAATACAGGACTCAAGTGGAACATGAAGAGGTAAACAGGAAAGAGAAATCATAAGAGACTTATTAAGATTGAACTGTTTACATTCCTGCATGGAAAGATATTTATAACTCATGAGACCTTTGTCAGTATTAGGGTAGTTGGAGGAAAAAAATTATATGTATGTATATGTAGATAGATAGATAGAAGGCACAGGGTGAGTTGAAGATTAAGGCGTCATATCTGGAGAATAAAATTAAGGGATGAGAGAGGATTATACTCAGAGAAGAAGAAAGGGAGAGGTAGAATGGGGTAAACTATCTCACAAAAAAAACAGAAAAGAAAAGTCTCTTACAGTGGAGGGGAAAGGGGAAGGTGAGAGAGAATGAGTGAATCTTATTCTCATAGGATTTGGCTTAAGGAGGGAATAACAAACACATTCAAATCTTACCCTACAGGAAAATAGGGGGAGAAGGGGACAAGAGAGCAGGGGGATGATAGAGAGGAGGGCAGATTGGGAAAGGGAGTAATCAGAAGTAAATACTTCTGAGGAGGGACAGGGTCAAAAGAAAGAATAGAATAAATGGGAGGGCAGGATAGGATTAAGGGAAATAGAGTTAGTTTTTCACAACATGTCTACTATGGATGTGTTTTGCATAACTGCACACATACAACCTATATTGAGTTGCTTGCCTTTTCAATGAGGGTGGGTGGGGAGGGAGGAAGAGAGAAAATTTGAAACCTAAAGTTTTAAAAACATATGTTTAAAAAAATGTTTTCACATGCTACTGGGAAATAAGAAATACAGGAAATGGGGTACAGAAGTCTATCCTGCCCTACAGGAAAATAGAAGGGGAAGGGGATAAGAGAAGGGGAGAGAGATAGAAGAGATGACAGACTGGGGGAATGGATATTCAGAATGCATGCCATCTTGGGGTGGGAGAAGGGGGGAGATGAAGGATAAATTTGGAATTCAAAAACTTGTGGGAGTGAATGTTGAAAGCTAAAAATAAATAAATTTATATTAAGAAATACATAAAAAAAAAGAATGTGAAGTTCTTTGAGGACACTGATTGTCTACTTTCTTTTCTGTATTCCAGTCTTTAGCACAGTGTCTGATATATAATTGTGCTTAAAAATGGTTATTAACATGAGTTGACTTGACTTTTCTACTTTTCTATTTTGAAATCCCTTAACATCATCTCTGATTCTACTTTACTCTAGTCTTACTATCACAACATACATGTACCCTTCATCTATATTATTCCATCTTCTCCAACAAATTTTTCCCAATAGTTATTCCCAATTCCCCATCTTCAATTTTTTTTTCCTATTTAGTGGCCTCTTCCCTGCTGCCTACAAATATGGCCATGTAAAATATAAATTAGAGTGGGAAGAGACTTGATATGTGTATTTCACATGACTGATGATGAAGGTTCTAAAATATGTATTAGCTAAAAGAGATTTACAGCAAAGAAATTTAGGTGACAAGGTTATAATTGATTCCATTGAAGGAAATAAGACTTATATAGCACCTGCTATGTTGCAGGCACTATGCTAGGCCTTTTATAAATATTATGTATTTTTATCCTCATCAGAAAAAAACAAACTTTTACAGTAGGTGCTGTTATGACCCTCTTTTTACAGTTGAGGAAACTGAACCAGATAGAGGTCAAGTGCCTTGTTGCATTTTGTTCATTTCAATTGTGTCTGACTCTGTGACATCATTTGGTGCTGGCTTGCCCTGGGTCAAAAATTTCTCAAGAGCCTGAGTCTGTATTTGAACTCAGTTATTTCTAGCTTCAAGTCCATGTTTTATCCTCTGTGCTTTATCACATAGTTGCCTCCTTTGAGGCAACATGAAGGAAAAATGGAAGATACATAAATGATTTTGTCATATGATTGTGATAGAGTGTTGAACTTGGAGCCAGGAAGACATGAAATGAGATTTTGCCTTTGACACTTATGTGGGATCATAGGTGTGTTCTTAGGCTCTCTTAACTTCAGTTTCTTTATCTATGAAATGGGGATTATAATATTTTGAAGAGTTGTTGGGAAGTTTCAAGGGCTATAAAGTATACACATAATATCCAATTTTAAAGCACTTTGTGTCTACTATTATTGTTGTTATTATTGTCACATTAACTATGATGACTTGTGAGACAAGTGGCATAAAAGAAAACAGAGATATGTATAAGAAGAGTTTGGCCAGTCGTGTTGTTCATCCCTACTTTTTTTTTTTGAACAGTAACAAGGCATCACAGCATAGTGTCTTGATTTGTGTGTGAACTGGATTTAGGTGAGGCAGAGTTTTACAGAGTTGTCAGCCTCATTCTCTCTTCCAGAGTCATCAAAGTTCAGTGGCAAGACAAAATTCAAAATGACTGGCAGTGACTTGGGATGCAGTGGATGACTTTGGCATTTTTGATATCTGACCAAGTTCCAAGTGCTCCATGGGCCATGATTTTCACAAAAAGAGGGAATATCCAGATCAATGAGATTGTAGATGTGTTGAAATATTGTAGTATTGGAAGACAATAAAATAAATGAACAACAATTTATAAATGGCAGAAAATAAGGAGAAAGGTTTAATTTGCTGCATGACAAAATCAGAATCCAAAGTCATGGTAGTGGGCTATAAGATCAGGTTAGACTGAAAACACTAAATGCAAAAGAAAAGAATTCAATTCTTACTCAGGTCCAAATAGTTGGTGGTCCAAGTACTGTTCAGGAAAAAAAAAAAAGACTAGAAAGTAATTGATATGAAAGAGACCTCATAGGTAGGTTATAAGGGGAGTGCACATTCTGTATTAATTAGTAGAATGATGTCATAGAGCCAAATATTAAATTATTATATGGGAGTGGTAGGGAAGGAGAGGAAAAGGGGGAAGTCTCAGTGATTGATTTTTTCATAAGTGTAATGTAATAAATTCTTTTCCCAGCAAACTATAAGTATTTATTGCTAGAAGAACCAGGCACATCGAATGATGCAGAAAATTTTTAGACACTTGAAACTCAAAAAAGACTTAGGTATTTCTTTTTCATACCTCATGACTTTTTCTATATCTTTGTTACCAATATTCCTGAGCATTCTAAAGACTTTTCAAAAAACAACAGATGAATCAAATGAAGAATGTGTCTAAACACTATCCTTTTATTGTATATAAGGAGAAATGCTCTTAATTTTATTTCTACTCTGATCACTATTTTGTCCATATTAGGTTATTTTGTTTTCCCCTTAGAGCATCAGTAGAATTCCACAAACGTTTGTCAAACCTTATGAATAATGAATGTATTTATACAATAAAATAAAATTTATACTTGCATGTAGTTTCCACTATTTTATTAATTTTTAAGAAAATTTTCTGTTTTTCAGGGTTTTCTTAAGTAATTATAGTTTGGTTATCATGATGATATATACCCTCATTAGTAAAATAATGCCATAATGATTATACCTTTGTTGATAAAATTTCAGAAAATTCTCTGAATAGATTTTAGAATCAATATGAAATGTCCCATCTGACACATCTGACTGATCTATCAGGCAGTGGATTTGATAACATAAATACTACAATTATAATGCATGAAACAAAGAAAGGGTATTTATCTTCTCATCCTAGTGATTATGAGTTTATCGGTTTTGTTCCTTCTACCATTGATAAACTAAAAGGTAATGATATGAGGTTCTCATTGAACCCAAGTACACACCAGAAGAGATGGGGGGCCACAATGTCTGAAATGTGAAGATTGATCTTCTTGGCAATGCACAGCTACATCTTGAGCAGCATGAGGATACCTGCAACAGCTAAATATTATTACATTTCAATCTGACATTTTTGCGTATTCTTCAATGTGTGTCATTGAAAACAGCCTTGTTTGTTCTTTGTTAATTTTATTTAGTGTTCCTGTGCTTAGAAATGCTCAGAAAGGTACAAAAGCTGAGAGACAATGAATGACAGGTAATACAAACTGGTCTGTTACATTCAATGAATTCAAAAAGTTCATTAGTTTTAATTGGTTCTTGTGGCATTATCACTGAAAGAAACCTACCCACAAAAGGTTTACAAAATAGTTTCTGGGGGTGTCCCTGGTTACCATGCCAAGTAATAGATTCCTAGATCAAATGAAGTACCTTAATTTTGACCCAAAAATTGAAAACAAGCAAAATCCATCAATACACATATTGTTTTGTCTAGCATCCTCACTGTGGATTCCTTTTATTGAAAATTGTTAGAAGGCATTTATTCCTGACGTGTATAAAAGCGATCACAGCTTTGTATGGAACACTGTAAATTATTCAATATATGTCAAACAGGCTAGAGACAAAGCTTGGCCTGAAATTTTGATTGGCAGTAGACATAGAAAACAAATGCTTTTTCGATGGACTTCCTTAGTGGGGAAAAAAGATGCTACTAGAAATAATAAAACCAGTGTAGCAAGAGCTATGGGGTTGAAGCTCATTAAACCACTATTCAACACAGACTGCAATATAATCTGTGTCAATTATTTTACATCCCTTGTTCTTTCCTGGAAACTTATAAAGCAAAGATATAACTTAGTTGGAATTATTTGTCAGAATTATAGAAAACTTCCAGAAGTAACAAAGACAAATAGGCCAATACATGAAACTTTTGTTTTGATATCTCCTACAGCAAACACTACATTTGTACTGTTTTAAGAGATCTAAGCATGTAACTATTGTAAATGCAATCTAGCTACACAGACTCCAGCAGTGAACCACTCAAAGCAAAAGCCAGATACTATTCTATTTTACAAGGATAGGATAGGGTTAGATGCTCTTGGGGCAGCTAGGTAGCATAGTAGATAAAGTACAGGGCCTGAAGTCAGGAAAAAATGAGTTCAAATCTAGTGCCTGACACTAACCCTAGGCAAGTCATTTAACCCTGTTTTCCTCAGTTTACTTACCTGTAAAATGAGTTGGGGAAGAAAATGAGAAACCAATTTAATATTTTTCCCAAGAAAACCCCAAATGAGATCACAAAGAGCTGAACTGAAAATGATGAAACAACAACCAGATGTTCTTGGCCAAATGGCAAGATGTTATTCAGTGAAGACAGCAAGTAGGAGGTGGCCAAGGCATGTTTACCACAACATTCTAGAGATGGAACTCATTAACAGCTGGATAACACATTTGAAAACTTTGCTATTCAAATATTAATTAACAAAATTACATTGAAAAAATGAGTGAGGAGCTTATTGAAGATCGTCCAAGTGGCCAACTGGAAATTATAGCAATTGTGATTGAAGACTCAGATGTTCATTTGCAAAACACTTGATTGTGGCAAATATATGACCAAAAATAAAGTGTGCAAAATGCAATCCTTATATAAGTGATTATGTGGAAATACATTTGATAATAAGTATTTCTCTCCTTTCTGTGAAAATACACATTAAAGAGAAATGATAAGCAGATATTATAATTTTACTTTGAAATTAAAGTTCTCATCTTGTCTCTACTTTCTTGCCTTATGGATAAAAAAGAGTCAGATCATCTCATTTGACCCAGCTTGGTCCTTCAAGGTATTTTTTAATTCTGGTCCTTTTAGTTCTACAAATTGAAATAACTCATGAATTGTTATAGATAACTATCTGAAACTTTAAATAATTAAATTTAGGAGATTCAGGAGTACCAGACCTCAAATTATATTGTAAGGTGCTAAAGATAAAAATTATTTGGTACTAGCTAAGAAATGGAAAGGTAGATCAGTAGAACAGAGTAGACATATAATATGCAGTAGTAAAGTATTACAGTAATCTTTTGTCTGATAAATGTAAAGATTTAAGTTTTGGGGATAAGAATTCATTATTTGATAAAAATTGACAGGAAAGCTGGAAAGCAGTCCGGCAGAAATTTGGCATAGACCAAAATCTTAAACTATGTACCAAGATAAGGTCAAAATGGATGTATGACCTAGATATAAAAGGAGCTCTTTCAAGAAAATTAAAACATGAAATATATTTCCTACCAGACTCATGTATAGGACAACAATTTAAAAATAAATAAAGGATAGGGAACAATGTGAGGTATAAAATGGAGCAGAAAATTGGAGGGATTTTCATAGGTAATATCCCAAGTAAAGGACTCTCAAATATATGAGGAAAGTTGTAAAATTTATAAGAATATTATTTATTCCTCAACTGATAAATGGTCAAGGGATATGGACAGATAGTTTTTCCATGAAGAAATCAAAACTGTATACAGTCACATAAAAATGCTCTAAATCAATATTGATGAGATAAGTTAAAATTAAAACAACTTTGAGATAACATCTTACTCCTATCAGATTGGTTAAAATGATAGACTCCCTAAAGCTGGGGAATGGATGAACAAGTTGTGATATATGATTGTGGTGGAATACTACTGTGATATCAGAAATTATGAGCTCAATGATCTTAGAAAAAACATGTAAAGACTTGGACCTACAAAGGAAGATGATATCCATTTCCAGAGAAGGAACTCACAAATGGAAGTATATATAGTATGTTTTTACATAAATGCATACATGATGTATATTTGTATCCATATGTATATAATCATGTTTAATTGCAGCCTTCTCTGGGGTGGGGTGGGGGGAAAATAAAAAGTGCACAGCAAAGAACAAAGAAAAAACTTAGAAGAAAGCACAGAAAACAATGTGTATTATTCGCTGCATAGGTTTGGTTTTTTTTTCCTAAAAGAAGATAAACAGTCTGAAGTGGAAATTCATGGCTTTATACTGAATCCACTCTATGTTTAGCTTTGTATATAGAAATGTTCTTTTTGTTCCTCATCTTTATTTAAGTTTAAACGTAATAAAAAATTAAAAATAAACAAATTTAATTATATATAAAAATCTAATGACATTTTCAATAGATAAGTAGTTAAATGACATAAACAAGCAGTTGAAATAATTACAAATTTAGAATGCTCCAAATCAAAAATACTAAGAGCAATCAAGACACCTGGAAACTTGGCAAAAATAATGCAAGATAGAATTATCAGTGGTGGGAAAATTGTAGGAAAATAGACCCAGTGCATTGTTGTCAGAGCTGTGAATTAGTCTCTTTTGGAAAAAATTGTTTATCATACAGAGACAGGGAGTAAAATGCCCATACCCTTTGACACAAAGCTTCCAGTACTAGAAATGTAATCCTAGTAGGTCATTCACCAGAAGAGTATTCCCCTAAACATGCAAAAGATATTTGTTTTTATTTTTAGGCAATTGGGGTTAAGTGACTTGCCCGGGGTCACACAGCTAGTAAGTGTCAAGTGCTTGGTCTGAGGCCGGATTTAAACTCAGGTCCTCCTGACTCCAGGGCCAGTGCTCTATCCACTGTGCCACCTAGCTGCCCCCCACAAAAGATATTTAAAGGAGCAAGTTTTCTGTTAGCCAAAGGCAGAAAACAAAATAAGTATCCATTAACTGGGGAGAGGCTAAACAAATTTTGGCACATGAATGTGTGCTTATGAAACAAGAAATATGATAAATACAGACAGCCATGGAAAGACCTACATGAAATGATGTTAAGTTAAGGAAGCAGGGCTAAGAAAGCAAAATAGATGAAAATGATTGTTGCAGAATTAAAAAGAATTAACAGGGCTTCATGGATGAGATAAGAAAAAGTCATTCTCATTCCTTTGCACAGGTGGATGTCTATGACTGTGGAATACTACATTTATTTTCGGACTTTTTCAAGGAATTGATGAGTTTGACTGATTGTTCTCTTTTCTTTCTCATTTCCTTTTTTTTTAATAAACAATTTTTGTCATATTGGCAGGCCATCTGTGAGGGGTAGGAGGAAGAATCCTGGAAGAAATTTAGGCAACATTTAAGCAAAAGATAACATTACTTTATATATGTGTATATGTCCATGCATATCATATGTAATCATTTAGTAGGAGAAACATTTATCTTACCTGCAGCCATTAATAGATTAAAAGATTCCTTGTTGATCATGTATGAATGAGCTTTGAATGGTTCTACTTGCAGATAATAGATTTAGGATAAATATCCATACACCTGAATACTTTTGTGATTGATCAATTGAGAAAATAATACCTTCCTACTTTGCCATAAATGAAGATAAAGCAACAGATATAAAGACACTGATTGGATTATGTATGTTGAAATTAATGCTAAGGAAGATTTATTAATTTGCAAAATGGTATTATACAAAAGAATATTTCAACATAATTGATGGATGAAAAATTGATTTGATATAATGTGTACTGATACAGCTTACATGATGTTAGGCAAAAAGGAATTTTACCAGCATTAATTTTAAAATATTGTCCCTCATACAATTCGAAAATACTGTATGCTTTATTGACAATCACTTGAAAGAGTGTAGAGCTACAGACAGTTTTTTTTAATTCTTTAGAAAAAGTCCATTAAAAATGAAGTATCTTAGCAAAAATGTGTGATTATATGAGAGCTGAACATAGGGCATTTCTATATTCTTGTGAAACACAATGGCTCTCTTATGGCAAAGTACTTCAAAGAATATTTGAACTAAAAAGAAAAAATTGACATTTTTCTTAGTGAGAATAATAAAAATGTAGTAAATGCACATTGATGACTAAAAAGTTCTCCTGAAACTTGAACCTTTGTGAGTATTTTAGAAAAGCGATATGTTCCAAATATATCAATGTAAGGAATTGTAATTATTTCTCTAATCCAGAATTGAGTGATTGCATCTGTGAAAAAAGTGAGAGACTTAAATCATTCCATTAAGAACTAATATCTTGATGTGTTTTTCAGTTTCAAAATATATGCAATTTACATATAATGAAGTAAAAACTAGTCTACAGAAGCATTTTTTCATTTTATTTGAAATAAATAGATACTTCTACATACAAATGATTTGGGAACCCATTTGATGTGGACAAATATGATGTATTTGGTACTACTACATATGAACAATAGTTAGGAGAGATATCGTGATGTCATACAATGAAACAAGTGTTTAAACCTGAAAATCTTATTGGGTGTGGACTCCAATTGCATAAAAAGTTTTCTGGTTTATCCAAAAGAGCTTATTACTACTTACTACTTATTACTACTATTCTTATTTGTTTTATAGATGTGTGTGTGTGTATGTATATGTGTATATACATATGCATGCATGTAGATAGATACATATACATATACATGTTTCTGTAAATCTATAAAGAAAACAGGAATAGGAGCATTATATGAAACATATAATGTAAAATCTTGATTGTAATTGAATAACAATTAGAAGTAGAAATGTGATGTTATCAATAATATCAGATTTTGGAGGTGGAGCAGGTAGTATCCAGGCAGGCCACCACTAGGTCATAGGGTCAACTGAATCAATAGCGGTTAACTTCCCAAGCCCTCAGCCCACAGACAGTAAGGGGATCAAATAACTAATCAGAAGGAAATTATTTCTTGGAAGATCTGAAAAATAAAAAGAGTCTAGAACTCATATTTCAAGATATTATTGAGGAAAACTATCCTGATCTTTTAGAATAAATGGGAAAATAGAAATTAAAGAATGCACTGATCACCTACTGAAAGAGATCCCAGGAGAAAATGCTTCCAGTAGCCAGAAAGAAAAAAAAATATCATGGCTCTATAGTCAGACTAACACAGGATCTAGCAGCACCTACATTAAAGTTACAGAGATCTTGGAATATTATATCCCAAAGGACAAAACAGGTAGGGTTGCAATGAGGAATCACCTACCTAGAAAACTGAATATAATCCTCAAGGGAAAAAATTGAACATTCAATAAAATAGAAAATGTTCAAATATTCCTGGTGAAAAGACTGGAGCTGAACAGAAAATTCGATTTTCAAATATAAGACTCAAAAAAACATACAAAAAATAAACAAGAAAGCAAAATCATAAGGAATTAAATAAGGTTAAATTATTTACATATCTATATGGAAAGATGACTTGTTATTCCTAACAACTTTATTATCATTATTAGGCAATTAGGAGTATTGATACACAGAGGACATGGTAGTGAATTGAATATGATAGAATGATATCACCCTCCCCCCAAAAAAATAAAGGATTAGAAAGAAGGATGTAGTAACAAAAGGGAAAAGGGATAGGTAGAATGGGATAAATCATCTCAGATTAAAGATGTGTAAAAGGGATTTTACTACACAGGGGAAGATGGGGGTTGATGAAAAATGCTTAAACTTTACTCTAATTGTAATTAGCTAAAAGAGGGAATGACATAAACTGTCAGTTGGCTATAGAAATCTATTCTACTCTAAAAGGAAGTAGGAGGGGAGGAAGATAAGAGAAGATGGAGAGGATGAATTGGCAGAGAGGTGGTCAAAAGGAGACTTATGAGGAGAGAAAGGGTGAAAGGAGAGACAGACAGAGAAAGACAGAGATAGAGAGAGAGCAGAGACAAATGAAGAAATAGGATGGTGGGAAACACCCAGCAATCCCCAGCAATCATAAATATGAATGTGAATGAAGTGAACTCACCCATAAAATGGAAGTGAATAGCAGACTGCATTAAAAACCAGAATTTTACAGTTTATTGATCACAAGAAACACACTTAAAGTGGAGATACATAGAGTAAAGCTAAGGGGTTGGGGCAAATTTTATTATGCTTCAGCTGAAGTGAATAAAAGCAGGGATAGCCATCATAATCTCATACAAAGCAAAAGCAAAAAACATACCCAATCAAAAGAAATAAGCAAGAAAATTACACTTTGCTAAAAGGTGTCATCAATAATGAAGTGTTACCAGTACTAAACATATATGCACCAAATGGTAGAGCATCCAAATTTTTAAACAAAATGTTAAATGAGTTACAGGAGGAAATAAACAATAAAACTATGCTGATGGGAGACCTCAACTTTCTCCTCAGAAGTAGATGAATCTTATAAAAAAAATAAAGAGGAAAGAAGTTAAGGAAATAAATAGAATTTTAGAAGTTAGAGTGGCAGCTACATAGTGTAGTACGTAAGAGGACAGGCCCCAAAGTCATGAAGCCTTAAGTTCAAATTCGACCACACTGACTAGCTATGTGATCCTGATTAAGTCACTTAACCCCAATTGCCAACAACCAAAAACAACAACAACAACAACAAAAAGAAAAGTTAGATATGATAGATCTCTGGAAAAAATTGATTGGAAATAGAAAGAAAAATACCTTTTTTTTTCTCAGCAGTACATGGCAATTACACATACATTGACCATATATTAGGGTATAAAATCCTTACCACCAAATGTAGAAATATTAAATGCATCCCTTATAGATTACAATGTAATAAGTTTACATTCACTAAAAGTTTGTGGATTGATAGATTAGAAATTAATTGGAACTAAGTAATTGTATCCTAAAGAATGAGTGGGTCAAAGCACAAATCATAGAAATGATCAACAATTTTATTAAAATGTGAATGACAATAAATGATACAACATATCAAAATTTATGGGATGCAGTCAAAGTAGTATTTATAGGAAAAATATGTCTATAAATGTTACATTAATAAAATATAAGAAGAAGGGATCAATCAATTGAGCATGCAAAAAAACTAGAAAAAAGACAAATTAGAGATCCCCAATTAAACAGCAAATTGAAATCTAAAAAATCAAAGGTTGTATTAACAAAATTGAAAGTAAAAAAAATACAATTAAACTAATAAATAAAACCAGGAGATGGTTTTATGAAGAAACCAATAAAATAGCTAAAGAATTAGTTAATTTTATTTAACTAAAAGAAAAAGCCAAATTACTTCTATCAAAATGAAAAGGGTGAATTCACCACCAATAAAGAGGAAATTAAAACAATTGTTAAAAGCTTTTTTTTTGCCCAATGATGTGCCAATAAATCTAACAATCTAAGTTAAATAGATGAATAGTTACAAAATCATAGATTGTCCAGGTTAACAGAAGTAAAATACTTAAATAACCCAATCTTAGAAAAATAAATTAAACAAGCCATCAATAAGTTCCCTAAGAAAAAATTTCCAGGTCTAAATGGATTCATAAATGAATTCTACCAAACATTTAAAAAGCAATTAATTCCAATATTATATGAACTTTTTGGGGAAATAAGCAAAAAAGAGTCCTATTAAACTCCTTTTATGACACAATTATGGTGATGATTCCTAAAGTAAGAAGAATAAAATTGAATTGAATATTGAATATTGATACAATATTGATACTGAGGCAAAAATTTAGAGTAAAATGCTAGCAAGGAGATTACAGCAATAGTCATACATTACATTTTTTCACATTATTTCAATAATCATACATTACATTACAGTAATAATTATGCATTATCATGCAAGGATCACACCTTATGACCATGTGGGATTTATACCAGGAATGCAAGGCTGATCTAGTATTAGCAAAACTATCAGCATAATTTACCATATCAATATAAAACCAACAGAAATAATATGAATAATATGATTATCTCAATAGATGAAGAAAAAGCTTTTGGCAAAACAGATCACCTATTTTTGTTAAAAAAAAAACATTAGAGAGCATAGGAATAAATGGTACTTCCTTTAACATGATAAGAAGTATTTATCTAAAACCATCAGCGAACATTATCTGTAACAGAGATAAGCTAGAAAGCCTTCTCAATAAGATCAGGAATGAAGTAAGGATTCCCATTATCACCACTATTATTCAACATTTTACTAGAAATGCTAGCAATAACAATAAAAGAATGGAAAAAATTGAAGGAATTAGAACTGTCAAGGAAGAAACAAAACTGTTACTGTGTCAGATAATATACTTGGAAAATCCTAGAGAATTAACCAAAAATTAATTTAAATAATTAACAACTTTAGCAAAGTTGCAGGATATAAAATAAGCTCACATAAATCATCAGTATTTCTACATATTAGCAAGTGATAGGAGAAATTCTTTTTAAAATAGCTATAGACAATGTAAAATACTTGGAAGTCTACCTGCCAGAACAAATTCAGGAACTATATTGCATAATTACAAAACACTTTTCACACAAATAAAGTCTGATCGAAGCAACTAGAAAACTATTCATTACATATGGGTAGGTCAAACAAATATAATAAAAATGACAATTCTACCTAATTAATTTTCTTATTCAATGTCATGCCTTTTGAATTACATATAGATATGAATTACATATATATGAATTACATATAGATATGAATTACATATATATATATATATATATATATATATATAGAAGAGAGAGAGAGAGAGAGAGAGAGAGAGAGAGAGAGAGAGAGAGAGAGAGAGAGAATCATAACCAACATTCATCTGGAAGAACAAATGGTCAAGAATATCAAGGGGATTCATGAAAAAAAATGTGAGATAACATGATCTAGCTATACCAGATTTCAAATGTATTAAAAAGTGATAATCATCAAAATGCTCTGGTAATGGCTAAGAGACAGAATGGTACATCAGTGGAATGGACTGGGTTCACAATACATAGCAGGTAGTTTCTACTCAAATGCTTTCCAGTGTTCCCAACAACTTTTCACATATAGTGAGTGCTTCTCCCCAAAACTTGGATATTTGTTTTTCAAACACTCTGTTACTAAAATTATTACTTACTATGTACTGTGATTAACTATGAATGATTTAGCTGATAAAGTTGTGATATTTTAAATGTTTCATTTAAAATTATGGACTTAGATTTATACTCAATACAATCTAAATGACATTTTAAAAAAAGTTTTATAAGTATCTCTTTGATTTGACTTCTGCATCATGTGACCAACAAGATGAAGAACTAAACGTAATTAAGTATAAGAGATAAGGAATTTTCTACTGTGTTCATGATCTAAGACATGAAGACTCTCAATGAGGCAAAAACATAAATTTTTGAGGAGAGAAGGCTAGACCCTAACCCCTAACATCTTCACTCAGCACCTTCTCCCCAGTTCCTATAGTTCTAGGGGAGGATTAGACTAGCTGATCTATGAACTTGCAGCAAAATTCAACTCTACCTTCCCACCTTCTCATTTCCAAGAAAAACCAAAAGACAGAAGCCTTCACTGTATGTGATAGCATCAGGGCAACACTTTGTGCTATAAGAGAACTGAGCCAAAGAACAGAAGAACAGAAGGAATTGGGACAAAATACCAGTATGTATGGCTATGTGATACTGTACTAAGCCTGAAAGAAAAAACACAGCATCCAATTGGAACTAGTTTTGCCCATCCTCCCACATCCCAGTCACTCAGTACAGAGACTGAGGCCAGTGAAGTTGAATTGATCATCATGAAAGGAAGTGGAGACAACTTTGAGAAGAACTTCAAAACTAAAGAGAAAAGGATAAAAAATGAGAGTGGTAGGAAGCTTGAGTGTGAGGGGAAGACAGCCAGTGGGAATAGGATTGATTTAAAATAGATTAAGCAAAAATCACCAAACATACAAAGTTTTGTGTTTATGGAGGAATATAGAAAAAAATCCATATTTATCTCCCCAAATGAGACAAATTGAAGAAAGTAAAAAACTAACTCATAAATTTAATTATCAGTGAATTTAAAAATCCAATAAAATTTAAAAGAAATAGATTGCATTAAAAAAAAGCTTCACAACCTATTACTAACAGGATCTATTATATTACATTATTATCTGTATTACTAACACTTAAAAAATAACTCGTAATAAAAGTGAGATACGTATCAGGTAAACAAACAAACAAACAAACAAAAAAACCTAACAGGAGCAGCAATCATACCCTGAGACAAAGTGAAAACAAACATCTGTGACTTAAACAAATACAAACAAGGAAATTACATTATGCTAAAAGGAACTATAAACAAACAAGCCAGTTCTAACATTAAATATGTAGGCCTGAAGTGCCTTACTATATAGATTCATAAAAGAAAAAAAATAACTGAATTACAAGAAGACACCAACAGTAATACAATAGTTTCAGGAATTTTCAATGTCTTTTTCTTGGTTTTGGATCAGTCTAACAGAAAGACACACGAAAAGGAAAAAAAAATCTAAAATTGTATGAATTCATGAAAAAAACAAACTAGAGCTAAAACATTATTGTATCATACAAATGGGGCTACTGGAGCATATAGCTATTTCTTAGAACCATGTGGAATTTTTACAAAATTTGACTTTGTGTTAGAGCACAGGAATATCACCACAAATATAAAAAGGCAGAAATAGTAAACGCAATCTTTAGAAAACATAATGCATAAAAAAGTATTTAATTTAGGGAGCAAAAAGAAAAGACACAGAACTAATTGATACTTTACAATGAAATTCTAAATAATGAGTGGGCCAAAAATAAATCATTGAAAAAATTAATATAGTAAAGAAAATAGTAATGATAAAACAACATGCCAAAATATCTGGGATATACTTCAATCCATCCCCAGGGGGAAAATCATATCTCTACAAATATAAATTTATAAAACAGGAAAAGAGTGGATTAATGAACTTAATATGTATTAAAATAAAAAATGCAAAATAAACACAAAAGAGAAAATATTAAAAATTAGAAGAGTAATTAAAAGAGAAATGTATTAAAGCTATAAAGATAATAAAGAGGATATAAAACTATTCTTTATATGATGAATTGTATTGTAAATTTTAGGAAATCAGTAAATTTATGGAGATAATTAATTAATAAATATACAGGCTACAAAAATAACAATATCTCTAAATAATAATTATAAAATCCAAGGATAAAGATAGATAGGGAAATCTCATTTAAAATAATTATAAAACACATAAAACAATTTTGAGAATCAACCTACCAAAGCACAAAAAATATTTGTGTAGATTTCAATTGCAAAATACTCCTGAAAAAAAAAGAGAGAGAATTTAAATAAATGAAGGAATATTCAGTGTTCATAACTGGGCTGAACCAATATAGCAAAAATGACAATACTACTAAAGTCAATTTACATTTTTAATGTTACATCAATCAAATTATCAAAGATATATCCTCTAGAAGCTGATCAAATTATAATAGAATACAACTGGAAAAAAATGAAACATTTAAAGGTCTTTAAGAGCTATAAGACATGTTTCCATGGAGATACAACTCCAAAATCAAATAACTAGTGATATTTGATGATAAGACACCTGGCAGTGCTTTGTGGAGCTATCTGGGACTGCAAGAAAATACCACAGGGTGGGTAGCTAATCAAATGGGGGAAATCATCACATTTAATCAACTCCAAAAGGCAATGAGAAAGAAAACAAAGGTGGACGAGATTTTCTCCTTCATTGTCTGGAGTACTATGTTTAGTTTTGGTTACTAACTGTTTAAAGGGACATGAAAGCACTGGAATGTGACCAAACGATGACAACCAGATTGTTGGGTGACTCAAAACAACATTTGAAGGAAGCAAAGATGTTCAGGTTAGAGAAAGTAAAATATAGGGTGCATAATTTGGCCATCTTCAGATATCTGGCAAGCCATTGTGGAGAAAGTGGTTGGACTTACCTTGAGTGACTATAGGGGTAAGAATTAGGATCAGTAGGTGGACATTATTTTGAGATAGGTTTAAATTTAATGTATGGAAGTGTTTCCTAACAAATAGGTCTGTTTAAAATTGGAATGGATGGCCTTATGATTTCCCTGTCATTTCAAATGTTCAAATGAAATCTGGAAGACCAAGTGTCAAGGATACTATAATGGAGATTCCCAAAAAGGCTAGAAGTTAGTGGACAAATATTTAACTCCTCTGCACCTCAGTTTTCTCAAGCTTTATACAGATAATCTAAAATATGTCCCCTTTCGAGGATACCTTCATACTGTCATTCAACTTATTTCACTCTCAACTCAATTAAAAATGTCAGAATTGGTCTTGAACAAAACTTTGGAAAATATTAAAACATTTCTTTTATTTGGTGTTCTATCTAACTGCTTTATAAACTGTTCCTGAAATACTTTTTTGATATTCATGAATTCAAGACAATGGGAACATTTTATGAGAGTTGCAAATTTTACAGATATATTCTGGGGCCAACAAATTTAATTCCTCATGGACAATTTAGTAGCCAAAATGAAGACAGGAAGTCTTCGATGCAGCTAAAGAAAGTACAGTTTTGTTCAGCTGGGATTTCTCTAAGATGCTTAAGTGGTAACCTGGCAGCTAGCCTTGCTCAAAGTAAAAGTCAAATTCTCCAAGGCTACATAAGAAGCATATGAGTTATCAAAAACAGTTTGAAACGTTTGAATTCAGTGTACTATTTGAGAGACACAGACAGAGAGACCGAAAGAGATAGACAGAGACAGAGAGACAGACAGAGAGAGGGAAGAAAAGAGGGGAGGAAGGAAGGAAGGAGGAAGAATGGATGGAAGGAAGGGGTGGAAGGTTGCAGAAGAACTGAACATAAATGTGATATAGTTTGCCAGGTAAGCAGGCATAACTGTATTCCTTTATTCATGCTCCACCAATTTGATCCTCAAAAAGGATTTTTAGCCTTGACTTGCTGGCAGACTGCCCAGTTTATTGGCCTTGCTTCCAGATGTGTTTTGGTTCAGGAGGGAAGTATGAATCTTTAAATGCTTTACAATATAGTGTGCTGTAATTAGGGAAAGCAGGCAACCTTGGTTTTTCAGAAGCACAGTGTGGCACCCAGATTTCTAAAATCAACTCAACAATAAAGGATCTTTAGGAGTCACTTAACTGAACATTACATTCCAACAAAATGTTTGTGATTCTAAGTCTTCTGCTCAGCGTCACCAGATCTTTGATTCAAAAGAAAAGCTAAGCCTATTATTGTTCATCAAAGAGATATTGGAGGAAAGGACAAGGAGAAAAGTGGTCTCTTTCTCCATGAGTTCAGGATATGTTTTATCTAAATTTTGCTATCTTTTTCAGTGCCTGGTTTGGTACTCTACACACAGTAGGTGCTTAGTGAATTGAACTAAATAGAATTTAGAAGAAGGAATAGAGCAAAAATTGGTATTTTCTGACTGGTAATTTAATTTTAAAAGTGAAGAGTTATAAAGTTACTGGGATTCAAAGCAATTGTCTGTTGTAAGCTCACAGGAGCTAAATTATAGGAACAGTGAAAAAGAAACATGTGAAAAATAACCAAAGAAGAAAAAAAATCTTCATAAAAATACTGAGGAGAATGCAAATGTAATACATATTTACTCACACAATTAAAAATAAGTTACATTCTTATGAAGTGGAGACACATAACTTCATCCATTAAAAATGTGCAGTGCTCCAAAACTTCAATATTTCATTGACCTATAATCTCTTTCTTGTGGATCTTCTCTTTACCAATAGAGGATTCAACCTCTCTTTAGTAAAAATAAATAGAAATACATGTGAGACTTTGTAATTTTATATCTTTTCATACACACATGTGGGGAAAGTTCCTTTTCATAAATTTAGTTGAAATATATTTCCTTTTGGTTAGTTATATACTATAAATTAGATTTTAGGCATACTAATGTTTGTATTTAGATGATTCAAATAGAAAATATTAACCATAGTGAAGGTGGAAGAGAGGTGATATAAAGAAAAATACAGGAGCTTTGGTGGATGGGGATTAGATAATAGCATGATTTTATCTGTTGTATAGCTTCAGGAATCAGTCATTAGAAACAATTTAAAGCTGGAGAGCAAAAAGAAATCAGAATCAGCTAAAGATTGTGTGCTTCAGAAAGAGAAAGACTAGTCAAAAGAAATTCATATGGTGTAGGAACTGTGCTTACCCTTGATGTCAAGTGTCATATAGTCTAGACTAAGGTGGAGGGCATATGTATGTATGTATGTATGTATATATATATATATATATATATTATATATATATATATATATATATATATATATATATACATATATATATGTATGTATGTGTATATATATATATATGTATTACACACATACTCATGTGTACATGCACATACATGTATGTGTGTATAACCTTTACTCCTTGGTAAATAAAAGAACTAAAAGTTTTATATGTGTAAAGTTAAAGGGAGTGAAAGAAATGAAATTGGATAAAACCATAAAAGCTTAATGGATATTTTAATTTGGTTTGGCTGGCTTAATTAATATGACTGTGTATCTGTAATTCATGATATCTGAATATGATTTATATTCTGATATTTCCTCATACTGTATCATAATAGTTATATGGCTAGATGAATATACATTATGCTAAAGATTTACTATAGAGTTTGAATATGAGGGTGGGGGGTAAGGTATGGCTATGTCCCCAACGTTGTAATTTTTGAAAGGGGTTATAATAGCAGATGTTACCATTGCAGATACTTGAGAAAATCTTCTATGAGTTGCTCAGAGTATGTTTCATTTCAAGATTTTTTTTTGGAGGGGGTATTATGGGTAATTCCTGATGAGGAAACTTCCTGTTCAAATGCATAGCAAAACTATTCTGCAACTTGTAGTACCAGTGTTGCCTAGCCATTGAAATCTTAACTGACTTGCCATAGTCACAAAACTGTCATTTTTAGAGGTGGAACTTTTACCCAGGCCTTTTGTCACTCTGAGGCCAATTCATTTTTCATTTAGTTCCCACTATACATTTTACAAAAATACATTCACATAAAAAATAAATTCAAAAAGTGATTAAACTATACTCAATAATGTCTTAATGATAAGGTATTTGGAAAATGATAGTTTTTTAGAACTGTAAGGGATCATAGAGGTAATCTAATGCAAAGAAAACATTTTCTAAGTTAAGAAATTGAAGCTCATGGAGTTGAACTGATTTGCCCAAGATGAGAAAGGTGATGAGCAGATGAAGCTGGATTTCCTCTAGTCATCCGACATCAAATTTATTGTAACTATACAAAGATTTTTAAATGCAAGAAACCTTCATCATTCTTAGGGTGATAGATTCTGTAAGTGGATAGAACAGCAATTTTGGTAACTGTAGAATGGCAGGACAAAGGTCTCTTATGCCAATCTATTGTTCAATCTTGCTAAATGAAGTTTCCATAATTATTTATATGGGTCTTGGATAGTGCCAAGGAGCGTCATGGGAGCAGAACAGAATGTATTCATCACAACTCAATTACAAGGCTGAGTTGAAGGAGTGGTAGCTAAAGCAAAATTAAAAGAGTTTAAAAGCAGGCTTAGCCTAAGATTTTTTCTCACTGACTAGGTGGAACAGCAGATCTGACTCACAATAGAGATGAAATATTTCTAGAAGTTATAAGCTTAAAGAGCTTAGACTGTGCCTTTGGGGGGATTAGGCAGCTAATCTCTAGTGAAGAATGAAAATGTGAAAATTTAATTCAGAACAGTTTATAGCCAAAAGAGATCTACAAAATATCTGTGGAAAACCACTGGATAACAATAGAGAAGTAGAATTAGCTTAAAAAGTGAAACTAGTACCTTGAAGCATAATGGAGTGAAAAAGACGTTAACATCCTAGTCAAATAATCCTTCCAGTTTAGATGCCTACTTAAAACTGTGAGTGCTTTTAGTTAAACCTGTTTCCTTTGTAAATATACTCTTCTACTCATGTTTACTCTTTCACCATTGATGTAGGAATTTTTGAGCTAGTATACACCAGTGTGTATGATCAAATTTGCCTTGTTATTTATCTTTTTATGTATTAATTTTTTTTTTTTGCTTTTACTCCAGTTATTCTGGTTTGAAAAAAGTGGTGGGTACTCATATGATGGTTTGGAATAGTGGCTTGCTCAATTTTGACATACCTCAAAACCAGGTATTCTTTCACTGATATTGCCATGAAAATTGGGTGCTTTATAGGCATTTGTATTTTATTAGGGAATCACTCTAGATATATATCAAAGGCATCTTGAAATAGTTGTAAATATAATGGAAAAGGGGGAAAGTAAGTGGCACAGTGGATAGAGTGCTGGCTCTGGAATCAGGAGGACTTGGGTTCAAATCCAGCCTCAGACACATAACACTTACTAGCTGTGTGACCCTGGGCAAGTCACTTAACCCCATTGCCTAGCCAAAAAAAAAATGATGGAAAGAAGGGAACTCAGGGGATTCAACAGGATGAAGCTGGCATGGTAATGTAAATCTGACATGTATTGTCATATATCTTATTTTCATTTCTCTTCTTATCCATTCCTCTTTCCTTTAAAACTACTCAATTTTCCTTCCTATATTCTGCCTCAAATGAATATTCCTAGTCAATGTGATTATTATCAGTATAGTACTGGGCTAATTAAAGCAATGAACATAAAGTTTAGAAAGATCAAATGGCATATCCAGGAATAGTGTATCCTAATTAAAATGCTTGTTAATCCAGTTAACCTCCAAATCTTCACTAAATAGAAAATAAGATATCTTTGTGTGTGTGTGTGTGTGTGTGTGTGTTCTTTGCTGACTCCAGATGAAGAGATGTGTTTCCCTACCAATAATATGATGTGAATAACAACAATAGCAGCAGCTTCAGCAACAATGACAACAAATTGTTGGACAAACAATTAGGTTTTATAGCATACAGCTAAATGCCATCAATCTATCATTCCTTACCTTTGCAAGAAAATCCACATCCATTCAGGCTTAATAAACACTAGAAATTTACAGGATGAGAAGAAGTCTCAGGATCATATAGCCCAGTTCCTTAATTTTATAGACGATGCAATTGAGACCTAGACAAAGTTAAGTGACTCATTGCCTAAAGCCACAATGTTTGTTAATGACAAATCCTGGACCAAAATACAGGGTTCTTGATTTCTAATCACATTAGGCTGAGGAAAATGTATATTTGAAAATGGTAATAGAGAAAAAAAAAGAATGCAAAAGTTTTCATATATATTTTTTCTAACTGTAAAACAAAATGCATTCTATTTTAATGTGAAACTATAAATGTTATTGAAATAAATCTCCATTAATATTCTTCATGAAAACACTACACTGGAGGAAGGATGGGATAAAGTTTTACTTTGTCCCAATTCTAAAGAAAACAAGAAAAAATATTTATAACATTGTTTAAAGTATTGAATTAAGACAACTGTGGAAGGACAGGACATTGTGATCATCAGAGTTTTGCATCTTGGATGTGGAAAAGTTTCAAATGACAGTGAAATTTAAAGTATAACTCACTCTGTGAGTGGCTGATGTAGAATGGTGATGGAGGTCATAAGAATTTAGGAAGATGATGATGTAAGAGTCATAAGCTCATAGCTCTGGAGGTGAAGGAAACTTAAAGTTCATTTAGTCTAACCCCCCCTTTTTTTTTTTAACAAATGAGGAAACAGAGGCTGACAAGAGGTTAAATAAATTGCCCAAGGTCACACAAGTAGTAAAAATTTACTGTAGACCTCAATTGGGACTATAATTCATAGATATCATTGATAAACATTATTCCAGAAGTAAAATTATTTGAAGTTCTAAAAAATAGTTGACTAAGAAATGCCAATATATTCTATATCATAACTTTCATTAATACCCTTGAAAAAATCAGTTGATAAATATTATTTTTACTATTTACTACACATGAGGCACTCTACTAGCTACTGAGAGAAATCCAAAGAATAATAGGACATAGTCCTTACACTTAAGAAGCTTATGATCTAATAGGAGGAGATAAGATATACCTAAATAAAAATATACAAAGTAGAGAGGGGAAGTTAATGAAAAATGCAAAATACCAACAGTGATAGATTACAAAAGTAAAGGATTACTTCTGGATGGGAGAATCAAATAAAACCTATGGGGGAGGTACCATTTATGCTGGGCCCCTAAGATGGGTGCAATATCAACTGGTGAATATTGGGCTGGAGTAGGATGAAGATTTCAAGCATAAGCAATGGCAGGGAGAAAGTAGAGTGGCACAAAAGCATAGTAATTGTTTGGGAAACATTGAACAAATTAATCTGGCTGGTGCTTAAAGCAAAGGCAAGAGGTTATATTTAAACATCATCTCTTTGGACATAGTTTGCAGAGTGCACTTACATTCTTGGTATATTTTTCCTAGTTATTTTTCATTGTCATCTGTGTAAAAGTCATCCATCCTCAAATTCCAGTTTATTTTTTTTAAAATTTGTGAATGGATTTCATATTCAGCTATATTCTAGCATTTTCTAGCATACCTGGGATACCAGAGTATGTGTTGCACACATACCATCCATCCAGTTATTGTAAGTCATAGATGTAACTGAATTAATGTTTGGTCAACTCTGCTCAAGTCTTGCTTTTGTCACACATAAGCTACTTTACTGACTTGGCCCATAATGTTTCTCCATTGTCTTTTGAGGGCGGTGATCACCTGGGAGAAAACATTTTGTGAGACACGTCATTTCATTGTTTAGAATATCACTTTGTCATCTATAGCAGAATCCAGCTGGGAAAATAAAATTGTGGGTACAAAGTTGAAGTATTAGGGTGTTAGGATCTTGCCACATATGGTGGGCTAGTTTTTCCTGATACTCTGACTTACATAGACTTCCACCATCCTTGCAACTTAAATGGTTCAAGAGATGAAGGCTCTGGCCACTGACAAAATTTCCTGGTCTAGCAATAAATACAAGATAAGAGGAGTTACCTGCTGCTCCCTCAGAGATCTGGACAACAGATCAGTATAACTGACAGAGTGAGAGAGAAGCAACAGCCAATGAAATCAGTTCTGTACCCAGCATAAATGTCCCTTTCCTTTTATGACTATAAACATATTGTTAAATAATTATAATAATGCCATATATGTATGTGTGATTCAGGCAATACACTAGCATTTTGTCATGCTCCCTAGCAATTACCATACCATACCAATTATATTAAACTCTGGCCATCATTATCCTCCTTCTAACATTAACCTCAACTCTGTCTTTGGGGTTTTAGTCTCTTATAGATGAATCCATGCATTATCTTGTCTTTAATCAGAACTCATGTCATTTCCCTAACATTCCTAAACCATATTACTACAAATGTACTCCCTTTATCTGTTGTCTTCCATCATTAGAATGTAAACTCCTTAAGGGCAGGGACCATCTTACTTGCTTTTGTTTGTATTCCCAGAATTTATCACAGTTCCTGATACACACTAGGTGCTTACTAAATTATTTTTCATTCATTAATTCATTCTTTTTTTCACTCATTTATTCATATATTACCAGGTCGTGATTTACATTGGCAAAGGGAGTTACCATACTGAAAGTTCCCTACATTATTACAATGCTTCTCTTATTTTAGTAATTGATAAAATGAATTAGCAATTAATTAACGAATCAAAATATTTTGTGAATATATCATAGCAAATGAAGGGGTGTCTTCTGAGTCGCCAAATATGGAATAACATCATGGACTTTCATTTCAAATTACTTCTGAAAAGCACAAATTTTGACAGCTGAAAAATATGGTAGTAGCTCTATTAGCAGAAAGACTTATTTAATCTTAAAATATAGATACTTCTAGTAGTTGCTGCGAGGCACTACTTGTTAAAAAACTATTTGTTATCAAAACAGCACTTGATATTACAACTGAAAGATAAAAGTCAGTTGTGGGTGCTAATTCTAGGGGGAAAATAGATGTCTTGTGCAAATCAAATCCATACTAATACTGAATAATCAAATAAACTCTCATCCTCAAGCAATGTTGAGCTCAAGAAGAAAAATATATTCTCTATTTCCAAATTTTGGAAAAATGTGATTGCTATGAGGCTGCTGGATATAAAATTTGCTAAACTTGTGACGACTGGGACACATCTGTAAAACATATCGTGGTATTAGGAAAGTTGAAAAAGACTTGAGGCTTATCATTCCTCAAGTTAATATGATTTAGGAGACAGATTCATCTCCAGGCTCATTTTGGGGGGGGCATAATAGAAGATGAATAGATGTAGTAAGTTCACTTGAAAAGGTTACCTGTTGCCCTTGGGGCATTACTAGCTGCTACTTGAAGAAAGGTAAGGTATAGGGGAGAGGATTTTTTAAAATAAACTCAGAATTCATACACATTACATATTAAAATGTTTACCATACCTATTTCTTAGCTTAAACAATGTACAGATGTTTGATAGTAAACCCTATGTTGTATGAAAGTGAATGACATGAAGTGGGTAGTATGTCTTTTGTTAAATTCAGAGATTTGTAAAAGTTACTGAAATCTAATTCAACATTTATACCATTGTGTAATTACAAAGAATTTGATATCTAAAGAAATTTAATTGTTCCATTAATAGGTGCTTGATAAGTCAAATTCCTGTCTTGCTACTTTATAGGAAATTCTCTTCTACGAAGCTGTCCCGTTGTCAGGAAACATTAAATGATTTATCAGCTTGGGATAAATAATTACATCCTAGATATATTAATAAGTACATATGACAGTTTTTTAAAGTGCCAAATAGCACTGTAATTATTAATACTTTATGGTTTCTCTAGAGCTTTACCTACATTGAATAAGGAGGGAATGACATAGATGGACAGTAAAAATCTCAATCTAAACATCACACATAGATTTTCATTGATTACCAAAACTTTTTTTTCAAATGCATTACATCCCCAAATATGTTAAAATCTCAGAAGCCTAGGTTCAATTTCATAGTGTTCCTTCATGCACCTCACTGTGTCCCTAGCAACAACGGTGCTATATCTAAAACTTCTGGGCCTTTACTAGTACCGATTAAAAATATTGTGTGAGACATTTGCCAGCCATATGTAGGTTAAAAACAAACTACTGGTTCTGTATTGTTTCATATGAGCCTGATTTTCATTATACAAGGTAGCTAATGGTAGTGGTACTTTGTTGTCCCACCTACAATTCTATTTCTTAGTCAAATAAGCTTTTATTGACAAAATGAGATTAGATGGTTAGGAACACCTAAGAAAACTGAAGAAATTGAAGGGATTAGGACAACAAGTGGTTAATTGTGGGAATTGAGTGAATTACACTGACTCCATTTTCTGACCCAATTCTAGTTCCAGTTTACCTCCCCTTCTATTTAATTATGGGTCTGGTCCAAATTCTGTCTTGTGGGAAAACTTTATCCAATTGTGGGAATTGAGAGAAAATCTTATTTTGTTATTTGAACCTATCCCTTCATGGCTGGGAAACTGGACTACCTCTATCTGCTGTTTAGAGACTCTTAACTAAGGACCTAGGTTTTGCTGACCAGAAACTTTGTCATATCCAAAGATTGATGCAAGGAATTTTTTCACAGTGTACATCATTTATGTTTCTGTGTGCCTTTGATTGTTCACAGACAATTGGGGGAGTGGGGTAATTCTTTTTTTCTGAATTCAAGGAATTGAACCTCTTCACTCTCCCATTCCCAACTCGGAAAAATGTTTCTTCTTCCATACAGTGAGAAATAAGATTACCTAATGTATGGTTTCCTTTTAATTAATTGGTCTTATTTTATTAATTTATTTTAACTGTTTAAAAATTTGTCTTCCCCATATTTAGGGTCCAGTGCTAAAGCTGGTCCCGATTTGTTGGACAATTGCTACTCACTGCTTAATAAATTAATACCCTTAGAAGATTGAACCTCTGTTTCCTCAGTCATTTCATCTTTTACTCACCACTACCCTCCTCCCTTAGAAAGCTATTTTCAGGGACTTTGGGCCCATAACACAAGTAACTTCAATCAGGTGGTAGGAATGTCACATTATAAAAAACAGAACAGGCTTAGGTATTTCCATACCTCATGTCATAAAGATATAAAAAAAAGTTTTTCTTTTGAATCTATTTTTAAAAATCCAACACTTCAAGGATTGATCACATTGATGTGGGCACTACATCTGTCTACACAGAGGACAACCACCCCATTACTCAGTAGGCTTATCTTCAGGAGTGTTTGAGAAATTTAGCACTCTGCATCTAAATAGTGATGTGTCTTTCTGAAATTGACTAGGTAGTCTTTGGGCAACAGAAATATAGTCTAATCTATGTTAACACTCAAAAGTTTTCAACTTGAAATGGGCTCTACTGATGTAATACCAATTTCAATTCTGCAAATGTATCTTTGGAATTTGAACAGTGACTTTGGAATCTTGAATAGTCATAATTTAACTGCCATTCCTTAAAAAGTTAATAAGATGTGGCTGTGTGTGTGTGTGTGTGTGTGTGTGTGTGTGTGTGTGCATATGTGTGAGATCTATGAAAAGGCCGTGAAGAAGCAAAGAGTTCTGGCTAACATCTGCAAGCAGTTAAAAGTTTTAACTGATGTTTAGGAGAAGATATTAATTGCTATGACTTGAGAGAGTGTTTGTAAAGAAGGAAGAGGAAGAAAACTTCTTGTGATATTATTTTTGGTTTGTTTAGTTTTGCCTTAATTTTCCCTGATAGAACTGTTTTAACTCCTATCTAATAAAGAAACAGAATTTTTTTAGGCAATTGGGGTTAAGTGACTTGCCCAGGGTCACACAGCTAGTAAGTGTCAAGTGTTTGGTCTGAGGCCGGATTTGAACTCAGGTCCTCCTGACTTCAGGGCCAATGCTGTATCCACTGCACCATCTAGCTGCCCCAAGAAATAGAATTCTTGAAAGGCTTTGGATGCAATCCTTATAGCTGAGCAGTGGAACTGTTTTCTAGAAGTGAATAACTACAATGATCTGAAGCAACTGAGGCTGTGAACTTTCTTTTAGCTGAGATAAGATAATTAGTTATTTATTTTTCTCAATAATGGTTTACATTCTTAGGAAATTACACCACAACGATTCAAATATTTAGAGAAAACAATCATGCCCCTTTTAAGACTGCTCTCTAAACTAAACATGCCTAGTATTTTCATATATTCTTTTTCTCACATGATATCATTTTGAGTTTCCTCATCATCCTAGTCATCTTTCTCTGGACAGTTTTAAACCTAAGAGACTAAGGATTTTAGGAGACAGACACAGGGAAAGGCAGAAACAGAGATGGAGGCAGAGAGGTGTTATTTGTCCTTTGTTCTGAAGAGGACCAATGGCATCACAGGGTGATATCTTGACTTGCCTATGCATTGGATTTAAGTGAGGCAGAGTTGCAAAAAGTCATCTGCCTAACCCTCTACTCCAGTCTTTAAAGTCCAGTGGCAAAACAAAAGTTAGGATGGCTAACAATGGCCCAGGTTGATGTGGAAGGCCTTGGCATCTTTGATGTATGACCAAGCTCTAAGGTCTCTACAGCACCTTCAGCAGCCTTCATGGCCATTGGAACAAATTGTTCTCTTCCACCCATTTTTCTGGCGGAAATCTTCACATGCTTGTAGCAGACATCCCCCTAAATCACTGATGTGTTTGAGGTCTGTCAGTTACCCTCAACCCTTAACCCATCTGCTGGGATGGCAGTATTGGGTATGCTACAGCTTCTTGGATCCACAGGTGTGAGTTGGGTAAAAGTGGCCACTAAAGGTGGGTGGGCAGCCCTGGAAAGGGCTATAGAAACCCTCACGCCATAGGCGCTAGTCATCCCTGAGCATCCCATACACCCCAACAGAGAGATAAATGTTTATGGAATGAGGTTTTTCTAAATTATTTAACAAATTACATTTAATAAACTGGGTCGAAGGCTCAGAACTAAACAACTAAGAATAATAGAAATATTGTCGCTTAATCAATGAATAAATTACTACTAATAAGTATATATTAATAAATTGTACTTTATAAGATTTTGTAAAATAAAATGTAGAATTAATAATCACATATACAAACATCAAGACTTTAATTAAGAATTTATTAAATCCAATTCAACAAACATTTTTAAGTGAGCATCCACTGTATGCTAGGCACTGAGGATACAAAAGTACAGTAACACTTTTCATTTGCGTAGTATTTTAAGGTTTTCAAATCACATTACATACTTTATATCATTTGATTTTCCTTGTCTCCAAGGAACTTACTTTGCACTGGGGAGCTGAAACATTTGCGCACATAAATACATACAAAGCAATATAAAGTAACGTTGAAAAGGAAACAACATTAACAACTGAGGGGATCAAGAAAGGATTTATGTAAGACACACCCAAGCTATGAATTGAAGGAAGCCTGGGATTCCAAGAGGTGAAGATAAAGGAGTATATTTTAGATATGAATGACTATATTGAAAAGTATATTGATTTAGAATGAGTTGCAGATAAATATAGGTACCTAGCAATGCTCAGAAGGGTATGGTCTGTGACCTCTATCCAGAAATTGAATCTCTATTTTTGTTGTCCCTTTCAGGTCTCTTGCTGTCTTTATTCAGTTTTAGAAATTTGGTGTAGAGAAGGGCAGAAGGGAATGGTGTATTCCAAAAAGAGTCAGACAGAAAAGGAAAGAGAGACAGAGACCCAGACACATAGAGACAGAGACACAGAGACAGGAAGAAAGAAGCAAGTAAGGAAGTAATGAAGGAAGGAAGGAAGGAAGGAAGGAAGGGAAGGAAGGAAGGAAGGAAGGAAGGAAGGAAGGAAGGAAGAGGGAAAGAAAGGGGAAGGAAGGAAGGAAGGAAGAAGGAAGAAGGAAGGAAGGAAGGAAGAAGAAAGAAGGGAGGAGGAGGGAGAGGAGAAGGAAGGAAGAAGGAAGGAAGGGAGGAGGAGGAGGAAAGAAGAGAGAGGGAAAGAAGGGAGAGAGGGAGGGAGGAAGGGAGAGAGGGAGGGAGGAAGGGAGAGAGGGAGGGAGGGAGGGAAAAAGGACAGAAGAAAGAAATAAAGAAACAAATAAAGAAAGGATAACTTTTCCCTAATGTCTCAGTCAAAATCCTCTTCTGCTAAGTGGATTAGGGATAACTCATTTGTTTAATACTGTCTTACTAAGGATATTCATATCTCTGTTTTGTTGCTGTTATTGTTGGTGTTGTTGCAGTTACATTCATTCATTCTAAAATGGTACCATACCATATACTACTCTGGGATACCCTGGGATTTTCTTCCCAGGCAGGATCATTTTACCAGAGATCTTTTGAATGTACTCTACATGTCTCCATTCCTGTTTGATTTTCTCCCTTTCTTAACACGTACACCCCAACTTCACTTCAGAAGAAGCTATCTCAGTCTGAGTTCTCTTTATTATTTTTATAGAAAATTTCTCCACACCACAACCATTCAAATATTTGGAGAAAACAATCATGCCCCTTTTAAGACTTCTCTCTAAACTAAGCACGCTTAGTATTTTCACCTTATATATATTCTTATTCTCACATGACACTGCTTTGAGTTTCCTCATCATCCTAGTCATCTTTCTCTGGACAGGCTATTTTGTTTTCTAACATAAAACAACTAAGTGGTACAGTGGATAGAGTTGTAAGCCTGAAGACAGGAAGATCTGAGTTCAAATTTGGACTTACACTCATTGTGTGACCCTGGTAAAATAATTTAATCATTCCTTAGTTTCCTGATCTGTAAAATGTGGATAATAATAGCACCTACTTTTCAGCATTGATCTGAGGAAAAACAGATAATTATAAAGTACTTTTCAAACCCTAAAGCACTATAATAATGATGATGAAGATGATGATGATGATGATGATGATGATTATATACCAGATATGACTTTACCGAAAGAGACTATGTTGGGGCTATCACTTTTCTTTAAGTTGTGAATATTCTCCTGCTATTACTGAAACATAGGATCAAATTAATGAGGAAGCTATCAAGCAGAGGATACCGGGCAAAAAAACAACCTGAGGCTTTGTACAGTTATACATAATTGTGCCATGGACTCTACTCTCTCCTCCTCCCTAACCAACCCATGCCATTGCCATCAGCTATTAAAGTATCTCTTCAGGTTATCCCTAGTTTTTATTTTCTCCTTATTTCATGGAAATGGAAAAAAAAAGTGTGTGTCTGTTGGGTGTGGGGAGGATTGAGGGAGATCACAAAGCATGTCTCATTTTGTTCTGTAAAGCTCTACAGATGCTTCTGTTTTTTAGGCTTCAAAAGAAAGTTTTAAAATAAGAAAGTCACCCCATCTCCTTTCCTCACTGCTCTCATTTCCATCTCTTTTACAAGTCTCTCATTCTGAATGCCAAGTGTGTGATGGGACCACAGGCAAACCATCTCCCTTTATTCATTTCCCATTTGTGCTCTCACTAGCATCCCTGTTCATAAAGAAATAGTCCATCGAAGAAGCAAGCTTCATTTCAGTGGGAAAATTGCACAGTTCATATTCTAGCTAAGGTTAAACTAATCCTTAGCTAAATATATGATACTCTAGTGCCTCATGTCAGACATTTTGTTGGTGGTGGTGTTAAATTTTCAAGTTTTGTCTTTTGAAGTCAATTCAATTCATGATCATTTTGTCCATACCCTATTCATTAAGGTGCAGGCTGTCAAGCTATGTGCTAGGGGAAAGAGTGGTTGAAGCCAACATGTAGCCTTCACAAGCAAATTCTGATGATTTTCTCATTTCCCAACATCATAAATACTTAATATACATTGAAGATGATGCAGTCTAAGGGTGCTAGGAACCCCAAAATGCAAGGGTATTAGGTGGGTCTGTCTTGAAAGAATTCAACCACTCAAGCCTTCTTTCAGTCAGAGTAAAAAGGTTTTATTATAACACCAGTTGGGTGGGTGAGATTCTAAGAATCTGTGTAATTTAATGGGAGTAAGACTGGTACTTTTATACAGAAAAAGACTGAGAAAATCTGGATGGGATCGAGGAATGGCAAGTAACCTGGGATGGGTCAGGTGCAGACAATGAAAAGCCAGGCCGGGTTGGAGGGCCATAGTGAAAAGACAGTTGAAAGGATTATACTGGGATAGGCTAGATGCCTCAGACAAATGCCAGGGACTGGGCCAGGTGGAAAAGTCTAGGGCCTTTTAGGGGTCCATCATTAGTAACCCGTCACTGAGACCAGAAATCCTAATATGTCAGGCACTGATTTTATTTCAGAAAGGAAGAGTGACAATATAATTGCACAATCCTACAATTGCAGTAAGCTACTATTAATTTCTATAAATCACATAGTAGCATTTTTACATTTATCATTCTTCATTGTCTTATCTCTGTGTAACTGTGTCCTAGGCCTTTCAGGGGCCCTAAAAATAGGAAAACCTACTATGTGATTATATTAGAATAATAATCTGGTCAGAATATTTAAAAAGTATATTAAAATGAGTCTAGGTCCAGAAGGAGCCTAATTAGGTAAGAAGGAGTCCACAGAGTCACTCATTTCTTTACAGTAAGGTTCATGAATTCAGTTCAACTTAAACCAATATTTATCAAAAATTTACTAAGTTCAAATTACTGTTCTTAGCAAGCAGGACACAAAGGAGATGCATTATTCAACTGGAATTGGCCAGTTGGGTTCCCAGTGAGGCAGCTGGTGCTAGTCACAGATTGTTTGTCCTTTATTCTCAATGAGAACCATGACATTAGGAAGGTGATGTCATGACTTGCAAGTGAATTAAATTTTAAGTGAGAGAAGGCTGTAGAAAGTCACCAGCCTCACTTTCTCTTTGGGAGTCATCTGGGTCCAGTGGCAAGATATAGATCAGCACAACTGGAGATGACCCCTTGCTTTAAGAGTAGACCAAATTCTAAAGAAATTTCCTATTAGAACTTGGAGGAGGCTTAAATTACCAGGCTGGAAGGTCCAAGGGCAATGAGCTAAAAAAACACTTTATCTCAATTATCTTTGGGGTATGAGAATACAAAAGGCACTCCCATTGGTCTGTCCTTGCTGAATGGCATTGGGAAGATTACTCTCTACTTTCCCAGGAGTGAGGCGTGACTTCATAATAAGCCATCACAGACCTCTATAGGCATTACCAAAAGCACTATCAGAAGCATTAGGTCAACACAGGATTACTTTCCTTTGCACTTCCCATTCTCTACTTCAAGGATAACAAGATAATTTTGTTCCAATTCTGCCAGATACAAAGACTACTTCAATTGCTTTGGGATAGGCCTGCCTTAGGTCAGTTCCTTTGTAGTTTAGGTTTGGCCTTGGAACAAAATGAGACATTCATAAGTTGTTTATAGTAAAAGGAGATTTGGGGCAGCTAGGTGGTATAGTTGATAGAATGCTAGTCTTGGGGTCAGAAAAAAAACCTCATCTTCCTGAGTTCAAATCTGGCCTCAGATATTTGCTAGCTGTGTGTCCTAGGGCAAGTCACTTAACTCTGCCTTAGTATCCTCATCTGTACATGAGTTGGAGAAGGAAATGGCAAACCACTCCAGTATCTTTGCAAAGAAAACTCCAAATGGGATCACAAAGAGTTGGACACAACTGAAAATGACTAAACAACAGAAGATTTACTTAGCCATTGCAAAAGAAGGCTATTCAACAAATGTGTATTGACTTGAATGTTTGAATTGTCATATAGAGTCTCCTCTTTGGGCATTGTATATTGGACTTCTTACCGACATTCAAATGTTTTCTTTTTCTGCATTATTTTTCAACTGGTAAACTCCATGTTGCCACTTCCAGCCTCTTCCTATACCATCTCCACTTATCTTTTCCCTCAACCTCCAGGTTATCCTTCTGACCTTCTCGTAAACTCCAGAGGTTCCTTATGACCTTCAGGATCACATACAAAGTTTTAGTTTAGAATGTAAAGTTTTTTTTTAAACTTAGTCTCTTTCTACCTTTCCAGTCTTCTAACACTTTACTACTTCCACACATTCTACAATCCAATTACTTTGGTGTACTATCTGTTCCTTGAATGATCTTCTATCTTTGGCCTCCATGTCTTTCACAAGCTATCCCATTGTCTCGGATTCTTTGCTTTCTCACCTCTGCATCATAGTTTCTTTTTTAGGCTTTCTGCAAGACTCAGCTCAAAACCTATCTTCTATGGGATTCTTTTACCAGCCCTTCAGTTCAAGAGCCTTCCCTTCTGAAGTTATCTTCCATCTACTATATATATATAATGTGTGTGTGTGTGTGTGTGTGTGTGTGTGTGTGTGTGTGTGTGTGTGTGTGTGTGTATATCTTTAGGTAACCAGAAGCAGCATGATGATGTAGTAGATAGAATGCTGAACCCAGAATCAAGAAAGCCTGAGTCTAAATTTGGCCTCAGACACTTGTTAGCTCTTTGATCCTGGACCATTCACTTAACCTCTTTTTGCCTTAGTTTACTGATCAGTAAAATCAGATAAAAATACCAACTTTCTCAGGGTGGTTGTGAGGATAAAATGAAGTATTAATTGTATTATACTTCTCTAATGTAAAGTGCTATAGATATTTTCTGATTATTACCTAATATTGTACATGTTATCTCCTCTATTAGAATGTGAGCTTTTTCAGTGTTAAGTTATTTTTTTTCTTTTCTTTCTTTTCCAGTGCTTAGTCTGTCCATAGTAAACATTTACTTAATTCTTAAGAATTTATGATGTAGTGTAGTTCTAAGAGTACAGGACCAAGTAAGAAGACCTGGATTTATAGCTCATCTCTAAAATTCATTGCTTCTGTAACCTTGGAAAAACCACTTTTAAAAAAAATCTCACTGCTTCAGTATCCTTACCTGTAAAATAAAGGATTTAGACCAATTGATCTCTAAAATCTCTTCCTGATTTAACTTATGATCTCATAAATATTAACTTAGAAAAACAAAGCCAAAATAGGATAACTTGAGAGACTGAGATCTCATCATTATGTTGACACTAAAGTGTGAGGCAATCAGTTGACATCTGAAATTTTCCAGGATGAATTCTTATAACTTTTATAGATTTTCTACCCCTGGCATGTGGATGCATCTGAATATTTTCTATATTTCTTGGAGTGAGCATGGATTATTATGGAAACTTACAGATTTCCAGGCTAGCTGGTGCAAATAATATAAGCTGACAAGTTACCATAAGTTAAATTGAATTACATTGTATTGATACATAGATATTGCAGGTTCCCCCTTATTTCTTTTGTCTTTCAATAATATTAATTGAATTAAGTAATACTGACAAGTACTTTGGGACTAGATAATTAAATTAAAAATAAAAATTGCTTAGCTTGCACTTTTTCATTTAGTAATAGAAAGATAAATCATAAGTAGGGTCACCTTTGCAAAATGGATTAGAAAAATTAAATTATAAGGATCTTCCTGAAATGAATTATTTTTAAGTGTGCACTGTAGCTGATTATACTTGATGGTTTATAGTAATATCATGTACTTTTTGGTAATTTTAAATGTTTGCCTTCTTGCCAATACCAGCAAAAGAACTCCATATGTTCTGACTTTTCAGTTCTGAGACCTTTAACTTACTTCTCCAAATAATTGATTCCTTTGAGATTTGCTGGAATAATCACTCTGTTTTTATTGTTTTATCCCCTACCAGGGAGAGAAGGAGCCTCTATGAGATAATAAGCCTATATCTTTGGGTAAAGACTCTATCCAGTCAGGTTTTTTTTAAGACTGAATGTTCATCACACAAACGTGTAAAAATTCTTTGACATGAAATAATCTAACCTTTCTTCATCTATTCACTTAGTACTTATTAAGTACACTCTGGAAACAATTGAATAGAGGAATTAAAAGGCATTTCAAATTGCGGGCAGAGAGAAAGTAAGAAAACCACCATGCTTTATGAAATATTCCAGTATGTAGAAAAATTGCTTTAACAACCAAGATGAATGATGGAAGAATTTCCATTATCCTTTGTGTATTTCTCATTCATTTAGTAAGCATTTATTGAGCCTTTACTATGTGCCAATTACTGTGCTAAGCTCTGGGGTTTCAAAGAGAGGCAAAAAAAAAGGCAACTCTTATTCTCAAAGAGCTCATAATCTAATGGGGTAGACAATAAGCAAACAAGTTATATATAAAGGATAAATAGAAAATAAATAATAGAAGAGAGGCATAAGAATTAGGAGTTGGGGAAGGCTTCCTGTAGAAAATGGGATTAGAAAAGCAGGGGAAGCCAATAGACAGAGATAAGGAGGGAGAACATTTCAGAAATGGGGGACAGGTAGAGAAAATACTCTGAGCTGAGAGATTTATTATTTATTATTATTATTTATTATTATTATTATTAATTGCTGTTGTTCATGGAATAACAAGGAGATCAGTTTCAATGCACATATTTGTTTGTTGTCTCTCCCACTAGATTGTGAACTCCTTGAGGGCAGGGACTTGTCTTTGGCATTGAATCTCCAGAGCTTAGCAAAGTACCTGGCACATAGTAGATACTTAATAAGTTGTGATTGATTGATTGGTTGATTTCGCCTATACCATTGAAAGGAGGACCCATATTGATGAGATTGCACATCCATCAAAGCATTGAAAAGTAACAAATGACAATGTGGCAATTAAAAATCGGCAAATGGCTTTAAATACATTGTCTAATTTGGCCCCGGCAACTGCCAGGCGAGGAAGTTACCAAAAATATTATTATGCCCATTTTTCATAGGAGGAAACTAAGCCTGAGAACCATTAAGTAATTTTTCTGTGGTGAAAGAGTTAATAAGTATAAAAGCAAGATTCAGACCTCAATTTTTCTGACTGCCACTCCAGTGCTCTAACAACTATGCCAAGATTTCTCTTAAGCAAGTATAGGAGGTAAGGAATACTTGGGCACTGCTATAGGTTTGCTGCAGAATTTAAGGAAGCCTGAATGAAAATATATACATAAAAATGTGCTCATCATTCAGGATCTGCTAAAGAGTGTAAAGATTATAAATAGTAAAATCAGTGTTTTGATGAGCCAGTTATTTTGATGGACATCTTGATCAAGGAGGGTGGCTAGGAAGGCTCAGAATAAGAGGAAGAGAAAGGAAGCTTCATCAGATAAGGTGCTCCTCTTCTTGTCTCAAAAAGAGCCAAGATTCATCCTGGGGTTGGCATGATTGCAAAGAGGTTTTCAGGTTTTTCTCACATTTATATTCTCTGGTTCCTTATGTCCATCATATCACACACCTATTAAGTGTCAGAGGTTGGATTCAAACTTTACTCTTCCTGACTCTAAGGCTGGTACTCTATCCACAACACCAAGTAACTGTTTCTAGCCATGCTGGTAATCTCAAGAGATCACAAGGTCAAAAGTTTTAAAAGCTGTTCTGCCTATCCTCTGGAAGGTGCTTCTTTTACTAATCACTCATCAAAAGAGAAGACAATGGACAATTAGAATGATACTGAACCTCAATAGACCAAAGACTCTTTATTCTGCTCAGAAGATTTGGACTTCATCAGTTGCTTAGACAAATCAGTTACGGGGTTCAATGGATAGAACACTTGACTTGGAGTCAGAAAAAACTGAGTTCAGGGCTTGAATCAGATACCTAAAAGGCTTGTGACCTTAGGCAAATCACTTAACCTCAGTTTGCCTCAGTTTCTTCAACTATAAAATGGAGATAATATTAGTATTTACTTCTCAAGGTTGTTGTGGAGATGAAATGAAACAGTATTTATAAATCACTTACTAAACATTAAAAGTACTATATTATTACATAAATGCTAATTGTTTTTATTACTACTACTAGTACCACCACCACCACCACCACTACTACTGTTATCACTACTACAAATGGAAGGTGAATATGGAATATCTATTCAGCATTCTTACAAACCTGTCTTTACCTCCTGGGATCTGATAATTTTTGTAATAGCATAGTATGTTATAATAGTTTAATAATTCATATGATTATTTGCTTTATGTTTTAATTTGATATCAAAGTACGTTTATTAGTCTTTTGGGAGATTTAAAGCATTTCTTTTGTGGTAGAGGGAGTAAATATCTGTTCCATACCTGCTATCTACATCGTACACTGAGCACCTTTGTATGAAGGGAGCCTATAAACTCTATTTGGAGATACTTTAAAGATAAGTCATATCTAAGTTTTGTTTTATGGCAAGGATTCTATGCATTTTTGTGTGTCATTGATTCCTCAGAAAAAAATACAAATTTGAATTAAGAAATATATATGGTGTTACAAAAGAAACCAATTACATTGAGATAAAGTTATGATTTTTTTTAATTCATAGACTCATAGAACTCCCATTTTAAAGCTTTTCCAGAAAGCACCTACTTCCAAGTGATATGAGGATGAAATGAGGTAAAATTTTAAAGAATTTTTCAAAATCTACAACTCTGTACTGGCTATTGTTGCTGTTTCTCAAAATGGCTGTTCAGTGACCTGGATTCAGGGTGAAAAATAAGTCAGAATAGATAGACATGTACTTAAGGACCTGTCTTAGGATAATGTCTGCAAGCATATTTTCTCAATGCCATTGAGTTTAGTCATAGTTGCTATTGGAGGTCTGGAGTGGGGTGAAATCTCCAAAGAGACAACTGGCAAAGTCCCAAAGCAACATGCTCAGAAGTGATAAGGTTAGGGACGTGGTACAGTTCTTAGAACCTCCTGAAGATGTGGCTCTTCCTAGGTTGGTCATTAGAATCATCAATGCTATCCTGGCCACAGGGACCAATGGACCAATTTGGAGTTGATAGTCAAGAACGTCCTTTAGGAAAAGACCTGAGCACATTTCCTACAGAAAGAAGTCAGGGAAAATGTCAAGCTCTAAGCCAATAACCCAGTTCAACATATCAGAGAGTGTCTCCTTGTTACCTATTACCTAGGAAAAGAATAAACTTAATTTATCTATTTTATCTTTGTAAGCAGAACTCTGCAATGTCTGCTTGTTTGGGGAAATTCTAGTTTTGGGGAAGTTCCAAGCTTCTACTCGATTTTCAATGAGGAAAACAGAAATTATTTGAACAGTTGATTTTTAAAAATAGATCTGAAATGTCTCACACACACACACACACACACACACACACACACACACACACAAAACAAAACTCCAATGGCTTCTTATTACCTCCAGAAGAAAATATAAAATATTTTGTTTGTAATTCAAAACCCTTCATAATCATCCTAGACTCTTCTTGCCTTTCCAATCTTCTTACTCCTTATTCACTAACACATACTGTTCAATCTAGTGACACTGGAACCTTTACTGTTCCAGGAGCAAGATACTCCATTTCTGGGATCCAAGCATTCTCTCTAGTTGTCCCTCATGCCTGAAAGGCTCTCCCTCCTCTGCTCAAGGCTATGACTTCCCTGGATTCTTTTAAATCCCAACTAGAATCTTATTTTCTAAAAAAAAGTCTTCCCTAAACCCTAATTCCAGTGCCTTCCCTCCATTAATTAGCTGATTTTGTATAGATTTATTTGCAGGTTGTCTCTTGTATTAGACTATAAACTTCTCCAAGGCAGGAACAGTCTTTTGAATCTTTTTGTATCCTCAGTGCTTAGCCCAGGGCCTGGAATATAGTTGGCACATAGTAGATGCTTAATAAATGTCTATTGATTGATTTTTGTATATGCATATACATATATATGCATTCGGGAGATTGTTGTTGTTGATTGGGCATAGTGAGACAAGTTCCCCAGTCTTTTCAGTATTGTTTGCCCAGATCAACACTTGTCATTTACACTGAATGGGATGGGGAGGGGATTACTAAACTATTCCTCCACTTAATTTATTTCATCTCACTTTCCATTTGAGGAAATTTAGTCATGAGGCTATTTGTATAAACCAGGATGATGATAAGAATTATGATGTGAAATGAGGTTCTAAACATATTTCAAATGAACATTGAATTAAGGGATTCAAAAGGAGATAGGAAAACAGCATAAAAAAAGAAAAAAATGATTTTTACAGACTTAGAAGAGAAGACACAATCTTAGTCTGTATGTTACCTTCTGTGAGCAATTAGGGTAATGGAAAGAAGTGGGTTTTTTTTTCCTTATTGGCTAATAAAACTAAACAGAGTAGTAGTTTTCCATTCAGTGCAAAGGCTTATTAATCATTGCATCTCTACTTAATGTTAGATAAGGCATCATGTGACCATGAAGGAAGTCTTCCTACTGCCTATATGCATAGCTTAGAAAAGCACTAATAGAAAAAAGCAACAGCATAATGCTTGAAGTTGTTGTCAAGTCCTTCAGAGAAGGAAAAACACTCCACTAAGAAATCTTAAAGTAAAAAGAACAGACTGGAAAATGGACCAAGGAAAAGCTATTTCTTACTAAATTGTTTAAAGATGGAACAAATTGCCAGTCTACAAAATCACACTAGAAAATAGCCAGGGTATCACACATACAGGGAAACAAATTCATCCACTATTGTCCACTAGCAGGTTTATTGGACTCTGACAACTACTATGAAAAAAGTAAAGGGCAATCAGCAAAGTGAATTCTGAGTAGAAAATCCCATGACCAAGTTGCAGACATACTCTCTGAGCTATGTGATGATTCAGATGATGAAGGATCTGAGTGTTGATGCCTACTATAGTGTTAGAAAAGTCAGCTTCATGACCTCTCTCCAGGCAAGGGCTGGTGAATGGGGAATAACACAAAGGGTAACTCTTTATTGCTTAATACTCTAGATTCACAGGTTTCTAAGAAACAAATGGCACTGATAGATCAGTTTTCTACAAGCATGAGATTGGCGAGGGGTGGAGAACCTATAGCCTAGAAGCCACATGTGGCCTTTTAGGTCCTTGGGTATAGCCTTTTGACTGAGTCCAAGTTTTCCAGAACAAATCCTTTTATTGAGGGGATTTGCTCTGTAAAGTTTTGATTCAATCAAAGGGCTGCACTTGAGGACCCAGAGGGCCACATGTGGCCTCAAGGCCCCTCATCTGGGACATTAAAAAAAAAAAAGGTTAGAGCTTTAGGATAGAAGTGCTTATCCTGAGTGGTAGGCTAGGTTAACAAGAAGTAATTTCTGATACAGACAGACAATATCCATTGCTAGAGTATATGTTAATGTACTCCATATGTTAATGCCATAAATATTATTATGAATTTTTTCAGTGGCCCAATCAATAAAGGACTAACTTCAGATTAAAAACAAAGAAACAAGCCTGGATTTAAAGATCTGTTATATAATAGTTGTATCACCCTAGACAAGTCATTTAACCTTTCAATGAGTGCTCTAGGCAGCTGTCTAAGACTGTATGTTGCCAGATACCTGTCCACATTTGTAAAAGGAGTTCTTACACCAAGAATTTTATCAACAAATAGAATCACATTTCCATATCAAAAACAGCAGAGGAAGGTAGTTAGAAAAGTAGCTCACACAGGAGCAAAAAAAGAAGATGTAATCTTAGCTTGGAATCTGTTATCTAATATGAGCTTCCTAACTAAAGGGAACAACTTTATCCCCATTGACTAAGAGAACTGACTGAGGAAAACTATGACACTCTCTACTGGGGAGAGGATTATTAAAGACAGATGCCTTAGTTAGTGTTTAACAGTGTATCAGGCAACCCTAAAAATAGCTGGAGAGCTGAAAATCAGATAGAGCAGAGAGGTGATAATAAAGGAACAGCTGATAATAAAGTCCAGAAACTAGCATTAGACTAAAACACCCTCAGGGTGAGGTATGAAAGGCCCAGCAGAAGCTATGATGACCTCATCAAAAGACATTGGCAGTACTACAGTCTCAGGGACATTTGTTACTTTTCCACATATGTTCAAGTCAGAAATAACTCTCCACATGAATTCACTGGTGATACATGTTGCTTATGTGTGTATATGCTACATGCGATCTCTATTCAGAATCATCTTGCTACCGAGGTAATAAGCATTTGTCAGAGTTGAGTTCCACATTGATGGGGTATGAAAATGTTCTGTTATTTTTTGTTATTATTATATTTGACTCAATCATTTTGCTTTGAACTGTATGCCATCTGACTTACTAATGAAGCATATGGCTAGTTTACTACTGCAATGTATTTATTGGTGTAGAATATATAACCTGGCTCTCTATCCCATAGCCTGGAATCTCAAGGCCTTAGGGTACCTGAGGAGACTGTATCTCTCTTTTCTCAGCCATGAGCTTTACCCTCCACTGACTTTGTTCCCTTATTTCTAAGGGGGCCAGTGACCTCAGTTCTATATAACTTGTTTAGTTATTCAGTCACGTGCCCGACTCTTCCTCAACCTGTGGACCATAAAGTCTGTGGAGTTTTCTTGGCAAAGATACTAGAGTGGTTCACCCTTTCTTCCTCCACTGGATTAAGGCAAGCAGAGGTTAAGTGACTTGTCATTTAAGTCATAAGTCTTACACTTAAGACGTAAGACTTAGGTCACATAGACACTATGGCTGGATTTGAACTCAGGTTTTCCTGAGTTTTATCCACCATACCACTAGCTGCCTCATCTATATAGCTACTTAAAACCATTTGGCTTTTATGAATCCATGTGGAGAGGTATTTCTGACTTGAACATATATGTGGAAAAGTAACAAATGTCCCTGAGACTGTAGTACTGCCAATGCCTTTTGATGAGGTCATCATAGCTTCTGCTGGGCCTTTCAAACCTCACCCTGAGGGTGTTTTAGTCTAATGCTAGTTTCTGGACTTTATTGTCAGCTGTTCCTTTAGTCAAAGCAAAAAGGCCAATATTTCCGCCCATATTTCCAGGGCGTACTCTCTCTTACACCATCTTGGTCTCTGGTGTGTCATCTTAAAACTTAGCTCATCTCTGATAACATTATTTTCACCAACTTTGTGACAAATCTGCTGGATTAAACTTTCTACTGAGCCGAAATCCTAAAGGTCTTTCCCAAAGAACTCTCCTTACTACCACTACCACCACTACTAACACCCAGGGAATGGTTATTACACTGGCTGAGAAATTTGGTTAGTGGTCTGTTGGAGATTACACAGTCCCTTTAACAGATATAATGAGTGACTGAGTCACCAAGATCTTCACATAGAAAGATGTTATACCAGATTCTTTGTACATGAGACAGATACCCATTACACTAACAAAAATAAACACATCTGTGGGAGCATGTAAGCTATGGTTTGGAGAAAACCATGACCCACGAAATATCTAAAACCTGGGCTACTTTGGGTGGGGTGGTGGTGGTAACGACAGATGCCAAATGTCATATAGATATAGATATAGGTATATATCACATATGAATATATGGTATATACCCTAAATATTTATATATGAAATATATTTAATGGAATGTGTGTAGGCATATGCATATATGTATATGCAATATATGTGTATACATGCATGCACATCTTTACACCCATCCACATATATGCACACATATTTACACCTACGGCTAGGCAGCACAGTGGATAGAGCTCCAGGCCTAGAGCCAAGAAAACCTGAGTTCAAATCCAGCCTTAGACACTTACTATCTGTGTAACCCTGGACAAGTCAATTAACCCTGGTTGCCTCAGTTTCCTCACTTGTAAAATGAGCTGGAGAAGGAAATGACAAACCACTCCACTATCTTTGCCAAGAAAACCACAAATGGGGTCATGAAGAGTTGGTCATGACTAAAACAACTGAACAACAACAACAATAATAAAAACAACAACTAATACACATACATATATATATACACACATATTATATATACACATTTATATATTATGTATACATAAGTAACACACATACATATACATACACATATATACGTACACATATAGATATATCTGCATATGTGTATATGTGAATGATTCATGAGGGTACAGGTATATAAGTCAATGAGGAAGGCTTTGGAACCTGTATCTTTTTCTGCAGAAGTCTATTGTTAGTAGATTGGATTGGGAGAGATGCTATTGAAGATACTGGAGATATCTCATTGGTGTAAAGCAAACTATAATAAGATGAGGCATAGAAGGGAATTCAGAATAGAACAAAATAGATGACAGCTGAGGTCAATTTAATTATTGAAGTGACAGTACACAAGCAAGCCTTAATTTCTCTGAAAGGAAGAGGGGATGAAGTCAAAAGAGGCAGCGGGAAGGTGAGAGTTGAAGGACACCAAGTTCACTCCCAGAACTTTAGAGCTAATTAAATCTACCCCATAGTCAAGACTCACTATCTAGTGTAAAGTATTGTGTTGCTATGACAACATTCATGGATACATTTTGGCAAATATTTCTTTGACATACCTGAAGTGCATATGTGAATCCATAATATCCTCAAGGCTGTGTAAGAGGACTGACTAGAGAGGATAAAAACAGGAAATCAAATTCGCTGAACGTCTAAAACAACACATATGTTGATAAGCTGTTACTTTGAACTCTACTAAGTCATCCACACGACCATGTGAGCTTCAAGTCATCAATCAACACTCCCTACCTTCAGACAAGCGGAGCCCAAAAAAGAAACAATTCTGTTTATTTGGATGGAAGAATCATAGAATTAGAACTGCAAGAGATCTTGGAGGAATATCTAATCAATACTCTCATTTTATAAATGAGGAAACTGAGACTTAGTGAAGTCAAGGGGATTGTTCAAGGTCACACAAAGTCACACAAGGCAGTATTTAAACTAGTGTCCTTTCATTCCAGGAGCCAGTAATTTTTCCTACTATGTCAATGATTTCTTTAAAGCCTAGCATCCTGGATGTTAGATCTAGAAGAAATAAAATGCCTCCTTCATCTATAAATGAAGAAAGCAGACCAGGAAAAAAAAATGACTTAGCTAACATTTTAAAAGACATACTTTCATTTGGTAAGGTCCATAATAAATAGATAATTATACAATATTGATTGTTTTGATTAAAAAATAATATAGGTATTATACATGGTGGCAAACATAAAAAGCAAAGTCATCAGGAGCAAAAAACCTTGTATTTACTTGTGTTAACTATTTTATATAAACTACAAGATCAATCTTCAATTCACTTATTTGCAATTATATTAGCAATGCCTTAGGGATATCCTATTTCTTATGGTTCTTTATCAGAGATTCTGTTTTATTAATATATATTCAGAGAATCAAAAATACCTGTTTAAATATTTATTGTGTTTCTCTGTCTATGGTTTATACAGGTTAGATTGGTATTCCTAGGGAAGATAGATATTGCTTTTGTTTGTATAGTTCAAATATATATAGCCAATGATGTGATCCTCCTCTCCATAGTTACTCTTCTAAACACTTTCATATCTCCTCAAACCTCTTATGAGTCCTCCTCTAATCCACCTTCTCAGTTCAGAACCTTGTTTCATATTTGACAGACAAAAATTGAGAACATTCACTCTGAGCTCCTTCTCTCGTCATCTGATCAAATAAAGATACTCTGTCTGAAGCCCTCCCTCTTCCCTTTTCCCTCCATGCTATATCACTTGGTGATATAATCAGCTCTAACTGAGATTACCATCTGTATGCTGATGATTCTCAAATCTACTTATTCTGTCATACTCTGCTAGTCTCCAATTTCATAACCCCAACTGCCTTTCAGACATCTGGAACTGGATATACAGAAGACATCTTAAATTCAACATGTTCAAAATTGAAAGTCATTACCCTAAACCTTCTTCTCCTTCAAATTTCCTTATAACTATCAAGGGCAACATAATTATCCCAGTCAGATAAATCCATTTATTACTATTCTGTAGCAGGTACTGTGCTAAATTCTGAGGATAAAAAAAAAAGAGGCAAAAATACACTCTCTCTCCTTGAGGACCTCACAATCTAATGAGATAAGAAAGAAACACATATACACAAACTACATATAGGATACATTTTTGTTGTTGTTCAGTCATTTCAGTCGTGTTCAACTCTTTGTGACTCTATTTGGAGTTTTCTTGGCAAAAATACTGGAGTAATTTACCATTTCCTTCTCCAGTTCATTTTACAGATGAGGAAACTGAGGTAAATAAAGTTAAGTGACTTGGCCAGGGTCACATAGCTAGTAAATATCTGAAGCCACATTTGAACTCACCTCTTTCTCACTCCATTTCTCTGGAGACTGGCTCTGGCCAGACCACTGTGCCATCTAGCTGTCCTAGTTATAGGATTGGAGAAGGGCAGCTGTTTTCTGAATTTTCAAAAATGGGTAAGAAGATATATTTTGTAAAATTCATGTCAGTAAGCTTGACTTTGGTTCCTGGGACAATTAAAGTACTTATCTTTAAAGAGAGAGTGAATATACTATTGTTCCATATGAAATAATAAGCAGGCAGACTTCAGGAAAACCTGGAAAGACTTACATGAACTGATGCTGAGTGAAGTGAGCAGAACCAGGAGAACATTATGCACACCAATAGCAACACTGTACAATGATCAACTATGATTGACTTAGCTCTTCTCAGCAATGCAAGGATCTAAGACAACTCCAAAAGATTCGTGATGGAAAATGCTGTCCATATTCAGAAAAAGAACTATGGAGTCTGAATGCAGATTGAAGTATACTATTTGCACGCTCTCTCTCTCTGTTTCTTCTTTCTTGTAGTTCCTCACATTAGTTCTAATTCTTCTTTACAGTATAACTAATGTGAAAATATGTTTAATATCACTCTATATATAGAGCCTATATCAAATTGGAGACCATATTGAGGGAGGGGGAGGAAAAGGGAGAAAATTTGGAACTCAAAATCTTATGGAAGTGAATGCTGAAAACCAAAAAAAAAAAACTAAATTAATTATTTTTTTAAAAAGAGAGAGAGTGAATATCTAGAAAGAGAAGAGGTATTATAAAGAGGCAGCATGGCTTCATCAAGGTAAAACCATGCCAGCCTCTTTTCCTTTAAGAAGGTTACTAACTAGCTAACTAAACACATCAGTAATATGTTGAAATATATATTTTATTAATTTTTTAAAAATTATAAGTGTGTTGAAAGCAGAGACTGTCTTTTGATTCTTTTTGTATCCTTAGTGCTTAGCATGGTGCCTGAAGCATAATAGGGACTTAATACATGCTTTTGATTGATTATTTGATTGATTAAAATGATAACCCAATTTGTCTATTTCCTTTACTTTTCTCATTCTCTTCATCTCTTATAAAATGAATTCCAATATAAATAGACATAGGGCAATAATTACTAGCAATTATACTGGTTTCTATCAGTCATAAAAATACAAAGTTGTGTCCAGTATTTTCCATATTTTTCTATAACTACAAGGATATTCACTAGATAATACTTTATTTTGGTCACAGCAACTCAAAAAGATGAAGAAAGGCTATATCATGAAAACCAAGGGGTTAATAATAGCAGAACTGGGGTTGACATACAATGAATGATAGGTGGAAGGTCACAGTTCCCTGTTATGTTGGTCTCAAGGGGGCTACCTCTGAGTCTAGTGAGATACGAGCCATACAAAAGAGTATTTGAGAAATCAGTGCTCAAAATAATTTCTAAAATCTAGTCAGGGCAGTAAATTCCTAGCAAGTTGAATGAAGAGATTCAGGAATCTCCTGTTTCAAACTAGGAGTGGATGGAGGGCACTATTCTAGAAGATTGAGTTTGGAGACAGATATCTTGTGCTTTGACACAAGGTCCTTCCATAATGTGCTCTTTTCCTCCATTCCATTATACATTTTGCAATATGCTTCTTATATCTGTCCTTCAGGAGTCCCAGCTATAGGAATCTGAAAGCCTCAGCATTTGAAATTGTTTAATTTTAGTGTACATTTAGTAAGGTTTTTAATTCCTTCTGCCTCTCATTAAAATAGCCATTCTAATACAGATGCATTATTCCCATTTTTCTCATTCTCCCCTTGCTCTCAGCTACTTATCTTTTCCTAAACAAAAGAACCATTAGCAACTGCCCCACACCCTCTCTGCTTAAATGACTAGCATATGTGACATCCCCATTTCCCTCTCATCATTCTGCCTAAAGGTTAAAATAATTCAATTTAATTGAATAAGCATTACTTTAGTTCCCAACATGTGCTAAGTGTTGGGGAGCATATAAAGTTTAGATAAAACATAGCTTGACCTCAAGAAAATTAGAGTCTAGTAAGTGGACGAGACACAAGCATACATTTCACATTATAAGTACAATAGAGATTTGCAAAATAAAATGCTGTATTATTTTTCAGGAAGGAAAGTCTGCTGGGGAATCAGGAAAGGCATCGTGGAGTACATACCGAGTAAGCTGAACTTTAGATGGATAAGGTTCTAATAGGATAGGAAGAGAAAGGCCATTTCAGGAATGTGTGAGCATTTATTGAATTTCAGAATTTCAGTGAATTTCTGAAAGAGTGAGCAAAGGCCAGATGATTTCAGGACATGTTTGGGGAAATTTGGTATGTAGAGTAGATGAAAGGGAGTAACATGAAGTTGAAAAAATAGAGTAAATGCTGCATCTTCAGCGATTCAAAAAAAAAGAGAAGTAAATTTTACTTGGGTGGGGGGAGTGTGAAGTATGTAGTGAGTCATTAACTAGTTGTGAACAGAAAAAAACAGAGCAGATGTATGTTTGAGTTTTCTATCTTTCTATTTTTCTTTATTCCTTCTTTTCTTCCTTCCTTCATTCCTTCCTTTCTTTCTTCCTTGTCTTGACAGTGGTATGAAAGATGTATTGGAGAGAGAAGACAGTAGATGTAGAGAGAGATGAAATAAAACTTTTGCTTTAGTGATGGTAATTAGGAACTATCCTAAAGTAGTACAAGTAGAAAGCAAAAGAAAAGACCGTATGAAAAGATTTGGTGTGGAGATGAGTTAGAATTTGGTAACAGGTTGGTTATGAGACACTAAAGAGAGTGAAAAACTTAAAAATACAATATTAAGCATGGGAACTTGAGTGAATGGGGTTTTTTTTTGGGAGGGGTATTGAGGTAAAGTGACTGTCTAGGGTCACACAACTAATAAGTGTCAAGTGCCTGAGGCCAGATTTGAACTCAAGTCCTTTTGATTCCAAGGCTGGAGCTCTATCCACTGTGCCATCTAGCTGCCCCCTAATGGTTTCACCATAGACAAAAAGATACAGTTGAAATGAAAGGCAGGTTTAAAAGAAAAAAAGTTATGAAAACTAAGCTTGCAATATGATGAGTTTGAAATGTCAGTGGGATATCTGGGTAGAGAAGTTGATCAGGTAGTTGGAGAATCCGATCTAGAATTTGGAAGATAAAGAATTCTGGAGTTAAAATTATGGAAGTCATCCACACAGGTTAATAGTTGAAGATGTAAGAATCAAAGAGATTGCCAAGGGAGAGAGTATAAAGAATGATTTATAAGGCATATTTATTTTGTTCTTTTACTATTTAAAACAGATGTCTTTATAAAGATTGATAACAATTGCTATGCCCTTTTTCTCAGGTTTTAGCAAACTGTAAGGTCAATTGGAAGAGAGAAGCAGTGATTAGAATCTAGATTTTATTTGAAAGGAACAGAAAACTAAGTACTAGTGAAATTGGCATGGAAGTCGTGCCAAATAATACATAATAAATACATGCATATGTAAGTAAATAAACATATAGACATGTATGTATGTACACATGCATGTGTATAGGCTCACCTATTTCTATGTGTATATACATGTGTACATATTTGTATAGATATACACATGTGTGTATATGTGTATGCATATACACTCATAAGTGGTCTCCATGGTCAAGATGGTCAATTGCTAAAACAATCAAACCAAAACAGAAGGGATATTTGGAAAGATAAATGCAGAAATAGACGAAAGGGAATGGATCTAAAAATAAAGCTCTTTACTAAGACTGAAGAATTCAAATCAAGACGGTTAGAATGGGAATTTCAGAAATCATATTAAGTTCAGAATGAACCAAGAAGAGACAATAAAAGCTTTTCCAACATAACTGTGCAGAAGAGATATGAACTCTTAAATCATCCGAAATAGTTACTGAAGTAGTATAGGATCCCATTATAAATACCATAATAATAGAGGAAAATAAAAGAATCTCAAGAGGTAAAGAGAAAGGGATATTAACCTGTGTCAAGAGATTTGGTAAAATAGTAATGTTCCACAGAGAAGGAAAAAAAGAAGGTAAACCCCAGAGCCATTGAAATGCTGTAATATTGTCCAAAAAACAATCTTTTAATGTCTCCCAATTGTTTCCTAGGTAAAGTTCTTCTGCCAAGCTCTTACCTCCATTTATCCATTTCTAAACTAAGTTATTATGCAAAATTTTTTTACTTAGACAGCCCAAGCCTCTAAGATGTGATCCTACTTAAAATGTTGTGATTAAAATCCAATTTTTCTGGTTCAAGATGAGCCATATTGCTGAAATGTCTGCACATTCATTCTTCATGTAATATCTTGGGTAATACCCAACCATATTTTGGAGTTTATCCTTTTTGATTAATTCTAGATTTTAAATTAAATATGATATAGATATGTTTATGTGTATATGCATTTCTCCCTGAATTTTGTCTTTCTTTTTTAAATCATAATTTGATTGATTTCAATAACAATCATCATTTCTATTAGGATTGAGGAAATAATGCAACTTTAAAAAATTCTGAACTTAGATAAAAGTTTAAAAAATTATTGAAAGTTATGTTTCTTTTATTTTTTTTTAAATTTCTTTGGACCCAGTGTGAGTGCTAGAGAATTAACTGAAACATACTTAAAGATGATAAAATAAAATTGCAGGTATTATTTTCAGAGCAGAGAGAAGTAAAAATGATACATTCTGTTCAATAATGTTCACCCAAAAATATGGTGAATCCTTCCAAATTTACTATTTAAAAATGTTTCTATGACATTTTTAATAATTCCAAGTATCCTTTATTCTAAATTTAGTAACTGGGATTCAGAAAACAAAAATAGAGTCTGTATGAATTTTAATAAGTAGAGACACATTTTAGGGACAAAAACATACTTCAAATAGAGAAGTTAGTTGTAGTCACATCCTAATGCTCTTCTGAAGAATTATAATTATTTCCAATTTGCCTGGAATTTGTGAAACATTGAATTGCTTAGAACTTTCCCTTGATTGACACCGAGGAAAGCACAAAATAATAGGGTGATATAACTTATGAAAGGCTCTTCAACTGTGTCAGTAGGAATTGTTTACCTTAATGAAATTGTTAGTGTAGCTAATTATCATCACACAAGTATAAGATATGTTGCCAGGTGTGAGACAAGATTCAGTGAATCAGTTGTCTAAATATGTAGATGTGGTTTTAAGGTGAATTAGATAGATATTATCTGTTGCCCCTCCTGCTTCTGTAGAGAAAAAAAAAACCCAAAGACCATTCCTGAACTCCTAGAAGGCAAGCTAGAGGTTGTGATGTAGAGAGACAGGCAGCACCTAGCTGTAGCTTATAATCTATTGGAATATTGCAATCTATTGCAACATCAAAACAGAATTTACATTTTCACACACCATTCTATTAGATAGCTGTTCACATCCTAAATGTGTCCATCTTTTCCAAAGCCTATGTTTGCAATCCAAAGTACGGTTCTGATCTAAAAAATGTATATGCCCTTAAGTTCTCCAGTTTCTTACCCAGGACTTCATGATAAATATTGGTGACTTCTTCATTTCTTTTGATGGGGTCACTTGTACGCTCATGAAGTGATACCACAAGAGGCGAGCTCTTTTCTATAATACCTGAGAGTAGTATTGTGCTAATATTATTTCTATCTGCTTCATAATGGATGATGATAAAATCATTTATACAGATTTATGGTTTACAAAGTACTTCACAAATATTAACTCAATTTATCCTCACAAAACCTTGGGGGAGGGAGTGGGTGTTACTATCATCTCCAATTTACAAATAAAGAAATTGAGACACAATAACTTGCCTAGAGTCTCACAGCTAGTAAGAATCTGAGGTCAATTTGAACTTGGGTCTTCATGACTCCAGAGTAGCTAGGTGGTGCAATGGATAGAGGGCCAGGCCTGGAGTCAAAAAGACTCATGCTGAGTTCAAATCTGGCCTCAGACATTTACTAGCTTGTGATCCTGGGCAAATCATTTAATCATTTTGCCACAGTTTCCACATCTGCAAAAAAGAGATGGAGAAGGAAATTGCAAAATACTCCAGTATCTTTGCCAAAACAAAACAAAACAAAAAACTTCATGAAGAATCAGCTACAATTGAACAACAACTTCCTGACTCAGGCTCAGTGACTACCTAGCTGCCTTAATACTTTAGAGGTGTTAACAAATTACCATTTAACTTAGGATTAGACATTTCTAATATCATATGTAACTTAGCATGGAAATACATTTGAGCCAGAACAAAAGTCCAGTTCATAAGACAGTTATTCCCTTTATTATTCATATATGTCCCTGTTACTGTTCATTGGAAAAGATGCTAATGTTGGGAAAGATGGAAGTCAAAAGGAAAAAGGGATGGCAGAGGATAAGATAGAGAGATAGTGTCACGGAAACAATGAACATGAACCTGAACAGACTTAGAGAGACAGTGGAGGATGGAAGGGTCTAGTGTGCTATGGTCCAAGGGTCACAAAGAGTTGGACATGACTGAATGACTAAACAATAACAATCATTCTATACTTTGATCAGTATAACAGTTATTTTCCTCATACCTCTTAAGTCAAATAAAAAAAATAAATTAAAAAAAACTTTGAAAAGAAAAGAATGTTCTAGACAGAAACTCAAGCTAAATCCGTAAAAGAGAACACAACACAAGGTAAAATCCTCAAGCAATAACACCAGAGAACTGAAATATCATAGTCCTGCTCAGCATCCCCATTTTGAGCCCCATTGAAACAGGTATAGGGAGCATAGGCAATTCTGAAGCTCATACTGCTTGCCGTCATGTTTCCTTATGGCAGTGACTCAATTTTTAGCCCCATCCTTTCATCTTGCAAGAGGTCATTGATACTAATTCTAATAATCCACATGAAAGAAAAGAAAAGATTAAGTAGTTGAATGGGGAAGAGGGCAGATAAAAGGATAGGTAAAAATCCCATTGAAAATTAGAAGGGGAAGAGCTTTTATAGTTGAAAGAAAAAGACAATGAAAACAAAGAGGAGGTCAGTACTTTCACTTCCAATCAAGTCCTGACATACCTATCCCAATTTAAAGAAGTACTATCCTCTAAAGACAGAGCCTCTAGGTGGTACAGTGTGAATAGACTGACAAACCTGGCTTCAAGAAGACCAGAGGTCAAACTCAAGTTGAAGCATTTACTAATTCTGTGACCCTGAGCAAGTCACTTAACTTTTGCCTCAATTTCCTTATCTATAAAATGGGGATAATAGCACTTACTTGCCAAGGTGGTTGTGAAGATCATATGAGATAATCATTGTAAAATGATTAGGATAGCACCTGGCACATAGTAAGAGCTATAAACATATTAACCATCATCATCATTATAATTATTAAACAAAATTATAAACCAAGATATCTATTAAGCAGTGAAAGGGGGAATGACCAAAGAGATTAAAAAAAAAAGAGAGAGAGAGATAAAATCCCAGTGATATTAGACAAATACTGAAATATCAAAAGTCCAAGACAGGAAAGCTGGATATAAACCAATTTCCTTAACAGTGAAACAAAGAAAAAGACTTATAAAAGCATAAGGAAAAATGAGTATGATATCAGAGAAGTCAATGATTATATTATAGTATTATATTGTATTACATAGTATGAAAGAAAAAGAACCAAAAATCCTTGACTTAAAAAAAAGTTTCCCATGGAGTCCCAGAGATCATGGGGGAGAAAGCAAGAGCATTCAGAATTATCTAAATAAGAAATTAAAGTTTGAAGGGATGTATTAGGGAAAATAGGTTGGAAATCAAAAGTTTCATGATACAATTAAAAAAAACAAACAAAAGAATAAAAAAATTGAAAGCACAAATGACTATTTATCAAGAATGGCTAGAAGAGAGAATAAAAGTTTTTGAATATGAAAACAGAGTAGAAGAATATTTGGATAAAGATAAGCTAAAGTAGCAACTTTTTAAAGAATATACGCATTCATAAAAACCAAAATGATAGACCTTTAAGACAGGAAACATAAATATAACTTATAGATCATGTATTTCTCAATCCAAATATCAAACTGCAAGAAACAAAACAGTAATAGCAACAACAACAACACAAACTTCAGAATTTTGAATACAGAAAACAAAACACTGATCAACCCAATCTATATGTCACTATAAGATGAAAAGCTCATGTTTAAAATGCTGAAATATGGAGTGGTTAAATTATGGTAAAAATACATTTTTTAAGAAGTTAGAAGAGAAAACTTCAGGTCTGAAGGACCAACCAATTTAATATTTCAGAATTTCTATACAGTCAAAAGAAAAAAACAAATGAGATAGTGGGTCAAATTCTAATCCAATATTTTGTCCTGCAAGCTTGGGCCTATTTATAATTGAAAAAAAGGTTGGGCCTTTAACAAAAGAGAGTAGTTGGGACATTCTTCAAGAATAAAGTGATGAACACAGTATCCTACTTTCAAAAACTACAAATAAGAGAAAGACAAGAAAAGAAAATTGGTACTATTATTGAGAAAAGAGAATTGAAGTCAGTTCTCTTATATTTATATTGTTAAAAATTGAATTGAGGATTAAAAAAAGAAATCAGTGAATGAATGAATGAATGAATGAATAAAAATAGTGTTTACTATATGAAAAGTATTATGCTAAATGCTGAGGATAAAAATAGAAAAGACAGTCCCTGTTCTCAAGGAGCTCACATTTGAATAAGGAAAATTGTACCATATGGAATGTACCTAATTCATTTATCACTTAGTATTTATTACAGTTAGTCACTTTGGTGTCTTTTTCCCCTATTAGAGTATAAGCTACATGAAAGTACAGACCATGCTCTCGCTAAACTTTGTAGGTTTTCTAATCTCACAGCTCAGTACTCAGCACCAAGTAGAATTTTGGTACTTTGGGATGAATTGATAAAGAATGAGTGTTGCTATCACAGTTGAATGAGATGACAGTTGTGACAATATTTTTTTTAATAAAATGAAATACACTAATGGCAGTTGGTAAAATGAGACTATTCTTAGTTTCTCATGAATAAACCACTCTGGCATCTATAATGAATATAAGTAAGGTGAAGCCTATGCATGATCACTTATCCATGTGGTAAGTTTAGAAATATACCATGAAGGATCATTTTTTCCACTTTGTGTGTCAAATTCTGTTGTATTAGAATGTTAGTAATGTATTCTGTTGTTCTAACCATCATATATTAAATGCTTTATATTTCTGGATGAGCTATACCATTAAGTTACTAATACTTTTTTGTATTAATGAATTTATCAATTTGATTTGTTCCTTGAGTCATGGCACAGATGAGTTCATTTAAAAACAAGAGATTACAAAGGAAAAAGGGCCAATCTAAGGTGTATGAAAAGAAAGTAGGAAGGTAAGGCAAAAAGGTCTTAAAGAGAAATAAACTTTTATAATTCTGTCTGGACATACCTTTGAATATAGGAATAGCTGTACTGATGGCAAATCCTGATCAGATTCTTGGAAATTTCACTGAAATTAAGTTATATGTGCTTTGTCAAATGTAAATTTCATATAATTTCAAATTTATCAAGACTTTTAGACCAGAAGATAATTAAATGAAGTACATAAGCAACGTACAGATTTGAAAAGTAATTGTGTTGGATTTGAAGCAATTCTTCGGTAGGAAGTAAAGTAAAATTGTAAAACTGAAGAGCATAAAACAAAACCAAAAAAAGCTGTGATATTATAAAAAGGTAAAAACATGATCTTAAAAGACAAGACTTGAACAGTCTTAGAACAATCAGATCATTGTTCTTCTAGAGTCCATATTCTAATGAGACAATAACATGTTACCTTGATTTATGTCTAGGAATACTTAATCTTTGAAGTATAAGAGGATAGTTATAAAAAAAACTTGATACTAAGTTAAAAAGACCCAAAAGTCACACAAGAATTGATGCATTTTCAGTATTAAAAATTGGATTGAATTGGAAATTGATTGGATATATTGGAAATTGAAAGTTGAGTTGGCAACTCACACATAGATAAACAGACACTCAGACACACGAATTATTCACAATTTGTAAATTCGAAGTAAATCTAAGATATTTTAGCTTGGATAGGTCTCCAGTGTCTATTTTAGGGAATAGGCAGAATAACCTACTGAAAGAATTAGAATGTCTCTAGAATGACCCAGTGATTAGTACTAAGGCCTATGAAGAATAATTTGCCTCTCAAGAGTGAGTTGCCTCCCAAACCCATAGAAAGTAAGTATAACAAATCTTTTATTCCTACAAGTTTAATGAACTGACATCTCAGTTTTGACAGTTTTTAAAGGGGGAAGAGTTATATTCTGGATTCTAAGGGAGCCATAAGTTCCTTGTGAAGGATAATCTTTTCTTTTCTTTTCTTTTCTTTGGGGGGGAAGGTAAGTTTCTTCAGAATTGTTATAGGAGATATTGAAAAATAAACAATATTTAGGAAATTTCAGGCATTATGAACTATAGCTAAATGTTCATAAAAGAGAAATATTCAATCTTAAGACAAGATATTACAAATACTTTTTTTGTGGAACTGTGAATTTTTCCAAGCACTGCAGAAAAAACTTGCAACTCTAGCTATAAGCAATTGTACATATCCCTTGACCTAGCAATACCACCAGTAGGCTGATAACCCAAACAGGTTAAAGACAGGAAAAACTCACATGTGAAAAAATGTAGAAATTCTTATGGGGTTATCTGAATACAGATCTCTGACATTTATAGGGTTTCTCTGGTACTGAATCCTTGGGAGGCTAATAATTTCCTGTAGGGCAAATATTGATTTAGGAGGTGTGGGGAATATTAAGGATTATGATGGTACTCAAAAGCAGGCATGATCAGTCTGTTTCTCCAGATGATGATGCTAACTAAGTATTTCCTGGGTCCTCTTGCCTTCCCTGACTAATGATTCCAGTTATGGGTATAGTGATGATCATAGTTATAGATTTAGAGGCATAGGGAACCTTAGAGATAATTTTGTGTAATCAGCTTATTTCATAGAAGAGGACATTGAGGTCCAGTGATGTCAAATGAGTTGGCCAATGTCACACAAGTGATAAATAGCAAAGCTGGGACTGGAACCCAGGTTATAATTTGTGATCATGAGAAGAGCAGGGTGGCAGATTCATCCCTTTCTTTAAACCATTTCAAATGTCCAACTTTCTAAAAAGAAGATAATTATGTACCACCAGGTGTAGAGTAATTACAACTAAATCCATGACAGAAAGAAGAGAGGAATTTGTCAAGTTAAAATTCTTATTAATTAATACTGGAGAACTCTATTCCTTCAAGCATTCAATCAGTGCCTTTCCCCCAACAGCATCCACATGGTTGAGGCAGGAACACAAACAACTCACTTTTACCTGGGGCTTCCTTCCTTAGGCCTCACTGCTGAGACTAGGTTGGAACAACCTCAACCCACATTTTATCCCTCCAGGAACAGCAGATGCTGCCTAGCCATGTAAATTAGAAGTCAAGAAGAAAGCAGGTAGGGCTAGGGGCAATGTGAGAAAATGTACATCCTTTGATTGGTACCTGGCCCTAAGTTAGGAGCTCTTGAAGCCTTGGGGCTACCTAGGCTGGTGAACTCTACATTTCTCAAATGGAAGAGCTTGAGCCAGTCTATCAGCCCAATTTCAGGTGTCTACTCATAAACAAAGTGGTAAGTGGCAGGAAGTGAGGGACTGAGAATGCCTACCCCCCAGAAAAGCTTCAATCAAGGCAGAGAGTAAAAGCGATGTCAATGGAGTGTATCCTAAGACCAGAAGGAAGTATGAATAAATTCTCAAAGAGAACACTAAGTTTTCTTAGCAAATATCAGAATATGAAGGCAGGAAGGAATGCAGGCAGGTAGGAATGTGAGGAAGAAGGAAGGAATGAAGGAAGGCAGAAAGAAAGGAAGGAAGGAAGCAAGGAAGAATTTATCAAACATCTACTATGTTCTGCTATGTTCGTCTGCTAAGCTCTTTAGAATTGTTATTTCATTTGATCCTTACAACAACCCTGGGAGGGAGGTACTATTATTTTTACTATTTTATAATTGAAAAACTAGGACCAACAGTGGTTGAGTGACTTGTCCAAGGTCACACACTTAGTAAGTGTCTTATGCCAGATTTGAGCTCATATTTGACTGACTACAGGATTCTATTAACTGCACTACCTAGTTGGTTCTAGGAAAGACAGAGTCTTAAAAATACAGAACATTGTATAATCTCAATATACCATAAGGCAAAAAAGAAACAAACAAACAAAAAACTCCAGAACATTTTATAAGAGAAATTAACCCAAGCCACCTGACTTAAAGCAAGTGTCCTTTCTGCTATACCTCTGCAGAATCCTGTCTGATACAGGCTAACAGGTGCCATATTGAATACCAAGTAGTATCTGGATGGGAAAAGAGTGAATGTGGGATTAGAAAGAGTGATAAGAAGGATACAGTCAGACCCAGAGAAATATGGTCAGACTGTGTGTCAATATACCTGGTCAGTAGTACCTGATTTCATATCCTTGCTCTAGGTAGCAAGTGAAGAACAGTCTACTGACTGACCTTCCTAAAAGAAGTAATACCTAAAAAATCATAACCGAAATCTATCGAATAATAGGAGGGTTATTAGATTGTAAGTTCCTTGAGGTGGGCAACATTGTTTGCCTCTTTTTGTATTTCCAGCACTTAGCACAGTGTCTGACACATAGTATGTGCTTAATACATGTTTATTGATTGATGGATTCATTTTTGCACTTTCCTGAGCTAAGAATGCTGAGGTGACTGAGAGATTAATTATTCTCCTAAGTGTTAAAACTAAATCTTCCTTGTGACTCACAATTATACAATGGAGCTGATAGTGAATAACTAACATACGCATAAAAGATTTTATAAATCATTCTGTTTATGGCAGTTAAGGAGAATTTTGAAATAAATTTCACTTAAGGAGAGAAAGACGATCACTTGTAAGAAACATATTAATATTCAAGGTAGCACACTCAGGCTTCAAGCACCCTAATGATGCTTACATTGGGACACTTAGAAGATTGCAGTTAATATTACAGAAAAATCTATTAGTGCTGTGTAGTTTCTCTTAGGATGGCATTAATTTCTTTGGCTGAGATAATATTAAGGAAAAAATTCCAGGGAATATAAGGAACTTGGTAGAATCACCTAAGTTTTGGAAGTATTTGATTGGCATGAAATACAAATCTGGGAAAAACTGCTTTTTGATCAAGGTGCTCACATAGGGTTTATATGTTGGGTCAAATATATAAAAGAACTTTAGTAAAAGAAGTTTAAAAATAAGAAATATTGTCTCATGCCAGCAGTCTAAGAAGCAAATTGCAAATCCAAAACTTCAGGCGCTGCTTTATTCCCCCAAATATGGAGATAATCAATATCATAAAGGCATACTGAGATTCATGGAATTTGAGAATTGGAAGAAACTTCAGTCACCATCTATATATGAAAATAATGCCCATTATCACTTCCCCAACCAGTGGGCATCCATCCTTTTATGGAAGACCTCCAAGGTGGGAAAGATGAATTCCTATTGAGGCAGCCCATGCTGTGTTGGATACCTTTTGGACAGTTTCAATTATTAAGAAGTTTTTCCCAACATCAAGACTAAATTTCCTCTTTTTAACTCCCACTTATTACTTCTACCATTACCCTTTCAGATCAAACTGGACAATTCCAATCCTTTCTTCATATGCTAGACTTTCAAATATTGCTCCATCCCCCCAAGATTTTTCTTTTCCTTGATAATGATTCCTATATTCCCTTAATCAATCCTCATGATATGAATTCAGATTTCTTTACCAACCTGTTTGCCTTCCTCTGGAAACTCTCTAGCTTACTAATATCCTTCTCAAACCATGATGTCAATAATTTAATGTAATAATTCTTTTTTTTTTTCAAACAAGAAAGCACTTAAGCCACAAAGAAAACAATCAGTCCGGAATGACAGGAATCCCATGGCACAAAGTCAAGAGGCAGGTAGACGGAATTTGCATTAAATGATGGCATGTCCTTTTGTCAGGGAGGTCTTCAGATGGTGGTAAGAGTCCTTATAAGATGGAGATAGGTCTAGTAGAGTCCTTTGAAGGGTTACTTGGATCTCTGCCTCATCTTTCTCCTCTTGCATTTCAGCCTACACATTTGCTTCTTCCTCTACTTGGCTCTCATGGCGCAATGGAAGTCAACAAGATGGCACCAAGAAGAGACCCTACATTCAGCAAATCAGTAAGAATAACAAGAAAATAGTCAATTTTGAAATGACTGCTGAAAGACAAGCATAGTAACATTTTTGCTATTGGTAGAGCTATGAATTAGTTCAGACTTCTTGGAAATCAATTTGGAATTATGCTAAGAAAGGGACTAAAATATACATACTCTTTGATCTAGGTCATTATTTTTCTAGCAATTTTTTTTTCTGGCCAAGGAAGTCTGAACCCCTAATACTCCCAGAAGCTCCCATCAAACCCGATGATTTTGTTAGACATTATTGTCAGGGAGTATAGAACAGACTTGGTTACTGGCTTTGAACCCAATGAAAGCTAGATACGGTTATGTTTATATACTTTGAAACAAAAGGAAACACATCTGTAATTTTTATCATAAGAGTCAGAACAAAAGTGGAATTTAATACAAAAAATAAATTTCAGGATCAGAGTTATTCTAAGGAAGAGACAATGAGATAGAATGGATAGACTAAGTAAGCCTCAGAGCAAAGAAGATCTGGGTTCTGGACCTGGACCTAACACATGATGTATATGTGACCCTAGGAAAGTCAATTTTGTCAAATAGTTGCCCATCAACATTGTAGAGGAAGTTTTGTAACTGAGACTTCCCAATAACAATGAAATCACAAGTCCAGGACAAAGAAAAATAAAATCTATTCTATTAACAGATATATATGTGGAATAAAATATATGTTGTGTAGTGGGAAAAATTCCTTTGCTAGCACTTGCCATGGCCATCTTAAATTACTTTGTGTGTGTGTATATCAAAAGACTACATACACAAAGTTCTTCGCAAAAAAAAAAGGAAGTTTTGAATAAAACAAATTATTTGGAAAAGAGAAAGAAACAGATCCTTATGAGCAAATAGCCAATATGATCAGCAAAAGAAAAATACAACTGAGCAGAGGATGTGAAACATGAACAAAGATTGTGAATCATAAACAAAAAGAAATAACCATTTCTTCTAAAACAGAGACTGAGCACAAAAAAGGTAAAAGATTAGACTGAAGTAAATGTAAGATGACCAGTGGGAACCGTCAAGGAAGACTTAAGAGAAAACCAAAAGGACTAAAGCTAAATTATATGGGGGGGAATAAAATTTATGAATTGAGAAAAAAGTTATAACTATGCATTTGAAGCACAAAACTGCACTGTAGGGGAAAATATCTTGCTATCCTTACAGAAATTGCTGGTGGTCAATTTGGCAAGAATGAATGCTCATCCTCTGAAGAAAGTTAATTGAACCCCTTGGCAAGGACATTATTCAACATTAGATGAGCATGCTTCTGACTGCATCAGGGTCAAATAGATATCTGTCTGAAATAATAATTCACATATGCAAAGTAAAGCACTATTTAGCTGCCAACCAAAAGGCAGAGCAAAAAAAAAAAAGTGGAAGCTGTAAGCCTATCTTTCAAGGGAGGGTGAGAAGAGTAATTGAAATATGATAAGGCACTGGAAAGATAATGTCACATAAAATTATCAAAAGTCAGCAGAAATAATTTACCCAGTTTACCCAACAACAAACACTGATGATATACTTACTCATTGAAAGGCTCTAGGGTACTTCGTACAAGGCTTAGGGGTAGAAAAAGCTGTGAATAAGAATTCTAACAAATGGATTAAATTCATTGGGCAGGGAGAGAAGCAGAGAACTGAAAGCCTCTTCTAGTATACCACCATTGCTGCTGATATGAGGCATACTTCATGGTAGGGGCCCTCAAGTCTAGTGGTATTCTTTATCATTAGTTTTTGGAAGCAAAGTTGAACAATGTCTCCTGGATAAAGTGTAGTAAGACTCACAAGGTGATAGGGGAAGACAGCAGCTGTGAGATGGATGTGATTGGGGAAATACCATTTTTTTTAGAACCCAGTTGAGATTTTATTGCCATTTACAACCTTACTGAATACACAGAAGGAAATACCATTTTCAAGGAGAGGGGAGAGAATAGGCCATCCAGGGTTAAATGAGTGTGATGTTGTAGTGTGTGGTCAGCAGACTGGGAGAGGAAACCAAGAAACAGGGAGGAACACAATGAGGAGTCATTATCTTGGCTAATTACAGTTCTTTTGGTAGACATAGTGAGGAATACATACAAATATATACATATGTATGTATGCATATGCATGAGATATATACACGATGTATATATATACCCATGTGCATGCAGATTATAGATAGATATAGCTATCTCTATCTATCTACCTATCTATAAATGCCATGGTCCCTTCTTTGGAGAACTTGTAGGAGTGGAGACCAAAGGAGACAGTGACATTGGCATCACACAGACTGATCAACTAAAACTGCTTTTTCCCCCCAAAATTGCCAATGACCTCTTAACCCACATATCTAAGGAACTACTCTCAATCTTCTTATTTCTTGAACTTTCTGTAGCATTTGACATGGTCACACATTCCTCTTAGAGAGTAGCTCCTTTCTGTGTTCTCATGACACTGTTTTATGTCTGACCATTCATTATTAGTCTCCTTTACTTGATCTTCATATATGCTATATATATATATGCTACACATGAACATACCCCAAGGCTCTCTCCTCGTCCCTCTTCTATCTCTTAATATCAACTGGTGTCCAGCAACAACAACAATTTCTTGTTCTTATTCTTATTCTCCCCATCATCCTTGTTCTCATCCTCCTCCTTCTCTTCTTCCTCCTCCTATTATTATTATTTTGATAACTATTTCAACATAACTAATTTCTTTTGTAATTCTATATAATTAATTCCCCACATTTAAAACATTATTTTGAGGAGTTCACAGGCTGTGACAGACTGCTAAAGGAGACAGTAATACCACACACACACACACACACACACACACATGTACAAAGTTGAAGAACTCTTGGTCTGTACTCTATGCTTCCATGACTTTAATTATTTTATCTATGCTTCTATATATCTATCTGTAGTCACCTGATATACAGTCTCACTTTGTAAACTGACCTTTAGGTAGCTTAAACTGATGTTTTCTGTCCAGAATGGAAATCATTGTTTTTCATCTCAAACCCATTCTTCTTCCCAACCTCAAGGTCATTCTAGTGTAACTGGAGAATGACCAATGAGGTTCTAGTCATTGGAGTGTACTCTATATTCCCTGTCTATTCCGTATTCAACACATGGAGGCTTGATGAGCCTTCTTCTAGCAATGAGTGACTGAGGGGCTCGTGCTGTGTTGTGACAAGGAGTCTTCTAATTGGCTATAGAGCTGGAAGGACTGTCCAAGACTGAGATTATTTACCAAAAAAAAAAAAGAAAAAAGATTGATATGACTTCCATTCTGTTTTGTACTCCTCTTGTCTATACTGGCTTTCAAGTCAGGAAGAATTATGGGCTTCCATATTGGGACTGGGGCAGTCTCAATGGTTACCTTCCCTCTTGGCCACTGTTTGTCACTTAATGCATAGTGTCTATTCCTCTTTCATTAATTCTTCCTGATCTTAGGTGAATGAATATTCAGATACTGAATGGACCAGGTTATAGCCTAGTACCTTCTAAAAGGTTGGCATAGTCATCAGAAGTTGTTTTCAGCATCTAGAATAGGCAATAGAGACCATAAGATCTGGTAGCAGCAATTGATGTGTTGGGCGAGGAGCTAGCCTTGAAGAGTGACTTACTTGAGCTAGATTAGCACTACTGTGGCCTGGCAGAAGAGACTCCATATTCTATAAAGAGTTATCCCAGCTAAGCAAGAGAGCAAGTCATTCATTGGCTGTCCACAGAGATGTAAACTCAGTGGGGCCTCTGGGGAAGGAGAAAGGGAATTCAGAGCCAGCCACAAACATTTCTAACATGGATACCTCACACTTCATGCTTTAGGTTTGTGTTCACTCTCCCCAGGGACTGGTTGTGTACAGAGTGGAGAGTGCACTCTTAGTTTGAGGGTATGTTTTCTTAAGTCCTTACCTCATTATACCTCTTAGCAAATACATTTTTTTGTAAAAGTTAATGGATGGGGGGCAGAGCCAACATGGCAGAGTGAAAGCAGTGACTTGCTTGAGCTCTCCCCCTAACCCCTCCAAATACTCATAAAGAAATGGCTCTAAATAAATTCTATAGTAGCAGAACCCACAAAAAGACAAAGTGAAACAAATTTCCAGCCCAAGACAACCTGGATGGTTGATCAGAAAGGTGTATTGCGCCACGGTGGGAGTGCAGTGCATCATGGGTGCACAGGCTGCAGCGAACCTGGAGCAGGCCTCAGAGGACTGAATCTCGGGCAGCTGTGGAGGTTTCCAGACTACTCAATCCACGAATGCTAAACACAACTTAGAAGGTCAGTGGGAAAAGTCTGTTTCTGCAGTGCTGAGACAGGAAGGTGAGGTCTCACCTCCATTCTGCAAGAGCGGCCCTGGGAGGGGCAGCTGCTTCCCGAGCTTCCGACCCATAGACTGAGGGGGAATCCAGTGGCTGATCAGAGAGGGATTGCAGGGATCTCTTGCTTTGCCAGCGCTTGGATCTGGGTCAGAATTCTGGGCAGTGGTGTTGGGGTGAGAAGGAGCACTGGCATGGTGGAAATTGTAGTGGCTGTGGAGAGACACCTCTCCTTACACTTACAGGGCAGAAAGGAGTACTTGTAGTCACAGGCCAGGAAAGGAGTAAACACCTCGTCCCTTAACATACCACCTTGAAAGAACTGAAAATTTACAGGTCCCTACAAGTATCTCTGAAAACAGCTGTACAAACCCCTGAAGCTTGGGACAGTACTTTCTCCACATTGGAAGCAGACTCTTACCTTAACAAAGAGTTTAAAACTCAAGTAATTGGCTGGGATCATGAGCAAGCAGTGCAAAAAGAGTCAGACCATAGAATTTTACTTTGGTGAAAAAGAAGATCAAAATATACAACCAGAAGAAGACAACAAAATCAAAGCTCCTACATCCAAAGCCTCCAAGAAAAATAGGAATTAGTCCCAGGCCTTGGAAGAGCTCAAAAGGGATTTTGAGAAGCAAGTAACGGAAGTAGAGGAAAAACTGAGAGTGATGCAAGAAAATCATGAAAAACAACTCAACAGACTGCTAAAGGAGACCCAAAAAAAAACCTGAAGAAAATAACACTTTAAAAAATAGCCTAACCCAAATGGCAAAAGAGGTATAAAAAGCCAATGAGGAGAAAAATCCTCTAAAAACAAAAATCGGCCAAATGGAAAAGGAAGTCCAAAAGCTTACTGAAGAAAATACTTCCTTAAAAATTAGAATAGAGCAATCGGAAGCTAGTGGCTTTATGAGAAATCAACACACTGTAAAACAAATCCAAAAGAATGAAAGACTAGAAAACAATGTGAAATAGCTCATTGGAAAAACAACTGACCTGGAAAATAGATCCAGGAGAGAGAATTTAACAATTATTGGACTATCCGAAAGCCATGGTCAAAATAAGAGCCTAGACATCATCTTTCAAGAAATTATCAAGGAAAACCGCCCTGATATATTAGAAACAGAGGGCTTAATAGAAATTGAAAGAATCCACAGATCTCCTCCTCAAAGAGATCCCCAAAGGAAAACTCCTAGGAATATTATAGCCAAATTCCAGGTCAAGGAGAAAATATTACAAGTTGCCAGAAGGAAACAATTCAAGTACTGTGGAAACACAATCAGGATAACACAAAATTTAGCAGCTTCTACATTAAAGGACCTCAGGGCATGGAATATAATATTCCAGAGGGCAAAGGAGATAGGATTACAACCAAGAATCACCTACCCAGCAAAATTTGAGTATAATCCTTCAGAGGAAAAAATGGTCATTCAGTGAAATAGAGGACTTTTTGATGAAAAGACCAGAGCTGAACAGAAAATTTGACTTTCAAATACAGGACTAAAATGGAACCTGAAGAGGGAAACAGGAAAGAGAAATCATAAGAGACTTATTAAGATTGAACTGTTTACATTCCTGCATGGAAAGATGATATTTGTAACTCATGAAAACTTTGTCACTATTAGGGTAGTTGAAGGAAAAAAATTGTATGTATGTATGTATATATAGATAGATAGAGGGCATAGTGGAGAATAAAATTAAGGGATGAGAGAGGATTATACTCAGAGAAGAAGAAAGGAAGAGGTAGAATGGGGTAAATTATCTCACAAAAAAACAGAAAAGTCTCTTACAGTGGAGGGGAAATGGGGAAGGTGAGAGGGAATGAGTGAATCTTATTCTCATAGGATTTGGCTTAAGGAGAGAATACATACACATTCAATTGGGTATGGAAATCTGTCTTACCCTACAGGAAAATAGGGGGAGAAGGGGACAAGAGAGCAGGGGGATGATAGAGAAGGGCAGATTGGGAAAGGGGTAATCAGAAGTAAATACTTCTGAGGAGGGACAGGGTCAAAAGAAAGAATAGAATAAATGGGAGGGCAGGATAGGATTAAGGGAAATAGAGTTAGTTTTTCACAACATGTCTACTATGGATGTGTTTTGCATAACTGCACATGTACAACCTATATTGAGTTGCTTGCCTTTTCAATGAGGGTGGGTGGGGAGGGAGGAAGAGAGAAAATTTGAAACCTAAAGTTTTAAAAACATATGTTTAAAAAAATTGTTTTCACATGCAACTGGGAGATAAGAAATACAGGAAATGGGGTACAGAAGTCTATCCTGCCCTACAGGAAAATAGAAGGGGAAGGGGATAAGAGAAGGGGGGAGAGATAGAAGAGAGGACAGACTAGGGGAAGGGATATTCAGAATGCATGCCATCTTGGGTTGGGGGGAGGGGTGAGATGGGGTGAAAATTTGGAACTCAAAAACTTGTGGAAGTGAATGTTGAAAACTAAAAATAAATAAATTTATATTGAAAAAGAGTTAATGGATGACAATTGCTTAATTCATGAGCCATTTGCATAGAATACCAAAACCCTTGGATTTTCAAAATCTCTAGGTGTTACTCCCTAGAACCCCAAGAGGAAGAGTATCAAGCTGCCGCCTCAAGAACAAATCCATGATTCAGAATGGAGATTGGGAAAATAAATTCAGAGAAGATGCTATTTATTTTTATTTATTCATTCAAAAAACATTTATTAAGTACCTACTATGTGCCAGGTATTATGCTAAATGCTGGTGATACAAAAAGAGGCAAAAAAACCCAAAACCCAAAACAAAACAAAACAATCCCTGCCTTCAAGGAGCTTATAATCTAATGAGGGAGACAACATGCAAATATGTACAAAGCAAGCTTTTTATAGGAAAAATAGGAAACAATTAAAAGAGAGAGAGCACTGGTTAGGGATGGCTTCCTATAGAAGATCGAATTTTATTTGGAACTTAAAGGAAGCTACAAAAATCAATAGTCAATGTGGAGAAGGGAGAACATTCTAGGGATGGGGAACAGCCAGAGAAAATGTCCACAGATAGAGATGAATTGTCTTGTTCATAGAATAACCGGGAGACTAGTGTCACTGGATCGAGGAGTATATGTTGGGGAGTAAGGCTAAGAAGATTGGAAAGATAGGAAGGGGCTAGGAGGTTATGAAGGTCTTTGAATGTCAAACAGAGCGTTATATAATAGCTCCTGTAGGCAAATACAAACATTCACTCTCACTTTCCCTACATGTGTAAACATTCCCCAAATCATGCCATTTCTATCTTAACAACAAGTTGCAATACAATATTTTCTCCATCAGACTTGAGCACATTCTCCCACAGATACGCTATCAATAGAGAGAATTGGCACACAAAGGATTGCATGAGACAATATACATAGAGGGAACATGAGTGAAAAGTGTTCACTCATAGAAGGTTCACTCGTGCCTCTAACATGGCAAAAGCATTTATTTCTTCTTCTAATGCCTCTACACTAGTCTTTTGCTCTCGCTAGTCCTTACTGTCCTCTGGGGGTAGTATTTCTATTCGGGGACCTGCTATACCATTCCCCACTGGTGTTATGGTAATTGTTGGGCATATAGCCTGAGGTTAGCATTGCTTTACTGAACTCAAGGTAAGTGTATCTTTGCTGGTCTCAGGGTAATTTCTGGTTGTTGGGTACACCCCAACTCTCTTCTGAACTCATCTCTGAAGGGCCCCATGCAGGTCATTTTGCTTCTGTCTTTTAAGCCATATTCATTAGAACTGACAACTTTTTAGACAGTTATCATATCTAGTTAACAAAATCATTCAGATTTCCCCAAAAATCAAGATTTTCTTTTTTTTCTGCCCCATGTCTAAGCAGAGATAATAGTGTTCAGTTACAAATAATCATCTAACTGAAGATTAAACATTCATAAGATCCTCTCTGAATTAGCATGCAAATGAATTGGATTCAGAAAAAAAAATAGGCTAAGGAATAAAAACCATCACTTTACTCCCAGCTAACCTGAATTCCTTCTTTGTTATGCATATATGTCAGCATCAATGCCCCATTGCATTGATGCTTTATTTTGCCCAGTGAAAAATGAAAATACTCTTTGAATCCCTATAGAAATAATTAAAAAATACCTAGCCCATTTAGTTTGAGGGCACCTTAATAGATTCTGAACCAGAATGAATGATGCTTTGGGTTTTTTTCCCCTTTGAGCAAAGACCTAGAATGAATAAAAATGTAATTGAACTTTTGATTTATTTCAATTTAGACATACTGAATGAAAATATATTGTGACTGTCTATGATAAACTCACGATGTGTGTGTGTTTTCCTATGTGAAAAGCACTTTCTTCTCAAGGATGTGGACATTTGATAAAATTAGAAGTAAATTTTTGTTTGGAAACTGTTCTTACTGATTCCAATATCACCTTTAAACAACCTCTATTTTTAATCAAACTTCATTTTAATTGTCTCCCTTATAAGACTAAAAATAATCAAATGGAAATTATCTAAGGGAATTGGGAAAGTGATCCATCTCTATCTTGTTATCTATTTCTCCAAAATGCAAAACAAACTGAACCAAGTATAAGGTGGTTTATTCTTAATGCATGAAATTTGTTAGACACTCATTTCTAAGAAAGAAATGGAACTAGTTCCTGAACATTTGTAAAAATTAAAGTGGGTTTTTTTTGGGTAAAATATATATGTATTAATATCAAAGTAATTGATTCATGAGGTAATTGAATTAAAAGTAGAAGGGAAATAAGTATTGATTTAGCATGAGCTTTTCATTGAACAGATGAAGAAACTGAGTTTCAGGGCAGTGAAGTGACTTGTCTAAAGTCAAATCCTATTAGAGCCAGAATTTGAACCCAGATCCTGGTTCCAAATCTATATTGTATTTCAAAAAGCTATCTTTAAAAATTAAAACTATGTTTTCTGAACATCTTAGAAAATGTTTGTAAAAGACTATGATTACATATTCCTCCTCCATAGAAGTTGGTGAATGGTCTATATTATTTAGTCTAAAAGATAAGATAAAATTTTTGCTTTCATATCAATAATATGAAAAATAGAAAATGTGATCAAATATCACAACTTTAAATGTCATTGAATTATTTTCCCAACTTTCATTATGACTATATAAAATGCAAAGGCCTTACCTCTCACAAACTATCTTCAATTTGTTATAATTTACATTTTAAAAATTTTATCTCTATTTTATCTCACAAACAAGTTCAGACAAGAAAATAACTGGATGTTCACCCTGTGACACATATAAGAGCCTGAGAAATTCAAACTTTTCAAAAGACAAGGTAGCATGCCATCTCTGGCATCTCTACCTCGTGACCTGACTCCTTGGTTATTTAAAACTTCTTCGTGGGGATTGTCAAAGTCACATAAAGTCTGTATGTTAAAGATAGATTAAGGTGAATCTTCACTTTTGATGGATGGGATGCTGATTGATCTATGTATTCTACCAACTTATGGTAAAAAAAATGACAAGAAAAAATCATGCTGACCATAATCACATCAACAGATGTGAATGACTGCTCAGCAAAGTTCACTGCTCGTGGATCACCCATTCATCTAATACAATCAAGTTGAAATGACTTTTACAACCAGTCAGATTGAAAAAAGAGAAATTCAACCGTTCCCCAGCTGGTTCAAGTTGACACACGCATTTTTCCCACCTAGACATATGCAGAAAATTGATGTGAAAGAGATTTTTTTGCATGAATCATTTAGAAAATTGCCTCAATTTTTAACTTGCTTTTCTTCTTTTCTGTGTGATGAGACAATCTACACATGTCTATACAAAACCTGGAAAATAATCAGTTTAAGCAAAATCTCTTGGCACTGGCCTTCATGAGCTAGCAACATGGCATATTGATCATACTGCAACTGGACATGCTAATGAAGACAGCTGATGGGATAGTAAAGGTTTTTGTCTTGCTGTGCTTTAGTCCATATTTTTTTTGATACAGATGGGCGTCTTAATGAAAAATCTAGGTATCCTTCAGTTATTTAAACAGAAGCTTAGTTACATGCTTTATTGTCACATTTAATTTTCTTTTCTCTCCTACACTTGCTGCTCCATTTGTCTTGTGCATTCATGACTTAAATAGTGAATTGTGAAGGATTATAAGAAATAAGTCACTTAGAAAGGCACATACCCCTAAGTATGACTATTTCTCATATAACACATGATAGGATCCAATAACACTGGGATGTATAACCTAATTAAATCTGACAGTGGAAGCTAAAATTAATGTACAACTTTACTGGCTTTAAAATATGTCAAGTTTATATATTTTTTATTCTCATTAATATATAACACAGATACATTCTATCTTTTTTTAATTCCAAATTTTCATCATGTAATCTGTATAACATATGTCAAGCAGTCCATGTACTATTTATCTAAATAAGTCAGAACCTCTATCGAAATAGAGAAAGCAAGGAGGTAAATCATATTTTGAGGCTGGCATTATATACATTATATACTATTAGCTAGCCTGAAATATATCAATCTTAAACTTTGCCAATTTGCCATCATACAATTTTGTATAAATTCTTCATGTAGATTTTTATTGTGGGGAAAATGATATATTTCTAAAAGTAAACAATATTTCGGAAGACAAAAGTTTTCAGAAAGAATTGACTTCTCTCAAAGACATAATGATATCTTATTCTACATTCAGAGTTTCATCCAAACTAATTCCATTTCTAATCTTAGAACTGACTACCTAATTCTAAATGAAACAAATGGAATTAATTTTATGTAACCATCAATTTTCACGTTTAATCAATTTTGACTGTTTTCACATGTAGATTTTTGTAAAGGCAATATTGGGGTGTACCATATCCAGCCCCTAATCCAATGCAGTATCAAGAAATAACGCATATTTCATGAAGTAGGTGGTGTCTCCAGGTGTTATATATACTAGTGGGGTCTTCAAGGTACTAATTCTAGTTTCTGGGCTGCTTTCAAGATTTTTAGTAGCTTTTGAGGCTCTATTCCTTTGCTTCTTTACTTATAAGCGATGATCTAGCTTCCTTCTGATAATCCAGGGGTTTGGTCTGTATTTATCTAATCAAATTTTTGGCTCATGATGTCCTCAACTGATTAAAAAAAATATATATGCCCCTCCACTTGCCCTGCTTCATTTTAATTGAGCTCCTTTATGAAACAATTTACTATATACAAAATTTATTTATAATATAATTTAATTATAATATATAATGTTTCATTAATTTAATTATAATAATATAGTTTCCATTTATAATATAAATAATGTTTAGTTATAATGCAATATACTATTTAGTTGTGATAAATTTAGTTATAACGTTTTAGTCATGCCAGTAATATTTAGTTATAATTGTAGTCCATATCAATTTTGTGAACTCCTAACCCAACTCACACTCACACTGGCAAGTAAAGTCCCCATAAGGCAGGCAGATACACCACTCCCTAAGGACCGTAGGGACAACATGAAGGGGATGTCTTTTTGATGTTATGGCTTCAAGCCCACATTCTAGTGTGTTCTACGCTATGTCAATCACGAGTTACAGTTAGAGTCTCCCTTATGTCATTGATTAACTCCAATATCATTTAATCAATTAATGCCAATTTATTTCTACAAAGAGATATTTGATGGTAAAATATAGCAGGATCCAATGTACATAATGTCCTCCCTCCTCCTCCTCTCTCAACTAGGGCACATACTTGTCCACCACCACGTGAAGAGTGGGCTCAAATTTAAAGTAGTTGCAGGAAAGCATTTCTCCCACCCAATTTGCTTCAGAATTTGGTTTAGTTGCTGAAAGAGTTGTCCCTTGCTTCAGGACACTCATTGTGTTTCAGTGTCAAAGCATTTTTTTGCTTCTTCAGGGAGTCTGCTCCCCTTTGTGCTCAGCTACTGCAAACTCTGATATACACTCATTCTTGGATTTGTGGCAGCTTATTCTTCCAACCTTTTGAAACTCAGAAGATCATAGTCATACCCTGTATTCTTTCACATAAGATCAGGTAGAAAAAGTGCATCGAAGCATAGAACAGAGGAACCATGTATTCATGACCCCTGACAATCCCAGCTGAAGATGGCAGATATTGTTGCTTTTTCTTTACCCATTTGGAGACTTAAATCAGTTACTGTTTCAAACACAAGGAGGAAAGACTGAAGTTGAGTTGTTAAAGCCTCTTGGTTATTTAACCTGGGTTTGCCTTTACTTCATGCACAACCAGATTGCCTGAGATGGAAACATTCTGATTCTGGGAGATTTTGTTTTCCTTTACCATGTAGGTGAGAGTAGGCTCTTTCCATTCACAGGTGGATATTTGCGTAGCTGACTTTTTCAAATCTATCAGACTAAGTCACCCTGGCTCTCTTTTCCTGTATGGCATCCAGAAAGGGTTAGGTGCTATTCATCCACAGAATGCAACTATTGAGGGAAGAAGGGCTACCTCTCTTCCTCTTCCCTTTTACCCAGAGGCCCTGAGAAATGGATTTCGGATTTTGCTTTTGTTTGTCTCATTTTTCTTTTTCAATTCTATTCACAAATGGTGGAATCCTCACCTGACCTAGAATCAAGACATTGCGGGGCAGCTAGGTGGCACAGTGGATACAGCACTGGCCCTGAAGTCAGGAGGACCTGAGTTCAAATTTGGCCTCAGACCAAACACTTGACACTTACTAGCTGTGTGACCCTGGGCAAGTCACTTAACTCCAATTGCCAAAAAAAAAAGAAGAAAAAGGAAAAAAATAATCAAGCCATTGTGACCTCAGACCTCATGTACAGCAGGATACATGGCACACAAGCCAAAGGCAATGCTTTGATATGGAACTTGGTGAATTGTGGTATATTGGGACTCAGCTAAGCTAGAAATCTAATTTCTTTTCTTTCCCCAAAATATGTGGTGATACAAGGATAGGATTTATATCCCCAAGTGTTGGAGTGTGTGAAGGATGTGTTTATTTTTGCTACACTTTTGAAGTAAATATTCCTTTGTAAAAGTGAATCAAATTGTTAAGAGGATAAATGGAACTGGGGTGCATGGGATCCCTAAAATTGGGGAAACAGCATTGATTGAGGCTAGAGCCAATGACAGAGAGATTAAACATCCCCTCCTACACACACACTTATGGGTACTGGAGAAAGGAGGGGAGGAAGGAAATGCAGCACATATAGCTTCCAGGCAATGGGGGCCAGGGTAGTCATTGTTATAATCCCTTCCAGATCAGCAACCAATCAAAAGTGCCCTTCTTTGCCACATAGTAAGTAGACATGAAATAGTCAAAGAATACTTGCACATGCTCCAAAGTGGATAGGAAGCCCATACATTTTGCAAAATTATTTGAATGTATTCACATCACTGTATATGAAGCTCAGGTGGTACCATAAATAGAGCACCAGTCTTGGACAAGACTCATCTTCCTGAAAAATCACTTAACCCTGTTTGCCTCAGTTCCTCATCTGTAAAATGAGCTGGAAAAGGACATGACAAACGACTCTAATATCTTTGCCAAAACACCCCAAATGGTTTCATGGAAAGTCAGACAAAACTGAAAGGACTGAAAAACAGCAACAAAATATACAGGCTCACCATATTTCCACATGGGTATACAGCAGGCATAACTGCATGTTTAAAGGATGGAACTCTATGTCCAATTATGCCATTACAACATTAAAAATATTAAACAAATCCGTAAAAGTGCCCATCTCAAACACCTCCTCCTTGTCCCTGAGATCAGGCTACATTGCATTTATTGGCTGGGAAAAATGTCCAATAGTTCAGGTCAATATCCCTGTCACTCAGTCCACAGAGAGCTTTAAGGCATTCACTCTATGACTTTTCCACTTAGAGTAAGGCCTCCCGGAAGATTAGTTGTTTCCAGTTTAGAGAATTTGGAGTTGAGTAAAAGAGGGTTTTTATTTTCCGTTTGTCTATTTTCACTCACACATGTGCGGTGTTAGCAGGTTTGGGGCTTGTTTGTTTTTTGGAGGGTGTCAGCAGTTAAGCTTCCCATTAATCCTATGGGGGAAACTCAGTTCAGCTTGGTAGTCTCTCCTGAATGCAGCAAGTCTAAAGCAAGCAGGGAGCAGGAACGTCATCTGCCTTCCCTTCTCGTGCATTTCTTCATCTTCACCTTCATCTGTCCACCATCTTCAGTCCTGGAGCAAAAATCTGTTGCGCTTTCCCAAAGGGAAAGGCAGCCATTGCCTGTTTTGAGTTTTGTCAAAAGCCATTTGCACCGGAGCTTGTTATCAAATAGCGCAAGAAATAGAAAATCATTGCTCTGAGTTCATCACTATCTAATGTGGTAGAGGAAAATAGACTGCTTCCGGAAGAATCAGAGAAGCTGGGTTCAAATTCTAGGTCTTCTAACTCCTGAGTTTGATTTTGGGCAAGTCCTTTACTATTAGTAGCCTCAGTTTCCTCATTGGTAAAATGAGGGCGTTGGACTTGAGGTTTCTTCCCATTCTACATGTATAAGCCTTTCTACAGACTTCTTGAAAAAACAACAACAACAGTCCAGATCTAGAAATAAGGGACAGAGCCAAGAGGGCAGAAAAAAGTGAGGGACTTGCCTGAGCCTTCCCCAAAACTCCTTCAAAGACAGATGCCTTGAAACAAAATTTGGAGAGGCAGAATCCACAAAAGGAGAGAGTAAAATAATTTTCCAGCCCAAGACAACTTGGAAGGTTGGCAAGAAAGTCCTGTTGCACTGGGACTAGAGTGAAACACAGTCCATCATAGGCCTCACCCCAGCAAACCAGGAGTAGGCCTTGGGGGCCACTGAATCAGTGGTAGCAATGGTGGTTTCCAGACCTTTTAGCTCATAGATGGCAAGGAGTCAGAAAACTGATCCGAAGGAGATTTACGGGGGTCTCTTTGTTGGCAGACAGAAATAAAAGCAGTCTTTTTGTTTAAGGTAGAGGAGAGAGCGCAGTTCAAACTCTGTAAGATAGAAAAATTACACAGTGTTATGAACTGGAAGCAGCGGGTTGTTACACTATACTAAAAGCTATTCTGAGGTTAATAATAATGTTTACTTGCAGCAAGATGGCACAGTGGATAGAACACCGGGCCTGCAGTCAGGAAGAACTGAGTTCAACTGAGGCTTCAGACACTTACTAGCTATATGACACTGGACAAGTCATTTAACACTGCTTGCCTCAATTTTCCCATCTGTAAAATGAGCAGAAGAAGGAAATAGTAAACCATTCAAGTATCTTTGCCAAGAAAACCCCAAATAGGGTCACAAAGAATCATATACAACTGAAACGACTGAACAATGAAAGTGGTTGAATTGACAATACACACACACACATACACACATGTGTGTATGTATATACACACACATATATATATACATATACACACATATATCTATACCACAAGTACATACATATATACACATATATGCATACATACACACAAATATATAAAGTTGCCCTTCCTACTTAAGACCAACCATATGTATGCCTTAATGGTTTGGTACATGAGAGACGATGAACTCCCTAGCTGTATTCTGCTACATGGGAGCTTAGCACCAAAAAGACTTAGCAATTTAATACCACCTAGTAAATAACAATTGGGCACTTGACAGCCTAGTCCTGCAACTGTGGCCAATAGTGCATCAGTGTGTTAGTTAAAAGGCACATGCATCTTCCATCTTCATTTTCTTTTAACTCTCCTATGTGGCAAACAGTTTTCTCCATCCCTAGACTTCTTATAAGTGAGTAGGGGAATGGGATGACATCTTTTCTCTTCACTCTGGGACCTTTCCTACATAAAGCATGGACTCAACCAGGAGAGGTTAGCTGCTTTTTCTGATTTGTGCTTCTTTTTCTGTGTGGGCAACTAAACATTACTCTTGTGATGGATGTATCTATGTTTGGAGGTATCAATTGAGTTTGAAAGGCCCCTTTCAAGGGGTCCATTGAGTGAAGCTAACTGGCAGCAAGGACAGTTTCTTCATTGGAGAAGATGATCACTTTCAAGGTGATGTCTGAGAATTTTTGGACACTAAAGAATGGGAGTGAAATGCAGCCTTGACTATTCAGTCCGGTAACCTGCTTCATGATCTGATATTTGTGATTCAACCTCATGGTGTGTGGGAACAGTAGTTATGGTAATGTGTTAAGTATTGTTATTGTGTGCTCTAAGTCTTTTGTATTTTTTAACATTCCTTTTGTGTATAGGCAAGAAATATCTGTCCCACACCTGATTCCTATTGTACAGAGCCATATTTATGCTCTCAATTTGGGAAGACCATAGGTACAAACCACAATCTAACTTCAAATGATATTCATCATAGTGCTGTTCTGAGGAATTAACAAGGCGAAGACTGTGATAAAAGGGAATCTATCCTCACTTTCATTAGAGGCCAGGCTTGCCCAAGACCAAATCCAGTCTGAGCTACTTGCATGACTCCAGAGCCTTTTAGTGAAGAAAAGACTAGATGCATTCCCCTAGCACCTCTGGATCCAATATCAGTTTATTACTGTTACACTTTTTTTTAAGGAAAAGCCTTTGAAGGGGGGAAGTGGTTGGATTGTGAGAATGATTTAAAAAATGTCAATGACACATTAAAGATATACAGAAGAGATTAAAAGTGCAGAATAGGATACAACATTCAGGACCACTAGCTAGTTACATATAAAATATAACATATATATTTTTTTAAGTGTACCTTACAAAAGTTTGCAGTTTCATGGGTAATGTTTTTATTTTCTGTTCTTTTCAGAAATGTCTTCTGATATTTTTAAGTTCATAATAAAAATGTTTTGAAAGTGTTTTATATGATTTAAAATAGTATATAAACATGAGTTTTGCTTGAGTAGTCACACCATCCCTACCACTACACTGAATTACTTAAATATTTTTCTGAACGAATCAAGTTTAATAACGTTATTTTTATTTATGTAATTTCCTCCCATTTTTCTGTTACACAGTATTTGAACTACCTAATGTGATGATCCATTTATCAAATATAATTGCTTTAATGAAAAAAAAAACATTTGTTAGTTTTCTCTACTCCATTTTATTTCAAGAACTCAAATACTATACCTACAACTATAAATTTGATGTTAAGAAAATGAACAAAATGTGAATGAAGAGGGAAGAAGTGGAAGAGTTAATTCTATGGGGGAAGAAAGCAAGTAGTGTCAAGACCCTGGGCTTGGATTAACCCCAGAGGATGTAGAGTCCAAGGAGGAAGAAAATGATGCTCATTTTTGCCAGCATGCTGGATCCTTTGGGATTTGCCCACCCTCATGGAGTCAAAAGATATAAATATCCATTAAAATATCTAGAAACTTAAAGTTCTTAGCAGTAGGGTCACCGAGATGAGGGTGATACTCTAGCATTATTGTGACCCAATTTGGCATGCAAAAATGAGATTTCTTGAGCAACCAAATGCTTCTAGAAAGCATGTGGAGATAACTAGACAATCACTGGGATTCTGACAAATTATTTTTTGAGAGACTTTTCCTGGAGAGCTGGAGTCTTAAGCTATTTCTGATGCAAATGATCAGTCTGCTTTCTCTTTGAATCTGATTTAGGGCTTCTAACTGCTAAGAAATTGCTCTTTTTAAAAAATTCATCACTATATTATTCACTTGCATAGTAGGATGAGCTACAGTCCAGCACATAAGAAGATAGAGGTGTATGATAAACATTTTAATAAGTATTTCTTTGATAAAAGGGTAGATTGATGATGGCTGGCTGAATGTTGGGCATATGGCGAAACATTTTTCAGTTAGAAATAAGTGACTTCTTTAGGCTCAGAAAATGAGGGTTTTTTTTTCCCTCATCATTTGGTCCTACAGTCAGGAAGAATTGAGTCCAAATCCAACCTCAGATGCTTAATAGTTGTATGATCCTGAGCAAGTCACTTAATCTCTGCTTGCTTCAATTTTCACAACTGTAAAATGGAAATTTTAATGGAACCTCTCTCATAGGGCTTTTATGAAGATCAAATGAAATAATATTTGCAAATCATTTAGCACAATATCTGGCACATAGTTGCTCTCTGTCCTTCCTTTTCAAAGAGGACCAATGACATCATTGGGTAATGTCTTGACCTGCATGTGAATTGGATTTAAGTGAGGCAGAGTTGCACAAAATTGTCAGCCTCACTCATTCCTCCAGAGTCATCAAAATCCAGTGGCAAGACAAATCAGGATTACTGGCCATAGCCTGGAATGTAGTGGATAACCTTAGCATTTCTGATGTCTGACCAAGCTCTAAGCACTCCACAGAACCTGCTTCAGCTACCTTCATGGCTATTGTAACAAATTGTTCTCATCTGCCCATTCCAAAGGAGAAGTCATCACATGCTTGGGGTAGACATTCTCCTACTTCAATGATAGTTTAAGGACTGTCAGTTATACTCTACCTGGTTTAGCCCATCTACTGAGACAGTTTTACCAGGGTGTGGCCATTGCACATTCTATCACTTCTTGGAGCCACAGGTGAGAGGTGGCTGAGTAGTTGGACACAAAAGGTGGATGAACAGCCCTAAAAAGAGCTCAACAAGCCCTCATACCAGAGGTGCTAGTCTTCCCATAATACCATGACAGTGGTAGGTACTTAATAAACATTTTTGTCCCTATTTGCTTCCCTTCCCCTTGGCAGCAGTTTACAATAAGAACCCCTTGTATTACCACTCACTGTATCTTATACAGTGTGGAAAACCCACAACAGGTAATATATTATATATTGGTGAAAATAACTTTAGGCTGGAAAGGACGTAAGTCATCACTAGTGTAATATTTTCATTTTGCAAGTGTGGAAACTGAGGCCCACTGGGGGGCTTACCACATGGTGCTATAAAATACTTCTGGATTATTTCAGTTAAACATTACAAGATTTTATTGTTATTCGATTAGATTCAGGACAAATGAATATCAAGGTCAACATTTCTTAACACACTTGAGTATAGTTCTAGAATCAGGATGGGCACCGAGGGGAAAGAGAAGCCTGTATTTTTGGTTGTTGTGGAGTAGCACTTAGAAATTCAAGATTATTTTGTTGTATGAGCATGATCTATCAATTTTAGAATAATGAAGTGAAGCAAAGGTCGAATTTTTAAGAGATGGCATGCAAGAAGTGATGACTATACAATAATCCTATTATCTTCCAACCACTTTAATTTCATTTTATTGAGTTTAACAATGTGAGGGTGAAAGGGTAACTGCATTCTTTTCTCTAACACCCATGTTTCTCCAGTCCCTAGAGCACAGCATTACATTTAAGAACTGCTGTAATTGCATTAGTAACGAAAGTGTATTGTCCAAGTAATCATCACCTTCTTTTATATTTTGCAGACATCAGCTAAAATAGGTGGAAGCTAGTTTAGTAACTCTTTCTTGCTTAGTAGGGTTTTTTTGGCTCACACCTTAAAAATAAAATTGTCTGAAAAGTACAATTTTATATAACACAGTGTGGTCTGATGTTGGAGATTATAAATGACCTCAATTATGGTAATTGTGTCAGAGAGGAACTTACAACTTAGACTGAGCCTCCAAAGCCTGACCTATTTTTTTTTCCAAATACTTATCTTTTTTCACAGAGAGATTACATGAGAAACTTCTCAATGCAAATTAATCTTAGGTAGAAAAGTAACACAAAGTAGCCAGGAAAAAAAAAAGAAAACAAAACATATCATCAGCACCATCTCCTATTACCCACCAGTAGATTGTAAGTTCCAGGAGGGACTGTTTTATTGTTATTCTTATCTATGCATAGCCTGCCAAAGTGCTTTGCACAAAGTAGGCACTTAACAAATGCTTGTGGAATTGAATTTCAATTGAAATTTGTATTTAAAATAATTTTTGTAGAGTTTTTAGTATTTAGAGTCCATTATATTGATTAGAGGAATGCAAATTAAAACAACTCTGAGGTACCACCTCACAACTATTAGATTGGGTAGTATGACAGAAAAGGAAAATGGCAAATATTGGAGGGGATGTGGGAAAATTGAGGCACCAATGAAGTTGTGAACTGATCCAACCATTCAGGAGAGCCATTTGGAACTATACCCAAAGAGCTAGAAAACTGTGCATACTCTTTGACCCAGCAATACTACTACTAATTATATTAAACAAACTATTTTTTTAAAAGGAAAAGGACCTATATGTACAAAAATATTTATGGCAGCTTTTTTTGTGGTGGTGGCAAAGAATCAGAAATTGAGGAGATTCTCATCAATTGGGGAATGTCTGAACAAGTTGTGGTATGTGATTGTGATGAAATGCTATTCTGCTAAAAAAATAATGAATGTGATTGTTTCAGAAAAAGCTGGAAAAGGGACAGCTGGGTGGCACAGTACATACAGCACTGGTCCTGATGTCAGGAGGACCTGAGTCCAAATGTGGACTCAAATACTTACTAGCTGTATGACCCTGGCAAGTCTCTTAAATCTGATAAGAAGGAAAGAAAGAAAGAAAGAAAGAAAGAAAGAAAGAAAGAAAGAAAGAAAGAAAGAAAGAAAGAAAGAAAGAAAGAAAGAAGGAAAGAAGGAAGGAAGGAAGGAAGGAAGGAAGGAAGGAAGGAAGGAAGGAAGGAAGGAAGGAAAGAAAGAAAGAAAGAAAGGAAGGAAGGAAGAAAGAAAGAAAGGAAGAAAGGAAGAAAGAAAGAAAGAAAGAAAGAAAGAAAGAAAGAAAGAAAGAAAGAAAGAAAGAAAGAAGAAAGAAAGAAAGAAAGAAAGAAAGGAAGGAAGGAAGAAGAAGGAAGGAAGGAAGAAGGAAGGAAGAAGAAAGGAAGGAAGAAAGGAAGGAAGGAAGGAAGGAAGGAAGGAAGGAAGGAAGGAAGGAAGGAAGGAAGGAAGGAAGGAAGGAAAGAAGGAAAAACCTGGATAAACTTAAATGAACTGATGCAAAATGAAGTAAGGAGAACAGTGTACACAGGAATAACAACACTGTATGATCAACTGTGAATGACTAAGATATTCTTAGACATACAACAATCTAAGACAATTACAAAGGACCTAAGAAAAATACTAGCCACCTCCAGAGAAAAAATTGGAATCTTAATGCAAAGGAAAACTTTTCTTTTTACTTTATTTTTTTTGTTTGTTTTTTTATTTGTTTGTCTTTTGACCTGTGTTTTCATTCACAAAGTGACTAATACAGAAATGTGTTTTTCGTGACTGAACATGTATAACCTTTATTGAATTGCTTACCTTCCCAATGAAGGGGGGAGAGAGAAAGGGAGGAATAGAATTTGGAACTCAAAATTTAAAAAAAGAATGTTAAAATGTCTTACATATAATTGGGGAAAATGCAATATTTTGAAAATATTTAGAGTGCATTTAAGCCAAAGTGCAATCAAAAGGGAAATTGGATTTTCTTATATGTACATCCTTGCCCCCTTGATGCTCACTCTTCCCAGATAAGGAAGCTTAGGAAACTGTTTCCATGTATGTATAATGGAAGGAGTCTCCTCCCTCACTTAAGAGCATGTACAAATACCCTCTGATTGCTTCCTGTTGGCCATGTTGACTGAGGTGTTCATACTGTGGTGACAAAAAGTCACTTAAATGACTGCTGAGCAAGAATGTATTACAAGTGTGATCCTTACCCTTAAGATTTCTTAGTGGCTTTTGAGTAAGGAACACTACTGTGATCTGCTTTAATTCTTTTTTTTTCTCTTTCTATTAGATTTATTAAGGTTTGAAAAGGGTTTGTTGAAGTCCCCAACAATTACTTTTTAATTCAGTTAGCTTTTCCTTTAAGGACTTAGATGCTATGGCATTCAACATATTATAGGATTAAAAGGAAGGGTTGTAGCAGGTTTAAATGACTTGGAGGTCTGATCAACTCATTTTTGAGATAATTCAACCTCAGTCTACAAATAATTCAACCTCAGCCTAAAACTTGAAGCATCACTATATTCACTTTTATTCTCCCAAGCTCTACAGTGATCTAAGAATATGTTTTAATTGTTCATTTCTCACTAGTAAACTTGAAATCTTTATGTCATTAATTGATCTATTCCAATTTATTAAACATTACTTATTTAATGAAATATGGAAACTTTTCCCAATAGTAATTATCTTATTCATTTATAACTAAATACTAAAATTCTCATATATAAAATTTAGCAAGTGGGATCAATAATAAAGATAAAGATACTTATAAGTATATGTAATATCCTATCCATGGCTTGCCTAACAGACAAACCCTCAATATATCAGTATTTGACTCTTCTTCAAGTGTCTGTAAACTCACTCTCCAATCATTCCCCTCACGTCAGATAATGATTAAAGTGTCAAATACATTCTTAGTATTTTTCTTCAAGATTAAATATAGATTTTGGAATCAGTTTCATAGAGTTGGGGTTTTTAAAGTAAGAAAAGGGAGTGTATTGGGTGAAAAAAAAGTGAAGAAGACCAAGGGACTCCCACTTTATGCCTCAATAAGAGGAGGTGCATCTAGCAAAGGAAAAAGGAAAGGAGGAGGAGGAAAAGAAATAAAAGGAGAGCCAAGAAGGAGAGTATGGTGTTTCTGAAGCTAAAGGAAGAGGAAATATCCAAGATCAAGGAGTGGTGAACATTTTCAAATAATAAATGGGACTAGAAAAAAAAAGTTTATTGGATTTGTCAATTATGAGGCTGGTGAACTCCTTTAAGAGTATTGTCAAAGGAATAGTAGGGTCAGAGGCTGTATCACAATGGGCAAAGGGACCTCTAGAGGCAGTTCAAGGGAATAAAGGCAAAACTTACTACACTCTGGCCATAATGCTTTCTGAGTCAGTGGATTGTCAGGTCTCTAGTCAAAATGGGCATTTTTTACATTTGGTAAATTGTGCCTAGCAGGGTACCCAAATTAGGAACATGAGACCAGCAAATTCAGAGCAGTTGAGTTAACCACTAAACTTCCTTTTTATTGGCATATGGCAACACTCTTAGCAACTTGACTTGTTCTGAGGAATTTCTAAAGTTTCTGCTCCCTGGAATTTCTTGGATTCATCTTTCATCACAGGGTATGGACATACATAATCGCTGCCTGAATGGTTGGTGCCCATATGTACCTGTAGGGGCCAGTTAGCATAATGTCATCAATTTAGTGTTGGAGAGTAGCCTAGAAGAAGGGCAGCTTTCTTTAGGTCTCTACAAATAATGTTCACTCCAGCTGCTTTCAAGTTCATTATGAATGCAATAATTTCTTTAACCTCTCCCAGGATATGATATTGCTTTATATTAAGTGGCAGGATATTGTATGGCTTCCTGTGGACTCCTCTGACCAGGTGAGATTCCAGTCCTCTAAACCTAATTAGTTCCCTGTCTTTTGACAGATCCATGCTCATTTGGTTTGATTTGTCTGGAGGTCCAGATGAAAGATGGGCCTTTCTCCTACTTACACATCAGCTTTTACTCATGTTCTTGGAATAGACCTTTCCCCAAATCCACCCTCCTGACAGACAGGTTCTCACTTTCCCAGGTCAGGATATCATGAACAACTGATATGGCTCTCACAAGAGCCCTATAACCCTGTTCTCCTTTCCAGCCCCACCTGATAGTGACTTGAAGAGTGTGCAGCAGGTAAGAGTGCTGGACTTGGAGTTAGGAAAACCTAAATTCAAATCCTATCTCAGACACTTACTAGATGTGTAAGCCTGGCAAGGATAAACTCTGTGTACCTCAGATTCTTCCTCTGTAAAATGGGGATGACTTATCTGGTTGTTCTGATGATTAAATGAGTTAACATACACAAGGCTTGTAAACCTTAAAGTGCTATGTAAATGCATAGGACTGATGGGTGGCACAATGGATAGAGTGCTGGGTTTGGAGTCAGAAAAACCTCTCTTTGTGAGTTCAAATCTGGCCTCAGACATTTACTAGCTGTGTGACCCTGAGCAAGTCATTTAACCTGTTCGCCTCAGTTTCCTCATCTGTAAAATGAGCTGGAATAGGAAATGGGAAACCATTCCAGTATCTTTGCCAAGAAAACTCCAGATGGAATCACAAAGAGTTAGACATGACTGACTGAACAACAATATTAGCATAACTATCAGTTCTTTTTCAGACATTTACTAGATGTGTGACCGTGAGCAAGTCATTTAACCTGTTCGCCTCAGTTTCCTCATCTGTAAAATGAGCTGGAATAGGAAATGGGAAACCATTCCAGTATCTTTGCCAAGAAAACTCCAGATGGAATCACAAAGAGTTAGACGTGACTGACTGAACAACAATATTAGCATAACTATCAGTTCTTTTATACCCCAAAGTTGAATGCAACATCATGCCCAGAAAGACCACTCAAATCATTATCAAAGTTATCTATGAGATTTTGGGATGTGAATATCCCTATTCCCTAATTTACAACCTTGTTTTTGTTTTGTTTATTTGTTTTATTTCCTGGAATTTTACCCCCCCCCCCTTTTCAACCTTATTTTCTTATTCCCATTCAAATAAATTTTCACTATGCCCACAGCACTTGGGGGAACTTTCTCATTCAGAACATGTGTACAGCAGTGAAATTTAGTGGAGGTTATAGCAGGGACTGGCTAGAGGCCCACTGGAGTTTGACTCATTTATTTTTTTGTCATTTTTTTTTGCAGTACTTGATTATCACTTTGCCATTTTCCTATTTATTCTTTCATTCCTTGTTAGTTTTGTCCTGAATTAGAGTGTTTTCGTAATTATTTTGCTACATTTATTGCCATACAAATTAGTAGCTATTGATGTTCTCTCTTTATTTATTCATTCATTCATGCATTCATTTATTTATCTATCTATTTATTTGTTTGTTTATTTATTTATTGTATCTATGAGGCCTAAGATTTTTTTTCTTCATGCCTTTGGTATTTTCCCTTCCTCCTTGTAAATACCTTGTAAATAAGTCACTGTTTCACCTCTAGCGTCAATCTCCTTTAAATTCACTTGTTGCCGTCTGTCTACTTTTCCTGTCTTTAGTGATATTGCTACTTCCTCTGTAAGAACCCCAGGGAGTGTAACGCTATGGTGTAATTTGTGGTTCCACTACCCTTAGTGGGGAAAATAACAACAAACACAACAAAGTTTATGCAAAAGTTTCCCATCACCACTCTCATTTTTCTTCTTTTTGTAGTTATTTGTTCTCAGCCTTCAATGCACTTGTGGTGACTTTTTGTTGTTAGATATTTTGCCAGACTTTCTTAGAATGGTTCTCTCTTCCACTGCTTTTCTTGGCTGTATGATATTATAACACTCATAAAATCCCATTGTCCCTCTTTGTACAGATTAGGTTATATCTTAATCTATTTTTGCCTTTGTCAACTTTCTTTTTCTATTTAGGAAGTATGCTAAATGTTTGCTGACAAACGGTACTTTCTAGGCATTTTTGATCTCTTTGTTATGATAATCAATAGTTTTCTTTTATTTAACTTCTGGATGAAATTATTGTGTTTTTTTTCTTTTGTATACATATTTTTATGATTTTTCTTTTTTTAATATTCATTAATTTATTTATTTTTAGTTTTCAACATTCACTTACACAAGATTTTGAGTTCCAAATTTTCTCCCCATCTTGTCCCTCCCCCAACCACAATTCAGAATACCCCTTCCCCTAATCTGCCCTCCCTTCTATCTTCCCCCCCACCTTGTCTTATCCCCTTCCTCTTCTATTTTCCTGTGGGGCAGGAGAGATTTCTATACCCCATTGCCTGTATATCTTATTTCCAGTTGCATGTGAAAACAATTTTTTGACATTTGTTTTTAAAACTTTGGGTTGCAAATTTTCTCCCTTCCTCCCTCCCCACCCACCCTCCTTGAGAAAAGCAAGCAATTAGATACAGGTTATACTTCTGTAGTCATGCAAAATACTTCCATAGTAGTCATGCTGTGGAAAACTAACTATATTTCCCTTCATCCTGTCCTGCCCCCCATTTATTCTATTCTCTTTTTTTGACCTTGTCCCTCCTCAGAAGTGTTTGCTTCTGATTACCCCCTGGATGCAATTATTATAGTTATTGTTGAGGTCATTTCTGTTATCCATTTCCCGGTTTAATTTATAATCACTTGTTCAAATGATTCAGTCTTACATCCTACTATTCACACATAATTTTTTTCTAGTTACTGTTATTCTTTATTGGTTATTGAAAATTCTGGTCTTATATCTGATGAGGAGACAGTTTAACTGTATGAGTCTAGCACTACGCTAAGCACTGGGGATCCAACAAACAAACACACATGCACCTTCCTCCCAGGAGATTATAATTCTCATAGGGAAAGACAATATTAAAAAGGAAGCTGAAAAGAGTGGGGAATACCAAGCACGGGAACATGGAGTGTATGGAGCTCAAACCAAGCAGGGCTGCTGATGGAAAAGGGAGAGTTACTTGAAAAGTTCTGAACCCTCTATAAAGAAAGGCTTTGGGAGGAGTTTATTTTTCTGCCTCCTAGCCAAGCAAGTGATGGGGAGTGCCAACCAAGGTAGCTGAAAAGGCATTGAGTATCAAAAGTTGTCAGGGCAGCTAGGTGACTCAGTGGATAGAGCACTGGGCCTGGAGTCGGGAGGATCTGAATTCAAATGCAGCCTCAGCTACTTACTAGCTATGCAGCTGTGTGACTCTGGGCAAGTCACTTAACTCTGTTTGCCTCAGTTCCTCATCCTGTGAAATAATCTGGAGAAGGAAATGGCAAATCACTCCAGGATCTTTGCTAATACATCACTTGTGTCCAATTCTTGGTGATCCTATTTGGGGAGTTTCTTGGCCAAAATATTGGAATGGTTTATTATTTCCTTTTCCAGCTCATTTTACAGATGAAGAAACTGAGACAAACAGTTACGTTTCTTGCCCGGAGTCACATACCTAGTGAGTGGTGTCTGGGCCAAATTTGAACTCAGATCCTCCTGAGTCCAGGCCCAGTACATTATCTACTGTATTACCTAGCTTCACCCTGTCTTTTCCAAGAAAACTCCAAATGGCATCATGAAGTATCTCACATGGCTAATTGACTAAACAAAAGCAAATCTAAATCTGAGTTAATCTGCATGGGTGAGATTTCAGGTTATCAGCTTATGCTGGGGGAGGTAACTTGTTTCGAGAGTCCAAACGATGATGAGCTGTGGATGGAAAATAAAATTTTTTACATTCTTCCCTTTATATGAATTCTAAATCTCCCCTTCCAAACTCATTTCCCCAAATGTCTCTATTTTCTGGGGGCCATCAGAAAAGATTAGAACCTTTCTGCTTGACAGCCCTTTAAACATAAAAAATAATTCTAGTCTTGACCCTCCTTTCCACAAATTCTCCTCACTTTCAAATTAAACATCTCAAAATCCTTCAACTGACACTCATTTGACATTTTTCCAGTCTTCTCCACCCCATCTCCACCAGGCTGTATTCCCTTTTTTGATTGTATTCCAGTTTGTCCATATTCTTCATAAAATATGGTACCTAAATAGAGATAAGGATAAGAATTGGTAGGGCTTGTAATGTCATTAGTCTAAGGAAGTCTCAGGTGAAGAAATCCCTTCTTTCAAGCACGTAAGTATTTCGTCTGCAAATTATGGTCTTAGAGAAATGCACTAAAAGTTTAGATAACTGATACAAGATCAATATGGCCAATATTTGACAGAGGCAGGAGTTGAACCCTGATCTTCCTGACTTTGAGGTCTGCTTTCTAGCTACTACTTTGTCCTAGCTTCCTGCTACCCAGAACTTAACACAATCCACAATATGTGGTAGAATCAGAACAGAATATAGTTGGATGCCATCATTTTGGAAGGCTCATTTATAGAAGTGCAGCCTAAAATTGCACTGGGTCTTCTGAGCTACTTTGTCATATTGTTGACTCATTGAGTTTCAAGGCCCTGAATGCCCTCAGGTCTTCTTCACAACAGTTATTTTATTATAAGCCAATTTCCTTGTCAAGGCCTTGCTGAAATTTAGGTTTCCTGTGATTATGGGCAGAATAGTTAGATAGCCAGTTAGATAGAGTTATGGTCATGGAATCAAGAAGACCTGAGTTCAAATCCATCCTCAGGCATCTACTAACTGTGTGACCTGCACAAGTCACCTAACCTCTGTATGTTCAGTTTCTTCATCTGTAAAATGGGGGTAATAATAGCACCTACCTTTCAGGATTGTTGTGAGGATAAAATGAAATAACATTTATAAAGTGCTTTGCAAAACTTAAATCACCATATTGATATTAATTATTAATATTTTCACTGTGCTATTCTTCTGATCTGCTAGTTTAGTGACCATGTTAAAAAAGGAGCATACCATCTGATATGATTTGCTCCTGAACACATACTGAGATTATTGACACTTTTTGAAATAATTTCAGGAGAAATTAAACATGATACAGGTATTTAGCAACATCGCTCTTATTTTGTACTTTAGCAATTAATTTTTTAAAATCCAACTTTTATCATTATTCTTACCAAAATTAATCTATTGTATTTTGAATCTCCATTTAACATGGCAATGCCTTTATTGGATGAGAAAGCAATTACTTAATTGTTTAGCAATCTCTCCTAGCTTTGGAGTTTGGCCTACTTGACAAAACACTGTACTAGGATACAGGAAGATCTGAATTCAAACCCTACCTAGGAAATGTGCTAGCTGTGTAACCCAGAAAAAGTCACCAACCAGGGCAGCTAGGTGGCACAGTAGATAGAGCACTGGGCCTGGAGTCAGGAGGACCTGAGTTCAAATCCGGCCTCAGACCAGACACTTGACACTTACTAGCTGTGTGACCCTGGATAAGTCACTTAATCCCAATTGTTTAAAAAAAAGTCAATGAACCTCTCTCAGGTTCAGTTTATTCAATGGTAAAATAAGGATTTTTGTGGCACCTTCCTCTTGGAGTAGGTGGAAGGATCAAATGAGATAAGATATATAAAATACTTTACAAATCTAAAAGAGCTATAAAAATGCTAGACAATATTATTGTTATCCAGAAATTTAATAAGCATCCCATCCTATCTTTAATTTTATCTGAGTCAATGATTAAAAAGAATTAAAAAATACCCAACAACAAAGGATGTTACTGTAGGTTGCCACTGATCTATTCATGATTAATATTTAGCAAAGTCATTCCACCAGCTTTAATAGCTTGCTCATGGGTCTGCCAGTCCCAGGTTTCTTCCAACCCCATTCCATCTTCTATTCACCCACTAAAGTAATTTTCCTAAAGCAAAGATCCAATCATGTACACCATTTCCCTCCACTGCCCTCCTCCCCCATCCCACATCCACTGAATAAACTCTAGAAACTCCTTATTGCCTCCAGGATGAAATACACACAAATCCCTTCATAATCTAGCCCCTTCCTACCTTTCCAGTCTTCTATTGCTCCTCACTATATACGTTTCTGCCCAGTGACACTTGCACTTTGCTATTCCATGCAAAAGACATTCCATTCCTTGGCTCTGGACATTTTCTATAGCTTTTCTCCATTTCTGGAATGCTCTCTCTTTTTAATTTTTAGTGATTTCCCTAGCTTCCTTTAAATCCCAAGTAAAATCCCATCTTTTATTAGAAGACTTCCCCAAATCTTATTAATTCTAGTGCCTTCCCTTGGTGAATTTTATCTTATTTATCCCATGGAAGCTTGCCTTCTATGTGTTGGTCTTCATGTTTTGTTCCCCTGTTAGATTATAAGCTTCTTGAGGACAAGGACTATCCTTTGCATTTTTCATATCTCCAGCACTTAGCACAATGCCTGGCACAGAGTAGGCACTTAATAAATGTTTATTGATGGAATGATTGATAGTTATGAATCCACTGAACATTCATTATCTGGTCTTTATCTTTCTGACTTGTCCACAAGGATATCACAAGAAACCTTCTAAAATTGTCTTCCTGATGCTTAGCTATTCTATTCTACGGCATTTCTCAGACATACAAGTCTAGTAACTCTGTCAAGAAAAGAATGTAGAAGTTAGGTTTAGAAGAGAACACAGACATCATATAGTACTAGCACTGCATTTTTCTAGATGATAAAATGGAGAATTAATTTGGTCAGGATGACTTATCCTTAAGGAACCCATGCTGGCTTATAGTGATCATCATTTCCTTCTCACAATATCCATTTCTTTAAGAATTTTTTTTTCATAAAACAAAGTCAATATGAATCAGGTGACACACAACTTTTCAAGGTAAAACAATATCCATCTATATGTCACTCTTAAGGACAAAAGTGAATTAATGTAGGTAGCAGGGAAAACCAATTAACACATTTCATCAGATTTCTGTCTATTATCAACTCTAATTACTTGCATGTTTAAACTAGTCTTCTTTAATTAGTGTCATTAGTACCTGCCTACCAATGACAGCTTGTCTAACATTAACATGTTAAAATTGCACAGTCCCTCATTTCCCTGCAGGTATCAAATACTCAATTCAAAGCCTCATTCAAACTGTGCAGCACACTGGTTTTGTACCTTTCTAATGAACTTCCTGGGCAGCTAGGTGGCACAGAAGATAGAGTGCCAGTCTTGGAGTCCAGAAGATTCCTCTTTTTGAGTGCAAATCTGGCCTCAAACATTTATTAATTGTGTGACCCTGGGTAAGTCACGTAACTTTGCATCAGTTTCCTCATCTTTTTTAATTAATTTATTTATTTTTACTTTTCAACATTCACTTCCATAAGCTTTTGAATTTTAAATTTTCTCTGTCTCCCTCTCCTATCCCTCCCCAAGACAGTGTCCAATCTGATATAAGCTTTACGTATACATTCTTATTAAACATATTTTCACATTAGTCTTGTTTTAAAGAAGAATAAACAGGTAGGAAGAACCACGAGAAAGAAGAAACAAAACAAAAAGAGAGAGAGAGAGAGAGAGAGAGAGAGAGAGAGAGAGAGAGAGAGAGAGACGCAAGCAAATAGTATGCTTCTATCTGCATTCAGACTTCATAGTTCTTTCTCTTAATGTGGATAGTAAGTTTCCTTATCTTTAAAAGAAACTGGAGAAAGTAATGGCAAACTACTCCAGTGTCTTTGCCAAGAAAACCCCAAATGGGGTCATGAAGAGTCAAACATGGCCAAAACAGTATATGCATATGTATAGTTATACATATACATGTGTATGTCTTTACCTCTTCCTAGGTTTTAAGCTAAACAAGGGGACAGAAATTTTGTTTCAAAACTTTATATCTTCATATCACATCATAATTCCCTGCAAATAGTAGCTACATGCCTAAGAAATATTTGGTAACGACTAGATCTTAACCTACTGACTAACACATAGTAGTCCCTTAATAAATGCTTGTTAACTTGACTGTGAATTATATTTAATATCTTGCATATTAATATTTTGTTATAATCAAGTTATACAAATGCATTCATACATGCACATATGAAAGCTAAGGATTTTAAGATAAGTGGCTAAACAGAAACACTATTTCAACAATGATCTTCATATTATGAACATTAGGGTTAATTATAACCATAATACATGTAAACATCTATTTATATGAAACCAATCAGGCAAGTGTGTATAGGGGAGAGGATGAAGGAGGGGATCTAACTATTCAATCAAAAGCAATTAATTGGGTTGATAAAACTATAAAGTTTTTTTTAAATGTAATCCCTATTATCCTATTTCTGAAAAAGCATTTGTTTTGCAAAACTGAAGTTGAATAATGTAATATTAAGTGAGTGATATTACAATAAATATTAATTTAATGAGCAATGCAATACATCCTCGAATAAGATAATTTGTATAAAAAGTGATTTGTCAGTCGACATTATAGAGAGATCAGTTTCTGATTATCATGAACATCATCTCATTCTTCCCATCTTGTTGACTAGAGTTGTGATATTTCAGTTAGAAATGATTCTGAGATGAGATGGAAACGTAACTCTCTATCCTACTATTATTCAATTATTTTAATGTTCTAGCACATCTACAGCAACTAAAATAACTCCTTTTTTTCAGGTGAATAGAAATATTTGAATAAAAGCTCTTCTTCTTAAAGTTCAATTTAAGCATCCTGATAACGACTCCGGTAGCATCCAGGATGATGGGCATGAGATATGCTACATTCTCTTCCCATTTAACTTGGATTTCTTCTTGAAGAGCTTTGAAAAGTTTTGTAAAAAGAAATTCATTCCATTTAACTTGGGGACTATGAGTATTTGGTACCACTACATCTGTGAAGGGTGTTGTTCTTATCTTTACTGAGGGGTCGATGTTAGTCCAGGAAAATGTGGTCCACAGTTCAGTCTATGAGAATGATCCAGTTCCCTTTCAGTAAATATTATAGTATATTTTGAGGCTTGTATTTCTAATAAAGGGATTTGTCATCTATCATTTCATGAATGAGAGGAACCTTCTGAGGTTTAACTCTAGACCTGTCTTGCTAGGTACTTGGTAGACACTTATTTCTTTTTTTTATTCAGTAATGTGTGCAGTTTCTGATTTTTTTTCCTGTTGTTCAAATTGTTGTTGTCAGTTCTTTGTTCTCTAAGAGGACCAATGACATCAACAGAGTGATGTCTTGATTTACAATTGAATGGGATTTAAGTGAGGCAGAGTTGCACAACGTTGGCAGCCTCACTCTTTCTTCCAGAGTCATCTACGTCCAGTGGCAACCCAGCTGACTCTGGAGGAGAGAGTGAGGCTGATGAATTTGCACAGCCCTGTCTCACTTAAATCCAATTCACTTGCAAGTAAAGACATCACCTTCCCACTGTCATTGGTCCTCTTCAAGAATGAAGGAAAAATAACAATCTGTGAGTAGTGGTAGCTGCCCCACTGGGGACCCAACTGACCAGTTGCAGTTGGGAAATCCTCCTTCCTTCCTCTGTCCACAAGGAGAATCATGCACTTAAATCTGCCCAAAGGAAAGTGGATTTCTTGAAACAGAGCTCTGGAAACCAGGCATTGATAAAGCCATTGGGATTTAAATGAGGCTATTTGACTATACCTTAAACCCAAATCACTCTGGCTGTCACTGATTGGCCAATAACAGGTCCCAACCCAAGCCTCAGTTGGTCATTGTTTGGGTTTTGTTGGCTCAGAGTGAGTGTAAATTGCAATTGTTTCTGTTCTGGCTGGAAATCCTGAGGATCTTTCCCTCAAGATTGATTTTTTTTTTAAGTAGGTAAAAGAGGCCCATCTTTTGCCTCATTTCTTAAATAGCCTTAGTCAGGGGATGGTTATTGCCTCAGACAAATTGAGACCTGGAAAAGACCTTAGCTTAAAAAGGTCAAGGTCTCCCACTGCATTGGGGGTATGGGGGGAGGGCATCTCCAGTTGTCCTGATCTATGTGTTGCCACTGGATCCAGATGGCTCTGGAGGAGAGAGTGAAGCTGGTGACTTTGCACAGCCCTGCCTCATTGAAATTCAATCTCCTTCCTGATGTCATTGGTCCCCTTCAAGAATGAAAAACAAACAACAACAAGTCCTCTGGTTAAGACAAACATCAAGACAACTGGCCATGTCCTTGCATCCAATGGATGACCTTATCATCTTTGATGACTGACCATGCTCTAAGAGTCTGCTTTAGAGCCTGCTTCAGTCACCTTCATAGCCAGAGGAACACATTGCTCTCATCTGCCCATTTTGCTGGGGAAATCTTTATATGCTTGGAGCAGACATTCGCTTAACTCACCAACAGGTTTGAGGCCTATCAGTTATTCTCAACCTGGTTTAGTTCCTTTGCCAAGATGGTTTTATTGAGATGTGTTTGCTGCACATGCTACAGCTTCTTGGAGTCACAGGTGAGAGTTTATGTATATAATATGCATATAATTTACAAGGTGTCTTCTCACACATTAAAATGTAAAGTCCTTGAAGGCTGGGACTGCTTCACTTTTTTTTGTTTTGTTTTTTGTTTTTTGTTTTTTTCTTATTCCAAGTGCTCAATATAATGTCTCACACTTATTAGGAACTTAATAAATTCATATTGGTTGATTGATAAAGATGGTAAAATGTTATAAAACTTTCCATGTACTCACTTCATAGTCACCAATCAATAATGAGTTATTAACCTTGGTTCTATTTGGCATATTTTGTTTTGCTCCTCACTCAATATCTCAATTCTTACTTATATGTGTGTGTGCACATGTTTATATGTGAGTGTCTATGCACATATATCCATATATATATATATATATATATATATATATATATATACAAATATTTGTGATATGAGCTGAGAACAAATTTTTTGAAGCATGTAAAAATCATAATTGCTCTACTTTTGTTGAGTCACTGGTATTTTCATCTTTTGGTAGTAAATATGCAATATTTCCATAAAGAAAGATAAGATCAGGCTTGAATCAAAGAGGAAACTGGTAAAGTGCTTCGACAGTCATTCATGTGACAGTGTGAAATATTTGAGCCAATTATTATTGATTTTATCTGACCCTTCTGCTTCTTAATTTTATAGAGAAGCACGAATGTCAGTCACATCTTTTGACCTAACCATTCTGTCATTCATTATATTAATAGTATGCTGTTTTACATTTGATTCAACTTTTGTTTTATTTTATTGGACTTTTTTTTTTACAAAAGAATTCTTTTTTTTTTTTTTTGGGACTGATCTCTCTATCTCATTTAGCTAGCAAGTGAAGCAGGCTCTAATAGCTCTGATTCACGATGATCAGCATGAAAATTCTTTCTTGCACTATTTTTGACTTAGGCTGGTTTTTACCTTTTTAGGCAGCCTGGTGGCCCTCTCCTTCTTGTTTCCAGGGACTCATCACTTTGTTCCAGACACCCACTCAGTGTGGACACCTGATCAGCTTTAGTCTTACTTCTGTTCAGAACTTCCAAACTAAAGCAATCAATTAGCCTCAGCTGGCCCAGCTGAAGGTGTTACACGTATGCCCACTATTCCCAGTCCCTACAATTTTCTACATTCTCTGTATATGGAGTTTCTCTCTTCTGCAATTTGTTTACTTCTTCAGCCTTTATATATAGAATTGTTTGATGTTGAATTGCGTCTTTCATTCTTTATGTTGCATTGACTCCTAATATTGACTTAAACTTATTACTTTGATTATTAATTATTGATTAATGTTATTAGGAATTTATTTTTTTACTTTTTCCGGATTATATTGCATATAGGTCCTTTTTATTGCCTTTAGAATGGTGATGTGATACTGCATATGTTCCTTCATTTTTAAAGAGGACTAGTAACATTGTGGGGTGATGTCTTGACTTAGGCATGAATTAAGTGGGGCAGAGTTGTACAAAGTTATCAGTCTCATTCTCTCTTTCAGAGTCATTGAAGTCCAGTGGCAAGAAAAAGTCAGGATGAATGGTCATGGCCTGGGTTGCAGTGGATGACTTGGGTGTCTTTGATGTCTGACCAAAATCTAAGTACTTCACAGTGCCTGCTTCAGCCATCTTCAATGGCTTCTGGAAAAAAATTGTTCTTATCCTCCTATTGTAAAGAAGAAGTCTTATATACTTGGAGCAGACATTCCTCTACCTCAGTGATCAATTTGAGGCCTGCTGGTTACCCTCAGTCTAGTTTATCCCATATGCTAAGACAAGTATCAGGATGTATCCATTGTGCCTGCTATAGTTTCTTGGATGGCACAGCTGACAGTTTAGTGAATCAGTTGTCACTAAAGGTGAATGAGCAGCCCTGAGAAGGCTCAGCACGTCTTCACACCAGAGATGCTGGTCTTCCCTGAAAACTGTATAATGTCTTTCCATGAATTTTCAATAGTTTTTTTTTTCCAAATTTTCTTTTCTGATATGATGGTATTTGATATTTGTCCTTTTGAGTACTCCTAGATAACTTCATGTTTCTTTCTTTACTCCTTACCATCACGAGAGTCACTGAATATACTCGTAAAGGTCTTAGATGATTTTATATGTTTTCAGATATTGTGTAGAATTCATTTCGCTTATGATGGTTATGGTATTATTTATTGAATTTTTCTATTGGTATACTTGGCCTATTGGATTCCTGGCATCAAATTCAAAAGGAGTTTTAGAAATTCCAGTTTAGGTATGCCATCTCCTTTTCAAAATCTTTTGAGGTACCAGCATTATTTTTGCCATTTGCTTCATTATTCAGTTGTGCTTGTATTAAGTGTAGATTTTCAATGCCTTCAACTTCTTCAGTATTTTCCTTTTTAGATTTAAGTAACTCTTCAATTTCCAATCTTATTTCCTCTAATCTGGGTTTAGAAATGCAGTTATTTCTCATGATTGCTCTGCATTGATCTGTAATGCATTTTCTGTAACTTGGTGCTGAGAATTTCATTATGAAACTCAGTATTAATCCCTTGACAGTAACTGGTAAACTCTGTTTCCAATTTTGTTATAATGTAGTGCTGGTGCACAGTAAGATAATTAATATCTTACATTATTTCATGCACATCTATGGTTGACTATGTAAGTTAGTGTCATCAGAAATACAGCATTTTCAGCAACTGATGGTATTTTTGATATATTCCTATGATTTTTACTATTTTATGGTACCAGACATGAAGGAATCTTTGACTGTGCTCTTTACTAAACTGGTTATCATGATGTTTTGAGCAGGTCCAGCCAGTAACCCTGTTCCACTTTTTTTTTTACTTAAGGGAATAATAACTTCACATTGCCCAAAGCTCTTATCCAGTCAGAGTTATCAACACAGCCCAAATGGCTGAAGTTCCAGACTTCTTGCTAGGCTTATATAACTAGTATGACACTATTATAACACACAGAGCTTCTATAATGCACCATCCTGGCTGGTTTTCTCTTATTCTCCCATCTCACCCCTACCCACTATATGGATGAAAGCTTGTGTTTTGAGAGATTATTATTGTTTTTATTGCCATCATCACATTCTTATTTTTAGACTTTTTCAAGTTAAAATGGTCCTGGAAAAAAGGTACTATTTTTAAAAATACATAATTCTTTATGGGTCATCACACAGATGGACAAAGTAACTTCTGTCATTGAACAAAAGTATTGGGTGTGAGCTTATTCTTTGTAGGCGTGCTGAAAGAAACCTCAGCACAACTATAGTAGAAGAAGGACAACAAGGATGATATGCACCTCTATCATCTGCCAAATTGTTTTAACCTTGGCTAGGTCTGTACATTTTGAAAGCTTTTTGTTCCAAATACATTGGAAATTAGAAGTATTTGTTAAGTCAGCATTTAACAAAAATATTGTTCTCCAGTTTTTATGGGTTAGTGTTATTTCCAGGAGATTGTGAGTCACAGTTCAATCTGTGATAATGGTCTAGTCCCAATCCTATTTATTGTTTGAGTTCTTTAGGAAATTTTGAGGTTTATATTTATAACATAGAGATTTGTCATTTCTTGTTCCATGAAATATAATAAGCTTTTGATGTATAATTCCTGCTGGCAGCTTGTGTCTTTCTCAGTATTCAGTAGCCAGTAAATTTTTTAAAGATTTCAATGATATGTTGCATATTTCTTATCTTTGCTTTGCCTACTCTGTATTCTTTATGTTTGGGCTTCTTAAGGATTACCCATTTCTTGTTATTCTGGTGGTGATGACATAGTTCTCACTGTACATGATAAATCTTTTCCATTTTCAGAAAGAAATCCAAACAACCTGGCTCTCTGTTTAGTATTTTTGACATAATGTTTACTTAGATCATGAAGATGTACACTTCAGAGGGCCTTTTGATTCCTTTCTTCCACCTTAGCTGTTTCATAAGTTGTATTTCAAAGTTATGTTCAACAAATCCAGTAGCATGGCTCTGTTATTAACCTTAACTCTTCCTCATTGAAGTGATGCCTGTTTGTTCCAGAAGCACTTTGGTAGATTTTTGGTTTGTTTGTTTGGCTGATTTTGGCTACAATATCATATGTTCTAAGAATGACTATTTCTCCTTTTGCCAAAAAAAAGTGCTGTCATTTTTTTCATACTTGTCTTAGGATCAGATGGGGTCCTATATTTAGTTAATAGTGTCCAGGTTTCATTTTGAGGTTTTTTTGTTTGTTTGTCTGTTTTTGGTGAGGATACTTTCCAGATTTGTTAATATTCATTTTACAAGTGTGGAAGTATAAGATTAGTAGTGCATAGGAATTAATTTCTTTTAACATGTTCTTTTCACTCAGGTTTGACTTCAGGATGTCAGTAAGTCATAACATACTTAGCAACAGAGTTCATGCACAGACTTATCTTTGTTATTTTTATGTTTCACATATCTTGCCTACAAAAAGCAAAGGTATTTGTAGGTATCTCCTGTTGGTATCACTGTTTGTTCAATGTAACTTCTATATTCTTGCTGAAATATCTTTCTTTCAATTTCTATCTTTCCTTGGAATGTTAATAATGTTACACTTAATATCATGTTTGATACATATTTTTGAAGTTACTGAATTGGTGGCTTGTTTAAAAAAGAGAATGACTTTCCATGTGCACATAAAATATTGAAACATTTTCAGTATGATTGGACCTGTTTTAAATATTTGCAGTACATGAAGAAGTCAAGAGCATGAAAATGAATCAAAGACCTTACAATAAACAGAAAAGGCACAATAAATGTTATGGCACTATTTTTTCAGCTTGTTCAATTATCAATAAATTTACAATAAATTGCCCTTTGTACTTTTAGGCACATGCTTACATTTTTTTTCCTCCTTAGCCAATAGCTTGCTTTCTTGTAAGTGTTTATGTCAAAATGTCAATCAAAGCTTGAGTCAGCAGCATGGTGGTAAGTTTAGAAGTAATGAGATTATCCTGGGAGAGGTATCTCGTTCTGTGGAGTTGAAACCAGGCATAGGAGCAAATGCAAAGATGGAATTTTAATTAGAGTCATTAGTTAAAATATATTTTTTCAAGTTTAGAGAATTATAATGATATATGTACATATATACATATACACATACATATATACACACATAGATTTGGAGATATTTATACATAGAGCAGGGGTAAAGGGAAGATAAGACATGTGCATATATATGTATATATACCATTAAAATTATCTAACTTTGAGAAAGACTAAGGATATATATGTATATACATATATACATACATACATATACAAATATATCTCATAAGAAAGTAATATATTGGCCAAAGAGCAAAAATTACTTTATGTACTTTATACAAAACTTTCAAAGCTTGCATCAGTAAATGTGTGTGTCTATGTACGTACATATTATATCTATATATACATATATACATATACACATGAATATACATATATATATATATGCGTGTGTGTATATGTGTTTCTATATGTATATATAGATACGTGCATACATACTTGTATATTTATTTATAGCTACAAGCTTTGAATGCTTTGTATAAAGTACACAAAGTAATATTTTTGGGGGGGCAGGAAATCTTTTGGTAATAGATATGTGCTGCCTTCTTTTAAGAAAGGTAGCCTCAGATTTGCATTTGAAAGGAAGCTGGTAAGGAAATTTGTTAGTAATTCATCTGACTGGGAAGCATCTAAACCAATAATTATGGATTTTATTTGACACTACTAGTAGAATTGCACTGGCCAAGAAGAATTTATTAATCACTTTCACAATCAACCAGCATACTAAACACTGGATATATAAAGAAGGCAAAAGGAAAGTGCTTGCCTTCAAGAGGTTTGTATTCTTTTGGGTAAGAAAATATGACAACCAATGGGTATGTATGTATATAAACACATAGACACACACATACATGTATGCATACATACGTACATGCATGCATGCACGTATGTATACAGTACAAAATTTTCTCCTTTCTTATGCAGCCCCCATCCATAGTGACAATGGCAGAAAAAAAGGTAGATGGTGCAAGGAATATTACAGTTTTAGTCAACTGATGTAAATTTAACTGTTGACATTCTTGACTTATGATTTCATTACAGTGTGAAGTTAATGTATTAGAGGAGGAGATGAAGGAAAGCCATATTCATATCTATAACTATAGATCCATATACTTGCTTTCTTATCTTTATAAAACCTTTATGAGAATGGTCTATGCAAGCCCTGATAAAAGCAGAACCATGTAGTCTTTCAAAGCTAATGTTCTCTGTTAAACCACATCTTTATTTTAATACAACTGACTGAGTGGCATTGAAAATGTAAAATTCCACTTTGTTTATTGATTTTTTTTAAAAAGCACTTAACCTTGGTAAGAGAAAATACGTTCCAGAATGTTCTCCTCAGTCAAGAAGTCTCCCACAAGTACTTTAGAAGCATAGGTAACACGGGGGTAAGGGTGGTGACCAGAAAAATATTCAAACGTTTTTAACTCAAATTGTATATTGTTGTTTGTCCTTCATTTTTGAAAAGGATCAATGACATTACAGAGTGATGTCACGATTTGCATGTGAATGGATTTAAGTGAGGTAGAGTTGCACACAGTCATAAGCTTCACTATCTTTTCCAGAGTCCTTTTAATCCAATGGAAGAAAAGTCAGGACAACTGAATATAGCAGAGGATGCAGTGGATGACCTTGGCTTCTTTGATGTCTGACCAAGCTTTCCACATTGTCTGCTTCAACCACCTTCATAGCCATTAGAATAAATTGTTTTCATTTGCCCATCCTGCTGAAAATCTTCAAATGATTGGGGAAGACAACCACCTACCTCACTGATGAGTTTGAAGCCTTCAACCTGGTTCAGTCCATCTGCTGAGACAGTTTTATTAAGGTGTGGCTACTGCTTATGCTACAGCTTCTTGAAGCCACAGGTGAGATTTGGGGACAGGTGGACACCAAAGGTGGATGAGCAGCCTTGAAAAGGGCTAAGTAAGCCCTCTGAGGGGCATCTCTCTGTGGAGGTTAGGAATTACCCCTGGTATCTTGCTGAGAGGACATAGGGATCCTCAGTGATTGACTCTGTTTAAAGGTGATTCCAAGAGCAATAGTAACCATGTGTCTTGTGACAGACACAAGATCCATCCCTCCCTTCATAATTTATGTAAGATTAGCTGTGAGAGCAGTTTGGATTATATTCCCCACATCGCCTCTAACTCTCTCTCTCTCTCTCTCTCTCTCTCTCTCTCTCTCTCTGTATGTGTGTCTTTCTGTCTCATTTCTGTCTCTGCCTCTGTTTCTGTCTCTGTCTCTCTCTGCCTCTCTCTGTCTCTGTCTCTCTGTGCCTGTCTCTCTCTGTCTCCATCTGTCTGTCTGTCTGTCTGTCTGTCTATCTATCTCCCCTCCCCTCCCGCAAGAAGAGTTAATGGAAAAACACATGGAAGATGCATATGCACATCCAGGTAACATGACAGGGCAAGTCTTGGACCATAAATTGCTGTATGATGGAAGACCTCTCTTATGTCCCCCCTTTTGAGAAAAGGTCAAAGACTAGACTCCAAGAGAATGTATTTTCCCTTCCTAACCAATACCAATAGCCAGGTGATTTCTTGCAGAAGAACTTGGCAGAGGTATACATGTGCTTACATGTGTCTGAAAAGAAAAAAAAAATCCTGGCCTAGGGATCATGTAGTAGTCAATCCCAAGTTTTAAAGTTTCTGAATTAGAGAAGGTGGACTCTAACCTCTCAGAGCAAGATTTCTTTGATAGCATGCCTATTTACAAAGTGAGAGGATTGAGAACATGACTCCTGAACCTGGAGGATGTTTACCTCATCATAGAGAAAAGGCAGGAGACATGGACTTTGTTATTCCTTTCTGCTAAGTCTTTGCAGGTCCATTGTGAAAGGGAATACGTGTTCACCTGTCCCTGTAATGTGTTTACTTCCAGGAGAAATATAAGAGAATATTTGATCATCTTTTGTATTTTTGTATCTCTTCACTGGCTCCCATGAGCCCTTTATTTATTATGCATGTTCTGTGGGGATTTACTAAAGGTTGGCACGTGTTTGATATATGTTTTATATGCTGAGTGCCTACATGGCAGTTGGGGACTCTTTTACTGACAGCTGGGGAATTTAAATATAAGCAGCACAATGAGGATATTTAGAAATTTTCCTAGAATACTCCAGTTGGGTATTCTGCTTCTGGGAGCCAAGATGGCAGAATAATCAGTAAATGGCTGTTCACCTGGAACTGCACTGAATATGCTCCCATATTCAACTCCAAACAACCACAAAATAGTGCCCCAGAACAAATCCTGGAACAGCAGAGCCAATGGAAAGACAGGGTGGAGTGGGCTTTTAGCCCAGGAGACATGGAGGACCAGAAAGAAAAGTCTGTCTCACTCAGGTGAAAAGGGAGTGCATTTCCAGAAAGGATACAACCCACCAAGCCAGAAGCAAGCCCCACCTCAGCAAACCAGTGGGAGACCCCAAGCCCCACTGTGATGGAGCAGGCCCACACCAGGACACCCCCCACCTGCTTTAGCATAGCCAGAAGAACTGGAAAACTCCAGTTATGAGTACAACCAGGCTTCAACGTTGCTGCAGGAAAGGCGAAAAGCCCCACTAAGCCTCAGCACCCACCAGACACCACCACTAGGACCCTCACTCAGCACCAGGTAACCTGCTAGACACTCATTGCCTCCAGCAGTACCAGCCACCCCCCACCTTACCCCATCAACACAGAACCAGGCATGAAGGTCCCCCATGAGCCTCAGGGCAACATCAGTGCAGTTCCAGGTGAACAGCCAGGGCCTGCAGCCACTGGCACAAGAAGCCTGAGACAGAGCCCCCACCACCCTGGGAACAGAGCTCAAATTTAAAAGAAAGGAAAAAAAGGCCCTTCAAAAAAGATGAACAAGCAACAGCAACAAAAAGAATCTGACCATAGAAAGTTGTTGTGGTGATAAGGAAGACACAAAATCAGAAGAGTACAACAATGTCGAAACACCTATTGGCCAAACCTCAAAGAAAAATTGGAAGTGGTCTCAAGTCTAGAAAGAACTCATGGAAGAGCTTAAAAAAAAAGGAGCTTGAAATCATATCAGAGAGGTAGAAGAAAAAATAGGAAAAGAAATGAGAGTGATGCAAGAAAATTATGAAAAAAGAATCAACAATTTGGAAAATTGCTTAAAAAGTGGAATTGACCAAATGGAAAAGGAGATAGAAAAATCCATTGAAGAAAACAACTTAAAGAGTACAATTGGTCAAATTGAAAAGAAAGTACAAAAGCTAATTGAGGAAAACAACACCTTAAAAGTTAGAGTTGGGCAAAGGGAAACAAAAGACTCTATGAGACATCAAGAATCAACAAAAAAAAAATCAAAAGAATGAAAAAAAGGAAGATAGTGTAAAATATCTCATTAAAAAATGTCTATGAAAATAGATATAGGAGAGACAATATCAGAATTATTGAACTACCTGAAAGTCACAATCAAAAAGAGTATTTGGACAGTCCCTTTCAATAAATTATCAAAGAAAACTGCCCTAATATCCAGGAACCAGAGGGCAAAATAGGCACTGAAAGAATCCATCATTGACCTCAGGAAGGAGATCCCCAAATAAAAACTCCAAGGAATATTACATCCAAATTTCACATTAGAAATATCAGGTCAAGGAAAAAATACTACAAGTGGACAGAAAGAAAAAATTCAAATACTGGTGAGTCACAATCAGGATTATGCAGGACTTGGCAGCTGCAACATTAAAGCATTGAAAGTCATGGAACATGATATTCCAGAAGACAAAAGAGCTAGGACTACAACCAAGAATCACTTTCTCAGTGAAATTAAGCATAATATATCAAGGGAAAATATGACTTAAAAATTGTATCACTAATAGTATAACTAGAAGGAATATACATATACAAAGGGTATGGGTAATAAGGTGAATTTGAAGGAATGACATAAAAAATAAGGGATGAGAAAGAGAAGTACAATGGGTGAAGAAAGAAGGGAGAGGTAGAATAAGGTACCTGAAGACCTATTACAATCAAGGGTAAGATGTGAGGTGGGATCATGGGACTGCTTGAACCTTACTCTCATAAGTATTGGTTGAAAGAGAGAATCATATACACAATCAGTTGAACATAGAAATCTATTTTATCCAGTAGGGAAGTCAGAGGGAGATTAAGTGTGTGTGGGTATATGGTGACTGACAGAAGAGAGGGCAGATTAGTTAGGTGGTAGAAAGAAGCAAAACACTGATGAGGAAGGAAAGGGTGAGAGGAGAGGACAAACAGAAGGAAGAATAGGATGCAGGGAAATTCATGAACTCCCCCAGAAAACAGAAGCAGATAGCAAAGTGGATCAAAAACCAGAATCCTACAATATGTTGTTTACAAAAAATACATTTGAAGTAGAGACACACACACAAAGTAAACACAAGGGGCTGGAGCAGAATCTATTTTGCTTCAGCTGAAGTAAAAATAGAAAAAAAAAAAGCAGGGGTAGCAATCTTGATCTCAGACAAAACAAAAGCAAAAATAGACCTAATTAAAAGAGATTATGAAGGAAAACTTGCTAAAAGGGACCATAAGTAATGGAACAGTGTCAGTACTAAACATATATGAACCACATGTATATCATACAAATTCTTAAGTAATAGGAAGAAATAGACAGCAAAATTCTATTAGTGGGGGACCTCAACTGTCCCTTCTCAGAATTCAACAAATACAACTAAAAATCAAGAAGAAAGAAACTAAGGAGGTAATAGAATATTAGAAAAGTTAGATATGACAGACCTTAGCAGAATATTGAATGGGAACTGAAAGGAATATACCTTTTTCTCAGCAACACATGGCACCTACACAAAAATTGACCATGTAATAGGGTTTAAAAAACCTCAAAGCCAAATGTAGAAAGGCAGAAATATTAAATGTATTCTTTTTAGATTATAATGCAATAAAATTGCATTAAACCAGTGGAAATACAGAATAAAATTAATTGGAAATTAAGTGATCTAATCCTAGAGAATAAGTGGGCCAAAGAACAAATCCTTGAAACAATCAATAATTTCATTAGAGAGAACGACAACAAAGAGACAACAGATAGATATAGACAAAGCAGTACTTACAGGGAGAATTATTTCTCTAAATTCTTACATAAACAAAACGGAACAATAATGAATTGGGCTTGCAATGACTAAGAACTAGATAAAGACTGCATTAAAAATCCCTAATTGAGTACCAGATTGGATATCTTGAAAATCAAAGATGAGATTAATAAGGCTAAAAGTAACAAAACAAAATAAAACAAAACAAAAACTACTGAGTCAATAAATAAATCTAGGAGCTGGTTTTATTAAAACAATGACAACAATAAGATAGATAAGCCATTGGTTAATTTTGGAAAAAAAAGAAAGAAAAGAAAGAAGAAAACCAAATGTCCTGTATCAAAAATGAAAAGGGTGAAATCACCACTACTGAAAAATAAATTAAGGCAATCATTAAGAAAATTTTGCTCAATTATATGCCAACAAATCTGACAAGCTGAGCAAAATTGATGAATGTTTACCAAAATACAAATTCCCTTGAGTAACAGACCAGGAAATAGAATGCCTAAATAACCTCAAATCAGAAAAATAAATTGAACAAGCCACCAATGAACTCCCAAGGAAAAAAATCTTCAGGGCCGGATACATTCACAGATGAATCCTACCAAACATTTAAAGAACAATTAATTCTAATACTACATAAAATATTTGGAAAAATAGGCAAACAAAGAGTCCTACCAAGCTCATTATATGACAAAAATATGATGATGATACATAAAACAATGAAAGAAAATTATAGACCTTTTTCAATAATGAATATTGATGCATGAATTTGAACAAAATACTAGCAAGGCCATTACAGCAACATATCACTAGGATTACACACTATAACCAGGTAGGATTTATACCAGGAACGCAGGGTTGGTTCAATATTAGAAAAAAACATCAACATAACTGACCATATCATAAAAAAATCAACAGAAATTGTATGATTAACTCAATAGATGCTGAAAAAGCTTTTTGACAAAATGCAGCACGGATTCCTATTAAAAATAATGGAGAGCACGGGAATGGAGGGAGCATTCATTAAAATGATAAACAGTATCTAAGTAAAACCATCAGCAAACATTATATATAATAAAGATAAGCTAGAAGCTTTCCCAATAAGATTGGGGTGAAGCAAGGGTGCCCATTATCACCACTATTATTCAATATCATATTAGAAATGTTAACTTCAGCAATGAGATGAAAAAGAAATCAAAGGAATTAGAATAGGCAATGAGGAAACAAAACTATCACTCTTTACAGATAATATGATGGTATACTTAGGGAATCCTAGAGCATAAGCTAAAAAAAAAAAACCTTGGAATAATTAACAACTTAAGCAAAGTTGCAGGATATAAGATAAATCCACATAAATAATCATCATTTCTTTATATGACCAATAAAACCCAACAGCAAGAGGTAGAAAGAAAAATTCCATTCAAAATAACTGTAGACAATATAAAGTATTTTGGAGTCTACCTGCTAAGACAAACCTAAGAACTATATGATCACAATCACAAAACACTTTCCACACAAATAGAGTCAGTTCTAAACAATTGGAAAAATAACAGTTATTCATGGGTAGGCTGAGCTGATACAATGAAAATGACAATTCTAACTTAACTAATTTATTTATTCAGTGCCATACCAATCAGACTACCAAAAATATTTTATAGCGCTAGGGAAAAACATATGTGGAAGAAGAAAAGTCAAGAATATCAAGGGAATTAATGGGAAATATATATATATATATATATATATATATATATATATATATATATATATATATGAAGGAGGCCTAGCAATACCAGATCTCAAACTATATTATAAAGCAGTAATCATCAAAACTATCAGAGACTGATTAAAAAATAGAGTGGTAGATCAGTGGAGTAGATTAAGTACACAAAACAGAGTAGTCAATTACCATAGTATCCTATTATTTGATAAACCTGAAGACCCAGATTTTGGGATAAGAACTCACTATTTGACCAAAAACTGGTAGGAAAACTGAAAAATAATAAGACACAAACCAGATATAGATGAACATATCATACTGTGTGCCAAGATAAGGTCAAAATGGGTGAGTGATTTAGACATAGAGGATGAGCAAGGAATAATCTACCAGTCAGATCTATAAACAGGGGAAGAATTCATGACCAAACAAGATATAGAGAGCACTGCAAAATGTAAAATAGATGGTTTTGATTATATTAAATTAAAAGGGTTTGTACAAACAAAACCAATGCAACCAAGATTGGGAAGGAAAGCAGAAAGCTGGGAAGCAATCTTTGCAGCAAGTGTCTCTGATAAAGGCCTCATTTCTCAAATATATACAGAACTGAGTCAAATTTATAAGAATACAAGCCATTCCCCAATTGTTAAACGGTTCAGAGGATATGACCAGGCAATTTTCAGATGAAGAAATCAAAACTATCCATAGACATGTAAAGAAGTGCTCTAAATCACTTTTGATTACAGAAATGCAAAACAACTCTGAGATACCACTTTACACATATCAGATTGGCTAATATGACAAAAAAGAAAAATTATAATTTTGGAGAGGATGTGGGAAAATAAGGACATTAGTGCACTGTTAGTGTAGTTGTGAATTGATCCAACCATTCTGGGGAACACTTTGGAACAATGCCCAAAGGGCAACCAAATTGTGCATACCTTTTGATACAACAATACCACTACTAGGTCTATTTCCCAAAGATATCATAGGAAGGGAGAAGGACTTACAAATGTAAAAATACTTATAGCAACACTTTTCATGGTGATAAAATATTGGAAATTGAGAGGATGCCCCATCAACCGGGGAATGGCTGTACAAGCTGTGGTATATGAATGTAATGGAATACTATTGTGCAATAAGAAATGATGAACAGGCAGACTTCAGAAAAACCTGGAAAGACTTGTATGAACTGATGCAAAGTGAACTGAGCAGAACCAGGAAAACACTGTATACAATATCAACAACATTGTGTGATATTTAACTCAGCCCTTCTCAGCAACACAATGATCTAAGACAAGTACAACAGACTCAACGAAAGAAAATGCTATCCATATCCAGAAAAAGAACTGATGGATTCTGAATGAAGATCTAAGCATATTTTTTTCACTTATTTTATTCTTTCATATTTTTTTCCTTTTGATCTGTTTCTTCTTTCACAACTGTGTGTAGTGTGGAAATATTTTTACATGATAGCATGTGTATAAACTATATCAAACTGCCCACCATTTTCAGAAGAGGGGAAGGGAGGGAGAAAAATTTGAAACTCAAAATCTTGTAGAAATAAATGTTAAAAATCTTCTTGCCATGTAACTGAGGAAAAAATAAAGCACTATTAAATTTAAATACTATTAAACTATTAAAATTATAAAAAAAGAATACTCCAGTTGGCAGTCAAAGAGACATAATGAGAAAATGACCCTTATGTACACTTGCACACACACACACATATATATGTATACACAGAACCACCACACAGATATCCACACCATATACATATATCTATCTTGTGCATATTATACTGGTTTACATATATAAGATACTCTGATAGATTCAAATATGGAGATATGCATCTAGTAATTGACTAAGTACTGACAGAAAGTGAAGAATAAGAAAAAGCTAAATAAATATATGCTCATCTACAGTGTTCCCCAGTCTTATGGAAGCAGTTCTGTATAAATTCAAAGAAAGATTTTCCATCTTACCTTCAAGTTTGTATCATTAAAATCATCTTTAACTTTTGTCCTTTTCCTCAAGCTATGCATATTTGCATGGCTACAACTACAAAATCTGAATACCTGCAGCAAATTCATTTAAGCTGTGGTAAGGGAAGGGGAGGCTTAGGGTCTTGAAAGTATGATCACTTGTATGGCTAAGAATGCCTGAGATATAGTTTATGGCAGGAAATAAGAGACTATATTGTTCAAAGTGGTGGTGGTCAGACATTTTGTAGAGCAGTGTATCAAAAGAAAAGAAACATATCCCTGCAGCCTCTACTTTTTCAAGTGATCCCATTCCATCCCATCTTCCCCAACAGCTTGCCTTCTCTGTTATCTCCATTCTTCCACTTATTTTCAATTTCTCCTTTTTACTGGCTCATTTATTACTTTCTACAAATCTGAACATTTCTCCCATATCCTGAAAAACCCTCACTTCATCCTTCCATCTTTACCATTATTCTATTTCTATTCTACTCTTTGTAGCTAAACTTCTTGAAAAGGCCATCTTCAATAAGTGCCTCCACTTTGTGTCCTCTTAACCTGGCTTCTGACCTTTTCATTCCACTGAAATTATTTTCTCCAAAGTCCCTAATGATCCTTTAGTTGTGAAATCCAATTACCTTTTCTCAGTCTTCATTTTCTTTGACCTCTCTGCAGACCTTGAAACTACTGATCTCTCCATTTTCCTTGATAATCTTTTCTTTCTACATTTCAGGAACACCACTCTCTCCTGGTTTTCCTCCTAGGAATCATCCTGGATTCTTCACTATCTCTCACTTCCCATATCCAAGCTGTTATCAAGGCCTGTCTATTTCCCCTTCGCAACATCTCTAGAATATGTCCTATTCGTTCACCTGACATTGCCACAACTTTAAAATAGACCCTTATCACTTCAGTCTTGAAGTATTATAACAACCTGACATTGAGTCTACCTGACTCAAGTCTCTTTCCACTCCAAAATCCATTCTCCATTCAGCCACTAAAATGTTTTCCTGAAGTACAAATCTGACCATGTCATGACCCAACTCAATAAACTTCAATTATTCCTTATATGTATATGATCAAATAAAAAATTATTTGTTTGGCATTCAAAGCCCTGCATAACTTAGCCCTCTTGTACTTTTCCTGTCTTCTACTTTACCCCTTACCACATATTCTTCATTCTAGGAACACTGGTCTCCTTATCGTTCCAGGAGCAAGACATTCTATTTCTTGGGTCCAGTACTTTGTCTCTGTCTCTGTCTCACATACTTGAGTCCTCTCCTTCATCTCTTCCTACTAACTTCACTGGCTTGCTTTAACTAAAATCCTGCCTACTACAGGAAGCCTTTCTCAAAGTCAATCTTCTTAATTTTAGCACCTTTCCTCTGTTAATTATTTTCCCTTTCTGCTATACATAACTTGTCTAATCATGCCATCCTCCCACTCAATAAACATTAATCGCTTCCTATTGGTTACAGGAGCATATATACAATGTTCTGTTTAGCGTTCAAAGCCCTTCATAATTTAGCCTTCTCTTACCTTTCCAGTCTTCTTATACCTGATACCCTACCAAATACTCTTTGATCCAGTGATACCAACCTCCTCGCTGTTCCACAAAGAAGACACTGCATCTCTTGGCTCTGAGTGTAAATGACTGTCCCTCATGAGAGGAATGCTCTCTCTCCTTTACTCCAAATACAAACCTCCCTGGCTTCTTTTATGTTCTGATAAAAACCCACCTTCAACAAGAAGCTTGCTGCAATGCCTCTTACTACCAATGTTCTACCTCTTTTAGTTGTTTCCTATTTATCCAGTAAACAGTTTGCTCTGTGTGTGTGCGTGCGTGTGTGTGTGTGTGTGTGTGTGTGTGTATCTGTTTGCATGTTGTCTCCCACATTGAGGGTAGAGACTGTCTTTTGCCTCTTTTTGTATCCCTTGTGCTTACCACAGTGCCTGGTACGTAATAGAAACAATGCATATTTATTGAATGAATGAAAGAAAGCCACATATTGACATAGAAGTATTAACATAATCTGCGTTATATTGCATTTTTATATATTTTGTTAAGCATTTTCCAATTGCATTTTATCTGGTTTGTGCAGTAGAGGAATGCTGGATGTGAATTTGGCACCTCTAATGTAGAGAAGCATAGTCTAAATCTTGACCTTATTGTGGTAGAGGGAGACTTGGAAGTCCATAGATGAATGATCTTGATAAGGTAATTTAAAAGCAGAGAAGGAATTGCTGAGTCAAGGTAGCATAGATTATGTAAAAAAAACCCCAAAGATAAGAAAGAATTATGCCCACTCCATTATTTTTTTTTCTTGTGTATGAGAAAGTGTGAGAAGATCAGTCAGTCTTTGAGAGGGTTTCAAGAAATATGGTGTCTTCAAGAGAAAATTAGTTAGAGTGAGAACTAGAAAAGAGAAGGAATGTGAGAAGTATAGAGGAAAGGGGAGTTTTTAACAGTAGCTAAGAGTTGGGGACTCTCTTCAAGAAAACAGACTAATAGAAAAGAAGAACATCTCAACTCACAAGTCTCAGCAAGGATTTTTTTAAAAGTGGACTGGATTAAAAAAAAAAAAGATGAAATAATTAAAGGAAAACATAATAAGTATACTTCCCAGCCCAAGTCTGGCAAAAGAAACAACCAGTAGCTATTGATCACTAGGAAAAGAGTTTGGACAAAAAAGAAAAATAAAGTCCAATCCAGGACTGCAGCTCATGATGTCCTTCCAGCTTGTATATAAGAAGCAAATGAGGGAATTGTAGACCTTGCAAGTCTGAAATTGGGTTCCAGGGAGAGAGAGAGAGACACACACACACACACAAACACACACACACACACACACACACACACACACACACAGATACAGAGACAGAGATAGACACAGAGAGGCAGAGACACAAAAAGAGAGAGATGGAGACACAGACAGGCAGGCAGAGAAATAAAAGTTATTATGGTGATGGGGAAGATCAAAACACATAAGACATCAATATCAAAGCAGCTACATGAAAAGCCTCAAAAAATGTGAATTAATTTCAGGACTTGGAAGAGCTCAAAAAGAATTTTAAAAATCAAATAACAGAGGCAGAGGTAAAAATGGAGAAGAAATTAGAATGCTGCAAGAAAATCATGGAAAAAAATGAGTCAACAGCTTTGTAAAGGAAGCACAAAAGTATTAACTGAAAAAAAACTTAAAAAAATAGAATAATCCAAATGGAAAAATAGGCAGAAAAATTCACTGTAGAGTACTCATTAAAAAGAAGAATTTGTCAAATGGGAAAGGAAGTACAACAGCTCAGAAAAGAAAATAGTTTCTTAAAAATTAGAATTGGGGAAGTAGAAGCTAATAATTCCATTAGACATCAAAAAATAAAAACAAAATGAAAAGAATGAAAAATTAGAAGAACATGTGAAATATTTCAAAGGAAAAACAACTGGCTTCCTCTTAGTATCACATTGGAAAAATAAAAAAAAAACAAATGAAAAAATGAAACTCATAAAATATGCATACTTAAGTAAAACACATTACCATATTTGTTATGTACATATATATAAATACATTTATGCATTTTGTGTGTGTGTGTGTGTGTGTGTGTGTAACACACATACATATTTCTGCATACCAAGTCCATCACCTTTCTTCCAGGAGCTATTGTAGCCTGCATCACTAGATCTCTGGAATTGGGGTTGTTCATTGCATTAATTAGGCTTCTTAATTTTTAAGTCTTTTAACATTGTTTTTCTTTACAATTTTATTGTTATATGAATTGTTCCTTTGGACTATTTTCAAATAAGATTCTTAATATAATGACATAGGAGTACCATCCTCCCATTTTCCAAAAAGAGGAGGGATTGTGTGTATGAGCAGGTGATTGATAGATATTCTCCCTAAAAAGAAATTGTTTAACCAAGGTCATACTTAAATAAATAAATCTATGTGGAGCCTTTACCCAAATACATTAAATCAAAATCCAAAAGTCAATTTTCAAATTTTTATGGCTTATATGTTTCAGTAAAATTTCATAAAAGCTTCTTGTTCTCTCCCATGCACACAGATTTTTGAAGGTATTAATGTTTTCCTTTCTTATAGACCTGATAGGTTTATATAATCTATCCTATGAAGAAAATTCACTTATAGAACTTTCTTGCTGATAAGACTTTCCAAGTTCTCATGTAATTTTGACAAAAAATCAAGCTAACTCAAAATACTTTGGAATATATAGTTTTAAGAATCTGTGAGATTCAACTTAAAAAAGAATTAGAAACAGTTAGAAAATCCCCTCAGTTTTCTGGTTGGGAACTGAGTCTGGATAGGTGGGAGGTTACTTCAAAGAGATGTTGCCCCAGGCTTATATACAAAGCTCCCAGTCACAAACTAGATCCTAACATATTTTTGTTTTGAGATAGAATATCTTTCTAGTCATGAGAGCTTAGCCCACAGTGAACATACGTTGAAGACACAATGATTTTCGGTTGCATAGAATATAGGCACAGTTAGTATAGGATTTAACCAAACTCTAGTGCCATGCAAATCCCATTCCTTTCATAGCAGTTACACATGAGGGACAAGAAGGTGGGGAATAAAGAAGAGCCCTCTCTACTCTAAGTGTCTGTGTATGCAAATTCCATAAAATACTCATTTTAACAGTTCCAAGGGAACACATCCTGAAAAAAAAAATCCACAAAAAAAATTCCCCATGTAACGTAGCCCAAAATTATTCCTATCAAAATGTGGAAACTAGATGGTGTTTGAGTCACCAATTTCATCTCTCTCTCTCTCTCTCTCTCTGTCTGTGTCTCTGTCTCTCACACAGGAAGAAAAGACCTCCTCCCCATAATTTCTGTTTTTTTCTTTAGTACAGATCTCTTCTACTCAGATATTTCCTGCCCTGATATTCTTACTGTCCATGGGTGCAGAAATGTTCCATACAGCTGCCACTGCAGTTGTCATCCATTGCAGTTGTCCTCCATTGCTGTGCTTTGCTCCTGGACAGCCACAGCCACAATGTCTGCTGACCTCTCTATCTATCTTCCTGAGCTGCCCTGGACTAAAAAAAATGATTAAGTATGACTTTTTTTTTAAATTTACTTTCCCATTTAAATTCTGGTCTGCTGTATTTCCAGGTTAGTGTGGAGGAGGTAAAGGAAAAATGCTCCCTCTCACTCTGCCATCTTGTTTCTGCTAACTGTTCCTCTTAATTGGACAAAACAATGGCTCTGGTCAGTCTCATTGCTTTTTTTAATCAGGGCTGTGTGCGTGTGTGTGTGTGTGTGTGTGTGTGTGTGTGTGTGTGTGTGTGTCTGGCCGACATGAGATATGCTTTCTTCTTCCATATCTCTATTTATTTTGCTCTGAACAACAGTATAATCTTGCTCTAGGAATCCATACAACCTTATTTATTTGTGAAAGCAAATGTTTAAAATCGGTCAGTAAATAAACAGCTATTAAGAGCTTACTATGCCAGGAACTGGAGATATGAATACTGAAAAAAAAAAAAGAAGAAAGAACCCTTACCATCAAGAAGCTTGTAATCTAATGAAGGAAGACAGCACACAAACGGAAGGTGAAAATTAGGGGCAAAGCAGAAGCTGGGGAAGGTACCCATTGCCAGAGTGTTGTAGAAAAATCCTAAATTAGCACATCCAGGTGAGAAATGAGATGTCCTGAGTTGTGCTTCCTCCTTTAAATCATTGTCTTGTATTTCATGACCATTGTCTTGTATTTATGAGTGGGACAGAGGGGAGTGATGAGGCAAAGTGCCAAGGTTGATGAGATTTTATAAGATGATGAGGTTTCCCAAAAATGAGCTTTCTGGGACCCAGGGAAAATTCAGAGCAGTTCCTAAGCAATGCAGCCAGGTAAGGAATGTATTTCCTACATTCTATATCCAAAAATTATGAGTAACACAAAGGAAAAATCATAGCTTAATAGCAAATATAATTTCATTAAACCAACAAAAGTGACACCCTACATTGGGCGGGGAGGGGAGTTTATGGTTTTAATTGAAGAGTATTCCATGCTACAGAATGTTGTTGGCATCCTGGATTTGATATGAGTAGAAGATTCCCTGAATTTAGACAGAACTAAAATTTCATATATATATGTACATTATATATATATATGTATATATATATGTACATGTGTATATGTATATGTACATATATACATACAAACACACGTATATCTGTGTACACATGCACACATATGCATACATGTATACTTGTATATATGCATATGTGTGTGTGTATATACATGTACACACACACACACACATATATACACACACACATGTATGAAATTAAGTTCTTCATCTGGGAAGGGACCCACCAATTGGGTCTTGACCAACAAATGTTAATGAATTAATTTGATACTCTCTACATCATGGTTTTGACCACCAGGGAATTTCTCATGATCCCTGAGCTTGCAACCTCTGTGGTCAATACTAGGAAAATGTGTTTCAAGTACAGTTCTCCTTACACTGCACCATGTTTCCTCACTACTCAACCAAAGGCTTTGTAACTAACAACCCTAAACCTCCCCATGGATACTAGACTCACATAGACTTAGGCCTATTTTGGGAATTGCCCAGGGGGATCATTATCTCTTTATTTGGCCAGTTTCTCTCACCTGGAATTATTTAAGGAAGCTCTGTAAATAGAAGCTGTATTCAGCTTGCATCTCTATTTCTCCAAATGTGGGTTACATGTCCACATATACGTCTTCAAGTTAAAAACAAAAATGGCTAGGATAGCATTGATTTTGCCCTACAGAATATACAAAGGATTTATAGAAGCTTATTATAGAGATGTACATAAAGCACTCAACTAGATCACCAATTCCTCTCAGAAGGGAAGTAAGCTTGGGTTTGCTATTGGGGCAAACCTTTGACATTCTGGAATATCCCTGCAGGGCCCTGTCAGGGAGTTATACATAGTCCTCATATGCCTCATTGTGTCATGCTGCGGATAAACTCCCCCTGGAAGGTAAACATAATACGGAGGCTCTCGAACAAGCACTCTGTTTCCCATAAGAGCTTAACTGTGCAAATAACTCACAGAAATAGTGAGAATAGAGTGACAGGGATAGATCTCTTCCCATTCTGTTCAACATTCTGTGGCTTGTCTCTTCAAAAAGTACATTGATAGGAACTATGCAAGTGATCCTCTTCCTTCGCTAAGGAGAATGCTGCATTAGGAAATAATCTTTTCTCTCCAAAGGGTCTCTACCTAAACTTTCAAACTTAGGAACTCTCAAATTCAAGGTCACATTTGGTAGCCTCCAAAGCTGGGACTACCCAGGACATCTCCCTACTCTGGCTGAAACATTATAGTCCAGGAAAATGATGCCTAGTAAAGTGGAAAATCTCCTCTTTAATTGGGAATTGGGATTCATAAATATTGTCTATCAATTGCCTTCATAGGTCACATGGATAGACAGGAGTCTGCTTCTTTTAAATGCACCTGAAAGAACACAATTCCCTGACTGCTGCCCTCTCTTGGCCTGGGAAAGCCTGCTACCATTCAAATAAAGGTAGGTTTTCTTCATTCCATAGCACAAGGCGTAGAATAATCCATCCCAGAAAAAAATGTTGAAGGACAGGTGCTGGGAAATTCAAGAGTACCTCTTTCAGTTAGAGAGTCAGAGAACTTTGTTTTAAAGCTTGATTCTTCTACTTACTATATGTGTGACCTTGGACTAGTCACTTAAACTTATTAAATTCTTTATAAAATGAAGGTGGTATTGTTCTAGATGTCCTTTGAACTCCCAGGTAATGTCAAAATGGACACTGAGCTTTTGGACTGTTAGCCAAGAGGGATAAATTCAAAGAGAGAAACATAATAATAATAGCTGGCAATAACTCACATTTACATAACAATTAAAGATTTTCAAAATGATTTACCCTAAATCATTTAAGTTCACTTTGTCTCAATTTCCCCATCTGTAAAAATGGGAAAATAATAACACCTAATTCATAGGGTGAAGCAGGGTCACACAACTAGTTCTGTGTGTGTGTCTGGCAAGTATATCAAAGGAAAGATTTGAACTTAGGTTTTCCCGTATCCAAGGTCTATACACTATCCACTGTTCTATATCTACCTGCCTTATGAGGAAAAAGTTCAGGCAGCAACTCAGGTGAACTCCACCAATATTCTCTTCCAAACAACTTTAAAATAACACATTGAATCAAATTTTGAAGCAGCAAAATGAGCAAGAGGTCGGAGTGAGATATTCTTCCAGTATAAAACAACTTAGGAATTCAGCAGGAGAGATCTATGATACTTGTGTGCGGTCAAGTAACTGATAAGCTCAAAAATATCAATTATTCATTGTAAATTTAAATGATAGTTTAAATTACTTCTGTTTTGTGATTCAACAATTTCTTTTTAATGTATCCTTTTCTCATCTTTGGGAAAGTTAGGTGGTGCAACATATAGAGTGCCAGGCCTGGAGTCAGGAAGACTCATCTTTTTGAGTTTAAATCTGATCTCATAAACTTAATAGCTGTGTGACCCTAGGCAAGTCATTTAACCCTGCTTAGTTTCCTCTTATGTAAACTGAGCTAGAGAAGGAAAGGGCAAACTACTACAGTATCTCTACTGAGAAAAACCCCAAATGGGGTCACGAAGAGTGGGTGACTCCTCTCCTTTAACTTAATTGTAACCATTATATGTTTGGTTGAAAACAATTAAGGAAAATAAATTTGTTTTTGACTCTCTACTCACGAAATCAAATAATAGGTTGGATTAAAACAATTTAACCTTTCTGGGTCTCAGTTTACTCATCTATAAAAGCAAGATTTGAGACTTGACCTCCAAGGTCTATTCCAACTCTATGATCTATGATCCTACGATCAATCACATATAAGTGTGTGTGTGTGTGCACGTGTGTGTATGTGTATGTGTATGCATATATATGTATATGTATATATTTTGCTTACATGGTTTGACTGAATTCATATAATTAATCATTTTTTTCACATCCTTTAGGCACATTATTTCATTCCATTATCTGCCATCCCTAATCCTCTACATATTTTAATCAATTTAACCTCTCTTTAGATCTGTAAACTATTGTATTCCCTGAGAAGGGTCCCCTACAATGCTGTCGACATGCCCCAGAATGGTTTGAATGCTAGTGTTCCACTGACTGACAGAAGCAATATGTTTTGGTGTGTGTTAGAGCCATTTCAGTTGGATAAACAGAAGATGAGAAATAACAAGACTTAAGAACATTTGGGAATACTAGCTGTGTCAATAGACAAAACAAGGAAACACAAATAAGTTGCAAGGAATAATATAAACAATTTTTCCCTTCAGTTTAGTACTTGTTAAACTAAATTTGGTATTGGGTAAAAAGATTAAACTATAACAACAAAAAGGAGACATTCTGTTTATCTGGAAAAATCACTTCTCCTGTATCTTTCTAAATAATGGCTCCTATGATTCAGTACAAGAGATAAGAAAAAGACACAGATTTAGAGGGATCAAAATAACAAATAGAATTAGAACTTCTATGACTACAAAAATATTGAATTGAATCTGGATAGTGTGAATATTTATTCGATTTAGTCAATTCAGAAATAGCTAAGAAGACTGGGGGTGATGAGAGGAATAGCTGGTTTTTGTAAGTTTGTCCATGGGGAGGGGAGGAAACAAGCAAAAAGAAAATGGGCATCACACAAAATCTGAATACACGAGATAAAAAGAGACACTAAACAATTAAAATGTCATAAAGTAAAACCTGACAAATGTAGTATTTAGACCTCCCACATATTTTCCACACCCTCAACTCTTACCATGCAATAGGCACAGTCACTGCAAGCAACTTAGTAAGTAAGCTTTTTATTTAACATTTGCCCACGTAGGTAACTGCCTGGTTCTCTGAAAGCAGTAAGTGAACTTAAATCCACCACCTCCCAGGAGAAGGTATCAGATATTGATTCTGCCCAGCCTTATGAAAGAAAGAGAGAGGGGAGGAAAAAGAAAAGTGGAGGGAGAGGTAGAAGATGTGGGAATCACAGAAAAATCTAAAAGGGAGAGAGGCCTGAAAGCTTAGCTGAGATCATTCCTCCATTCTCAGCATTTGCTTTGGGCAGGGAACTGAATTAGGGTTCTGCATTCCAGTGAGAGGAGGCTGATAATGCTGAACTTAAGGAGATTTGTAAAACAGTGGAATGAAGAAGCACCAAAAAGTAGCATCCATCAATCAATTAAAAAGCATTTATCAAACATCTACTATATGCCAGGGAAACCAGAAACAAGTTATTGGAAATACAAGTGAGAATGCAAAACTAAAAATGCAAAGAATTAAGTTTGAGTGTAAACCTAGTTCACAAGTAGATAGAAGGAAAATGAATTAAAAATTCAAAGAGGCCAGAACACAATAAAAATTGTCATAGTATGAAGAAAAATAAATTCCAGAACATTCTGGAGACTTCCCAAGGATCATGAAACAAAAACTAAGAAATTTTAAAAGTATTCAAAAAGAAAACTTTTAAAAGGAGATTCGGATGGAAGGATGATCATAATTTGGGACTTAAAAAAATTTTTTTTAAGGCAATTGAGTTTAAGCGACCTGCCCAAGGTCACACAGCTAGTAAGTGTCAAGTGTTTGGTCTGAGGGAGGATTTGAACTCAGGTCCTACTGACTTCAGGGCTGGTATTCTATCCACTGCACCACCTAGCTGACTTTTAATGAAGAAATAAGAAGATACATTGTAGAATAAGTGGAAGAATACGGAGTAGAGGCTCACAAAAAAATTATATAGGCTACAAAAGAGAAAATAAAATATTTGGAACTAAGAAAAAAGAAATGAAGAAAACTGGACAGAAGAGAAAAAAAAAGTCATGATCAGCTATGATTGACTTAGCTCTTCTCAGCCATACAATCATCCAAGACAATTCCAAAAGATTCATGATTAAAAATACTACCCACATCCAGAGAAAGAACTGAAGATTCTGAATGCAGATTGAAGCATACTATTTTCACTTTTTTTGTGGTTTTTCCCTTTTTTTCTGTTTCTTCTTTCACAACATGACTAACGCGGAAATAGATTTATGTGATTGCACATTTAAGACGTATATCAGATTGTTTGCCCTCTTGGGGAGAGGGGATAGGAGGGAGGAAGGAAGAAAAAATTCAGAATTCAAAATCTTATAAAAAAATCTTTACATGTAATTGAAAAAAAAAGGTGGAATATTATTTAACAACAACAAAAAAAAGAAACAAAGAAACAAAGAAAGAATTGGAGTCCTTCCTGCAGTTTGCTGATGCCAAACCCAGTCAGCGATTAGCATAGTCTAGAAGTGTTACCCAATCAGTTCAGCATAGCAGAAACTGATCAGCAATCCATTAGGTAAGATGTCATGCTCAGCAGCGAAGGAGTTATTCATTCACTGGCCATGCTACATTAGGAAGTAAACTTAGTGGCAGTGAATGCTGTATAATAAACTTTTTAAGTTTTAGCCCACTATCTCCAGACATCACCTTGGTAGAAAAAGAAGTGTACAGCAGATATTGGGAGGAACCACCGTTCTTGCTATATCTTCTAAATAAACATCCCTTTGTAAAAGGTAAGTGCTTTAAGTTGGTTAAAGTGGAGTGGGGCACTAATTAATGGGTCAATCAACAATAGAGGAGCAATATGAATCGTAAGTAGTGAATTCTATTGAGTGAGAACACACTGGAATAGAGGCATGAGTCAATTGTATGAGATATTTCCACATCCTCAGAGTAATCCCTAGGACCATCGAAGGAGAGCAAACCTTTGAATATCCAACCTGCCAGCCCAAGTTTAGGTCATAAGACTAAGCCAAAGTGCATATCACCATGATACAATATGTATTACTACTAACTCCTTGCATGGAAGCTGGAAGCTCTATTACCCACATTTGGGGAAACCTAGGCACGAGCCCTATTGATGATATAATTAAGACTTTTTCTAATGTGATTTCTAGGTGGAAAAAAATAACGCCACAATAAAATACCAATGCTAAATGACGAGAGAGAGAGAGAGAGAGAGAGAGAGAGAGAGAGAGAGAGAGAGAGAGAAAGAATTAGGGAGAGAATATGGATCATTTTGTATAAGGATATTATGATCAGGTTTCATGTGTGTGAGACAATAGTTTTGGGGAGCCATGGACCATGGATTATATTTTGTTTGTTTCTAGTTACTCTCATTGCCTTGATTTGATGGTCTCCAATTTCAACTCACTATGCTGGCATTTATGGACAGAGAGCTGGCCTCACCATCAGCCTTTATTCAAGTGCTGCCTCTGACTTTTTACTGCCTTTGAGACTCTGGGAAATTGGCAACTTCTAAGAACTCCAGTTCGGTTGTCTGCAAATTTTTGGATGATATAAATAAATATTTATATATAAACATATGATATATACATAAATATAAAACTACAAATATGTGTTACAAATTTTTATGTAAATAAGTGATATAAAATAATAAATGTAAATAAATCATTTTAGCAGCCCTCAAATATATGTGTAACTATATTTTAATAATAATTATACATATTACTGTTTTACTGAATTTAGAAATTTTAAAAGGATGAGCTAAAGCTTTGATACTTAGGTCAATACGGAACTAATGGAGTTTATTAAAGTAAAGGAGTAATATGGTTAGACCACTTCAGGAAAATACTTTGGTAGTTGTTTGGAGAATAGATTAGAGAAAGGGAAAGACCTGAGGCAGGGTAAAGACAGAAGTAATGTAGACTCTTACTTCATAATGGTTGGGCTATTTGCATATAGATTTTTTATGAAGGAATCTTTTGTACTCTATACAGGTGACTGAATACAATGATGTGTAGTCAGATATCACAGTTTATTGGAGGAAGAGAAAATTGGAAGCCAGGAAAAGGCATTTGCTATCTGTCTGCTCCCTATGCCTGGAATATTCTCCCTCCTGGTTTCCCTGACTTCCTTCAAGTTCCAGATAAAATCCTCCTTATAAGTTAATGTTTTCCCTCTGAGATTATCTTCAATTTATTTTTATGGTGTTTTTTTAAAAATTTTAAACAAATACAAAATAAGAAAAGAAAAAAGAAACAAACTTAAATACTAAAACTAAAATAATACAAAATAAGGAAAGAAAAAAAAAGCATTGCCATGTTCACAGTAGATTACGAGAGAGGATTCAAAATATACAGCAATAAATTCCCATTTCAAGAAAGCCAATATAATAAATACTACACATTCAGAGTTGTCCATCTTCTCTTTGTTTCCTTGTAAGTTTTCTTTTTTCTGCTGTGTGCTTTTTACTTTGTTCTTTCTTCCTCCTTCCTCCCCATCCGAGAAGGCTACAATTAAGTGTGAATACACACACAAGCTAATACACACACTTGTGTGTGCATATACAAACACATATATACAGACATACATACACACGTATATATACACACATGCATGCATGCATACATATACACACAAAGATATACCTATATACACATTTACCTGTATATACATGCACTTACACATGCATATACTTAGATATTTTTAATCGTACTCACATATAGGCATATATATTCATATGCATCTATGTAAGATCATACTATACTTATTTGTCCTCTATTTCTCTGAGGGTGAATAACATCTTCCTTCATATGTCCAAGTCTTTCCATATTTTTCCAAATCTACCAATTTGTCATTTCCTACACTGCAGCAATATTTTAACCTTATGCTGTTGGTTGTTTTAAATAGTCAAAAACAATGTTGAGGAATATGGCTGACATAGTGTGGTTTCCCTATTTTTCTCTTTTGATTAAATCTGTTTTAGCCTTAACTTTAAGATCGTGATAACCACCCCTTCTCCTTTTCCCCTAACAAATTCTATTCCTGATCTTTATTATATGTTTGTGCATATCTCTTAATTCCTATCCCTCCTAACTCCTCTACTTTACTTCTACCCATTACCTTGACCTGCTATTAATTAGCCTACCCCCCCAGGATCCTTCCCTTACCCTCCGAGTCCCAGTAATCTAAACACCCTTCCATGCCCCCTTAACCCATTCCCTCCCTCTCCCCCTAAAGATTCAATCTCCCTTCTACTCTCCCCATCCCTTTAGAATTTCTTTCTGAATTTGAAAGACTTTTATACTCTTCTAAATGTATATGTATTGTTCCCTCTTGAACCCATTCCTGCAATTTATTTTTTATATGGCCTACTTGTACTACTTTAAGAATAAAGAACAACAGCATTGCTTTCATGTTGCTTCCCCCATTACACTGAGTAGCTGGAGAGAAGGAATTGTCTTTCACCTTCCTTTTTATCCACTTCACTTAGCAGCATCCATCACTTAGTAGGCTCAACATAAATGCTTATTGATTGAATATTTATTGACTGACTGAGCAACATTTGTGTACTAATTCATATCACTGGAATTTACTTCCACAAGCCCTTTGGTGTCATTATGTTTATTCAAAATTTTAGCGATTAGATCTCTTGTGGTTTGACTTTTTTTTTCTGTGTATATGTGTGTGTGTGTGTGTGTGTGTGTGTATGTGTGTGTGTGTGTGTGCAGAATATTTTCTTTCATTTTTGAAAATGAAAATGTCCAAGAAAAATAATTAAACAAGTAATCATTACTTATATTTATGAGATCATAGCTTTAGAACATGAAGAGAACTTTATGGTTATGATGTCTAGGCACTCAACCTGGGGCTTGTGAAACTCGGTTTTTGTTTGTTTTAGTGGATAGTTGTAGTTCCATATAATTGGTTTCCGTTGTAAGCTCATGTCTTTTATTTTGTACATTTAAAACTATGACTCTGAAAAGGGGTCTTTAGGCTTCATCATACTGCCAGAGGAGTCCATGACACAGGTTTAGTGTCCCTAATTCTAGTCCAACCCCCTCATTTCATAGAAAGAGAAACCTGAGGTAGAAGGAGTGAAATGATTTCTCAAGGTCACAAAGGAAATAAATTCTAGATCTGGAAGGGACTTTGGAGGCCATTGAAGGCTCCCTCCACATATTACAGATGAGGAAACTGAGATTCAGAGAAGGGATTTGCTTAAGGTCAAAAAGAAAATGATATCTGAAGTGTGATGCAAACTTAGATTTCCTCATTTCAAATTCAGGGCTAAGTTTACTGCATGGCCCTGCCTCATTCTCATGGAAGAAGCAAGATTGACATTATTTTTTAAATAAAGAATTTTTTTAAAAAATGATTAATAATTACTCCTTCTAATATCCCCCAAACTTGATAGGAATAATTCCCTGGCTTTAAACAGCTGGTCTTCCACTATTTCCACATAAATAACTCCTTGGGCCTAACAGAATTTCTCCTTTTAATTTTTCAAGATAATGTTTATTGGTTGTTTGTGAAATTATGACATATTACTTTTCAGTTTGAAAGAATATTGATTAGCACTGCCATAAGGCTTTGTGCTTTTAATATTGCACATCCACATTCATATTCTACTTTACATTTATTTTCTGAGGTAAGTTGTACAAACATCATTTGTTCTTGTTGTGTATGTAAAGAAACTGAGGCTCAAAAAAAAAAAGCACTTGCTCATGAGTAAGTAGCTAATTCAAAAGCAAAGCTGATGCTCAAATCCAGGTGTTCTACTCCGTGTCCAAGGTGCCTTTCGTAATATCACTCTTCCTCAGAAATCTGGAGGTTCAACCTACTTGTCCTCAAAAATAATTCTGACAGGAAAATGATATCTAATTTTCCCAATTTTTGTGTACTACAGACCAAAACTTTTCTTTTTCAGAAAGTTACATGTTATAAAATGAACAATCATGCTGTCTTACAATATCTTGTAACCCATTAGCAATGGGAGGTACCAATCATTGTTCAGACAAGGATTGTAACCAAAAACTGCTAGTGGTTTAGTCCTCTTATATCAATTCTTTATGCTTCTTGGGCTTGGCAGGAAGGGCGTAGGAGCTAAAGCTTGTGGGGAGACATCTTTTGGGGACCCCGAAACCAGTGTCATTTCTTAGATCACATTACAGCTTTCTAAACCCCAACGGAATTCCATGACAACAGGTGGCTAAAGACATTATTTAAAAAGAAGAATTGACAAGTACAGGTCTGCACACAGACCCTTATGGGTAAGTACAAGGATTTTCTATCCAAATAGATACACTTCATCTTCCCTTTCATATTTCCCAGTAGTTTCTCTTTCTAGAAAGTTCAAATCAATATGATTAACCTAGAATTATCTCTCATCACATCACTTTCTTTTGTTCTCACAGAAATATCATAAGATATTATCATTAGAGAGAAAAAAAAAACAACTACTTTCTTCCTAATACTAAGCTCCATGGGAGTTTCAGATGTGATTTTTGGTTGTTTGTTAATGTCCCTATATGATTACCTAACAGCAGCAGCCATGTGTCATTGATGTTTAAAATCAAATATTTAAAGTGATAGCATAGTATTCTGATTTAAATATGACTTTGCTTGAGGAATCTACATATCATTAAACACATGGAGTTTAAAGATGGGGTCTACTGCACTGATTCCTTCTGTTTTTCCAAATTGGATGTCTAATCATCTTAATGGTTACGCAAGAAATATTACTTGAAATAATACATTTTTTCTGTCACTTGTGGAGGCAAAAAAAACACATTTCATTTCATTCCCTTGCTTCTTCCCCTATCCCCCAACCCCCCTGAACTTTATTATTTTCAACTAGTGGACTGAAATGATGACTTCTGTCTCCTGGGTCTAATAAAGAAATTTGGCTCTTTAATGGGCCTTGTTAGGGTTGAAGACTAGCGTTTTTGGGGGATGATTTTTTGCATTACTGGTGCACTACTGCTGAGTCATCAGCACGGAAACCAGAGGTTAATTTCCCTCCTACTAAATGAAGCAGATAATCAGCCATCAGAGGATGGTTTCTGTGCTGTAAATAAGTCCTGACAAGCTGAGGGACAGAACTGTGCATCGCTCAGCCCCATTCACACCATCTGTCCACAAATTAAGACAAAGTAAGGATATTAATTTGTTACATTTCAAAAGCTGTCCTGACAAACCCACATGGACATTTTTAAATGGCAATGAATAACTGAAACATTTTACTAATATTCCACTGAGTCAAGGGTTATAGTTTTGAAAACTTCCTTTCCAGTAATGAACATGTGGAAAGTGATTTTTTGACCAGCTGTACAGGTAATGACTACCAAAGCAGATGCTTTGCAAAGCATTACACAGTGGGATTAGTTTTTTTTCTATTTTTCCTACCTAAGTTATAAGTTCCATCAACTTGAAAATATACAATTATATCCATTTTATTAAAAATAAATTTTATAGGCAAAGGGCTTTGGGCTGTAGTTTGTGAACAAAAATGTATTTAGGAAAAGCTCTTATCTTCCTTGTAGAGATATACTTATAAAACCATGAAACTGCAAAGATGAAAGGGTTATTTGTCCAGTGAAGGGACAAGATATCAGACAATGGAAAAGTATGCATTCAATTCATTCATCCTCCTAGAAATGGGAGATCACCAGGTGGGCTATAGAAAAGCAAATGCCAGCAGCTGCAGTTGGATAAAGATTAGCTCTGGTTTCCTTTGACTAAAAAATAAACACTTCATGGGAGTATATGCACGTGTGCCTATTTGAGGCTATGTTTGTATAGCATATAGTCCAAAGTACAATTCAATTCAAGTACTTATAAAAGGATGATTTCTGCAAAAGGAAATATGAAATATCATGGCCTAAAATTTTTGGCATTCTAGGTCTAAATTCAAGAAGAAGGAGGCAGCCAGTGAAATATACAATTTAAAATTCTCTTTTAAAATATTGATTATTTTTTATTTTATTGGAAATGTGTAATCAAAATGTATTATACGATATCCCCTTGTCTTTTCTTCTCAAAAACAGGGCCACTTCTGATGAACATTTGCAGTGAAGACCATGACATGGGAGATAATGAGAAGAGGTGGTTCAACCATGGATGGCTGTTTGAAGGCTGACTTAAGATGACCATATGTGAAGATCAAACACAAAGCTGTCATATAGCAAAGTACCTGTTCAATTTGGAAACTGGTAACTAAGTTTGGAATTTTTAATTATATTCCAAATGCATGTAATTGCCATGCAGCAACATTGAAGCTTTACCTTTTTCCACATTTTTGCTTGAGAGGAAAATTTAACGAAACATAGATTTTGGAGTAAGCTTAACTTTTTAACAGCTGATACAAAAGAAAGTTCAGGTGTGCTAGTTTGAATCAAATTTTAACTTGGATATTTGAATTGATAGATTATTATCTTACTGAATTTGTAGCTAAGTATCTTTTAGAAATTGTGATTTATGAGGCAGTTAGGTGGCGCAGTGGATAGAGTACCGGCCCTGAAGTCAGGAGGACCTGAGTTCAAATCCAACCTCAGACCAAACATTTGACATGTACTAGCTGTGTGACCTTGGGCAAGTCACTTAACCCCAATTGCCTCACTTAAAAAAAAAAGAAATTATGATTTATGTGTTAGATGACTTTTAAATGTGGGAAAAGTGGGTTATAAGCAATAATATTTGAGTTGAGGAACCTATTAGACCTTACAAGCCCCATAGTGATTTGGGTTTAAGGCTGATATTTAAAAGGAAAAAAAAAGGTTTCAGAGATGAAAATTTACATTCACTTTGGGCAGGGCACCTGCAGGTAAGGCTAAGTGGACAGAGGGAAAGAAAAAGAGAGAGAGAGAGAGAGAGAGAGAGAGAGAGAGAGAGAGAGAGAGAGAAGGAGGAGGAGGAGGAGGAAGAGAGAGAGAAGAAAGAAGAAGAAAGAAAGAAGAGAAGAAGAAGAAGAAGAAGAAGAAAGATAGAAAGGAAAGAAAGAAAGATAGAAAAGAAAGAAAGCAAGCCATGTTTCCCAACTGGAAGTTTGACCCCCAGTGGGCAGCTCCTTTTCTACTCACAGGGGTTGCTGTTTGTCCTTTGTTTTCAAAGAGGGCCATGCCATCAGGGAGGTGATGTTGAGACATGCAAGTGATTCAGATTTAAGTGAAGGTGGGCTTTGCAAAGTCACCAGTCTCTCTTTTTCCTCAAGAGCCATCTAAGTCTGTTGACCAGATGTATATCAGGATAACAGGAGATGGATTAATTAGCCAACAATAGGTCCCAGGACAAGCCCTACTTGGTCATTGTTTGGGCCCTAATTGGTTCAGGCCCATTGGCATTCTGAGTCTTTTATTCCCTTTGTTAATTATCCCTCTCAAATTGGTATCATCTTCAAATTTTATGAGCATATCACTAATGTCTTTACCCAAGTTTCTTAGAGAAATGTGAAAAAGCATAACTACTCCTGGCAAACTCCACTAGAGGTTTCCTGCCACATTGGCATTAAGCTAACAATAACTGCTCTTTGATTCTAGCCCTTCAACAAATTCTGAAACCCTAGGATTCAATAATCACCTAATCCAAATCTTTTCATCTTCTCTACAAGAATAGTACGGCATATTTTTTCGAAAGATTAGCTTAAATCTAAGCAAATTATATTTACCACAATTTTTTTATCCGCTACTCCAGTCATCCCATCAATAAAGAAAATGAGTTCAGTCTGGTTTGACTTGTTGAGGAAGCCATGCCAACTTTTTGTAATCATTGCTTCCTTTTAATCTATTCTAGAATTTTCCCAGGAGTAGAAATCAGTCTTATTGGCCTATAGTTTTCAAGTTCTATTCTCTTCCCTTTTATGAAAATTGGGACAGTATTTCTGCCTTCCAGTCTTGTGGTACTTCTAAACATGAGGTTCAGAAATTACATCTTCCAATCCTTCCAGGACATGAAGATATAGTTCATTTAGGCCAAGTGACTTAGATTCATCAAGAACATTTATTAGCTCTCTTACTATATCCTTACTTATCTTAGGAATCAACTTACATCATTTCCATAGTAAAGGTAATTCATCTTTGCAGATAAAAGAGAAACAAATTAAGAAATGATCAACTTGGTCTCCTCTCTTTTATCATTATCATTATCTTACTAACCTCAAACAGAAGTTCTATGCCCTGTTTGATTCCTTTTTTCTATCAATATAGCTTTAAAATTTTTTTTTATCCTTAACTTTCAGTATGAGCCTCATCTCATTCTGAGCTTCAGAATTCTTTAAATGATTTATACAGCACCATGTCATGACCTAATACCTGCTTTGTGGATTAGATTTTATGTTTTGGAAATTAGGTTTTTTTGTTTGTTTTCAATCTGAATTAGTTGGTAAATTCAAAGATCTCTGTTTTCTTTTTCAATCTAATTGTTTCACTCTGTAATTTCAAAATCTCATTCTTGAGAATTCGTATCCCTAACTGAGCTGATGCTGTTGAAACATCTTACTTTATGGGATCCTACTAATATTTCCTCTGAACTTTTTGAAATATTTTCCTCAGATCCAAAATGCGTGTTCTATTGTTCCCAGATTTCTTTTCCTCTATCACAGTGTTCACTTTTTTCAAGTTTTTCAGTAATTTTCACCCCGCCAACTAGTTCTCTGTACTAGTATGAAGCAGATCTAGATTAGAATTCCCTCTTGTGTCCTCCACCACTTGAAGGATAAGTCTTCTTATGTTATCTCTGAATTTAGTAACTATTTTTCCCATTTTACAGATGAAGAAACTGAGGCTGATAGAAATTGTGTGACTTTAGGCAAGTCACACACCTATTAAATGAATACTGTCAGATTCAAACTGAGGTCTTTTTTATTTGAAGTCCAAAAAAGTGCCTGGCACATAATAAGTCTGAATGAATACATTAGCAAAACAGATCAGGCAAATAACAATCAGAAAAAAAAAATGAACTTAATAATTCAATGTTCAACTTCACCCCTCTCACTCCATAAATTGCTTTGGTACAAACCTCTTATTTTAAAAGAAGTGCTCATTGAAATGGAGAGTATTTTGGAATAAACTAAGTTTATAACTGCATTTTACCACTTTATACTGCAATAATCTCAAATTAGAAAGAGGACTTCAATACAAAAGGTACACCATTAAAAAAGAAGAAAACCATATTACTCACCTTTCAGAGTCCTGGTTAGGATGTGAATTCTGAACAAAACTAAACTAAACAAAAATAATAGATGCAATCACAGGAGATGGAACAAATAATTATTGACTGAATGTAATCAAAAAGCTTTTTGTGCAAACAAAAGGATACAAGATACACAAGAATAAGAAGGAAAGTGGTTGATTTGGAGATGATATACATGAATTCAATATCTCATAAGGGTGTTCTATCCTTAGGCAAATAAAATAAGTGATATATAAGACAAAGAAACAAAGAGCAGAATGGGCTTTGAAAAGTAGTGAGTCTCTCATCAAAAGATGCCTTCAAGTATGGTCTTGTTGTGTACTTGTCAGGGAAGTTGTAGAGTAGTTTCCTGGTTAGTTAGGGATTTAGTTGGATGAAATCTGTTGTCCTTTGAAATAACAACTGTGTGATTACTTTTGGCACCATCTTCCTGATTTTTTTGTCTTGTCCCCAAGAAGCTCACTCAACTATGTTATGACTTTAGCACTGCTCTTCTTATTTAAGCACCTAATATTTATCTTCTCTCTTCCTTACTTCCATACCAGTGCTACTGATTAATTATAGACAAAATATCATTGGTTTTAATTGTTTTTGATTCATATATGTGCTTATTTAGGTACAATAGGATTACTATGCAGGAACCCAGTGAATAGCTAAGAAAACACAAGACCTAGAGTGCTATACCTCTAGACAAAATGAAGTAGAGTTTCCCAATATGGGGGACTGAGCTGTTTATGAGTGAATTCTATGTGTGCGTTTATTAATAATTTTATTAGCTGCTATATGCCCAAGACAGAGGGAGTCATGCAAACCAGGACCATTTACCCCAAGGCTAAAACTCCATTCAAATGCTATTTCTTTTACCTGTAACAAGGCTGAGGCTTGTCATAACTCAACAATCAATTTCACCTCTACTTTCTACAGAGTTAATGTTAATGACTAAGGAATAGGAACAACCAATAGGAAAAGAAAAAGATGTGGGCAGACCTGGTTGGTAACATGCATTTCTCTCTCTCTCTCTCTCTCTCCAGTAAAAAGAAAAGAAATCTATTTTATTTTGAGGTTAAAAATCATTTAAAAATTCATCTTGATATATTTTTCAATGACTGTTACAAACATGAAATGTAAACTATAATAATTAAAGGCTTTATGTCCCAACTCAAAATGTAAAAGCCAAAAATATTTCCAGAAATGCAAAACTATTTTTACATTACATTTTAATTAAGTGAAAGCACTTATACAATACATTTTCTGAATTTCATCTCAAGTTTATCAAACACTTTATGATTTATTAAAGAAGTAATAAAACAGTTTTCATCTGTTTTATCATAGGGGTATGAGGATGACGGATTTCTCTAAAAAGATCTTTCAACTGTTTCTATGATTCTAAATTGATTTACAGCATTCATAAAGAGCTTCTGTAGTGGCACCTGGAGTCAAAGGGTCAAACTCCATTACCTCATAGTAACTGGGTAGCTGAAAATCATTCCCTGCTCACTGATTGCTGGATGAAGCTGGGAGCTTTGTGGCTTGACATTCCAGTATGGCCAGCCTGAAGGTTCACTGGCTTCATTAGCATTGGATTTAAATGGGTTAAGAAATTGTCATACAGATGACCTGAGGAAATGCTTTGATCTGTCCTTTGAGGAAACAGGGATATTTCTGGATTCTCTGAGGCCAGTAAATTCAGCTGTGAGTGAAACACAGGGCTTCAGTGGTTGGCATCAGTGGCATGTGGAGAGCTAACATTTAAGCCAGAAAATTCAGAACTCATGGCATGGACTCCTTCCAATGGCAAGTCAGAAGTCAGAGAGCATGGACCTGAATTAAAGTCAGGTAAATCACAGGATGGGGCAGAAACTCATAGTCATTCTTCTGGACTTTCTCTTGGATCTAATTTTGCTCCTGGAATTGTTTCTGATTTCAAGAAAACCTTTCATATCCAAGGAGGGCTGGATTCAAATCCTCATTCACTTGAATGAGCTCCATTGTTACATCCTTTCTCTCCACCACTGTCAGCAGGTACGTGATCCTTTCCTGCATGTCCTAACCAGTCTTATACAATTTCTCTAAGAGTTCCACATCTTCCTGGTTTTCACATCCAGGTGTATTCTCTACAAATATGGCTGACATTACTTTCACATTCATTTTCACCATATCCATTTCACTATGTAGTTTTCCAATCTGTTCAGCAACCAGTAAAATAGTTGGACCATTGGGAACAGCTGCAGATAGATATACTAATGTAAATGGAACAAACAGAGGTGGCTTAGTTATGCTCAGAGATAATGTCACTTGTCTCTCTGTTTTAATCTCTGTGTATGAAGAGGGAAACTGGACTCCTTTTTTTTTAACAGCTCTAGGTATTTTTCCTTGATTTCACCAACATCCACACCTGCAGGGAAACCCTGTGACTATGTCATGATGAAGCTCAAGACCGTATTCTATCTGGGACTCAGCAGCTTAACTAGATGATCTTTAATAAAATCACTCTTCATAAGCAGGGTCTGGAAACTTGGGACACAGTTCCACATGCATATGTCAGTAAGCTGTAAGGTAAGTTGGCTCTCCTTGTGATCACAGTTTTTAGAAATCTTTTTCTTCCAAGCTCTTACTGACCCTTTTGGCCTGTCTTTGCTGGTGATATGTAGGAACTGTCCCCAATCATCACTATGAATGACTTTTCTAATAGATGGCCCACTGAAGTTCCAGAGTAATGTTGTGGCTCTTCCCAAACACCATGGTGAACACTCCAAGCCAGGCCCAGAGTTAGCATCCATTTCAAAAAGGAGGAATAGAAATTCTCAAAGAGCCATTTCTAGTATTACAGAGACATTTGCTAATATTCTGTATTTCCTCTACCACTCCCATCACCCCTCTGGGTAATATAGAAAGAAAGAAATAGATCTTAGGATATCTATATATTTATATTTACATATATTTTTGTCTATAGCTAGATTAAAAACTCACCTAAATTTTGTTACTCAGAATTCAGAAAAACACAAGGGCAAAAGTCATTAATATTTTTATTCTTGTAGTCATAGTTTCTGTATCTTGTAGAAGATTAAAAGGACTATAGATTTAGAATTGGAAGGGATCATGGGAGTTATCTAGCCAAATACCCTAATTTTACTCACAAGAACCTGAGGCTTAGAAAGTCTGGGTAACTGGATTATGTCTATGATAAATGATTTAACTTTTCATGACATCTTTCATGATTCAATATTTGTTTCAATATTTCATCTCCAATTGAGAATGGCTTTAATTCTAGAACAATTTAACTTCTTTGTAAATTAATATATGTATCTGATTTCACCATTCCCTCATTGAGACCAAGATTTATAGGTCTACTAGAAATTAAATACCCCTGACATTCCCTTGGGGGTTGATTTACAAGTATGATGATAATGCCAAAGGCACAACTTATATCTTTTTTCAATGACTTAGAGATGGCCTTGAATGGAAAAAAAAAGTGAATTTCTCTTTTTTTAAAAATCTCAATATTATTCATGTTGTGAAAGAAAACATAGCCAAAAAACCCTCAAGAAAAATAAAGTTTAAAAAAACAATTCTTCAATCTGTATTCAGACATCATTAGTTCTTTCTCTGGGGATGGATAACATTTTTCATCACAAGTCCTTCAGAATTATCTTGGATCATTGTATTGATGAGAATTGCTAAGCCATTCACAGCTGATCATCTTAAAATATTGCTGTTACTTTGTCCACAGTATATATCACTTTGCACCAACTCATTTAAATCTTTCCAGATTTTTTTGAGAGAACAGTGCTTATTACTTGTTATAGCACAATAATATTCTATCATAGTTACATATTTATTCAGCCATTCCCCAACTGATAGGCATCCCTTCAACTTCAATTCTTTGCTGCTGCAAAAAGCTACAATTAATATTTTTATACATGTAATTCCTTTTCTTTTTTTTTAGGCAATTGGGGTTAAGCAACTTGCCAGGGTCACACAGCTAGTAAGTGGCAAGTGTTTTGAACTGAGGCTGGATTTGAACTCAGGTTCTCCTGACTTCAGGGCCGGTGCTCTATCCACTGTGCCACCTAGCTGCCCCCCTGGATCTATTTTCCATGTCAGTTGTTTTTCCAACAATATATTTCACATAGTTTTCTCTTTTTTTTTCATTTTTTTGCTTTTATTTTATTAATTTCTTGATATCTCATAGAGCCATTAGCTTCCATTTGCTCCATTCTATGTTTTAAGGAATTAGTTTCTACACTGAGCTTTTGGACATCCTTTCCCATTTGGCCAATTCTGCTTTGTAAGGCATTCTTCTCCTCATTGGCTTTTTGGACTTCTTTTGCCATTTTGATTAGTCTATTTTTTAAGGTATTATTTTCTTCTGTTTTTTGGGGGGTTTCCTTTAGCAAGCTATTGACTTGTTTTTTTTCTTTTATGATTTTCTTGCATCACTCTCATATTTCTTCCCAATTTTTCCTCTACTTCTCTTCTTTGCTTTTCAAAATCCTTTCTGAGCTCTTCCATGGCTTAAGATCACTTCATATTTTTCTTGTAGGCTTTGGATGTAGGAGCTTTAACTTTGTTTTCTTCTGGTTGTATGTGTTGATCTTCTTTGGTACCAAAGTAAGATTCTATACTCTGAGGTTTTTTTTTTTCTCTCTCACTGTTTGCTCATGTTCCTAGACAATTACTTGACTTTTTAACTCTTTGTTAAGGTAGGAGTATGCTTCCAGTGTGGAAAGTGTATGGTCCCAAGCTTGGGGGGGGTTTGTGCAGCTGTTTTCAGAGATACTTCTAGGGATCTGTAAGTTTTCAGTCATCCAAGGGGGTATGATCTAAGGAGAGATGTTTACTGCTATCCTGGCCTGTGCTCTGGTCTGTGGGAGACCACAAGCATTCTTTTTTGCCCTGGAGCTATGACAAGGGTCCTGCTCAACTGTGGCTGATAAGCTGTGGCCTGTTAGTGCTCCTCTTTGCCCTGGGACTGCCACCCAGATCTGAGTAAGGCAAAGAAACAGATTCCTGCCTCAGTGCTAGCAAAAAGATCCCTTAATCTCCTGATTAGCTGTTCAACCCCCTTACCATCTGTGGGCTGAGAGCTCTGGAAGCAGCTGCTACAGCGGCAGATTCAGTGGCTTCCAAGGTTTGCTCCTGTTTTGCTGGGCCTGGGTCTGTGTTGGCCTCACCTGTGCTTCACTGTGCTCCACTATCACCCTGGTGCAACAGACCTTTCCTACTGACTTTATAAGCTATCTTTGACTGGAAAATTATTTTACTCTGTACTTTTGCAGGTTCTGCCGCTCCAGGAATTGTTTTATGGCATTATTTAAAGAAATTCAGAGGGGTTTTAAGAAGAGCTCAGGATAAGTAGCTGCCTTTTCTCCTCCATTTTAACTTCACCTCCTCAAAAAGTGACTTTCAATTGTAAAAATTACCTCCCCTGCCCCCTCCAATATTCAATATTGCATTCTTTGTGTTGTCTTGTCCATGAGAAGCAATTATTTTGCATAGTAGTGTTTAGAAGCTTTTATTTTTTCTGTTCTTGCTATTCTTCCCATTTTAAAAGGCCACACAGCATGCCAAAGGAATTGATAACAACCCCTCCAGCTTCAGTTTTGTCTAAGAAGCATTTGCCTCTCATCTGGGAACAAATTAGCATCTTTTATAACAATAGTTTGCCAGTTTCTGGAATGTTTTTTTTTTCATTTTGATTGTGCTCCCTTTTGCTCTTTGGGGTGAGTGAACCTGGTTCATCACAAACTTGAATGAAACTTGAAGTGCTAATGGGTCCCACACTGATGGCTCTTTCAATGTCTCTAAAAGCCATTGCAATATGCTCATTAAGAGCTACTTTGTAACATTTCCTTGGAATAGTATCCCTTCTTAAAAACTGCAGAAATGAAAACACAACAAAAGAGAATAAAACAAAACCTGTAAGGCAGAAATCTAGTGTTTAAGTGATGAGCTAAATGTAGGGAAACCAGCTTCATCCATATTCCTCTTGTCAGGCTCAAGTATTTTCATGCAGCCTAGTGTCCGTGGAAGCTTACATGCATGGCCAACTAGTGCTGTCATCAGATGAAAACCTATCAACCATAGCTGAGTATCCTAAGTAATCCACATGTGATTGTAGCACAACTATTAAGTGACAAAAACAGGATCTTTATCCTCATCTTCGTACTTCAGATCCTGCATTTTCTAATATATGCTGTGAAATAGTATTTTTTTATGGTTACAAGCACGCAACCATAGCTGATTTTGCTCTGCACAATTAAGTGAATCAAGGTCTCAGTGATTTATACATGCAAGCAGTAAGTCTGAATTCCTGTAACATTTATTTATTTATTTATTTTTATTTTGGTGCTCAAATTGCTTTAAAAATAACCCTGAAGTCAGATGCCCTGACTTAATAGACCATCCAGATAACATCTCCATAGGTTTGTTTCATTGTCTCTAGATGGATGTGTCCTTTAAAATATACAGCAAATATAATTGCCAATGATACTAAAGGACAATGACAATAAGGCCACCTTATTGGCATTCATAATTCTTATTATTTCGTGGACCAAGTTACTGAAGAAATCTATGTCTTGCTTCCCTGAGGCAGTTTTGTTTTTAAGTGTCTGTGGAGGTTTAGGGCCAACTAAGGATGATTAATTTTTGTAATTTTCCTTGTACTGTTCATATATCTTTCCTAAGCCAAACAATGAACCTACACTGAAGTTGACTTTTATGAACAAAATTATATTCTCATCATGCTGTTTTATTGTTAATATATAAATCTTTAATGAAGTTACACTGTATTTTGTATTCCATTCCACAATTTATTGTTTTTTATTGTATTGTTTTAAGTCCTTGTTTTTTTTTTCTGATTGCTTTCTATATAACATCATTCTGATATAACATCGAAATGGAATGAGTTGCCATTTTACCTCCAATTAATCCTTACTCTAAATTTCACCCATGGTAAGACCATAAACTTTTTGAAGTTGCAAAGAAAGAAAATAGAGAGGCAGCATAGAATATTGAATAGAGAATTTGCCTCATAGCCAGGAAGACTTGGGTTCAGGTCTTTTTTCTGATATATACTGGTCATATGACCCTCAGAAAGTAACTCATCTTCACAGTGATCTGGACAACACTCTAAGGCAATACAATGCAGGGAAGGTGCTAACTTGTAGTGGTAGAGAAAATTCCCTCACCTGTGAATTTCCTCTACCAAGAGGTCCAGTTCCTATATCTATTACTAAAAAGAAAATACTTTCTGAAATGTAATTTCTCTTCCCTGTTTATAAAGATAGAGTGTACCAATGTCTACATAGAGTGGCCAGAGTACCACTTTTGACAATATGACTGCTCAGTTCAATTCTATAAGTGATTTTTTTTTAATACTTATTTTCTTAGCAGACAATGGGAGGTTGTAGAGGGCATGCTTTAACTAAGTGAAAGACTGGACTGGATTAGCTCTAAGTTCTCTCATAGAGCTAGAATTCTATGATTCCTGAGTTCTTGAGAAGTAATGGAAGATAAATTTAGAAAGATAGGTTGGGGTCCTTTTGAAGGTGATATTCAATGTCAGGTTAAGCATCAGATTTATTTTGGACATAGTAGAATGACACTGAAGAAACTTGCTTTTTTTTTTTTAAGCAGGAAGATGTCCAGTTTGTGGTAGTATTTTTGAATGGTATAGGAAAAAGTGTGCTGAGGACAAAAGATTCAATCTCAATTCTGATAGTTACTATCTTTATGATCTTAGAAAAACAGTGTAATCTTTCTGGGTGTTACTTTCCTCATCTGACAAATAAGGGGATTGAATTTGATGCCCTCTAAGATCACTTCCAGCTCTAAATTTGTGAATCTTGAAATTATGCTAGTTCCAGTGTGTGTGTATGTGTGTATGGGTGAGAGAGAAAGAGAGAAACAGAGACAGAGACAGAAAGACAGAGACAGAGAGACAGAGACAGAGAAACACAGAGAGACAGAGTAACAGAGATACAGAAAGACAGAGATACAGACAGACAGAGACAGACAGAAATTGGAGTTAAGCATATTATTAATTAAAAGCAAATAGCTTTTGATCTCCTTTTATGTACTCAGAAATGTGTTGGCTAGTGCCAACACCCCTACACACAGATCCAACAATTGTCATATGAACAGTTTGGTACCTTTAAGAGATTGGAATCTAAGCCTTGAAGGTCATAACTCTGCTCCTTGGTCTGTATTATTTCTGTCTGAATTCTACCAGCCATTTGCTCTATCATCCAGGGACAATTGAGGAAAAGACATTTGGTTCAAGTTATGGTCCAGATTTAGTATAACAGGGCCTTGTGGACAAAGCATCTGCTTTTATGTTATTCTTTATTGGCAAATATATGCTGAATTCATAGGTAGTAAGCACTTGTCTGCTACTCACTCACGTATCACCCAATTTAGTCCTAGTCATACTATGGCAGGGGATTGCTGTCTATTGATACTTGAAATCTAGATTCACGTATATATTGTTTGATCTTCTCAATAATGGTCCACTTCGAAGATTAGAGCTACAGTTTGTTTATCGGACAGTAAATCTCACTGTCAATAACTCTTTGGATAAGAAATACAATTGGTTTCTGATGAACATCACTTTTTTGATAAATGAATGCTATCAAACTCAGGTTATCATCTGTATATAGGACACTAACAGTGTTTCAGAGACTTAAGAGCTCTGTAACCCTGAATAAATCATTAACATTTTTTCAAGTTCATTTTCTTTGTATTTAAAATGAATACAATCATAGAACCTATTTCAAAAGGTTTTTGAGATGATCAATGAAAAAAAATATGTAAAACAATTTGAAAACCTTAAAGAACAATGTGAATGCCAGTTATTGTTATGTGAAAATTTAGTTAACAGCGCATGAAAGAAAGTAACAAACAGAAACAAGTAAGTGTATATAGCAAAAGCCGAATATACCTTAATGGTACATGAAAAGTAAATCACCTTGCAGGAAGTCAGTATCAAATGCACATAATCAGCAACTTTGTCAGTAGAACATAACTTGGTACATTAATGACCAATAGCATTCATAGACATAATAAATATAATTGGAATCCTACAAAATATAATGAGTCAATCATTTGAAAAATAAATCATAAAAACTAAAATAGTTGAAATCTGAAATAAGTACAATGAGGGATGCATGTTTTAAAATTAGAATCGGAGAGATTCAAATGTAAACAATGCAAAAGTATTTAAAAAAAAACAATTTAGAGTACAAAAACACCAGGGGAAGAGGAAAAAATATCTGATGTAAGACCTGACCCATGTGATACCTGCATGCCAATAAGGCAGATCTGTTCAGAAATAACAAACATAATAACAAAAGGGAAAAAAAGTATATATGTATATGTGTGTGTGTGCACATGCATCTCTATCTATCTATCTTTATAACTATCTCTCAATCTATTTATCATCACAGTACCTGGCACATAGTAGACACTAAACAAATGTTAATTTAATTCAATTGAGGTATATTTGCAAAGTAGCACACATGTAGAAACCACACATGAGATTTCTCATCTGGAATATTTCGATTATTTTTTTCCCTTTGTTGTTTTTGTTCAGAATTTTTTTTAAATAGAAGGAATTTATCTCTCCCTCCATGCATACTCCCCAACTCTGACTCTAGTCAGAATTCCAGAACACAGGAAATCAGCATTCTACTGATGTAAGTTTCATTTAACTTAGTGAAAATGCAAGGAAAATGTTTTCAGTGCTCCAACAAGGTGACAGGCAACCATTTCCCCAACCTCTTCACACATGCCCTCCCAGCTTTATGCTCTGAATTCCTGTAGAGACAATCCCAATGTACTCACTGTTCCACCTCCTTCCATCCCCTCACTTTTTAGGACCTGGGAAAGACCAAGTAGAGGGGCTGAATGTCTGGGACCCCAAGTCCTGATTGGGCCTCTAGGTACAAGTTTTGCCCATCTCAGTTATCCCTTTCCTTCCCTTTCCCCCAACCCCTCAGTCCTCTCATCCCAATTTCAGTTGAGTTTCTGGCCTCTGGACCATCTTGATTACCTCACTAGTTAGAATCTCAGGTAGTTTTTACCTTGGGCAGATAGAGACTTATACTGTGGAAAGAATAGCCAATGCCACTGCTTACTCAGTGCATCTAACATAAATAACAGCAAATCACCCTTTCTAGGTGAAAAAAAGTAAGGGGAAACAATCAGGTATGGGTATTTGAGTCAAGTTTTTATTTCCTTCTTGCTTCTTGTCTGTTTTTAAGCCTGTACTTGACATAGTCCTCATATTTCCCCATTACAGGGAGAATCATGGGAATGATCAGAAATGCTCTACTATTCATTTCTCTCTATGTTCTTCAAATTATTATCCTCCTAGAGCTAAGAGGGGTGATAAAGTTTCAACATGGAAAGAGGGCATGATGTGGGCATTAAGTTACAAAGTTACATTATAATGATCTTTGTGAGACAATAAAAAAATCAAGATTTATTCTATCATATTTTCTAAATGTGAGCATACCACGCTGAGTGGTCCCATGCCACTGTCTCCCATGTCTCACAATCAAATTCCAAGTTTTGCAGAGACCTTAAGAGGATCTTTGTATCACCTCTTCTGACCTCTGTGTGAGTTGACTTGTGTGAGTTCTATGAGTGCAAATATACACACATACATATATACACATGTATATACACAATAATGCATGTATATGTGTATATACTTGCTATTCATGTGCACACACATATGTGTACATATATGCATGTTATATCCACATTATATAAGTTCCTTCCACTGATGGAGATCAGCAACTGATGTGAAATTTATAGAAAGTTGCAAGGGCCTTTAGAGATTAAACGACTTTCCCTTGATCATTTAGCTAATATGTGTCAGTGGCAGTGCTTATATTCAAGTCTTCTTGACTTCATTATCCCATGAACAAAAATAAAAGAAACAAAACCAGCATGGTCTTCTAGTCTCCTGGCACAAATAATTTTCTGCACTGGGGAAATGTGTGGGCTGGGATTTCAAAACTAGATAGATATAACCAATAAACTTTCGTCTTGGGGAGAACTGCAAAAGAATGATGTTTGTAACTATCTAAATTCCATGTTTGTCCTCCCTCCCTCCCACTTTGTTCTTCTTAACTTAGCTAAAATGAAAAGAATTTTTAAAGTAAATTAGATTTTAGTTGGCATGTCAGCAGCTAGTTGATTACTGAAAGAAAACATCCAAGTCAGCTTGAGAGCCGGGTAGAAAGCAGAGTTTACAGCTTGTTTTGAAAGGGCTGGTCAAAATACAAGTTCCTTTTTCCTGAGTACAAACACTCAGGGCATGTGGATACATAAGAGCACTGGTATGCTTTCATATTCACCTGGCACCTGTATATAACTTAACTCATGTGAACATTGTGTTGTTAGTGAGATTCAGCTATTACCTTTGTTGTGGCAGGAGAAGACATGGGGGGGGCACTGAGTCAAAGACTGTGAGAGAGTAAGGAAAGATGCCTTGGAGCTTTAGAGGATTCTTCTTTTGGTTCACAAAGTCACCCACATTTTGAAACTCTGAAATTAGGGCCTTAAGGAATTGTGGTAAATCTAGCCTGCCAGATTTGTTAATTACTCAGAAACAATGGGTAAAGGGATTTTCAATGTGTTCTCATCTGTCCCCCACCCACCACCATTCATTGTCTATAAAATGTCCCACCTCTAACACACCATGGCACTATGAACTGGGAAAACTGATTAACCTTTCTCTGTGCTTTGACAAATTTCATTGTAAATGGCAGATAAAGTACCAACCTGCACTGGAAAAGGTAATTCTCACCTATAGTTTCATATATCAATGAAATCACTGTCTATTACCTATCTATGACATATATTTCTCCTCCAAATCAGCATAGTATAAAGTGATTAAACAAATACATGGTAGAGAAAAAAAATATAAAAACAACAAACTAATATGTGCTCTTGAATAAACTTTCAAATATATTTCTTCAAGTCACACAGACAGGTTATACAAACGTGTGTATAATGTATATATGTGTATGTATGCACATATTCATATGCTTTATTTTTGTATACATATGTGTATACATATTGATTATTCTTCCCCCTAGAATATGTGTGTGTGTGTGTGTGTGTGTAGTAAAATGCAACAAGAACACGTGTGTGCACACATAACTGCATTCATTTATATTCTTGTTTATTTTTTTTTCAGATCTTCTCTAAGAAGCCTGGAATTGAAGGCATCATTATATGCCATCTATTCTCCAAACTCCTATGCAGGAATTGTACCATTCAACATTCATGACAAGTGACCATTCAATCTTTTCTTGAATACTAGCCATGAGAATTTCACAATCTTATGTCTCATTAACTTAACATTGTTTTGTTAACTTCCCATGGGGTGTGAATCACTACATGAGGTGCTGATGAAAATATAATATACAAATAAGACACAGTGTCATCCCTCATAGAATTTATGGTTGGGAGGAAGCAGTGTTTTATTGTATCTGGGAGTTGAAAATCAAAATGCCATGTGATTTCCCAGATAGAATTTCATAACTGATAAGGGGGATCAGGGAAGGCTTCAACAAGGTAGATTCTGAATGAATCTTAAAGGATTTAATTCAATTATTAAGAAGAGAAGAAAGGATTTCAAGGCATAGAGAATGCCATGAGCCAGATGTGGAAGGGTATAAAATGAGGTTGCTTGTGAGCTATAGTTATAAAGGACATTAAATGGCAGTTTGAAAATGTTTGGGAGGCAATAAAGAACCAAAAATATGATTATTTTAGAAATTCCAAAAATGATGAATAAGGAGAGAGAAAAGGTGAAGGAGAGAGTGGAATTTGGAAGCTATTACAATAATCTAAGAAGTTCATAGTAAGATACTTTACTAAGGGGGTAAAAAAGGAAGGGATACATGGACAGATCAGGTAGTGGTAGAGCTGATAGGATTTGGCATCTTGTTCATAATAATAGATTAGGGTGAGGGGAGAGCCAAAGATAAATCCAAGATTTTAAACATGGCAGACAAGGGGAATGGTAGAACAATAGACATCGCTATCTCTATAGGAGTTAGAAGGAAGTATGAACTTGGGGGGAATATAAGTATAGTTTTATACATGTTGAGAAAGAGGTAGCAAAGCAACATTCATTTGGATAAGACTTGTATGACAACCATTTGGACATCACAATATGAGAGTTAGAAGAGACCTCACAGTACAACATATCCACAAGAATAACTTTCTTCAACAAATACCATACAAATGATTAGCCTTTGCTTGAATATGTCTACTGAGGACAAATCTACTACCTGCTGAGGCAGGCCATTACACTTTTTAATAGCACTATATGCAATCAAGAGCCCCTAAGTGTTGTTGAATGGGGGGGAGGAGCATGATTAGATCTGTGACAGCTATATGGATGATCTGAAAAGGGTACTTTTACTGTAAGCGAAACAATGGAAGAGAAGGAGAAAAAAGTTGTTGGAGAGCTGAATTTCAAATTTCTAGATCTTTGAGTAAATCAGTATAATCCAAATATATGCTAAGATATATGATGTTAATGTCTGTCTGAAACAGTGCCAAAAATGCCTCTCATTTTAGGATAGTTCTACTTGTTAATGTATTTTTTTTGTTTTGTTTTGTTTTGTTTTAATTCCCCTTATATCAAACTGAAATCTACTTACCTTAAGCTTCTAACTACTTGGCACTACTTTTATGGTCTGGAGCCCACAATAATCTCTCTTATACTGAATAATTCTTCATGTATTTGAATATTGCCTTCTTGTTCACTAAAGTTTTCTCTTCTCCAGGCCATGCACCTCCTTTTCCTCCAGCTATTTCTCACCTAATAGGGTTTACAGACTATTTCTTGATTGTAATCAATTGGACATTCTCCATTTTACATATGTCTCTAAACTGACCACAGGATTCTAATTGTCTTTTCTGACACCCCAAAACTACAGTGAGACTATAACCTACCGAGTTTTGGACATTATACTTCAATTAATGTGGCCCAGGACAAAATTCATGTTTTTTGATTGCCATGTTACTTTATTGCCTTATATTGAGCTTGAAGTCATTGAAAAGCCCTATACATTCCCCCTCCCCATAAATTACTCCTATCAAACCTGTGCATATGGTTGTTAGACATATGGAAAAGAATTTCATTATAAAATATGAAATTAAATAATCTTCCTTTGTTGACATACTTTATGCCTAGTCAAGGCTGGGATAATGTAGCTCAAATGATACTTGCCATTTGAATAGCACCTTTGCTTAGTCAAGGAATTTGTAGTTTCATTACTACTGCTAATCTTTAAGATTGTGACATCTGTTAAATAGCCCCAGAATAGGGGAAACAATTGGATCTAAACTCTGAGTGATTTTTTTCTTTGTTTTTTTGCTAGGCAATAGGGTTAAGTGATTTGCCCAGCCTCACACAGCTAGTAAGTGTCAAGTGTCTGAGGCCAGATTTGAACTCAGGTCATCCTGACTCTAGGGCTGATGCCGTATCCACTGTGCTACCTAGCTGCCCTGAAAGTGAGTGATTTTAATCTTAATAGTGTTTTAATTTTGTTTGTTTTATTTATTTGTTTTTTTGCTTGAGAATGATAATGAAGAAATACTATAGGTAGTAATGTTATTGTGCGTGTATATATTTGTGTGTATGTAGATTACATTACATGGATTACATATATGGATTAAATAATTTATTCATAAATTTCACCCTTTCAGCACATCAACAGTTGGGGGAAAATATTTTGTGAAACATTGGGCCTAATTGTAATAATGCGAAACTTCTATTTTCTGTTTATGAGAAATAAATCTTGAAGGGAGGGGCATAATTTTTAAATAGAATTTTTGGCCTGAAAAATCAAAATTCTCTTCAAAAGAATTCTAAACCTGTGTATAGTGAGAGGAAGGGGAGGCTCATCTCTTTATTATTTTATTCTCTACTCTATTTGCTTAAAAGTAACTTTTGGGATTAAAGCTGATTCCTTCGGAGAAATCTTTTCTTCCTCATCATAGAAGATGATGGATTTATAGCCAAATTAAGTTTGACACTTGAGAGAATTCCTTAAAGTAGGTTGGCTGAATATTTGATTTTATTTTTAACTCGGTGGATCTAATCATAAATTTTAGCCTTATTTTCTCTACCTAGTCTACTTGACTATAAAAGTATTTGTAAGATAGTGTGTGTGATTTTTTAAAAAAATAAATATATGAGCTTTTAACAATGAAATATAGACACCGTGGAATGCCAGTGATCTGAGTTAGGAAAGCACCAATGGCAAAAATATAGTAATGATTAATGTATGGAAGCTACTGTATAGTTACAGTACAGAAATGATATGGAACAATTACTGCAGTATGCATTGTTTGCCATTATAAAATGATTTATCATCATTGCAGACATGTAGAAAGTAATTTTCCAATAACTAGCTGGCAAAAGGTAAATGTCAAGCACATATATTGCTTATAGCCTATCAAAACACTGACATCTAAGGAACTAAAACACCCAACTTAGTTTTAAAACACATCTTAGAAAAACCAAGAACCCATTTGTATTATAGACTGTTAGAAAATACAGTTGGGATTGCAAGGTTATCTGGTGTAATCCAATCACTGTAGATAGGTTTTTGGTCCAATAGACTTGGATTGTTAATATCATCTTCATTGTATCATATTTTTTTCTTCCTCTATTCAAAAGGTCATTAAATTATTGATGTGTTTTTCTACTATATCTGCATGCTACATTATTCTGCTTTTCTCTCTGTTGCTCTGTGTCTGATATAGCCCTTTTTCATTTATCCCTTGACTACTGTAATGTCAATGACAGCATATTTTTTTGGTCCATAATCCAAATTGAAAATCACACAAAGAATCGATTTTTAGATTCTTGGATAAACCCAAATTGTTTTTGGATTTGAGAAAAAAAAAATTACAATGTAAAGAATTTGATGGGAATGCCATATTAAGCCAAGACAGGTTCTAAAACACATTAAAGCAATTTGCTTGTACGGGAAAAGAGAGTCACTGGCATTGCAGAGATATTTAGAGATGTTTGAATAAGTAGGGGGTACTGAAAGAAAAAGAAAGATATGGAGGAGATGAAGAGCTGGAAAGGGATGAGGTAGAGTATTAGTAACAGGAATGTTAGGGTGAGAGACCCTAAGAAGAAAATGTAAAGCTGCTTTAGGTACTATATTTTGCTTCAGGAGCCATGGACTATAAAAAGGTAAGGCTCTCTAGGATGGCTGGGGAAGAATCTATATTGATCGTTCATCCTTTGTACTTCTGGATGTATCAGGGATGCATATTGAGTATTCTGACATTGTACAATAGTAGCTCTTTAATCTCCTCTACTTGACGGCCTTCAATAGATACTTACTGCTTCCAGAAATGGCTCTTATTTACTTTTTTTTTTAACCCCTTGGGAGTTCATGACAATGATCTGAGAGATTTACAGCTGAAAATTATGCAATCATGCCTTAGAGAGAAAATAATTGTCAAATAGGCTACTTACATTTATTTTTGTAGCAGTTATAAACAGTTGTGCTTTATGTGTACTAGCATTTTGCTGCTCTTGCAGTGAATACACAAAACTCCTTCCTCTTTTGAATAAGTCTAATGTGTTCTTGAAGTTACTCAACCTGTCATCAAATTATTTCCAAACCACCAAAGAGCTCGACATTCAAGTACAATCTTATTCTCAACAGCTGATCAGTTACATGTGTGTAGTCTCATGTATGTTCTGTGCACTTCACTAACACGGCTTCCTCATTTGGCTCTTTTACCCTGTAATACTATTTTATTACACATGTAATCACGTGATCAGTAATCATTTGCACTCTTGCAGCACGGAAGTCAGGGCATTTCAAGAACATCATAATTGGGCTTGTGCATGACAAGCCCCCTTGAAACAATCACAAATCAACACAAAAATTCTGCAGAAACAAACATAATATTGGCTCCCTTTCCCTTATTATGGCTGTTCTCTGAGAAAGTTACTATACGTCTATCTGATAGATTTTCCAATAAACTGTTTGGCAACAATTGATTGAGTACAATGGTTCTCACAGTTTTTGTGAGAATGTGGTTGGTGTGCCACCAGAGGGAAAGTGATGTCTGAAAAGATTCTTCCCTTGCAAAGTTTAACTGACTTACAATCATTATTTTTTTAAAAAAGTAAAATATGCAAATAAACTTTATGTACATTTATCATTTAATATAATGATTGTCATTAGTCAATAGAAAAGTAAATATTTTATACTGTAGCTAGCTATTCATTTTTGTCACTTTTCTTTTGGAAAAATGAATTTCCATCTCATAATAAGAAAGATTATAACATTCTCCTACCATTTACTATTTTCCAAACCTATCAGCATAAATATTTTTTACTTTATTCTGATTTTAATTTAAAATAGAGAACTAAATTCAAGGCAGAATCATACTTACACTCTTTGGTGTTGAGCCCAATACTATAAATGTTTATTCAAAATTTTAAAAAGTTCAATATTGAAATTAAAACATATACTTATTATATTATGTTAAACATCTTTCAAGTTGTAACTTATTTCATTAAAATGTTATTTTTTTAAAAATGCATAAAATGAAGAAATTTAATATGAAATCTTGCAGATGATAGTGTGCATATTAATTCTTGCATCATTTTTAAAATCTTACAAAATGTTCCATATAAAAAATTTGCAATTATTCATATTTGTAGTTGTATAATTTTTTATTTAGAGTTTTTCTAATTATGGATAAAATAAAATGTTATATTTTGTGATTATATAAATTTGAATTTAGATCTTCTTTGGGTAAAATTATTATTATAGTTATTATAAGCAATGAAAATTATGAGCAATATATTACATTATTTTGGGTACACAAAATAGTCGTTATTGTTATTATAAGACATTCACAGAACAAATGCCGTTGGGAACCACTGACCTACAGGATAAAGCCCAAGTGCCATTGGGAGGCTTTCAAGGGCTTGCACAATATAGACAAATTTCCCTGAGCTTGACTTCACAGTACTCTTCATCATGTGACTTGTGCTAAGCATAGACTCAACCACTCCTCATTTCCTCAACAATGCCCCATACTTTTCCACTTGTACTTTTGTACTTCCTTCTGTTCAATTTCCCTCTACGTAGAATGATGTTCTGCCTTTTCTCTTAGCTTTAGCTGTTAGAACCCCACACTTCTTTCAAGATCCAACTTAAGAATCACTTTCTTGCTGAAGTGTCAATGACACCTGCACCTGGGACTACTTTTTTTTTTCCATCCACCTGTTGTGGTCTGAGAGGTTGTGACCCCTCAAAGACTGAAGTATAAGATGGGGTTTTCTGGAATGAATTCACAGACTCAAGCATTCTTTATGTCAAGGTGGCAAAGAATTTATTGCTACGCTTTTCAGTGGGCAAGGATTCTTAAGGATCCTGCAACCTTAGAGTGGTACAGTTAAAGTTTATATAGGGTAAAGTACAATTAAACATGTGTCACATATGCTAACTAGGTGATTCAAGATTAGGGAATGGTTAAGAAGTGGCCAGTTCTTAAAAGAACATGTACTTTCTTATATCTATTGTGCAGGTGTTTTACCCAGAGTTCACTAGGAAAAGCCCACAAGGGGGCCACATGGGGGTGTGGTTTTAGACCTATGTCATTAAGTTAACTAGAGTTCAGCGGTAACTGAGAGCTGTGCAGTCTGCCACTATTCAATGTCTTGTTTGACAAGATAGATGTAGGGAGCATACATATGTCTTAAGTCTGGAATACAAATAATGAGGAGTCCAGGATGTAGATAATGAGGTAAGGTGGTAGTATAGATAGCATAGATAGCATAGATAGGGGAAGAATATCTTTATGGCCCAGTGCAAAGGCAGTTTAAACTAATAATTCCTTCAGGTGCTGTTTGTTATTGTACCAAGGAGAGAGGTAAAGGTCTTGCTGAGGCCCACTCATGAGTAATTGCTAGGCACAGTGTCCTTGGGCTGGGGAGAAATTGTCACGGATAGTGTTTCAGAGGCTAGGGAGAAATTGGGGTCCAAGCACAAGCACCCAAACATAAGCACCCAAGCACCCTATCACACCCATTTCATAAAGCACTTTGTGGGTCTCTTTCTTGACAATTAGAACTCATACGTTATGTCCTACTTATATAAGTATGTAACATAATTCTTAGTTGTGGTTTGTCCTTTCTCACAGACATCAGGGAAGTGATGGCATGATTACATTGAATTAGATTTAAGTGAGGAAGTGTGCAAAGTCACCAGCCTTGCTTTCTCCTCCAGAGCCTTCTGGGTCCAGTAGTCAGAGATAGATCAGGATGACTGGAGATATCCCAGGATGCAATGGGAGACCTTGGCATTTTTACATTAAAATCTTTTTGAGTACTTGCTTTGAGGGAGGCAAAGCCCATTCAGCAAACAGGCCTGTTGAAGAAGTGAGTCCAGGGATGGCCCCTTTAATAAAAAAAAAAATCAAAAGGGGAGGGGAAGGCCCTTAGGCTAGCTGCACAAAAGAGAAACAATTACTATTTACATTCACTCTGAGCCTGGAGGGCCCAAAAAGTAACCATAAAGTTAAGAACATCCAGAGTAAATTGTGTTTACTTCCTCCTCTTTGAGAAGGAAATCTAGCCAGTAAACCCCAGTATAACTAAGTATCTTTCAGCCTGTCAAAATTTACCTTCCACTGGACAGAACATTAGAACAATTGGCAGTGTGCTGTAAGGGTAAACAATTGCTCAATTGTAGAGTGGGTGAAATGGACTCTGAAATCCCAGTCAACTTGGAAATTCTCTGATTCTAAATTGTCTGCTGGCTATGTATTGACTGAGTTCCCCAGTTAATTCACTTGGTAAGTATTCAGCTTCTGGTCTTACTTTGCCCAGAGGTGAATTTCATTGTTTCTATTTGACTTAAAGCTATCTGGCTGGACTAAATAGGTCTTAATGTCCTCTGTGTCTATTTTAACTAGGCCTACAATTGCTTCATGTATTTAAATTAGGTCTCTGTTTAGAATTAACTTTTTTCAAAATAAAAACTGAAGCAAATTAGGTATTAACATCTTCAGCCCACAGCTATTAAGTAGTAAATAGAGTACATTGATTACACATTAGCATGATCTCTCTAGCTTATGTGTACAAGAATTCAGAGGAATGGCCCTGAAACTATCTTCTGTTTTGTGACCTCCAAGCAACATCTTTGGCCAAAGCAGCAAAGACAACAAAAGGTTTCACAGCTTCCAGTTCTCAGTTTTCACTAGAAAGTTATTCTGACTGGAATATCTCCTGATCTTTACAAATAGAAATGATTATTGTTTGAAGTGAGGATGAAAAGATTAGAGGAGGTTTATAGGTACATAAATTCTTGACAGAAAATGGCATTTCTTTGTTGAGCAGAAGATTGCAAAACTAATGGAATTTTCAAGAAGTACTAATTTTTGTTCTCAAAGCATCTTCAGTGACAGTCAGTTGTACTGTAAGTATTATAAAAATAACCCCTGACTTCTTATCTTCAGTTAAATAAATTCATTGAGTAAATGATTTCAACTATTTAAATAGTTAACAATTTTTTTCCCTAAAAAATGAAACAATTTTTAAAAATCAACAACAAAATCAAAAAAATAAATCTGTATGCTGGGGATGAAATGACAGTCTTCTTTTCCAAAGGCTAAAATATATCTTTTTGTTCTTTTGGATACTTATTAATGATTCCCTCCCCAATTCAATGTTTCCTCCTAGCACCGCTTCAGAATTTAGAAGTAGATAAGATGGAGAGAAAAGAGCAAATTTCCTGGATTTGCTGGTTTTGGAGAGTTGAGATACAGAAAAAGAATTTTTCATTACCATGTGCTTTCAAATAATTTTCTTTTTCTGATATTTGAATAGAAAAAACCCACCATTTTCAAAGCAGTTCAATTTAATATTAAAATATAACTTACAGAGTAAAGTGTAATTCAGTTACGTAGCATTCGCTAGATAATTGAAAATGGAAAGACAGTGAGTGCTGGATGTACTCACAAATGTTTCCTTAAAAAAAAACTTCAATTACATATTACTCTCTCCATTTTTTCTTCTATTTTTAAAATTTCCTTCTCTCTTCCATTTATTCAATTTACTTAAATGAAGGCAAGTTAGTTATTGGATCTATTCATCCAACAGAAAACTACTTCCTTCTATTCCAATCTTATGATCTTTGATGGAGAAAGAAGACTCAGAATAATTGAATAAATCTGCCCTTTTTGAGGAGACAAACTGCTTAATAAAATGATTGTTGGCAGAACAAATAAGTAGAATCAAGTGGGAAAGTGATATCCTGACCTATATAATTCCCTGCTCTGACACTTCCAAGTCACCTGACTGTGGACAACCTGATGAGTAGAGATCATTTAAATCTTTGTGCGTGTGTCCTCACAACCTGACAGAAAGCCTAGAATGTAGCAAGTGTTAAACAAACAATTATTTTATTGATTAGTTGACTGATTAAATTCCCTAATTCTCTTTTCATTTGTAAAATGGAGAAATATTTGTGCCACTGGCATCATAAGGGTGTTGTGTTGTATTGAAGAAAGTGTTTGTATACATTTAATCGGTATTCTTTTTTTTTTTCAAATCAGAACTGTGATTTATTCAGTATTAGGAGCTCAAAGTAAAAATATCCCTTTTCCTAATGCGTAAGAAGACCTCTGACACATACTGTATGTTTCTGTGTGAGTCATTTGTGATTCTTTATGGTCCCCAGGAAACTCACTGAGATTATAAATTGTAGAGCAGTTACAGATTTTTAATTTATGTCTAAGATTGTCTAATACAGTTGCAAATACACACTGATAAATATATATTCATATATATATACATGCATATATTGACATGTACAACTTGTCTATTGGTTTGTAAGTGTGCATGTACTTATTCGTATATATGTATACATATATACATATGCCAGTTTACATGCTTGTGTGCATTTATTTGTTAGAGAATCTTAGACATATTGGAGAATAGCTCTGTGTGTGTGTGTGTGTGTGTGTGTGTATGTGTATGTGTACTACTGGTAGATAAGATTTAATAAAAATTATCAACCTAATTACATATAATCATCTGTATAATAGACATTCTTCATCCAATTGATTTTTCTGATGTGGTTAGGCCAAATTCCTGAATGAACCTCTCATTTAAGAGTGCAGCAACATTCCAGTGCTTGATATGTCACATGTCATCTACAAAATGGTTCATTTGGAGGATTTCATGATCTACATGGAATCCTTCTTTGATACTGACTTTGTGGTAGATCTCAATGAAAGTTGATGCATAAAGTTCTGTAAAATTTATTCACTGGATTTTTGTTAGCAATACTGTCAAAAGGACCACAGGAAACAAAAGAGCCAAGCACCATGCTGCTGGTCTTGTGCGTAGGAGTGGGTGTTTCCTACTCAGCAAACATGGGCCTAGACAAAAATACTTCTGCATGTAGCATTTATTTGTGCATATCCTGTTTACAAGAAATACAGCTAAGGCTAAGCGTAATTTATTTGTAGTGTTCTTCTCTGACATCCTGCTGTTTCTCTCCACTCCCCTAACACTTTCTTCTCCACTTTAAACTTCCAGTTTCCTTCTGCTTGCTAATTCTTCACTATCCAATCAGGAAAGGTTCTGAGAGCCATTTCCAACTGCTAATTGATTGATTAGATTTTACAGTGAAGGAGACTTAGTCTAGTGTCCAGTCCCAAGCACTAGCATTTTAATCTTTTCTCTATAATTTTATAACAAAAGCACACCTGCCTTTTGGTAAAGCTATGTCTGAGTACAAACTCAATTTACTCAAAGGAGAAAGGAAGAGATAGATTGTTCAGAAGGCCTTTCTCTGATTTATCCTACTACTTTTCTGGGGAAAGTGCTCCAAGGTTTGATCCAACTGCTCCAGGAACCTATTTCTAAGAGCTGATGGATGCCAGGAAAAGGAGCTTTTGTTCTTTTCCATCACATATAAAACTGCACAAAACAGGCCATTTGATGGCTACCTTTACAGTTAGTATTATAGGATTATCTCTCCCTGTCTTTCTCACTTTCTTTTAAGTCATTAAATTTCTGGGTATTTCTAAAGGATATTGTAGCTTTTGTTATTGTTGTTATTATTAGACTGGTCAAGTCTCATTACTGGAAGTTGTCACCTAAAAGTTCCCAAAAGTGTTAAATAAAGTAAGCTTCAGTTGATTATATTTTGGTTGCCAGCACCAAGAAACGTGATATTTCAGTTTCTTGAACCATTGCAATACAGCTGAACTGAGGCTGTCCATAGTGAATTATTGGAAGTCACTCCATGTGTTCAGTTTAGAAGAAAAATGTTCATTTCATTCGACCCCAGGACCATTGCTTTGTTTGGTTTTTATAGCATCTAACAGATTTTGTCATCTGGAAATTTATATTGCTGAAAAACTGGCAGAGACTAGGAAAAAAGTAGATTGAGCCAGTTTGAAAGAATTTGGTATGATGCGAAATTTAATCAGAAGACCCAAGAATAGTGAAGGGGGCTTTACACATGTCTCACACCAGCCAGAATTGCTTGAGAGAAGAAATCAGTTTAGAATCCTGATGATTAGATATCTCTTTTCAGGTAGGGTAATGTGCTTAGTTATTTCCCAGGACATTTAGAGGTGTGATTATGGCCACACAGAGATAGAGAGATTGAGAGGTAGAGATATAGAGCTAGATAGATAG